>NC_134524.1:9860035-11060035 GCF_027942865.1 Odontesthes bonariensis | reverse complement strand
TTTCGGACAATATGAGGTTTTTACATGGCAAAAACAATTTTTCAGAGGTCAGGAACTGCTGCAGAAGGACTTCAATGAAAATGCTTATAACTAAATTTGTTACCATTTCTTTCAATGTTCACCTTTAAATTTAATCTGTCATTTGTTGCCCTTCTTAACTCTGTACACTATTTACTTTTTTTACCTTTCATTTCACTTTACATTTCTTAATTTATTTGTGTATGCATTTTTGGCACATATGTTCCTCCGTACTTTCATTCCATATTTTACAAATATGCTGAATTATCTTTCTACATGACAATATTTTAACAAAATAAAGCAAAAGAACTGACATCCATTTTTGTCCAGATGGTCCTTTGCTACACAAAAGCCGCTTTCGGACTGTAGGAACCTTTGGCAGTTCTAATAACCTTTTAATCCGCGGGGCCGTTTTCTCCCGTGTTCGGACATACAGGAACTCGGGGTTTTCTCCCTTAGTTCCTATAACTATTTAGCTCCTTCTCCGAGGTCGGGTCTTTTCATAGTTCTTATAGAACGAATCTAACGGAGGTGTGTGGTGGTCGGTAGCTACGCCCCATGTCATGCTATCACGGCTGAAATGTTTCCTCATATGACACAGACACAACCGGCGGGTGTTTAATAAGTTAAACTTACACTGGTCTCATTTGTCTGCAGCGCTCTGCTCTCCTTTCTTCCTTCATGAAATGAAAAAGTATCTCCTGACTCTCTCTGTGAGCTTTTCCAGCCTCGATATTAGACGCCTGATGTGATTGTCCATGATTAATATCACCATCATGCAGATCATAAACACAGTGGCCTCCCTGCTCTCCATATTAGCTTCTTGGTGGTGTTTTTTCTACTCTCCTTACTTTTACCGTTTTGTTTTGTGTTTGAATGTAGCGCTAAACGGCTAACACGTCACTGAAGCAGACGGCTGCGCGCGGCGCATCAGTCCCTATCAGGTCCCGACTCATGTGCGAATGCAGACTGAAACAGTTCCGCTGGGGAAGGATAGTTATCAGAACGAAATTCGAGGAGGGTAGTTCTGATAACTACTTTCTTAGAACGGTCTGTCCGAAAGCGGCTATTGTGGTGCAAAGTTTTTTCCACCAAGCAGGCTTAGACGCTGTGTGGCAGCGTGTTAGACCTGTGCAACTATTCCCATATTTATGTTACTTTTCAAACTGTTATTGTTAACAAAACATGCTCAGCGTAACTATGCTGCAAATATTGTTTCTATTAGAACTTCCCAGCCTTCAAACTAGAACAAACTTATTAGACTTTGGGTGCTGTAAAGCCTGTATTCACTTTAGCCGCTTTCGGACAGACCGTTCTAAGAAAGTAGTTATCAGAACTACCCTCCTCGAATTTCGTTCTGATAACTATCCTTCCCCAGCGGAACTGTTTCAGTCTGCATTCGCACATGAGTCGGGACCTGATAGGGACTGATGCGCCGCGCGCAGCCGTCTGCTTCAGTGACGTGTTAGCCGTTTAGCGCTACATTCAAACACAAAACAAAACGGTAAAAGTAAGGAGAGTAGAAAAAACACCACCAAGAAGCTAATATGGAGAGCGGGGAGGCCACTGTGTTTATGATCTGCATGATGGTGATATTAATCATGGACAATCACATCAGGCGTCTAATATCGAGGCTGGAAAAGCTCACAGAGAGAGTCAGGAGATACTTTTTCATTTCATGAAGGAAGAAAGGAAAGCAGAGCGCTGCAGACAAATGAGACCAGTGTAAGTTTAACTTATTAAACACCCGCCGGTTGTGTCTGTGTCATTTGAGGAAACATTTCAGCCGTGATAGCATGACATGGGGCGTAGCTACCGACCACCACACACCTCCGTTAGATTCGTTCTATAAGAACTATGAAAAGACCCGACCTCGGAGAAGGAGCTAAATAGTTATAGGAACTAAGGGAGAAAACCCCGAGTTCCTGTATGTCCGAACACGGGAGAAAACGGCCCCGCGGATTAAAAGGTTATTAGAACTGCCAAAGGTTCCTACAGTCCGAAAGCGGCTAATAACACAAAGAATTAGACACTTTAAGGTGCTTTGCTGCAACCTGGTAGAACAAAACAGTTCATTTTATTGGCTGAGTTTTCTGATCATAAAATAACTGAATGCTGAAATCAGTTCCCTCTGTCAGCACAGATGTTCCAAATGTACACACATTCTTCTGGTTCACACATGATTCTGATGTGACTGGTAGCAGAACAGCATTTTATATCTTTAATAAACAGTTTTTTGCTTCAAGAATCGTTTTTCAAGAGATTTTTGTGGAACTTGCTGAGAAAATGTTTTCCTTTCCGTATCGAGAGGGTTTTTATAAAGCTCGGCTGCTAATGAAAACATCACAGAAGCCACAGGACCACGTCTCTGTGTGGGTTTACGTAGGGACAGAAGGCATTCCAGTTGGAGTGTTTTTTTTTTACTGCGCCACATCTGTGTGAACCAGATGCTTCTGAAAAACATGCTTAGAAAGGCTCCTGCTCCACTGAAACTTTGAGGATGGTACTTGTGTTTCTGTTTAAGGTAAAAACTTCTACAGATTCAGAGGGCCTCCTCTCCTGGGAGGGTCGTAACAGTTTCACCGAGGACTTATCTATCTTACTTTAGAAATGACATTAGTTATCACCAGGAGATCATGAAGAGTAGTATAAATGTGTATGAGACACAGACAGACATATTAACAACTGACATTAACATTCATTTATTGTATTGTTAAATTTAGCCAAACATGCTTTGTTCTGACTTCAGAGCTTAGTGTCTGTAAGATTAAATAACATAATCATGATCCCATAAGTTTCAAGGAATTGGGAAAACAGAAAACAAACTAAGAACTCTGGGTGTTAACTTTTTCCAAGCTTTGTCTGAGATGAAGCCGTCTGTTTTACAGCTACAACACAGATAGGATGAGCCACTGCCAAAAGTTAAGTCAGTTAAGGTCACATTTCTCACCTCGTAGGCCTTCCAGTGGGTCGTAACATCCCTCTTCGTCACTGACAAAGAAGCGATCACAGTCCAGGAAGTAGGGCCAAGCCATCTGTATGCTCTCAAAAGTGTTACTGCATCTTTCGCGCACTGCTTCACACGAGCTGCGACATGGCTTCAGCACCTTCTCTTTCTCACAGCGTGGTGCCAGCACCGAGCAGCCCAGCATACGTATCTCAGGGTTACACTCTCCGCCGAGCAGGGATTCAACCACGCTTATGAGGAGGTACTCGGCGCCGGCCTCTGCATCCTCGCGGGTCTTCTGATCGATGATGTTTGGGAACATGGTCTGGGTGTAGGACATGTCATCGCAGTAGGACAGCAGCACATCTGTGCATTTGGCTGTCATAAAAAAATTAAAGGAAAAAAGATTTGATTCTGATAGATTAGGCACATTTTCTAATTAAATTATTCATATTGATGAGCAGGGGGGTGAGGAATGTATTCGTCTTGTTTTAAAGGATCAATATCACAGCAATTAATCACACGCTTCACTGCTGTCTTCAATCACCTGGTCCTAAATATTTCTATTATCTCTGGAAATTAGAATTTGAATATTTCATGCTGTCATCAATCATCTAAAAATAAAACTCCCTGGTTTTATGGCTTTTGGGCTGGATTCCATTCAACCTTGAGCCTTTAGTCTTGTGTCACACGTGGTTTTAAGCTCTAAAAAGCCAAAAAAAAGATACCATCTACAACTTAAACAGCCCAGGTGCTACAACATTAGGCAAGCTGGATGACAAGCAGCCCATGCATCACACTATTCTTCCTTCCAGACAGAGGGTACTTACGTTTTTCCTCCATTGGTGGCTTGCACAGTCCTGTAAGACACATCAGTGTGTTATTAGCTGACGCTGTGGCAGACACTAGATGGCAGAGTGGTTTCTGGAAATGTGGCCTAGAAATTACTCTGCTTGATCAACCTCTGGTCTTCTTCAGCGGCTCTTTAAAATGCCTGTCAGTCTTCACAATATCACAAAGTCACTCCATGATTCTTTACAGGATTGTAAATCTTTTTCATGAAAAGTTGAAAGCATTCTATCATCATTGCGTCATAGCGCACTAATACAATTTGACATGCACGAGGCCTACATCTAATAATATGCATAATCATCTTGTCACAATAGTTTCTAAAAATTGCATAGCGCCAACTAAAAGCACTTTACAGACGTTTTACTGTGTCAAGGTGAGCTTCTGCATCAAGAATCATCCACAGTTTGCACGTCAAAACATGTCATGTCCAATTTCTGCAGCAGGTCCAGACGCGCGCATCAAACATTCAGTTTGTAAACACATCATGATTAAAAAACTTTACCCCTTATGCGTGGGTCACATCGTGGCGGCGTACAAGACGCAAGAACAAACATCTGAAGCAAGATCAGCAGCATTTTCCGACACTTTTATTCCGTTTCGATGTGGCGCCTCACACACGCAGCCAGAGGGTATGTTTCAGTGTGTGAGTGTGAATCTCCTCAGACGCCAGAAATTTCCTGTGAACGTCCCCGAAAGCGAGTTTATTAGAGACATTACGGTCAACTATCGAGTTACAGAGGAAAAGTCTATGAGGTGAAGTGGGGACACGAGCATGACACCAGGAGTGCAGATTTTACGCGTATGGTGCTTATTTAAGCTTTTGTCCAAAGTGACTGCATTAAATATTTTATGATGTACTTTTATGAAAATACACGGTTACTTGTCGTTGCAGCTTTATATCCAGTTTCAGCTCATTGTCCAGCTCTTCAACCTGATCATAGCAGTGTGTAGTCCACAATAAAGCTTCCAAAATTATGAGCCAACTGTAAAACAGGCTCCTGGATGTGTGTAAAGAGGGCCCTTTGTCCTCCTTTCAAGGTCGAAACATCCTACCAACCTGAGGAAGATTTAAAATAATGATAAAGCATGTAGATATATTCTGTGCGGGGTTGTCTCTGCTGGTTTTTGGTTACAACATTTTGTCTTGATTTAGTCGCTTTGATTCTATTTGTAGACCCTGTCTTTTTTTGATCATTATCCATTTTATGTTTCACATTTATTTCACTTTGCATCCAACTAATGTTGATTTGTCTTTGAACTTGCAGTCACTCCTTTGTATTTATTTTGGTCTCTTTGGTGTCTCATTTTGGTTATTTTGTGTCCCTTTTTAAGACATATCTTGTTTGTGGGATAAAAACCTGTGAGCCACTGACTCCTTGGGCCCAAAGGCCTGTTTAGTATTGTATCCACTCCCAAAACCCACTGTACACTTCCTGCCCAGAGTCCCTTTTTTCCCTCAAGAGTTAGCAGAGACCAGAATCATAAGCCCAGTATCACCAGAAGATGTTTAATAGTTTGGTTGCAAAAATGTTGTAGCATCAAATTCCATGCTATGAGATGGCAACATACCACTATGGTTAATTACTATTCCTGTATTGTTAGCAACCTCTTGCTAACAAACTCTAAGTAATGAACTAACCAGTCTCAGACTCAGTTTAAGTGTCAGTCTAGCAGTCTTGTCCTGTCTCTTGCATGGAGTTTCATGGATTAGCAGCTCCCACCATCCCCTCCCTCCCATTTATAAGCGCTTGGGGATGTTTGATATGTTTCTTCTGAATACTTTTTATACCTTTTTGTTTTAATCATGTTATTGTATTTACTTCGTCTGGACTCATATTCTCATTTTTATCTGCCCTGTCAACCAAATTTCATATTTTGTGAAGCACTTCACAACATAGACCTAATCATTTTTAAACCTACAATGTGAATTATACTTCTAGCTTGAACTTCAGAGCAATGATAGATGGAATAAACAGTGAAAGTTGCATTAATTTTACTGTCAATGTTGCTCTTTGTTCTTTAATGTGTGTATTTTCTTTACTTATACCTCTCCTTTTTCATGTTTATTACCTTCCTGTGGCAGCAGTAAGTGATTAACCTTTACCAACAGGTTGGCTCTCGAGATATTTTCCATAATAGACCCTGGATTGAGTGGACGTTTTTTATGCTCTCTTCTATCTTAGAACCATACAATCTCAATTTAAGCTAAAGAAGTATGGCTGCAGTCGAGGAGCTGCAGCCAGTCCCACAGGCTGTGATGGACACCTGGCAGTCAAGTAAGCCTTAAAATTCTCATTAATGGAACAATGATTCTTAGAATTACCACAAAGATAGTCGTGAGACTTTTAGCTGCCTCACAAGGCGACTTAATTTGTTTCACAAATGAGATAATGTAGTGGCCAGAAGCCCTGATTTCCACCCACTTAAGTTTTGTAGACGTCGCGGAGGTCGGTCAGAGTTAAAGGGAAAAACCTACTGTATCCTTCAGTTAAATCAGAAATATTGATTAGATCCTTAACATGGTCATGTATTATGCAAAATACTGCATGACCCAGAAAATTAATGGAAATTAGGCCTAATGGGAGAAATGATCCTCTGTGGAAGGCATGCATATACATGCAAAGAGTGTTTGTTAGCATGTGTCTAAGCAAACTGCTGCTGAATAAAAAAGGTGTTGATCTGCGTGGTAGGTTGAGGCAGTGTTTGAAACAGATCCAACCACAGCTGTTTGTGGTGGACAAGCATGCAGCTGTAAGGGTTCCTGCACAGCTTTAAAGGGAGATGTGAGTTTTTGTATATGAGGACAAAAAAAGGCTCAAGCTGTGAGTTGTTAACATAATTTGAAAGTCTGCACAGATAAAGAAACCCAAGGATCAAACAGACTCTTTGAACCAGTGTAAGTTTGCTTTTAAAAAAGTCCTCCTGGAACACATAATGAAACTATAGGTAACAGGTCAGAACAATATTTAATTTTATTTTATTTTTATTCTTTAATCCTGTGCTATCTGTTGTGTATCTCTTTAAGTTTTGAAATAGCTCATGAACTGTTTAAAGGATTAAATTCCACCTACACATTCATGGTCCTAAGATGACTCCTGCTGGATTCAATGATCCACTGTTCTGATTCATGGTCGAAGAGATGGAGGCGGACCCTAATGCAGACTGGCCAGAGGCAAACTTAATGTGAACTAAAAGGTCTTTATCAATTTCCAGTACGACTGGAAATCCAAAACTGGACAAAAAGGAAGAAAAAGGAAGCAGCAGGACAAGTAAACAGTAAGGGAAGAGACAACAACAAACTGACAAATAACTGAGGGGAGCCGAGTCCTATAAATACTGTGAGAGCTGATGAGTAGAGTGACAACATTTGAGTAATTAACAAGAGACAGATGTGAATTGAAACCAAGGGACAAGACCAAGACAGCTAAGGACATCTAGGGGTGATGAAAAGATTAGAGGGAAACTAAACCAAACTAAAAACCTGAAAACAACTAGAAAGTAAACAGAACGCAAACTCTGACAGCAAAATATAATAAAGAAGACGGAAAACTAAAACAAAGGCTCTAAGAATAACTAAACCAGAGCACTGAACGAAAACCAAAGCAATGATGATGTACAGATAACTATAAAGTGAACATAACATGTGAAACCAAGAGACTAAAATGCAAAGAATAAACTATAATGATAAAAGAAAATCATAAATTAAAACCCCATCGTATGTAACAGGTTACAGATTCCTACAGTACTGTTAAATATTTACAGATATTGTAACGAGAATTACTTCATCAAAGTAATGTAATTCTTAACATTTCTAACAAATTTCTAATAAATGTCCTAAAGGGGACAATAAAGCTTTAAGTTCCCCAGCTTTGATATCCAGCACCTAATTTTCTTTAATCTACACAGTTATGTTGGAGCTATTTTATACTTTATAAATGCTAAATTCCCAGTACTTGAAGGCGTTCTTGGCATGGTGTCACAGACTCTCAGGTTGCTTACGTAAACTGTGCAATGTGAATTTATACTAAATTATATAAAATACAAAAATAGAATCAACCAGAGTACATGAGGACATGCTGCTACACACATGGAGCCTGTGTAGCTGTAAATGCAGCTCCTTGTAAGTCTTCCTGCAGCTGATGGCATTACTCTGGAAACTGTCATTTTGTTGACCCATTTCCCTCTGAAGACATTCCTGCATAGTGAAATCATTCAAAGCAGCAGAATGAATGTTTTTAAGCATAAAAATATATTGTTTTATATACTGCTTGAAACTAGTTCTTCTCCACCTTCACAATGATGTTGACATTCGTGGTTTAAATCAAAATGTCTCAATGACAACTGGATGCTCATTATAAACCTGGTGATCGCTCTATTCATTTATTTATTTTATTTTTTTTAGGGGTTGTGTGCAGTACTTATGAGTGTACTCAGAGTATTGCCTGCAGGGATGACAGCAGTGTGCTCTCAGTTTGGATAATCTGAAACAATCCCTCAGGGCGAAGCCAGGCTAAAAGCTGTTTCGAAAAGGGCCACAGAAGAGCAAATTTCTGCTTAAAACAACTAAAATTTCACATCAGTTCAAGTAAGAGCTTTACGGTGGATTTTTACACTGCGTCACTTATGAATCAGACAGTTGTTTACTTTATCTGTTGATGGGATTACAGTTAAATTCTATACAAACACTCCGTTATGGTTCAGAGGTTCTGGTGGTGCATTTTCTTAACCACAGAACGTCCATGTTGCAACACAATCCGTGTAACGCAGACCCTGTTTCTCGGATCTTGTGCAATTGTCTGATGCAAAAATGATGTGCAATTAAAATCACTATATATAACTGTAGCTCAAACAGTATGATATCTTTGTTAAGTGTAAGATTGTTGGCCCTGTTCCTCGTAAATTTCAAAAATTCCCCCAAATAAGTGGTCAAATAAACAAATAAATCACTTTAAACTAAAATTCCAGTTAGATTAATAATTTCCCTTGTAATTGAATACCTGCACACCATTATTCACCACCATCAGCTAATTAATTACAGCTTAAATGATCACGATCTAAGGTGGCGTAAACACAATGCCTTTCGGCCATCTCAGTGTTACAACTGTCGTTGTATACATTGTGTGGATTTTCATTCTTTTATCAAACCATCTAAAATATCTTCATAAATGTCTTTCTAAATTCATCTTGAAAAACATCCTCTTCAACAACAAAAACAATCTCTCAAAAAAAGTCCTCCCTTTTGTTCATTGTGAACTGAAGTGTGGGAGGGTTTGAGGTATTTACAATGAATGCAGCACCTGTAGACGATGTAGATTTTCTCTGAGGTAGACTATCATTATGTTCTCCTTAATGATACGTTTATACTGAATTACAACTGAGTGCCTGAGGAGTTATGTATAAGTATATATTGACAATACGTTTTCAAAAGAGTCGCTTCAATCCTGAAAAACTTCAGCAGCTGCAACACATTTTTTCTTATGCATACATTTTCCATTTGAACAATTTTAATTGCCAGTTTCTCCTTTATCACACACTGATGATTGGGGTTAATTATTATGTGTTAAAATAGCCGAGCCCTGGCTTCACTACAACCCTGAGCTGCTTTTAGCAAGAACTGCTTGAATTCAGAGGTTCAAGTTATTGAGTGAGCCGCACAGAATCCGAGATTCCCTCACAGCATGCTGCAGATAATTAGAGCTGATCTGGATCCATGCATGAAATGAAGCCAAAGTCATTAGTGATTTAGAGTAAACTAATTGATGTAGACGATCTTTGACCAGTCTCTTTAATCAAACTTGGCAATGATACTGCTGCAGGTTGTCCATGTGACATCACAGTCATTTTTAATGTCTACTAGAATATAATTAGGGCCATGAGGATCATAGATGTATCACGATGGGATGCATAAGCAGGTGTGGAGCTGGTAGCGAAGCTAAATCAGTTTTATTTGACAAATAATGGTCATACTATGTCATATATTAATCATCATATCATCTAATATGTTTTTACAAATCTGCTCAGCTTTTGGAATTGAATACAAATACTGAATATTGCCGTTTCCACAACGCTCATCAAATCATCTGAGTAAAAGTCTTTCCATTCGTCTTTCAGTGACCAAGACTTTTAGCTCTACTCGTAAAATCAAATTCAATCCTGAAATGAAGCATGATGGAACTTAAGGACATTAGCCAGAGCAACAACATTTCTGTGAAACCATAAATACTTTTATTAGCCTTATAATTGACAGCTTTGATCGCACGTATTCCACTAATAGCTAATCACTCTGCCAAAGAACAGCATGTGGCTCACAGGAGGAAAAATACATGTGGATAAAACACATCCAAAAAACAGATTTTCAATAGTAAAGCAGCTATTCTGGTTGACGTATAGAACAGCTGAAAAAAGTCACATCTTCACATCTGGCACAAACACTTAACAGTGTGTTTTAAAGCACTTTGAGACCATTGCTATGCTACATCACATTGCTCCCCATTTATCTAGACGAAAGGTTGTTCCTGTACAGTGCAAAATATATCATAACATTGTGTAAATATCCATAGAAACATTTTGTCCAGTCAACTGGCAAAACAAAGCACAGTTGTACAAATGCATCGCAGTTAAAAGTGGGCTAGCTAGTACATTCAGTTACAAACTCACACTTGAGTCTGGTGATGTGTAATATTTTCTTACTGTCAGCAAAACCCATGAAAAGATAGAAAGTGAAGATTTAACTGATGCCACTATGACTAAAAGACGTTTACGTTGACCTCCCACTGAGCCATGCATCTGTGCCGCCACATTTTTGTCATTTGTGAATTGCTATTTATATTTTGCTCAGACTAAATGGCACTGGAACCTGAAACAAAGATTCAACACCTACCATTCCGTATTAGAAGACAGACTGTGAAGCAGTCTACATGTATTCGGCTGATCATTTTTAATCACCTGTGTCCCAGGGATCTTCCTCCAATAATAGCCTGTTGATTGCTAGGAGCAGAAATCTGTGGAGATTTTTCAGGAAATACCCAAACAGCACCACCAGTAGGAGAGACTAAGAACAATCGCTCATGTTAATTTAGAAATAAAGTATGATTGCACCAACAAACGTCCAGCTTTCAGCTCAACACAAAGTCCAACTTAGAAGCACAAAACACAAATGGTGTCATCATAAAGATGAATACTCTGTTCTTAGAGGGAGACCTTTAACTGATTTGGGGCTTTAAAACCGACCCAGAGAGAAACAAGTACAGTAAAGTATATATAATACTGCGTCTTTTGTGATGTAAAATATAAAGTAAAGCTACAATAAGAGTGTAACTTTACCAACATTTATGTTCGGTCACGTGTGTGTGTGACATCATAAACTGTGTAGAAGAATTGGACGTAGCCACAGTGACATCACTCACAGGTTGGTTCTGGAGTCACGACTTCAACATTTAGCTGTAACCGTTTATTTGGGATCCAGACGTGACCATATTTGGGCAAGAGGGTGAACCTGGGGTGCTTGTTTGGACAAATGTGTACATTTGAGATGAATGTTGAATGCAAATGGTGTGTGCACACAAAAGTCAAAGAAACGTATAAAAGAGGGATGAGAGCACCTCACACATTCTTCAGACCATGCGTACATACATTCTTGAAACAATTCAAGCCTGATAGTGGAATGGACAAAAAGGCAACACAATCTAAACTATTAGGTATTCTTTTTCATATTATCTTCTTATTCAACTGTGGGAGCTATAAATAATTCAGCCATACGTCACGGTTGTGTGTCAGGGTGGCGTTGTTGAAAGATCTTGCGAATGAGATATTAAGAAGAAAAGAGGCTCATGAACCATTGTCGGTTTCATAGGACTGCTTATTGAGCTGTGTGGTTAATTGGCTCCACAGCAGCCAAGTCGCTGCCTTTGCATGAGGTGACGCACTTTTTGGCCTCTAATTTGACCATTTCTTCTTTACCTCTGCAAGGTCCTTTGCTCTGAACTTGCAAAGCTGATCATTTCACCATTCAGCTGTTTTTGATTCCTTCATGATCAGAGAATCAGAGAGTACAAGTGCATTTTCACAATGACTGAGATTCTCAAAGGAGAACCGCACATGTGCTCGTCTTTAAAGATTTATGTAAAAGAATTTGTATGTGTATTCTGTACTTTTCACACACGTTTAGTCATAAAACTATGCAGAATCTTATGAATCTGGCTCAAGATCTCTATCTAATAACTTGAAGTTTTCGTTGGCATAAAGAGGACATCCTGACGTGTCTCAAAATAGACCCTTTAACAACATCAACATGTTAGAAATTTCCATTTTCCAGTTCTCACAGTGACAATCCTGCCCAATGTGAGATTATTATTTAATCAATGACATTCCTCTCCTCTGCCTGCTCTCAGTTGGTCTTCTGTCACTCCAATGAAGGCAAAAGAAGTGGCTGTGGAAGCTGTAAATTGTTGTACTTTTTTTTTTGCCTTCTTGTGCAATTTGTTGACAGTATCAAAAATATAAACTATCACCAGACTTATCCTGTAAATGCTAACCACCTTTTGCTTCTGAAACAACAGAAGCTCTGAGAAATTTACAGTACACAAAGTGCATCAATATTCAGTGACTGACAAGACACTGCAAAGTAGTCTAACACGGTCAATACGGAACATGGCTATAATGTGCAGCAGTTTAGTCTCCACATGTCGGAGACCATTAATTCACTGAAGGTATCCAGAAACAGGAACAACACATCCTCTCTCCTCTGTGCTTCTGTCTCTGTGATGCAGCTGGGCTACAACATGTGGATTTGCCAAAATAAATATAAAGTGGTTGGTTCAGGACTAAAAGCCACATTTAACAGGTCTCTCAAAGTGTTGAAGAAGCCCATCTCCAGCTGTGTGGTCCTTCAGATAACCTGAACCCATGACACGCTGGGTGAAATTGATTGGTTTGATCTGTGTGTGCATCTGTGTGGTTTGCTGTCGCTGATGAATCACAGATCCCTTGTTTACCAATACTATCCTATCCCTCTTTGTCTGTCTTCCCCCTCACCTATCCCTGCTTCATCTTTTTTCCTGTTCATCCTCCCCCTCATCGCTGCCTTTTCATTCTATTCCACCCACTATCTTCCTTATTTTTTGCTCTTTCTTCACCCTCCACCCACAATCTGTCCCCTGTCTGAGCTCTTTTTTTACCCCTCCCTAACAATATCCTGTCGTCTCTCCTCATTCCATCTCCTCCGCCCACCTTCTTTCATGAGCCAACCTTTATTTTTGGCCTGCGCTGGGGTGCATATCTGTCATGTCCGTGCATTTGCCATTAGCTGATCCTCTGGAGACAGTAGTCGTTCTCCGTGTCTAAAGAGCTGTTATGGCCAGATGAAGGGTACAGGTCACGGCGGAGCAGCCTGTTGACGACAGTAACCAGGACTTTCTTGTACTGCTGACGTAGGAGGGAGTAGGCAAAGGGGTCGGATGCAGCCTTGCTGTATGTCAGGCACTTACTGATGATTCCCCAGTGGCGGTTGATGTCAACAAATGGGAGAAGCTCGGCCAACCTAAAGGGATATCGACAGAAACATTAAGCACAGAAATATAAATTCAGGTGGAGTTGAAAGGTTTTTTTTTTTTCTGGCGTTATTGTCAGATGAGTAGTTAAGACCGAACCTAAAATGTTTTTTTTTAGTTTAGTTTAGTCTAGATTTTTTTTCATTTCAATCCTCCTTAAAATTAATTGTATGGATAAAGTTAGATTAAAAAGAAAGTGGGTAAACAGAGATGTTTGACAAAACACTTAAATTAAATCAAAGCACACGAAACAACGTGAAGAGGTGGCATAAAACACTTTACACTTTAATTTGGCACATTCCCCAAACATTTTCATAAGGATCCTCTTGCTCTGTTTGAGATGATGCTGCGTGCTGAAAGTGAAATGGGGACATGAGTTTACCACTGAGGTGGAGAATACTGCACTTCCCAAGCACAACAGGCAACATGTGTGCAAGCCTGATCTAAAGTCATCAGGAAGCTTTCGGTGGGTCAGGTGGCTACTCCAACAACCAGAACACGTTTCCTCGTTAATGTGTTCTCCTTCCTCCCTCACACACCACAAATGTCAAGCTGATGGATCATCAGCACCACTCCAGGCTGACAGCAGATTTGTGGGCTGCTGTGGCGGTTCTTTTCTCCTTGAACCACATCTAGTTGTTTGTACCCCATCCATTCTCCAGCACTTTTGTGATGTTTGTGTTCTGCTTGCATGGCAGCGTGTACGGTGATGAGCAGGTGACTAATCGTATGGTTCAGAGGGCATGCGCAGTGTGGCTTGAGTGAGTAAGAAACCACAATGTGATTGTTCTCTTGTATTTCATCTAACGTTGTGACAGATGTGTCATATGCGTGCTGCACTGGTCTTTGCAGGATGGCAAAGCTGCTGAGTCTGGGTGCAGAGATTAGGGTATTTACTCATTTATAAGAGCAGACTAGATAAAGGTAATTGTTTGAGCTGTATTACATAAGTGGGGTCATTAATTTTTTAAACTGCTGCACAGGAGTTTTTTGCATTAAATCAAATTATTTATGAGTTACTTGCAGGTTGACTTACCTTGTAATTACATAGGGAGCAAAGCAGATGATAAATGAGCCGATGAAGATGCTGATCTTCTTTGTGGCTCTCTGCTTTCTCCTCTTCTGCTCCACTAAACACCTTTGCTTCACACTGTAAACAGCAAACGCATTATTCCTTAATACTTAAAAAAGAGTGTATCAAACATATTAGGCCCATATGTGGCCATATGACAACGTTGACATAAGGAATGCATGAGATGAACTACCTTGGGTGAATATCGACCAGCAGGAAAAGAGTCTGCATGGTGATTATGTCAATCCTCTTGCAGTGAAACCTGGCGACTTTCAGCACTTTTAAATAAGTGAAACACAAGATGAGCAGGGAGAGCATGAAGCTGGTGGCGTGGAAAACGATGGTGAAGATTGTAAACTTAATCCTGTCGCTGCCCTCCTGGCTCGACTGCAAGGTGCAGGACGCGTACACGTCGCTGTAGTCGACCCAGGAGAAAAGCAGCGCCGTCAGGGAGAAGGTGAAGGAGTGCAGCCAGGAGTAGCACACCATGATCAGCGCGTCCTTGTAGCGCATTTTAGTGGCGTAACTGAGCGGGAAGACCACCGCTATCCACCGGTCTATGCTGAGAGCTGCCATGCTCAGCATTGTGTTTGCAGTCAGAAAAGTCTCCAGAAAGCTCACCGTGTGGCAAATGCAATCCCCAAAAGGCTGCTGGTGTCTGATAATCCCCACCAAAGTGGCCGGCATGTTTAAAACAGTGATGAGTATGTTGCAGAAGGATAAGTTCATGGTGAAAACACCGGGCACCTGTCGGCGTATCTCGGTGCTGTTGACGAAACATAGCAGCACCAACAAGTTTGACAACAGAGAGACGACCGCGACCACGACGATGTACAAAGCGAAAATAATTTCAGCAAAGTCCATGTCTCATGCCAGAAAATCCACTTTGGGGTTACCTATTGTGGCTAATAAGTTCTTAAATTCAACCATGATCACCCGTCGCTGCTGTCTCCAGCAGATCCCCAAATTAATTTCAGTTAAATCCTTGTGCGTCCCCGCGCCGCCGTCCTCTCCAACTTCCTCGAGCGCTATCCAGCGTGCTGAACCATAGAGCTGCTGCCACCATCTCAAAGCTCAAACTTGCCAATTATTTCCCATCAACATCCGACAGGAGCACAAAAGAAGCTTTGGAAAGTGAAGCAAATCGCGCGGGGCTCGTCTTTCAGCAGTTGATACCGTTTAACGGGGAGCAGGCGAATGTAGATCTGGTGAGGGACTGAGGAGGATCAGGGTGGAGAGCAGCATGTCCATTGAAGTGAATAACCTAGATATCGCGTAAAGAAACGACAATCACCCTAAGAGGCAAGGTAGGCAACATGTCTCAGTCATAAAACATACTAACTCAAAACTTCTCCCCTGAATGTTGGCTGTTTATTTTTTTCCTGCGAAAACTTGGGCGCATTTAAAAATCGATCATCCCGCGTAAGTTATTCACATGCGGGTTTATCTATATGGCACTGATCCCGGCTTGCTCAAAACCAGAGTGAAGATGGAGGCAAAGGACGCAGAGAGACCCCGGAATGTGCTCCAGGATAATTGGAGACGCGTCTCCCTCACCAAATGGCACCAGGTGCACACACACGCAGGCGAGGCACGAGGCAAATCCTTTTTCTAAAATGAATTATTTATATCCCCACGTTGATTTGATAATTTGTGTCTGGTATGCAAAAATACACAACAGGACTGGACTGACATTCACCAGAGAATGCCCTTGTTTGTATACTACTTGAAATCACAGTTAGTTTTTTAATGGCCGGTCAGTGTAACTTTGACGTGAACAATTCAGATTTTTATCATATTTTTACACCATTAAAGGACGTGGCTTTTATTGCTGAGCAAAAGTCTTAGCCAACACCAACCTTCTCCTTACCTTTTCATTCATTCTTTATGATTTAACGAAACAAAGAATAACTCCTCCCTACCTGTGGACATTAAAGGGGGCAACAAGCTGTTTCATGAGCAACTTTAGTAATAAAATGTGAACTACACTTCTATCCAATCTTCCATTAAAGTAATAGGATTATGAAAGCAGACGACGGCCAACAGTTTGAGAAATGTGATATGGAATAGGTATGAGATGAAGCCATTTAAGAGGAATTTGTGTGTCCATTTGTTAATAAATGCCGGTAACTCATAGGTTCTCATGGGTTTCACAATCCAATAAGCCATCACATCAGTATCAGCAGTTATATGCAAAATGTCATTAATAAAGAGTTCACTTCCGAATCAGCCATCTATATAACAAGATTTTTGTATAAATGCTTCACAAACCTTTCTTTAGGTGCTTTGCAAGCATACAGATTATTAACTTCATAACTTTGTTTTTTATTGTTTATTGTATAAAGGAGATTTAAAGAACTGGAAATGTATTTGATAACCAATATCTGGGTCATTGTTTACAACTTTTAAACTATTTGTAAATGTTATAATAAAAACATGGAACCCTAACGTTGTACTAATTATTATGTTTAGAACTGATCTACTAGACTTTAGTTAACTATTCAGTCGTAACTTAACATTTATAAATGTCGTCTTTCTTGAAAAAGGTGTTCAAAAAAAGCCTATATTCATTTCCAATTCTTTGCTTTGATTTATACATTTTCATTATTCATTATTTATGAATGAGCTGAACTCCCTTCAGCTGAAACAAAGCACTTCAGCTCCCGTTTACCCCTCTCTATTAACCCCCATTCATTTGATTGACAGGCTCTGCAGAAGCCTTTACTTGAGAACACAACCTCATCCTGCGGGTGATATGGAAGTGAAGCTGTGAACTGTACAGCCCATTAGGACCCATGGTGACACAAAGGTAACAAATGATTGAAAATGAAATAAATTAACCTATAATGGGCAATGTCACATTCCAGATCCTTGACACTTGGTGGTGGTGCTTGAAAATCTTCTTCAGAAATGTGATATATGTGGTCTGTTTTGTATTCCCAAATCATTTTTCTTTCAGGACAAATGGGTTCTTCAGGGATAGGTAAATTAATCATAATTTTTACATCACTGTGTTTGTTTGTTTGATTATTACAGGGGGAAAAAAACGTATTTCAGTCTAAAACCTTGTATAGAGGAATTTTATCTTGTGCTTAATTATTTCAAAGGTGAAATTTGTCTGCTGTCATGTACCAAAGCAAACATAGCAAATAAAATGCTCTGTTGCTATCAGAGTGTGATAGATCACTGTAAGGAAATGCCATAAATTTACAGTAAATAAAACTAAACCCCCAATCTTCCACCCACTCTCACCGAGTAACTCCATGAGTGCAGTGGATTGATGAAGAACTTTGTTGTCACAAAGATGATCATCTTTATCTCAGGCGTTCTTTCTCGAGAAGTTTGTGACAAGCACAAAAGCAGAAATAACCTGCTGAACAAACTTGCTTTTTGGGAGACTTCCTCAACACCACAGGGGCTTCAAGTCATAAAGCGATAAAGAGTACTGTTGGTGCATAAAGGTCAATGATATTGATGATAATGAGGAATCAGTAAATGTATATATTAGATGCATCATTGCACAGCGAAGAGGTATTACAAAGAGCTCCAAAAACTGATGTAGGTTTTTACTTTGTTGAGATTTATGAATCTTTTTTTAAAAAGCAGGTTTTAGTACCTTCTGTAAACAAACAGTCCTATGTTCATAGATACTGTAAAGTTACATTCAGCCGACAGTAATCCTATGGTCACACCATCATTGAAAATATATTCTCTTAATACACTCTGTAAAAGTAAATGCAGTCTTAAAAATGACAAATACTAGTTTCCCTGCTGCCACCATCGTGCTGTTGTTTTATAGTTTACATTAAATAAATGCTGGCTTGGATGTGGCTTAAAAATTTTCACGACAGTCTATAAAGCTGCTAGTTTCCGCCTCCCACATTATCAAAGTGTTCTTTGCAGGAAAGTGGCAACTGACGGTTTTATGTGATACAAAACATCGCAACAAGGCACACAGACAGGTAGCAATGTTGGGGACTCGCAACTGAAGCAATTAACAACTTTTGAGATTTGATTGTGTAATTGTAACAGTGACCTGCATGACTACTCTATGCTCTGGAGTGAGACTGCGTTGGTCATGATATCTCTGTATTTATGTATTTACACTTTGTGTATTAACACACATTGTGACATTTTTTGTGGAATCTTAAAGAATGGCAGATGCAGGATTTGATTACCAGCACCGCATGTTTAAAATGGCACCTGATCCAGGTTGAAATAACATTGTGTAACCAGGGACAGAAGTGCTCTTCAGAAATATTAGTGCTTGTTACTGAGTCATGTTCAACTCCGGAGAAGCTCGTGTAGACGGTGACTCACTGGGGTCAGACACAGCCTGCAGTGTTTTTTTTTCATTTTCGTTTGCTTCATCCTCCCACTTGCTTTTAGGCTTGTGCCTGAATCCCATCCCCTCCAATTAGGTGTACTGGTTTATTTATTTAAGAGTGATACGGTATCAGAGAATTCACTTTACTCTGGGCTTGCTGCCTTGTTCACAGCAATCATAGCTGAGCGTGTAAAGTGAGGAGGTGCATCATCATTAAGTATAGTCTCGGGAAAGCCTGAAGCAAACTATCGGTGAAGTGGCTGCCTCCTAAAAGCATCACAGTAGCGACTGATTAAAGTCTTTCTGCACACTGTATCTCAGCTGTAATGAAGCAACTGCAGCATTGAGCATGTGTATCTGCCTGCATGTGTTTAGGTGTGTTTTGCCATGCACGTTTTAGTATCCAAGAGTCAAAAAGTCAGAGAGACAAAGGAGCAGCGGGTGATGTCAGTTCCCTACAAACAAGAGATCAAATGCCTGGGAGAGAGCTACAGATGGGCTCCTGGGAGAGAAGTGCAAAGCTATTTATAGACCTGATGAGGTGTCACCTCCAATATAACTCTCAGCACCGCTGTATTATCTAACCGATGTATCAGAGGGAGGCACTGAATGCAGCTTCCGAGGCCACAAATGAGATTGCTTTTACAGGATGCCTCTATGTGTTTCGAGGAGTCATCCCCAACAGTTTTAGGTATCCTCCAACATGCCTCAAGACCCTGAAGCAGTGTTAAATTCAAATTCGTTTAAACGCTTCAAGGAATCAGTGAATTATCAGCCATTCGGGAATAATTGAAGTAGTTTAGGTTAGGAAATGGATCTCTTCCACTGTTTCAACCCCAAAAGTAGCTTGTCGGAACAGTGTTTTTTTTCTAACATGGAAAAACAGTCTCAAACAAGCCACTTAAATCCGTTCTCTATGGTCTTTGATGAATACACAGAACCGGTCCAGTAACTATCACAACCACTGCAAGACAAGCCTGTACCTACGGCTAAATGAAGGGATGCCGTTACTCTCTATCCTATAGGGTGTGTTGGATTACAATTTTGGGTAATTACTACTTTTTAAGACGGTTAATGAGAATAGGCAGAACTCACTTTTTTAAAGAAAAACAGAGTTGTGCCTATTCTTGTATCCCAGAGCCCTCATTGACGATTGGCATGAGCTCAGGTGAAAAGAAAATAATATGATCCTCTGCTCTCTGTCTTTAGAAGATAAGCCATTTTGTGGTTCGGACTGTTGGCTACACATGTAAAGCTGTTGCCATATTTTCCGAAGGTCCGCAGAACACACAGGTCCTGAATGAATTTATCAAGTGGGCAAAACACATATCACTCGGCTTTAGATTGTTGTTTGCATCCTAAATTAAATCACGATCAACACAACGGCTGCTTTTTTTTGTGGCGAAAAAAAGACTGTGTCACGCCACGGGACTCATGTTTTAAGTCTCAGGTTTTAGGTTACGTTTTGATTTTCAGTTCATGTCTTGGTTTTGAGTTTTAGGTTCCCCTCACTTCCTTCACTCAGGTCATTAGTTTCATTCACATCACCTGCACTCTGTCACCTGCTGCACTCCCAGCCCTCTATTTAGTCTCCTGTCTCCGCTGTCTGTTTGCCGGATCTTCGTTAGTTATTCCTGACCTGTTTGTTGCCTTACTTACCTGACCTGCCTGCCTTGTTTCCCTTGTTAACCTGTTTATTCCACGTTTACCAAGTTAAGTATTTATTTATTTATTCCCATGCCATGCTAAGTTTTTTGTTTGCTTTTTACAGCTACATTTTTGAATCCGGCTAAGCCGCGCTTTCTGTTGGTATTTTGTTTTTGTGAAATAAATCCAGTCTTCCTTTTTAAGTCCACATCCGTGTCCTACCTTCACCCTCTACCCCAAAACCTGACAGACTGGAACCGAGCAGAAAGTAAAATCTTTTTGAGAATCTCACAACCTCAGCCTTCCAACAAAGAGCTTCTCTGATAGTTTTCAGATTTCCATTGTCGCTGCGATGTGACAGTCGCTGACCTTTACACAAACCTACATCCTGATCACCTCAAGACATCAAGGGAAGTGCTTGACTCGCTCAGAAAAAAGTGTGATCTCAGCACAGCTGTGGCCCCCTGCGGCCTCACAGTTCCCTGGGAAGTCACTTGCATCGTGTTTCTGTGCTGCAGCTTTCAAAGTTTCCTGCTTTCAGTGTCCCCGGGGCACAGCAGCGTGCCAGGGGACGGGTAGGATGGGAGGATCCCAGGTCATGTATTAGGTAACTCTGCGGTTTCATCTCATAGTTCCAGCACAAGATACAGTAGAGGGTAACATAATACCTTTGGACAGCTTTATGGAGTTAAGAGTCTCAGGCAGTGCCCAGGTCGGTCCTACTCTCTACTGTGTGGCATTCAGTCACTAAAATATTTACAGTTCGGTCTGGTTGTTCTGCATATCTGAACAACCAACTGCTGATCTTTTGTGAAAGTGTCCTAATTTTCCAAAACATACTAAATTTTTTTGATGATGTTTTTATTAGATTTACATGAATAATCCACGAACACAGGGTGGAAATTTTTATCCTCTTTGTTTTTAGTAAAGTTTGGGAACTTACATGGTTATATTAACTTTCATGAAAACTAACAAAAAGAATTGAGTCAGAACTGGGGCAGAGCACTCTCAATATTTTGAATAGCAAGTGACTAACACATTATCGAGGGGTTTATGCAGGGGCTGTTGACAACACACATACCTGTAACATGATCATTCTTGAAGAATTTGAACACACCACAAATATATTGTGAAAAGATGTACCAGCTCGCACTCTAACTCAAAGTTAACAAACTTTCACAAATCAAGCTTCTTTTCTTTTCTATCAAAACATGGAAAAGTCTCAGTATTATCCCAATTTAGCACACCCCTTTTCACACCTTTTCCCTGCTCAGTTCCTTCCATTTGTGAATATAGAGAGAGTAGTCATTCCTGCAGGTCCATGCTTGGCATGAGATCGATAAAGTATGGCTATTTGACTTCTGTTCCTGTTATTTTTGCACTAGAAAATAGCTAAAAACGAAAGGGCATTCTTGCCACATCTTTCTAAGCAGTTTCTAGACAAATTTTGCACAAATTGTCAGCCAATTTAAACACTGCTTTGACTTTTAGTCTAAAATTCTGATTTTACTCTTGACATCTTAATCACTAATACTGTGACAGATGTTTTAATGTTACATAAATTAGACTGTTGAATTTCCAAAGTGTAATAAGAGTGAACCAAACTGTAATGACCTTCCATCAGTAGAGGCACCTGCAAGAAAGAAAGAAAGAAAGAAAGAAAGAAAGAAAGAAAGAAAGAAAGAAAGAAAGAAAGAAAGAAAGAAAGAAAGAAAGAAAGAAAGAAAGAAAGAAAGAAAGAAACATCAGCATTTGAGTCCACCTGTGTCATCATACTCTGACTTTCATCTACAGGCATCATAATACAAGAGGGCCACTTCGTATGATAGACATTTCCAGCGTAGCGCACCAAAAGCAGTTGTTCTACATTTTGTATCTCCAGTTCAGCCATGCTGCCTGCTGAGGAGTAGCCGGTGTGGAGAAAAAGGCGTGGGTGTGCTGTGAATGGCAGCTCCGGATTCAGTTTAGAGGGTTAGTGGTGCGGCAACAGATGGACCTGCTCCACACCTCTCAGTGTATGACAACATACCTTAAGCACCTCACACAGACAAAACTGAGCTCAAACATCTGCCATGTGAGAGTGTTTCTTTTTTATGGTATCTGGTGCTGACAACGGATGCTCTTTACAATGTAGGTGCTACACACTCTTTTCATATTTAAGGAGATGGTAAATGGACTGTAGTTTTATATTGCTTTCTACCATCAACATTAGCTTCACTTTGGAGCACTTTACAGTGTTTTTTCCTCATTTACCAACTCACACACCGATGACCTGCCACCAGGATCAACCTAAAGCTCATTGCCTTGCCCCAAGACACTTTGACATGTGGAAGAGCTGGAAATCAAACTTCTAACCCTTCAATTTACCTTCTGTACCACCTGAGCCACACTGATGGGTTTTGGTGCATCTGTTTTTATTTTTCATGCTGAACGTAATTAACCTGGCATAGCAAGGCAAAAACACAAATAAGTTAGCTAATTTTGACATACGTAGGGTATTAGCAGCAGGCACAGAGCAAAACAGCTACGGGCATCATTGGCCAGACCTTCAACCAACCAGAGCAGAGAAATGTGTGATGCTGAACAGGCTATAGATACTCCTCTGCAACATCTTATCGCATAAAACCAACACAATAATAAATCATCATTTGTAATTGGTTCAAGAGTAGATGGAAACATGTGTAAAAGAATCATGTTCATCTCAGACTCATCTGGCTCCTTGGATAAGACATACCTGCAATTTTCTAAAAAGAAAAATACTCTAAATGAAATAGATTTTTAAGATTCCTTTGAAAAGCTTCCAGAGCGTGCCGAAAACGTATTTTCCTGACTAATCAAATGATCAGGATTTAAAAACATTGGCTGAGAAATCCAACCATGGCAGTAGTATCTCAGGTGTATTACACGATTTCATGTAGAAAAAATATAAATATAAATAAAGGTCAATAGCACATATTGATTATGAACAAAGTACTGTGCAAAAGTCCGGCGCTACCCCTCGTTTCTTTATATGTGGCCTGGAAAACAGGAAATGGGTGCAATGATTTCCTGAAACTGATCCAAAGCTCTTCTTTTGCTCTTTAAATTAGGTTCTTTGTAAAGTTGTGTGTTGTGTGTAGAAACAATATCGGTTCAACTCTTGAGTTTGGTGCATTCAAATGCTTGAATCATTCACAAGGCGGTGTGGTGATAAGCATCATCGCCTCACAGCAAGAGGGTTCATGGCTCGAATCCCGGCAGGTGCCTTTCTGTGTGGAGTTTGCATGTTCTGCTAGTGTGTGCCAGGGTTGAATCAGAATATAAAGAAATGAGATGTGAACCAAGACTTTTGCATTAACTGTAGATTTTGCATAACATGTCATGCGGGTTTGTTTATTCCAACTTTCAATATTCTTGCACATTGTTCAACCTCCATTCAAATGTTTATATCCTATCTTACACTGACTGACAGCACAAAACATTCTTACGTTCAAGCTTTATTTTCAAATATCCAAAGTTTCTTGTTGTTTTCATTTATTCTACTTAACTAATACATCAAGAATATCGAGTTCTCTTCTGATTATCGAGTTGACAGAAGTGATTGACTGATTCAGCCCCCTTGCTCTGTTCAAGCTCAACTTTTTGTGATAAAGTGAACCAAACATCTTCATAAACCGCCTATGAGAATAAAAAAGAAAAAAAAGCTTGCAACAGCAGCCTTTTTAGCTCCTGCGTTTCATTGTGAGATCCCAGCCATCTGATATAATGTTATTGAAAATTGAGGCTCACCACTGCAGGTTGGCAAACAAAAGGAGCATGAAATAGCTTTAATGAGCACTGTGCAGCTGCCACAGGTAAAGCAGGAAGACTTGTGATGAGTCATGTTCCCATAGCAACACCTCAGTCTGAGAAGTTATCGCACAATCTCTGGCAGCTCATGCTCTTGTTGTGGACGTAAATATCCTTCACATGGATGTATTTGCTGTAATTAAAGGAGATTATAAAGCCTTGTTTATTTGCTACTTTTTAAAATCACAAATGTTATAAGACATACGTTCAGTTGATGTATTTTTTATGGCATCTATGGCATTTCAGCACCATTCAAAGGCTTAGATGATAACCTCATGACCTAGTGGTCTCATCCACCCACTGATAGCTCCTTCTTTTACTCAACCTGAGCAAACAGAGTGGTTTGGTCCCCTGCAGGTGCCCCAAGCTCAGTCGAACCCATGCTTTATTCACAATGAGCTCCCTTTTATCTGGAGACCAAACGGAGTGGATGGGGAGATAGCAGGGGGAGGAAGTGGCATAAATAGATTGCTTTGACCCAATGAGGACAGAACACATAAAGCCACATTTGAACGGACTCCTTTAGTGTTTTATTAATGACTCAGTAGGAAATGCCTTTCCCATTTATTGATTTCTTCTTCTCAATATAAGATTTTGTTTATGAAGCTTTGAAATCTGAATGCTTCTTGGATGGCTTTGCAGCAGAAGTGGGTAGGGATAGCCCGTAAGTTCAGCAGTGAAACCAATTGCAGGAAAAAGTGTTTACTTGGGATTTAAAGAGCATTCCCCTGATTCGGACCACAGGGATACAAACACATTATCGTAGCCGGAAGTTTTTGACCACAGAGTCAAAGTGGCCGACACGTGAATTAACCAGGAAAAAACCGTCTCTCCTAGTGGTTGCTCTCAGAAGGAGAGTGGTGCAACATCAGACTGTAACCTGAGTCTGAGTGGAACAGATTGACAGTGAGCCTCTAAGCACATTGAGCAGACACACTGCATTCATTATCATTAGGTGACAGGAGTGCTTTGAAGCCAGCCGGGACTCCAGTGGGCAGACAGAGCCGGTTAGCAGGCACGTGATGCTGCATTTTAGCTCTAAAGCAAACTATGAAAAGAGCTTCATAAAAATGTGCCGACACACAAATGAAAAAAAAACACCGCTTAACAAGCCTTTTACAGGGAGGGTAATGAACAACACGAGTCTTTGGAAATGATGTTGAATTACCCTCCAAGATTAATGCATCACTGCATCTGAAAGCTTTGACCCAACAGTGAAGCAATACATATATTACTTATATTACTAATGTAAATCAAGGGACTCTATTCAGGCCAGTGAATCAAGAAGGTGTCTGAAGAAAAAAGTGACACATCATTCCCCCTGAAGAAAATACTTAAAGCTGACTTTAGAAAAAACGTATTTTGGAAACTAAAAAATATTGACCCCACTTGCAAGATTTTTCCCATTTTTCCTGAAAATGAGTGAAAATTGTCCTTGAAATATTTTGGAGAGGTGCTTGCCACCATTTTGGATGTATGGTGGTGAAAAATGCAGTTTTGGATGTGGTTCAGCAGTTAAAAGTAGCAGAATTTCTCAGACAGTGCACAGTGTTGTCATGTTGGCTTCTTTTATACCCGATCATGACACCCTTACCTGTCACCACTTAATCTGCTGATTTTAGAAATCTTCCAGAATAGGGTTACTTCTATATTTTAAAAACTTTTCAATCTTTTTTTCTTTTTTCTTTGAGTGTTTTGCTTGCATGAAATTCTCGATTTGTTCAAATCTTCTAAATATAACTAAATGAATCCACAAAGACACTGAAAATTCATCTTTCTATGAGATTAAGGTTCAAACAAATAATCAAACTTAATTTTTAATTGTATTTTAGACAACTTTTTATGGAAATGTATTTGTATTTCTGCATATGTAAAAAAGAAGCTCATTGATATAATTTAAGAGACTCTAAAATCATCATAGCAAGGTCAGATCTGCACCGGCAGCCTTCTGCTCCAAATGTAACAGTGCACAAAATGTCTAGCTAATGAAAATAAAACCTCTCTGTAAATGGAGGAAGAAAAGTTGGTGTTTGACTCCCATTACAGGAGAGTTGACCTAAATGGGAGCTGCACAGTAGTGTGGTGGTTAGTACTGGTCTGCAAACTCTCTGTTTGCTTGCTCGCCCAATGCCTGTATGAGTTCTTTCTGAATACTCTGGCTTCCTTCCACAGTCCATGACATGCTTGTTAGATGAATTAGTGGTGCTTAATTGACCATAGGGGTGACTTTGAGCATGCATAGTTGTTTTTCTCATTTGTCTCAGTGACGGCCCTGTGATGGACTGACGACATGTCCCCTGTGGTCCCCTGCCTCTCACCTGATGGCCGGGTGGACAGGGCTCAGCCACGGCTCTGGAGTTACAAAAATAAAAGTAAAAATAATGTCAAACTGTGTGAAAATAAATCTTAAAATTCCAACTGATAATGAATTCAATCCCATTAAAGACACCAAACAGAGCATCTTCCCTTGTGTTACATATAAATACTAATATGAACCCCTAGAACAAGCTGAGTTTCACGTTCTAGAGTCACACAATCTGCATGACAGGTATGTGTTATCCTGAATATTTCTTCATATTACCAAGCCTGTCCAGTAATGGCTCTGCCACCCATAACCAATCCCCACAGTTTACAGACCATCTGCAATTAGACTGTGTCTTATACGACTGCACTGTGACACAGATGGATTTCACAGAGTGTTCTTCACTAAGTGGTTAAATTTTCACTGTTATTCAGTGTCTAAAGATTTCACCCATACCTCTCTCTGCTCCAAATGTTTGACAACTCGTTGTTATTGTCTTTTAGTAAATTTTAATTTGTTATCCATGATAAGAGTTTAATCTGCAGTGATGTAATTAATGACAAATACAATCTTGTTCAATTGAATTTGATAGAATTCCTACTGCTGCTGAGAGAAAAGCACGTTTCCTGTGAGAAATTGGCCGAGGTTAAAAAATGACTGAAAACAGAAGTGCAAGTGGTCAGATGGGAGACAAATTTTGTTCTTCTGGATGACAATTGTGTCTGCAACTCCCCCTCTAGCCCACTTATGAAGTTTTTTTTTTCAGTTTTATTCAGATTTTAAAAGTGTTAGTCACTCCTTTCACGACAATTTCACCAAATACCACCAGGCTACATCCTGAATGGAATTTAATTTGTTTTCAAATGCAAGTCAAACATTAGCAATATAAATTCATGTCCCAGGGACATCAACACATTAAAGAAGAACAAAGAAAAAAGAAGAAGGAAGTACACTGAATGCGTAATGAAATCTATCATTTTACCAGCTGTCACCCTGTGCTTTTTTGCCATTGCAAAAACATGAAATCCAAGCACTGACTCACTCAATTCTCCACCTACTTTTTTTCCTTTTCCCTAAACACACACATACACGCACACAAACAGATCCAAAGCCGAATCCTCATCAGTAGCTGTTTGTCTTGCCTGTGCATCTCACAGTACACCCGTTCTTACTCATTCTCACCTAACCTTTACTGGAACCAGCTGGCCTTAAGCAAAAGACACCTCCAGAATAAGCTGTGTCTGAAAACATCTGCTCCGACCATCCATCGAGGCCTCTTTCAGGCTCGGATGCCCTCAAAGGTGTGGACCGCAGTGTAGTGACTCATGCTAAATAAGTCGAATGAGTCATTTAGGGCCGAGCAAGAAATTATTCACTTTCCACCCTGGTCCGAGTTGGGACAGCCACCTTCCACTTGCTGGCACTGCTGTTTCATGCAAGTGATAGGGTATTTAAGACCAAAGGGATTCTCAGATTAGCTTGTTAGGCTACATGTCTGCACAGTGTAACGCAGACAAACACTGACTTCCCCCTTCTCCAGCAACTCCAGCAGCACAAGGAAAGCTTCATGGCTGAGTTATCACAAATACAAGACTGTATTTGTACAAGGTATTCCCCAAGTATGCATGCATGTGTGCCTGCAACTACAACTACTCCCACTGGCTGTCTCCATAAATAAGAATGTGTTTTTATCTAACTTCAAGACGGCACTCCATGGGAGGAAATGGTTATGTAATTTTTCAGTATGGCCAACTATGCTTGATTTCCGAGAACCCAAAGGGCACGCTATAAGAAGGCGGGCCACATAATTTCATTGCTGTTAAAAGAGTTCATTGGCCTCTCACAGACATCTCTTCGGTACATTGGCACCTTGTCAAAGGGAGTCATTTCAGTCATTCAAAACAAACAAAAAAAAAGAGAACAGCGAGTGGAAACATAAATCAAGCAGCCAGGACATAGAAGGAATGGAAAATCATTGCAAAACATGTCCAATAAAGTCAAGAATGGAAACCTTGGGATTTTGAAGACAGATTACTGGATAAAAAGTGGAAAAAAAACTAAAATAGAAAAACGTCTGTGGAAGGATACTAAACTGGAACGAAGAATTACACATCAATGACCAATAGAGAGATAACATCAATTCAACTTACAGTTATAAGCAGAAAGGGGCACCACAACATCTATCAATATAAGATCAAGCTGAACAGAGCCCGAGACTATTTTTGTTCTTGACTCACAAAAAATTCCACTGTGTTGCAACAGAGAAACAGCTCTGTCATGA
The DNA here is from genome assembly GCF_027942865.1 of Odontesthes bonariensis. Taxonomy (NCBI): domain Eukaryota; kingdom Metazoa; phylum Chordata; class Actinopteri; order Atheriniformes; family Atherinopsidae; genus Odontesthes; species Odontesthes bonariensis. The sequence continues at coordinate 11,031,213 of NC_134524.1, read as the reverse complement.
CAACCAGAAGTATCTCTGTAAGGAGGGCAATTTGAGAAATGGGTGCGTACGTTTCTGTCACGTGCCCAAATGAGCCAAAGAGGATGATGATGGTGTCCTAGAAAAATCTTCCCATGATTCACAGGAAATCAGTAAGAGAAGCAAATTGCATGTGGTCTACATGGTCCATTAATATGATGCTTTATTCTATTGTGGCAAGACCAAAAAAAAATCTTTAGATCTATTCTCACGACGTATTCTAGAGAAATAGTATTTCCAGAGCATGACTTGACAAAAACTTTGGAAGTCAGCCAAAACATTAAAACCCCTAACAGACAAAGTGAGTACCGCTGCTCATCTCTTGTTGCAATGCACTGCTGTGTTGGGAAAACCAGCATCCTGGCACTGATGTTAATCCTAAACATTTTCCCTGATCAGTTACACCCCATACTCAGTATTAGGCAAGTGGTAACTGTGTTATGGTTAATCGATCTGCTTACAAGCCTGGTAACATTTCCAGCCTCAACTGTACTTTTGTTTAGAGCTGTAAAGAAAGTGTAATTATGTGAAGACATCAAAGATGTTAGTCATTCCTGATTTAAACGCTGGCATCCTGACATATAAATATATATTCTTTTGAGGGTCAAAAAACTACCACTAAATGATCAAAATAAGTTTTTGTGGTGGCAACATCTGGTTACAATTTGAATTGATTGCTTTTCCTGCTATGATTAGCTCAGGGAAAACACAAAGACCTCTCAGTGTAAAGATTGTGGGAATATTTTTTGTCTAAAAACAGAGAGCTCTTCTCTTCTGCACCATGTTGTTATCACTCTGAATCAGTCAAGACAACCATTACAGGTCTTCAAATGGAGAAAGGAACATTTCTATAAGAACCTCATCGTTATTGCAGATACATTCAGCACAGATCAAAATGATTTAAGCCATTAAGCAGTTGTGAACAATCAGTTAATCAATATATTTGCAACACAGCAGCTTCAAATCTTGCAGCCTGTCAGGACAGGATTGATTCTGCCACTCTGACAGATGTCATTACTTTTTTAGTGTGGCTCATGCAGTATTAACAAGTGTTACATAACCTTAATCAGAGGAGTAAAGTGAGGCTTTAACAAACCTCCACACCAGCAAGCAATTTCTCGTTAATCTTTAATTAAGCACAAGGTGCAGCATTGATTCATCCTTACTCAACGACTTCTATTTTCAGCTGTCATCGCCCACTCTTACACTCTGGGGACGCCGAGGAAGTCTTTAAATGCAAAGCAAAGGCTTCCGAACAGTCCCGTCAAAGCGTGACCAGGCTGAGGGAGGCCACTTTAACGCACATGTTTGTTTCAGTTGTAGACAAGAGCAGTGGGTAAAACATTAATGCCGGGAGTGGCGTTTTGTGAATATCATTAAAGATGGCACAGATCAAATCTTTGGTACATAATTGTCTTCTTTTTTTAAATGATTATTTTCACGTTGTGCAGTAAGAATCCTGAACTCACAGAATATCAAATATCTTTACATGGATATATCTGCAATGTAATGAAAACTTGCTATATGGCCTAAATCATTGCCATGTTACCTTTTTAGTAAACAGCATTAAACCTTATGAAGCTAATGGTAGCAGTGGAATTAGCCCAATATCTATTACAATCTATTACAATCAGACATACCATTAAATGAGCTTATCTGCTTTCTGACCGAGACTTGAATGAGCAGATCAATTCATGTCGATACAATAATTGAGGAGCTGGACTCAGGAGAGGCTACTTTAGCTCAGTATACAGACAAGAGGCGAGAAGCAGGTGGAAACAAACCTGTCAAATGTCACAGGCTGTTTCCAAAATCACGAACCACTCACGAACTACACAGTGAGTTCAACATTTTCTTATGATGTTCGAGTGTGCAGTGATTTTATATAACCTATAAAATGTACTCAAGTATTCCACAGCGCACGATGAACAAAATAACACAAATTAATATTGTTTTAATGATAAAGCAATAATAGGTCACATGGGTATGGAATATCTTGCATAAAAACACAGATTCATATGCTTAAGTTTTCTTTTAACTGCATACATTTTGGCACAGACATAATATGTTTACTCTCATCTGATCAATGTAAACGGAGCATAAAGTTGAAATATACATCACAAAAATGCATACTGGTACTGTGCTGGTGCATCAAACTGTGCCACAGCAGTTATATCATTTACAGCATAAAGAAAATGACCCGAGTCGTGTACAAAAGTGTCCACCATATAGTCCCACACATACAATTCCACAGTTTTGTCACGACCTCTAAAAGGTCAACACAGAAAGTACCCTCAAGCATCCCTTTTCAACACACTGGGTAAACATTATAAATCTGTTTTTTAAGGTCATTCTCTAATGAAGCAAGTTGATGACGGGGAGCAGTTTATTTCTTGAAGTTTTTCTTAAAATTTTTCCACGAAAATAATCCCTTTATGCTTTGAATTGCCTAGAACTTTTTGCCATATTTAGTATTCGTGGATCTATGAATATGCAAATCACCCCCCCTCCACCACGGCCTTCAGCCTTCCACACATCCCTCATATGCCATGGAGCTCAGTCGACTGCTCTAGAGAAAGGGAGGGGAAGACCAGTGCTTAATTTTTAAATGAGTCCACCAATGCAGGGCTCTTTTTTTGGTCGATTTACACCTGATGAGAGGCTTTTATTTACCCTCACATGATGAGTTGTCTTGCTTTAGTAAGAAATATTCACTTCGCTCATGTAATTTGCTGAGTGTGTGTCTCTGCTCCATTGTGTTGTAGCTGTTGTCGTTACAGTTCATCTCGATGGAAAGTCTCAACTGATGTTTTACTGCTCTTTCTCCTCTTCTTTTCATGCACTTGTGCGTTTCTTTGCTTGGCTTCTCCTCGCTGTGCGCCTCTTCTCAGTCACACTCTTGGTGTACACACTTTCCACACTGTAACGCATAGGGGAGTGAGGCTATAGAATATAAAGAACACCCACACACATAAACATGTAAAACAAAGAACATAAAGAGAGTAGCAAAAAAATTGTGAAGACTATCACACTAAGCTGAAATGTAGCAAGTACTCACAGATGATACGAGCCCTTGGTCTGACTATGTAAGCACACAGCTGACAACGTGCTGTGAAACACTAATGTCAGATTAGCTTTGTTCCAAATTGCCAGGAGTGAAAAGTTAGCCCCCCTCTGCTAAGTGATAGGATGTGTTTTGTGTGTTTTTAATGTTTAACCTCCTAAGACCCAGGCTTTGGTTTGGCTTGCATTTTAGATTTCTTCTAGCTATTTGGGGTCAAGAGGAACCAGTGAATATATTAACCAGATATTATCTTTCAACATGAAGGTCTTTTTGAAAAAACTGATGTCCACATATGGGGAAACTCAGTGATGTCCACGTATGTGGACGCCATGCCGTATGAGTGGGATCTGCAGATTCTCAGCTGTGCGCTGCAGTTCAGTTCAGCTGAGACTTTATTTCCTTTTTTTTTTTAACATATGACAACACTGTATGTATATGTTGACAAGGTTTAACAGCATATTTTTACAGCACGGTGTGGTTAACGCTTATTACTTAGTTTACAATTCACTTGAATAGGACTGAGTTAGACAGCTATTTTGCAAACAAAAAATATCAGAACAATTGTGCGTCATTAGTGTAAAAAAGTACATTTTGTAGGGAGGAATTACCTTCTTTGCAGGAGAGCTACAGAAGCCTCTGACTGAACCCACTTCGTTGTTAGATCACTGTGCTATGTGGAGAGTGTGCAGTGTTGTCATTATGTTGAGCAGCTTTTGCAACATTCTTCTGAGCATAATCAGTTTCAGTGGCTCCAGAGCACAGAATCAACCTTCTTTATCAGTCTTTATCAGCTGCTTATGGAAAAAATAAGGAAACGCAAACTGTCCTAGACTGGCTACTAAAGTCACAGGACTATAACCATTAAATATCCTTTAACTTACAATCTCCTTTCACTGACCCTGTTGGTGGTTTATAGGGAAATACTCCAGGATGATATTGGAGAGTATCTCATAGTCTAATATTACCAAATCATCAGGGCACAGGAGCACAGGGTACTGGTAAAGCAGCACAGTTGTACCAAAAAACATGTTATAGATACATAAGTCCACATCTTCTACATGCAGCAGTGTCACAATACCTCATGAGCTAATCATGAGGTAAATTAAAATGCATGTCAGACATAACGAGATCCCTGAACCATAAACAATAAAATATCTAACCCTTAATGTGTCTGTGTCATCACACAAGAAGATTTAATGAAACTTTGAGCATAGTCTCTTGCGGGATCTGCTCTTTAGGATCTATCATCACTATTTGTAAGAGAAAACTGAACACACACACACAAAAGATCTGATTCTTCTCTGTGTACATAGTTGGAAAAACTCCCGGAAAAAAACACAAATTGTCGGTTTCAGATTTGAAATAAATGGTCGAGACAAAGCTCAAAACCTGCACATGCTTTTTGAGAGATTAATGCTTTGCACCATAGGTGTTAAAAGTAATGCCTGTATGAAATTTATGTCAATGATATCCTACAATAGTCATCTTTTATAAACAGCTTGCACGGCAGCAGTCATGCCGGTCTTTTGATATTGTTTCTGGTCCTCTGAGTGGCCCCATGCATCTTTTAAACTATGTAAATGTTTTATTGGCTGCCAGTGGTGCCCACTTCCAAACACACACATACACACACACACACACACACACACACACACACACACACACACATACACACACATACATACACATCAGCTGCATTTAGAAAAAGGACTACTGGTGAAAGGAATTTTTTTCCCCTTTATAATGGCATTTATGCATTGTTTGAATACAGCAGTGTCCAAAATATCAATGTACTCTTTACTATTGAGTGAGCTATTGATTGCCTGTTATATTGGTGATAAGGATGCAGTGGTCTTGGACACACCTTTGTGTTCAGTCAGGGGTGTGACCATCAATTGACAACATACATCTGTTTAGTGTAGCATCAAAGGCTTTCTTTTGATCATATCAGAAGGACTAAGTGTCGCTGTCAAAATGTAGTGGCCTTGTAGGCTCAGCTGCTTTTGTGCCATCTGGGTCACCTCGGCCTGTTGCCCATGGTAACAACACCCTTTCTGTCTGCCTGCCTTTGTCGCAGCTCCTATTTACACTTAACATTAGAGCTGCTGGGCTGCTCTTGTGCTGGTCAGATTTTATTTTATATGGTATGTAAAGGTGAGTCTTTAAGTTTGTGGGGCTTTAACATTGTTCATGTGATACTCGACTAAAGGTGTGATGTCACAGTAAATGCAAAAGAATCATATTTTCTCATGTCTATTTGGTGAATGTACAAAAACTAAATCTATTTTTGCCTCATGAGAGTGCATCTGCTAAATGTTATTCTTCCTTGGCTGAAATTGATGAATTGCTGCAGATTAAGGAATGTTATTGTGCAGCAGGACACTGAAGCTCAAATGGCAAAAAGTAATGATTTTTTACCAGAATTATCTTCTCAGAGATGCTTTATGTAGAAAAAAAATATTTAAAGCTTAGAAAATAACTGGAAAAACCACAGCTATGATGCCATATATAAATCTGCCTGTGTACTATACAGCTGAGACAGACTTCAGTGACAGACTGCATTTAACCACTTTGTACCACTTGATGGGATGTGAGTCAAAATAGTGTCTTGTGTTCCCTGGATGATGCTATTTATCTCTATTCAGCCATGTATGCAGTAATAGGGATTTTTACGTCATTAATCCCACCAGGACAATGTGTTGGTTGACACTGTTGCCTTTCACCAAGAATGTTCCTGGTTAGAATTTTGTCTCTATGAGTTTGAATGTTCTCTACATGCCTGTGTGGGTTCTCTGTGGGTTCTCTGGCCCCCTCCCACAATACAAAAACATAAGTGTTAGCTTGATTTGTAATTCTAAATTGACTGTAGGGGTGAGTGTGAGTGTTTGGCTCGTTTTGTTGTGTTTTGAGCTCTGTGATGGACTGGTAACCTTTCCTGCCTCTCACTCGATGACAGCTGTAGCCACAGGCCCCCTACAGCTCACAATAGGATAAAGTAAGTAACTAAAATCTATGTATGGCACTTTTCAAGAAGAAATGTCATGAAGTGCTTCACAAAGTGGGTATAGAAGATGGATGAATAAGTGCCTGCCTCCCGGTCACCTCCCTTCTGAGGTTTTTTGGGCACGTCCAACTGGGAGGAGGAGCAGACCCAGAACACACTGGAGGAATTACATATTCCATCCCATTTGGCCTGGGAATGCCTTAAGATGTCCCTGGAACACTGGAGAGAAGGATGTCTGGGTTTCTCTCCTGGACCTGTGTGTATGGATAAAGAATGGATAATTGATCATTCCTGCCATTACTGGAGAGAGGGATTTCTCTAAAAACTTCAATAAATGTTTGGTCGCAAAATCAGTTTTTCCGGACTTCCCTATCACTGCCTGTTCTCCCACACATACTGTTACCACTGATTTTAAAACTGAATTTGTTATACTTTCTTGCTGACAACCTTGGCAAAGCTGCACCTGTAGGTGTGTGGCAGGATGATTCATTCTGAGTGAAAGCAGCAGTAAATCATTATCTCTCATTATTTTAGCCTGATGTTACTGATGTGGCACTAAACCAGCAGAAAAAGTTGTATATAATTTTGTTTTGTTTGTTTTTAACCATTTGGCATAACCATATAAGCATAAATGATCCTATATTTGCAAGTAAATTTGAGTGTATTGGCACAGCCCATGTGTGTACTGTGTATTTCCAGCTCTGAGTTAAGAAGAGGGGCCATGCATGCTTGGCGGCCCTCCAAGGCTCTCAACTTTTTGAATTTCAAATTAAGTACGTGTTGAATGGTGAAATGTCAAATGGAAACATTTTCCTCCCCCTCCCACCTCTCTCTGTGGGGGCAGAGGGTAGTTCAGGCGACGCTCAGACTGAGGGAGCACCGGGTAGGTCTGCTGGAGAATCCTTTAACACTCTTATCTGTAAGCATCATGCCTGAGTGACTCAGGTGACGAGGACAGCCAAGGCAGCGTGCAAGTGGGCGTGAAGCAGGTGAAGAAGGGTTTCCTGCAGGTAAAGTGTGACTTTGTAAATACTAAGACCACAAACAGGTTGAACAGTGTGCCTCTGCCGTGATAATCTGCTTGTCAGCTGGGAGATATTGATCAAGGTTCGGATAAAAGTTTCAGTGGGAGAAAATCTGTGACATCTGGACTTTTTCTCAAGAAGGAAAACCCACCGAGGAGAACTCTTTTGTTCAGTAAAAACTTTACACATGATTTCAGGAATTTAACTTTTTCATTTTGAATTCAAAACTCTAAAAGAACGAGATAAAAAGATGTTAACGTTTACATTCCCAAGAAGGTGCAAGAGAGCATAGTTCATCATTATATAATGATTGAAACTGCTGGCTTCCTTGCACATTTGCCTCAGCTGCAAGATATTTGAGAGTGTCTTACAAACTATCAGTTCCCAGAGTCAGAACCAGACATGGAGAAGCTGCGTTCAGCTTCTATGATCCACATGTCTGGAACAAACTCCCAGAAAGCCTCAGATCAGCTGAAACACTCAGTGTGTTTAAGTCTAGGTTGAAGACACACGTATTTTCAGCTGCATTTGAATGAAGCTCGTAAATCTGAAGCTTGAGTTTCAAAACTTAATCACATTTTAACTACTGATTTTATCTGATTCTATCTATTGTTCTTATTTCTTAAATTTTAAAGCATGCATTTTATTTCTACTGTTTTAATGTATCTGTAAAGCACTTTGAATCGCCTTGTAGTTGAATTGTGCTATACAAATAAACTTGCCTTGCCTTGCCTTACATTAACCATTTTAAATCCCCTCACAGCGTATCTATTGGCATCGGTCATTTCAAAGTCTTTCATTTCTTCTTTTAAAGTCAATATTAGGTGGATCTGTTAGTGTGTTTGGGATTATTTTGCTGAGTAAAGTTCACTTTCCAGTTCACTTTCAAGTCTAATTGTGTCTTCAAGCACTCTTTGATTAGATGCAGAATTCCCAAGTGAACTACGAGCTGCAAGCTGTCCAGTTTCTGTGGCGGTGATGCCTCCTCAATCCATAACATTTCCACTACCATGCTTCACAGACGCTATGAACTTTTTCTCTTTTGGAACTTGTTGGATCCAGCAGTGAAATTATGTGTTGGGTAAATTATGTGTACTGGTGCAGTTTGTCAGTCTGTTCTTTTTTTGGACAGCAATGTCTTTCTCCTGCCACATCTACACCTCCTTTCATTAACCAATGCGTGGAATCAATCAGTGTCGAGAAAATTACCAGGAATTTTAAATGTCAAATCTTGACAGGCGTAGCAACAAGCATGGTGAACAGAGGGTAAAATTAATAGGCATGTTCTAATCCTGCTGCTGCACAGATCACGCACAGATATTAACACTATTATGTAAACAACTTGTCTTCCCAGAAAATTCTCAAATGTGATAAAATTGAGATCCAAATAGAAGACTTTCTGAGGCAGCGACAGTCAAATGAATTCTTGGCTGTGACAGCTGCTGAGGGAGATTTCTGTTCATCCAAAATAATGTCTTGGAGATGCTGCATTACATCGAGGCTCATCGTTTCACTACGAATGAAGCAAGAGGGAAACACAAGGGGAGTTGTTGGCTTCGGCACAGAGATGCAGCCATTTTCCCCTGACCTAGAATAGTGTGGAGCAATTCCGTCTCCTAATGTGTTCTCCTGTCGTTTGCTTTTACCATCGCCTCATTTATTCCTCAGTGCTGATGGACATGGTCCAAACTGGATGAGAAGAGACACATACCTATATTTGGGTAAGATTTTCTCCCAATTACTGGACAAAAATAAACATGTGAAGCAGCAGATGCAGGAGCAGTAAGTGTCAGGCACTGCAATGCACAGATTCACTTTTAAATTAAGCCATTTGTTTAAGTAGTTCACATGATTCACAGAGTTTGAGGCTGAAACAGCACCAGGATTCTACTAAAGCATTTAAACCAGAACCCTCATTTAAACTCGCTCTTGTATACTCATGTGAGATTCTTCGTAATAGGCTACATGTGTAAAAGCAATGAAAAAAAAACTCATTCCCGGCTTGAAAACCTCTTCTAAGTAAAATAATTCATTTTAGACCCTATGCAGGGACCCTAAACCCCATCGTGGGAGCGGCTGTCCTACAAAAGTTAAATTATTTTACACTTATTACGGGTCAATTTCCAGCATTATTTCTTCATAATCATGACTGATTACTGAGGGTTAAATGTTCCAGAAAAGGTTTGTGTAGATTTTCAATTCATCTCCAGGATTCAGAATAAATTACCAAGTTTTTATGTTTATGATTAAACATAGAAACAAAAAGCCGTGAATGAATTCCTTCTGCCATTTAAACAAAGTCCAGGAGCTGATAATGACCATGTGATATAACTGAGGTATCTGAAATAAATCTGAAAACACACTTGATTGATCGGTTTAATAATCTATCTAGCCACAATTGGGAAGTCATATTGCACCGATTTATAAAACAATAAGATACGAGATATACGATACATTTGGCAGTATTTATGAGATGCGGGACAGATGTCATGACTTAAGTTTAGGATGTCATCATTAGGAGGAATTATGAGCATTGAATAAGAAGAATTTGGTCAGATGGGAGATCTTTTTTAATCTCGACAATGGCCACAAGACAGACCTTGTCTGAGAGTATGTTCATAGAGGTCCTCTAGCCTTCCTAAATGCCATATGAGCATCCATATGCTCAAAATCTGATTCTGGTTCCCAGTAAGCATTTTTTGTATGCTCTTTAGGAGGGCTGGATAAAATGATTAAATAAATTTCATACTAATACTCACTAAAAAGTGCCGAGCAGCCAAATGTGGGACATTCACTAAATGCATCAATAAAAGGCGATGAAATAATTTGCCCTGCTTTCTGGCTTATCTCTCAATATAATGAAATGCTGGGATTTTTTTAAAGTTTAATATTTCCTCTGAGCTAATGAGGAGAAACAAAAAGGAACATGTGGCTGGTTTTTGTTTACTTATAATCAAGGTTTAGGTGAATTCCTTATTCTTTGTTATTGTCATACTGCTGGATATTGCTGTTAATATAAACAAATACTTTACATACCACTTTACTGAGAGTCCTAAACACCTGACAACGTTAGGATCAAACATGCAGGTTATGATAAATGGTTTCACTCATCATTTGATGACATTTTAATATGCACCAAACTCATCTCACATCTTTTTCTCTTTGTCTGCAGTCTTGTTTTAGCATTTACTCCCAGATGCATTTTGACCTGTAAATTACCATGCCAGTGTGCCCGTGATGTGCTGAGAAAATAGTTGTTTTTGGCACGATGACACATTCGTCAGATGGATGAGCAGCAGACCTCCTGCCGCGTGTTTATGCCAGGGTTCATTTCTCCTCCAGTGTTCAGGGCACCGGGGTGAGGCGGAAAAACAAAGTCATAATCATGGTGCATTTGACAGTAGTCACGAATTAACTGAGGCAAAAGGTCATGACAGCATCGACTACAAGTGTGCGTAGAATGGGTGGATGCCTCCGCTGTCTGCCACGTCACGCTCTTCAGCAGCTGGATGTGGAGCAGCAGGTCCATTGGATCGAACAACCTTTGCAGACCCGGAGAAGAGGGAGTATTTTCATGGATTGATTTTTTTCCAGAAAGCATGACAATGTTGGGGGAAGAGTGAAAGACAGAGAAATGACTTAAAGAGGTCATTAAAACCCACACAAAGCTTTGTACATCCTGACTGAGTGGTGGCTGTCAAATCATAACCACACTCTTTCAGCTCCACTTGTCTTGCAGTTTATGTCAATCACAGCTGAGTCATTTGTGTCCAAATAACCTGTGATTACAAGTAGTTTATCTTTTGAGCCATTGTTATTACAAGGGGAAAAAAGTCATAATGGCTCTCTTTGTAAGATGCTGTCTTTTTCTTTCTGTGTTGAAATCAAATGAATCATTATTCAGTGGAGGCCACTGGGGGTTTCCTTTTCAACCACAGCTTTTTCTGTGAGGTTGACCAGCAGATTTTCCGTTGTGTCTTTACAATAGAAGTTCAGTTTTGTGTCCGTTTCTTTTCATTTAAACATCTGGAAAGGGAAGATCTCCTCTCACGGGGAGCCCGAGCAAAGATGACAATTCCAGAGAAATGATAATACAACCGACAGTGGAGTACAACAAATCAAGAACAATGTGGGGTAAAGTCTGAGGAGCATACGGGACGTGAACTTTTGTCCAACACCCATTCCACATCGGATCAAAGATGATGTGAACAGCTAAATTCTGGACCGAAATACCTAAAGAAGAGCCATTTAACCCAAATGGTCTAAATGCTGGTGATGATTTTTGATATTATGACCTAGCTTACTTGTCTAATCTCACTTTGTCAGATGGTTTGTTAGATTTAAACATCTGGGAAGTCACACAAAAACATGTATATCTGTCAAATAAATGGATCAACCATGTGTCTACAAGTATCTATCATCAGTTTTCCTGAAACAATCCTTGCTGGGAAATGATCAAAAACATTATTTCATATGTTAAAAACAAATACTCATTTAGATGCAGCTGATGCTTCAGCGGTGACATTTGGAGCCACTGTTGAAAGACAATGTTGTTGGAAATGAGCAGCCAACCAGCAGGCTTATCCCAGTGGTTGGCATTCATGCATCAGACTGAATTAATTTTATCAGCAACATTTCATTTTTAGCAAGAATGTCTGTAAGATACTAAGAAATGTGACGTTTTTAAACATCATTTTGAACTATTTGGGTTTGCCTTTAAGCTTCAGTTGTTCCTAAAATATGCAAAATCTTCTTCTTTACTCTGTACCAGCAAAGGTGAACAGATACAAATTTGCTCTTTATTCCACTACCTGTGTGAATATTTTCTGGCACATCAACAAACAAATCTGCGAGGTAGCTTCTCTCGCTGCCCCGCTGCAAACCCTGGGAGGGCCTTACCGTCTTTGACATTTGAGCCGCACGCTGATGGCAAACTGTGTTAGAGACACGCAGCAGCGAGCACCCATTGAGGGGGGACGACATGCAGCTCACCCCTTCAACTCCGGCTAACAAATAATTCATAGAGCTAACATTTACTTTGTTCAGACGCGGTCCAGCCTCTATCAGCCGCCCCGTCTGTGAACCTCAAAGTACATGTCTGAAGTGAATGAAATGTCCAAGGCGCAGAACAGACGTGAGTACTGAAAGTATGCAGAGGCTTTTAACGTTTTTATGGAGGAAAAAGTTGTGAGTGCTTTACAGAAAGAAAAACTGCAACAGAGCTGATGAACTTTAAATAAATACAAAGCCTCATCTTATAGACCACAGAATGAAAATAAAAATCATCTCAAAACAATCCAGTAGAGGAACTTCTGACACAGAAGATTACACAGCAATTTAAAGACCCCAGTTTCGAGAAATTATATAATACTTGATCAATTAAAGTCACACTGTGGACCTGACCCACATCCCCTGTAACTCTGCAGGGCCAGATGTGGGTCTTCTTCACAGCAGGTTCAGCTGCTAATGAACAGAGCTTAGCCTTTTAATTAGAAAACATGTTCAGTTTTATAAAAAAAAAAAAAACAGTTCAAATAAAGTTATTAAAAAAAAAAAGATCTAGTCAAAATATATAGTTCTTTATCTTCTTTAGAGGTTTGGTGGAGGGTCGGAGATCATCCGGTCCATGGGCGAAGGCGCAGTTTTGAGCCTGCAGGGGGCAGCCCTGAGGGTGGTGGGTGTGAAACCAACAGGACCGCGTTTTCAGAGCACCGGGAGCGATGGGCCTCCTCCCGCTATCGGCCCTGGAGGACTTTCTGTCCCGCCAGTCTCTTATGTGGACTCTCCCAGCTTCCACTGACGGAGATAAGTGACAGGCAAATACAAAATCAGTCAGAGTAAAATACTTCCCCATAAATCTTCTTCAAAAGAGCTTCAGAACAGATCCAGGCTCCCAGAGGTAAACTACTTGTCTAATTTCTGCATCCAGACGATTATAATAGACAAGAATGGCTCAATACTGAGCCTCAAACTCTCCCACTGAGTCAGTAGTACATGAGATGACTCTTTCTTATTTCTTTAGCTTGGAGGGGAGCAGGAGTTATATTAGAAATTGCAGGAAATTAGGTAATGACACGTTATAAAGATCTCTATCCAATCAAATTCTGGGCACATCATACTCTGGTCTTTAATAAAAAAGTAAAAAATTTAAAAGCAACATAAAGTTCCAGTAACGACACATGTGCATATTTTAGATAATAAAGCAGGTCTGGCAGCTATTCAACTACTCAGCCTACATAGAAATACACAGATTCTGTATTCACAAACTGTGCATTAAGAGGCCATGTTTGCAAAGTCACAACCCTCTGGATATGCTGAGAATCCAGGGCACGACAGGCTCGACACTGGAACAGCTCTTACACCACAGAAACATTAAACCAGTTCTGTCTGTTTCACCAGCCAAAGATCTGACTCCAGCACCAAAAAACTGGCGCTTCACACTGGCCCAATTCCCAGCTGGACCGGAGCAAAGAACCGCTTAGACCAACCAGACCAACTACATTTTGTGAGGTTTCAAAATCTAGAACCAGTGTGGGGTTTATTCCGTTTAATTCAAGTGCGACAACTAAGATAAATTTGCTTCAACGGCTGCCAGTTGCATCTGTGAATGCTGCCCAACGTAATGTACAAAGCAGCATTCACATTCGCTGCTCAGTTTTTCCACATTGTCGGGTGTTTTAATTTTGTCAGCTGGCATTTATGGATCCCGCTGGAAACAGTGTGTTAAGTCCTGTTTGTACCTGTTTGCACTTGGGAACACATTCACAAACAGCAACTGTTGTTTAAAACAGCGTTAATAAAGTAGATCGGTAATTATGAGACACCAGTTTGCAGATAAAATTCGATGTGATGATAAAATTAGATGTGATGTTTCTATGAAGATAAACCGTCTCCCCCCACTGTACTGTTGTCCCCAGCAGAAAAAGACGTCTGAGGCGGCTCAGTGTTCCTCTGTTACTACCAGAGACGTATCAGCAGGAGATCAACTTCAACCCCCTAATAAACTCTGTACTTTCACACATGATAAGACGCACAACAAAAGCATATCGTTCCCGGCTTGAAAAGGCATCTGTGAAACAGGCTACTGACATTCGTGTGTGGCCCCAAAATCATTTGTGCATGTGTTCTTAAAGTAAAAGAAAGAAAAGCAAAATAGGTCCATAAAGTAACTAAATACTGAGCCCCATTCATTTGAAAACTGCTGAAAGCTACTGAAAGTAGACATCAAATGTATTTTTGCCGAAATGTGAAATGGCAACATGTCTTCCTGGGAACGGGTTTGGTCCTTTTTAACTTTCAAACAGAGAGGGCAGTAAAACCCTGCTTTACATTCTGGTGTGAAGTTAATCCCTCAAGGTAAAGTCAATCACAGCAGGAGCCACAAGATGCATCTGACAGTTGACAAAATGTTGTTTTTGTTTTCACTGGTCCTTAATAAAAGAATAAAACGTTCAGCTCTGACACGCCTGGGTTATTCAGTTATTCAGCAACTCTGACGGTGTCTCTTATTAAGAGTTTCGACCGATTCCTGCCACGTGGAAAGGGCTCATGACAAGATGAACTGACAGAAAACTGTGACTTCTTCTAGATAAAGTTGAAAGATGGAAAACACATTGTAAAACACATCACTGGATTAAAACAAAGGAAATCGCTAAAGACAAGAAGCTCAATTACGTTTAAAAAAGAAAAACACTTAACCTTCAATAGTCTGGTTTAGCTGAATACAGCCCTCCATGTAGATCATTAACAGACATAAATCACGAATAAAAATCTAATTTAGCTCTCCTCCAAATTCCCGAGGACTATCTATGATGATGTAGAGAAGTCAAACTACCTCTGAAGACTTGATGGTTGTTCTTGAGAAGCGTCTGAAGGCCTCCACACTCTTTCTTCAGGAGCTGCAGGGTTTCCTGCTCCAACAGCCCAGCTACTTCGCTCACAGAAAGACTGCCTGAAGAGGAGGGAGAAGGAGAGGGAACGGTGGAAAGAAATATGAGACAAAGGAGCAGATGGAGGTCCATTGATGTTACATCCATCAATATATTAACACACTGCTTCAGGCGTGCACAGAAATAATTTTTAAACTACTCAGACTAAGAAAAAAAGCACCCGATGCAGCTGACTGGCTTCAGTCGACGTTGCTTTTGTTTAAAATGCTCTCCATGGAAAGGCAATCAATGCTATATACAGACCATTTCACACAGGGAGGAGGAGAAAAAAAAAACTCAGTCAGTGTCTCACAGTGTTTGTCAGCGCCGTGAAGTGTGTTCAATTAAAGCCGCTCCAACAAGCTGTCAACACAACCAGCGTGCGTTTCAGTGCTGCCTCTCCCAACGGCCATTTTAGAGCCAAAGTCACTGTTGTCTCGCTTCCACTGGGACGCAAATCTGAACTACTGAGGGGCAAAAGGGTACAGAGGGGGATACTGTAACTGACAGAAGCTCTAATCTCCCAGTTCAGTGGATTGTAAGCAGATAATCACTCCAACTTTAGGCTCCATTTCATGAGTTTTCTTTTTGTGGCTTTGCCCTTTTCCCACCCTGAAGAGAATTCAATCAGAGCTGACCTTTGCTTTACACAGATGACAATCTTCCTCCTCTGTCCTCTGACATATTGGAGAAGGACACACCACGTGATTTTATTGCTTCTTTTGCTCTTCCATAACCACATTTGACCTTAATCTGCAGATATGTTGCAGATATGTTAATACTGTCGTCTTCGCCAATCCTCTGCCGGGCAACCCCTGTTGAGATTATTGATGATCAGAACGCTCCATTTACCTTTTAAATATTACATTTGTTAAATAGTTGTTGGTCAAATTGCTGAGTTAAACCCTGAATTATGTAAAAGACACAAATTAAGCCAAACATAGTCCAATGCTGCTGCTGAGTGTGAAACTGCAGACTGTCGTCGTACAGACGCCAGGCAGCTCCAGGCTTTAATATAATATCAATACACCATTTAGAGCTGCCCTTTACAGCCCACGATGTTAATGTGGATTAATGGGAGAGGGACAGTACTGACACAGTAGATTCAGCTTAGACTAAGACCAGGTGCAGACGATTATTAATGGTTTGGCTTGATGGACTTGCTTAAGGTCGAAAGTCCCCTGAGCGAAAGATGGCCAGTCATTGATTGCAGGCTGTGAAGGATTGTTTTTGCTGCTAAAGCCATTCCAGAATAAGGCCGAGTGAGAATAAATTACCTGGAAAGGTGAAGGTTTAAACTAAACAACTTTATAAAGAGGTCGCAAGTAATACATGCAAACGCACATAAAAAAAAATTTAAAAAAGGAAAAATCCTTCAAATGAATACATTTTCTGTTGAGACAGTAGAGTGTGGTCTCTGCTGGATGTAGAAGTCATTCAAATCTAACCAACCCAAAGACGTGACTGGATGTAAAAGCTAAAGTGAAAAAGGCTGAAGCCAGAAAAATAAGTTATCTGCGACTCATGGCAGCACTTCCATAACCGTCTGCGTCGCTCTCACCCAACGCAGCGTGTAGGATTCTGGGTATTTGATCAACACACACAGGCTGACAGCACATAACTCTTGGATGCGACACTACATGGAGAGATGGTTGAAAGTTAGCTTTAATAAGAGCAATTTTCTTTCCAGCCGCCTGTAGGGCATCAGAATCAGAACCAGTGACTCAAAGAAACTTGACAAACTGATAAAGAAGGCTGGCTCTGTGTTGTGGACTGCTCCAGAGACCCTAAAGCTGATTCCAGGAAGAAGAGTGCTGCACAAGCTTAACAACATAATGGACAACACTGCACATCCTCTACATGACATACAGATTAACACATTCAGACCGAAGGCTTCACTTAAACCGGCCCTTTAAAATCTGTTTTTTTTGGTGTGGAAAACCTAAAACTGTCCACTGAAAATGTTTTTTCTCAGCCTCTGAGGAACCGAGAAGCCTTTCGAATAATAAACTTTAAGCTGTTAATATAAATTACTCACTTTGCCTCCATGTTTTATCAACATAATGACACTCTACAGTGATCATTTTATAGTTTGTTGTTTTAAATTTTTCTTTTACAGTCAATATCAGCAACAGCTAGTCCAGTTTAATGCTATAGTGTCATGTTTGGAGGCGTTTAGGTGTGAGAGCAGGTGGTCTCCTCCCGCTCTGCGGTGTCGACGAGCTTAAGTCACACATTTGCTCCACAACATCACAAAAGACTTGATTTGAGACACTCACACATACTGCCACCAGCTCAACAAAAGCTCGCACAGTAACATTGAATTTAGACTTTCACCCAACATTTAAGGTCTCGGGTTCACTCCTCTAACTCCAACTCTAACCCTAACCCTAAAACCAAAAGTCGATCCTTCTGACTTTTTGGGTTTTAAGCAGGAGGTGTCAGAGAAGTTACCACAGGGATAACTGGCTTGTGGCGGCAAAGCGTTCACAGCAACGTCGCTTTTTGATCCTTCGATGTCGGCTCTTCCCACCATTGTGAAGCAGAATTCACCAAGCACCCACTAATAGGGAACGTGAGCTGGGGCTAGTTTTACCCTCCTGATGATGTGTTGTTGTAATAGTAGTTCACTCCTCCAACATCACCTCCAGCGGATGGCTACAATCTGAACTGCTGATTAGTTCTGCAATTATTTCTGAATTACTTTCAAGATCAGGTTAAACAAGTTCAAAGAAAATTTAAAAAATGTTTATATGCATCTTGTTTTCAACCATCTCTATGGAAACAGAACAGAATTCTCAAGATTAACAACATCTGTGACATCATACTTCTAGAACACACACATACATCTGCCCCATATCTTAACTGCATTCAGTCATTTGATCTGAACCTATGTGAGAAATTTACTGGTCTTCGTGATAAACAGCATCAGTTACCAACTTAAAACCTGGGAAGATTCTGCAACAGTTGCACCAAAAAAAAAATCTGTGGATACTTAAGATGGAAACAACAGGCAAGAAAAACAGACTCCAACCCTACAGGGTGCCTGCCTATCAGGGACACTCAACTGATTCTTCTGCAGTAGTGCGGAGGCTTAAGTGGTCTACACTGAGAAAGAAGAACATAATCACATTTCTGGCCACAAAAAATGTCAGCCTGTGGCGTCAAAATAGAGAGCAGAAGGTAGAAATAAAGGGCCTCAAGAAAAGTAAGCAACAAACTCAAACTCAACTCAGTCAGGAACAAAATCTGACGAAAGAAGTCACCGCTGAGCTACAAAGGTCCAGAGATAAGTGCGCAACTTACTGGAGCAAGGTGATAGAGGAAAAACAGCGCGGACAAAGGATGACAGCGTTCGACAGGATGGACCACTACATGTCACCCTCGCTTACGTCCATGACAAACAACTATGTGCGGCAAAGTGAGATACTGCAGAATTATATAGTGCAAAGGGCCAGGCTAGAGTCCCACCTTGAAGAAACTGAGGAAAAATTCGAGGAGGAAGTAGAGAAGCTGGAAGAAATTATCCAGGACAAAGACAGAGAGATTGCCAATCTGAGGAGCCAAGTAGAAACTATGAGGGAGTCCAAGGATGCGTGGAGGATGAGATATCAAGCCTTGGAAAGCCACATCCAGATAAAGAGCCTGAACAAGAACAAGCGCAAAAGAGAAAATGAGGCAGACTCCTCAGATGATGAGCTGACGAGTCTCTGCTCTCAATTACCAGAAACACACAGAGAGGAGAGCCCAGGCAAGAAGAAAAGGAGCAAGATCAGAATCCATGATGACGAGGTTGTAGGTCCAAGTGAAGCTACATCGCGGTCCCCCTTCTGGCCTTCAACTCCTTACTCCCTTCTTCATGTACCCTTTTCTCCTAGTCCTCCAAGACCCTTCAAATTTGACTCTCCATCACCTCCATTCTCCATCTACAGAGGCAGTGCCTCCCAGATGGAGGCATGCATACCCCCAGAATAAAGGCAATAGAACTACTATACATAGAAATATATGTATAGCAGTTCTATTGTTTACTTTTATTTTTTATGCACATATACACACACTTATATGTGTGTATGTGTGTGTATAGTAATTCTATTGTTAAGTTTCCTTCTAAATAAACTAAAAAAAAAAATGTATTCCAGTTTTGTTGTATTTTTGTATTCGATGTGTTCAACAACATTAGATGCAGAGTGTAGGGGGCACTCTATATACAGTATATCTGTGTGTGTGTGTGTGTGTTTATGACACCAGGTCTGGTGGCTGTTTTAGAGTTAGCTCAAATAAATATGCACGTGGCGAGTGATGCTAATTAAACTGAACATTTATTTCACTCTCTGCTCCTTTAATTTACCTGAACTTCATGTTGTAATAGCTGCCATCATACCTCTGTGAGCATAAATAGATTATTTTTACTCATTCAAATGTGTGTTTCGGATGACAACCTTTTAGGTAAATTGGATGTTCTTTTAACTTCCATCCACCACTGGTTCCCGGAGTTCAGGTTTTGCGCTTCATTCCGCTTTTACTTCCCACAGAGACACGACATGACAGAGAGCAGGGAAAAGTATGGAAAGTTTATCTCACTAATGTCTATGATGGGCTGTAAGGGCAAAGCTCATCCCACCAGTCGAGCCAAATCATTCTTGAAACTTTAAATAGATTACTGAGGGCTTTCAAGTCCAAAACCTCCGTTCTTCCCACAGAGGAAGAGGAGAGAACCTGGAGTCGTGCAACCAGGGTCAAACTAACACACCACGCGGAGGTTTTTGTTCTCAGGGGCAGGCTGGGACCAGGAGACACCAGGCATTAGGACCCAACATCCAAGGACACCCCAATGTCAAGTCCATTGAGACCAATAGAACCTTAGCTATTTATCATGAAAGAAAGCCCATAAAAGCAGCTAATTCTCAAGTTTAAAGCACATCTTAGTGCTGAGATTTCTGAAGGACTGTTAGTCTAAACAGGAGAAAAGTGTGATCCGAGGCGTTCACTAGTTAATAACAAACTCTACCCACTTCTTATCCACCGCCTCTTCCATGCAAGCTGTTTCTGTTGAGTACAATAGTGCATCTCAATGTATTTACTGAAACTGTGAAATTGTACTGAGCTGATGTTGAGTGTTGCAGAGTGAACAACGTGTTCCGTATACACCTTTTTTATTCTCGGCATGATTGCATAACAACGTGAGCCAGCCGGGTCAGCACTGAAGCCTGCACGAGTTAGTGACTCGCTTCAAAGTTAGAGGAAGCAGCTTCACACATCAACTGTGAGATTTAGTCTAAGTTTAGTTCACCGATATCACAGGATATAAACAGTAACAGGGCTGGGTATGATTTTAAAGACCTCTCATTTTGTTCCAAAGGCAACACCTTATGCAGTCATTCGAACCAACACGAGCAGACGATACAACCAGTCGCCTGAAGTATCGAAAATGAATGGAACTACACATCAAATATGCTTATAGTGTTTGAAGATGCTTAAGAACAAAAGGGAAAACTAAATCCCAAAGGCCTTTCGATGACTATGAGATCCTTCCGAATATTTTCAACACAGACCGGCTCCTCCTGAATTTACTCGCTGTTCTTACACAACACATAACTGGTGGAATACCTCAGTACAAGTGCGCACTCATGCATAAATCATAGACAGTGGTGCATTATTCATCCAGTCATCTCTACAGAGACACAGTCACCCTCTATTCACTCTCCGTCATCTTCCCTGCGTTTAATTTCAGCACTGACAGCCTGACAGAGAATTTTCTTTTTTAAAGATAGTAGTCTTCATCTTTGCCTGTGTGTGTTGCAGCGGGGGTGCAGAGGCGTTGACAAAGGTGACGCGTGGGTGGCGTGTGAGTGAAACTTTGTGTTTGGCACTATTTGAACCGTGCGGTGCGGGGAGAGGCGGAGGGAGGGTGAGATACAGAGTTCAAAGTGCCGTCGCTCGGTGTCATGAGGCCCTGCCGACTGATGGTGAGACGGGACGGGTGGTGACAAGCGAGGTAGGGGGTTAGATAGGATTAGGGAGGGGGATCAGACAAGATGTTCAGGCTGCAGGAGCTGTCGACCCCCACAGAGCAGCTAGGAATATATATATGTTTTCTCACAAAGTGTCAAGACTTTATTAAGCTGAAGAAATGTAAAAATGTGCACGTTGGTAAAGAAATTATTCAACATACTGTAGCTAAATGAGACTTTGAGTTTAAATATAAATACTGCAGGGACAGAGAAGAAGCTTTACTGTATTGTTCCTTCGACATCACATCAACATTGTCCCTGTACCAGCTTAACGGTTGCTAAGAAGTTGACACCAAACTGACTTTGAGGATCAGAAGCTGTTAAAGGACCCCTGCTGTGTCAGCTAAATCTGGGCTAAAAGAAACAGAACTTGAACACACAGAAAATTTTGCAATCTATGCCTGGAAAAGAAGACCTGAAGTCAGGTCCTTATCAATTTAGTTTTTAGTATACAACACAGTTCTAGCTCTGTTAGGTATGTCTTAACGTGTTTATACTCAAAAACTTGCCTTTCTATGTAAATGATCTAATAATAACTTTTATTAAGGATTAAGATTAGGTGGATGTTAAAGTTTCTGTTAGAGCTCATTCACTGCACTGAAAAACAAATCAAAGTGATCTGTCAGTCAGCACATTTAAATGCACACCCAAAGAGCTACAGCTCAACTTGGCCTCTTTACTGGACCACTGTCCTTTTCCCAGTTTACATGAACTGAAGGGGAAATGAGCGTGTACATGAAGGAGTGATTTGGCTCCCAAGAACATCGTCTGGATGTGTTAGTCCAACTTTGGGAGCTTTGGTTTTGTATGATTTTGGTCAAATTACCACATTTACATGCATTTAGAAGTCTGGTTTTGGTTGGAATGACACAATAATTTGTTGTTTTTCCAACTGTTGTGTACCGACTGGAAGACCAGGGCCTGAATCAACATGTTAAATGTTAAGAGAACAGAATCAGCAGTAAAAGAAAAGAGGTTGCAGACATTTGCCCTAAAAATTCCTGAGAAAAACAACCATTAAGGAGATAAAAATCTGTACATTTCCAGTTAAGCACATTGAAATAATTCTTTCATGTCAGCTGGCATCAGTTGTGCTTGGTCTTTAAAAGCAGAAAACAAGTGATGTGAATAATATGTGCACTACATCAAAACCTACTCTAAAACTATGTATCTTTTCATATCAGAGTATAGCTGCCAAGTAATAGAGAAGTCTAAGTTTGGCCATCAAGTAGACGGATGATGCATGCGATTTTAAATGTGATCAAAAGCTGCTGATGTCCTGAGAGACTTCATCTGTTGTTATCTTTGTCGTTTTGTGACTGTAATGCTGCGGTTTACCTCCTTGGTTCCAGTCACTGCAGGCCCCTCCGCCAGTCATTCCCAGGAGAACATTGGCGACCTGCAGGACGACTCTTTCGACAAAGTCCCGCGGGAGAGCGGCGCAGTTACGAACCGTTTCAACCCTGTCTCTGGGCTGGAACCCAGCTCCCCATGTGTTCCCAGGGGTCCCGTCACAGTCTGCTTTCACATTGCAACAGTCCCCGTCATTCCTGATGTCTGACTTTTGAACTGCGTAGTCAGGGGCGGTCTGGTGACTCTGGATGTAGCGAGCTCTTTGTTGCTCTGACTCGTCCTCATCGGACAGCTTATAGGTCCTCGACTTTCCCACCAGACAAACCTGCAGTTAGAGGAGCTGAATGTCAGCTGAAAACTGAAGTTTCCCACCAGAAAACCAAGATAGAATAACAACACTTATCTTTAACATTACTGTCAAGAGACACAGCAACAAGACACATGATTTTGTATATACCTTTTAGAGAAAATAAAAAGCTTCTCTGAGCACAAAGATTACATCTGACCAGCCCAGTAAAATAACTCTGGAGTATTTATGTGTTGCGAAGCTACAAGTGGCTTCCAACTATGAAACAAATATCTCTTTGGGGCCAATAAAAACTTGATGTATTTATGTCAGTCTACTTAACAAGGCCCATGTGGAGAAAAGACTGAGACAAACACTGTGGATGAATTTAGTATACAATAGCACTGTGCTTTTGTGAACATTTACAGGAGGCAGGCAGGCACTCGACCTTCAAGATCAGGCTTAAAAATGTCCTTTTTAGTGAAGTTTACAGTTACTGCTGGCTCAGATGACCCAAAAACCATCACCTAGTTACACAGGCTGCTTCAGGACCTTCACAGTTCCTTCCTTCTTGTCTCCTGTCTTTCTTTTCATGCATTTGTATTCCAATGTTTGTCACAATAAAAACATTTAGTTTTTAACTTAAAAAAAACTATAAAATCAAAGCCACAAATACCTGAACGAGTACCCTGTGAGATGTCAGATGTTTTTACTATAATACTGCCTCTGGTCTTTGTGAGCTTACCCTTTTGGTTGACGGTATTCTCAAGCAGTCTTCTTCAGTGTTGAAGCCACAGACTCGGCTGACCTCTGCGATGAAGTCAATGTATTCCTTATACTGAGACTTCTTACACTGACGTCTCTGGTACTTTCCAAAGAAGTCGAAGAAACAGCAGGGGAGGACAAAGAAACGGCAGGAGTAAGATGACCTGCAATGAGAAAGATAAAAAGCATTTCTACCCAGTGCACATGAGAACCGTTAGAGGAAATGTGGAGAGTGACGAGCTCTATGAAATTTCAGCATTTTCCCATCAGTTTAATGAAGCTCTCAAAGTATTCAGACCGCAAGCAACAAGCCATTACTGCAAATTATCATCTTCAGTCAGATACAGGGAAAAGCAGATTTACTACTATGAAGCTCAACATCGCCATCAGGTGGCCGGCTCACGAATGGAAACAAACGCGCTCACGCACATCATCCCCTGCCAATAAACATATTTTAAATAGGAGAGATCAGCTGGCACTTGAGCTGCTGAGTGTCTTTTTATCCTGATGACTCGCCTGGCTGCTATTACGGGGATCCACGGCGTGAGCTCGTCCGAGTGGTTCCCAATCAGCCAGTCTGTACCCGGGAATAAGAAGCTCTCGCTTGGAGTAATTGCCTTTTCCTAAAATAGCCAAGACAAAAAAAAAAAAAAGCACAAGAGCTTCTCAGAGAAGGGAAGTTTCAAATTGGCATGATTTTAATTTAAAAACTTAGTGGAAACTGTCTGAACATTTCGAGACAACCTAAACATAGCATGCATCACTGTCAGATTGATAAAAAGTGATTCAATTTAACTGTGTCCTTCCTCAAAATTTGGAGACAACACAGTGGAACAATCAAAGGTATTTTACCTCAGAATTTATAGAAACCCTTTCATATCTCAACGGGCAGCCAGATTAAGGTAAAAAATGATCCAAGTTAAGAGCACTGAAGCATGTGAGGTTAGGAGACCTTCTAAAGGAGGGTTCAGCACCGAGTGCGGCAGCCCCTGAGGGCTCAGAAATATTGGGCTGCCACATCCGCTCACAAAAATCAGTCAATAATAGATGACTCGAGATGGGAGCAGTCAGCAGCTTGTTGTCAAATGAGTGACTGAGGCCATGAGGCAGACAGGGAAGTGCTGTGTTTTGAGGACACGCTTCTCTGCAAATGTGTGCCTGAATCTGTGCATTAGGCCACAAAGTGGAAGCATTATTTTCTTTGAGGAGCTTAGATAAAATTTCTATGCCAAGAGTCTCTTAAGACTACAAATGCCTGTTTCATGTGAGATCAGTTTAAAAATGTCCTTATTCTAGGGTCGGAACTTAGCATCAATTAAGTCTTTGAAAACATAAAATAACAAGAGATTTCTTTAGGTTTCAAAGGTCAATTTCAAAAAGTAAACAGCTAACCACAATAAAAATGTTTTTTATTTATCACCGTTTAAACTATTCATTAACTAATCAATTATTCATGAAAAAAAGAAAAAAAGCTTTCTAAAAGAAGTGTTTGATTTGCAAACAACAATTAACACAACAATCTCGCTGAGGTCTATTTAGAAGCACTTCAGGAGCTTTCAATCATTTCACAGCACTGCTTCAATTATTCAGACCAAGCTTCAATTTGAGTATTGAGATTTCTCTGACAGCCTGATGATCTCACTCCATCAGCAGATGAAGGTCATGTGATGCGATTTAAAGAGCAGTAATACCACGAAGTAGAAACAGCCTGCTGAAAATACAGATTCTGGCACTTATGGGGGTTTCATGTAAAATGGCAACACAAAATGAAAAGTCTTCAAACACTGCTCACTCACCTCCAGCACAGTCTGAGGGCCGTACATGTCCCAGATCCTCCTCCTCCGAACGTCAATGCCCTTTCCAGGGTGCTGCAACACAAGGTGGCAACGCGGTCAGCGGCCTATCACACTGGGACGAATTTACACACTGACAACTGTGTGTAATTTCAATTACTCCTGTCCTTGTTTTGGACTGGTGTTTACAGCGTCACAGTGGAGGAGATTATATATATTCAGAGACATGAGTCGGCGCACCTGGACTCAGTCAGCCCCATGTCATCGATTAGTCTACCAGTGAAGACCTGGCTTATCGGGCTTGAAACAAACCTCTGAGGCTGAAAATTAAGCCAACGAGGAAGCTTCCTTGAGCTGTGTGGTGTTGTGGTGGTGCTTAGCACTATCCCCGCACAGCAGGATGGGGTCCTGGTGCGAATCCCGACTTTGTTCTCCCTGTGCAAATGTGGCTTCTCTCAGGGTACTCCCACCATCCAGAAACATGCATGTTAGCTTTATAGGTGTTAAAATGACTTGATTCAATACTGAGGAGTGAGTGTGAGCGAGATTGTTTATCTCTATGTGGCCCAATGATGGATTGACATGTCCAGCGTGTACCTCTCGCCCAATTGGATTAAGCCGGTAAGGAAAGTGGATGGAGAACTTCCCAAAATGGACACTTGTGGCTGTTTGATCCCCATAGACTACAGCTGCAGGGAACTGGAATCTTTGAGTGACAGCTGAGCTGGTACACAATGGAAATGCAGGGCAATAGAGTCCCCCAGTTCTCAGTCAGAGAACAGTCTGAAAGTCCAGACGAAAGTCCACAAACCAAACAGTAACACAGTAGCTGCGTCCATCTTTTATAAACAACCTATGGTCTGAAACTATAATCTGAAACATTGTAATCTGACTGTGACTGTTTTCAGATGATTCTGTGGTCTTTTATTAAGGAACTTAATCCAAATGTCAGTGTATATTCTCTGTCAACCAGTCGGGGTAGTCTTAAGTGCTTGAATGGAAATCAAATGCAAGAACCAAATAATTCATTCAGTGCCATATAATGTTAAGTTCTGCTTGAGGTCTTCATATAAAAGATTAATCAATTAAAAAAATAAAATAAAATAAAAAAAATAAAAAAACAGCCCCTAACTTACCCCTTCATTAGTAAGTATGTGAACCAGAAGGCCATTTCCACAGCCGAGGTCCACAAAGGACTGCCTATCAGTCAGGCTTTTCTCTGCTCTCTCCTCAGCCCACAGCACCTGCAGCCACAGCGACAGAGATTCAATACTATTGTGAGGTCAGAGGGCTTTCGATCATTGTAGTAAAATCCAATTTGCAGCTGAAGCGTGACACCTGCTGCAACTGCTGCCGACACCCTTTCATCTGCCTCTAGCATGACCTGAACTGATTCAGTCCAAAATTGATTGACCAAATTTCAGTTGCATAACCTGACAGCATGAAAAAGGATTTACACACAGACAAATATAAATATATTTAACACTATACTTTATTTTAAAAAAACAATCTCCCAATTTAGGCAGGAAAAAAACATATCTAACACACCAAATCAGTTGTCTAAATATTTTGTATAAACATTAATAAATAGGTTTGAACCCACCAGGAGATATGTAGCGATAGCAACGTCCTCATACACAAACTTCTCAGGATCTGTAACCTCCGGCCAAACCTAGAAATTGTAAATGTAAATGTACTTTATTTATACAGCCCTTTACAGACAATCCTTACGATGTACCATAGGGCTTTACAGCAGGTAATAAATATAGAGAAAAATAAGTAAAAACAAATAAAAACAATAAAAGAACAGTGAAAGCAGTAAAATATAACAAAATCGATTTAGATAAAATAAGATTAAAAGTGCCATCACACTACTGGGTATTAAAATTGTGTGATAAAAAGATTAAAAGACAACAAAAAATAATAATAAAACATCTAAACATTCAGTGAGTAAAAAGATGAGACAGTCCTCTTCACCTTGACCATGGCCTTGTACTTCTCCTTCAGCTGCTGGTACATGAGGCTGTACTTCTCCACAGGCAGCAGAGACAACGTGCTCCTGAACTCGCTGCTCTTGCACTCGGCGGACCAGCGCACCAGTTTAGGCAGCAGGTCTGAGGACAGCCAGGGCAGCCTGGCATAGGCGACGCCATCAGAGAACCACGCGTCCAACATCAGCACATGCAGCTCCAAAACCCTGAAAAAGGAGTTTACTAAGGTATCAGTTTGTTTTTCATCTTTCCTGATGTTCTTATTTTCAGGACCAATATAAGGATTACCCATTTTATCTACTGTGTTTCACAATATACAAGAAAGCTCCACCTACTGAATGTCTGCTAAATATCCTGAGTCAAGCTATAAACCCTTTTATTACTACCACTACCCCAATCAACAACGGCTCCCAGCAATTCAAGCATCCCAGTTAGTTGTGATAGTGTGACAATGATCCGACAGATCACACAGACCTCCTTTAAGAGAGAATCCTTCTGTACGATAATGCAGGAAACAAAACAAAAGTCCTGAGTAAAATGAGCTCTTGGGCCAGTGTAATGCAATTTAAAAAACAAAAAACAAACCCATTGAAAGCCTAAAAGTTAGCAACCGAAACTAAAAGCTAACGTAGGATTCATATGTAGCGTTTGACATATGGATTATTTATTGAACACTGGAAGTATCTAATGAGCAGCACATTATTTCACCCCACAAATTCCTTGTAGCTGCAACTTTGGAATAGATTAGAAGAGAATAGAAAGCCTTTATTGTCATTTTACCGGAATAAACGATGCTACGTGTACAACGAAACTGCAGGAAATTACAAGCGATGCACGATTATTTTCATCCAGTCAGACTAACTATGATTCGTATGAGGACACAAGGATAAGTGTGAGAAGCCTGCAACAACGTTTTTCAATTTTGTGCCTTTTTCTTTCATTTTTAGGATTATTTACCTTGATAATCAATATTTCATTGATATCTTATACTAATATGAGCTACATATGATGTAGCCCCTGAATAACAGCGTGATTAGATTGCATTAGATGGAGTATCTAAACCACTTTTGTATAATATTTAATGAACATCTGTAGTTTCAGTGCTGCAGACCCACATCGCAGCCTAGCGTAAGTGTGGTCGGATTCTCACTGCAGAACAGTTTTCGCATCTTTTCCGAAGTCCTCATGAATTTCTCCAAACATCTTTCAATAAACCCATGACTCTTTTCAACGACGTCAAGAAACGGAGCTTAGCAATAGATGATAGGAGGTCATTTTTTTGATTGTTCAACCGGATCCTGAGTCAACTATGGGTCTGGTCGAATACTCTAAATGCAAAAGAAAGGAGCTTCAGTGCCTCCCTTAGTAACCCCATTTGGTACGAGAAACACAGCACCATCTTTTGTTAAGTGAACAGATATAGTTTTGCTCCACGATCCCAATGCGGCCGCAACTTTCAAAGCAGCACTCGATTTACATAGAGTCTTTCCCAAACCTCATATCATTTTCCAATGAGGTAGAGGAAGAAAGCAAGGAAAAAACATCAGTGGATAGGTTGTTTATTTTTAACTCTTCTACCATACTCCAGGGCAGTGAGCAACACTTTAGGCTACTTAAACTAGCTCACCTAAATGGCGTACAGCTGTCTTTAATTATATGAAACATCAGGCATAAAAAAAAAGAGCAATTAAGGGAACGGACAAAGACTTACCAAATGTCTCCCAGCTGTGCTTTTTACTGTCACAATAAGTCAAAATTTATAGTCTAAAGGTTAAACCAGCCCCCTGAAGGTGAGGTAGACTCTTTTAACCATTAGTTAAATGTTAATTCCACCCCAAGGACTAATATAATAGCATACTTGTATACTGTAATATACTAGCAACACCTAACATTTTAAAGTATACTGTGTTTCACTGCTGTTCCACCACGTCATAGGCAGCTGGAAAAAAGATCAGATATGTCAATGCTGATCATGTTTTATATCAGTCTATATTCTTATTATTTGTTTTACTGCAAAGGAAGGTTTACTAAACCGAGTAATTTTTCCACTATGTATTTTCTTGATGCTAAAATGGTGAAGGCCAGAGACGGATAGAAATTAGATCAATTCTACGTGAGTTATGCTTTATATTCATATCAGACCACAGACAATAGTCTATCAAAACTACATATACATTTGCCAAAATGTCTTTGTTTATACACGTAAAAGCCCGCCAACTAACACAATGTTTGTAATATTGAGGAACTGAAATGCAGAAAAAAAAAATTGGTATATTATCCTGTAAGTGTAACTAAAGTCTGCGCGATTTTGATACATTTACTTCAGATTAAGATTTCAGACTCACCATTCTTCAAAGCCACGACTCAGGAGTTTAATCAAATAAATATTGCCTTTCTTTAATGACACTTTCCCCTCTGCATCCTCCTCAAACGGCAGAAAGGTCACTTGTTGTCCGTCAAAGTCTGCAAAGGATTTAAAAAGGCATCACAAGTGCACAAAGCTAACAAAGACTTTAATTCAAGTTTAGCTCTTACCTTTCAGTATGACTTCTTTTTGCAGCTTTGTTCCGTAACAGTTTACTTTAGGAATAAAGGTTCTGACACTAAAGGACCATGGTTTGTCTTTTCCGTGTGTCTGTGCCGGTGAAACGCCGCTGGAGAGGAACAAAATTACATCCTGAAACACTTCTGCATTGTCCAGAAGGAACCGTAGCTCCTCTCGGTCCACATCTCTGCTCTCTGTCTCCTTAGTTCCGCAAAGACGCTTATTAACAACATGAGGCTTCTTTATCCACACGTCTATTGCTGACCAGAAGCCTTCGGGAAGTGTCTTACATTCTCCTGGAAACTTGAAATCGAAGAGTTTGGGCATACCTGAGAACCAGAGGCGACCACGAGCTTTGTGTTTACGGTCACTGAATGAACTTCCGGAAGGTTTATATCGTATGTCAGTTTTAAAAAACGTGTAATTGTTTATATAATTGTACACTAGACGAAGTTCAAAATATTTTTGAATAATGAATGGAGAAAAAAATATCACAAACTGGTTTCATGTTTATGGAAGCTGTACAATCTTGTCGCTGTATGATGACGTTGGCAAGCGACAGAAAGAAGTGACGTCACAGTGACGAGCTAGAGGCACTTCGTCCTTGAGGAATGTTAGGCAAATAAACCAGATACAAAAAAATCTATGTAACCAGAATATATCTTTGAATGAAATTAAGAAAAGTATTAGTCAACTTAAAAACAATAAACCCCCTGGTAATGACGGTATTACAGGTGAATTTTACAAAGCATTACAAGATAACATTTTTTAATTTCTGTTGCAAGTATTTAAAAAAGCTATAGAGATAGGAAAACTCCCTACATCTATGTGCCAAGGTCTAATTACTCTGATACCTAAGCCTAATAAAGATTGCTTATTGATTGAAAACTGGAGGCCAATCACTTTAATTAACAATGATGCAAAAATATTTGCACATATTTTTGCACAACGTCTTAAGCTTTGTCTTCCTTCAATTATAGATGAATGCCAATCTGGGTTTATGAAAGGTAGACATATTAGTAATAATATTAGATTAATTTTGGATTTAATTGATTATCGAGAACTTTTGACTTACAACAGTTTTATTTTATTTATTGATATATATAAAGCTTTTGATACAGTAAGACATAACACGTTATTTGATGTTTTAGATTTGTCAGGGTTTGGTCATTTCTTTAAGAAGGCTATCAAAACTTTATACACTGTAGTAATTGTAATAGCTCGGTGAAACTCCCAGGTGGTACCACTCACAGATTCAGCATATCTAGAGGTATAAAGCAAGGTGACCCTGCTGCACCATTTTTATTTATTTTAGTACTGGAAATGTTGACCATGCATTTATTTAACAACCCTTTTCAGGGCATTAATATCTCTGGTAAAGAAATAAAATATTGCCAATTAGCTGATGACACAGCTATTTTCCTCAAGGATGAAATGCAGATAAAAAAGGTCATTAATTGTATCAAGGAATTTTCAAATATATCTGGACTGCACCTAAATATTAAAAAATGTGCTCTCTTCCCACTAAAAGACAATTATTCTGTTACTGAACTTGAAGGCATTCCCGTATCAGATAAGGTCACCTATCTGGGTATTGACATCTGTAAAGATCAGACAGAAAGAGTTAACTGCAATTTTCATCCTCTCATCCCTAAAATTAAAAACCGGTTTAATTTATGGTTGATGAGAGACCTTTCTATTAAAGGACGCATATTGCTTTCTAAAACGGAAGGTCTGTCTCGATTAGTTTATCCTGCTAGGGTTCTCGATATCCCAAAATCTTTTGTCAAAGAAGTAGACTCATCCTTATTTAACTTTATCTGGAAAAATAAACCACATTATCTAAACAGACAAATACTAAGTAACCCTTATGATCGTGGTGGACTAAATGCACTAGATTTTCACTCCTCTAATATAATGTTCAGAGTAAATTGGATCAAAGACTATATCAAAAACAAGAACAAGATCTGGTACCTTATTCTAAACCTGATCTTCCAAAAAGTTGGTGGTTTAGAATTCCTTCTTCACTGTAATTTCCAGGTCAATAAGCTCCCCATAAAGTTGTCTAATTTTCATAAACAAGTCCTCCTCTGTTGGCTTTTGACCTACACACACAACTTCTCACCTCACAAACAGATTATTTGGAGCAATCATCTCATTACTTTTAAAAAGAAATCTATATTTTTTGAAAATTGGATAAGTAATGACATCTTGTTTATTTCTCAGTTAATTAACAATCAAGGTTTGTTCCTTACATATTCAGAATTTTTAAATAAATTTACTGTCCCAATTCAGCCTAGAGAGTACAGTATTGTATTTGATGCTATTCCTAATGGTTTTATGAGAATACTATCTCAAGCACCCTGCAAGCAGTCTAATCCACACATTTACAGTAATCTATTTCTTAATGGTGTAAACATTAGAGATAGAAAATGTAATAATAAATGGCTAAGACAGATGATACAAATACCTGTTACTCCAAGGTGTAAAAGTTATTGGAATGGCTTGTTTGCCTATGTTGATTGGGATAAGATTTGGTATAAGATTTATGTACTAAATAATAAAGTCAAGGAAGTTTCATTTAAAATATTACATTTAATTTACCCCACAAACACACTTTTATAAATATTCAAAATTGATCTGCCAGATTTATGTGTTTTCTGTGGTATTACGTCTGAGTCTATTTGTCATTTATTTTACGAATGTTTTTACTCAAGATTTTTTTGGAATGAGGTTGAGCGTCTGTGTTGTGAGGTATGGTCTTGTCATGTTTCTGTAAGTATGAAAGATATTTTTCTTTTCTTTGAAAGAGATGATTTTTGTATACCGTATATCTTTATTTTAAATCTTTTTATAATCTTGGGAAAATACCATATTCATAAATGTAAATGGGGAGGGGGGAAACCATCTTTTGTTGCTTTCAAAAACAAACTCAAATTTTATTTGAACTCTTTAGAAGGACTGGACAGCCGAAATGCCGTTAGGACTATTGATTTAATGGCAACTTATAATTTTTTTTCCTCTTTTGGTTAGTTGTTGCACTGTACCATGCCTTTTCAATGTTTGTTTTTGATGTGTTGTTACAATAAAAAAAAAATTAAAAAAATTGTATTTGATTTTATATGTTGATCTAGTTTATTAGAAAATAATGTAAACATTTTAATTTGATAACTTACTAGAAATTAATATGATTAGGTCACAATTATAACCTAATTAAATGATTCATTTAATCACAGTTCGCTTCCTATAATAAACAAACTTCTCAGTTTAGTTTAAAAGTCAGTGTCAATAATTATGATATCTTAATAAACTGAACAAGTAAGCCTCTAACTCAGACTATTGGTTGCTGTTAGAAAGTTTTGAGATAAATCATTAAACTCAAATTCAAAATGACATTGATTCTGTGTTGTGAGTCCTTTTTATCATATCAACAATAACCTTTTTTATTAAGAATTAATTTACAATTGTTCTTTCCTTTATCTATTTCTTTTTCATTGGTACGACATTGTATAGTCAGTAAAATGTAATTGTATCACAACACAACAATTACAACAATTTGTGGATGTTGTGAATAAAATGCTTTGATTGCTTTATATCATACATGTAAGAAGAATCTTTTCATTGCATAAAAACATTTTTTTAATGAATTTGCCATCATGTATCTTATATTTGTTTAGAATTTTTGTTTATCAGTTTCACTGAAGCCACTTTGAGTTATTGACTATGACACGTATTCATAAGGGGAACACTACCCATCCCTGTGGCGGCACTGTATCTTTTTGTCTGTTCATGTTAGTCACTGAAAACTCAGAGGACTATCACATTTCCTTCTTTTGACACTTTACCAAATTCTGATCACTGTGTGCCAAGTCACGTCAGCTTCAGTCAGGCTTGTTTCTTACACATGAAACTCAGAGTTTCACCCATTGTAAATTGACACTGGGAAACTTTTTAGGATTTTAAACAACAGGTTTGTAAAAATATAGTACACCCCACACGTTAGCTTGGAGACTGCTGCTACTGAGCTCAACGTGTAAATAACAGCACGTGCTCTCACTACCTGTCTGATGGGTTATGGATGACATTGCTGAAGTTATGAATAATTCTAGTACGTCAATTCTTCAACTGGTCATCGTTTCTGTTTGTCATGTCTATTGTTTAAGGCCAAAGATTCATCATTGTACCAGGTCACCTTCAGTCGTCACACAACCTGTTATGCCTCTATGGTTGGTTTAGTTCAAAAGTGCATGAAAGAACTGAAAATAGATCCTTGCTCATATCTGCCTCCTTGAATTGCAGATCTTTTTAAGTCCATTGTGTGTGTTGAGTTATTCAGTCAGGCAAGTAGGGAGGAGTGACTTGGAAATTCCCTGTACTAGGAAGTGCAAACTTCAGACAGATCCTCCACTGCGCTGCTTGGTTTGCATTCAAATGACAGTCACTTGCGAGGCTGAAAGAATCCTGTAAAACTTGCTTGACAACAGGAAGTATGGAAGATAGCAAGAAAGACTGAAAACAATTTGCACTTCTTTATTTGACTCACTGCTCATGGCAAGTTTCGTCTGAGTCTAGATGTATTTGAATAATGACAATGGAAAGAAACAGTCATAATTCAGGTAAACAAAACACAACTTATGTGTCAGTTGAGAGCATGTATTGTGATTAATCTAGGTCAACAACTAATCATAATAAGCATGCAATCAACAAGCTGCAAGTAAGAGAGTATTTAACTTGTTTAATTGCCAAGAAAGTGCAATTGCAGTAGGCCTGTCAGTTTATGTTCTCTTTAATGCGATCTAATAATTGGCGAATTGCTATCTATGTAAAGATTATGATCTTAAAATAATGTGTTTCTAGTGAGACCACAAATTGAATATTGTGAACATTTTAAGATGTCTTGTCGTTTGTGTTCATGTTATTGCCAACAGCCTCATCATAACTGCCTCAGAACAAAATACTTAGATTTAATGATGATCGGATAATGGTGAAATATATATCTAAAATCTAAATAACTATGAATTATAAATGATGTGGCCAAAACATCCTTTTAAAATCTCACTAATAGCTACAACTGTTAGTTTGTTGTTCGACACTTCCCACAAAAGCAAAAACATTATCAAAATATATCAATATAATTCAATAATAATAATAACAACAACAACAACCATAATAATAATAATAATAATAATAATAATGGACTGTACTGAGTCTAACCCAGTCCAAAGTCTTTTTGAATATTAAATACAGTGAGGCTACTTTGTTTTAACACATTAGCTTACGTTAGCTAGAACGTTGTTAGCCTGAGCTTTTACCCTACCATAAACTAATTTTAGTTTATATACATTTAAAATATGTACATTGAATTTCTCTAAATCAATAGAGCACAACATCAGACATGAGTTAATTTGTGTAGATTGTTTATGGCGTGTCTGTACATGATTTCAACCTGTACGCAGGTTTTCAGTGTTGAAAGCTCAGGTGAGATCAGTCAGGAAGGGGTGTGGTCTGTTGCGAGACTGAAAAGAAGCGGAGCGAGCACAGGTAGATCACAAAGTACACTTTTTACGAGCTGCAAAAGTCCACTGAACGCAGATTTACCGAAAAAAAAAAAAAAAGCATTTAAACCCTGGAGTTATCGCACGGTGGCCTGTTTAAAGGAAGTTAAAGATTCAACAGGGATTTGAGATTTGTGGCAAAGCTGCCTGTCGACGTTTCTGGAGGTTTGAATGCCGACATGGATAACCTGTTCCTGGGTGTGTGTGGTTGAGGAAACGATCAACGAAGTGGGCGCCGATTCATTTTTGATCAAAGGTAAATATCAGTCATTTATCGGCCAGTCCACGCAAACAAGGCCAGGAAATGTTGTGAAACCTCTACGTTTCAAAAGTGCTCATCGATTGTGTTTAAATTTCTTGGGACAGTAGTAGCAGTGTTATATGTATATAATGTCTTTTTATTAAATCATTCACAACCAATTTTAATCGCAGATATACCAGCTGCGTCATTATAAGTGCTGCAATAGATGAATTTGCTTAAGTAATTCAAATATTATTATTTTTTGTCTTGCATGGACACATTTTAACGATCATTCATATCTGTGACAGCTCCGGTTTTGCGCCAGTTTAGAAAATAATATGCATTAATAAAAGTAAATCTACCCAACAGTTTATAGAGCTCATTGTTATTTAACCTCAACCCTCTGAAATGCAAAAGCCCCATATCATAACAATATAACGAGATATAATATAACACTACTCTTTAGTATGCTGATACTCATATTGTCTGTATGAGGAACAGTAATAGTTTAGAGTGTCAGTGTAATCTAACTCTACAGCTATTGTGGAAGTGATCCCCAGTCGGTTGAAATGAAGCATCTTTAAATCTGACCCAACTGGAGTGGCTCAAGTGTGTCTCTGAGGGTTGATCTCGATTAGCTCAGCCAGAAGAAGCTTGCACCGGCAGAGTAAACACATGGTGCACATGCAGGATAAACATGGCAGCTGGTCCTTAGACATCACAGATAATAGTCGCACCAGTGTTACAGGTGACTTTTCGGGCACGCCAAGGTAGTAGAAATAATTAAGCTCTTGGTCAAACATGCCATTAGATTGAGAGGACTCCTCCGTAGCTGAACAGGTTAAACATTCATCGCTCTGTAAACAAAGGGTCTGATCGCAGACCTGTTTGTTTACCTTTGTGCATCTTTGTGGGATGTTTTCATCCTGAAATTCGGACATGAAATGCTAAGAATTCCTCTCCTGCTCACTCAGCTTTTGTGATCATTTTATTGAGAGTCGTCCCTGGAAATGAAGCCCAGTTTCGTATGTTTTTGCACTTGAATCATCAACCGTCTCATCGCTTAAAACATTTAGGCCTTCTTGTAATTTGACGTGACTGTTAATTTTTCCTGAGAATAGCCGACATGTAAGTGTTGATGTTATCATTGACTCACATCTGCTGAGCTCTGTTCACTGACAAGCAGGTGAGTTATAGTTGGAGCCCTTGAGTAACTTTAAGAGTAGGAGGTTGAGATTAAATCAAAAATAAGTATTTGATTTAATAACAAAGAGGGAGTTATTCTCCCACAATATTGTACTCATGACTCAGATACCTATTCATCGATAACTTTGGTAAGGGTAGCTAACAGGAAACAGTCCACTGAACTCCCATATTAGAGTTTTTTTCATAGTCTTACTGCTCTCTCGTGGTGATAAAAGCTGAACAATGCCCCCCTCTGCATCACACACCAAGGACTTTTTGTTAGGTCCCCATGGCAACTGAGCAAGACTTGAGTGGGAGTGCAGTTCCTATTAAACGGGGTCTTTAATGAGACCAACACTGAGACAGAGCAACTTTTCTTAACCGGCCTCCACAGGTTTTTATCTTTTGCCCCCGAAGCAAACGAACACTCTGTTGTTGTCTGATTTAACGAGATGATTTAAGTAGAGAAATGCAGGTTTACAATCGGACCTCCTGCACGAACGGTCCTTTTTATAGGCTTAAAACCTCTTCCCCTTTGTTTCCCTTCGCAGGCTGGTCGGCAGGGTCATGCTGATGGACCAGGACACTCAGTGGCTGTACCAGCTCCTGGCTGAGGTCCAGCTGGAGAAGTTCTACCTGCGCATCAGAGATGGCCTCAATATTACCCGAATCGAGCACTTCTCCTACGTCAAGGAGTCCGACCTGGAACAGATAGGAATCAGCAAACCCGGTGAGTCTTCGTCCAAGCTGGTTTAAAATCAATCCACGCAGCCTCCCACGATCAGAAGATATTCCTGCTTTGGTTCAGTAATGGATGTCTTACAAAGAAGGGTTAGAAGTGCTCCACTTAGTGTGTTTGTCTCTAAAAAGCCACAAATCAATGCAAGGTTTATATAACTGATGGATTCATAGTGCACTTTCATAAAGTGTTTTTCAAAAAGATAATCCATTTCTTTACGCCTCATCTTAATGGCTTTTGTCAGCAGATGAAGTATAAGAGCTCAAAAGCTTTTTTTTTTTTAAATAGCGAGATCTCTTTCTTTCATATATGCCCGGATCCACGTTGTTTAGGATTTTAATGGATCAAAGTGATACCGTCTTGGTTGTATATTTAAAGATTAGCTTTCACGATGCTGCCTTTTATTTTTGTCTTTCAAGTGTACAAAAAAAAAAAACTTTATACTTCATTTGACGTTCTACATCCACAACCTACAACCGTCTCAGCAAATCTTCCCGTTTGAGGCATTTTCACGGATTCGTAAATTATTGAAAGTTTCAGGAGGTCAGTTTCTGTGCTTGGATGAGTGCAAATCAATTATTTGACTCATTTTTGCTGTGATGTTTCGATCTAGCAGTCATTTAACAGAAAAGGTTTGGTAGATTCAAATAAAAGGATTTGAATGTTAAACATTAAAGCGTTTTTTCCTTGACTCACCAATCAAGATTGTGTGTGATCGTTTACATCCAATAAATTGCTATCATTTTTTTTTGGAGCAGCTCAGCACCAACATGCAAAGCTGCAGTAATGAGTGCACACCAGCAGTGTGCAGATTGTAAGAGGAGTGTGATCGCCATCCCCTAACATCACTGTCCAGATTTCGCTCCTCATTCTTTCTACTTATAGGCGACAAGATAGTCTTTTATTTTTATGAATGTGGCTATTGTGTGTTTACTGTATCTATTGGTAGTGAAAATGAAGAGAATGATGTAATTAATGCTTTCAGTTTTAAAGCCTACATGTCCTGTCTTGCAGCACAAAGAAGATTATGGGATGCTCTGAAACGCTACAAGACACGCTCACGGTCAGGGCTGGCCAAGGTTGGATACATCTAACATCAGTCTCTATTTCATTTGAAATGTCATGAGCCTGACAGTAAGATTGATTTTTTTTTTTTTTTTTTTTCTAAATGAGTTTATTGATGCACACAGGCGCCCAGAAGTTTTGACGAGCCGAGCAGCGCAGGTGCCCAGGAGGTCAGCAGCCGGGCTCTTCCTAGTCTGATCCAAGACAATGAGCTGATTCTTGCAGAGAAGTTGGGCTCAGGGTCCTTTGGGGTGGTGAAGAGGGGAGAGTGGCACACGCCCACAGGGAGGGTGGTAAGATTTCAATACCTCGAACACTGAAGATGTCATACATGTCTTGTGCTATGTAGTGAACATTCATTTAAACAGGTTTAAGAGTCAGCGCGGTTTGAAATGGATTATACTGTTTATCTTTGTGTTGACTAAAATCAACTCAACATTTTTAGGAAGAAGCAAGGAGGCTTTTTCATTTTATGGTTGTAGTTTTAAACTCATTGTAAGGTCTCTTTTTTTGTTAGAAGCAAGTTGACAGTTTTATCAGCGTGTCGACAAAGAAGCGAGTTAAAACTCACATTATCTTTACAGAAACAAAAGAATAAGTTGCTTATCGCTGAGTCTTATCCAAATTTTGGTATTCAAATAGTTGCCACAGTAACGAGATTTCTAATCATTTGTGTGATGTTGAAAATTTTGAAAGATTCAAGCAACATCCTGGTTTCAGTGGAAGAATCCCGGGTTACATTTCCTCTAAAACCTGCCTTTGGTGTAATCCTGTAATCACTTGTTCTTCCCAGCAGTCTCTGA
Organism: Odontesthes bonariensis; assembly: GCF_027942865.1. Taxonomy (NCBI): domain Eukaryota; kingdom Metazoa; phylum Chordata; class Actinopteri; order Atheriniformes; family Atherinopsidae; genus Odontesthes; species Odontesthes bonariensis. The sequence continues at coordinate 10,991,842 of NC_134524.1, read as the reverse complement.
AACCAGTGTTATGTTACTTCTGTCACCAATAGACTCGGACACAGATGATTACCCACTGACTTACATTAAATCCTCTTTCAGCTGATTTATCGTGGGATGCAGTAAAGCTCTACGTGCCTGACTGAGAGAAACGTTTGTATTTTCTTTATGTCCCAGTTGCCTGTGGCAGTAAAGTCACTGAGGAGCAGCATGTCGAGGCAGACGGACACACTGACGGACTTCCTCCAAGAGGTCACCACCATGCAGTCCTTAGACCACCCCAACATCATACGACTCTATGGTGTGGTGCTCACACAGCCCCTCAAGATGGTAAGATGATATTTGGGCATGAAATATTCCAATTACTAGAATATTTTTCTGGGCTTAAATGCACACCAAACCTGTTCTTGTTTTCCTACAGGTAACAGAGCTGGCCCCGCTGGGCTCTTTGTACGACACCCTCCGTTCACGTCAGTATGAGTATCCCCTGCTCCGCCTCTGGCTCTTTGCTACCCAGATCGCGGCAGGTATGGAGTACCTGGAAACCCGGAGATACATCCACAGGGACCTGGCTGCGAGAAATGTGCTGCTGGCTTCCAGGGAGATGGTGAAGATTGGAGACTTTGGTCTGATGCGAGGCCTAAATCAAGATAAAGACCACTACGTCATGACGGCACACAAAAGGATCCCCTTTGCATGGTGAGAGGTTGGGAGATTTCAGAGTTTGGGAAGGATATAATTGCTTAATTATTAATCACCCATTTCTCACCAATGACTTGCTTTTCTTCCAGGTGTGCTCCAGAAAGTCTTCGTATTGGCGCCTTCTCCAATTTCTCAGATGTCTGGATGTTTGGCGTCACCTTGTGGGAGATGTTCACCTACTGTGAAGAGCCCTGGTTCGGCCTCTCGGGCCGACAGGTAAGCACTTGTTAGCATCTGAACATTCGTGCCGTGCCTCTGTTGTTTATAGCAATGCCGATCAAAATATTTGTCTTTGTGTGTGGAATGTGTGTCCCCACCCTTACGCTTCTGTGACTCAGAGTTTCAGAATCGGTAACATTTACTCTCTTTGCTCAAGATTCTGTGGCGGGTGGAACGGGAGGGCGAGCGACTGGAGAAACCGCCAGATTGCCCTCAGGAGCTGTTCGCCATCATGAAGATGTGCTGGGCCTGCAGCCCTTCAGACAGACCGAGCTTCGCACAGCTCACCACAATGGTGGCAGAGGTCTGACATGTCAAGTTTTTCTTCTCCTTAGCGAAGGAATTAGAGCAGCTCGTCTATCCTTATTCAGTGTCTGAAATGATTGTGTCATCAACAGGCAAAACCTGCAGAAGTCCAGGCAACAAGAGACTTTGCAGAGCCCAGAAAACTCCCGCTTGCGGCCAGCGACGTTGTGACAGTCGTCGACCATGGGTGGGTGAGGGAGATGAGAGCGGGACAAAAGGGGGAAGAAAAAACTTTACAATGGGCCTTTGTTTGGATGATGCAGGGGTTTGAATCTGCATTCTCTCAAAAGTGCATTCCAGCAGTAATCTCATCGAGTCCTTGAATGCATTTCGCTTTGTTTCTTAAACAAGTTTGGCGGCTTTCACTCTGTCCCCACTGTGCTGCTTTGATGGATCTTATGTAGGGATTATATCCATAGTGTTACTTTTTGCAGGTTTGTTTTGTGTTTCCGACAGCTTATTATTTATTCTGTCACAAGGATTTTTTTCTTTTTACAACTCAAAACTAAATATTCTATAGCATAAATGCACAGATAAAAGGAAGAATGTACAGTAATCTTTTAGAAATTTAAACTAAATGCCATTTAAAGGAATTTAGTCATGCAATGAAACACTTTACTGAAATGCACACAGTGAAATAACTGAATACACACCACAAGTTGAGCCAGTGTTATAAACTTTAAAGGTGAAATAGCATTTCACTGTCTTACCCAGCAAATGGGGTTGAATCAGCTGTTAGACAGGCTTTCTCTGCCTCTTTACAATGTAAAATTCTGTCAGCACCCAGATCGTGTCTACGACTTTTACACAGGGAAAAAAATCCTGGGTTTTAAGTATAAAGAGTGAAACTCTTCCACAGTGTGGGGTTGTGTTGCTAATCCCTTACTTGGTCTTGCTTGTGTTGCAGCAAGACCAAGTAAGGGATTGTAGTTTTTATACCCTCCTAATTTTCCTTCTTTCTTGGGTATGCCTACTTTTAAAAATCACATTCAGAAGAAGGATGCATGTCTTTTTCTATCGTTGTCTTCATTGGATTGGTTTGGTTAGACATGAAGTTTTAGGACATCATAATCTTTGCTCCCTGATGTCAGGCAGCAGAAGAGTAGCCCTACACGGAGTACAACAGTGTGAGTCAGGACACTTATCATTTAATGGATAAGCTACATGAAAACTTGGATAAAAAGTCAGTGAAGATCACTTCTCCAGGTTCCATCATCCCACTTCCTATAACTATAATGTTAGCTAACATTCTAAAATATATGCAGGAAGTGACCCGAAAGACATTGGCATCAGATTAGCATGTAGACTAGACTGATCAAATGTTGTCCCTCTCCCTGTACAGTCTGGAGCTGAGTGAGTGGCGTGGCCAGAACCAGAGGACGCTGGTTGTTGGCTGGTTTCCTGCCAGTCTCGCGGTGCCTGTCGCCACTTCCAGCAGCGTGGGGCCCAACACCGCTGCTGGCTCTACCCAAATCTCAGGCCCACTGAAGGGCAGCCTGCATCACACGGGGCACGGAGATATCCACCCTGATCGCTGCTGGGGAACGCCAGAGAGACTGGATGAGTCAGTGATTTTCCTCTTAGATACCGTATTATCTTAGTGAATCTTCCTTTATGATAGTTGCTTAAAATAATAATAATAATAATGGCAGTTAACTGACTCAGTTAAACTGGTGGCAAGATAGAAGTTAGGTAATCTCATAATGACCTTTTCCTGTTTAATTAAACTAAATGTGGCTTGAACGAGCTGCTGACTCAGGCTGTTACAACACCATCATGTCAAGTGTAAAAGTTTCTCTTCTCTTCTCTCTAACGTTGTTGCAGAAAACCACAGGCAATTTATTTTAACGTGCACATATCATGAGTCACTGGGTTTTATTTCACAATGCTAACTGCAGCGCAGCCCTGAACTTTCACCTGCTGTCAGTCAATGCAGTTCATGAGCCCAGGCTGTCACTCTGATGCGTTGTTATTTGTGCAGCAGCGGCAACTGGAGGCCAGGACCCGGCAGGGAGAGGGAAGGATCCAATCTGCAGAAAATGTCAGGTATGAACTATAAATACAACCATTTCGAACACAGCAACAAACACAACTAACATTTGGCTGTTAGTTCTGAGTAGTTACCGGCTCCGCTGACTGGAAACATGACACTCAGGTGGACATTTAAATTTATGTTGAGTTTAGAGTGAGTCATTCTGCGAAGAGTGAATGCAGCCGTGGCGTAAAATGTGAAAACTCAGCTTTAGTGACCGATATGGAGCCTCTGAAACTCACACCAGCACATGTTAAGAGACTAACTTTAGACCCAGCTGACTGGGACTAACCAACATCTTTTGCCACACTCTGAGTTGAATGACCTTCTTGAGGGAGTTTTATTATCCTTTCCATTGATTCCACTGACGGCTCTTTTGCTGTGGACATGCTTCCTGCCAATCAGCCAAAGGCAGCATATTACTAATTTGCATATTTAGATTTAGATTTGTGAGAAATCAGCTGTTATCTGCAGCACCAGACAGAGGGAGGTCAATAAAAAGGCGTCTCGGTGTATCTTCTAGGTATATCTAAGAGCCTGGAGTCAGTCTTAGGTGGGCCTCGGCCACGGGCTCAAACAGTAAGTGTTGTCAGACTGGATCAGCAGGGCAGACTCGTGATGGCAGCTCACAGCACGGGGATGCAGCAAGATCCTCGCCGCGTCAGCGATGCCTGTATCGTTCCCCCTCCTCGGCCGCCGCCCCCCAACCTGAAACACTTTTACATGAAAGCTCAGAGGAAACCCATAATTCACCCGAGCCCAGGCACCTCGTGGCCTCCGCAGATGGGCCAAACACCACGGACGCAGATGCAACCTCAACCTCAGCAGAACCCTGGAGGCTCCAACCTGGGCAGAATGGCTCAGATGGCCCACTCCACCCCACAGCTGGACGAGGACACCAGAGAGAGGGAACGAGAGCGAATAAGAGATCGGGAGAAACCATCTAATGTGCAGAGCATGAAGGACAGCCTCATCGCACAGGTAAGAGATGGTTTTCTTTCTGTTTGACCTTTTTTCCTGGGACACTTTACTGAGTGGAAGGAAAGACGTGTTTGCTGTTCTGCTCAGGTGATGGAGGCAGTTCATGGAGTGACCATCGAAGAGGTTCAGAGTGCACTTCAGCATAATGAGTGGAACTCAGTGCGGGCTGAGCAACAACTCAAGGTCAGATTAAAAAGATGACTGTCAAACCCAAACAAAGAAAGATAAGATGGAAGCACAAGGTTAATAAAGAAAAAGACAAACATGTCATGATTTTAACAGAAGGTCTGCTCATGTTAGTTGTTTTTAATCAAGTTGCAACTAGTGAAACTAACAGGAAGCCTGGAATCAAGTGGAAATCGAGCACAGTTGTGGAGCTTTGTTTGTAACATGGACCCTGCCAGCTTCAATAAAACAGCAGTATTTGATTATCTAGAAAAGATAATGGGTTGGCGGCATTGTGCACCGCTCTCAATGCAAGCTTGGAGACCAAGTTGGTATTTGTCCAGAGTCTGAAGTTAAAGCAGAACTGTGCAGCATGCTGGTGCCACAAAGTTTTTTTTATTGAGTTTTTTTACTTTGAATTAATGTCAGAAGTCTACCTGGTGATGTATATTTAGCAAAAGTTTGTAGTTGCTCTTTAAAATTGCTTGCCCTGTCATACAGTGTGTATGTCCTATAGATGCATTTACCATTGAGGACACTTCAGTATGTGTAATGTGCAATATTCTGTACATTTGAATGTTTAATGTGCAGTGGTTAGCACGGTGGCCTCACAGCAGCAGCAGTGAGTTTCTTCCCATTGTCCAAAGACGGGTATTTTAGGCTAATGTATGATTCTTGAACTTGGCTGTAGCTGTTAGTGAATGAGCATGGCTGTCTGCATTAGCTCTGAGAAGGACTGGCATCACTTCCAGGATGTACCCTCCCCTCTTGCCTGCTGTCAACTTGGATAGGGTCCAGCCCCTCTGACTCCGCAAGATAAGCGGGTAGAGTTACTGCGATGGTTGAAACTTTCAACCCTCAGGAAGTAAATAACCATAAATAACCGTTTCCTGACTTGACATTTACTTTCTCTCTCGTTTTGATTCTCTGGAAATACTTTTTATAAGCACGTGGTATTCTGATAGCTGCTTCTCAGCCTTGACCTGTTTTTTCTTTCTCCTCAGCTGGAGCAGCTGTACTCGCTGAGCCTCTGTTCCAGAGAGGACTGCCTAAAGGTCCTCTCCAGATACCAGTGGAACCTGCAGCTGGCCAGCCGCTACCTCTTGAGATACTTTCGGGACGACAGGCCCGGCCCCGGCGAGAGGGAACAACCTCAGACCAGCACAGAAAGACGAGTCTGAAGAGATTTTTGCTGACTTTGGCTGTTTTAGTTGTTTTTTTTCTATCTTTCCTGATGTATGGATGCCTGACGTCCTGCTTTACAGCGACTCATTTCATCACGTGGAGCCACTGAGTTCAGCTGCTATGGACTGAACAGTTAAACCCTTAACAAAGACAAAGGAGGATGAATGTGCCACTGAAGACATTTTAAAAGACTTGAATTTCCCAACCACTGTTTTCATATTCTTAATGTGCCATCATTCAGCATCATTCATTTATATTGCATCTTCATTCATTTTTATATCTGTAAATATGTAGTGCTAGAAATTGTTTTGTTGAATAAACTTGACGATAGCTTCAACCATGTGATGGCATTAGCTGCTGTTGTGGGTAATGCAGCCATCAGGGTTTTTTTGCTTTTATCTTTACAGAAACACAGTCTTAAAACATTTAAGTTAATGCCCCCGCATAAAAAAATGCACAGCGATTTTCATGAAAAGGATTTTAAACAACCAAGTTTCTTGGTATTATCACACCCACAGTGAGGATTTATGACCATACAACACTGTAAAGACCTTTGAACCTATTTAGATTCTATTATTGTCTTTCAACATAACATCAGAGATGCACTGCAGAACGAAAGTACCATCTGTTGTCTTTTGAAAGATTTATTTTCTTTCGTAAATGTAAACCCTTAGATGCCCCAAAAGCTTTTGAGTTTGTCAGACATCGTCCATAATACTCAACAAGGCATCTGTTCTGTACTTGCTGAAGTGTCTATTGACACACTGGTGGAAAGTTTAGCTGAGTAGCTGGTAAAATGTCAGGTGAACTAGCGTGACAAGCAGCTGCTGCAAAGCACAGCGGACGTGATTTCTCTGTAAAACCACACAATTATGTTTTATGGGAGGGCTAGTTACATTCTGGGCTTTTTCTCAGGAGTAACTGCCTTATCTGAACATGTGCTGACATGTCTAAATATTTGTGCATTCTCACATGCTCCCAGCAGGTGGAGCTGGTGTCTCACCCTGCCACAGAGGTCTTTTTTCCCTTATCTTTCTATAAATGTGAACAGTTTTACACAAGCAGATATCAGGATGGAGGCACTGACAACAATAAAGTCCATCTCGACTTTGGACTCATTCTGGGCCAGGGAATGAGAGCCTTCTTTTCCTGAGGAAAATAAATTAAACCAGATGTTCCACATTCAGAGGGACTTCTGAGGGCCCTCCCCTAATTTTCCATTTTCCTGCACGGTCACAAGAGGTGAACACAAAACAATGATGCAAGCAACAGTTTGACATTTGTTTTACTTCTGATTCGCATGTTTCTGTAGACAATAAATGTACAATTGCAAGCTGAGAAATGGGAGACAAGAGTAGATAAGAACATGGAAAACAAAGTAGCAGCTGCTGCCAGCTGCTCATATTTCTGATACAACAAAAACAACTGCTTTAAAGATTCTGTACATACTTTGGCTTCCTTTAGAGGTGAGATTCATTGCATACATGACAGATTTAGTTACTGACCTTAATAATGTCTAGAAGAGAAAGCACTAGTGGTACTGATGCCTAACAGGAGGCACACCCATTTCATCTTGACAAGAAAAAACAAGAATGCTTAACAAGTGCACAGCAGAACAACATTTTCTGCTGTATTTAAAAGATCATAAAGCACGGTGAGCTCAAAGTTCACATTCAGGTCTGTTTTCGTGACAAACTACACCAGAATTTATCAGAAACAGTTCAGTGGAGCTTTCCAACCTCTGAGGTGACCGCAGTGCTCAAAAACCTCAACTTCCTCAATTTCAGCTTCAGCTTCAACCTCAGCTTTTTAGTTTCTTTCTCCTGTTGTACGCTTAACTTTACCTCCTCTTTCAGCCTATAAACTTTCTCTCCCCTGTTCGCTCCTGTTTAAAAACAGTGGAGAACTGGAGGGCAAAGTTCGACAGTTGTCCATGGCAACCATTTAACTGCCATGGGGGGGCCTTTCTTTCCCAGCCTGTGCAACACTTTTATGTCGACTAGTGGCTAGTGGCTGAAGACAGTGGTGGCTTCAAGCGAAGGCATCAGAGAGTCAGAGAAGGAGCGCTTTGGTAAACACACTGTTGTGTTGACACCTTTCTAATCCTGGTGCCGTCACAAAAACTACATCTTTATGGCAGTACTTCAGAAAAGCAACGCACTGGGTAGAGTAATGGCGATATAATGTAGTATATATATATATATATAAATATATATGTAGGTGTAATGTTTGTTGTATTAAAGGTTAAACATGCTAACATTTGCAAATTAGCACCAAGTACAGCTGAAGCTTTAGGGAATGTATCTTGTTTGGCAAGTGTTTTAGTCAAAGCTTCAAACTGATACTGCCATCAGTTAAAAAACAAAGCCATGAATACACTTACATCCACAACAGTGCTGCACTTCACTGACACTAGATCTATTGGGATTTGTTCAGGTAGTATCAGCAAGATTATACAAAAATAAACAATAACAGACAAATGGTATAAATGTCAATGCAAGTGCAGCAGAAAGGGAAATATTTCTTACATGTGGAGAAAGTGAAAAAACATTCAAGTGAGACTGAATTTCTTCGACAGGGATTCAAGTGGACGTAGGATCATTTGCTTAAGTAGATCGGAGCGCTCCAGACGTTATGGAGTGTAAGGAACACTAGCAAAATGGCAGCCAGTATCAGTCACTGAGCCTAGGCAGATGACTGAAGTATTCAACCTAATCTTGAGCCGATTATCTCGGACTGGTGTGCGTGTCTATAAACGGATGGTGGGACTGGCTTAAAAGAAAAAGAAAAAGCATCACTAAAAAGGATCCTTGCATTCATGCATGTCGTATCCTTCTTCTTCAGTTACGAAAATACGGAGCTGCGCTGGTTGGCTTCTCCGACTTTCTCAAAGAACATGAAATCCTGCAGAGAAACAGAAAAATAAATAAATAATCATTGCCGAGTGAAATCCGACATCATGAAAATCAGCATTTGTCACTAAATCGGGATCTTACGATGAGGAAGCAGGCACCCATGAGCACAGCTTTCATCTTCACGTCCAAGTCCAGCGGGAACTGGATACCAAAGTTATCCGTGTCGGTGAAGACTTCTTTCAGAAGGCCACTCCACTGCTTACTGATCCGACCGATGGGTTGGTCATTGTCCTTCCCCTTGAGCTGGAAAGCAAACACCAGTGTTCAGTTCATCACAAGTTTAAGCACAACCTCTTTCTGCAAAAAGCTCAAAAGCTTTTATATATTTTATATCTAATCCAGATTTGGAAGTATTTCCAAAAAATGACGAATGTAGACGGGAAATATTCACACTTCTTTGCTTTTTCTCGTAGGTGGTGAGCTTCGTTTAGCATTTGGACAGTCAGGAGAAACATTCACATAAAGATAAGGCAACAAATTCTGCCTTTCAGCGATGCTGAGCCTAACTAATTAAAGTGTTATCTCTCCTATTTGTTTAACGGACGACAGTAACTTCCTGGAATCTTGTACCGCTTCCAGCCAAGAGATAAATCTACACAAAACCTCCATTCAACCACTAGTTATTTTTACATTGACATTTTTGTGAAGACTAAACAAACAAGCCATAATGTGAGATATGACAGTAGGAAGATTTAGCCGTTAGCTTTTTTTCAATGGACCATTGGTCCATTAAACTCGTTACATGCGAGTGTTTTTGCCCTTTTCTTCAATGTCTCTGCACTCAAGGAAACGAGTTTATGTTCTAAAATGTCAAGTCATTTCTTTAAGCCAATTAACTTGTTAGAGATCTGCAAGGTCACCTCAAAGTTGACGTCCCCGCAGCAGTTGCAGGCGAAGCAGGGCCCCTCCAGCTTCATGAGGGTCTCCTTATTTGCTCCCAGGATGGAAAACTTGGGCAGGAAAGGGTGCCAGTCCTGCTGGATGTACCCTATGGTGGTGCCCGGTGGTGCCTGGACCTCCATCTGTGGGCCACATGCTCAAGTTAGACACGCAGGCAATCGCCCACACAAAATGAGAAAGTTCTCATGCCTCGACACTAATAACTATAAATGAAACCTCACAAGGATACACAGCTTGTCACACAGGACGTTAAGTGACTCTCTGACTGCGCTGTTGTGAAACCACATAACAAAGGTAACACATCTCACATGGCGCCTGTCTGAGCGGTGAACAGAGAGCTGCAGTATGTGAGAGGATTGGCTTGGGCTCCGGCCAGTGGAAGGCAACGTGGACAGACTGATAATGATGTAATTAAACGGGGTGGGAGATGCCTCAGTGGAGGAACGGCAGAGGATCAGGCAGTCAAGGAGATAGCTGGGTTGGACAAAGGGCCATTCATGTTCTCAACAAACCGCTGCTTGAGCAGAGTGGTGCACAGAGACATCCACAAGGCACGCAGCAGGAAGGCAGCAGGAGGGCAGACAGAGACCCTCAAGTATGAACCTCTGCAACGCTGTGAGGCTCCAGGCTTTTAAGAGCTAAAATAACTCCAGATCAAAGAGGAATTAAAAGGCAAAAAGATGGAACTTTCAAGCTTTAGAACTCACAATAATAGAGTTTAATCAGGAGGATAAAGAATCTATGCATGCACAATGCAAAAAGAGAACTAAGAAAAAAACACTTATCAACTGATCAAATTAAAAAGAAGGAGCACAAAGACTCTGGAACAATGGAAAAAAGATTGTGTGGTTTGAACCTCTGAATATATTATTTTTTAAACCACCAATTTTTTTTATTTCAGTCATTTTTTCTTGTGTTAACCTCTTGCCTTGAATGAAAAGAGCCTCTTAAATAACTAATGAGGTTAAAGATTAACAGTAGTAATAATGACACACAATTGAGGTCAAGTGTAAGAGTATTTATCCATATCTGGAGGGAGTGCTCTGCACTGAATGAGCTATTCAGCTGGAACAATATCAGTCTAGGGGCAGCAAATCAATACAATAAGGTGCTGAGTCGTGTTGAAGTTAACAGACACAAACACGAGTATTAAGATACGGACCTCTTGAAGGCAGCAGGGACAACAGCAGGAGACGCAGCGGAAAGGCCGGATAAGACGGATGACCTCCCGGTCCATGGTGTCCTTGATTTTCATGTCGAAGCTGCGCAGGGAGCCGCAGCAGTTCCTGGTGCAGCAGTCATTCTTCTCTTTGGCCTTGTAGATTTTTTGGCCCAGACTGTTTTTTATCTCATACTGGTTGTTCGTCTCAAAACCAATGAATGCTGGGTGGGGTTGGAAAAAAAGAGGGCAGAAAAGTTGGATAACAAAGTGTAGATAAAACAATTTCAACAACAGGATGAACAAGTCAGGTGACTTACCTTCCAAGAGCTCAACTTTTTGATGGATCAGGATCTGGTCAATCTAAAAGCACACGAGAGAAAGACAGAAAATGACACAAGCTTGTGATAGTAGGAACCCAAAAGTTGAGTTAATGAATGCTAAATGTACTTATTCTGTCGCCTGAGTCAACTTTTGGAAGTCTGCAAAGCAGATGATGCAGAATGAGGAAGAGGGTGTAACAGAGTGTGAACAAGCGTGCAAATATTTCTTCTGTATGCTGGACGCACACTTACAATAACATCTTAGGGTACTCCACCATACAAAGAAGGGAGGGTCAAATGCTTACTGATGCACGATCGATGCATTCGAGTTCATTGTGTTTCGCACTGGCCAATTTTCTTGCTTGTCTTCAGGGAATTAAAGAGCCAAAAGCAACCGTGTGCCTGTGCAGATCAGATAATCCTCATTTGTATGACCTACCTGCGTAAGATATTCGAGGCCGGGTGGGACCCCAACGGGAACCGCAGCTGGACCGCTAAGTGGGGCTGGGGAGATCCCGCCGGGTGGGCCCCCGTACTCTGGCCCCTGACCTGGACCGTAACCCACAGGGCCCGGCTGATACATTACAGGAGGTTGGCCCTGATTGTAGTCCATTTGGAAGCCAGGTGGAGGGGCTTTACTGGGGTCTCCATAGGGGCCAGGCATGGGGTAGGGTGGCTGGTTAGAGCCTGGGTAAACTGGAGAAAAAGAAATTCATTGCTCATCTTTATACTTTATATAATTTGTGGGAGATTTTGCTCAGTCAAAGTTTTGGTGTCTAAAACCTGGTGGCTCTCTAAGTTCCTCCACTGTGAGAAATGTCCTGCAAATCTTTCATTTACTGGGTTCTTCGGTTTCCTCCAAAAAGACAACCGTACGGTCATTCAGGCAAAAGCACTGAGACCACCAGAGCACCGCATGCACAGTGGCAGACAGCAAGCGTGATGTCCGTCTGTGTGAATGATGGCTGGTATTACTCACGAGTGGGACAGAGCGTTTAGCCTGGATCGTGCTGCTTTTTCCCCTGCTGGAAAGCGCAGAACTAATTACCGCCTCAACTGCAGCCTGACAACGCGTTTACAGGAAAACAAGTCAACACTGGACACGACCTCACCAGCTGGAGCAAACTCCACTCATCAGTACGGATTTCCATTTCCAGTTTCGAGCAGTAGTAAAGTTTTCAATTCTGATTTTAGATTCAGCAGCAGCTCGGACGTGTCATGTTGTCTTAAAGTCTTTCTCCAAAACAACAAATAAGAGAAGATTAGAATTTAAAAAAAAAAAAGGTACGAGATTGAGGGGAAATGCATGGCAGCATTTAAAAGATGAGATCTGTTTTAAGAATGACTGTATTTCTTAAGCCAAGCTCTTAAAGATCGCACATTATGCTATCTTACAAAAAACATCATTCCGCTTTGGGCCTGGTCTGTTCTGATTGGTCAGCTGATTGCAGACTGTTTTTCTGCTCCGTCACCCGACTTAAACCACAGCGTTGAGGTCGACAAATGAAGTTGAGAGGAACTTGTGGACTTTACAGTTCAAATGAGAGGTGAGATGAGCCTGTGAGAAACACTAAAGGTGAAATGTGTGCATTCATGAAAAAAAAAAAAAAACTAAAGGCCCTGGACACACAAACATGGCTATTTTGACATCTGAACTGAAGATATTTTTCCATGTGTTTGTGCCCATTGTCCACACGCAGATGCAGTTTTAGGGAATCAAAACTGTAATGTTTTCAGTGCGCAAGGCTATGTCCTTGGTTTTATGTCACAAATATGCACCACTCTGCCCTTTGTTTCCATGGTAATGGCAAACGTAGCCACAGTAACACTGGTGCTAACCTTGCTAACAGGACTTATAACATGTTTGCACGTAAATCTACAGTCACAACACGACTATATTAAGGGAAAGAGGCAACAGAATGCCGCTACATAAAACAGTGCTCCAATGACCCAGAACCCGAAGCCAGTGTTCCCAGTTTAGGACCCGACTCTGTTGGATCTTGACTTAGAGGGACAACTTTGAGAAAGAGGCGGTTTGTCGCTGAATGATACAAGATTTGAGTTGAGTTACATCTGCATCTAAGTCAGTGTGCAACACCTTTGTCGCTGATTGGCATTTCATGCATGCGATTCAGTAACAACAGAATATAAATATACTACATCTCTACCTAGTTGTGGTTTCATGATAGTGCTACGCTGGGCTGCTATTAACTATGTAAAAGCCGATGTTTGTAAATCTCATGTAGACATTTACACATACACAAACACATGTGACAAACTATCAGGACACAGGAGAAGATGCTAAATCAATGTAACTATTGGATAGAGTCAGAATGTGTGGGAATAGGATAAAAGGAAAAAGTCCTGCACAGGGGCACCGGCTGATAATATGCCAGTGGATTAGGCAAGGCAAGGCAATTTTATTTATAGAGCACAATTCATACACAGGGCAATTCGAAGTGCTTTACAGCTACATAAAATCACAAGAAGGCAATAAAACCATTAAAAAAGGAATAAAAAAAAATAAAAGAAAAAACTAAAAAAGAAAGAAATTTAAAACCCATTAAAATAATCATTAAGTAATTAAAAAGTGAAGAGTGCAGATAAAATACTTTCAGGTGTCATTGCACAGCTAAATAGAACTGTTTTCAGCCTGGATTTAAACATTGTCACAGTTGAGGCCTGTCTCACATCTTCTGGAAGACTGTTCCAGATTTTAGGAGCATAAAACTGAAACGCAGCCTCACCTTGTTTAGTCCTGACTCTGGGCACCAGCAGGAGACCCCTCCCTGAGGTTCTCAGAGCCCGAGTTGGTTCATATGGCTCTAACATGTCAGAGATGTACTTTGGCGCTTGACCATGAAGAGACTTGTACACAAGCAGAGCTGTTTTAAAGTCTATTCTCTGAGCGACAGGAAGCCAGTGCAGAGACCTGAGCACTGGACTAACATGGTGGTATTTCTTGGTTCTAGTCAGGACTCGAGCAGCAGCGTTCTGGATGTACTGCAGCTGTCTTATAGCCCGTTTAGAGAGCCCAGTGAGCAGGCCGTTACAGTAGTCTAACCTGCTGGAGACAAACGCATGGATCAGTCTCTCTAAGTCTGGTTTAGACACTATTCCTTTGATTCTGGCAATGTTTTTTAGGTGATAAAAAGCTGCTGATGTTACAGATTTAATGTGGCTGTTAAAGTTCAGGTCTGAGTCCAATTTTACCCCGAGATTTCTAACTTGACAGTTAGGTTTTAGAGAGAGAGTCTCAAGGTGACTGATAACACTTTCTCTTTGTTTCTGTGGGCCACAGACAAAGATTTCAGTTTTGTCTGAGTTTAGCTGGAGGAAATTGTTTTGCATCCACACACTGATCTGTTCGATGCAGCGACACAGTGTATCTACAGGCCCGTGTTCTCCTGCCGTCAGTGACACGTAGATCTGAGTGTCAACTGCATAATTGTGGTGGGACACATTATAGCTGCGTATTAGCTGGCCTAGTGGAAGCATGTACAGATTGAACAATACGGGTCCCAGGATTGACCCCTGGGGAACCCCACAGGTCATAGCCATTTGGTCTGAGACAGTTACCAATTTCAACAAAATATTTTCTGTCCTCCAGATAGGACTTGAACCAGTTTAAAGCACGACCAGAGATTCCCACCCAGTCTTCTAACCTCTGTAATAAGATCGCATGATCAACTGTGTCAAAGGCAGCACTGAGGTCCAGCAGAACTAAGACTGTGACTTTACTTGCATCTGTGTTCAGGCGGATGTCATTTGTCACCTTGATCAGAGCTGTCTCAGTGCTGTGGTGGGGCCTAAAGCCTGATTGGAAAGTATCAAAAGCATTGTTAGACAGGAGAAAGTCACTAAGCTGTTGGTATACAACTTTTTCTAGGACTTTGCCTAAGAATGGCAGGTTTGATATGGGCCGGTAGTTGTTCAGTACTGTGGCATCAAGATTGCTCTTCTTTAGAAGAGGCTTAATGACAGCGGTTTTTAAGGCCTTTGGAAATGTTCCAGTCTGGAGTGAGATGTTGACTAGATGAGCAAGTTGTGGTAACAAACTGCTCAGCACAGACTTTAGGAATCTAGTGGGCAACTCATCAAGGCAGCACGTTGATGAACTCAGACTGCAGATGGTCTCTTCGACTGTTTTGTCAGTAACAGGTGTGAAATGTGTCAGCTCTAGGTGTCTAGCTGGCTGCAGAGTAGTTATTTGTGTTGTGGAAATTATTGCATTTTTAATGCCTTGAACTTTGTCATTAAAGAATATTGCAAACTCATTACACTCGGATGTAGAAATGAGTTCTAAAGGCAGTGAAACTGGAGGGTTTGTTAATCTGTTTACTGTAGCAAACAGGACACGAGAGTTGTTACTGCAGTTTTTGATGATTTCAGAAAAATAACTCTCCCTTGTTCTACGCAAAGTCTGGTTGAACACACATAGATTACATGGCGATATAGATCAAAAACAAAACAACAAAAAAGGCCTGAACCTTAAATGAGGCGTTTGATGCAGCTCGGGAACACTGAACTCTGCGTGGGAGAATAACTATACAGGACTTTAGCCTGCAGATATTCTGCCTGCACAAAGAGAGAAGCCACACCACAGAAGAAGAAAGCATAGTCCCACCTCCTTAACTTTAACAAAGAAGGAATAAAAACTAGTCGAGCTGGAATGATCCCAAACCAGCGTGTGGTGGGCACACAGGAGAAGAACTGTTGCTCTCCGTCTTCAGACGATCAGCGAAACCCCTGAGGTGAGCTCTGATATTTATGGTGATACACGGAAAAAAAGCTGTTTTTCTGCTTTTCTACATTCTTGACACTGAAAACCCATCCTTAGTCCCAACCCGTCCACTCTGTCAAGTAATACAGGAGTTTGGCTGCAGTGCCAGCACACTTGGGAGCAGTTTCCTTCCTCAGATTGTCCCTTTTTTCTGGTTTTGATCCATCTTATATTCCTGTGCAACCTTTTTTCTACCTGTTGCCAAAAAGATCTACGCCTGTGGTTTCGCTCCACAGACTATCACACGCAGGTAAACATGAACAATGAGCAGAAGGTTTTGGCTCCCAGGTCGATGCCACACCTGCACAGTGACGACAGTCGAGTGGGGCGATCATGTGACCCGACGATGAGGGCGTTTGTGGCTATTTGTCACTTTCCTCGTCACCTGAGACACTCAGTCAGATTTCCAACATGTCGAACGCAAACTGACATGCTTTCTATCTTTATATTTGAGCTTGGCTGTCGAACTCGTGTTGAACTCGTGTGTGGGACGGTCTTCTGTGGAAATGTGTGCGGTCGCATTTACATTTACAGTAATTGGGAAGCAAAGGAGTTGCAGTTGTCCAGCTACCCCACCCCCAAAACCTACTGCACGGTGTCATGTATCATCTAGCTGTTGTAGGGAGAGAGTTGTGTCACACTGATCCTGACCAAACTGGCTTTGGTTGCTTAAAGGTCAACAGTGAGACTAAACCACCACGTTAAAGGTCACGAGAACGCAGCCGTAATTATTAATGTCGATTAGTCACATGAGCAAACAACCCCTCCTGCCTCGTGTGTCATTCTCCAGCAGTGAGCTGGGCTTTGTGTGGCGCTCTGGGCCCGTTCTTTCTCCACCTCTGCCCACATTCCTTCTCCTTGCAGAAAGCTAAACAAAAGAAAATCGCAGCTAAACAGCCATCGTGTGCAAATAACACCAACAAGGCCACATGAAGGCTCAGAAATCCTTCCACTGCCAGTTGATGAAGCATTCTAGGAATACCTTTCGCATTTCACAACATCAACGTTTCCCCAAGGGCCACAGGAGGAATCTGGGGGCAGGACAAGGTGCTCATTCATAATTTCCAGTGGAACTACTCAGTGAAGCAAGTCAAATGGAAACAGATTATTTTTCAAGAGCTCCACGGCGTCATCACAGAAGAAACGCACGAGGAAGAAAGCATGCAGATCATCAAAGTGTCACAGTCTGTTTTCACACATTTCACACACACAAGGCAATATGACAGAAATGCAGTGTGTTCGTCCAGTGTTTTAAGTTGCTTACCAGGAGCGGACATGGTGAGGAGTTGGCTTAAAGGGATGAAAAACTAAGTGCCACTTCCGAAATCACTCCCGAGGTTCGCTCTTAGAAACTGAGGGAAAGAGAAACAGGGAGGTTATGATACAAAACCAGGCATGGGCGGAGGAGTGTAGTGAAACAGTGGAAACAGGATAGTCCAGAACAGCCCCCAATCAAGCTCAAAGGCTCAAACTTTCCGGGCTGTCACACCATACGGGTTTATGACTGTACCTTTACAACCTTTACACCATTAAGTGGCACAAGAGTCAAGTTTGCTCAACACCAGGGAAGTCATGTGGTGACTGAAAACCAGGCCAGGAATGTCTCTACTTCCCACAAAAAAAGAAAAGCATGTTTGATGGATAAGCTTGGAAAGAAATGTGGGTGTGGCATGCTGCTCGTTAAATTTTCCACTGGGTCCCATTCTGCCTCATCTGTGGCCGCTCTGCGCCTCCGTTTGAGCTTTCAGGTTTACACACAGGACCGAAGCATAGTGTCACCCCTCACACCAACAAGCCCGACTCCTCACACGTCTTTCTCCCCGCCTCATACACAAATACGAGCCCGGATTAAAAAAAAAACACGTTTCAACCACGATGAACACGGTTTTAGAAAGGAAAAATCACACAGAAATCTCACCTGTTGTCCCCACGGCTGTCGGAAAAAGAAAATACAAAGAAAGTGGACAAAAGCAGAACCAGGAGCCAAACAAACGCCTTTCTGTCCTCTTCCTCTTCTGTTTATGTTAGCTGGGGCCGTTACTCCCCCTTCCACGACCACGATTTTTTTTTTTTTTTTTTTTTTTTTTAATATTCTCCTCCCCTTTCGGTCTCAAAAGACGCTAATTAAGGCTTCCGCATGCGGCCGCGTCACGCGGAGTGAACAGAAATATTGTCTCTGGACGGTGGGGACTACTTTTAATCAAGAAAAAGAGCTTTTTGAGTGCCACGGAAGCGTATATGTACGTGTTTACAACATGGAGACGGAAACATATTATCATTTCTCACCAGCAGCAGGAGGAAGGAGGGGTTTGATTTGCCAGATACGGGATCAGTTACGACCACCAGAGGGCGCCAAAACACCATAAATGAGCCCCTAAACCCATGAGTCTTCACAGAAACTACACAGAAACAAATAAATTAATGTTAAAAATGTTTGTGAGAAAAAATTGGGGAAAGTTACTCATAATGTACCTCTCTGCCGTGGTGAAAAATACATGTACTGTACTGTATTACTGTAAAGTGTACTATCTAGAAAAATGTGCTATAAACTGTATATTTACAATAATTGTAAATATCTGTAGTTATCTGTAGTTGCATCTATTGTGAGTTCATTCATTTGGAAATATTTTGTTAGATACAATTTTTTATTTCTTAAAACTTTATTCTCAGTATTACTGAAACAGAGCACTGAGAGGATACTCAGAGGATTCTTTTACAATATTTGTTTTGAAACCCTAAAGTTTGACTATATTTAGAAAAGTAATTTGAACTGCACTTTTCCCACTTGTTTTTCAACCCATAAAGTAATAACAAAGTAGGCTATATTGGTAAGTCACCATTAAGTGCTCATTTCTAAATAAGAAATGTACGAAATGTAAAATTGAGCATACCGCTAATAAAATAAGAATATATCAATTGCATATTGTCTTAATATTGGTGTCACTTTTCCAACCAATTCATTGTATAATGATAAAACAAAGAAAGTAAACTTTTTTCACGAATCAAGAGTGTAAATTAGTGCATACACAGCGTGCACTTAAGTATAATAAAGGACACTGAAGTATACTAACATTTTTTTTTTTTTTTTTTAATCTAGTTGCTGAGGCGGGACTGATCTACTGTAGGCAAACTGGTTGTATATGTCATTGTCCAATCAGATTAAGGTCGTGCCTGGTGTTGCCACGCCCATTTGGGGCGATTTCTATCAGGGTCGAATTTGCACCAGGAAGCTCCCATTGACATGAATGGTACATCAGTTTTTTTCAAAAATCATTTTCTATGAGGGTTTATGCACAACGTGCTGTCGTCATATGTCTGTTGCGCGGGACCATGAACATTCTACTTGTTGTTGTAACCATAGACATATGTCTATGGCTGTAACATTGTGGTTCTCAATAAAGAAAAAAAAAAACATTCTACAAGAAGATGGCGAGTGTCGAGTGCTACAAACGATGGTGTTTCTGAAAGAAGTACCCTTTAGTCGACGTACTAATGCGGAGAAGGAAGTTTGGAAGAATTTTGCAGGATTTTCCGGCTCGCCTTGCGAGGCAAAGATGAAACCCAGGGCTCCACCAACCCTGCTATTTTTCCAGGTAGTTTTTGATGTAGCTAAATAACTTACCCTTTTGTGCTCAATCATTGACTTGTGATGATTTAAATCTTTTATATAATGTTGACAATAATAGCAGAATGTATAATGACACATTCATTGTTAATGGTGCAGTATTATATTTAAAAAAGAGAGAAATCTCACATAAGTAAGCTGCACTTAACCATGTTTGACAATTGGTTATGCTTTTCTAAGTTATATTTTCCAAAACTTCAATAAACACTTGACATGGATTTATATGCTGTCATTTTAATTTCATTCTTTAGAATGAAAATTGAATGAATCTTATCATTAAGAGCTCATGTGTTTACTTATTTCATAGAATCCTGGAACAATATGAGGAAAATAAATAAATAATGGTTAAGGTGTAGTATTAACTGATTGGCAAATTATGCAAAAAATAACAAAAAATTATTAAAAAGTTTTACAATAAATTATGCTACCTAGACAAATATACCTCAGTCCTATGGACTTTTATGGTACTTATGGACATAACAGCGGAAATTGCAGAGTCACTTTGGTTATTTGGCAGACCAAATAACCCCTCGACTCTGCTTTGTGTTTATTTAAGGAAGAAAAGGAGTTTCTGGACGATTGGACATTTTATTTCCTGCGTGGGAACATAACAGGTTTGCATCAGTGCAATCAGTTCAGCTTCGCACGGCACACTCTGATGCAGCTTCCACAGACTGGAAATTGCACTACCTAAAAAAAAGTCAGGAGCCGCCACTGATACAAACTAAAAAAAAAACATGAACATGCAGACTAACACAGTTAAATACACACAATGACTCTGAACTTAGGACGTAGGAAACTCTATAAACAGAATCTATCAAAGACGACTGACAACTAAAACAGAATCCAGAAAACAATAAAGCTCAAACAAAACACCACAACTCAAACAGAGACTAAACCGAAGCATGCAATGAACAGAAACCAAAGAAATGATGATAAAGTTAACCTATAATGAGAAAACAAGGGACTAAAAGGCTAAAGAATGAACAAAAACCCCAATAACGTACCAGAAATCCACAAACTCCTACAAATGCAGACTGACAAAAGCCATATTGTCAAATTTCTAAAACATTATTTCCCAATCAATGATTGTGAGGTCAAATTCAGCTGATTCTGTACAGTTTCAGGGGCATCTCTGCACAGTCTGCTCCAGGGGGGCCTTTCGGCTGTGGTAGACACCTGCCTTTATGATGATCAGAGCTTCTTTGCTGTGTTTCAGGTCGGCCTTTTGTAGCTCCCGGTAAGATTTCTTTATGTCATCTAATTGCTCTGTCTGCAGGTGATATTGATGGAAGGCCTTGATCTTCTGCCACGCTTCCTGTTCCTGAATTCTCAAAGACGATGATCGAGGGGGATGTTGGGTGTCTTACTCAAGGGCACTTCGGTGGTGATTGGCTACATTTTCTCACTGTTTGTCAGGGATGCGAACCAGCGCCTTCCCAGTGTCAGGCTTCTCCTCTAAGCCCAAAGCTATGACTAACCGCTGAGTTACAGGATTACACAGGAGTTACTATGATTACAGCCAGAGCAGAACTGGCAATTGTGGCTTTTGCTGACCTCAGTGAGTGCTTAAAAACGGGCATAAAACAGCACCTTACAGACATCACATCTGCAAAACTGAGGTGTTTTGGTTTTGTTGTGAAATCAAAGAAAAACATGAAATCACTCTGCTGTATTTGTTTGTCATGAAATATTTGGTCAAATAGAAAATGCAGTGAATAAAATCCTAATACAGATTATTTCTCTGTTTTTCCTTCCAATGGAAGTTAAAATGACCTAAAATTGAGATTTGCTTTATTAAAACACACCGATTCATTTAATCATTTTCCAACCCTTAAAGTAACACTGGAGAAGTTTGTGAACCTTGAAAACCACATGCTTCTGACTCATTTTTACGTACTTTGACTGCTGTCATGCACATTCCCGGGCCTGAAGCTGCCCTACAGATACCACAGTTCACAACTTTTGTTTCCAGACCTGCACTGCTTTGCTTGAAATGTTTGTGGGCATCTTGATGGCGTCTTTGTGGCCTCTTCAGCATGACAACATTTTCATTCATGGCCACACATGTGCAGGACTCACACAAAGATTTGTTTGGAGCTACATCACGTAACTGTAGGGGGAGACAGAGAGCTAAACATTTGCCAAATTATCTACTTTCACTTAAAGAATCACATCATTCTTAAACCTAAATCCATTCAAATGTATATTTTAAGACATGAACTTTTGCATTTTAGCGCCTAAAAGGGAAAAACAACAAGAGCATCATTTGTAATGTTGCTCCTGTAACTGTGGTGCAGTTTATGGTTACTTACATGAAAAACAAGTTAAGGGAGCTGCTGTTAAACAACAGCTGTTTACTGATCAACAAAATGCTGAACGAGATCATTTAAAGGAACAGCAAATGTGAGCAAATTGTTTCCGATGTACACTAAACTAACACCAGCTCACCCATATTAAAACTCACTGAAACTACACTGCAAACTATCCTAAGTCTGAAATTACACTGCATTGTTTACTGTTAGTCATTTGTGTGACTGTGAATAAGGGAGCGAGCAGCTGGTTCCCTGATGATAAACAATATTAAATCCTAACTGTGAAGCTAGTAATTTGAACTTCACCCACGAACTCATCATATTAAAAAGAAAAACAAGCTGTCAAAAAACATAAGATTGAGGACAAGAGAGTGGATATTTCATCAGTTCAGACAGGAAGTGCAAAGTTTATCCCAACATTATTTCACACGTGCAGGTCATCAGCTTTCTGTTGAAGTTCCTTAAGTGATGAACGCAACTTAGAATTTTATGTGCTTTTGATTTAAAAAAAAAGACAAAATCAGACTAAAATTGTGTGTACACTGCATAGTTTTTGTGTTTTTTACAGAGGACATATCAGCCTGTCAGACGCAAGCAAGGAAAACCTTAAGGTATCAGTAAAACTCGTGTTCTTATCCAGCTTCAGATTCAAATTAGCAATAAAAAGTCATAAAACACCTCAAAAGTGAGCTTACTGCACAGCAGAATGGGCCCTGTTACGTTCTTCATCATCAAATTGCACCGTTTAATGTTGTATCTGCTCAAAGTGGAAGTTGTTTCAACTCCTTAATTGAACCACAACTGGTTTCTTTAGATGAAACTGTGTTATTTCTAATTAGCTTCTGTATGAAAAATCTGGAATCTGCACCAATAAACGTACTGGAACAAAACATTTACTTGTGAAATCAAGCAACAGAATCATTCATGAAGGCTGCGTTCACGTCACTTTATCACATATCAAACTTTTTCTTTTAGCCATGAAAGTCACAAATCGTCCTAGTCTGCCTGCAATCCTTTTTATATAGATTATTACCACCAACAGGGATCTAGTTGGATACAGTTCATTTTCCTTGTATCAGTGTTTCCATGAACAACACAAACACAAATGACTGACATATCATTTCTATAGAGATTGAATCTTGTTTATTTTTGGGCTTTTTTTTCCCTTTCTGTGACTCCTTGAAGGGAGGGAACGTTCACGTTTGCAGGCAGGACGGCATCTATGAGTCTATATTTGGCATCCACTGTAGTGCCTGATACTTATAGGGTACAGGGCCGGGGCGGAGTATGAGGAAAATTATTCACCGCAAACACAGACGCACACCCAGAGGCAGAGAGAGTTAAACACAGGACTCATGAAACAGATAATCATGTCCACGCAGACAGGATGAAGCTACGGGTCCTCATGTTTGCGACTGTGCTGTCAAGCGACTGTATTCATTGTAAATTCATTTAAAAACCTGCAAGTGACTGAGAAAACAACAGAGTAACACCTAAATCAGTCTCTCATATTGTTGTGGAGGAATTTTAGTCCACCCTTTTTAAATTGAGGGCTGGACTCTGACTGGACCAAACAACACTTTGATTCTTCTCTTTTTCAGACATTCTGCTGTAGATCTGCTGCTGTGTTTGGGATCATTGTCCTGTTGATGAGCCAGTTTCAGCTGACTCCAGAATACTTTGGTATCCAGAGGAGTTCATGGTGGACTCAATGGCTGCAAGGTGCCCAGGTCCTGTGGCTGCAGAACCAGCCCAGATCATCAGCCCTCCACCACTGTGCTTGACAGCTGGTGTGAGGTGTTTGTGCTGATATGCTGTGTTTGGTTTCCTCCAAACGTGCTGCTGCTGTGCATTATGAGCAAACATCTCCACTTTGGTCTGGTCTGTCCAAAGGACATTGTTCCAGAAGTCTTGTGGTTTGTTCAGATGCAGCTTTGCAAACCTAAGCTGTGCCGCCATGTTCTTTTTAGAGAGAAGAGGCTTTCTCCTGCAGCCCTTCCAAACAAGCCATACTTGTTCAATCTTTGTCTAACTGTGCTGTCATGAACTTTAACATTTAACATGCTGACTGAGGCCCAGAGAGTCTGAGATGTAGCTCTTGGGTTGTTTCAGCTTCTCTGAGCGTTGCACGGTCTGACCTTGGGTTGAACTTACTGGGACGTCCACTCCTGGGAAGATTGTTTTGTCAATAATCGTTCTCTCTGTAGAATGATGGACTGATGAAAAACCTTCCCGGATCAATGGGAACAGCAACAGTTGTCTTCTCTAAGATCATTGCTGATGTCTTTCCTCCTTGGCATTGTGTAAACACACACCTGAATGCACCAGACCAGCAAACTGGAAAAACCTCTGCTTCTATGATGATCATTAATCATGGTCATTTGATTAGCAGCACCTGGCTGCTACTCATCCTCTTAATTCCTGGGGAAGCAGTGAGAGTGGACTTCATTCTCACAACATGCTTCTGTGGTTCTCTTCATTTTTGGTAAATAAATAATGAAATGGTATCATTCAACTGAGGTTTTTTGCTGATGTCTTTCTTTTTCTTTTTTTTTTTTTACTAGAAATGTAAATTATTTGAATACATTAAGGACACACACCATTTACCATGAAATGAAATAGTCATTTTATTAATGTGCTTCTTATTGTAACTAAAGGGTGAATTTAAAAGGCATTTTCAGGTTTTCCAACTTTTTAAGACATTAGCTTCTATTTCGTAATAAAAGAACTCACAATGTCGCACACCCAGCCAGAGGCTCCTAATGAGCCCTGTCCCTGATAATGGAGGTAATCAGTGCAGCCTATCTGGCCTCTGCCCCTGCTGACATGCCGCCAGCCTTGTCAGGGTTTATTTATACTCGCCCGATCTATCAGCGCTGGCTCTATGTTTGGTGAGCCTTAGTGTTCCAAAATAGAAATAATTAGGACAGGGTGGAAAAGAGGAAAAGTGAAAACGTGTCTGAATGTGCATACACGCCCCATTCTCTGCCAATCTATCCATCCATCCCAGCTACCCTGTCTGCCCTCTGTTTTGTTTTTATGGAGACAGCGGCATCAGGCAGGCGGGTGGATGAGGAGGATGAGGAGGGGTGGTCAGGGTTGTGTGTGTGGTCTGGATTGGGTGGCGATCTGCCTGTGAAGTCGGGCGAAACAGAGTCCTTCAGATTACCACACACACACTGGGGTTCAGATACCATCTTTGAGCTCTATCAGTTGGCGTCTCCTCTGTTCTCTCTCAGAATCAGCTCAGGTGCTAAAAATCGGATTAACTGCTGAGAGAACTGACTTCAACTTTGGTTTAAAATCTTTATTCCTTTCAGTTAAAATGCTTATAGATTTAGAAGCTTCAGTTTTTTTACTTGGGTTTTTAGGTGCATCTTACTGCATCATATAAGTTATTCATCAGCTCCACAGCTTATAAAGAGTTTGTATTTGTGTGAGATTGAAGTGCTTAAATGTTGTACTTTGAGTTGGTTAAAGGAGAGAGTAACATCAAGATGTTTTTCTGGGTTCGAATAACACGCTCCAACCTGGAGCTGCAACCTGACTTTAACACAGGCGGTCGGAGGTTAAAGAAACTGTCTGGTGTAGAAGTGTTAAAATTCACCCAATAACTCTGACTTGGAGTATATTGTTGTCATTTGAGTTGTTGTGAAAGGTGACACAACGGCTCCTCCATGGCACCCTTCTGAGTGATACATAGTAGATCATACACAGAAACTTAAACATAATTTGTTTTCATGGGGATCGTAGGAAATTGTACAAAATGATTTTCTACCTCTTTTGGGGTCGTCTGTTATATAATTATATAACTGTTATAATAAACACAGTGATCTCTCTATCAGGAAAATTCCTTCAAATGTGGCACATTCATATGAATTCCCGGTTAAAAGGATTCAGGTTTGACGGGCAGCAGTCAAAAGCTAAAGGTCACGGCCTTCAGTCAGGAATTAATTTTGTAATTATCACAGCATTTCGCCCACATGTTTCACAGGATAAACATTTTAGATCCAAAAGGTCAAGAGGGAAGTCGTGGCAGACGTATATGGAAACTTTTTCCCTTTCCATGCCTTTGTCCACGGACGTCCTCAGTTGTCTTCTTCTTGTTCCACGTCTCTATACACACCTGTTTTCCCCCTTATTCACTCACCGGCTGTCACTCTACCCATTAACCCTCCTAATATATATATATATATATATATATATATATATATATAGATATATATATATATATATATATATATATATAGCTCTCTGGTTCTATTAGTGTTTGTTGTCTCTATTCCCATCAGTTTCCAGTCCTGCTGTGGCCTCATGCTTGTGCTTTTTTTAAATTTTCATATTTATTTATATATTTTGTTTATTTCTTGGGGTTATTTGTTAGTTTTTGGATTACCTGTTCTGCAGCTTTTATCAAATAAAGATAAATATTTGTTTGCATCCAGCCTGTCTGTGTTTGGGTCATCTTCATACTCACAAGTACTGTGTTTTTGAATGAAAAAGGAATTTCATGCAGGGAAAATTATATGAAATTTAAGAAACTTTCTTTCGATGACTCTCTGTTTTTCTCTTGTTTTGATCAGGAAAAATGTAGTAAATGGACTCAATAAAAAAAAATAATAATAATATTGGATTTTCTTCCTATGATTGTGCAGTTTTTCCAGTTTTACCCCCCAAGTAGGGGTATCATAATATACCAGTATCAATGATAATCATGATATTAGAAGTATTAAATTGATATTGTGTTAATAATAAACATGACAACATCATGACTTGATGTCAGCTGATAAATCACATCATTCTTGATTTTTTCCAAAATTGCCAAAAAAAAGGAGACAAAAGTTTAACAGTGCAACAAAAGCATTGGGATTTTAAGAAATATCCTTTAAATTTTCTTCAGAACCAGCTGAAACTGGCCTGAGGGTAATGTAGAGCCCCAAAGACCATAAACAGAAAGCTACAACATCCTCAACAAATTGGCCTTATCATGCTCCCATCTGTCCTCATCCAGGGTGTGTGTGTAGTGTGTATGTATGTACGTGTGTCGAGGCATGTTGTCATCACTTAAGAATGGCCATAGTCTCGAAACAACTGATGGCAATGCTGGTCAGCAAGGCGGCAGATCTTATTGTTAACACACTTCGCCTAAACAGCCCCATTATAGCCCCATAATATAAACCCACCCTTGATGAATGGCTACAAATATCCACGACTCTGGTCAACGGCACACACTTGCAGAGCAGCAGATTGTTGAGGACGAACTCCACAGAGAAAGCAGAAGATCGAAGGTCATTTTTAAACACATTTTCCAGTGCGACTGCATCCTCACCCTATCCTCACCCCGAATCCAAGACTGATTCAACTGCCTGTGTGTGTTTTATCTTCTTAGATGATGTGCTCCAGGTGTCTGCTACCTTTCCTGGCTCTTTGCATGTTGCTGGAGCAAATTTCTGCTGCAGTTTTACCAAGCACCTTCAAAAACAAAAGGGTAAGCCTTATTTCAAACTGCCTCGTCACCCCTAACAGGAGCCAGTCGAGTGGAGTCTTTACGATCTTCTGTTTCTGTTCACAGGAAGCTAACTGGCTGGACCAAGAGGTCTTTTCTCGCCTCTCTGACCCCGCAGACGTGGGTGACCTCTCAGTGGGTGATGCTGGGGAGATGAGCAGGGACGTGAGCCATCATCCCTCTCGTTCAGGGTCACTCGTTGACCCCACAGAGCACTTTTCTGTCCAGAACCAGCACCAGCACAACCGTAAAGTCAACGAAAAGAGGTGAGGACCAGGAACTGCTTTAGCCTCATGTGCACAGACACACGTCATAAAAGAAATGCAGCTAAGAACTGAACTGTGCTTAAATATTGTGGTTTTAACTACAGTAACTGAAACTTATTTTATGTCAATATGTTATGACTGAATATATTAGATGATTTTTTTTTTTTTTACCTGAATTATACTTCAAATAAAACATAATTTACAGTAAGTAAAATGTAGAGACACTGATAAAGAGCTCATATTAATGAGATTGCTTTGAAGCATGAAGGTTTAAAGGCTCACCTTCAAAAGTATGAGAGCAAGGATGGATCACGGAATGAATTAAGTTTGTGTTTCTTCTTTGCGTGTCTACAGGAGGAAAGTCGCTCCTCTGGATTCCATTGGCCGCTTTCAAATGTCCAGTTTCCGAAACCGAAAGGTGAGCGATAAGAAACAGACTCCACACAGTTTTACTTTGAGAGGATTTCTAATAATGTATTTAGGGTCTTGCAGTCATCACATGACGAAGCAGAACAGAAACATAAATTCCACCTTCTCACACACTGTGTTAATACACCGAGTAATGATGCAGCTTTAATCTCTACTGTCAAGTGTTTCATATGAGCGCTGGTGTAATTAGAGCAGAACAGTAGATTGGCTTTACTAAGTCACTAACAGTGAATTTATTTTTGCAGGATGAGCCAGATGTGGACCAGGAAGACTACATGGACTAAAACTTCCAACAGCTGCACTCCAGATAGTTTCTACATTCAAGCTGATGCGGAAACTTTGTACGTCTGGATATTTATTCGTTTGCTTCTATTTAATTTGACTGAATTATAGATTGTCAATTAGCGCCCTCTGGTGGTTGAGGACAAACACTTTGCTGTGTGCCAATATTAATAAAAAGAAATTGTGACACACCCGCCTCTTTTATTCTCCTCATCTGCGTGTAGTTTCAACACAAAGAAACATAAATACAGCTTTTATGTTCCCAAAGAATTTTTATTTTTCAAGCTACAATTAAAGAAAACAATATCAGACTGCAGAAAATATAGAATTTGCTTGGGTATTCTCTCTCTTTTCACTTTCACATATGTACAGTTGTCAAAGAACAGGATATGTACACAGAATTGAAGTAGTACAGAGAGTGCAACTGCTACTGAAGACTTGCCAAGACTCTCCCATCAACGAAAAGAAAAACAATGTGGTAAAAAACAAATGAACAAACGCCACAACCTACGCAGCCTCAACGTGTTTTCTGTACACTACAACTTTGTTCTCGACGTGAGAAAGTCCCGTGTCCATTTCTCCGACGCATCTCTAATCCCGCTTCTCAGAAAGCTAAGAAACAAACAATGACATGAAACTATAAAACAAATATTTTACAACCATTCATAAACGAGCCTCAGTCACTTTTGACAACGTAAAGCACTGTAACCAGTTGTCTTACAGCGACGTTACCACCCTCAGATGACTTTATAACGAAAAGAAACGGAACAAAAACCACACGGAACAAAAACAAAACAAAAAAAAAACGAACAGCTTTCAATGTAAATGTTGTTCGTAGCAGACGGCCGTCAGAAACCTTAAGTGCAGAATCTCATCGACTGTAGCTCAGATTCTTCAATTCCAGGTCTGCAAGAGGTGGAAACGGTGTCGGGGTCTCTACTCTAAGTGCACCGCTGAAAGGAATCGTCCATGTGCAGCTTGAAACTTCGTTATATGGATGCGTATGCTGATTATCGCTTAAGTCAAAGAGGAACTTTACACTTTCAAGTTCAGTGATCGTCACAGACAGAATACCATAAAAAATAAAGAGCTGCCCATCTAGCATCATGAAATATTCTGAACAAATAAGGAGTGACGACTTTCGTCTCTTTAAGATATAGAATATATAGGCTCTACTTTTGTCAGTGTTTAAATTTTGCATCGGTTTTAAGTTAAGAAATGGCCGTCAGACTGAGAATTATATTCCTTCACAGACTAATTTACAAGTAATAATAATAAAATTTAAAAAAAAACAACATCTTCAATGAATGTGAAGACAAAGTGTGAATATTTATGTGCACGTCGTGGTACGTAAAAATAAAGCCAATTAATGTTGGAGTAACTCAAACAAATGAATGATTCTCAACCGTCGCCGTCGTCTTCCGTCAAGTTCTTCACAGTAGCCAAAAAGAAATTAAATTTTTTTTAAAAATGTGAGGGATAAATAAAGAACAGTTGTGATTGTCAAAAGAAATCCTACGGGGAACTGATGATACAGTTGCCATCCAGGTGGTGATTCAGGCTGTTTTGGCTGTAGGCATCAAAGAAGTGTCAAGAGGACAGCAAAAGAAAAGAAAGGAATAAAGGAGAGGAGAGGAGAAGGGTCATCTTCATCCCTTGTGTTTTCTTCACTTTTAGGTGTCCTTTTTGTGTCCTGACCGCCGCATGTCTCTGCACTTGTGACAGTAAAAGATGTCGGGAACATTTGACTTCTTGATCTTTGCACACGACAAATGCACCCATATGCTGCACTGGTTGCACTCGATCATCGGCCGCCCCGCGAACGGCTTCCCGCAGTAACAGGTGATCAAGTCCCATGAATCATCCCCTGTGTGGACAATGAGATCAAAGTTAGAGGACGGCAGGCAACGCGTGATTAGAGGCGAGTTCACACTAAGCATTCTACCAGAGGCACAGCGGACATACCTGACTCAACCATGATGTCTTCGTCCGCAATCCACGTTTCACCCTCGCTGGAGCTCATCTCCGCTTCCCTGGATTCGTCGGGCTGAGTCTTCATGCTCGAAGTGGAGCCCCCGTGCGCCGCCAGCTCCTCCCTGACAGCTTGTACCTCGGTGCTTGAATTCCGTACCTCAGAGTCTGTCTCGCTTTGAGCGGCCGAGCTCTTGAGCTTCTTCGGTTTTGGCTGTTTCGAAGAGTTTTTGCTGCGTTTTATGCGGGCTCTTTTCTCGCCTTCGCTGCTGCCGCTGTCTGCCGCCGACACGGCAGAGCCCAGAGACAGCTTTTTCAGTTTTTTATCCTTTTTGCGCTCCGCCTTTGTGGTGGCCTGGCTCTCGTACAGGGAGTCTTTAAGGCGCATCTTGTCCAGGAGAGTGCTATCAGAGTGCATGCGACGAATATTTTTGCCCTTATTTGCTCGAGCTTTGCGGACAAACGTGTGGATGGTATGAATGTCAGAGCTCCCATCCGCCCAAGTATTAGCCATGGAGCTGCTGCCTCCGCCACCTCCATCTACTGACAGCCCTGAACTGTGTGCAGAGCTGGATGAAGCTGGAGACCAGGAGCTTTCCTGTGGGGTAAAAAAACAAACAAAAAAAAAATGTTAGCTCATCTTCACACCTTAAGTAAGCTGCTCTTTAAAGGTAATTACTAATGAAGCACAATATTGGAGAAAAATTACATTTCAGTGTTATTTAAGAGAAAGTGCTGACATTGCTGATTCTCGAACAGCTGCTAAAACTAAAAAAAAAAAGAAGATTGTCAGACTGAGTGGTGTTTAATCCCACTGATATGATGCTCTAAAAAGGACGCTAAATAAATGGATTTTAAAATCATCGGAATGAATTCAAATAATCATTCAGAAGTCGCAGCGACCTTTTAGTCAGAAAGCTGTGTGACCCATAATTTCTTCACTTTTAATGCTGTATAAAACCTTTCAATAAATAAAACTGAAAGAAGACGTGACTGCTGCAACAATGTCTCTGATTGAATATTCACAATACGAGTGTATTCATTATACAGAATAAAGTCTATGATTTAACATGTTGTAACAGCTTTTTCCTTTTTGGTTTGGAAGGCATGCAGATCTGATAAGAGCAGAGCTTATCTAATTAAACAAACTAGTAATTGCGGTGCCATGGCAGAACCTGTCCAGAAGTATCCTCTTTATTTAAATGTAGGTTCATAACATTCGGACTTGTTATTCAAATTTTTCACCATATGTAAGGAATGAACCCAGTTTCTTTTCAATGCACGACAAATAAAACATTAATTTCATTCTTGCTCAGATCACAATGTCCAACATATTGTGCAGCCCTGGTTTTACGCTCTGCTTCCAGTATTGTCAGTAACATTAAGAGCTGCTCACCTCTTTTGGGTTGGGGATGTAACCAGCATAAGCCAGGACGAAGCTACAGAACTTGTTGAAGTCTTCAACTGTCCTCTTTCTCTTCTCTGGGGGCTACGGAGTGTAAAGACCTTTGTTAGAGGAAGTGAAGGTAACCTGCTCAAGCCTCCACAGCATAAAGTTGAATTGAACTGAATCAAATCATAAACAGCAACATCACAACAGACTTACCAGAGGTTCCGTTTTGCACGTCAAGAGTGAATCTGGTGCAAAGGGGACAAAAAGAGATTTCTGTAAGTGAATGAAGTGACCACTCTTCATTCGCTCAACGTTTAATCAGAAACAGTCAGAGAATGACAAAGTGCAGGGTTTGCTTAGGGGTGTGTTGAGAAACCGAGTGAACTAATGTTAGCATTAGCTTGCTAACACAGCTCAATAACTTAATCGGGATTATTCGCGTCAAGCATGTTGAGCTTATTCAAGAGCTGTGTTTAGTTACGTTAAATCGACATGAGACTTTAATAGTTAAACCAAAAAAAAAAAAAAAAAAAAGTAGGGAAATATTTAGAAAATATGCCCGCGGACGCCAAGGCTCGTCGTCTGCGTCCAACAACGGCAACCGGTGTCAATTGGTCACCATCTTTGAACTTCAAATGCATTCTTAACGTTGAGATAGCGACCACACGCACGCGTTCATCGATTTAAACATAGATAAGACAAAAGTTTGGTTTCGATGTCAAGAACATGTCATTTTGAAATGTCCATTTTCCACCGGCGAACGTCCGCTGACATTCAGACGGGAAGCTAACAACAGGTTATGCAGTTTGCAGCGGCAAATGAGTTGAGCTTCTTCGAGTTGGCTAATCACATCCAAACTTAATTTGATACCTTACTAAAAAACTAACTTTGATTACTGTAAGATCGCAGCTAGGCTAACAATCAGACAAGTTGGACAAAACACTTAATTGTTTTAAATGGGAGTGGGAGGTTCAAGTTGGAATGAGAAACAGCTTGAGAGCTAACTTGGGGTTAGCAATGTGTTGCTAAAATTGCATCGGGCGTGTCGGGCTTGTCAACTGCGAGGTTCGAGTTAATATTTTAATAAACAACTTAATGTGGATTGTTTGACTTATCGGGTTTAAAACTGACCAGTTAAGATGGTTTTCGCCGGTGTGGTAACATTGCTTGTAACGTAAGCTAGGACGGATTCGGCGCGTTAGCTAACCAGCAAGCTAATTGAACTGAACAATATGATAACATTCGGTTAGCCAAATACATAAATCTTATAAAAACTAAGCACAAATCACAAGACATCGCTTTTTGGCAATTTATCAAGAAGAAGTGCATTAGACAGGTGTAAGCCATGCCACTAATACAGCATACGCAATCAAACCTAACGCTAACATTAGATTAGCAAGCTTAAAGCTCCCAAAACGACAGTTTTACTCTAAAAATAGTAACGTCACATTATAAATATCAATTTAATTACTTTTCGACAATACTTATGAGACATACCTTGGTGATCAGACATTATGTCAAGCATTGTCGCCTCACCGACAAGGCCTCGATCCGAGAAGAAGAAGCAGTTTGCGAGCTAGCCGGAGCGTAGCGGCCGTCGCTGGGTGCCTTCCCCGGTGTGACGGCACCTTATTGCCGGGCAACTTTCGCGACAAAAAAGCCAAGGGCACGGGTAGTGAGAAGCACTCTTCTCAAGCACGCTTCTTCTCGAGTCGAAGCTGTAATATCCCCCCGATGGGGATTCGTAAAAACGGCTACTGTTAACGTCGCAGAAACAAAATAGTAATTCCACTGTCGTTTAACGTGGTACACATAAAGCTCCCTTTTCTTCGCCAATGCATCTATAAATCCATCGGTCGGAAAAGACAGCATAAGTTTAAATTCTTGTTAAATAAGCGCGGGTAATAATTGCTGATCCATGATAGGAACTTCTCATTTGAAGTTTTTCGATCCTTCTCTGGAGGCATACAGACGGCCAGAGTTCAGGTTTTTTTCCGCACGGTCCTCTCCGTGCGCGGCAGAAACCTCTTGAGTGGTCGATGCTACATTGGATCATCTGAAAGGACGCAGCGGGAGGGATACTGTGCTGTGATTGGTTCTTAGGGTTGGAGTGAGCAAGCAGATAGGTTACTACAGCGGGAGGAGGCTGGGTCAGTCAGGAGAGCTGATCCAATCTAGTAAAAACTTTCTTGAAGCTGCTACGAAATTATTCTCGTGGTGTATGCTGGGTACGGTAGTTTTATTCATGTGGTCAATCACCCTCAGTTCATGTAGAGTCCTAAATGTTGCTAAACTTCATTTCCCAGCAGTAAGTGACACTTATTTCCGGGGAAGTATGGGATATGATGTTTTTGAATCGGAGCAACCCAAACATGCTATTTAACGAAACAGACTGGACTTTCATCCTGCAATGAAAGCTCTATTAGCTTTAAAAAATAGATAACAGCAACTTTAAGTACAGATTATTCTTTGTAGTGAACCATGCCGCTGCTTTTCCGTTAAAATTCCCCCATTTTTCTTTCGTAGATGTCACCTTTAGCTAGCTGATCATTTAGAATAATGCTAACTAGCTGAAGCTATCCGCGTCTACCATAGTCAAGTATTACCATGTTGTCTGAGCTACTGCAAGGCACTGATGCTGGAGGTTTTCTCGTAATTCAAGGTGAATTTTTTTTAATGTTGTAGAATTTCCTTTTACGTTGGAAACAATACCATGCCTGTGATCTATGCTGACTAAAGATAATGCATGTATTGATAGATTCTTGCGGTTGCTCCGGGCGAACCCTCCTGAAGAGCTTAATCAATGCTGCGTTGAACAGGTATTTAAAGAAATTTATGCGGTGACTATCGAATTATGTGCGTGTTTTCACCTAATAATGTGTTTAATGTATATATTTAGTAAAGGCATAATTACAAAGATGTCCCATAACATATTTCTTTAATATTAGGGAGGAAATTGTACATGTCCTTTGCTTTGACGTGAGTGAGGACGAACTGAAAGATGGATTGAAAACATCAGTTACTCAGAGGTAATTAAGATGAGTGATTGTTTTTGTTGTTGTTGTTGTTGTTGTTGTTGGATTAGAAGTATTTTACCAAGGATTTACATAAAAAGCAGATATATGGTTTAAACTTCTCCTGTGTGAGTGTTTGCATGTCTCTTTCTCATATCTAAGAAACTGATTTCTTTGGTTTTTCATGTGTTGTTCAGGCAAATAATGCAATTGTGTTACCTTGACTTATTAAAAGTTGTGACAGGCATGTTGTCGCAGTTTTTAGTTGTATTTGAAACTTAGTGATTGGTCAAATAATCAGAATAAGCATTAGACTGCCTTGTATAACTTCAAATCAAAATAACTATTTACATCCTGTGTCTTATTTCAGGCTACACATACACAATGCCTACATAGACCCCCTTGGGTGGTCTGATCACCCAGTTTTCACTGTTAACCAGTTCAATTTGGTGGAACTTACACATCTGGTTAAACAAACATCGCACACGAAACCAGCTACGTTAGTAATCGACTCTCTGTCATGGATATTGAGACACGCGAGTCCGCCTGCTGTCTGCAAGACACTCCAGCAACTCAAGAAAGGTGAAACAATTGTACAATTCTACATGTCACTGTCGTTGTGAGTCTTTTATTTAGTTTTGCTTGAATGTAGAAAGTCTTCCAGGGATTCAGAGTTACTTCAGTGTGTTGATCTTTGTCTTTCCGGAAAAAGCTAAAGGTTCTTCTGTGTTTCAACATCATAATCTCCTCAATGACCCATTTTAGTGTAAAGTGGAACTGTAAGATGGTTCAGTGCTTCGTCTATTTAAGGATCATTTTCTGAATTTTCATTAGGGGGAGCTGTGAGAGCTATTATTGGCCTGCTCCATGCAGACATGCATCAGCGGGGCACTGTGGGAAGTGTCTGCCGCTTGGCTAATTCAGTCATCACCGTGGCACCTGGACCGAAGGGGGATGAAGCAATGGCAAAACTAACAAAGCGCTCAAAATCGGGGAAAGTTTTGCAAGATGTAGGTAGCATTTTTTTCCTCCGGGATTACTTTTTAATGTTTCCTATTTTGAATTATTTATAGCTTTGTATTTTCATCCATAGGAGGAGATATTCAGCATCAACGAGGATCTTACAGTGACCGTACAGAGCAAACCCAGAAATTCTGAACACAAACAGAGTGACACTATCGAACAGCAGGTGCAGTTTAACACATGCTTGAAACCTTAATGTCAGACACTGATGAACATAGTGAAGATGGACACGCATGACATGGCTGAAAATGGTCCATTTTGTGTTTCTGTAGGTGGACCCAACAGCAAACCTGACCTTCAATCTTCGATTGTCTGACACAGAGCGAAAGGCCAAGGAAAAACTTGCGCTTCCCTTTGTCTTCAGCAAAGAGAAGTCAGAAACATTTTGACCACCTACATATTTAGTTGCTTACTTTCCATAACTTTAATTTTAGAAATCTTAACACACTGTTTTTTTAATCCCACAGGAAAACAGCTCTGCTCCATTCAGGCCCGGGTTCGGGAAGAATTCTGTATGAACCTGATGCCAACGACGACTATGACCAGGAGGACCCTGATGATGACCTTGATGTCTAAAATTAAGGCGTAAAAACCAACTGATGTTACCAAAGATCCATGTGTCATATCCTCTCAGCTACTGAAGACACCGAGTCATATTCAGTAGTGGAGAATCAATTCCTTAGACCACCTTAAGGAACTTTGAAGATGTATAAAAGTGTCTCTTGTAAAATCCAAAACTTTTTCTTATTTTAATTGGTTGCCTTATTTTATTTGAACCATTTTTAGCTCTCCGTGATACTTTTCTGCTTTGTGCTCAAGAACTCTGATTAATACATTAGGAGGGGTCACATGATGGTTAAAGTAATACAGGAAAACTGATCTCTGTGACAATAAATGTTTATTTTTTCTGAAGTTTTCCCAAAAGTCCCTCTTTTCATTTGTCTCATCTCAGGAGCTTTTAAGGGTCCTTCTTTAAATGTGAAACAGTGATGTGAAGTTAGATGTATTGCTCACAACTGTCTCAGTGCCAGAAATCTGATGAGAGAGCGACAAAGAGTGTCTCATAGCCAAACACAATTACTTTTGGGTCAATCTGTGCCATTCAGTGGCAGGATTTTGAATATCTCATGACATCATGAGATTAACGACCTTTAGTACAGTTATAGGTTGGCAAGTCTATGTTTCTACATTTATAAAATCTACCACGGCCTAATATAAATGGCAATTTGAGTTGCTTTATTGTTATAACACAACCCACACACTTTAAAAAATGTTTTATTGCTTTATAATCGCATAAGAATTATGTGGTTTATTGGCACCAATTAAGCCACCGTTACCGTAACAGCAAATGTTACGCAACATGTTTTTTACAAATCCGCTGAAATAACTCAACACAAAGCTAATTTGTCAGAAAATAAGCAGAAAGCTGTGATACAAGTGGTTGATTTAAACAGATTTTTTAAAATGGGACACACTTCCTTGCTCGGCCACATCTGTTTGTTTTCTTTCCACGTGGACGTGCTGCGCGCAACCAAAGTGCTCGTCGCGGAAGTGACGGCAAGGCGGCGATGGCGGCTCGCAGTTTCATTCCGGATTTCCACTGGACTACAAACTGATTTTAACCGGACCGGTTAGACTTTGGAGAACTTTTGCAAAACGGTCCCTCTTCGGATGCCGCACAGACCGAAGTCGCGTTGAACCGGTGCTTGTCAACGAAGGGCCCCACAGCTTTTTGGGGGTATTTTTGTCCTAGGTTCAAGGTGGTCACCCTGTCGAGCTAGCGATAGCTCTGTGGCTACCAGCTAACGGTGGTTAGTGCACATACAGCTAGCTCCAGAGCTAGCTTGTCAGTGAGCTGCGTGCTAAGGTCCATACAGCAGCGCCCGCCGTGCAGCGGCTATTCTTTTGACCACGTCCACATTTGTCTGTCTCTGTTACAATGCGAATGCTCTTTATCTGGTGATATTTGTGCCACAAGTGTGCAGAGCGAGGTACTCACACGTTTGCTTGGCCTCTTGAAAATTTAAATAGCTAGTTTGGCGGTTGAGGCTAAAGACGGATTTTGACTGTAGCAAGGAAGCCCCCCCTCTGTAATTACCAGAGTAACTTCGCTCAAAAGCGCGTTATTCAGTGAGAATTGAACTTGAGTGTCTGTGGGGTCTTTACGTGCTCATCAACATGCTGAAGACCCGGCAGTGTCTACTTGGCATCCGCACTTTCCTCAGCGTTACGTCCAGAATATGGGGCTTCATCATGTACATCCTCAGGAAGCACCTACGAACGGTGAGAAGGGTTTTATTCGTGTGTGGCAATTGTTCCTGACAAGCGAGCCAAGCCTTTCCGTCGCCAGGAACCCTAATAATGTTTCTCACCTGGGCTGTGGTCTTCTGTCTCATAGTGTGCATCCATCAAGATGATATTTGGCAAATAATCTGTAGATTTCTATGAGTTATCATTCAACACAACAGCAGTTACTATTACTTCTAAACTTTGTTTACTTTATATTCATTTTTGAAGTGTGTCAACCCATTGACTACCATCAGTATCTATTCAAATTTACAGCTCCTTCTCGTGATTACTTACATGTAGAGCTGCCTTTTTAGTTGAAATAAACAGCTTTTTCCCCCTCAGTTTGTGAAGTAACACTTAAGACCATAAATACCAGCTAATTGTGAGAAGTTTCAGGTAAATTCTTTAAAGTCTTTTAGTATTGGGGTTTGAATACTGGCTTAAAAAAAATCTCTAAAGGCCTAAGCCATGAAAAATGCAGACTGATGACGAAAATAGTTGCAGATTAATTTTTGACCTGTCATCAAATTGATTGATTGAGCACCTATCTGGGCATTGTTGTGTGACCAGATTCAGTGCGACTGAATGGCTCATCGAGCGCCATCCTTGCTCATTCAAAAGTCACATGTAAATATCAACCAACACAAGCCTGCTGGTAACCTTTAATTGCTCCCAAATGCCTCCACTAAATGATGTGATTCATTTGACAGGCTTCACCTGCCTGTAACTTAGACCTGCATGCAGGTGTTGCTGAGTTGTTAATGTAACATGAGTGGACTTCGCCTCCTGCAGTGTATCAAACTTAACAAAGCTTGGAGGAGTGCCCTGTGTGCTGTAATCATCTTGCTGCTTGAGGTGTGTCCGCAGTTTATTGTGTGGCAGTAACACTTGCGGGTTGTCAGCAGAGTGAGTAGTTCAGTCCACGCTATGGCTGAAGTGAGAGGGATTATGTCAGCACAGAGAGTGCACTGTTCTCTCCCTCTGTTTCTCACCAGCAGTTTAGCTCTGTTGTTTACAGTCTGTGATGCTCTGGAAGGGTGTCATGATCCGGGGAGCGCTTTCGTACTAAGCGTCGAAATGGAGGGGACTGGTCAAGGTAGATATCGGAGATGTGTGATGGAAAATATCAGAGGTGTCTACTTTGATCCAGCTGGCTCGCATTTCTGATAACCTCTTTTTATAAATCTAATAATCCCGTTGAGTGAATCGGGCCACAACGCAGAGCAACCTGATCCAAAAAGGTGGATCAATAAAAGATTTATTGGATTATGAAAATGAAAAGCTGATCACAATCCCTCGCACGCTCCTCGACTGTACTGTCAGCAAGTGATGAGATGATTGTTTATTACACTTAGTGATGCGAGCGTTGCGTAATGGCTCTGTGTGATATGGCCACAGTAGCCACATATGGTGTTCGTGCAGAAACGGTCTGCGAATGCACACGAAACTCCCAACTTCGTTTAGTTGGTGGTAGAACTCAAATGATTTGTTGCTTAATCTACAAAAATTCAACTGCAACAATTTTGATAATTGCTTTTATCATTTCTACAGATTTTCATTCAGATATGTCAGAGATAGTATTTTGATTCAAACAGTGAGGTTATGCCAGCTCCCGGCTCTGGAACAATTGATTAATCACTCGCTTTGGACGGTAATGGAGAAATGAATTAAATGACCTGCCTTCAGCAGCCCCAGGTTGATAGTTTGTTTGCTGTCATAATGATGGAGGTGTCCTGGTTAACCAAGTTACATGTGATTATAAGTAGAAGATTCTTCAAGCAAAAAATGTTTAGATAGTTAATTGTCACTTTCATCTGGGAGTTTACTGGCCAGGGATCCAGATGGATTCTGTTAGAGAGCTGAATTGTGGCTGAGGCCCCCCTGTGATGCCCAGCAGCTGCTGCCACCAGCAGTAGGCTTCCCCCAAGCTCACTCTGCCAGGCAGCAGCGGGAGGGGACACACAGGGAGGCCCTGTCCGCCGATAAGGAAGCAAGCAGCTCAGTCAAAGTCACCCTGCAAGTCTTCCTCTGTGTGCGTGCCCCATGTTCCGCTGACACCCACCGACAGCTGGGGGGGATAAAAATAACCCTGTGAGGAAAAGTGCAGAGCTCCTGGGCGCTCAAAAGGATAGTCACTGTAGTCCTTTCTGGTCGGGGGCCAAAAAGTTGGACAGGAGGAGCTGCAGGGTGTATAAAATTTCACCTCAGTATTTCACTGGTGTCTTCATCCACCAGGACTTATCTGTTGTAAACAGGTTAAATACATAGCAAAACGTTTATACGGTTTATAAGACATTCCGACCCAAGTTATTCTGAACACAGTTAAGTTTCAGCCTTGATTTTATTTTTCCATAAGAAGATAACTGTTTTATGTAAAAGGACTCAGTTTCCTGATTGGAAAATAAAGATACACTTTTAGTGGACGGGAGCAAATAAAGATTGGAGGCTTGAAGGTTGTACTTGTCATCTACAATGATTTTTTTTTTTTAGGTTTTGTCATGGCGCCATGCCCTACTGTCCACTCTCTGTATGTTGTGCTGTTTTAACCCTGGTGTGTTGAAGACTGTCTGTCTCTTTTGCCTCATTCATTTTCAGATAATCCAGTATCAGACGGTGCGATATGACACTTTGCCCCTGTCGCCCATCTCCAGAAACAGACTCAGTGAGTACACAATTGCTGTCCTGATATAACCGCTCTGCCAGAGCATCTCAGCTCCTGTGGAAAACCAGAAAAAAGCTGTAAATATTACTGGGAGATATTTGTGTTGTATTGGTTTTGATGACACGGAGCCGAGACGCAAAAGCAACAACTTTGCGGCGTGAAATTAAGAAGTTAAACCGGTTTGTCTTATAGGAAGTAATTGTAGTGAAAGGAACTTTTTTCTTTTACATCTCACACTTGCGCACAGATGCACAGCTTGACACCTGTACCACTTCCTCACCTCAAAGTAGAAGACCACCAGCTCAGACAGAACTCCATAGTCCTGTTTATTCTCTCCTCACGAGGAGACTCGGTTCAGTTGTCACTAACTCATTTATGTGTCATGACTCTGGGGGGTTGTGGCTCCAAGGTGGATCAGATGGTTTATATTCAATCTACAGTTATGCTGCAATTTCTTTTTGGTAAACCAGTTGCGCTTCTTCTTGTCTGTTGTTGTCTTCCGAGTTTTTAATAACATACCAACAAAGAATGCTTTTGTTTGGCCTTATGAGCGATGGAAAAGAAACTACATTTTACAACAATGCAGTTGGGAGCAAAAATGATTTTGTTCCGTGTACCTGAGTTTCCCAGAAAGTAGAAGCACTTTAAAGGAAGTGTTGGTCTGTTGCACAGCTGTATTACGTCTAAGTTTAGTGAGAGGATGCCCTGGTAATGAAGCATGCTAATAGAAGGCACTCACAATTGATTTTCAATTCATGAGTAAATGGCTAAGAGTGTTGTATCAATGCTGGATAATGTAATCAATAATTCACATTAGAAATTACACTGCTCACCGAAGTGTTTCTTAGTGATTGTAGTGTCAGTTCTACTCCATCTGATTTGATTGTGTCCACTGCCAGACAAACAGCTGCTGTTCCTCAGATGCATTCGAGTAAGAAGCGTAGCAGCAGAGCAGGGTTAAAACTGTCGCATGATGGGGAGGGGAGAGGGGAGAATGTGTGAAATTTAGTTTCCGGCCATGAATTTTGGAACGACGTGACGTGGAAGTGGGGAGGAAATGCAAATGGTGTAGACAGCACTTACATTAGCTCAGACCGGTGCGCTCTGAATGAGTTCTCCTGTCGGCGGAGAGCTCATTCAACAGCATGCTCTTGACTTAGAGGAAGGATTGTATTTCAGTTCTACTTGACTTGGCGATCATTCACCCCGCTGACCTCAGCTGAGATCCAGATCAAGTCTCCACTAAATGAGTGATTACTCTGCATTCTTTAATCTGTAACATGCGTATTGACAAGCCAGTACGTAGAATTAAAAGTGGTCTTTAAATCTACACTCCACATGGCCCTTACATGCCTGTTTTGAAGAAAAATCTTGGATATTATTCAGTAAATTCTAAATGACAGTGTGCCAAATAAGAAGCTTCTCCTGATCATAAAGCAACAACTTGTTTTCAGTCAAACATTTAGTGATAAATAATAAAATCCCCACAATTGGAGGATATTCATTCAGTTTTTATTTTGTAAAAAACTAAACTAAACACAGATTTGTGGCTCGGACTTTACGACAGATCGTTAGTTGACAGATCGGATTTTTTGGATGGAGCCTTTTCCACCACAGATTCACAACCAGATTGAGATCCAGTCTGTTTGCTGGTTGTGTCTTTAAGTAGGTGAAACGTTTGAACACTCTGGCTCTCTCTGAATCATCCTGAAGAACGACCTCAGCTTCACCAAACCTACTTTCAGTTGACAGTTTCTACGTTTCTTACGTCCACCTGTACGTGTACTGCAGAGGAAATGGCTGCCATCTCCGCTCGTCCTTTCCCTGACATCAAGCTCCTTACCATCAATGATTCAGGCACTCGTCTTTCTACTTTTCATTGGACCTGCACCAAACTAAAGCTCCAGCACCATCTCTTGTTGAATGCAGATTCATCTCTGAACATCACTTTCATCCACAGTCCATGACTGCTTCTCTCTAACCCGCAGTAAGCCTGCTTTCCTCTCTGTTACTGGTGGTTTATGTTTAGGCTTTTCAGGATGTAAATCCCATCTCCTTCAGCTGGTTTCTTACAGTTTGGTCAACATCGACTCCTTTTTCTCTCCATTTCCTTGGTTGTACATCTATTTTTCTGGAGTTTTCTGTCCTGATGCTTTGGCGTCCTCCACGGTCGACCTGTATGTTTCCCTCTTACAACCATCCTGTTTGTACTTGCTTTAAATTTTAGACGCAGCTGACTGGGAACAATCGGCATCTTTTCCCACACTCTTTGTTGAATTACACCTCGAAGGAGTTTTATAATCCTTTCCACTGACGTCTCTCGTGTTGAAGCTACGTTTCCTGCCAATCTGCCAGTGGCAACAGCTCACTACGCTCTACCAGCACTTTCTTTTAACTGCAGACTAATTTGCATGTTACGACTTTTACATGCAGTTTTAAATTCTAAGGTAATTCCAAATCTGTTTCCCTCTACTTTCACAAAAAAAGTAGAAAAAATGTCTTATTTTGCAAAACCTGAATGAATCCTCTGTGTGGTGATTTTATCTTGTTGGCCAAATTTGTTGTTGTACACTGAAAAAAGGGGGGAAAAAAATCTACTTTAAAGCCATTTTTACACTAGTCAGAAAACCCAGTAACACCTGTTAACAGTTGGCTTTAAAATGCAATGGGAGAGCCTTTAATCTGCAGTCGTTTCCTCATCAAATGGCTCTGCAGCAGATACAGGTATTTATCT
Source organism: Odontesthes bonariensis (assembly GCF_027942865.1). Classification (NCBI taxonomy): domain Eukaryota; kingdom Metazoa; phylum Chordata; class Actinopteri; order Atheriniformes; family Atherinopsidae; genus Odontesthes; species Odontesthes bonariensis. Next base: position 10,948,684 of record NC_134524.1, on the reverse strand, counting down.
ATTCAGCTCTGCATTGATGGGAATCCAACCAACAAAGCTGATTTTCAGTGAGGGTGCTGCACCCTGGGTTGTAGCGGTAGCTACAAGACCGGTTCTGAATACGCTACAGCCTCGAGAGCACTGAGGGTAAGCACAATACAATTGGCAATCGTAAAGAATGGTTTGCTTTAGCATGTTTACCCACCTAAAAGAAGAAAATGAAAACATTATTCTATTCCACTGTTGGCTCATTCTTTGTTGACTCCAGTTTTAGGTGAAGTAACCTACAACTTTAGCTGCAAACGTTCAGTTTTAAAGTCCAACTAAAAGTAAAACCATCTCCAAATCATTTCTGAAAGTCCTTAAATTCTAAATGTCTAAATACTGACAAAAGCACAAATATGCTCGAAGCCTGAGTAAAGCAGAAATAATGATGCATTCTGAGCTTTTACACATCACAGAAAAATGTGTTATTGACCCCTCAGCCAGACGTGAGCAATTAAAACTGTTGTCAAGTCCATAGAAGTACAGTTAAAAAAATTTAAATGAGTGAGTCCTCGTTCAAAATATAAGTCAGGAGTGAGACAGATTTCAGACCACTGATATGGGCAGATTGTGCCCTTAAAGTTCGGGTCGCTTTCTAAAATCGAAAGGTCAAATTTCCTCTTCTTTTTAAAGCAGTGGAAGTGTAATGGAGCTGAGGCTCTGAGCAGCAGGTCAGCTCAGCACCCGGACTGTTACGGTCATTGTTTTGCTGAAACTAGAAAGGCTTTTCTTTAAAAGGTAGTTGCCTCGAAGCCTGCATTTATCGTTGGGCATTCATGGTGCGTTCCCAGATGTGCACGTTACTCTAACCTTGTGCACTAATGCTTCCCTGTACTGTTGAACTGTGTTCTGATTGAAAGCTGGATGGTCCTGCTCCTCTTTAGTTGTTCTTCCAGAACAATAAAATTTCAGTTTCAACATTTTATATGCTCATTCTTACATCTGTGGTTCCATTACATGTAGATTTATTGTATATATTTTTAGTATAAGTGTCTGTATTTTTCCATGAAACTCTAGATGCAGTAAAGAGGAAGATTCTGGTTCTGGATCTGGATGAAACACTGATCCACTCCCACCATGACGGGGTCCTCAGGCCCACAGTGAGGCCTGGCACGCCGCCAGACTTTATCCTCAAAGTATGAGCTATCTGATGTATGAACATGACCACAAGAACACTCGAGTTTAAACACTGTTGTCGTCCATGTGAACCATCTGTTTACTCTGCCACGCAGGTCGTCATTGATAAGCATCCAGTCAGATTCTTCGTTCATAAAAGGCCACATGTTGACTTCTTTTTAGAAGTGGTGAGTGTCCGTCCCTCTGCTGTGATCTTCTTACTGTAACATGGTAGCAGGGAGCAAAGCGCACAAACACCGCTGCTCTGGTCAGGTTACAGTTCATCCTGACTCAGTTACTCTGCTTGAAGTCATGAACTAATATTTGTTTAGTATAAAGGTTCCACGTGACTTATTAAACACCGACTTTAACTTGTGTGCATTTGCTATTGTGTACCCTAAATACTTTGTGTGCACAGGTGAGCCAGTGGTATGAACTGGTGGTTTTCACGGCCAGTATGGAGATTTATGGCTCAGCAGTTGCAGACAAGCTGGACAACAACAGGAACATCCTGAAACGCAGATACTACAGACAGGTACCTCACTACGCTGTAACGAGGAGGCTTTCACATGTATTCCTCGTCCTTTTTTTTGTTGTAACTTTTGTGATTTATTTCTTTTGCCAGCACTGTACATTGGATCTAGGTAGTTATATTAAAGACTTGTCTGTAGTACACGATGACCTCTCCAGTATTGTTATCCTGGACAACTCGCCTGGTGCTTATCGTAGCCATCCAGGTAAGTCTTGCCCTGTTTCTCTTTCCTTTTGGTTTTACACTGATGTCCAAAAAACCTGTCGATTTTATTGTATAACATACAAATCACTGCCCAACTTTTTTCCACCCACTGAGGAAAGCATATCACCTCTACCCTTTCAGCTTTATAAAACTCCAGGTTTCTGCTTTGGTAAAGCTGTGTGATCCTGAATAATCTGAGTATTCTACATGCAAACAGGAGTTAAAGGGAAAGTCTAGTGATGTTTTGTTTTGACACGCATACAGGAAAAATGCACATAAAGGTCTGTTCTCAGTACAAGGCTTGTGTTATAGTACTGAAGCTCATCCAACACTCGGCCGCCTCCTTCTCAAGAGAGGAGCACCGCCAATCAAAACCATGTCTTTATCTCTGATGTGACTGTCTGTCTGTTTTCTGCCCTCCAGACAACGCAATACCCATCAAGTCCTGGTTCAGCGACCCTAGTGACACAGCACTTCTTAATTTGCTGCCTATGCTGGATGCACTAAGGTAACAGGCGTAATAAAGTTGGCATGAAAGCAAACAGACAATGCAAACACTTGAAATTGATGCTTGCTTTGTCCACCATTTCATCTCGTCCGCACCCTTCCTGAATTTAAATGCTCATTTAAAGAGGTTCAGGTGTCATGTTGCAAATACCTTTTAGGTACTTCTGCTCCAAAATTTGCAAACACTTTTCCTCCAGTTGCTCTGAGGAGTACTGTAATATATTGTTGTGTGCCTGATAATGGAAAAGAGTGAATATGTGTGCTCGGGTAAAAGATTCCCACTGGTGGGAGTTAGCCTAGTTTAGCATTACGACTGTTATTTTGTTGACGTATTGGTGAAGCAGATTAGATGCAAAGTGTTTGTTACTGAAGGGTTGATGAGCATCATTTTTAACTTGGGAAGTGTGAGGCTGTTTGCTCCAGTCTGCCTCCAGTCGCTGTACTCATCCTGGCTGAGAACAGAAGTAATAAAAGTTATGAATTCACCCTTAGAGCTGAATTAGTGCATTTTTCACAACATTCTTTTAATGACTAAGATGATGGAGCCTTCGGTCACACGCATTTGAATTGTCGTCTCCCCCCCCCCCCATCGCTGTTTTACAGGTTCACTGCTGATGTGCGCTCCGTCCTCAGTCGAAACCTCCACCAACACCGGCTCTGGTGATTGGCTGAATCGAGAGGGGCGGGGCCTGTTGACCGGCCTTTTTTTCTCTCCGCTGGCCTCCATCCTGCCCTCCATTCCCACGCAGACGAACCACCAGCCCTCTCTGAGCCTCTCAGACGTGTCCTGAGGAGATTAGGGTTGGGGTGACCGCCTGGCTCGGGATGAACAGTACGGGATCACCGGAACCCAAAAACTACTGGGAAAGGAGAGGAAGCTGGCCTCTTTTCTTTTTTTTTTTTTTTTGTTTTTTTCCCCCTTTTTGATTCTTTATTTGTATTTTTTTTTTTTTTTTTTTTTTTTTCAAAAACAAATGGAGCCTCTCTGCCTTACAGCTCCTGATACTGACTGAGTGTGAATGGAGCTGACCTTCTGTACGCGAGTTGGAGTATGCTTGCCGAGTTCGTTAGTCCTTTTTAAACTTTTTCGATGATTGGGAGGGGGACAAAAAAGAGGATCAGCAAAGCAACAAAGACAATTCTGTATTATTTCTTCTGCTCCGTCACCATCATTGCACTTCAGCCGACAACTCATCAATTTGACTGTCTTACCCTCTCGGAACCAATGAGTAGGGGAAAATAGAAAGTTACCCCTTTTTGGATCAACTTCTTGCCCCCTGCGGCGTTTCATTTATTCTTGAGGTACTTATTTCTCTCCCCCAACAAGAATGGATTAAAATAAAATAACTTATGAACCTTTGCTTGCAACAAACCATCCACAGGCATTCTTCCTTCTTTTTTTTTTTTCTGGACAGTTCAGTTTATTTTCCCTCAGTCACAACCGTCACTCTTTCCCCCCCAAAGCTCTCGATGGGACTCGAATAAATGATAAAGACTTGAAAGTTGTGAGGAAAAAAAGAATGGCTTGTAACAATACGTGGACTGCCGTGCCGCCTTTTCATATCTGATTGTTTCTCTGTTACCATGATATATTATAGAATGAATTCTGCATACCATGACATTTTGCTCTCCCCTTTGACATTTGATGCCATCCTGATTTTGTCTAATAGGAATTGCACTTAATTTTCCCCCTCTGTTTTTGTTGCAGTTTGTTTTCTATTTGATTCAAATTTGCAGCCTTCTACGTTCAGTTTTTGCCCACTTCCCCCTACTGTATGGGTTCAACAGTAACACCCTCTTATCTTTAAATGCCTTCTGAACAATGTCAGTCTCGTCAAGGCTCACAGCGGCTTCTTATCGGCTCTGTCTCATGTCTGTGTTACTAATAAAACACTTGTCAGTATCGACCAGTTACCAGTTCAGCTTGTTTTCTTTTAATCCTGCAGCCCCCCCCCCCCCCCCCCTTTTTTTTTTTTTTTTTTTTATTTTTTTTTTTTGAAATCCTCATATTTCAATAATACTTGTGCAGCTTGTCAAGTGAATAATTCAGTTTCTATAATCTGCTGCCATCGTGTGGTGTAAGAGGAAACTGCACTGGTCTGCTGGAGGACAAACAAAACTGACTTCACTTTTGAGAGTTCTCCTGTCTTTTTAAATGAAGACAAAAAGGATAGATGTGCTCAGCTGATTGTATTTTGTATTGATAAAAACGACCTCTGTAGAAGTGCTGAAGATTCCAATCATCATTTGCTCTCCATCAACAGATGGAGGATACCTGGTTGTCACGTTGGTTATTAAATCACTTTTTGTACATCTTCCTCTTTCATGAGCATTTTCAGAGGCACTAATCTTAATTTCATTAGTATGCACGATGCTGATATTTGATTACTGTCAAGTTGACTGAGTGATAACTAACAAATGGGTACGTGAACGTTCTTCATTAGTCAAATGTTATACATTACGGTGTGACAGAGGAAGAAGTACAGTAGCAGTGCAAGGTTAAATCATTTACAATCCCTTCATTCCCTGCTGCTTCTGATTTTAGCTTTAAAAAAATGGCCTCCATTCCAACAACCTTGTGAAATGTCCCTTCCTGTGTTATCTTTGTCAACAATTCCTGGAGAAAGTGGCTTCTTGGGATGGCTGTTTTCCCTTTCTCCTCCATCCTTTCGAGAATCTACAGTCTACAGAGTATCTAGTTATTCCACAGATGCACTTTTATTTAGGCCCCCAGTAAACACAACATTATAGACGAGAGCGTGCCGTATCAGCATTTTTACCATGAGGATTACTGCACATGACTGAAGGGAGTTGGAGACGACTTGCTGAGAAGGCCCAATGCGTCAGTATGTTTTAGATCACGTAGGAGGGGGTTGTTGGGTCAGATCTGAAAGCCTTTGTGGGAAAAAAAACATTTGTGGGAGGACAACATCTCGGTCTAACCCAGACCTGAGTCCACAGCTGCTGTAGACAAATACCTGAAGAGATATAAGCAGATAAGGATAATGGTAGGGAGAATTTTGTTATCTTGATTCTAAGATATATCTTTTGAGAAAGGAAGAAAGTAACAGAGTAAAACCTACGGGCTTTAGATAAGACTTCATGTTGGGAAATACACCATGAGCAAGGAGGTTCAAACTTACCAAATGAGTGTGTGAATGAACAATGAGTTCACAGTGAGCTTTTCGAGTTTGATGTTCATAAATTTCTTTTACTTTCAAAACTGTCAATGAGATTATTGCTGGGGTTTACAGAGATGAGCAGACTGGCTCATCACCTCACTCGCACCTTAAAAACACAGCAATGTCACATGTTGAGTGACTCATTGGGCTGTCTTGGGTTTGCTTCATGAGGAAATTTCCTACTTATTCTTTTTTTTTTCTTAACAGATCAATGCCCTAGATTTATAATTCAGTGTCTAGCTGAATTCCCAGTTGCTACAAAAGTTATCTTGACCAACTTCCTATCAACACTGAATGCCATTTAAGTTACGTTAAATGAAAGCTGGTTGGCTACAAACAAGAAACTGCCTTACGATATGATGAAATAATGTTTTTTGGTTAATACCGTTTAATCTGTCTCCAAACCACTTTCGGATTAAAGTTGTATATATATAATTTGCTATTAACCGACCACCAAATGGATTGAGCTGTAGAAGAATAATGAGATTTCTTTTTTCACTCTGATGGCAACTTAATGAGGAAAATTACAATTCACAGTGGTAATTATAAATCACCGTGAGAAAAATGAATAAATACATGTCATTATCTGACTATTTTAAAAAAAACATCATCTAATATCTGCTTAGAGTTGGATCACAGCACGAATTGAACCTGGAGTATGGTTGAATGTCGCATGTTTTGGAGTTTCCCCTCTCAGCTCCTGCTGCTGGGCCGCGGTCATATGACAAGGACAGACGCCTCCTCAACGGCCTGCCTTACGTCTTCATGCGCAGCTGTTGACAAAAATAAAATATCCCCTCTGGAAATTTTAACGAGTTAACGCTCAGGCTATTCAAATGCATCTTCTGTCAAAAGTAAAGAGTTAATCTTGAATAAGCATCGAATAAATTTGGTCTGAAACAGGAAGAGCTACACCCTAAGAACTATATTATGTCTACGTCATGTTGTTATTGTATCCTTCCGCTGCAGTCGCACTAGGAAAACAGCTGTGGCAAGCTAACGCAAGTAACCATCGCCTGTGTTTGTGTGTCAGCGATTTGAGTCGTTCTCTGAGCAAACAGCTAACGTACAAACCCAGAGGGACCGACTTTTTTGTCTGTCATCTCTTTCAACGATGAAGTTTCAGTACAAAGAGGAGCATCCATTCGAGAAAAGGCGGTCCGAGGGCGAGAAAATAAGGAAGAAGTACCCGGACAGGGTTCCAGTAAGTAGCTAACGTTAGCTTGGTAGCGCGATCCGTGTTGTTAGCTGTTTCAAGGCTATCCGGGTTTCGGAGTACAAGCTCAAGATTTTTTACGGCTAGCTCTGTGATTGTAACTAAAAAAAGCGAAATATAAACATAAGTGTTCCAAGTTATAGCCATATATATTTATCTTCCGTGTTGGGTGCCACGTTAGTAAATATCCCAGCAGATAGCTAATAACGATAGAGGTTAACCAGCACGACTCGCGGCCGCATTTCACAGGCCATCTAGAGATGTTCCCTCCGTGTGAGCCCTGAATGTCTGGATCATTGTGAAATATGTCAGGTGACGAAGTAACACGACATTGTTACGATTACGCTAACCTCCACGTTGTAAAGCAAAGCAGCTGGGTGTTGTTTCTGGCTCTACATTGAAACGCGAACGGCAGTGCTCCACGAAATAGTTGGTGTCAACAAACGGGTAACTTGTTTACGTCGATTCGGCTCCTGCATATAGATTGTGTAGTCCACAGGTTTTGGCCAACTTCGTCTCAAATTGACTTCACAAGACTCTGTTGTTTTTTTTTTCTCCATCAACTCTCATTCCCCCGCTCTTTATCAGTAGCCTTTATGTAAACATAATTTCACTTTAAATTAAATTCTCAAATGTTTTCCATGATGTTTATTACAATTTCTGAGGTCTACGTCACATTTCCAAATGACGTACTTTGTGTCATTAGAAGTCTGATACTCAGATATTTAAGTGGTGGTAACGTTACAATTGAACCATTTTGGCTTTGATACATTGTTAAAATCATTGTTGATCATTTCTGTCCAGTGACTAATCATTTAAGCTCTACAATGATAAGAGTTTCCGCTTGCTGCGTGGATATTTAGTGCTTTACAAGTACTATTTTAAGATTGAGATGTAGAGAAGATGCCTAAAATAGTTTCATTTTGTGGTTTGCCTAATAATGTGTCCTAATAAGCACCAGGTCGAATTTGTTTGTTTTTTCCCCTCCTGGCTTCGACATGCATGTGTTTATTCTGATAACGGTTAAATCAAAAGTCACACCTGGGCTACTACAGACAACGCTTGACTGACAGTTTGGTAAATTCTCAGATCCCTTTTCTGAGAAAGGTGAAATATACTATTAAAAATACTTCTCACTCAGCACACATAACGTTTGTTCAGTCAAAATTCTGACCGAGTCACTGGTTAAGGACACATTGTGCAACAGTTTTTTCTTTTTTTCCCCATTAGGTAATTGTGGAGAAAGCTCCGAAAGCGAGAATAGGAGATCTGGACAAGAAGAAATACCTTGTCCCATCCGACTTGACAGGTAATCACCGCAGTTTGTTAAAAATGTGATCGATATTGTAGAAACATTGGCGTGTCACACCAAAAATGTTCTCTCTTTGTACTCTCTTTTATCAGTGGGCCAGTTTTACTTCCTCATCCGGAAAAGAATCCACTTGCGGGCTGAGGATGCTCTCTTCTTCTTTGTAAACAACGTCATTCCACCCACCTCAGCTACCATGGGACTGTTGTACCAGGCAAGACTCTCACTCACTGTGACTTTGCTCTCACGCTGTTTCCTCACAGCCGTGTGATCTTGGTTTGTTACTTGCTTACATCAAAGTGAGCCTCTATATGCCTTTTTAATGTCCTGCCAACATTTTTCTCCCTCTTCTTCTCAGGAGCATCATGAAGAGGACTTTTTCCTCTACATTGCTTACAGTGATGAGAGCGTGTATGGGAACAGCCAAAGGGAAATATGATCCCCTTCAAATACTACCCACCTTTCTGAGACATCCACGTTTCATTCATTTAAATATTAAATCCAGCTCAGCAGCCTATAGTTCCCAGAGTAAATATGTCAAATGCACTATCACCTCCAAGACAACACCTTTCTCCTATCCATTCACATCTTTATTATTCTGCAGTCTGAATTGTATTCTTGCCTCTACTTTCAATAACAACTCTGGTTAAGTAACCTCATGGCCAGTTACTTTTCCTGGTGGGAGGGGAAATGAAAAGAAATCATGAAATAATCTTAGAGTTAGAGTGTAATTACAGCTACATCAGGGTTAAGGGGAGAGAAGCGCAACGTGTTGTTTCAAATGAGCCCTTATTGACAATAAACCGATTTGGTGGGTGTCCAGTTTTGTTGACTTGCTGTGGAATAAAGCGTGTTTTGTTGAGTTTAAGTTTAGGAAATCATTAGCTCTTAACACTTAAAAGTCAGGTAGTTTTACCTTTGGCAGGGTAGAGGAAATCTGATTTGAAGCAGCTGTTTTTTTAGAAAAAAAACAAAAGAAGTGGTTAGGTTATCTTTTTTTGGGGAGGGGGGGGGGGTTACTGGCCATTCATATCTGTGAATGAGAATATGGGCTGCCCTGCACCGGATCTTAGTAAAGAGAACGATAGAATTCAGACTACACAATCGATTCCTGCTTTCAGTGGTGAGACTATTACTTTGACTGCTACTTTGATTATTGTTGTTGTTATTGTTAATTTTAGATGGCTTACTTTCTTAAGGTATTGTAAAGCTGAGTGCAATTTTTTTTTCTTTTTTAAGTTTGTCTCTTTTGTTAAGAAAAAAAAGACAATTTGAATTCTGTATGCCACTGCATAACTGGCTCTTTCTCTCCACTCATGACCATACATGATAAAATGTGATGAAAATCCATTTGTACTTCTCGTCTTTATTGAATGCTTTAATTTGAAGAAGATATAAGACCTTTAACTGGGGGTTTCCTCCCCATGTTTTGCTCATATATTTGAGCAAGACAGCTCTTTTTTTGTTTCCTTTGCAAGGACGTGGTATGTTGGAAGAAAACTTTAAACTTAATTAACTTAATTGAATTTATCTTTATTCAAATGATTGACCAAATGAAAACAGAGGGACCAACGGTTGAAGAAATAAGCAATAAAATAGAGAAACGGGAATTGGAGGGAAAACGTTTATCAAGAGTAAAGAAAATATATTCAAGCGAAGTGACAAAGTGGTTTGAATGAAGTAATTTTACATGAGTTTTAGACTTTTGAAGACAAATAAAAGTCTATCTCTTTGAGTTAATGTCTTATCCAATAAACTACAAGATAATTCTAGTGGAATTTCAGACAATGAAAGTAAAAGTGATACTTTTTAGCCTTGGATTTTTTTTAATTGGATTTCATTATTATTTTGTGTATGAAAATGCTTTTGCAACGCAATAGAGGAATATCAATAACAGAGAAAAAAAAAGGTGGTGGGTTTAGAATTTCGAGTTTACTTGATAAGACTTGAGAATCTGACATCAACTCCCAGAATCCACTTCGAAAATTGTCTTACGTTGCTCCTGGCACCGGAAGTATAACTTTCACCCGGGCGTAAATCCTCTGTTTATATTTTGGACAGAAGTTAAGAATAATTTTATCGAGCGGCCGTTAGACCTGGGAAATCACAGACTGAAAACCGCGGGGCGGTTAGGTTCTGATTGAAAGCCTCACAAAACGATAAAGGTCAGCGTCTCAGATGATTGAAGTAAAAATAACACATGCATCACAAAATAGGTAACGTAATTAAAAGCTCATAAGCTAGCTGGGTCTAGCTAACCTCTTCTCCCCAGCACGTTTTAAGATACATCTATGTTATAGGTTCACATGTTTAACCTTGACACTTTATCATTTTTAATTCTGCGGTTTTTGTTTATGGGTTGTCGTCAGAAATATTCGTAGAAAACGGGAGGAGCTACAGACAATGCTAGCTTAGCACCTAGCGGATTGCAGCACTAGCTAGGCCTATGGCCGTTACACTTAACGTATTTCTGTACTTGTTTTACTATTACTTTTATATTTATGTACACTGCTTAGGAGCGTAGACAGTAAATTATTTCATGCATTTATGTTTACTTTACACATCCTATACGTTGTCATAACCTTTTTGCAACTGTAACTTCGACCAACATCAGCTGGCCCCCCCGCTGCCTGTCACCATGCCCGCCCTGTTGGAGAGACCCAAGCTATCCAACGCCATGGCCAGAGCCCTCCACAAGCACATCATGAGGGAGAGGGAGCGCAAGAGACAAGGTGTGTATGCACAAGAAAGGCTGATTTGTCACAGACTGTCACGATTTCAGTACTTCAAATGAACCGAACTGTACTTCTAATCTGCCTAATTCGTAGCATATACTCAAGAAATTGTCAAAAACAACCCAATTTTAACCCAATTGTTTACGTTGTTATTGCTAAACTAAAATAAAAAAAAAACTCTTTCGATGCCTTGCAATACTTTTTTTTATACCATTTATGTTATTTACCATGGGAAATTTTAGCTGGATAACTGCACTCTAAACGAGGTACTTTAATATTGTTTATTCATTATATTTTTTTTCCTCAGGGTTTAGCAAAATTCACATGTTTTTCAATGTTAGATACTTCATGTTTTTGTTTGGGTTTCTTTCTTTTCAGAGGAGGAGGAGGTGGACAAAATGATGGAGCAAAAGTTGAAGGAAGAGGAGGAGAGGAAGAGGACGAAAGAAATAGAGGAAAGGATGTCATTAGAGGAAACCAAAGAACAGGTTGGGAAATGTGATTCAAAACACAAATGGCTTAGTTTGTTTCCACTTGCACATCATTTTATGGTCGGACTTTTAGTTAGAACAGATAATGTCATTCAAAATACAAATAATCTGATAATCTATTAACCTCTTATTGCATGATTCCCTGCCTGGATATTGACACCAGGTAATGAAGATGGGGGAAAAACTGCAGGGACTCCAAGAAGAGAAACATCAGCTATTTTTACAGCTCAAGAAAGTTCTTCATGAGGAGGAAAAGAGACGGAGAAAGGAGCAGAGGTATTACTCTTTTTTTTTTTTTTAATTAACAGTGCCATTGTCAAGCAGAGTGATTCTATCAAAGTTCTGTCAGAAGTCAGTTGCATTCCTCTGCTTTTCAGTGATATCACAACATTGACATCAGCCAGCTATCAGCCGAGTCTGCCCATGCACGCCGGACAGCACCTCCTCAGTATTCAAGGTGGGATGTCAGAAATCGCTGCAGTCCTTTTCCTACATTAGTGTTGCGTGTGTCAGCTCATTTAGCTGTTTTTCTTGTCTCAGGCAGTCCAGTCGGCCACAGTCGACCTGGTGCTTTGCTTGGAGAAAGGAGCAAACAGCTGTTCCCAGCTTCTGTGATCCCTGTAAGTAAAGTGGTTCTTCACTCAATGAACTAACGCGCTTCCATGAAATATTTTATGATATATGTTTCTTTCTTCGGGAATTAGGTCTTACGGTAATGTGCAATTTTGATCATTGCTGTCATTATTTCATTCAAAATCACTTCTTGATTCAAAATGTGTTGATGTATTACAAAGAACCCTATATTCAGAATCTATTCAAGTTCACTGTTTCCAAAGAAAGCAGGAGTCAGCTTGAAAGCAGAGTAAAGAGGATGCGCATTTATGGAGCTTTTGTATTAAAGAATGTTATATCTGGAGATTGCAATAGAAATTAGGGATGTCACGAGAACCAATACTTCGGTACCAAGTCGATGTCACAATTCTAAAAACATGACGGTACTCTTTTATTTTCACCGAAATATCACGCAATGAAGACCACAAACAAACAGAACAAAGTTATGTCTTTGCAAAGTACGGCTGAATAAGTTGCGACGTCCCCGTCACAACACAATGCGCCGTATATCAAAACAAACAGCAGAACGTACCCTTTCCGGAAGTATTCCTTGTTTCTCTGTGACAACGCGAGTTATCCGGTTTTGAAATGGATCAAATAATGTATCTGCTTACATTGCAAAGAGTAAAGTTGTGTTCAAAAGACGTCGGCAGATCACCTGTAAGCTAAAGCTACAGTGCACATGCGCGATAGGCACCAAGCAGATATTTTTTCAAATGACTAAATCATCCCACTATCATGGTTCTGATTATGCCTGATTCCAATTCAAATGGGTCAAATGTTAATAGTGGTTTATTTTTATTTATTACTTGAATGCTTCATGCCGCTGTTTTTTTTTGTAATGTTCAAATGTTTTTAATGAATGAGTATGTTGAAGTACATGGAATTTATTGTTTGGTTTTTGACTGTGGTATCGAATTGGGTATCGAGAATCATGTAAATTCGCTGGTATTGGTATTAACTACTAAATTTGTGTTATTGTGACATCCTTAAGAGAAATACCGTCAAATAAATAAAGGGAGTACGCTTAGAACTGCTGTCTTATACCTCAGAACATTGCCAGTTAGTATTTATCGAAAGCAAAACAGTGAAATTAAATGACAAATCCTGTACATTTCCATCTTAAATGAGGGCTACCGCACTGTTGTTTATGTAGAAAAACATTAGCGCTCATAGTTACTTAAAAAAAGGTTCCAACCCATACAATCATAAATGTAATTACCCTTTTCAATTTATAAAACTACAATGTTACTACATAAGAGTATTTGAAATGTAAGCTGAGGTAATTAACTTAGCAGAGAGGGCTTGCTGCATTTCCTGCTGAATTAACTTGGACAAAATCATCTGTACACTGTGTGTTGACATTTGTTTTCCTTAGAGCAACCAGAGTTTGCTCATTACCGCGTATTTACCTCGGCCCCTTTTAGGCACGTCATTATCAGACGTCCGGATTCAGCTCGGCCTCAGCAGAGCACGGGCAGTTCAGCGGAGGCCAAGGGGTCCATGAGCCCTATGGAGTGGCTCAGGCCCAGCATCCCTCCAGCTACGCACCTGGACCTTCTGTACCAGTCAGTTTCGCCAGCAGCTCTCAGATCAGAGGTAGGAGAGCACCATCTTTCACAGATAAATCCACGATCAGTTGTGTTTCGATGAAGTTGGACTGGTAAAGAAACGCATCGGTTTAGAAATGCTTTTTCCTTCAGGTGCGTCTGCGTTTCAAGCAATGCAGTACCTTCCTCATCAGCAGGCTGGTTACCCCGTTCATGGTCACTTCACGTCCCAGCCAGGCAAGTCACGTCGCCGTTGATGCTCTCGTGTTCCCAATGATGTCTCCTTCCAAAAATGCTGCACCCAAAATAAATTGCAGAGTAATTTGAACGTAACCTTATTTTAGACTTTACAACAGATGGAGATTTTTGTTTGATCATATTAACTTAATTTATTCAGAAGACACTTTTATCCAAAGTGACTTAGAATAGTTCGTCTTCGGTACAGTAAGAAACCCTGGCATAAGCATTAAGTGCTAAACAAGTGAGAAAGGTATGAGTACAAGTAGAACATGTAAAGACATGGCTGCCAGTTAGTTCTGTAAGATTTGTAAGGAGGGGAGGCGTTTCTCTGAAGAGACTTCATGTGGTTCCTGAATGCAGTGAGGGACGCCTCTCCTCTACTAGTATTTTGTTGCATGTTCCACCATCATAAATATCTCATAAATTGTGTGATATGATAAATGTTAACCTGGCCGTGTCCTGCAGGATACATCCCTGGAGCATCAATACCCCTGCAGAAGCAGCTGGAACACGCCAACCAACAGTCTGGCTTTACTGATGCAGTAAGACCTTCTTTCTTTCTTTTTTCCCCCGAACACATTTAAACAAGAAAACTTCATCAACACAGTGTCTACAGGTAAAGGTGAAATGAGCTGTTTAATTCTTTATCGTAGCAAGATATAAAGTTCTTTAGAGGAGGAGGTAGGGACATTTTTAGCCCTGGGGGCTGTCACTGCCCTCTTTCTCAGAGTAAAACTCCATTTTACACCATTTTTAAATGTAAAACTGCAGCAACCTCCGCCCAGAATCCACCTCCACCTCCACGCTTCACAGCTGCAGGTTTTGCTACTGAAAAGATGTTTTTGGCCTGAAACAAAGACGCCTGCTGTAACGGTGACCACACAATCTCCTCTTTGATTTTTATTAGAGCTCATTACTCTAAAAGTTTTTGTTTCTGCCTTTAAGTTGATTTGCAATTTTTTATTTTTTTTCTCTCTGCTATTTTTGACATTGAAGTCAGACTATTCCACCCACCTCAGCTACTATAGACTCGTGCAGATTGACAGCTGCTGCGGTTTCCTGAAGATCCTGGGATGAAATGTGATTGTTCTTAGACATTTCTGTTTTGCCGTTGGGCTGACTTTGGTATTCAGTAAATTAGCAGTTGTCCTAAATCTGCGCTGTCAGACTCTGAGGCATCGCCAACTTCTTTTCGTACCTCTGGATGTTTTTTTTTCTTTGCACGATCAGGACACACACAGCAGAGAGAAGTGCAGGTTCTGCCTGTCAGAGGTCTTAATTAGACACGTCCCAGCTGTCACTGAGGAAGCTCGAATCGTTGGTACTTAATATGGAACTCCTGATTCTGATATATGGACGTGAAGGTCTGGTAAATGTTGGCATGTACTGACTTTTTTATGTAAAATTATGTAAATCATTTCAAATGGTCATTTTTTCCTCAATCTAAAATCATGATTATTAAGTATTGATCTTTTTAAGATTTTTTTACATTAGGAGCAGATGTTCCTGGATATGTTTGACTAAGTTAGTGAATAGTTACTGAAATTATTTGCTCTTTACGGTTATTTCATGTGCTATACATACTTGTCTGGAGCTGCCCACCTGACCAGCACTCACTTTACTAATCAAGTTGTTTTATCTGTGACATGTTGATGTTATTTCAGGGCGGTTTGCGGCCAATGCATCCCTCTGCCATGCATCCTTCTGCTTCAGGCCTGCTGCCCACACCCATGGTCCAGATCCCTACTGCTAAGGTAAACAAACAGCTGGTTTCCATGGAACATTACAGTCATGTCTTTATATCCTTCTTAATTCCACCCAGTTGAATTTATCCCTAATTTTCTCAGCGTTACAGCAACAGAATGTTTCTGCTGCTTGGAAATGATATTTAATTTACATTTATATCTACATTTCTAGCCTTGACAAGTTAGCAGCTCCTGATGTTAAACTCCTTGAGCTATCATTCATGTGTCTTTTATTTACTGTTAAAAAACGTGTTTGTTTTTTTACATTTCTATCATCAGGCCCAATTCCAGAGCTCTCCACAGGGCGCCCCTCGTCATAGCTTCCTCCCCCACAGCCAGAGTGGGCAGAGGTTCTACCACCATGGCAAGTAACTCACAGCCATGTTCAAAATCTGGTGCTGCGACGTCACAGCTTCGCTGAAGATTCTGGAGGTCCTGTTAGGACATGTAACATACTGACTTGTGTCCTGATTATGCCATGATTGTCTGTTTTCTCCCCCTGTACAGTTCGTTTTTAATTCAGATTTGTTGTCACTTTGTCCTTTTTTTGTGCTTCTGTGAGCATTAAACTCAATTTTTTTACACAATTTCAAGGACATACTGTTTGTAAAATAGCTTATTTTGCATACGCTTTGAAGCTGTTCCGAAGGTGTAAATGAGCACCAAACTGTTTGTATCTTGTATGACGCCGGACTGCACGGGCCACAGCGACATCAGTGGAGAATCCAGTGTGTCTGCGAAGGCTTTCCTCACTAAAAATGTCCCAAAATCCACAATGGAAGAACAATTTCTTAAACTTTGAGTGGTTCTTTATCAAGTATACGAATTCAATCAGTATGTTTCCAGTCACACATTGATGAACACTTAATAGGTTTAAAAACTGTCCTTACTGAGAGTAATTTAATACGTTGCTGACTTCTGCTTAATCACGTGACACCTATTAGGGTTGGTTACCACAAATCCGCGATTACTAGCAATTTTACGCCAGGTATCCAGTCTATTGTGTCATCAAATCAAGTCAAGATGAATCCTAATGTGAAGCCTTTGCTTAAATGTTGCAAAATAAACAATAAAACACATCAACAGTTTGTGTCATCTTTATTTTCTTTGTCCGTGGAGACATTCTGCAGAAGTTTGGACAGGCTGTATGAAGACGAGAGAGGATGCCAAACTGCCACAACTCGTCTTCCTCCTGAAACCACTGCTCAAAGTGTAAGAGTACACGAAATAATACTTCAGTCATGTCAGGCATTGGCAACCTTAGTTCAACAGACAAGTCTCAGGTGATTAAACAAACAGTAAAGGGAGGGACTTGTTCAGATAAACAGCCTGAACAAACCTCAACAGAACACTGCAGATCCAGAGTTGAAGCCCTTGATAAATTGAGAATGTATGTGTATATATATATATATATATATATACACATCTAAAAACTACACAGTTGTGGCATTATCAACAGCTTGCCCTTGAAAACCAACTCAAACCACAGTGAGACCTTCCACTTCTTGTCTTTTACATCTGTACACACTTGGACTCGGATGTGGTTTTATTGTGTGCATGTACATACAGATAGATGTTTTTTTTTTTTTTTTTTTCAATGTTTCCAATCATTTAATAAAGTTCTCTAATTGAGCCCAAACAAGGGTCCAAAAACGAAGTGAAGGACAGAGTATGAAAAACAAAGACGGAAAGAAAAAAAGAGGGAGAAGAGCATTGACGATGCAATATCCCCTCCTTTTCCCCGGGTCCAGTGCATTGCCCCTAAAACAGAATTAGAGGGCGGGAGGGAGGGGGGGACAGAGGAAGGAAGAGTGAGGAACCATAAAAGGAAGATGCTAGCTTCTACAGAAGAAACTTTGCAGGACAGACATCTCTAAATAACATCTTTTGTGGATTCTTAATTCTAAAGCCCACAGTTTGCAGGTCCAGTGTGGAGAAGAAAGTGCATTAGAACAGTTTGGCCCAACAAAACTATGAGCTGTTTCTTAGGGACAAAGTACAGGCGATGAGGCTGTAAAATGAAGTGCAACCCACAGACAAAAAAAATAAATAAATAAAATGTAGCATCGCTCCAAAATACAATGTGAACCATGAGCTCTCATTCCATAATCTTACATAAAATAATGCACATGCTCATAAAAGTGTCCAAATTAAACTAAACTTATACTAAGGGGTAGGCAAATCCACTGTGGCGCACAGCTCAACAGCATTACCTCATACAATCTGTCAAATTTGAAGCACACCTCATTGAATTTTTTTACATTTAGTCAGATATTAATCATAGAATGTTTAATTAAAACATGTATATGCATAAATATGTACTTACGCGTTGCATTATTATAACAAAGATATCTCCAGTATAGTGGATATGCAGAGTTGTAAATATTAACAACTTAAAATGGTGTGAAATATACCTAAGGTCTGATCGAAACCGACCACACAGCCTCGCATCTTGGTGGCTGGAGTTGCCTTCCCCTTGCTGCTGATCGTGACATCGCACATCGCAGTGGCACGGCACATGCAGGTGGCTTACGGTGTAACACGCGGACAAACACGCACACTCGTACATAATTTCACATAGCACACGCTCCTCTTCAGGCAGGCTCGGGTCAAGCGGTGGTTGTGGGGTGAGAGAACAGCTGCAGCTCTGTATTTACCTGCGGTGGCTTATTTTCCCAAGGCTTTGATGCCAATAGCAGCTTCCTCATCCATCGCGTTTAGAACGGTGATCTGAAATAAGGGGCAGGGATGAGAACGCTTCGCCAGGCTTGTTTTGTGAAAATGATTGTGGCACGGCACCTGTTTTAGAGGAGAAATAGAGTGACCAGTGAGACGGCGGTACTCACCAGGATCTCCTCTCCGGCTTCGTTCTTGCTCTCAATTTCTTTTCCCAGGTCTCCCTCGGGAATCTTGAGGTCCTCTCGCACCTCCCCGCTGTCCTGGAGCAGGGACAGGTAGCCTTCTTGGATCCCAATGAGCTGGAGAAGGAGAGAGGAATAACAATCAGAATAACAAATGACATAGAGGATGGATGGATACTTACAGGCTCTTCTTGCTCAATATTTAATTCCTCCACATACACACTGAACTACAAACTAGTCCTAATTATGCAGACCACTGAGGGTATTCCTGTTAGCCCTGACCTGTTGAACTGTCCCCACTATTAAATGTCAGTGAGTTGATGCTGTGACTGAGTTGAGGTCTGAAGACATGAGCTTCCCGGCATACATAGTTGTGAAGGAGCACTGGGACTGTATGGTTTCACTTCATTAGCAAATACTACACAGTTTACTTTCCAGTTTGGCAAGCTACCAGCATTCCACTACAAACCAGTTGTAGCTCTTACAGTTCGAGTGGCTACGTCAACGCTCAATACTTATGTGCTAATACGTCTCCTTATAAGTGATCTAGTTCCCATCAGTGCATCAAGGGTTTTCGGTTTTCGGGCATCCGAGGCTGTCCAGTATAAACCATCTCCACGTTCAAATGACACATGATCATATCTTAAACGATACTGTAAACAGCTGCTTGCTTGTTTATACAGTATGTTCAGAAAATTCAGAGCAATACACACCCCCAAAATAAGGCTCCGGTAAAGCTATTTTCAAACGTGAGATATGTAACATTAACGCAAACAGTTCCGATGTAGCACTTTTTCTCTGACAACAACACATGAGAGCTGTGAAAAAGTCAAAAACAATGTTGCAGCCAAAAAGAAAAGATACTTAAAAAGCTTGTGCAGCAGCAGGGATGGATGACTGTTACCACCTTGTGAGTCTGTGTAGTTGTGCATATTTGTGCATCACAATGCCAAAATGTGCATCTACTGAAGCGGAAGTACTATAAAGATGGGTTTGTTTTTGGGTTTTTTGCAGGTGTTTGGACAACAGGACAGCGTTACAACTGTGCAAGATACAGGAACAAATCAATACAGCTGAAATGATTACAGTAAAGGCACCAGAAGTAATGTATTTGGTAAGTTTTCATTTTCTTTGAATTCAGTCATTTTAGATTTAAAGCAAACCTGCTCTGGTTTGATATAACACGGAACATTTATCTAAAACAAGAAGTTATGCTGTTAAATATCTGACTTTAATACAAATCAGCACTTTGGCATTTTATCACCAAATCTGAACTTCGCTCGACAGATGTTTGTGTACAACTGACATTAAAAGTGGCTCTGAGTGTCCTCTATTTGCACTATGAAGATGAACTTCTGAATCCCCCACTGGAATTGCAACTTGAATGCCGTTCCCCCAAGTTGAGTTTATGTGTCAGAGAGTTGGAGGAATTGCCTGCAAAATCAAAGATGGCTGCACATCCAGTCAACAGTGAGGAGAGCTGCAGTCACATCTGCGAAGGTCTCACTGTTTATGTCCTAATCAGAGCAGTTACATGCACAGATAAGTCAAATTACACAGCTTGACTTGGTCATTTAGCTGGACCACCAACCCTGTAAGAGTTTACACCCACAAGAGGGAAATCAAGTTATGTGTGAACACCCTTCTTAACTTTCTCCGTGGGAGGTCATCGTACATGTAAATACAGCTGAATTCACTGCACAGACGCTGTCTTTGAGTTACTGAATGGTGATTTAGTCAGAAGATATGTAAACTCAGGATCTTATTAAAGCAGAGCGACACTGTTTTAAGCGGCCGCTAGTTGACATGCAGTCTTAAATAATGGGCTGATTTTATGTCACATGTTCTGACACATTTAGCCGTCTGTCAAAGGAAACAGGAAAATATGAGTGTGAGCAGCTGAATTGGGAATTTGGCTGTATTAATCTTACACTTTAGTGTATACATGCAGGTGGGATTCCATCCTGAACATCATTACCTGGGTTTGTAAGCTCGATTTCATAAGATGTTGAACATGTGTTTTAAAAGTCCTGTTTTGGGCGGTCTAACAAAATCATTCCTTCTTTTCCCAATGTCATGTAATCATTCTGATTAATGAAATCAGTCATACACAATACTGTCCAACTTTATCTGCAGACACGTTGCAATGCGTTTGAATGCGCAAGATACATCAATAATGCGTTAATAAGTCCTGTTGACAGATGGCAGTTTGTCTGACTTGTTTCACCAGAAGGCAACCACACGGGTTCGGTGGCATTCCCAGCACCAACTTGTGAGTTGTGAGTGTGAACCTCACCTGGTAATCCATTCGTTTGATGTTGGGGACGTCCATGTTATGGGTAGAGGGACAAATATCTTCATGCTTCTTTCCAGAAAAGATGTCGATACCAACGAGGTGAACCTGCACAGAAACCAAACACATACAAAGAATAAATAATAGAGAGGAAAAAGCACAAGTCCTGTGTACAAATTAAGCTTTAGAGCTACCTTCTACCATCCATAAAGGATGATTATTTTGCCAACTGGAACACATTCAAGCAGAATTTATAGCGCCAACTTTTTCAAGTACTTGATTGTTTTTAAAGATGAAAACTTTGGCCCAGAGGGACGCATAATGTTTTTGTACAGACTGAGAATCTCCATTAATGTCCATTAATATTAATGACTGAACTGAGTGGATTGAGAGCACGGTAATTCAGTGACTCTCACTCTGTCTTTGTCCTCCTTTGTGTGAAATTCTAGAGAAAAGCTTCAGCATTTAACTTTATTTTTTCCTCCGTGTACTCTCCCGCCTTAGCTTTATTAGCTCAAGAAATATTTGCTTCTAAAAATCTGTTCTGTGTGACTGCACTTCAGTGATTTACTGACCTTGGCGTGGCCGTGCTTGCCGGTCTTGGAGGTGGACATCTCAACGATCTTGCAGGGCCGGCCTTTCAGTACAACAAAACCATTTTTGCGCAGGGCAGAGCATTGCATCGGGTAGGTGGCGGAGGCTCCTGCATCACCCGTCTGGAAGTCCAGCTCTGCATCTGCCATCCCTGCTGTAGAGGCAAAGACACGGGACATACACGTGTGAAGACATGGGGGCACTTACAGAGTTTTTGTTCTTTAATTTGTTGACCAAAACATATCAGTCAATATACCAGGCTTAAAGTGGTGTCTCTCACGTCCAAATCGGAGGAGATGTTTATGAGTTACAGCTCATTGATATGTACGACACTCTTTTTCAAGGATTCAAAGATAATTTAACTTATCAACATAAATATTTTTATTCCAAATTGATTGATAATCATTTGCAGAAAATCCCTGCCTTAAATCTATAACCATGAACGTCACCAAAGAACGGATCTCATCCTTTATAAAGGCTGTTTAATGTAGCTTTCATCAGTTGATGTTTGTTTGTGGGTTTTAGTTTCTTTACTTTTTATTACCAGAAAATGAATTACATCATTACTGGAGAGAGTTCTTCGCCTGTCTGGGTGTTATGAAAAGCTTTTTTCATTGCTATGAAAAGCATCCTGTCTTCATCCAGACCTTTTTATTCTCAGTGCGTTTTTTTTCCCTTCCCTTTTTAGATCAAAGAATGTACCAGACTGTTCATATGGACTCTCCTCATCTTCCTTCTGTCTATCTGCTTCACAGCAACAGCTTGTAAATGTGAATTTCACATTTGGAATCGACCCCGGACCTTTTGCCATCCTTAACTGATGAAGAAATAATTAAGCTTAAGCCAGATGTTGTCCAGGAAACAGCTTGTGATTCAATTAGCTGGATAAATACTCTAAGGCGGACGTAATCATTCAACATTTTAGCTTTTGCTAAAATGATCGAATCCATCTGTCATGATCTGGCTCGGCTGTGGAGATGTTGTGTTTTTCTGAGTTGTAGGTTGGGCTGAGCAGACTTCACTGAACACCAGGGCGGAGTCTGGTTGCTGCCTGCTGCCACACCTGTTCTTCATCTCCAGTCATCAAGACTCCTTCTTAAGGAGCAGCAGGAGCACTCCGGATTCATCTCCCAGTCAGCCGATCTCAGCTTCACCCCTCCTGTTGATGCTTTTCCCTCCAAGAACTGTAAGGCTTTTTTCACTCCCAATAGACTTATCTGGACATTACTCACCTGAACTCACTCTCTCATATTCATCTCTCTGTACAGTTATCCAGCCAAGGTTTTTCCCCAGTGTTTCCCGGCCGTTCTCCAGCACTCCGTTTCCCTGAATAAACCTGTGTTGCCCTGGTGATATCTTGCTCTTGAGTCCATTCGTCCTTGTTTTGGCTTTTAGCCACCATGACACCATACAACCAAAACTTCACATCTAGTTCATGAAAATGCCAAGTGAAAAGCCCAATGTTATTTTAAATGTGGCCACTAAGCTCCTTTTGACCAGTTTTACTCGGACAAAACCTGCTTTCTAATCTGTTAGTTGGGTCAAATTCAGCTTTTCTCACACAGTAAGTCATCCCAGTTACTGCATGGGGATGACAAAAGCAGACGGGTGAGTATCTGTCAATATCTTAGCTCAAGTTGGAAATGTGAGAGAGCTGGCCGGTGAATCCAATTAAACCTGGAGGTGCAGACCGAATTACACCTTAATTCAATGCTAAATAAAGCAGCAGACACATGGCACAAGTCTTCTGTGAAATAGACAAAAAGAAAACTGACTAAAAAGCTGAATTTTGCAGCCCGGTATTTGCTTAGTTCTCGTTTTTGTTGCCATAACTACCTGCCACGGCCGTCTAACTGACCGTTAACAACAAAATCTGCAACTGACTCACAACTGTACAAAAATAAATAAATGTGGCGCAAAAAAACAAGTTCACAAACTAATTTCGATTGTTTTTTTAAGGTTTAGTTTTAATAGGATGGACGGTCACCGGGTCAAACGTTAAACCGGCTTCGTTAATCTGCGCTAATAACCCATATATCAAAGTTCAAGCAGGCGTCTCCACGAGGTGAACCTTTAAACTGAAGCGAACATTTTGGAGCAAGTCACCCCCCGGGCACTGCGTTGTGTTGTGCAGTGTTACACAGACTGGGCTGTGTGCGGCCTACAGACAGCGCACAGAGCGTGCCACGGCCGGTGTCCCCACATCCATGCGCACTGGCTGCACTCAGGCCGAGCCGAGCCGAGCCGAGGCCGAAGAGACTCAAGTTTACGAGGCTAAACTGCTTTTATTGACAGCAGCCAAGCCCTTCGTGATAACCTCTGTGGTGATCTTAACCCCAGGTCAGCCGGTGCAACGCCTACAGACGTGCAGGGAAATGGTTGAATTTTGGCCCGCTAATGTACAGTAATGACTAAGCTAATACTCGTATTTGGCCACGACAAGCGCCTTGAGGAGACAGTATTATTATTATTATTATTATTATTATTATTATTATTATCATTATCCAGTTCAGACAAGTTGAAGAATGAGTTGCATCCGGGTGCATGTGTGCAAAAACAACCAAAGTGGTATTACACAGAGCCAACTCCTGCAGGATTAAAAAACTTCATGCATTCGTGCAAACATTTGGTATTTGTATGAGTATGAAACTCCCAGTAGGACTTGAATACCGGTAGTTAGCAGGGCCGTCCCCCCGGTGAACCACACAATTAAAAGGGAATATGTCATAACACCGCTTCATACAGCATGTGCAAAGGATAACTCATCTGCTCAGGCGCAAACACGCCCAGTCTATTGGATGTTTTGTAGGGGAACTTACTCTAGTGATAATGGGTCTCCTCTGTTGTGCTATTTGTCAGCTTTCGACCCCTTTAATTCCTCCACCTCTTTGCCTTTCAGTGTCCGGGCTAACGGGTCGTCTGGCCGGGGTCTGGTCCCTGCTGGGTGTCTCGTTTCTCCCTTTTTTTGTTGTTGTTAGCGTTTAGCTATCTCTGTTATTTTTCTGTCATTCCAGTCGCTTCCACTCGCCTCTCTTCTCCCCTTTGTGTGCAATCCAGATCTTCGTTTACCTCCTGCAGAGGTGCACAACCGATACAGTCAGCCACCGGGCCGGAGAGAGTCAGAGCCCCGAACCACGCTGCGTACTGTCTGTACCCTACACTCCACCTTCTCTGTCTCTCCCTCTTCCAGCTCCCCACCTCCGCCTGGACATAGTAAATAAAGAAAATGTGAAAGCCAGACTTCCCATTGGAGATGTCACAATAAAATCCTCACAAAAACAGGGCTTTATTACAGTGTTGTTGGGTCGTTTTAACGAATTCCCCAGAAATTAATTAGAAATACGAAAAAATGGTTATTTCACAGGCTATTACAAGGAACGGGTATTTCTGTGTTGTAGTGTCTATAAATATTTCTCTGCACAATGAGACAGATTTAGATCCAGTAAACAGATGTTCCTGGTAATGCTCTGATGAAGCCTGTCCCTATCCCATCTGTCCAATGGCAGCTGGAATAGGTTCCAGCCCCCCTGCTAACCTGAATTGGATAAAGTGGGTGTAAAAAAATGGATGGATGGAAGGATCACTTCAGACGACAGCTAACAGGAAGACATCAACTTTAACTGTTAATTAGAAACATTAAAAGCAATTTATGAATGGTTCTGGGTGAGTGCTGTTTGTGGAAAAAGATCAGAAAATGGTACTGTTTTAGATTGCTGTTGGTATTTATATTCAAAACAAGAAGTTATATCAAATGCAATGTTTTAGCAAGAAACTACTAGGGTTCAGTGTGGTTTTCTGCATGAAATATAACTACCAAACGTCTTTTTTATTTGTCCAATTAAAGACTAAAAATGTGAAACTTGTTTTTCTCGCTCAACACTAGCACGCTTTTATAATGAAGGTAAGGCTGCAAGCTGTTCCTGTCTTTTCCTGGCTACTTTAAAATAGCTTTATGCTGCTTTTAATACAAATGTCCATGAACGAAACCACAGCAATTTGGCTCTTGTGCGCATGCGTGACTTTTCATTCTCGCTCTGCATGGACCGCTCAGCTCTGGCTGTGACACGAAAGCTACGACCGCCGTCTTTATTTCATCTAATCAACAATTTTACAGATATTTCTCAAAGGTTTTGCAGCGAACTGAAATTGAATGAAATATTAAAAACAAGTTTTTTATCGTGAGTGATATTTTATCTTTGCCACATTCGCATTAAATCGCTCCGGATGCGATTAACTTGAGCTTATCAAACTTAACTGAAAGTACAGGTCATTAATCTGGGCGTGAATAGGATAGGATCCATAAACTTCTTCTTATATTTTACCCAGTGTGACTGAAAGCTTTTATAATCCCCAGTGTCAGAGCTGCCATGTCGTCGGGGAGCTTTTCATTTTCCTGCAGTGCAACCAACAATCAGACTCTAAATCAGTTTGTCAGTATGACACTCGTGGCCACAAGCGTGCAGAAAATGTTGTAGTTGAACTTGGCTGTTCTCAGAGAGGCTAAGTTAAATTTAGTGCCGTGAAATTGGAGTCCTATGACCTATGTGAGCTGCACTTAGGAGGCAAAATTAAAATTAAATGATTGCAGTTAGATGAAGCCGAGGCTCTAAATACAAAGGTTACAAAAAAAAAAAAAAAAAAAAAAAACGCACGAGCTGGTCATTATAGAGACTATTTCTAAAAGTTTTTGTTCACAGGTTGAAATAACGATAAAATGTCTAAAAAGCTTCTACGCACATTAAAGGCGGGGTAGGGGATCTTTTTCTGGAACATTTTTTTACATATTGCTTGAAATACTCTTCACACCCCCATTGCAACCAATTAATTAAAAGTTTTGACACAAATATGAAAAGTTTTAGTGGCCTCTAGAACGTACAATCTAGGAAAAACACTATCCAATCATTGTGAACGGACCGTTCACAATGATTGGATTCTGATGCCGTCTATCAAACTGCAATCTGCTCCTCCCTCCCCCTCCCCCTCCCCTTCCTTCCCCCTGTGCGCGTACCCTGCTCCGTGAACGTCCAGAAGCTTGGCAGGAAGCTAAACCAGAGCCAGCTTGGCTAGCACCTAGCATTATTAAACGTATAGTTAGCATAAACTAAATACTAAATACTAAATACGGCAACGATCGATGCTTGCTGTCAGAACAGCGCTCGTGCACCTTCGTGCTCGTGCGCGTTCATGTACTCTAGAGGCGTGCCTTCGGGGGAAAAGTGAAGAAAAGGGTTGGGACTTTTTACCGGTGTATTTTTAAAATGCAGCTTCGCTGGACTCAAAATCCAGGATCTCCTACCCTACCTTTAAATCCAGCAATCAAATCCAATATAAAAGCACATTTTATGGTCACCTTTTTTCTGTGGAGAAACTCTTCACTGAGTTCAGGAAAGGAAAATGGTAATTATCAACAAGTACATCTATTAATTTAACAATGGTCTGAACAGTTTATCCCTTCATATGCAGCTCCTCTGACTGGAGAAATAACAATAAAACCCTCATCACCATCAATAGTATGTGTACATCGTCTTGGATGCGTTCATAGAGTTTGCCTCCCCCTGCTGGTTGAAAACAGTATTGTTCTAATAAGGTTCATCAACAGGTTGAAACTAACCTCTGCCAATAAACCTGAAATAACTGTTTATTGTATCTCCAGAGCAAAATACTGGTGAAATGATCATTAATAATATATAATATTAATACTTTTTTTAACGCAGTGCCTACATTTTATTTTTCTTATTCTGCTACATAAATATCTAAAAAGTAAAAAGTAGTCAGTCTGACTTATATACCAACTTGTCAAATAACTGGTAGCAACTGTAACAGTCAAGGCCTCTAAATGTTACAAAATGTATCCTTCAGAGGGTAATCCTTTATTGGTCCAACATTATTTAGTATATTGTGGAAACATTAGAGCAATTTAGTAAGAAAACATCTTACTAGCATGTTGTAGTTTAAAGAGGTCAGATTTTTAACATTTTATTTATCATTTTCATAAGCAGATAAGACAAGAGCACTGCGCAGTTGTGAAATCAAAACAATTAGTTATATTTACTCGGGCTTTTAACAAGCTAATCATAAATTAGCTTGTCAAAGTCTCTTCTTATAAAGACGTTTTTCCTAAAAATGACCAATAAAATGTGACAGGCTGTCATAAACCGGGAAACTCCTTCCAGTGTAAAAAAAATTAAAAAAATCAGGCACTTCCTGACATACCTGTCGTCCACCTGTCAATTTTTCCCACCCAATTGCCGACCTCGCACGACCAATCAGGTTCCACCCCGAGCTCCTGTGAAACCAATGAGGGCGCGGCTTTCGACCGGCAGCGCGGAGGGTTGTCGGGATAAAAACTTAGCCGTGGTGGAGAAAAAAGTTTCGTGAGGAACAAGAGGGAGGGGATAGAGGGCTGAAAGTGTAGCAGTCCAACAGCGAGCATGAGCGACGTCGAGACGCAGAGCGCTCCACCATCCGCGCCGGTGGAAGACAAACCACAGCCGGAGAGGAAAGTCATAGGTGGGTGTGGAGTTTGACTAAACCTCAAATTAGTCCGTTTGGTTATCTAGGAATTGTTACAGGTGTTCCGTTGGAATTGTAGGCGTTTTTAGTTTGAATAAACTCCATAAAGTGGTGTTGCATGACGTTTGTTGTCATTTTTGACTCCATGACGTGTGAAAGTTGTTTGGCAGCTACAGTAAGGTAAGGCCGAAGTTGAGTCAACAGATGACAATAAATCACTGCGATACCATGGTGCGTTTCTCTTTTTTTTGCAACACGTGTTGGGTGAGTTTTTGTCATGGTTTTGTGGGACGTAATTATACAAAGGAAATCGAACCTTCGGAGTTCATGAGGCTTATAAAACTTTTAAATATATGTATACAAGGTAATGACTTAAATTAGACTTTAGTTTATTACAGCTTTGTGTGAATTAATATGGTGGAAGCTTTGTGGAAGAGCTTGCTGACCTGATATTGCGAACATTTGACCTAATTCGTCTTTATCAGCTGTTACGAGCTTATGCGCACGCGCCCTCACAGCTGCAAATCATTGTACTAAAGGGCGAAAGTACTAATTAAACGCTTGAAGTGGTTCTCGGAGCCATCTTCTCGCTGCTGGTCTTCGCAATGAAGGTTAATGGTTAAATTGTTTGTGCGACTTTTCTTTTTTGAGGTGTTGATCTGGTTATGTTGCTCAGCACCTCTCCCTTGTGACCTCGCGCAGGCCTGGTTTCAAAGTCTTACTGTTAATGATTGATGTTGAAAGTCAGGCTGCCATTATTCCAAGCAAGATAACAGTTTGTTCTTGAAATTCCTGCATGTCACGGTGTCTTAATTGAATGTGGGACTCTTCTTAATCCTGTGCTCCTGTTGCAGCCACATCGGTTCAAGGCACAGTGAAATGGTTTAATGTGCGTAATGGCTACGGCTTCATAAACAGGTAACATTTTTGGAGCCAACAATCTAAAGTATTTACCTGAAAGCCCCATCACTGCTAATAGTCAGTTGTGGTTTCTTACAGGAATGACACTAAAGAAGATGTATTTGTGCATCAGGTAATACAATAAGCTAACTAATCTTTATATGATGTGATGGTACTTCCCTTTTTGATGATAAACTTGTGTCCTCAGACCGCTATTAAGAAGAACAATCCTCGGAAATTCCTTCGTAGCGTTGGAGATGGGGAGGTTGTAGAGTTTGACGTAATTGAGGCAGCTAAGGTAAGAATCAAGGGATGTTTGGATTATTGGAGCATTTTCTTAACTGTTCAAAACGACTTAAATGATCATTTGCGTCCCTTTTGTCTCCTCAGGGCTCAGAAGCAGCCAACGTGACTGGTCCGGGTGGGGTTCCAGTAAAAGGCAGTCGCTATGCCCCCAACAAACGTCGCTTCCGCCGACGATTCTTTCCCCGCAGCCCTCGGCCTGGTGACCAGAGTAAGCCAACTGATGGCCAAGGCCCTGCACCTGAAACAGAGGGATCAGTGGAGAATGAAGCAGAGAGGCCTCCACAGCGCCGCCGCAGGCCCCGCAGACCACGACCGCCGACACAAAATGTAAACGGAAGGATGGGGAAGGTGGGGGGGCTGCTTTTGTAATAACTTGAAGTCGAAATTGTGATTCTTGGTGTTCTTTGTCAGGATGAAGTTGGGGAACAGAAGGCTGAAGTTGAGGAGGGCGAGCAGAGGCCACCACGGCGCAGATTCTGGCGCCCATATCGCAGGTAACCTAACTTTTCTCAAAGAAAAGCAAAATTCCTATAAACTCCAGACTTTTTTTAATATGCTCTTCTGTGAATTCAGACCGTTCCGCCCTCGCCCACCTCCTGATCAGTCTGCTGACGACCAGAGACCACCTGCTCCGGAGGACGCCAAGGAGCAGGACGAGGTGAAGCAGGACGCCAAGGAGCAGGTGGAGGTGAAGCAGGACGCCAAGGAGCAGGTGGAGGTGAAGCAGGACGCCAAGGAGCAGGAGGAGGTGAAGCAGCAGCAGGAGGAGGTGAAACAGGACGAGGTGAAGCAGGTGGAGGCCCCCGAGGGCCCCCAAACCAACGGAGAGACGGCAGAGGGCCAAGGTCAGAAACCACGCCGCCCATCTAGACGACGCAGGCAAAGACAGTCGGAGTCCTCTACCTCAAAAGCAAGTGATTTTCTTCTTTTTTTTGTGATGATGCATAAAGGTAATGTTCAGTGAGCCACTTCTTAGATACGACTGACTGATCAAATGCAGAATATCTGTATGAAACGAATGAATGCTGCTCTTTTGAGCCGAAAGGCTGCTTTTAGCAAACTTCAAAGTCGAACAAAATTGTCTTGGACTAAGCCTTGAATTGGGCTATGAGCTCCATAATCTGATTATTCAGCAGTCATGGAGCGCTGTCGGCTTTGTAGCAGTTTACTAAATTCAGTGATTTCGTCAGAATTAATGATGTACCATGCTCCTCTACACAAGAACCATCAGTGTCTAAGGTGTGTATCATGCAAAAAATCCCTCTTTAATTTGGATTTAAATTCTCAAACATGGCATTAGGATCAGTTGTATTAGGTTGGTCCCATTGTATGTTAAATGCACCCTTTGTTTGCACGTATTAACAAAGAACTAAAACTTAAGATCTTTGTGTGTTCTCTGAAGAATGATACAGAGAAGTCTGCGTCAGAGCCTGGCACCCCACCTCCGTCATCTAACCAAACAGACCTGAAATCTGCTTCAAAATCGCCAAAGACCTCCCCAAAAACCTCTCCTAAAACATCAGAATCACCAGAGGTAAGGTGTTGGAACTGTCTTGTTTTTCTATGCAGGTTGTTGTGTTGACACTCCTATTTGTTTGCTTCTCAGCAGGCAGCTGCCACAACAGTTGAAGCACCATCAGAGTGACTTCCTCGCTCATGAGCCTGGGCAAGAGGTGGGACCCCGCAGTAAAGCTGAGCAGCCCCGGGTTGGGCAGGGTGGGCACAGAACGGGGCTGGGTTGCACTCCTCGTGCCATATTGGCTTCCGCTCAGAGTGCCTTGTGATGGACATTAAAAGGCTGTTAAGTAAAGTTTAAGATGAAAAGATTTTAGAGTCTTAAAGAATCTTTCTTTTTTTTGTTTTGTTTTTTTTGGACTGTTTTGTTAAATATAGGGAACAGATTTTTAGATTCAAACTCTGGATGCTAGGATTTCAGACCAGTGTATCCAATCCTTGTTTCAGGATTAGAGGCGTCTTGTTTTTGTTTCTTTAGTCTTTTTCAATCCCTTTGCCTCTTTTTGTGTTTTTATTTTCCCTTATTTTGTTTCTTGTAGGTCCTAGGGTTGGAGGACTGGACCTATGCACTGCTCTCCCCTCCCTGCACTCCCCCATCCTCCAACCCGCCCCACCCCGTCTCACTGTCACCCCTCTGACCTCCTTCTCCCCTCGTCTTGTGTTGTCCTGTCGAGGCTCTCACATTTTGGAGAGGAACTGAGTGAAGAAGAAAGGGGATACTGGTTGGTGCATATTTGGAGGATAGAAATGCATCTTTAAAAAGAAAAATGGAATAGAATGGACAATCTGCTTGGTAGCCCAGTTATTCCAACCCCTCTTAAAAAGAACCTTTTCTTTAATTGATCAGATGGGGTACATCAAGTGGTTTAGAGGAACCAGCCTTGTTTTTTATTTAGCTTTTTAATTTGATTGACGAGAAACCCAATCAGGTGTGCAGTTGGTGGTACATAATGGGAGTCAGTTAAGTTCTCTTACCACCTGAATCAGCTCCTTTTATTTCCTCGCCTAAGGATGGATTGAAGAACTTTATTTCCTGAGTTTTATTTGTGCTTTTCTTTAGAGGGGATTATGTGCAATCTGTACTTAAAATGCTAATTAAAATCATGTATCATGTCAGCCCATTTGCTTTTTTTTTTTCTCCTTTTAAAATTGAACTTGAGACAATTTCTACTTGTTAGAAATTGACAGAGGCCTTTTGGTGTTTTCAGTAAAATTATTTACAACAATTGTACAACCACAGCATTAAATTGCAGGTCCTTTGAACAATCTCAAAACTTTTTTTTTTTTTTTTTTTTTTTAAATGACAGACCACAAACGTGACAGATTTAAAGATAAAACACAAAGTTGATGCTTGCATGATTACAAAATCTACTTAAATGCCACCTGCATGATTGCACATTTTGCATATTGGGTTTATGTTTACGAAACCAAACGCCAACAGAGTACATAAAGAATTTAAACTCGACCCTCAAACAACAAACACACTATATACATGATTTACCAAAATGTTTTCTTTTGAAAGCGGTATTTCTGCAGGTCATGCCACAAGTTTCTAATTAAGAAAAACACTTAAGTTGGGAACACATGAAACTGAAAGTAAAGTTTTGCAGTTTCTTCTGTCCAGTTGTGGTTGATTAGAGAGAGCTAGCATGTTGCAGGGGTTCATATTTGAAAGATTTTCAAGCTGATCACCACCTGAAATGCATTGTTTCTACAAATCCTTTCTGAAACGGTTCCTGAATCATGAATGTATCCAAGAACTCTAAATGCATTCATCTGAAGTTCTCTGAACTTAGATCTTAGCTTTCATTTAAACTGGAAAATCCTATTTCATTATCCTTTAGTGTGTTCCCATCTTAAGTGAAAATGGGCAAGTTACATCAACTTCCTACAGTTTCTTTACTTCCAAACCTGGAAAGCTTTGGATGTCTTTAAAGTGCAAGAACTCAAATCTCTCCGCTCCATCCGTCAATATAGCAACTGAGTGCGTAGGAATAATATCCTATCGCATTGGCAGTCAGTGCCTCACCAGTCCATATTGTTCCTTGAAAGTATTTCAGTCAGTTTCTAAACCTGCTGGTTTGCAGCCTTTATCAAGGCAGAATTCAACACAATTACTCCTTTACTGTAGTATCAGCCAAGGATGATCCCAAAACATCCAAACTGTCACACACTCAACACTGCTTTGGCACCACAATCTATATATGGATATAATAGAACTAAAATAAATACATGGCAAATAAAAGTTTGGAGTTGGGTCCATATACAAGGTTCATCTCAAAGTTGTTTTCAGATTTTTTTTTTTTTTTTTTTTTGACAGGGATTTCTCAGTTGATGCTTTCCTCCCCCAAGTAGTCAAGTTCAGTGCTAGGCTTGTCCATATCCATGTCCATATCCATCATCCCTCCTGAGCGCTGATTAAAGCTGGCTGAAATCTGGTCAAAGGTCTTTCCCCTGGTCTCTGGCACTCGGAAGAATGTGTATACGAGGAAGAAAAGGAGGAGTGCTGCGAAGATCAGGAAAACATACGGCCCACAAAGGTCCTGAAAGGATGGAATCATGAATAGAGAGGTAATTAGAAAAGGAAGATTTAAGAAAAAAAGTGTTGAGTGTTGAGGGTACTCACTGCAATATATTGGAAGCTCATGCCAATGATAAAGTTGGCTGTCCAATTGGAAAAGCCTGCCACAGCCATGGCAGCTGGCCTTGGACCTTGAGAAAAAAGCTCAGCTACAAAGAACCAGGGGATGGGACCTGGGCCAACCTCAAAGAAGGCCACAAAGCCAAAGATGGCCAGCATGCTGATGTAGCTCATCCAAGGAACAGTGTCCTGTCAAGCGGAAGAAAATAGGAGTCAGAGGTTTGTTGAGATTGGTAATACTAGTTGATGAAATACCTACAATAGTACAGAGCACTCAGATCTTTGAGTTATTCACCAGTAAAGCCAGAGCCATGGTCATGATGATGGCACAAATGCACATTCCTCCCAGTCCGAACATGTGGAGTGTCCGTCGACCCATCCTCTCCACAAGGAAAAGCTGTACATAAGAGGGGAAATAGATTAACAGAGGCTGTTATCCTCAGTAGCCAAATTGAGCAAAGTTGAACATATTCTACTTCAGTTAGCTCATCACTGATTTTGTTGTAAAATCTCATTCTCGTGAAGGTTGAAGGTTCGCACACATGCCAACAGCTCTTAGAGACTGAGCTTGGACATAAGGAGCAATACAATACAGAAATTATGTTGACCATATTCACAGCAATTTCATCATGTTAGCTGGCTAGCATTGGCTAAGTAGCAGCAAACAACAACATCTGAGACTAACGGTAATGACAGTTTTACATGCGTTTCATCATGAAATAAAATAATGTCTACAAATTTGTACTGTAAGATTTCTTTAGATAGAACAAGAAGGGTCACATAATTTATACCCCCTCTCACAGAGGCTGTAAAACATGACGCTTTAGCTCAGAGTTTTGAAGACTTTTCAGTTAAAATAATTACTATCACCCTCTTTCCAGTGAAAGAAGAAAAGTCACGATCACTGAAATCATTAGCAATTATCCACTATGCATTATGTAATCCATAATAGTCTATTTAAGGTTTGCTTAGGTCCTTTTATCTAATCCAAAGTGCTGGAGCTGCTAACGGACATGTAACCCTAAAATCATTGCTTCACCTATTTAATGGCACGAAAACATTGTCACGTCATCATGACAAATCAAACTTGACCCACTTGAATAAAGGAGTATTTTGACAATCTGGCCAAAGAAACAAGTGAACCAGCCTCCTTTTTTTTTATCTTATTTACTCTTTGATAACAGTGTTAAACAGTAATGGAGACACTGATTGACTCAGAGAAGTTCATTGCAGGACTGTAGTCTTTATTGTGCTGTCTGAAACAGATTCAACACCTAAAGGTACATTTCCTGTGAGGAAGACATCAAAAAGCCAAGATAAAGGGATATTAGTGTGCATCCTCACCGAGACCACGGTGAAGGCACAGTTTACGACTCCGGCTCCTATGGTGGCGTAGACTGGACTCTGGACTCCTGCTTTCATGAAGATACTGGTGGAGTAGTAGAAGATCTGCAGGAGTTTTTTCACACGTTTAGTTTAGGTCAACGTGCTTTAGGACATTTATAAATAGGACATTATGTAAGTTGTACTGATGTCACTGTGGTGCAAAAAGTAACGAGTGGTGTCATTTTATAGGTGCAGATCAATAACCGTTTATAAATGCCAGTGAAAAAAGACTCACTGCATTGACCCCAGATAGCTGCTGGGAGAACTGCAGGAGGATGGAAATGATGATAGGCTGGCGATAAAGAGGGGAACGGAAGAGCTCAGGGATGGACACCTTCCTCTCCATGTCCATCCTCCTCTTCTCTTCCTTCATCTCTGCTAGCATGTCGCCAACATCCTGCCGGCCTGTTAACCTCCTCAAGCCTGCACAAAGAAGAAACGCAACAAGGGTTTTAGCCCACCAAAAGAGGGCATTTTAGCTATTTATTTTAAAGACAAATTAGGGTGGAAAAGGCAGAAAGCTTCACAAAGCTTGCATTATCAGATCCAATAGTATCATAATGTGAGTAGTAAGGAAAGTTAAGTAAAATTAGTTGTTGAAGTTGGGGCAATTTTGTATTTCTTGGGTGAATTCGGGGAATAGTTCACAGCATAAAAAAATGTTTGTGCTCCATGATCCAACTATTGTGACCAAAGCAAAAACACAAATGGCTATTGGTGACATATATCGTCCAGTGTCTCTTTTGTTTATTGTGTTGAACATAGCCTAAATCAAAATTTCTCACATAGATTGTGGTCCAAGAAACACTGGATACAACTTTTACTTCTCACTACTTCTCAACAAATTGTTTCATAAAACCATGTCTTCCTCCTAAATGTTATGTATGATGTTAGGGTTACTCTTAAAAGTGAATGATAATCATACTAAACTAAGGTCCAAAGTCGGTCCTCGAGGGCCGCTGTCCTGCAGGTTTTAGGTGTTACCCTGCTTCAACACACCTCATCCAGATTAAATGGATTTCTTCAAAAGATTGGTAAGTTCTGCACAAGCCAGCCAATGATGCCTTGATCTGAATCAGGTGTGTTGAAGCAGGGAAACACCTAAAACCTGCAGGACAGCGGCCCTCGAGGACCGGCTGTGGACAGTCCTTGTCTTAGAGGTGTCTGCAGAGCTGTGTTGAGCGCTCCAATCTCACTCACCACTCTTAGCATGGTGCTCCTGACACCGGATGATATAGAGAAAACGAGGGCTCTCGGGGCAGAAGGGCAGCAGACCCATTTGTAGCACAGTCGGTACAACAGTTAGACCCATCAGAACAGGCCACAAGTGCTCACTGCCGAGTAAGGACTCCAGCCCAAGGATCTGCATGAAGAGAGGAAACAAGTTCAAGAGCACATAAACTGTAAAAGTAAACGCTTTTACAAAAAACTAATGGGACTGATGGGACACGAGGGAAGAGCTTTTGTGCTACAGTGGATAGAATACTTCATGGAAGTACAGGAAAAGGGAGTAAGTTCAGAAAAAAGTGGGAAGAAGCAGCAAGACTAAAAGTTTGGAGAGTTGAGGGGGAGAAGTGAGGCAAGTCCAAATATGCCTCCCATACTATACCTGTGCTATGAGAATGCCAGTGACTATAGCCAGTTGGTGCAGTGTGCCCAGAGCCCCTCGAAGACTCGTTGGCGCTATCTCACCCACATACATTGGTGTCAGCCCAGATGCCAACCCTGTTCATAGGAAAAGATGGATGAGTGACCAAAAATCAGTCATGAGGGAGATGAACAACTGCAACACTGCAATAAAAAACAAATGAATAAAAAGACTTGAACATACATAACGAGAACGAAACGGGGAACAGAGCGGTGGAAGACTCACCACAGTAGGCACCAATGACGAAACGCCCAAGGATCATCATTTCAAAGGAGCTACAGAGCTTAGACATTCCCATCAGACTTCCACCCATAAAGGCAAACATGTTGTTCATGAGCATGGCTTTCCTCCTGGAAGAAGCACAGACAAGCCTCTTTGAAATGTTACTGCTCAAATGTTAGATGTCATACCATCTAACATGATCCAGGTGTAGCCCATTTCTTTATGAAACAGTGTAAACATAAAAGAGATGAGCGCTCGATTCAGTGACTCCACACGGTGAGTACACTTATATTCACTGCGTGTGGAGTTTAGCCTCCAGAGGGCAGTATTATACAGAAACACTCATGGTGGCAGCAAGTTCCTTCACTCGTCAGTGAAACTTCTGTACTTCTTTATTTGAGATGTTAAAAGTTCTGGAAATTGATACATTAATTGTTTTTTAACTATCAAGGGAAACTTGAAGCAGTACGCAGCGGTATCGTCACAAATCATGTGACAGGCATTCAGTTCTTTTAAGAGAATACAACGATCCCCTCAGACATCATGAATATATATTCAAATCTAATTTGAATTTGAGAACTTGTTTTTTGTTACTAAAGTTCAACCTTCTTTGTTCCATTACAGTTTTATAGGTCATTATGGTTCCACACGTACAGTATCACAAAAGCATGATTCTTCACTTATTCTGACCAGAGCAGAAATGTTTCACTCAAAAACAGTGACTTGACATGTTAAAATGAATTGTAGCAATATGGCATGACGTTTTAAGACGATTTGGACTCTATCAGGATTTTAGAGTCATATCTCCCTCGCTGTACTGTCCAATCTTGTGCAAATGGCAAATATTGTGCCACTGCTTGAACAGATTTATTAAGCCATTCATGTGTAACCTGTGTCTAAAAAGGGCTTTAAATAAGATATCTTTTTTAACTATTTGACACATTTTTCTGAGGTCCCATTGAGAAAATACCTGTTGGTTTAAACACAGTGGCTCTTGTCTCACTGTTTTGAGGAGTGGAGATAAGTGCTGAACCCTGCCAACACTCCCTGGTCTGAAGTTCAGGCACTGAGAGTCGGGGCTGATCCCTCTTTGTGTCTCAGTTTCTTTAGTCCAGTGTTGAACTGGTTCAAGTTGTTCTAAAAGTTAGATGAAAAGTGTTTGCTGCACATACACAGTCTTTAGCTAACTTGTTGAAACAGGACTGTCTGCTGTGCTCTTATATCCTCTGAGGGTTGTGGTAGATGTAAGATGCCTGCTCCTCAGTACAGCTGACAGCAGGACGTGGAGCTGGGCTCAGAGGTCGAGGCTCAGCAGAGGAGGTGGAGTGATTTCGACAAGTGACGTGCTTTTGAAATAAAAAATCAGAATAGCTATAAATGAGGAACTTTCTAACAAAGGGGAAGTAAAAGAAACGCCCGGTTTTACACTTGCTGGTGACTTCCAAGAACAGAAAAAAGTGATTTTTACATAATGTGTCAAACTTAGTCTGCTCTGTTTGGGCAGATTTATATTTTGGGCGCCTGTAGCTAAGGAGGAAAAGCTGTCGTCTGGCAATTGGATGGTTGGTGGTTTGATTCCTGGCTTCCCTGAAGATGTCAAAATGTCCCCTGGCGAGAAATTGAACCCCATGTGTGTAAATGTGTGTGAGAGAGAAAAAGCCCTGTGTAGCCTCTACACTATAGAGAAATGCTATATGAGTGTGTGAGTGAATGGTTGAATGCGGCTTGTAGTATCAAAGCATTTTGAGAAAAAGCACTTTATAAATACAATCCAATTATCATTTTATGGGACGTGAAGCAGCTGCTCATTTTTTGTTTTGATTATGTCAAAATTCGCAACTAGGCTGAGATTAAGTCAAAATGTTATATAGTCCCTTTGAAGTGGCATTTGTTTTATAGATAAAACTTTATTTAATCTTATAATAAAGATTCAAATGAATTGAAATGAATTATAGTTGTCTTCGGTAATAGAAGAAAAGCTCAGACTTAACGAGTCCTATGTGAGGAGGAATAACTCCGTAAGTTTTCCAACCATTTTCATACATAAAAAGCTTGAAATATAAGACTCTTTAAATCCTACTTTACTAAATACTTCATTCTCGGTGTACGTGCACTGGTGCTTTCACACTTCTGTGAGTGGCACTCAGGTTTGGCTGGTTTCAGGGTGTGATGTCACAACGTTGTCACATGCTGTACAAGCCTTAACCTGATATTTAAGATGAGCCAGAGAAATGTTCCACTGCACAGAGCTACACTTATTCTGCACACACGGTTAAACCCTAAAGTAAGAGCAGAAACATGAATGCCATTTTCACAAGGTTTTCCAACCTCTGATTTTGTCACCCACCGAACAATAAGACCCCTGTTAAAGATGACCTCTATTTTCACAGGACGCTAGGGTTGCTTCTACCTTTTGACCTCAGAAGTCACGGCAGCTTTACCAGCAACACCAGTGACAGCTGCTTTTTTTTAGGAAGACTGTGTTCTTAGTGCGCACACGGTGAACGCTCCCACCCCCACCCCACACTCCTCCACACCCCTTCTGACCCAGTGCCGCCAGCTCTGTTAAGATCCCCTTTCAGCCTCAACGGAGGCTGAGGGCTGAAGTCCAGTTTGCATCCCAGCTCTGGTTACAGCAGGAAACTGGGTCGCCATGAAACAATCTGGACGAGGTCCCTCTGAATGACTGAGCCTCAACATAAGGATCAATTTTAGATTTATATACAGAAATGAACACAGAGACAGTGATGTTATCATTGAAGATTAAAAGGGTTGACCAGGCCTGAGATAGCAAAAGAAATGTTATATCAAAGAAATAAAGTTGTATTTTTTATTGAAATTAAAGCAAAAACTTTTACAACATTAATTCTTGGAGTATATGTCAATAGAAAATAATTATGATGCAAACACCTCAGAAAACTCCTCCCATTTTTTGCTTTTAGTTTCTGTTTCTGTTTTTGTATGAGATCATTTAGTTTATGACATTTGCTACAAACTTTGCATCCATCTTGTGCCTCCTCTCTTTATGTACATGATGAACTTGTGCGTTTCACTTGTCCGGTGTATATATGACAACAGAAGTTTTAAAATACCTTGGTCAATTAGGAAGATGAGTTCAAATTGATGCTTTGCTTTAACAGACAGCACATACATCCATGCAGCCACCAACTAAGCTGGAAACCTTAACTTACAGTGAATATAAGATCAGTCAACTTGATCGTGTTGGTTACATTTGAAAACATTTTCAAAGCTTGGGTTCGTGCTACATTCAGCACTCTGGCAACAATCAGTTGTAATGATTTGAAAGTGTGACATGTTGTATTTGCCTACCTGCCCAGCCACTCGGAGATGAAACCCACACAGAAGGAGGAGAGCATGCCCCCAATGGAGAAGATGGCTACAGACAGCGACCAGAGGGAGGTGAGTGTCCCTGCGGATATGGGTTCTCCGTATCGGAGCACCCATGTTGCGTTGTAGTCCTCCTCAATAATCTATCAGGGATGCAAAGATTAGTCATGTTATGGAACTGATTTCAGTTGTTTCAAAGTTTGTAAAACTCTGAGAGGTGCTCAATAACAAGCAGGGTTTATTAAAGCTGCAGGGGCACCACCTTATATTTGTGATTACTGTGTTAGGTAGGATTTTGACTTCTTTTATCATGATGACCTTTAATGTTTGTACTGCTGCCAGGGCCACAGTGTAAAGAAACTCACAACTTTTAATAAGAGGCATCATTGAGGACTGACCAAGGTTAAATTGGCTCAAGTTGGTCTCCTTGGAGATTAACTGTGAATTCATCCAATTTAAAAAGAATGACTTCCTGTTGCCACTGGGTGGCGCTGTAAATACAACAGAATACATGCATGTAAATCTGCTCAAGCCTGGACACTTATCCTACATGTGAGGTCTGGGGAAGATCAGATAATGTCTGTGTAATTTACAACAAATTTTAGTGTCATGGTGTAATGTTAACATTTGTCACAGCACCACAAACGTACCCTTCAAAACAACAACAACAAAAAACAGCTTGATTTAAATACAAAATGGCTAACTTTCTGTTGGGTTTAGGGGACACGTTCAAGAGGCTTTTGTGTTTGCAGATAGTGGAGCCATACAACTGTCATACATGTCACAAGTGGTACCAGGGCTCCTTTGATAAGTTACACCATTTTCCTGGTTCATATTTCATCGTTAGACTTTGTCCCGCCTATTTGACGAACCCAAAGATGTCTCGGAACGGACGTAAGATTTGACTGACATGTCTGAATCACAACGACTTTCTGTGTCACTGCGAAACATCCCACTTTGCCGCACCACCAAGGCCATGCTGTGTGGCACAAACTCTCAGTTTTCACTCAGAAGCATCATTAAAACATGTTCAGACCAGATCTAAAGAGGATCCTGCCAACAGGCTGGAAGATGAACATTACAGCGTAAAATAATTACCACTAGATGCGGGGTTGTGACATTTTGGTCATATTGTTTATGTGTACATGTTATGTTTGGTGCTGTTTAGACCTAATATGTGTGTGTTATAACAGCTTCCTTTTTAATGATAAAATCAACCAATATTTGCCAGGCTGCCACGCTCACACACAATGCAGAAGAAAAAGAAGAAACACTACAGATACAATACTGTCCTAAACAACCTTCGGAGCTTAGACCCTTAAAAATCAGCTGCTGTGAAAAAATTGTTTGATCACATGGCTTCTGATTTTACTATTTTAACCACATGTCTAAAATGTACCTATCTTTGGCTTTATATTTGAAATTTTCCATATAAAGCACGAAGCATACATCAATGTAAAGCTGCTCTGTGAGTAATAATTAATATATAAGGCTCAAACATATCAGTGAATCAAATACAGCTAATACTCATTTGCCTCTTGCATGCAAGCTTCGCAAGCCTCTTGTGAATACAGATGTACTGTAATGGCAAACAAAACATGCTGAAAATACCACAGACACAGAGACTGAGCGGCTCAGTGTGTTTGCAGTAAACCAAATTCATCAACAGATCCCCAAATACCAGCAGCTGAGTACAAGCCTGACTTAGCACAGACTTTCTTGTGTCCATGCACATACCAAGCAACACTCTACGCTTTTAAGTTTATAATGACATAGCCAAGTGGATGTTCAACTGTTCTGTGATGTACAATTTAAGCACCTATAAATCATTTTAGATACTTTTTTCAACTTAGTTTCCGTGCATGCCACCATGCTGGAACAGCAGATGTGGCTGCAATATGAGCAGCAGCGTACTTTATTTCTGGAGCAAGTTTCAAGTTTGTTATCTAAATATCATGTCTAACTGTGTTATGATGTCAAACATGCCACCTTGATATATCAGTAAACCAGGAGAAACTGTGTGAAAAGCTGCTAGATAAACAGAATAGCCACAGCGCCATCATGGTGACAACAACACCGCCTGAAAAGCTGACGTTTCACTTAACCTGGTAACAATAACATGATGCAGAATGTGTCAGGGTAACAGGACAGTTAAGTTTACATTCGGTCAAACGCTGCAAGCTGCCACTTGGCAGCATAGCGATTTCTCTGGATATCATTCTCTGGATATCGTACGTCAGCCGAGTGATCAATGCTCTTTTCTTTTTTTTACCTTCTGAGGTGCATTAATGACTCCGATGTTGTAGCCAAAAGTTAGAGATCCCAGAACAGCAGTGAATACTGACAGAGCAAGGGTTCCAGTCACCGTCTGCAGAACAAACCCACACAAAAAGCACACAGATAGGTAAATCACAAAAGAATATCTAATTAAATTTTCATACAGGGAATAATGCTGAGAAATGTCTTTATAACTCTGTATTTATGGCAAATTATATGAGAGCTTAAGTGTCCAGATAGGATTAGACACACTCAAACACACACACTTATATCACTGCTCAACTAATATCAACTATATATAACTGTGATCCTGATGAGAGACAATCCCTTTAGTGCCGTCCATGACTTCACTGGCTACTCGCCTGAACTTTAGCTTCCCTGTAGTTTCCCATCAGGCCACAGGCACCTGTTTCCACGGTGACAGATGAGATGACCTTGGGGGAAATTAAAATCCTCCCCAACAGCAAAGAGTTTAAGTTTCCACAAAGGACCACCCTCTAACCCTAACCCAAGTTACTTAGCCTACAAAGTCTGATGATATCGTGCCTGAAAAACCTGACGACGGTCTGCAAGCTTTGACCTAATCAAGTCTGGAAGGAGATGCTGGATAAACAGAGAATTTCTCACCCATCAGGGTGACAACAAGACCTCCTGAAAAGTTGACCTTTCGGTGATGTGGGCCTGGTCAGAATAAAAGGGTTAAAAAAACTATTTCATGGGTACATTTGAGCTTTATTTCGTATCGTATTGGGGTTTTTTGTAGATGAGGGAAAACAATGTGTAAAACTGACTGATGTGTCTCGTGATAAAATCATGGTAACTATTATATATTTACACTAAAATCAGATATAGCTCTAAAGTTTGACCGAACGTCAGAGGTTCAAATAAGTCGCTATCTCTGCTTCTTGACCTTGCTATGTTGAGTCTTTGGATAAGTGCTGTTTATTATTTAAAAACCAAAACAGAAGGGTGTGTGTTCATGAATGCGTGTGCCTTCTCAGAAAAGGTGAATCATAAGTAGCCAGTTCTCCTTTATTGAACCTGAACTGCATTTGACTACAGATGCATGATTTACAACTTACTTATTACCTAGCAGGAATTTTTCTCTACCTGCTCTGGGCTACCTGTAGGCCAAGTCACCACACATCATTGAGTTATAGCCTTATTGTATGTGATTAATACTACAATATTATTATCAAGATTATAATGCTTTTACAGATATATCCCTAAAGAACATTCCACTGATCCCTTAATCTTATGTAAAATAACTTATATACGCCACCTATGTAAGTGCAAACTATGTCCACAAACTTATCAGAGCAGATTCAGGAACTGTCACCTTTATGGTACAAATCAGAGAATTGTCAACCCTGTTCTTTCAAAATCAGGGGACTCTAAATAATCCACAGTCACAGGAATATAACACTTAAAGCCTTACCCTTACCTGCTTAACCTAGAAAATATTTCTCCAAAATAGCAGCTGGTGGTGGAAACAATTTGGACAAGATGGCTGATGATAAACCCACAATACTGATCTCTGATGGCCCAATAAACGTACTGTCTGTTGCAAAAGCCTTAATCATAGATTGGTGATTTTTTTTCAGTCATTAATGATTTTAGGCCCTGCAGTGCAGTACAATTAACTGGATTAGATTTTTCCAAATCTTACAGGATTTAGATGGACTGCATTTAAACTGGTTTTTTTCTTGTTTTAGAGATCACTCAAAGCACTTTTTCTCTACAGGACACATTTACCCACTGACACACACACACACACACACACACACACACTCATAGAGCTCCTTTTGGGTCTACAGTATATGCAGAGCTGTTCTTAATCTATCATGCAAGCTAAAAGGAACAAAAAAAACAACAACATGTC
Source organism: Odontesthes bonariensis (assembly GCF_027942865.1). Classification (NCBI taxonomy): domain Eukaryota; kingdom Metazoa; phylum Chordata; class Actinopteri; order Atheriniformes; family Atherinopsidae; genus Odontesthes; species Odontesthes bonariensis. The sequence goes on along the minus strand of NC_134524.1, from coordinate 10,904,835 downwards.
TTTATCTTAAGTTGCTTTTCATATTTGTTGGACTACAGGAGAAAAAACACAGTTCCCAAAAAAGCAGGACATTTCTCCAAGAGTGCACCAGAGATATATCCGTGCGTAAAATCTTCCCATCGAAATACGCACGGGCTTTTCCAAAAATTCCCTGCAACACAAAACTCTTCACATGAATTACGTGATAGAAAATGAATAAATAAAAATAAAGATTACCTCTCCTCCGAGCTGCTGAAACCCGGCCGGCATGATTTCGACAGCTCCAGGCACCAGGTGGCACTTGCTGACAGATGCGTCTGGTGCCAAATTGCGCTCAAACCTTGTGCGCTTCAGCACCAAAAGCTGGACAGATTAGTTAAATCCACTGGAAAAGCCGAAGGTGAGAAACCGGGCGCGTCCTGCCCTGGAAGTTGTCCTCCCTTTTTTGAAGTTTGTGTTTGTGTCCGTCCAGCTGGGGATAGAGTGACAGCCACGTGCACGCCTCTAGGATACGCAGGAGAGGGGAGGAAGAAAAAGGGGAGGGGAGGGGAGGAGGTCTGATCTTGAGGTCCGGCGACAGAGGTCGAGACGCAAGCAGGAAGCTATCTTGACCTTAACTGTCATTGGTTGAAGGGGAGGAGCACATGTTCAGGGAGAAAACTGGGGTGAATTAGAAGAAGTATCTGGTTATCATTATGATCTGAAGGAGATGAAGCAATGAGATGTGGGATCCTCTTTAAATCAGGAATCATTGATCAATCTCAAGAGCTCATGTTCCACAGATCTGAACAGTGCCCAATTTGGGGGCCCACGTTTATGAGCACTGTTACATAATGACCACTAACCTGAGAATTACCAACTGGTGCAGGAAAGAAAGTCTCCCTCACAAGGTGCATGATCTGTGGTCTACTGAGAGTTGAATCATTTGATTTGAATTTTTTTTTACATACAAATATCAAATCTATTACAGGTTATGGAGGTCCACAGGAGTTTGGCATCAATGAACTCGAGTCAGAATCCAGCACCATGAGTCAACATTTCTCATCTGCAGCAAAGAGGGGCTCGTCTTCACCACGCTGGTTGCCATTGTCTGTCTTCCCAACAGTCTTAAATCCCTTTCTATTTCAGATCACATGCCAACGAGGTCATACACTGCAGCCCCCCCCCCCCCCCCCCAACAACCCCCCCCCAACAACCCCATCCCTATTCCATAACCAACCCCCCAACTCACTCTCTGTTGCATACAACAAAGCTTCACCACCTCCCCAGCAGGCAACAGGTGGATCCTAAATTTGGGCTGTGGCACCTGAGTTAGCTGTGTGGTTGTGGTCAGGGAAAGTTTGAAGCAGGACACCCGGTGGATCTGAGGAGTCTAAGGGGGTGTGTTGTGGGAGGGTGGGGTGAGTCATGGGTGGGGAGATCTGCCAAAGAGTTCTCTGGAAAGATACTTGCTCCACATCACTCAATAAATTAATTCAGCTCCACCCCTTTAGGCACACCCCCACCTCACGCCACTCTCTCTTTGGAGCTCGCCGCCTTTGCTTATTTCCTTTTGCTGCCCACATTGCGAAACAGTATGACAATCTGACACCACTCAACCAAAGCCAGGGCCCCAAGCAGAGTCATGTGTGACTTTGACTAAATGCAGAGAAACTTAACACCATCAGAGCAGTGGCGTAGAGCCCCCGCCAACATTTGAGGCTCGGTGTGTGCAACCGAGAAGAGAAAGACAAGATGGTCCAGAAGATATCATATGCATTCATACAGAGAGAGCCAAGAACACTGATGGAGACACGTACAGACTTGGAAAATGATATAAATACACTAACACACACAAGTGGGATTATGCAGTCCTCATTTTTAACAAAAAGCACCCATTCAGCTACTATTTTACAGCACAAAATATCACCTGGGTTGTCTCTACAGTAAAGATGCCAGTCAGTGTATGTTTTACTGTTTATCTGACCAAAAAAAACAGCCACTCCACCACAAACACACACACGTACACCATGTGACTCCTAGTGATGCAAAGCAACTGCATGTGTAAATACCCTTCCTCCTTGTCATAACCTATATATAAGGTGTGTGTTGTTGGTGGGGTCAGCCGGTTCAAAATCATGCTACAACGCACTGAGTCGCGTGATTAGTGGCAGGTGTTGAACTGTATGTGTCACACATTCTCATCAATCTGCACTATTAGTCCAGTTGTCTCCTGGGAAAAAATGTGAGATCATGTGATCTAAGACAGAAGAAACAAACACCAGAAGAGGCCTGAATCAATATGATTCATTAGCTGGTTCTGTATATCATGTGTATAAAAATGTTCTGTTATTATTAATGATCAAATCCCTTTATCATGATGGCAAAGTTAGATTTAACTACAAAATATGAGTTGAACAGTGAATCTAAACATTCATCTTTATTGACGACGACAACATTTCCGAAATTTTTTTTAGTGTTTTAAAAATCTTTTAAATCTTACACCAAACTGATGATATAGCAAACAATCAGATTACTCAGATTTTCAATATTTATTTATTGATTGATTTATTTATTTATTTATTCCTATCCAAAACAAAACAAACAAACTAAAACCGCCAACAGAATTATGTTTAGAGTAATTAGATTAACAGGCAACTGCTTTATAACTGATTTGTTATTTATATGATTTTTATATATGAGTAAAAAGGCATCCCAGAGAGGAAGATTCAGGATCAAAGATGACAGGGGTGTTCCCCACTCTGTGAAGAACTGTGTGAGCAAAAAAATCAACAATTTAGGAATAATGTTTACTATCATAAAAGAAACAAACTACATTGATTTCATCAGAAAATAGTTGATCATTCAGAGACTGCAGAGAAATCTCTGTACAGTAAAAAGGAAATTGCAAACCCATTCACTGTCATTCTAAGCTCATCACAGACCGGCGGTTCAGGAGCCCGCTGTGTCGATGTTGAACACACATGGTACCTGTGAAACATCACTTTTTGTTGTGCAGGGTTTGGTTTTCAAAAGTAATATCTTGCTGGCAATATGGGAAAAAGCCAGCAAAGCATTCCATCCATCTATCCATCCATTTTCTATACCCGCTTTATCCGATTCAGGGTCGTGGGAGAGCTTATCCCAGCCGCTATTTGGCAAGAGGCGGGGTACACTCTGGATAGGTCACCGGGCCATCACAGGGCCACACAGAGACAAACAACCATCGCTCAAAACTTTTTTCGATAATTTCGAATCACCAATTCACCTAATATGCATGTTTCTTTATAGTGGCAGGAAGCCGGGGGACCAGGAAAGAACCCACTTATGCATGGGCGGAACATGCAAACCTGTACATTTGTACATTAGGAGGAAGTAAAAGAGAAAGCAGGAGGTCAACATAGATACCAGAAAAAACAATAGAAACGTGATTATCCTTCTACTCGCCTCTGACCTCCTTGTTTTAAGTGAGCACTGTGTAATGATGTTTTTCTGCTGACTTTTACTAGTTCTGCAGCCGGTGCATCATCACCTCTACTGAAGCTGAACTGGCAGTGTGAAGCTACAGAGCAGCTATCTGTGCACTGGAAAGTGACAGTAGAGGGGATCTCTGTGAGCTGAGAACTGATGCGAACGGCTCTTGACCAGCTGTCCACGTGTGACAGGTTGGGAATAAGAATGTGTCGGGAAATTAGTTTCAACAGCTGTGATCTATTTATTAACCACATGATTGTGTCAGTGAACAGAGTTCAGTGGTCTCATAAAAACAAGAATGAGAAATTCTGCCACCTTCCTGTGCCTCAGGTCATTTAAGATGGATGATTCTTTTTGGACGTCCATGATCCGCTTCGTTATCAGTGAACACTGTAAAGTTTAAACATGACGAGGATGGTTCTTTAAGGAACGACTAAATCTAACCAAGTGATGGGCACGTTCTGCAGATACTAGACTCCACCCAACTCTCAAGTAGCTTCATATTAACAGAGCGACACTGATCTTAACTTTCAGCAAGAAAATTAGCATATTTCCAAGACTCTTCATTGAAGTTGCACTGCAAAGAAAGAGGGAAGATGTTGATTTAATGCTTCAGATAGGATCTGTTCCTTAAATTACCTGCACTGGGAAGAGAGGAATAAAGGAAATCAGCTCAAATTTTTATGTTCAGTTCTTTAGTAATGGGATATTTTTATTAGAGGGTTGAATGGTTCTGAGAAAGCAAATAAAACCCCGAAACAATGCTGAGTCCAACAGTTTCCAGTCTGAAGCTTAAGTTTGGCAGCCACTGGGAGTGGCTTCTTGTTCCCACAGTAATGGCATACACACAATGAGAAAATATCACATTACACATTGCATTTTTTGAATTTCCCAAATTGGGGGATAAATAAAGTGTTTTTCTATTCTTCTATTCTATTGGATTAGGTCGATGTTATGCTGCAGCACTACAAGAATAAAATAATGGTCTGTTAAACCGCACTATTGTATTTATGTACAGTGACCCTCTGGAACAAGTCCAGAGACGGCTCACTGACTCCATCAGCGCATTCATTCAAAGGTCATACTGCCACAGTTGCCCGAAGTAGCACCAGGAACTGCCATGCACTCAAAGTGATGGACGAGAACCAACATGCACAGATGAATGTTTGGATGTAACTCTGGAGGACAGACACCGGCTCTGTTGCACAAATCATATGACACAGCTGCAGAGTTTTTCTGAGTTTTTCTGCAGTTCTGGGCTCCAAGGGTGCAGAAGTCGTCTCATCAGTGGAGAGGCGAAGTAAAGAGAGGCGGCATCATCCAGCCTGTTAGGATAGATTATGAAAAGATTTAAGAGGGCTGATGTGGGAAATCAGTCTATTTCAACTCAAACTCTGGTTTTAATCAAAGAAATTGTATAATCTTTAAAAAGTAACATGACCAGGAATGCATACCCCGACAGTCCTCGAGTGAAACGCTGACCTTGCTCACTTGAAGGCCCCTTTCAGAGCTGACCTCTGACCTAACTGGATAGCGAAAGAAGTGTGGCTTCACCCATCAGTCATGAACCGGTCAACTGCTGCTTTACCGGAAATACTGCTGGTGGGTCTTTTCAACTTACAACATGATAAAAACAAATGTGTCGCAAGAAGCACAAAAAAGCTATAGGTCTTATTTAGAAATGTTTTTATTCAAACAGTCTGCACACTTTAACATACAATAAGTGCTCAGAAAAAAAATCAAGAAGCATTTCTGTAATTAAAGCATAATTTGGTCATTATAAAACTGGATATATGTTTAAGTTCCAGGGGTACTTTGTTATCTGCTGACTTATCTTTTTATTTTTTTCATGACTCACCATATGTTGCTTTCAGGTGCTCATTTAGAAGTTGTTTTGTACATCATCAAACTGAATAATTGTCAAACCGGCATTATTTTCGCCAGTCAGTTTCACATTTGTTGCAACAGCCGTCGTCACTGAAGAAACCTTCTTTCTACTTAAATGTTTTAATTCCAAAAACTCAAACCATGAGAACTATATCGCGTAAACTCTATTAACACATAATATAGTTGTAATTCAGTCAAAAGTATAACAAAACACAAAAAAAAGAAAAATCGTGTTACCTGTTCTCGAAGGGATGAAACATTAAAATATGCTTGATACGCTGCAAAATTCCAATGACAAAAAAAAACCCAGTTAACTTTTGACTAAATCCAAAAGTTTTATAATCACCATTTTTCCCATAGTTCTAAATGCAGCAGTGTTGCGCGGCATTGCGTCACGACGGATTATCGCTTTATGATTGGACGGCGCATGCACATTTATCCCGCCCCTCCACCCTTTGGCTCTTCGGGAATCCCCGACAACGTGCTCAGCTTTAGCTCAAAATATTTTGGCTTCCTCGACGCTTTCAAATCGGCTGATCTGCAAATACTTGTGAGTCACTCTCTTGTACTGTCATAGTGGGACGTTTAACATAGCTGCTCGACCATTCACGTAAGTTAAGTTAAAGTAACATTTAAGCTGGCAACTTATTTTAACAACAAGTAAAGTTTTGCAGCAGTTTAGCTAGCCGCGGTGAGTCAGCCGATTCAACGTATCGCCAACGTTATTAGCTTGTTTAGCTAACGCGGAGCCCGCTTGCAAACACAAAACAGCTGAAGACTCTTTGTTGTGGTCGATGATTATTTGCCTGTAGAAACCCTTTGACAAAAAAATCTAAATGTCTTCATGGTAATATAGTTAATAAACAACTTGGCGAATAACTGACGTTAGTTTCATTCAATGATGTTTGGGCCTCCGGTTTGATAGAAAATGGACGATAGCTAACGTTGGCAAGTGGATTTGTTGTTGTTTATGTTGTGCTCTTTTGTGCTGTCTGAGGAGTTTAATTTAATACGTTATATAAATTATAGTAATACGCTTTTTATTTTAAATGGCATCTTAACAGGTATTTGAGCAGAACAGGGCTTTAGGCCTACTTAGTTTAAAGTAAATTCCTTTTTTGTAAACATAGTTTTTATGATTCAGTAAAAGTTAACTTGTAAATGTCAATAATAATTTACCACATGTTTTAAACGCGGGACTGATATTTGGTTACTTTATTTAAGTAAAGTTTTCACTTGTTACATTGGTTGTAAGGTTAAGCTTGCACACAAACATTTCAGCTTTAGACCATGTTTGGGGTTCTTTGAAGTTGTGGTAATATAACAAGAAAGTAGTGAAATTGCATCTCAAATGTGTTTGGCACAACTTGTTTGAAACTATAGAACTTTTGATGTAATCTGCTCGACAAAAGTCCTCACTTCCTGTTTATCTCCACAGCACTAAAGCGTGGCTCTTCCTGATTTTCTGAACGAAATGAAGGAAGAGGACAGATTTGAGAGTCTGCCACTGAGCCAGGATTCCTTTAGGGAGCTGTGGGAGAGCGTGTAAGTAAAGTTTCATACCACATAACAATTAAAAACATACAGAAAAGTTTCTTCAATTGGTCTCTGTTGTTTTTTTCTGCAGGGTGACTCCCTCCATCTCCTCCATCCCCACGTCCGATCAGCCGCATCCGGCACCATGGGTTGGAGACGGAAATATGTACTTACTGGTAAATATGCACGTCCATGCCTTAAACTGAAACTTTTCTCAAACTAAATTACAGCAATGTATTAAGAATTTCTAGTGGTTATTTCAGTCTAAACTTATGTTTATGTAATAATACTGGTAAACTTTTCCCTCTTCTGTGTTTTCTTGAAGGACCAGGAGTTAAATAGGTTCGACGAGGATCTTTTCGAGTTGCCCAGCGAGTCGGGGACCAAAGATGGCTTTAACCCCTCTGCCTCCACTGTGCCTGTTACCACAGACTATCCGGGAGATTGTGGATTTGAGCTCCGGTTTCAGCAGTCTGGCACAGCCAAGTCTGTCACATCCACAGTAAGTTGTTCTTCGCCTGCTCCGTAAAGTTATGGAATGAAAATTGTGTCGTTGTCTTCTGTTTCCTAAACAAGATTTGTTAATGTGACACAGAGGATAGTGGAGTGTTTCTCTACTAGGTTGTGCTTTGTCTGTTCTGAGCAATGTGATAAGAACTCTGCATACTACTCCAGGATTATTAGTTATTAATTGTATAGTTCAAACTGTTTTACATACTTTGCCTCAAAAGCTAAAACCTCAGTCTGACTGGCTGCAGATTATCCAGTAACTAACTATGATAAGAAGCAGAAGCGTGCCGCTTGAGCACTTCATCTGAAACAAGGGATTTCAACAGCTGCTTATAGCTGAGGGGTCTCTGAGTATAATTCTGTTCCATCTGTAATTTTGTTGTAAAATGTTGAAACTGATGATGCCTATTGTTTTTAATTTACAAACTTATCTACACAAAATTAAAGTTCTCCAATATAAAAATGAAAGTTTTTGATACCTGCAGTTATACAAAAAAATGTAAAGTATAAGATCTTTAATAATTACCATAAAATAATGGAAAATCTCACCTTGAAATTGCATTAAATGTCCGTTCTTTCGCATCTTGTGGTTCCATTCATGTAGCGTCTCATTCATTGTGACGATTTGGTAAATTTTAAAGCTTCAGAGTAAGTCACTTCATCAAAGAGCCAATGGCGTATATGATTCCACGGTGACTCATCCAGCGGTGCGCTGTGGTTGGCCAGTTCGGTTGAGCTTAGGGTGGTCTGCCCTGAAACGCCCGCCTCCGGCGACTGGTGCTCTGGTCTCTGGGAGAGGTGTAGAGTGGTTGTAAAGCACAGCTCTGACATGACGGGGCATGTTCTTGAGCAGACTTCCTTCAGAGCTCAGAGGGTTAAAAACGTGTTTTCTTTTTCTTTTTTTTTTAACAAAGAAAGCTGATACAATATTGCCTAACATTTAGTTTTATTCTTTGAAGTGATCAGTAGTTAAACTGTTAGATCAAAGTAATTATAGTGTGTGAGTGTTGCTTCTTTTTTTTTTTTTATCCCTTTTTATATTGCTGTAAGTGAGTTGATGCTAACATTTGTCTTTCTACCTGTGCTTTCTTTCAGTATTCAAAGCTTCTGAATAAGCTCTACTGCCAGCTTGCGAAGACCAGTCCGATAGAAATTCTGGTCACCAAGGAGCCTCCACAGGGTGCGTTTGTCAGGGCCACAGCAGTTTATAAAAAGACTGACCATGTGGGCGAAGTCGTGAGACGATGTCCCCATCACCAAAACGAGGACTGTAAGGAAATCTTTCTGAATTGCCTTGAAAGGGTTTAAATATTCGTGAATGGCATCAAACTGCAAGCGAAATAGTTCTGACGTGTCTTCTGTCCGTGTTTCAGCCACAGAGCATCGCAGCCATTTGATCAGGGTGGAGGGCAGCCAGCTTGCTCATTATTTTGAGGATGCCTTCACCAAGAGACAGAGTGTGACTGTTCCTTATGAGGCTCCACAGGTATGGCTGCCCCTAATGTGCCCGCGTCTTACATCACCGTGTTAATTTGCCCTGTTTTCTACATCTAATTGTTTTTTAAAGCATATAAGCGTTTGTCTTTTATCGTTTAAATCCGTAAAGGATTCAAGGATTCAAAGGTTTATTGTCATATGTGCAGTTAGAAACATGTTTCCCTCAGACAATGAATATTTTTTTCTTTGTTGCCCGCACTGGATGTCCAAATATATAATAATATAAGATAAAGATAAAATAAGCATGCAACAACAATATTCTAACAAGATTCTTCAATAAAATAGAAATAAAAATATAGAAATCTAGCCTGTGTACATAATGTGCAGTATTTGTGTGATTTAAAACATGGATCCTCGTATAACGGCACCACTGCTTAGAAACGCATGGCGTTCTTCTACAGTGGTAATTAAATTTAGTTTGCCGTATGAAGGTAATGACTTTAATCCATTATGCCTCCATCTGTTTCAGTTGGGCTCAGAGATGACCACCATCCTGCTGAGCTTCATGTGCAACAGCTCCTGCATGGGGGGCATGAACCGCAGGCCTATCCTCACCATCCTGACCCTTGAAACTCCAGAGTAAGTCGATGAGTTGTTTCTCATTTCTTAATCGGATATGAACAGTCCTGGTGTGGCCTTTGGCTGTGGAAAATTGGGGAAAAAGTCGTGTCATCGCTTGTGTTTGTGACGTTTTGTTTAAACTAAAAATCCTAATCGCCCTCACTCTTGTCCACTTGCTCCTCCAGGGGACTGGTTTTGGGCCGAAGGTGCTTTGAAGTCCGTGTCTGCGCGTGTCCGGGCAGAGACCGTAAAACTGAAGAGGAAAATAAGAACAAGATGCAGAACGGCGCCAAGCAAACCAAGAAACGAAGTGAGCTTATCCTAGTTTTACCTCCTGGGTTGGTTTCTGCTTGCCTTTGTTTTCTTTTTTTCCCCATCGCTGACTTTGCCTTTGTTTCTTAGAGAGCACCCCCGCGCCCGAAGCTTCTTCTGTGAAAAAGTCAAAGTCTGCCTCGAGCGCAGAAGAGGAGGACAGAGACGTGTTTCTTCTGCAGGTAAGTAAATGCATCTGCTGTCACACAACTGGACGCAGTCGCAGGACTTTCATGCTTAACTTTGATTTCTGCTGCAGGTACGAGGTCGTGAACGCTATGAGATGTTTAAGAGACTTAACGACGGCCTCGAGCTCTTGGAGAAGGAAGGGTATGGTGTCCTTAGTGGGGACTTTATTGATCGTTTCTTTAAGCATTCCATGAACTGACTCCCGGAGAGTGGAGGGGGACATTTAAGAAACGGTACAGATGAAGCAGCAAGTTGTAAATCTGTTATCTGTGTTGCTGTCCTCTAACGAGACACTAGAGGTTGCTGTGTGTTTTTGTTCAACCCGCAGCCGGCGGGTCGACTGTGAAAACGTGTCCTTTGCTCATTTAAGTTTGGACACAGTTACTCATTAACTTAGAATAAGTAGATTTGACTCGTACTGTTTGTATTAAATACATGTTGGTTATCAGTCTGCTTCCACATAATCCAGTTCACTGGTAGGTGACCAGAGTTCTGCAACCAGACTGAGAAGTTTGGGGATGTTTTTGTTATATGAACAAAGAAGACGTTGTCCATGCAGATCCCAGCATGATAGCCGGTGTGCAAACTAAAGACAAATTTTTTTTTTGGCGTGAAAAATGTTGATGAGGGGGAAATGGATTTTTAGAAATCGAGTACAGTGAAAGGTTCTCCGCCTTGATCTGAAACTTATGACCCTCACAGTCCAGGTTTTTTTTGTAAGTTTCTGTGCTTCTACAAATAAATCCTCAGTACTTCATGTTTTTGTTATGATCTCTTTACGTGTGTGTGTTAACTTGTTTTAGACTAAATGCGTTTTTATCCGACTTTCTTTCCCAAGCCGTAAAACCAAGACGTCCGTCAAGCCTGAAGTAGCTGTGCCGACCAACGGGAAGAGGCTGCTGCAGAGAGGAGAGAGGAGCGATAGCGACTGAGCATGAACGCAGACCTTTTCTTTTATCAAGCCATCTCGTCTCCTTCGTCTTTCGAATTTCTGTTGGACTCCAGTTCACCTCCTTCCTCATAAAACAATCCAATTACTGTACAACACAGGCTGTTTTCTGTATTTTTATCACTGTCTTTATGTCTAACATTGTGGAATGGATTATGCAAAAAGTAGGGCAGTTGAACACAAAACCGGCTGCCATCTGCTTCCATGGGCGGCTTTGAGGTGTTTACTTTTACAGTAAGGGTGCTGAAATTAGCAGGGATGGCTTTTTTTTTTTTTTTTTTTTTCTGTTCATGTTTGTTAGGTATTCAGGAAATGCAACTTAAAGGTTTATTTTTTTTCATATATTCTACAAAAACCTAACAAGTCACTGCCATTTATGTGGAAAAAGTCCAAATTGTTAAACTTGAAAAAGTGTTTACCTCCCTTTTAATGATGCTGTATTGACTGCACTGCAGCACATACAATCACAGGCTTTAATACCACATCAGGCTATTTTTATGACTTAGTGTCTGTTGATTGTGTCTGCTGTTTGAGCGTTGAATCAAAGATGTAAAAACTACCAACGTTAAGCCAAACTGAAGCACCGTATGGTATTACGTTATATTTTCCCCGTCACAAAGCTGTAAATAAACTAGAACTTTGTCATCGATCAGTAGAATCAGTGTAGCTTTAGTTTTTTTCAGGAATATGTTTGTGATATTTGATGTTTTATTTTTAAGGGGTTGGCAGGAACCTCCCCAAAAAATTATCCCTGTTGTTTTGTTTTTTTTTATTTACAACGCAGTGTACGTTTTAGATTAAAAGAAGAGCAAAAACCTGGCATTTAAATGGATTTGAAAGTAAAAAAAATCTAACTTTGCAACAATTCTTGAGACATTTTATGCTAAAATGTCTCAAGAATGCTATGAAAATATCAAATTTGGACTGAACTCATTACTGTGCACATGTTTGGTTGTGATTTTTGTTTCCAGTGAAATTTATTTATCAGCACTTCGGTTTTTTTGTGACCAATCACTGTCCATTTGACCACTTGTTTTTTACACTGCCACAACATGTCGAGGCATTTCTCTGTTTTCTTTCTGTACCTTTTTATATTCATGTGGGAACTTAGTTTTGTATAAGAGGTTTATGTTTCTATACTTTCTTTTGCATTTGATGGATTTGTTTTTGTACTAACTGTCTGTTTTTTGTTTTTTTTTCTTTTTATACATAAAGCTTCAATCCAAAATAAATGGATTCTGTCTCAATGAGTTCTTGTGTCCTGTTAACAAAAATAAGTGATTTGCATGTATGTTCTATGGATGCAAAACCACCGTGTATGGATGCTGGAGCTGAAGGGAGCCTTGACGTTATTCAAATTGGTTCGTTACCTTTGGTTTGGGGGTTGTGTGACTGCATTGTATGACAGTAGATCATTTCTTTGGAAGCATCTGAGCTCAGGGTGAGTAATAAGCCAGCAGCCATTTCAGCCTGCTGTTTTGAAGTTGGATGGATTTATGGTTACGCTGTTCACTTGTTTTTTTCCCATCAACACAGCTCCTGACTTCGGTGAGACGCTGCTCACAGGCGTGTCATCAACATGGGAAAACTATTGTTCCCGTGTGCCGTCTCCTTATTTTTGGGTGAGTCGTTCCATTCTCAGCATCTTCAGAAACCTATAGAAGGACAGGTTGCGAGTTATTGCTGTTATAGGTCATTTCTGGGATTTTTTTTTTTTCATTAAAAAGAGAAAAGCAACAAAACCCAAAAAGCAGTTTAAAGTGCCAGAGCATTATTAGAGTGATGAGCTGAAGGCACTCTGTAATGACGTCACATATGCCATCTTTATTTTTTTTTAAACGAGGATTTTAAATTTTTTTCAATTTTTAAACTTGTACAGTAAGACTTGTCTCTGGTTTTCCTCCTCAGCTGTGGTGCTGGTGCACACGGCTAAAGAGCGACAGTACTTCACAATGTCCGAAAAGCTCACCTGGGATGAGGCCAGGAACTACTGCCAGGTAAGAAGCAGCCATCAGATTAAATGTTTACTTTGTGTACACCAGTAATTAGAAAAATGACCTCTACCTTCAGCTGTGCTGGGGTTTTCTTTTTTATATATAAATCCTGCATCTGGCTGCTCTTCCACAACTTATGCTACACCAAGTCCATCAAATGAACTCCTCAGACAGCTATATTTCTGACTTAAATGTGATATGAGATGCTGTAAACTTTAAAAAGTGCCACAGTTAGCAGCATCACTTAGTTTTGTTCAAAGTTAGGATTTCCTGGACGATGATCCTCCTGAGTGTTCGACACTGACAGCTCACGTAAAGAGTTAATTCGGCAGAGATCTTAATAGTCTGTGTTAAACCTCGGGACAACCCAGTATTTCATGTTGACGAGTCGTGAGCTCACCAAACGCATGTGCATTGATCCCGTCAATTTGTTCGTGTGAGCTAATTTAACACCAAGATTAGGAGTCAGTAAATTCTACTGGAAAACTAAATTTGGCACCATCACAAAAATGATTAGAACTGCTCCCCGTGTTGTCCAAAATCCATCTTGTATCATTTGCAACTCTGGCTGTTTGGCTCAACTATGAAAGACATGACTGTGGTCTTTAATGTCCGGTCAGATCTGCTTCAAAGACCTGGTGACTCTGACTCCACAAAACATCCAGATCATCATCCAAAAGCTCAACTCTGACCACTGGATCGGTCTTCGGAAGAACTCGAACTCCACAAGCAACTCCACCAGTATGTCCTGGACCCGGTGGGCCGACGGCGATCCCCTCACCTTCCAGAACTGGTACCCTGGTTGGCCTGTGTTTAAATCCCCTCTTCCACAGATAGAGTGCTGCAGCTGCTCATGCACGTGCCCAGCAAAGATGACCACAGCTCAGACTCCCAGACGATTCTGGGACTCCACCACAGAGAACATGACAACAAATAGTTACTTGGAGAACATGACAACAAATAGTTACTTGGAGAACATGACAACAAATAGATACTTGGAGAACATGACAACATATAGGTATCTTAATGAAACCACGGATTCACCCTTGGTGACTACACCAGTGATGCCAGTGGAAGCAGCATGCGAGCGGTCACCCATGAAGCCACCGGTTGTCCTGGGGACTAATGAAAAGTACATTGAAGACTCCTGTGTGGCCATGCTCAGCTTCGGGCCTTGGGTTGAACGGAGCTGCTTGGAGCGTCTTGCTTTTATTTGTTACGAAGGTAAACAAACCACAAACCACATGCATTCCTTTAAATAGTCCAATATCAGACTTTTTTTTTTTTTTTTCAAATAAAGGGGAAAAAATTGGTACAAATTTCTTGTCAGAATTGATAATAATAAAAGGAGAATTCTCTGAAATAATCCACTCTGTTGTGTTCAGGAGTGAACATCTGAGGCACCTTACAAGTTGAACATTTAAAATGCTTCTTCAACACATGTTACTCTTCTTCTCAGTGAATTTACAAACCCCCCTTTTTTTTTTAATTTATTTTTTTTTATAAACAGATTCTTTCATCAGCCAGATCAATGTGACCGAGTTAACGTTGAAGAGCGCCAATGTGGAGTGGCAGCGTGGGCCTGATGGCCTCAGCCATTACCGCATAGAGGTCAAAGGCGAAGGCAGGGACCTGAAGAAGAATCTGACCGATTTGACCTTTCATCTGGGTAACCTCACCTCGGGCACCCTCTACTCAGTCCAGGTGTTTCCTGTGAAGTGTGGCAGAGACCTCAACCCGCAGAAAACCACTTTCTACACCGGTAAAGAGACCTGCTGTGTTCCAACCCATTAGAGGAGAAAGCGCAAAGAAAACTCGAGTAGTTTAACGACTTCATTTACGTGTAATTTGAAGACTTTCTTTCAGCTCACAAACTTCCAAAGCTGATATTTCAAGCAGGCTGGAAGTTTAATGTTCAATAATTCATGTTGAGATTTGATTTACAATATCTTAAACCTTAATGCATCATTTCTGTTTGTGTGTTCTGTGTCCATCACAAGTTGCCGTCTTGCTTTTTCTCAGCTTGGTGACCAGCGTATGTTCAGTGGGAGCAAAGCGAGTTATCACACTGTGCTGAAGACCGTCAGGTTCACAGTCCAGCTCAGTCTCTGCTCTTTATGCACAACTTTAAGCCCTGATACTATTAAAAAGAAAAGCAAACGGATGAATTATATAAGAATTCGCCTCTGACGCTGTTTTAATGAGGGGACAGATAAGTGTTTGTTTTCCGCAGTGACGTGGTGGACTGTTGGGAGTTGACTCACTTTTACAACCAGCCTGAAGTGGCCATGGGATGAACAGCAGTTTCTGTATTAGTAATGAGTCATTTTACAGCCTTGTGAAACTATCCCTGCAGAGGAGACTTTGGCACGTCGCAGGTCTGTTTATATTCAGATTCATTTGCACTTCTTTTAAACTTGGTAGAAGGCTTTAGAATCTGGACATCGTGCGAGAGAAGCTGCCCAATTCTGCCCGCAACAACCGCCTGCAGTGCAAAAACGAACAAACAAGATACGATAAACACATCAAGACATGCGGTACCACCAGGGAAGTGTAATCATAAAAAGTTACAGTAATGTAATCTCTTTAAATCTCTTTAAAGTTACAGTAATGTAATCTCTTTAAACGAAACTTGTCCATATAAACGCACCTACTTGACTATGATGCATATTCCAAGCTTTATGTTCCTCTCATGAACCAGTGAAATTCTCACTTTGTTTTCCGGTAAAGTTTTAGGAGTTGGTATCCTTCTGTCGCACAGGTGGTGAACGCCTTGGATGAAGATCCCTGATAGTTTATGTTCCATCCTCGCCTTTACTGTCCCCATCGTTTCATCCCTCCCAGCTTTAATGTGTGAACTCTTAATCCTGTTTGCAGGGTTCTGCGCAGTTTTCCAACATGTTCTGATTGATCAGTCATTTCCCTTTATGTGATGTGTTGTACAATGTGTGATGCTGCTCCACAGACAGATAAAACCACATCTCCTCTTTTCAGTGCCTGACAAAGTCAAAGATCTTAAAGTCATCGAAGTGACTGAAACTACGGTGTCCCTGGGCTGGGAGAAACCAAATGGAAACTGGGATTTCTACCGCGTTGAATACCCGGATCATCAGAAGGATGTAAAGACAGAGGGCATAAAGGTTGAACATTTGACACCTGGGGGCTGCTACACCTTCAGCATCGTCACTGGAGTCCAGCAGAAGTCCAACTGGAGCGAAGCATCGAGCATCGCAGCGTGTACCAGTGAGTTTACATCGCACAACACTTTACACAGAGAAGGACGAAACTGCTGAGTCACCGTGTTGTCCTACATAATGCACTCCTCCTCCTCTTTCATTCAACAGTTTAATCAGTTTTTTTAGTGCAGAAGCTGAACAGGAAGTACACTTTAATCAACACGAGTGAGCGAGTCTTCAGATCTTTACGCTTACAGGATCTAAAATTCAAATCGGCAAAGAGCGGCAGCTGACCCAGTTTCACTTTGAGTTGTTACCAGTAAACACACAGTGATGCTTTGTCTGTTTCCCTGCTTGTTTCCCCACTTTCAGAGCCTGGCAAAGTGTCCAATCTGACAGTATTTAGTTCTACCAATGACTCACTGCACCTGATCTGGAAAAAGCCTGAGGGAGACTTCACAGGCTTCATAGTGATGGCTTTGAACAGCAGTAATACGTATGTATTTGTGCTTAACCTGCAAAGATCATATTTTCATCATTGTTCTCGTGTTGGCACGGATCCACGGATGGCGTCGTTGACATCCAACATTTGTAGCCGCAGCAGTTTTAGTGCCGTGGTTAACGGTCTCTCTTCTTAACAGGGAATTGTTTAAAGGAAAGGTGAACAAAGATGAGTTTGAAAAGCTCGTACCGGGGCTGCCGAGCGGCAGCAAGATCAATCTTTTCGTGACGGCACTGGCCAACCACACCCTGGAGGGGGACAACGTGACCATCGTCGGCAGTACCGGTAACGCTAACTGATTTACAGAAAGCTTTGTCGCGCAATGTTTAATGTCACTAATCGGACTTTTTTCACTCCTTCACAGCTCCTGGACCGATTTCAAACCTGACTGTGCAGACAAGAAACGACTCCCTCACTGCCACCTGGAATCCTCCCGCGGGGGATAATTTTCAGTACCGGGTCGAGCTTTGGCTGGATCAAACACTTTTAAAAACAGAAAACCTAACAGAAACTAAGCAGACGTTTCATGAACTGACTTCTGGGTCCGAGTACACTGTGGTTGTGTTTACTTTCAACGGAAATTTAAAAAGCCCGGGAGTGAGCGAATCCAAGTTTACCCGTGAGTTGCTTTTATATTAGTAAAAGCACATCTGGGCAGTATAAATCCAGTACACAGAGACCAGATTTTACATGTATAATAGCGTTATAGATTTATCTTATATTAGTGTATGATTAGTCCCTGTGTATGCGTGGGTTCTCTCCGGGTACTCCGGCTTCCTCTCGTCCAATGACAGCTGGGATAGGCTCCAGGATTAAACGGCAATAGAAAATGGATGGATGGATGAATTGTATATAATTAGTTGGGAAAAAAACAGTATTTTAATTGATTATGATCAGAAATGATTACATTACATTTAATCTTTGGAATTCAAATAATCTGATAATAAGGCATTTACCTTGTCTATTTGTGTCTTGCTTCTATGATTTTAGTGCCATCTCCTCCTAACAACCTCAGAGCCTCCTCCGAAACAAACTCCATCACCTTGGAGTGGGATCACCCTCTTAAAGTAACAAAAGCTACCTACTCAGTCAAAATATCCTCTAGTTTTTGGAACCTGAAGTCTGAGGAAGTCGTTGATAAAACCAGCGTTAAGTTTGATAATTTGATGTCGGGAAGCAGCTATCAATTTGAAGTGCAAACAATGGCAGGAGGAAGGAATAGTACACCAGCAAAATACTACAATTCTACAGGTGAGAACGTCAGACCTAAAAACCGTCATAATTGGTGCAAATCTTTAAACGCTTTATAAGCCACAAACCTGAAAGTCCAATATTTCTATATTGATACATCGTAGATCTAACGACTCAAAACTATGAAATAACGTTTAGAGATTTATGTCGGGAACAAAAAGAGTTCAAGCAAACTTACTATGGTGACAGCTTTACACACTTCATAAATATCTTCACCAGCTTCATGCTGTTTAACTTAACGTGTGACACACAAGAAAAGCTTACTGGTGACAAAGCAAGCTCAGAACATGCTATTTTGCTCACAGCACATGGACTGTGTTTATTCCTCTACAAATGTTACCTCTGAATGAGTCTCTTTTAGCCTCTTGTTTACATATCTCACAGAATCTGTTTGTTCCACAGCTTCAGTCCCAATGGAAATCAGTCTTTCCATGATGTGCTCTACAGCGGACGCTGACGCCTGTGATCCCACAAACGCAAGGACATATGTAAATGAACAGGTAGGCCAGCCGACACACAGACTGGTGGATCCAGTTTGGACTCCCGCCAAAGCGGGCCGAACGTGTTGTAGTTGTTTTCCAGAAGAACGTCTGGTTTCAAAGTGAACCTTTTGTGTTTTGTTGCAGTTGAAGGAGTTTTTCACCAACCTGCTGGGGAAAGAGGTGTTTTGGAAACTCTAAGAATGAAAGTACAAAGGATGCAAAAAGTCTCAGAACTGTGTTGTTGAACCTTCATTTAACATGGCAATGTTCTGCGTTAGCCTTTGGTCAACTGCTGAAGAGAGAAAGAAACTGCACAAAGTTGCTGTTTTATGATCATAGGAAAAACATTCTGAGGCTATAATTCATGGAAATGTACTCTGATGTTTGCATGTTAAAAAAAAAAAAACCATTTGCATGTTTTATTTGTTTGCTGCATTCTTTTTAATGTAATGTTTTGCAGTTGTTTCGTTTCCCGGGGTTCTGCACACTTCTATTTCTATACAGGTTGAAAAATAAAAGTACTGAATTGATATTCAGCTTCACTTTTAATTTGCCTTGAATTGAAATGTCTGTTAAACTTGAAGTGTAAGTTAAAGGAGAGGAGTTCCTGCTTTGCTCATGGTTAGTTCCCATCCTCACCACCAGATGAACGGGACGGGTTTCTAACCTGGACTAAGTCTGGGTCATCCTCTCTAAAAGCATCACAACTGCACCTTCTAAGCATCTAAATGGGACGATATTTCTGATCCTATGGTGTTAACATAATTATCTGTGCAAAATGATGCAGACATGCACGTTTTCACGTTTCCATATACTTTAAATAAAATTGAAAAAAACTGCCACTCTGGCCTGGCTTACAATGAGAAATTAATTATAGAAAGATCGTGTCCGCTACTAAAAACAAGAAGTTCTGCTTGAGCTGCCTGTAGGCGCATGTAACGCCTTCGGTACGACACTTCAAGGTCCGAGATGGCGCAGTTATTAATAAGCATCTTTACACCTTGCCAACTTCCTTTAAAATGTGAATGTTTTTTGAGTGTGTAGATTTTGTTCAGCTAAATGTCTGAAAAGGAGAAGCAGCAAAGGTTCAAAACGCATGACAAGTGGCAGCATGGATGCTTCACCGAGACGCAGAGAAGA
Source organism: Odontesthes bonariensis (assembly GCF_027942865.1). NCBI lineage: Eukaryota > Metazoa > Chordata > Actinopteri > Atheriniformes > Atherinopsidae > Odontesthes > Odontesthes bonariensis. Next base: position 10,885,417 of record NC_134524.1, on the reverse strand, counting down.
CGACGGGAGGGACAAACCTGCAGGTTAGTTTATTCCCTTTGCCGAGTGTCTACAGGAGTTGTTTTAAACGGTCCTGAGAGATTTAAGACTGTTACTCTGGAAGTAGAATAAAACAAAATGCCATCTGATATTAAAGAGTCACATAGTCGCACAGCTGAACTTATCAGTGCTCTGTACACTCTAACTAATACATGTTAGCTGTTGCAGTAAAAACCAGGCAAAGCTTCAGTTCTCCTGGTTTCAAAGTCCAGATTCAGTTTTAATTACCTCTGATTTCCTTTTTTTTTTTTTTATCTCTGCGACAGAAGTCTGAAGATTAAATTGTGTTCAGTTTTGTGCAAATGTCTTAAGCCACTTCTTACTCCTCATTTTTTCATACTCTGCTTCCAAACAGTCAGCATTTCTTGTAATCTTTAAGTGGTTTTGAGCTGGAGTTCTCCAGGCTTTCTGAAGGTCTTTCAAACATTTTCAATTTCTTTAATACCTTTTCAGTCCAGTCATTGAACTTGGCAATTTTCAGGTTAATTTGTTTTTTGTTTGTGAAGCACCCCTGACCTATGAATCGTTCAAGCAGAAAGGCACATAACTCAAAGGATGAACTGGAGTGTCTACAAATAACAGACAATTTGGCAAAGAACCGGTTGGAAAGTGCATCTTCAGGCAGCCGGTTACAGAGACGCATCATTTGTTCCCATTTCTTTCAGTGTATCTACAAAAAGCTAACGATAACTTGGCATATTGCAGCATGGTGTGCAGTGGGTGTCCTGAAAGATTTGGAAGAAGCTGAACAAGTAGAGAACAAAAGAAGTGGCAGGCTTAAAAAAAATAACACTATTTACAGCATATGAACAGTGATGTCCTTAAGAAATGGAGAAAAATTAGCAGAGACCTGAGAGATGCATCTGGACCTTCAACTGATCCATCAGAAATGGGCTCCATGGAAGGGTGGCTGTCAAGAAGCCGTTCTTAAGGAAGGGAAACAGGGAGAAAAGGCTGAGCTGTGCCAAAGGACACAAGAAGTGGGCTGAAAATCAGTGGCAGCAGGTCTGATGGAGGGATGAATCCTCCCCAGAGCCCGGAGCTCAACATTACTGAAGCAGTGTGGGATCATGTTGGCAGAGAACGGAACAAAAGGCAGCCCACATCCAAAGAAGAGCTTTGGGATGTCCTTCAAGAAGCCTGGAGAACTATTCCTGAAGACTCCTTAAAGAAAGGACAGAAAACTTGTCTAAGAGTATAACTCTGTTCATGCCTTATATGCTATATTTACTGTATGTATGTACGTGTTTAATTAAACCTCAGCACTTATTTCCTCTTTTCTTGGCTACATATAAGGAAATGAGGAGTTGTGCAAGACTTTTGCACAGTACTATATGTGTAAATAGTCCACACATGAATGAGGTTTTCAATTTATGCAATTTTTCACATCATTTTAATGGCTTTTACTGACGTGTGAAGTTTGAATAAACCACCAAAGGTCATGTTAGGACTTACACCTTATACACCTTAGCCTCTAAACAGAAATAAACCATATTTTGTTAACAGAATTTTATAATTTACAAAATGTTTGAGCCACTTAAATTTAGAATTGTACCTTTACAGATGCTGGATGCTGCCAAACCTGGCATGTGACAGCTGGATTGGCTTTTGCTACAACAACAATAGCATTAGTCGCAGGTCTCATTTTGGGCTACGTTTTACTTGGTGAGTAGAAGTTTATTTGTTTAAATATGTATGCCTGCAAATGATTCATTTGACAGATTATGGGTTGTTATGAGTAATATGTAGACAAAAGAGAGTGCAATGCTTAGCAAGTCATTTAAACTCGGGGCGTTAGCTTACTTGGTATTCCATGTCATGAACATGTTTCAATAAAGTTGAGAAAACAAGAGCCTGGAAGATGTTTATGAAAATATTTTTTCACAAAAAGTTTTTAAAGTTAAAATTGAGCTTGATGAGCTACAATGATAATAAAGTTGCAGACCCTCACATGCTTTTATCAATCAATAATATAAATAAATACATTTTAAAAAGCCCATGCACCACCTAAATTTTCATTTAAATCTCAAATTTATGCATAGAACAAACTGTACGAGAAGATAAAACCATCCAAGAAGCCACACAGGGTGCAATGTGCCTCTCAAAAGCTGTGTCAGTGCTGTGGTAGAGGATGAAGAGGGCTGTAGCGTAGCAATAATGAGCGCCTCAGGACATCTTGCACCTGACCAGGTTTACACGCCAGATGCCACTGCACAGAAACGGAGCATCCCAGACAGATGCTGAGATGAGTTTACAGAATGTTGTGAAGGAGGCTGGTAAAATGTCTTTGTCAAATGTCTTTTGCAAATAAAATTGTACTCAAAAATGAATTTTTCAGTGACATGGAGTGAAGTGGATCCGACTTATAACACATCGCTGGAGCAACTGCAGCAGTGCCAGAGAGAGCGCCGGGACTTGAACGAGATGCTGCAAACTGTCACCAAAGGTAAGATATGCATCTCATTTTATGGTCCGAACGCACGAGAAAACATTGGGGTCATTTCTGCAAAACGGGTGTTTTTGTACCCTTGTACTTAGATCAGTCCTCCTGTCTTTCTGTGTGGAGACTCCAGGTGCAGATTGTGTCCCGACGGCTGGCTGTACTGGAGGAGTCACTGCTACTTCTTCTCATTCGAGCGGCAAGAAAATCGTCAGTGGAACGAGAGCGCTGAGTTCTGCCAGCAGCACAACAGCAGCCTGGCTGTGATCACAGACTCTGCAGAGATGGTAACTGCACTGTGTGTCTATTCTTCTACACAGAGAAGTAAACTCCTCCTAAATCAGGCCAAGAGGGGAAGTGACCCCAGAGACAGCAGAGCAAAATGAGCAAGGGTTCGACTGGGAATAATCAGTTTAAACATCACACCTATTAACAATCGGTGCCTCCAAAAAGTCATCTAACTTTTCTCAGGTTGATCTTGTATAAATTGGAATTACGTCGGCTTTTTAAGCCAAATTTCTCAAAACAAAACTTTGTCTCTTGCGTGTCTGTAATCTGTTGGAAACTCTCAAGCAATAGATTTATGTTACATCAGATAACATCAGACAAACGTCCGCTTGAAATGAGAGTAATGTTCTGCAAATGTTGCATCAACTGCAGGATTTTCTTCAAGAAGAGATGAGCAAGTCCTCCACCTTTCCTTTCCTGTGGGTGGGGCTGACAGACAGCCAAGAGGAGGGACGGTGGCTGTGGTGGGATGGGACGGATGTCCAGCACTACATGCCGTAAGTCCTATGTGCAGGTTGAAAACACTTTGAGAGCAGAAATGTACATGTGAATCCATCTGGGACATATCTGATGGATTTTATGTGTGTCAAACTGTGTTCTAGATGCAATTATGTGTCTTTGTAACAGGCTGCAAATACAGTAACAAAATAGTACAAGAACTAGGCTGAATAATGAGTGAAAAAAGGAGCCAATGCCCAAAGACAAACTTTGCGAGACCTTCAGAAAGCCTGGAGAACTGTTACTTTGGACCCCTGTGAAAGATTAGAAGAAAGTCTGGCTGTTTGGAAGCAAAATATCAAGAATTGAGGAAAAGCTCAAAACTTTTGTACCATACTGTAAACGTATATATAAAAAAGAAGAGTTAATTTAACTCCAAGAGAAACAAATTATGAACAAACACAAAAAAATGTATCTAATTACTTAATTATTTCACCTTTCAGCAAGTTTCTGCAAACAGAATGATGTGATTTAAGGAAAAGACAGAACTATTGCATTCAAAGCCATTTAGTGCTGAAAAGTCCTCTTTTCGTATTGATCATTGATCATATAAAACATGTCCAAAACAAGGGTTGGAAAATTCTCTGCAGAGTAAACACAACAAACAGGAATGGTGAAAGCGTCATTTTGGATACACGGTGGCTGCATATCGGATAGATTTGGAGAATCAAGGGGGCGCCGATAAAATAAAATGACATTAAAATCCCTGACGACAGCTTCCAGATGTTTTTACGGACGGCATCGTGACAGAACTGATGTGATATTCTGTTTTCAGGCCAAAGCATTTCAACATGTAGCTCACACACTGCACAATATATTAGTGTTTAACTCTGTTAAATATGCACGAAACACGAACCCGAGACTGATTTAATTTAGTTTGCTTTTATTGTAACATTACATCACATATACAGCACGTACGCTGACACACACAGTTGAACAACTTTTTACATTATTCCATCACTTTGAATACACAAACAGAAATTAACCAACATACAATTAACAGTCGTTTGTGTGTGTGTGTGTGTGTGTGTGTGTGTGTGTGTGTGTGTGTGTGTGTGTGTGTGTGTGTGTGTGTGTGTGTGTGTGTGTGTGTGTGTGTGTGTGTGTGTGTGTGTGTGTGTGTTTTAAAGGGTATCTGTGCACTGGGACACAGACTACAGGGACTGTGCAGACCTGAGGGGAGACAGGAGTCTGTTTGCAGCTGAATGTGAAGCCTACGGACCCTGGGCCTGTAAAAGAGAATCCTGACGGGCACCGCAAACATCCTCCCACTCCCACTGTACAATGTGCTCTAAAATGACCAAAATATACACAGTTTCACGTATTAATTAAAGCTGCAATGTGTGACGCAAAGTTGTCGATATTCTTGAAAGATAAAATGTTAAAAGAGATCTGTTCGTTGGAGCATTCAGTGTCTGTAAAGACCTTTCCAGAGTGTGAAATGTTGCAGACTTTCAATCAAAAGTTTATAATGCGCAGTATAAAGTGCATGCACGTATGAGGACGCAGAGCATTTTTTAATGTCTTCAGTTTGTGTTTTTCATTGTCTTCCAAAGACATGTATATATATTTAGAGTGCTATGATTGGTTGATCTATTGATCTATTAAAGCTATTAGCAATACCATTAGCACTTTGATACTGTTCAGTCCTCAAACAAGGTTTTAACTGAGACACTGAGGGTAATAAGTAAGTAACATTTAGGGAATTTGAGTTGTCTGATGACTTTTCAGGAAATCTTCCTTTTCAGCTCTCTGCAAATTTTGCTTGAGGTCAAATAATTTTGACTTAATTTTCCTTTTAAGTAAAGCTGAATTCTCCCGAGGACCCAATAAGCATTTACACGCTCATCTCTGTCAGTCTGGAGAGATTTCGTCCGGGTGGATGATTGTCATGAGTGTGCGACCGTCCATGGGAGCGAACAGAGGGTACAGCTTCCCTCTAAAGCTTCCGGTGAAGGTGTAGATGTGAGTTTTGGTTTCTGCGTTGTAGAAGGAGATCTGGCCTTCCTCGTAGTCTAAGTAGATCCCAATGCGACGAGGCACAAGGCTGATGGGCAGCTCTGTCTCCGGCTTGCTGCAGGCGTAGAAATTATGTGTGCTTCGCCACAGGGTCCAGTAGCCGTCCTTCGGGGTCATGGGGAAGCGGCCCTGTCGCTTGGAATCAGCGGTGGTCAGTCCAATGCGCCAGTAGCCGTTGTTGGCTATGTTCACCTCCCAGTAGTGGCGACCACTGTTGTACCCCTCCCAGCCCAGCACACAGGGCCAGCTGTCGAAGCGCTGGGAGCTGTCAGGCACGTCGGACTCTGAGATGCCCTCCTGAACCCGGCGCTGGTCGTCTGAAAGCTGAAGCCACGGGTAGTTCGTCATGGGGTCGAGAGTCACATCAGCTACCAGGAAAAAGAGAGGAAATATTTTGTTATGACTGAAACGTCCAATGGGTTTGTTATGTGGCTGAAGTCAGGATAAAGTGTAGGTTTATTTTACCTGCCGCACTGCAAATCCAACTCCAAACTGAAAACAGAGACACAGAATTTATCAGACTTGAAGTTGATCAACAAACCAGAAGCTACCTCTGGGTTGGATTATATTAGGTTTTCTAATTTCAATCTTTCACAGTATTCTTCTGGAAGTTCTTCAAAGAACGGCACACAATTCAAACACCTGTGATTATGGTTTTCACGATCAGATTGCCTTAAAGAAGGGAATCACAGGCATTGAAACACTGAAATCCCTTTTCCTCAGTCTGCAGTGAAAGCATTTTTCCTTTTGATTCATGTGCACACCTGAGTTGGGGATGTATCTTGGAATTCCTGCTTTCCAGGTCCTTTGCTTTGCCAATAACCACAACCGTGGAACCATCGTCTGTAAAGGAAGAAATGTGAAAATTAAAACAATAATGACTTAAACTATCACCACAAAGGCTGGAACTGTGTGAAACCTACAAGAAAACTCAAGTTTCCACGCTGTTTGTGTATGATTTTCATTAGATTTTGATTTCCAAACACAAGCCTTGTTGCAGAATATCTGGTCGGTTTAAAATGAACTATTCAGGCTTTTAGTCCAGGCAACAACGGCAAAAATATTCCCTCAAATGTCCAGCTTTGTCACGTAAAACACAAGATCATCAGCATTAATCAGCAGAATCTTCCGTGTCGGTTATCAAAGACACTTGAGGGTTATCAGTGCAGAGGCAAATTAGGATCACATAAAATGAATCTCAAAGTTCATTTTAAGATGTGACACATGCATGCAAATCACCAGGTTCGGTCAAATTCCATGTTGCATAAAACTGTCTCAGCTACATGGGGTCAAATTTAATAACTGCTTTGCTCTGGTTCTTTCAACTTTTTCACACAATTTTAGGGTTACAAAAATATCTTTTAATTTTCTCTATTTATAGATTTGTATCTGTAAATATGAATACATAGACAAAGGACCGAAATATGTCTATCTTAACATACATTTTCTGTCCTTTTTCTCAGACAGTTCCCCACGTTTTTTCGATAACAGCCTTGGAAATGTGTGCGTTTCTCACCGTGCTCTCCTCTTTGAGCAGAGACCAGGTGATGAACTCCAGCAGCGGCAGCATCTTGACCAGCCGTTTTTTCTTCAGGCCCAGCAGACGCAGCACTTTACCGAGCTCGTCACTTGGCACGCCGCAGCTCTGCAAACACAAATACTCATTTCAGCTGCAGTATGTGGCTCTATTTTTCCAATACAACTCTAACTTTGACTGGATTTTTTGTTGGCTGCCTTGAGCATTTTTTTTGGGCCTTTAGTTAATTTACTTGTATGACTCCTCACCTCAGTCGCCTTGTGCAGCTCTTTTGCCCACTCCATGATCCTCAGTTGTGCCTTTTCTGTGGCATCCTTGTCTTCTTTCGTTTCATGTTGTTGATTCTCGGAGGCCCAGGGGGTGTCTTTCAGGAACTAAGGACACAAAATCAGTGAGAAAATCTATGAATTTAGCTATTTTGTCTACTGTATGACACAATTGATTCCTTTTTTCTATATGTGGAGCTGTTGTATGACCAACTGTCCCCATTTTTGATACATATCAGCCCGTGTGAGTCCTGACCTTGTCAACATGGCGGAGTTCATCAGCCCACTCCAGGATGAGTTTCCTGCTCTCCTCGAGACTGCGTTCAGTACGGCTGTCTGAACTCCGCTTCTCTTTCTCAGCCGCACCTTTCCTTGAGGCTCTTCCTGCCTGTTAAAACACGAGATTCAACCATGTTCGTGACTCAAAAAGAAAAGTAACAGCTTTTTCACATCATTATCTGTTTGCAGATGTCAAAAGATTAAAACTGTGATGAATTCACAAAATGTCAGCGTCCATTCTACATGATATGTCTGTAGTTTGAGGTGCAGGGTTGAGGGTCACATAACCGAGCTATAAAAGTTTCCATAAACACTAAGCTCGTCATGCAGTTCCAACATTAACAAGCAATTATTTCCCATAGCAAAGCTTATTCAAACAGTGCTGCCATAAATCTGGTTCACCCTGAACCCTGTTCTGGCATTTTATTTTTAAGAGAAGTAGGCAAACTGCTTGAAAATCAGCGGAAATTTCCACATGTTGACCCATAGACTTATAATGCTTGCACTGTTTCAGCTGGGAACAATGGAGACTGTTTTAAGCCATGAATGTGTTTTGTTCTACTCAGAGGTGAAGAAATGTGTCTGTCCAAGTGATTTTTATCCAAACATTCAGAGTAAACTAAATGTTACTGTTGAAGTACTTTCAATATCAGTACTTCCTTATCTTGTCCCTTCTTTCTAACACCAACCGAGGCACTTTTCTGCATCTTTCTCTCTGAATTTACACTAAAAGCCTCAGGACAGCTCCCTCTCCCGTCCTACCTTGCACACTTGGTCCACCTGCTCCTTCCAGTGCTGGATGAACTGCACACACTCCTGCAGGCTGCGGAGGTCCATCAGGCTGCTGTGACGACGATGTTCCTATAAGAAAAGACACACACTTGCTCACTCATCACACACTGGATGACGGAGGACAAACGTATGGGTTTAAGCCTGCGGCTTACCTGTGAGCGTTTTGTGAGGCTGTTGGAGCTGGCGGGTATGCTGGGAGCCGAGCTGTGAATCTGGATGCTCTCATCAGGCAGCGTCCAGCGAACAGCACCGATGGAGCTGCTCTGGGTTTTGCTGCCATCCTCCGTATTCAGCAGTATCCTCACCCCTGCAGGGGGGGTTAAGGAGGGTGTCAGTTAATATCATCTTCATGTAACTGGCCAACAGAGACATGTTATTGTCTTGTAATAAACTAGAAACGCTCATTTTAATGCATTTGAATGAACGTTAATTCCATGATGTCCCACATAATTTTTCTCACAGCGTCCAAAGTTGTTCTTCATTCAAAATGAAAACAAAAGTGGCATAAATGTTTTTTAAAAACTCACTTTTGGTAGACTTAGGTTTCTTCTCCATGATGACTTCTTCACAAATCACTGCAGAGAAAATAAATCAAATGAGGAAAAAGATTAAGTTTGCTGTGTGATTGTTGAAGTCCTAAATGTATCAAAACTGCAATTTAGACATACTGAATTAGAATAAAATTAGGGAATTTAAAAAAGGAAAATCATTTTTATACATGTTAAATGTATATAATGTACTTTATGATCATATATATATATATATATGTATATGTATATATATATATATATATAGTTAAGTGACAGAAAGCATTTTAACTTTATCTATAAAAGTTCTGTTCAGAAACACTGACTGTGTTGTCTAAACTCTCTCTGTAGACATATCTTTATATATACAGTACTAAAAAAATGAAAAATACCTCCAAAGGGATTCCCTTTGGGACAAACAAAGTATTCAAATTTTTTATATATATGTGTATGTAAAAATATTTGCATATATATCACAAAAATATAGAATAGACCAATAATAAATAATAATAAAAGAGAAATAATGAAAATAACTGATGATAAGAGAAAAAAAGCAAGTAGAAAAAATGATAAATGCTGATATTATCAACAGATTTCAAGTAGCATAGTTTATAATATACAACCTATAAGTTCATTACCTCTCGTGTGACGGAGCGATGGTGCAGCTCTGCTGGTGTAGAGAACTGGACAGCCAGCCCTGTCTGTTCAATGCTTTTATTTCCTCATGAACCTCCTTGAACTTTGGACCCTTTTATGGCACCTGATGGCGAGGGAAACTCTTTCCTGGCAGCGAGGGCAGGGAGGCGAGATTTTTTACAACCGCAATAAGCGTGGTTATCAGGGCGAGTGACGCACAAACTCTGATTTTGACCCGAAGTTACTGTAAACTGTTAATACAACGGCAGAGTTTCCGTTTGCAGCTTATATAATGAACTGATATTTACATTGAACTTTACAAAATATATATGACTTGAGTTGTGGACGCACTAAAGTTTACAATAAAACAGTCTTTAAACAATATTTAAACAATATTTAAATATATATATAAATATTTAAATGCACCAAAGCATTTGGCTAAATGTGAAGGATTCTGCTCAGATCTGGTTCTGAATGAGTGGCAATGAATGAATGAATGAATGAATGAATGGATGGATGGATGGATGGATCTGTTTTATTTTCATGCCATAATCAGTCATCTTCTCTTCAGCATACACGTCCTCGTGGGGAGGGATTGGCAGACTTTACTGCATTTAGGTGAGAGGAAAACCATAAAAGTTTTGACCTGACCTTGCATCATATCGAAGTTGACATACATAGAGCTTTCGATGCATTGCCACTGATATATTTGTCCCTTTTTTTGGTCTCACCCCTTTTTTCTCAACCTTCCCCGTAATGGCTCTGGCTAACATTCGCTAAGCTGATATTTTAGTTAGACAAAACAAGAGTTGAACATAAGAAAGTTTAACAAATGTCATGAAATTAAAATCAGATTTTTCATGGTTTGATACAAGAACAACATGCAGTGCTTTAAAGAAAAGGATTGAACTCAAATGATAGAGAAAAACGCTTCAGATCCTCCATAAACCCGGGATGGAATTTGATGCTACTTTGCTAATTTTCAAAGTATGTGTATCATTTAGACTTTCCTGGTTAGATTAAAAAATTATATTTGATTTGTCTCCATAATCTTCAGTTCGAATTCATCTTAAACCTGATATAATTATAGTTGAATAAAGCATCTTAGAACAGGGTGTAAGATGCAACATGAAGCACAGATTTTAAACCTAATAACAGCAGTGTGCTTACAGGCTACACGCTACTGACTAAGATTAAGGAAATATCATTAGTATTATGAACATGTGCACTCGTATAGTATTTCAGTCACTAACAACCTAACAGTGTGATGTACATTACAAGTGTTGGATTAGATATCACAAAAGAGTAGAAGTACATTACTTCTATTGGCGAAATATACAGAAAAAAGACCCCTGTGAGGGATTTAAGGTTATCATGTTATATTTCAACCTCAGCTGATTGAATGTTGAACTAATGTCAACGACATGATATATGAGTGGGAAGCTTGAGTAGTTTTGAATAAAAAAATCTTCAGAATTATATGACACAACGTGGAGGTGTGCACCGAAAGCTCAATGGATATAAAGTCTTGAATAAACCTCTGATGTCAGGATAACCCGCCTATGTTTTCATTTTAAGTTAATCATCGGGACTGTGTTTATTGCAGGTAATTATCGTGTTGCCCTATCACCAGACGGATTAGCAAAGATTATGTAAAGACCATTTTCATGGGTGGAGTGGTGTGGTGGAAAAAAGAAAAGATCCAAAAGCAGCAAGTAGTCTTCAGGTTTATTTTCAAATGCAGGACAATCTGTGACACTATTGAACAAATATAAAAAAAAAAAAAAAATCAAAACTCTTTACTTGAGGTTCTTTTTTTTTTAAGATATATTTTTCTCTTCGAATCTTTACACTCTCACTACAGGGGAAAAAAAGTTTGGTTTTTTATAAAAGTGGCATCACATCTCTGATTCTACCAAAGCTCAAAGCAAGCCGCAGCATTCTCTGCCTTCAAATATGTACATACAAGTGAATTCATACAAAAAAAAACTCAACGTTTTTTCAGATTCTCTCTGTATGTCGATGTGCAGCTTGTTCTCGAGTGCAATATTTGTCAAATGTTCAAGTGAAGCGTTTAGTTCCAGCTCTTGAAGAACTGCTTGAAGATGATGGTCTCTTTCCCCTGTGGCAGAATTTCCACCTGCAACACCAAACATAAACTTTTACTGTCCGTTTCTTTCTTAAAGGCCTTGCAGTAAAACACTTCCACTTTACTGAGATGCAACAGTAACAGAGAGGTTCCTGAGAATGTGTTTATGATGTTTAATCTGTGCATAAGTCACAAGCGGCACCTGTGTTTTCATCCTGGGGTACTTCATTTGTTCGATGAAGTTGTCGGCCATCTGCAGGGCCACCCTCTTCTCCTCAGCATTTGCTCCATTTCCTGAAGGTTAGTCAGTAGTTCTCATTACAGTCTGGATTTCTCTAGAACATACTTATACACAGTTAGCGTGGTAGCGGATATTGTGGCCTGTTTCCCTACTCTGGTGGATCTTGAACAGACTTTGGACAGTGTCAACTTGTCGAGCGATCCGGAGGCAAAAAACCAAGGAATAATCCTTTAGGTGGCAATGAAGGAGACAGTAGTAGGAGACAGATCTGGACTGCAGGGAGGCTAGTCAAGCCCACTAACTGAATCTATGAAGCCACGCGTTGTCCTGCTGAAATAACCCTCGACTTCTAACTAAAGAAGTTATCTTGATGGTAGCATATGTCTCTCCAATACTCCGAAATACAACTCTGATGCAGCCCTATACCATCACCTAATACGTAGAACCAGACGTGTCCACTGTCTTTCTGTCCCTCTGATACAGGCTTGAGTCCAGGGAGCTTCCTCCCTGTGTGTAATACAGTCTCTGTTACATTTCCGGAGGAAGTTGTGGACTGTGTTGCGACAGACTCACTGATTTCTTTCACAATATTATACACTGTAGATGTTGAGAGACATCTTACTTTTTAACTATGACCCAGTCTTGCTTGTATAAACTTATCTTTGGTTTCTTTGGCGGCTCCTTTTATACCCAATCCTGACACCCGCACCAGTCACTAGTTTATCTGCTGTTTGAACAATCTTCCAGAACTCTGTTAATAGTGTATTTTCCTCTCTTCACCACCTTTTTCATACGGATTTCAGTTTTCAGGAGTCACCACAGGATGGTTAAAAAAAACAATACATTTTTTAAATTGTCAAACATTCTTCTGTTCTGCTGGATGTGTGCTTTGAGTTTCTGTCCTGCTCAAAGACCTTGACCTCCTACTGTCCTTTATCCCTTTTCACCGTGTTCATTAAAATTTGATTTCAATAGATATCAACTATCCATGTGTCATCTGACAACTATCGTTTTCGTCTGCATGCATGTCAGGAGGAACATGACAGCTGGTTTGGGGTCAGGTGGGTTTTTTCCTTACCTTTCCAGACAATGATTTTTCCGTTGGCGCCGTTATCCAGAATGAAGCAGTCATCTCGGACCAGCAGCTCCTTGGCGAACGGGCTCTTCTCTGACACCTTGGTCATAGTCATTGAACCTGTCGCATCAGACACCTGAGGTGTGAACACAGATAGGTTTTACTTCATAACCTAGTTAGATAAAACACTTTTTATTGGAGATAAGGATTTGTGATATCTCTGCACAAGTTCCGCAAATGGGTCACCTTGTAGAGGGAGGCAGAGTTGGAAGCATCAGCTTTGCTGTCCTCCTCTGGCGTGCTCTCTGCCAGTGCTGGCATCTGTCCCAAGACCTGCCCAGAAACACAGGAAAAAGACAAAGTTCTGAGGATTTCAAATCGTTTTCATTGTAACTGCTGACCAGAAAGTCATAGAAATGATTAGGAATTGAGTTCATGAGTAAAATTCTTCTTCTAATTCCTCCCAAACATCCAAATGTGATTGATAATTAAAGAGAATAACAAAATTGAAAGTCTGTTTTCACCTTGATCATCTCCTCCGGCTCTTCCCCCTCGTTGCTGTCCACGATACGTGCTTTCCCGTGTCTGTCTGTGTCTCGGATCAGTGAAGCGATCTCTCGCACTTTCTGCTTCTCAAAGATGTTGGCCTGCGATCCGATCCATGACACAATAATCTGCAGAGCAGCGGGTCAGCATCACATCAGCACAACAAACGGAAACAGGCGCTTTTACAAAGTATTTTACTATCTTATAAAAAAGTATTTTGGCTGCACTTGTTGTTTGCAACACCGTCTCTTAGATGTTTTATTTTATCTCACCTCTCCGAGGTCAAGGATGAAGCAGTCCCCCTTGTTGAAGCTGCTCCAGGACAGCTCCACCTCCTTGGCACGGATGTTTCGCTTCCCTTTGATCTGATACAACCTGTGGACCGTCCCGCCCCCCTGAGGCCTCCTGAAGCCCGACTCCACACCACCTTCCTGTGAGGGGAAAGGCACGTTCACTGAAGAGAACTGTGGTTTGAATAGTTAAGGCATTTCAAGTTTGATGTTAGCTTGCTTGCTGGGAAACATTAGCATTAACCTCCATGTTTGTTTTAACCAGCTCAGCCAAGCTACTGTGAAAGTGACGTGACCTTTGTCACAGAGGTCATAAAAAGGTGAGTACTGATAAAACAGACCCACCCTAAACCTTTCACCCTAACCAAACAGACCTAACTAAGTGCTATGGGGTGGAAGCCGTGAGGTAAACATTTCTAATTACAAAGAAGTTTGATAGATTGGATAATTAAAATAATTTTACTGATAACTGCAGGCAGACGGAGACTACGTTATCTGCAAATGTATCGGTCTCAAGGAAGAAATACCGATATGTAGATAGGTTTTAAGTTAGTTCATAACTTGCAAATCCCAAAACTATTAGGGGTGGGTATTGGCAAAGAAGTCACGATTCAATTCGAATCACGATTCACATGCCACGATGCGATACTATCACGATGCATCACGATACTTGAATTATTGCGATGCATCGCAATGCATTGCGATATTTTCACTGAACATAATTAAAAAAAATAATACAGCCATTACCAGTGGCTGACTAGCTGTGTATGATCTGGACAGCGTCTTCAATTGATACATAACTCAAAGATAATCAATTCATAACTGTATTTATTGAAACAACTTTTGGAGGTATTGCCATTAAAACAAATATTACTGGACACACTCATCACAAAAAGTTCATAGGATTTATAAAACTTAAAATAACAAAATAGGGATGATCAGTACAGACAAAAAAAAGTGCATAGGCTTTATAAAACTATAAAAAAATATATATAAAAATATTGCAAACATCCCTTGCAGCGAAATGCATCAATTGCATGTGTCCTATCATTAAAGGCATAAATTTTATTTTTATTTATTTATTTTTTAAATAATCGATACTTGGCGTCAAGAATCGATGCAGTAGATCGCGAAAATTAGAATCGCGATGCATCGTCATCACGATTATTTTGCACACCCCTAAAAACTATGAAATTTAGTTCTTATAGGGACGTTTTCACACAACAGATAAATAATGAAAAGAACATAAATTAGTCTTAAATTTAGCTTTTCTTTCAAGGAATTTCTACATCCTATATGACAGCAAGTTGTTTAAAATTACATCTAAAGGTAGTGGTCCTGATTCATAATAAAATGTAATGAATTCTTCCTTTTCTCTTCCTCTACCAAAGTTCTGTCTGGTAGTTTTTTCCTCACCTGCTCTAACCTTGGCAGAGGAATTAAGTTTTCACCCGACACATCACCTTTTCACATATCTTTTTGTTGTTTCCACTCGTTAAACTCGACTGTTTCAACACCCAGCTCTGTCCTCACTGCTCACCTTGTAGCTGACCCCTCTGGGAAAGAGCTGCATGAACTCTGGGGTCTCGAAGCCCTGAACATGCCTGTGCTGAACGGGATCGCCGCCGAGGAAGTTGTCCAGCTGGGTGGCCAGCATGGCACATGCGACCTGCTCGTCCCGAGACGACTTCTCACCTGGAACAGAGATGAAAGATTAAAGAAACTCGTGGAATGTTTAAAACTATTAGGTCAAATTCTGTCAGAAAAATGCACTACTGTGCTCGTAGTGTTTTTTTATCAAGAGTTTGGAGGAGCAACAACAACCTTGAGAACCACTGGATCTGTGATATCCAAATATCGGACCAAGCCACCTCCAGGTTCAACATGTGTTAACAAGGGGAGGAGGAGGGTTCAGAGAGATGCTTGAGCAAAGAGAGTTTGCTCTCCAAGCCGTGACAATCAGCTTAGTGTTACCTAAGCACCGGATACATGCTGGAAACAAGGGCCACATTTGAGTACTGTAACGGTCCTGCTGCATTTTTAATGGGACCTGCTCAAAAACCATCGCTGCTGCCCCCTCGGGACTTCTCTCCCTCTCATCATCCCTCCATCCCTCTTCGTGCTGCCTCTTTCCTCACAACAATGCTGCGGCAGGTCAGCGCTGTGTCTCATGTGTCATCACCATTACTGGCAGGGTTATTAGCGTCTCAGCCGCAGCACTGAGCTAGAATTAGGTGTGTAGTATGCCCGCACAATGGTTAGCTCTTTTGTTGACTGGAGTAGAAATAGGAGATGCATCCGCTTTCAGGTCTAAAGGATTTAAGTCATGCAACCTCTCTTTTAATCAGAATATCTCATCATCTGAAGCTCAGATTATCCCTTTTCTCAAAAAACCTTCTGTTGAGTGGTTTTTTTTTACAGCTTTTTTTTGCAGGATGCAGCATAAATCAGTATGTTTTAGACTCCCATTACCCCCCAAATATTGTCAACAGCCCCTTTGGGACCTTATCACAAAAGCCAGATCGGCCTCCGGTCTCTCACCTATCCACATGTGGAGGTCGGCTCCCTGCTCGCCACGGTTCTCCAGCACCAAATAGGAGTCTCCGTTAAAGAAAGCTCCCACCTCGGAGCGATCCAGCAGGACTGCCTTCATCTTTTCCACCCTCCACACCCACAGACCCGGGTCCCGGATCTCTGGGCCGAACTGACCTGGTGCAGGCTTGAATGGGAGCATACTGCATGGGGAGAAGACAAGAAGCAGACTGGTAAGACAAAAAGGGAAGGAGGCATGTAGACAAGCTCGTGAAAAACCCAAGACGTCTGAGTCACAGACAAGTCATGAAGGGAAGAACTTGGCTTATACAGGAACCGTAAACACACAATGTCGTGTCACTACTTGTTTGCCATTGGAATAAGGAGAAGTAAAAGAGGAAGTTAAACCTCTCACGAGAGTAAGTTGACCAAGATTCTTTCTATACTTCCTTCACTGATTAGTAGACACAAAATCCATACTGACGGAAAACTTGGTGTGTTGAGAGTTAGGTGGCGGTGGTTTAACTCTATCTGCGCCTCGAAAACACCATCTACCTTCAAAGGTTGATGAGTGCAATTACACTGCCTCTTAATGACCAACACATCACTTTTAAGCAACACAACACCAAGCATGTAAAAGCAGGTGTGGTTCTATGCAGGCTGCATCATGTCACAGATGAGAACAACAGGCCACCTACTCTTCATCTCAGGAGAAAGAAGACGGAGCAGCTGCAGTGCTTTCAGATGTAATTATTAAAAGTGTGTCAACCAACCACATGTCTGCCTTTTCCTGTCTGTGACTGCGGCTTTATTTACACGACAGAAAATAAGTCACCACCACATCGTCGTCTCTCACTCTACCACACCAGAGTTTTATGCTGTAGGTTTCACGAATATTAAAGCATGTTAAATCTAAGTCAGTATGATTTTATGACCAAGTATTTAATGTACATAACAGGAGAAATAATCCTGGACATTTCAGCCCTAGGAACTTCCCAAAGACATTTTTTATCTGTTTCCGGTGATCAGCAGCTCACTACAATCCTTCCAGCGGCTCTGTGACACAACATTAACACCAGCTGAGCATTAAAACATTCATAAATGAGAAACTGATTGCAGGACTGTTGTATTAATATTATAATTACCAAGTTATACCAACAAATAGGCACCTGAGTACAGTTTGGCAACGAAGTTTTGCTCTCAAATTAAAAAACAAAGCCTCAGAACTTTGCATTTTTTACTATTTTCCAAGGCTTAAATCTATAAGTGTCTCAATTAGTGTCTAAATGAAAATACCTTCTGATTTCTGACTCATTGTCTCTTGCGCCCCGTGTCCAACAACATAAGTTACATCTGGGCTTTTTTTTCTGTAGAATCAAGTCTTATCTTTCTTATCAGAGTCAGAGTGATCATAAGTAGGCCTGTCATTATCACTCAAATCTTTGCTACTTCTTCTTCTTCTTCTTCTTTGCAACACGTTCCAGATACAGTTTACCATGGAACACTGAGGTTCATCACAAATTTGAAAATGCTTAACTTGGATGGTCTGATTTGTTCTGCTGTAGACATCGGTATGTTTCTATATACAAAGCAATTCTTGGCTTCCTTCCGCCCTATCTTCTGAAAATGTACGGGCGGTTAATGTCTTCACCCTCAAGACTTTACTCCTTCTAACCATCTCTAAAGGTGTTAAGTATTCTGCTCCTTCTCTGCGTGGAATCAGTTGCAGAAATGCCTAAAATCTACGGCAGATGGTTTCATCAAACAAATTCTGGATGTGTTGACTTGATTAAATAATGAGACTTCAAGCCTTCAACTACATGTAAAGGCCTTCCTGAGCTGGTGGCATTAGATGGTTCAACGTGTGCTTCACATTATGTGATGAAGTTTACTTTCTTTAAGTGTTGAAGGGGCAGTGCTGGATAAGTAGATTCAAAAACATAAAGGGTCATATTTGCTTGGACATCATAAAGTTTAGTACAAACTCACCATTATTCAATGCCTTGACGGTAACTTGAAGGGTTGAGTTAGGTGTAGAACAGTGGGGAGGTAACTAGTTTATCTAGTTTATATAGTTACAACGTTTTTCAACTAGATTTACACATGACATGTTTGACTTAAGCTCCAGAGGATTAAAAAAATAAACCAGTACTTAGTTATAAAATATTTGACATAAGATGACAGTGAGGTATATTTGCAGTTTTAGCTCTACAGATAAGAATCAAGAGAATGATAGCACATGATAACAATTTCAGCTTTATCGCAAGCTTGTTAAAGCTACATGAAACTGCTGAGGTTTCCTCTGTAGATACGAAAAGACCTGCAAATTCATGGAGACTGTGACACTTTTTGATACGTTTTGACAGCCATATAGAAATTACTGGGTTTAAATAAACACAACTGAGGTGCAGCAATCTCTTAACAGTCTATAATTATATGAGCCAGGCGTTTACGTTTCAGTTTTGCTTGCAGAAAGGCGCCAGGCATCACCTCTAAATGATAAGGATAGACTATAAAACAGATTCTTGGCTTGATTATAGTAATTAGAGTCAACGGGGGGGAGTGAGCTCTCCTTTAATATGTGCTTAAATAAGCACTTAGGAAGCAGAAAGTTGTGAAAATATTGAGAACAGTGGTGCTAAACATCAGCATTGTGGTCAAATGAACAGGAAGCCATTACAGCGGTTCCTGAGTTGTGTAATTACCAAAACAAGATAAAGAGAGATATGACAGCTCACAAAGGTGAACATCATGAACACATGCAATATGGCAACACAGAGGGGGAACGGAGTTAAGAGAGGGAAACAGAAAGAGGGCCTGAAGCCGCACATGCAGGGGCCCCTGGGTTAAGGTTACAATGCGTGGAAAGCCTTGGACAGAGTACAGAAAAAAAAGCCCCGGTCCACTTAACTGTATGATCTCCTCTGGTACCTCCGGCATGCTGTCTGACTCCGGCTCCATTCTGCGTGTCCACTGAAGTGTGTGTGTGTTGTGTGTGTGTGAAGTTGTAAGGTATTGAGAGGCCTGCAGTGGAGAAGTGTTTGAGCTCACCTAGCCTGGTTAGCTTATATGTGGGAGGAAACTGGAGCCGGAGTGATGAAAGCCTACCTGTGGCCTGTGGATAGGGCGCCGTGTGGAGGGGGGTAGAGTCTGGTTCCTGGTTCCTTGCTAAAGCTAAACACTAGGGTGATCATTCCTGTAAGAGAAAGCTCCTGCATCTTTCTATTCATTCTTCCCTCATCTCCTGATTCACCCAAGTCTTGCACATCAATAGGAAAAGCGTTTACAAAGCTGAGAGATGTCACAAGCCCCCAAATATGCAGGTGAATCGCCCTTTTCTGCCCACACTGTGTCTGATTTATTCAATAGAAAAAGAGCCAATCTAAGCCAAACAGCTAACAGTGACATGCTTCAACAACACAGCAGGTCCTAGAGTTGGGACTACTGACCTCTAGAATGACGTCTACCTTTATGTGGAAAAACTCATATGAGTTGTATTTCCCTTCTGCTTATGAACTATCTTTAGGGGTTCAAACAAACAACTTTGTTTCAGTTGGAGGACTTGTTGGTTCTCATCAATGCAGCTTGGAGTCGGAGCCGATAAATACCCATGACTACTGCACAGTCTTTCGACACAGGACTTAACGCAGATTAAATACTTTCCTATTGCACTCAAAATGAGTTAGCAGTTGTATTTGTACTTAGCACTTTTATACAGTCGCCCCCTGAAGGCTTTTTGAATGAATCCAGGTTTCAGGCGCATCGGCTCTGCTTTTCAGACCAGACACTGCATACACTGTTTTTTAATATGTAGTCTACACTTTATTAAAATATCCACTGGGAACCTTCTTAGAAAATTCACTCTTATTCCAAATCATATTATAGTTACCAAGAGTTACCTAAGTTTGGGTGTGAGACGAGCCTTTTTTTAGTTGTACTGATGAATTACCAAATACCAAAGCTCAGACACATGGATGATCAGACTGATCATCACTGAGAAAGGTGACTGCATAAACTACGTTTTCATAACTATATAATTCTTTTTTGCAGCTTCCAATATAAAGTAACTATTGGTAAACTGATTTATCTATTGTTTTTTTTCTTCTTTTATTTGTATTTATTATTGTTAGTAAATGCCAACTACTGACAGAGTGAAATCTGGAATATTTGTAGACCTAATAATGTTGAAATATTTGAGAATTCATGGTTCCTTCTTCAGTTTGGGAGCTCTTTGTAGCCAAGCCTGGATCTGAAGTCACTTTTCCCAAAGCTAATCTTCAAAATTACATCAAAATAGTTCATTTAAAAAAAAATGTTTTAAGCTTAGTTGCTCTCATAAGAATTTTCATATTTAAAATACAGCTTTTTACTTGAGAGATCTGCTGTTTACGGGCTCATTTAAAGAGTAATTGAATCTTTATTCTCGTTAACATTAATAATTCAGAATAGTCATCTGAACAGATGTGACAATGAGTCTTAATCTGAGTTTTGATAAGGTTACAGAAGAGAAAACAAGGCAGCCTGAGAGGGCAGAAGATAAAAAGACGCCCTCTTGAACTGGTCTGCTGGAGCGTTAAGCGGTGTCTGGTTGGATGGAGGACAAAGCGGGCAGAGAGGGAAACAGAGTGGATGGAGGAGTTCAGGTGGAGAGACGAGGGCACAGATAGGCTGCAGGGGTCACTGAACCAATCAGTCTCTCGTGCGTTGTTGAGCAGGCAGAAATTTGAGATCAGACAATATGCTCAGAGCAGCAGGCGTGGAGAGACTCAAAAGCGATCTATGGCTTGATCAACATGAGTGTTTGCATGGCCGGGTGGACTGTGTGTGGCGCGATAACGAGACTGAAATCAAGACTGAGGCACAACAGAACGATGCAAACAGGGAGAAAATGAGAGGGTCAAAAAGCAAATGGGAAACAAATGAGACATGAAGCTTCATCTTCATGTTGAAATACACAACTGCGGTTAACAAGAGCATGTGAGACCAAGATTCCTGTTCTGAACTATTAACTTGTTCAGCCCCAGGAGTCTGTCTGTGGCTACTACTCCAAAATGACATAAAAATGTGTTTCTCTGCAATTACAAACTCTGTGTAAACCGTCTTGGTGTCGAAATAAAGCTAACACTCGTGAGACTTTGTCAGAGTCAGATCACCCCAGATGTTCCCCTCCCATCTGGTGTTGAAAGGGTAAAAGCAGCTTCAAAACTCATGAACTTTGTCACAACTTCAGGGACGTTTTGAAACAACTGCAAATACGGTGACGTGTAGCAAACGAGACATGGAAGGAGTGGTTGGTATTCCCTTACTGATAACAGGGAGGTGTCACATGATATAAAGAAGAAAAGATGCCTGTTGAGGAAATGAAACAGAAGAGATTCCTCAGATGCTTTCAGGAAAAGGAATGTGATCAGTGAGCAGCAAAAAATACAAGTGTTAGGGAGGGGAAGTGAAAAGACAAAGCAAGAAAAAACTTTAAAAAGTTTAAAAAAAATGAAGACAAAACTCCTGTTCAGACTTACCTTGGGAAGTGAGAGGCGGCGGTACGAAACACGTCTGAGCAGAGACTGGGTAGGAAAGCAGTGATCCGATTAGAAACTCCCCTGAACACACAAACATTTCCTGTCTGGGCCTGCAGCGGCCTCAGCCCGCCCCTCTCACTCAAAAAGAGAGAAAATAATAGAAACCTCACTGAATCAGGGCTGTGAGTAAAGCAAGCATTCAAATGTGAACCGGATCCTCGTTTAGCTGAAGAAAGCGGTAGAGCAGCTCCTCTTAAATTCAGATTTATTCACTCTTAAGTTGTCATTGGAAAGTCTTCTGGAAGCAATGTGAAGATTTGGAGTGAGAATTACAAAAGAAAGGGTATATGTTGTTCTTTTTGTCTGATATGTTTGTAACAACAAACAAAAATATTCCCATAAATCCACATTCTCTGTCTAAAAGGATTAACTCAACAGCCAGTAGGTAAATATCACCATAGCAACAAGCCCAAACACAGTGTTAGTCATATTCCTCCCATCCTTCTGTGAGGTAACACCCAGGAATGTGCGTGCAATGCGTTGTATAAGATTTTACTACGTGCCCTCCTGCACAGTTTTACCCGTGTCAGGCCTAACTGAAACCTGTGATTCATCTGCTCAGAAATCAGGAGCAAACGCTTACATCTGCATCTGCACAGAGGCGTTACCATAAAGACCGGCTAACTTTAGTTGTTCAGGGCGGAGCTTTCACAGCTTTCAGTTGAGATGAATAAAAGACACAGAAATTATCACATTTCTTTATTACCGATATGATTAGTGTTGGTAACTTTAAAATTTGGGGGGTTTTTTTCGGTTAATTGTGAGTTGAAAAGATCAAACTGATCTGTGTTTTTTCTCTGTTTGGAGTATGAGTTGAGAAAATTTAGGTAAGTAAAGATTAGTGAATGTCACTTACAGTCTTCCTGAATCAAATTGAAGTTATGACTTACTGGAAAAGTGGATATATAAATAAAAGATGTCCCTGCTCTCCCACCATGTTGGAGGTCAAACTCAGGTCCTCGACCAGAGGCCGAGGAGCCGGTATCTCAGCTGTTTCTATAGAAACTGTCCTCCCCTGGACAGAGATCTCTGATGTTGTACCCGGGATCTAAAGGATCCACTCTCACAGTTTGGAGGTCACGGCCCCGAGTGCTCCGATTATCACGTGCACTCTGCACAGCATGCACCCGGGGGTCCTGTTTGATGTCCTTGTTTGGTCTTTAGTTTTAAAGTGATTGAAGGCAGTGAACCATATTGACTGAATCCTGTTGAAACAAAAATGACTGTCTCTTCTGTTCTTTTTTTAAACTCCAAACATTTTGGTAGGTCAGTCTCTCATAGTGATGCAAACTTATGAACTAAATGTAATATAACTCAAAGTCTACTTTACACTTTATAACAGCTTACTGGTGGTACAACTATATTAATTTTGCATAGAAATTCAGGTAGTTTAATCACTTTTAGTATGTTGTAACTGCAGCTAAGTCCTGAAACTAACATTTAACGGCCATTTTCTGTCATTTCTGGTTTACAGGGCTGCAAAAGGTGGTGCAAGAAGGCTCCTTTTCACATAGGGCAACAGAGTGGGCATCGCTGTGATAGTGAAGCAGCATCAAAGGAGAACTTCTTTAATACCAGCCCGAGGAAGAATCGCCGTGGCTGCATTTTAGCACATTTTAGTAAACACTTACTAACTCAAGTGACAAAACTTATTTTTATGGGATCTGTGAACTTTTAGAGTGAATTCTTCCGTCATAAATCCCAACACTAACTAACGCCCATCCGTGGTTATGTATGAGCTGTGAACAAGTGCGTACTTTTTGCCATGAGCTCAACTGAACGACTTCTCTTTGCATCGTGTTTTGTTTTCATTTTTCTGTCACATGTCCGAATGAGAAAGTAGTTTGAACTACTTTTTGGCAAAGTAGCTTCAGATTATCTGAACAGTTCGACCAACAGGCTCAAAACTCACGTGTAGCCGAAATTGTGACAGAAATTTAAGACGAGATGCCAAAGTTTTCAAAGATAACTCAAACTCACTTCAGTTCAAATGCTTAATTTGATGGTCCAGTGATGGCTGATTTGTTTTAATATCTAACTTATTAACCTTAAAGATATTGATGATGAATGTAATACAATACAGGCTCTGTGTGATGAGGTGCAGACCTTTCTGTCTTAGGCCAAATCTCATGCAATGACCTTTAATTTAAGGCCTAAATTTCAAATTTCATGTTGACTCGATACGTTTGTAGCTTCTCTTTTTCCTGTTGTTTTTTTAAGTGACTTCTGCTTATTCATCCAAGTCTTGTCTCTAATTTGTGGGGTTTTTTTCAGCATTTGACATCTGACACCAGGGGCGGTTTGTCCATAAGGGCGACGCATTACCACAGCATTACGGTGGTTGTGACAGTTGTAGACAGTTTCAGCTGCTCTGTTTGTCACTGTCCAATCAGCGTAAGGCCGTTCTCCATGAGGATTTCGGTCAGGTTAAAAATCCCATTGACTCTAATGTAAAATCAGTTTTTTTTTTTTTTCAAATTTCTCCTAAACTAAAAGGTGCAACTTAACACTCAAAAAAAGATCAGAGAGATGGGGACAAAAGAAGGAACTAGGACTCCTTCTGTTACAAGGCTTATTCACATCTTATACCGAAACAATTAAGGCCACGTTTTAACTACTTTTCCCTTGTTTTTTTTTCCTTGTTATCCGTTTCTTCAGATGTTCTGCTGCTGGGGTGGCTGAGTGCGCCCCAACATCACGTTTCTCTCAGTGACCCAACAGTAACTGCTTAGATAGATGTTGTCCATTAACTGTCAGATTAAAAAAGGTCTTCGGAGAAGGCGAGCTGTCCTTGTGGATCTGAGCGGATCTGTAGTGTGGGACATGAGCCGAGGCAGGAAAAGGAAAACCAGATTCAAGATTCATGTCTTCTAAATGAACTCCAAGTAAAAACAAAACAACCAACATCAAATATGTGAACTGGGAATATCTTATACACAAAAAATAGTCAATTTCTTAAGAAAAATACGTTATTATATAAATAAATATAGGATTGTAAAAAAGCGTTTACAATTATTTGGAAGGCTTTTATTTTTTATGTCCTTACCAGAAATTATGGTATCAGTTAGCTTGACAACCTCTTTGCATCTGTCTCTCTACTTCCCTCTGGTGGCCATAAGCTGTAACTACATCCTGAAAGTCAGCATGAACATTGAAATGTGGGAAATCTTTATCAAATGAGATTTCATGGTGGAAGAGAGCAGTCATATTAATAATGTCATATTTACTAAAGATTATGAATGCTGGAGTTTTACCACAGCTTACATTTCTTATTATAACTCAGTGAAGATAGATAGATAGATAGATAGATAGATAGATAGATAGATAGATAGATAGATAGATAGATAGATAGATAGATAGATAGATAGATAGATAGATCAGAGCCCTGTAGCACTTTCACACAAACCTTACTTTGATAGTTGATCTCTATCCCTGAAAGAAATGATGATTAGATTCCTTAAAGCATAAAACCTGGAAGTCCACAGAGCTTTTGAGGGAATTGAACCCATGATGATACCAACCTAAAGTTTCTCTTTTCATTTTGGCTTCAAAAAACCCCAGCCTGCTCTGAGCTGAACAACCTGCCCTTCCTTTTCTAAAAGCCATTAGGATCCACAGGAGTTGAACCCCCTCCCTCTGCTTCCAGAAGCTGCTCTGCATCTGCCTGAACCACCAAACCACAGCTTCAGCCTCCTTTCTGAGCTGGTTCCATTCTTCTGTTGGGATGCTGAACTGCAGAGTTTATTTCTTTAAGAGCTTTGAGCTTTGAAAAAATTGTGACAGATGACTTGCTACTTATTAATTTACCCACTGAACCGGTCACTTTAGTCATCATCGCTACTGTTGCCCCCCCTGAGAAATTTGTCAGGAGTCTGACACTAATGTAATAACAGAAACCTCAAAGTGTTGCTTCATCTTACAGTTAACATTCATAAAAACCCGTCACACATCATCACATGGAGGTTAGACAGATGCACGCTTTGACTGGAACTTCTACTTTTTGTGCTTTTGTCGTGGCTGTAAGATGAAGAAGTTCAGTTAACGAAATTAAACTTTAAAACAAATTAACCTCCAATCTGCAGTCTTACATGTCGAAACTGACGTGTCAAATTTCCAAAAAATTAAACTCCCACAGGTGACTGATGAGTTAACCTCCGGTCAGCCGACAAGTGAGGTCAGTGAATTGAGAGCGCCCCCAAGAGGTAAGATTGTGCAGTTTGATATTAAGTCAGGTTTGAAAGGCATCAAATCTATTTCTGACTCGTTATAGGGATGGTTTTTCTAATTATATGATAAAGATGAGTTATCAATCACATCTTTTTAAAAAAAAGGTTGAACAAAACACTAATTTGTCCTTTAATTTGAATATAATCACAAAAGAAGCTTGTTTAAGATGTATTTATACTGTAACTGCTGAGTCAAACCAATTCCATCTACTGTATATACTGCTGGATAGTCTGATATTTATAGCAGTGAAATAAATGTAGTGGAGCAAAAACTACCAAACTCCCTTCTCATGCAGTTGGACTATACTGTAAAAATAGGGATTATTAATGAATATCCACATAACATATAGTTTAGTTCTGTTAAACGCTTCTCTTTGGATGAAAACAGTTGTTTTCAACGTGCAGCTGGAATAAAAACAACAAACATATAGTAAAATTTTTTATTCAGTTTTTCCAAGTCAAAAAACCAACAGAACAGAGATACATAGAATGAGATAATGACTTGATTTCTATACAGTGGCAACTTTAAGTTAAACCTTCCTTTACCCAGACGTGTGAAACCTTTCCTCAGCTTGAAACCCTGCATCGCCTTCAGACGCATACTAAACACACACACACACACACACACACACACACATTCATCCATTTGCCCTGGGAGTCCTGAAGTCCTGACAGAGCGGCACACAGCGAGGACAACCAGGTTGGATGCTAACACTGTGGACATGTAAAGATGTCAGAGACCGACGTCCACAATAAGAGCAAAGTTACCAATCCTGCTTCCTGTCCAAGGCCAGTGGATGTTTCAATTTGAGACTAAATATTAGACAGTTTGCCCACAAAAATCAGGTCATTTTTATCAGAACTTAACCTAAAATGTTACTGGATGCCTTCCATCTCTCCAGGACTCCCAGTCAGAGCTAATACATAACCCCCCCACCTCCCTCCCCATGATTCCCCTCAGCACAGGTACATACGTGTAGAAAAATACATGGAAACACTGATTTCAGACATGAGATTAACTTGTGGATGAAGAGGGAGGAGACCCAGCAAGTTCAGTACTCTCAGCGCTCAAATGGAACAAGGACAACATTAAATTTCCATTTGGCGCACAAACAGTTCTCAGACAGTCAGAACTTGTTAGAGTCATGTTGAGAAGGAGGTTCACTCTATTGTAGTGGGTAAGGTTTTCTACTTAAAAAAAAAAGAAAAAAGGCCAAAAAGTGCTGCTTCTTTGGACGATTCCTGCTTGACAAAAGAAAATGAAAAGAGAACACAACTGCCTCACTTTTTGTTTGTTTTTTAAAGAAAAGACCAACAAGACAAATGTTTCCCTCGGACGTCCAGAAAAGTGTAAAAAAGGAAAAAAAAAGAAAAAAGAAAAGGCCAAACTCTCAAAACTTTTGAGAGAAGCAACACCACAGCCTGGTGGAAGCAAGCACAATGTTTGAACTGTAAGTAAAAAGAGCAGCTGTGGTCATGGCAACAATTCTGACTTGTGTGAAGAAGACGGGTGTCCTGCCCCTTCATCCACAGTATATGAACATGAGCCTCCTGCAAACAGGTCTACAAAGTCACCGAAAAGCAAACGAGAGAAAAAAAAAAAATTAAATTCTTAATTTTCTCTATTTGTATTCATACAGAATAGTAGTTAACTGTCTTAAATAAACTGAACAGTCCGAATAAACCTGCGTACACCTCAGCTATCAGAAATGGGACAAAGATTAGCAAAACGTGGGAGGGATGATTAAAATGTATTAACATGTGCTACTTAAGCAAACGATGCAAACAATAACAAAAGCAGCAACATCAAACTATTATCCCTCATCCATGTGTGCCTCCCACATTCAAAATCAAGAATAATTCTGACTACTTTTTTTTAATAGAAATCTTTTTCCCAGAGTCGAGGGAAGATTATCGTCTGAAAAAAAGTTTTTTTTTTCTGCTTTTGATGGACAAGTCTCCAAAAATGGTAGAGAACAAGAGGATGCTGGTGGGTGTTTTCATGACATCTTTCAGGTTTTTGGGGTGTGAAGGAGGAAGACGGGGGAGGCGATGGGTACATACATCTATGTAGTTTGTTCAGACTCAATTGTCTTCTCTGCAAACCAGTTTCTCTCTCCTTTCACGTGTGCATTTCTGCTGACGATCCAAGATTTTCTCCTTCAGCCGAGACCCAAATTGATGCTCATCCACAAAATGCCCCAGAATGTGGCAGCAGCTGTTTTAGAAAAGCAGCCAAAGGTCTAACGAGGAACACCTTGGTGAGATTTGGGGTAAACCATCTCTAACCCGCACTTTCTTTGACGGTTTTATGTTTTTAGTGATGAATACAATCCACTGAACTTCTGGGAAAGGCTTTTGGCAACACGTACTCTGTCCAGGAACAACTACACAACCAACATTTAGAGAATGAGAGAGAGACTGGATGCAGGACACTGAAGGTAAAAAGGGAATTTTCCACCCCCTTAAATGTTCACATCTTCCTCTCCTTTTCATTTCCTCTGAGGATTCTCAGTTTTGCTTCAACACCCCGTATTAAAACTAAAAAAAGAAAAGAAAAAAAAACTATTTCAAAAGGCAACCTTTTTTTTTTTTTCCTTCAGGCAAAGCTGTTCAAGTCTTTCACATAACAGTTTTGAACATTTCTGAGGGGGTTAAAGTTGGGAGGGGAGAGGCAGCTCTTAAATAAGATGGAGGCACAGTTCCCAGGCTGCGAATTCCCTCGTAGAAAAACGATGACAGTCGGGACGCTGTGGCTCGATGCACCGCCACCTCCAGCTGGTTAGAGGGCGCTGTCCTTCAGGTGTGTACCACGAGGCGAGCGTTTCTTCAGCAGCCCCCTCTTCTCCTCCGCTCCGGCTCGTCAGTTGTTCTCCTCGTCGCTGTCGTCGGGGCTGATGGCCGGGCTGTAGGTGGGCGAAGTGGGGCTGTACCCGGGCGAGGTGGGGCTGTAGGTGGAGCCTTTGGGACTAGTTGGCGAGTATGTAGGAGAGGTGGGGGAGTATTTGGGTGAAGTCGGGGAGTAAGTCGGGGAGGTGGGAGAGTATTTGGGACTGGTGGGCGTGTAGGTGGGGGATGTGGGGGAGTAGGTGGGAGAGGTGGGGGAGTATTTTGGAGTCGTCGGGGAGTAGGTGGGAGAAGTGGGCGAGTACTTTGGTGACGTTGGGGAGTACTTCGGCGAGGTGGGGGAGTACTTGGGGGAGGTTGGGGTGTACTCGGGGGAGCTGGGGCTGTAGGAGGGGGAGGTTGGGGTGTATTTGGGTGAGGTGGGGGAGTAAGAGGGCGAGCTGGGGCTGTAGGAGGGTGAGCTGGGTGTGTAGGTGGGCGACTGGGGGGTGTAGCGTGGACTGGACGGGGAGTAGGACGGAGAGGTGGGGGAGTACGAGGGAGAGGTGGGGGAGTAGTTGGGGCTGGTCGGGGTGTAGTTGGGGGAAGTCGGGGAGTAAGAAGGCGACGTTGGGGAGTACGAGGGGGAGGTAGGGGAGTAACTGGGTGAAGTTGGGGTGTAGTTTGGCGACGTGGGGCTGTAGCTCGGACTGGTCGGCGAGTAGGATGGAGAGGTGGGGGAGTACGAGGGGGAGGTGGGGGAGTAGGATGGAGATGTGGGAGAGTAAGAGGGCGATGTGGGGGAGTAGGAGGGTGAAGTGGGGGAGTAGCTCGGCGACGTCGGGCTGTAGCTCGGTGACGTCGGGCTGTAGCTGGGAGAGGTGGGAGAGTACGAAGGAGACGTAGGGGAGTAGGACGGGGAGGTGGGGGAGTAAGAGGGTGACGTCGGGGAGTAAGAAGGAGACGTGGGCGAATAGGAAGGAGACGTTGGGGAGTAACTGGGTGAGGTGGGTGAGTAGGAAGGAGATGTCGGGCTGTAGTTGGGGCTGGTGGGAGAGTAAGACGGAGAGGTGGGGGAGTAAGAGGGCGATGTGGGGGAGTAGCCTGGGCTCTGTGGGGTGTAGCCTCCTGGAGAACGAGGCTCGTAGGCGGGGGAGGTGGGGGAGTAGTTTGGGGACATAGCTCCACCTAAAAAGGAAAGAAAAAGACACCGTTAGATGAGAAACTTTAGGCAAGGCATCTTTACTTATATAGCACAGGCAACTCAATGTGCTTTACATAAAGACAAGGCATTTAAAAAGGAAAAACAAGCAATTTAAAGAGACAAAAAATAGAATAAGAATTAAAACACAGTTAAAAGCAATCAAAGAAGAGGGGAAAAAGAAAAATATAAACTCAACCATAAGCACACCGAAAGAGAAATGTTTTTAACCTGGATTTAAAAGTGCTTCCAGTTGGGCCTGATTTCAGTTCTGCTGGTAGTTTGTTCAAGTGTTGAACCGGTTTCCTAATATTCTCCCCTTATACCCAATACTGCCACCATACTGTAGTACTATAATATACTGGTGGCCGTTAATATAATGTGTCTCATTAGGTCGGTAACTCGATCAACTGGTGTAGGAGCACATTTCAGCAGCGTCTAACCTGGGGATGGGATGTACGGGCTGGCAGGTCCTGGAGATCCAGGGGACCCGGGAGTGGGAGACCAGGCTGGGGAGTAACCAGGAGAGAAGCCACTTGCGTCTGATGCCGCGCTGGGAGAGAAACCCGCTGCTCCAGGCGTCATGCCGCTTCCTGGGGGACAAAAGAAAAAGGGGGCAAATGTCAGCGAATGAAAACCACCTTAAGAAAAAGCCCCCACAAAAAAAACGCGGGTATATGCGCTCACCAACACTGGGGGACCAGGCGCCGTAGGCTGGGGTGGCCCCTGTGTTCCACGGGGTCATAGCAGGGGACATACCGCTCATGGGACTCGGTACGGAGCCAAAGAACATCCCAGTGGCTGCAAATAGAGCAAAACTGGTCATAAATATCACGTTTCCTGAATCATATCCACCATTATGATCTGGTATTTGTTGGATACGTTTTTCATTGTACGGAACAGATATTTCTCAACGTACGTCCAGCCACGCTGATGCCAGGTATGTTTGTGGGGATCTCCATGCCATATTTGCACTTCTCTGCATCCAGCAGCAGGTCGAAGCAACCCGTCCCTGCTGGGGCCAACTGGCCGAGCATGATGTTCTCCGACACACCCTTCATCGGGTCACTCTCAGCATGTGATGACGCCTCCATCAACACATCCACCTGGAGAGGAGAATCAAGCAAACATCAAAGAGGACTCAAACTAAAATCCACAATGAAGACAAAAGGGGTTCATTTGCTAATAAAATCCTCGTACCGTCTCCTCAAAGGAACACTTCATGAGAGGTCCCGTGTCTTGACGGTTGATTCCGTGACGTGTGATGGCCATCAGGTGACCGCGGCAGGTCATGGTGTCACACAGAAGAGCCAAGTGACGGTAGTTGACATAGGAACCGTCAAAGGAGATGACGTGGTACAACTCCCTCTCCAGCGCCTTTCGCACAGCTTCAATCCCCAAAACCTTCGTAACAGTGAGCCGCAGGAGTTTAAATTAATATACGTTGAAAAAAAATAAAATAATCTAAGTTTTACCGTTGAAAGAATAAATGCTTTTATACCGTGAAGATTTCCACAATGTCGTTGGAAGTGGTCCTGACGGGATCCACATCCTTCTCGCTGAGCACCCTCATGAGGCTCACTCCGTCCGTCTCAAGGATCCACTCCTGCAGGGCCTTGAACTCACCATCTTCAGTGATGATGATCTTCTTCTTATTGTCAGTCTGAGGCAAGTGCATGTAGACCTGAGGGGAAACAGTTCAACATTCATCTTATAGCCAAAGGCTGGTTCATCATTTCAGATCAGCAAACGGTGATTAAGTGGTGGTTATGTGTTACCTTGCTGATCTGCTCAATGCCCTGCAGAGTCATGTCTGTGAGCATGTTGGACTCGATGCACCTCAAGAAGACGTCGTCGTCCATTTTGTCCACCACCTCCTCGTCCTGGACAAGCAAATCAGTTTCTTAGTCACAATGAAAACTGGAAACGCTGCACTTATCGTCTCTGAGGACGTCTTCTTTGCCCACCTCTTGGAACTTGTTCTCGTCGCTGTTCATGATTCGGATTCGCAGCACGAGCTTCTCAGCGTTGTCGTCATTGAAGATACAGTTCAGGTCGTCTCCAAAACCTTTAAAAAGTAACCACTTTGCCGATGAGCAGGAGCACCTCGTTTCTGTAAAAACACCGACTGAAAACGTCTCCTAACCCACCTGCGTTGATCTTCTCTGCGATCTGCTCCATGGTCAGCTTGCGATCGGTCATGTGCTTGCGGTCGAGCTCGATGCGCAGCAGCCACGGTGAAATGCGCGTCACGTCAAAGTCGGGCATCTCGTAGTAGACGTTGACCCACTCCTGGTCCTCGGCCACCACAGTGTTCTGTGGGTTGGGGTCGTAGTAGATGGCCGTGTTCGCAGTGACCTGAGAGATAAGGCTCATTTGTCATCGCAGTTTTTATCCACAATGACATTATTTGATGTAATAGATTTAAGTGACTGTAGCTTCTTTGGCACTTCGTAAAAACAAGAGTTTGGCATACCTTGCGCAGCGTGGTGTGCTCCAGGCGACAGAGGATGTCCTTGGCCCTCTCTGCGTCACGTGCAGCCTGACCCAGCAGGAACACGGTCAGCGAGGGCGTCTTGGGCCTCTTTGAGATGTTGATCAACTCTTTTAGACGAGGCACACCAAGTGTTACGTTCTTGGCGGACACACCAGCGTAATGGAAAGTGTTCAGTGTCATCTGAGTGGCTGGCTCTCCCAGCGACTGAGCGGCCAGAGCGCCGACCATTTCACCTGGATGAACCTGGAGTGGAAGGAACGTAATCGGGTTTTTTTTGTTTCTTAAAAAGCAACAATCGAGGTTAAATGTGTAACTGTGGGTTAGATGGCTGTAAACCACATCTGATAAACATACGATGGATTGGTTGAACTTGGTCTCGATCTCTCCCAGCAGCCAATCGTAGGCTTCGGTAGAAAGGCGGAACTCCTCGGTCATGCGTCTGGAGCAGAGTGTGGAGCGCAGGTGGATGTTAAAGAGCAGCGTGGCGTTCTGCTGGGCCTGTCGGCTCAGAGGATCCTCACCGTTCACAATCACCAGCTTCTTACTCAGGTCGTGAGCACCTGAGGATGACAACACACGTGCTGACAAACGCATATACAGCTCCAGACGGGGAAACGGGTAATCCTCGTCTCTCCGTCATCGCGGTAAGTGATAATCTCTATCCAGCAAAAACAGACTTAGACCGATCTGTTGTACTCATTATGTGACAGCTTGGACTCATTAGGTGGCTTTCCAATGAACCCGAGGTCAGGCCATGACCCTCTCTAAAAACTACAACAAGTGACAAAACACAGTGTCATTGTGGACCTTACCCTCGACCACCTTAAGAGGATTCAGGTCTGTTGGGGTCCGAGTGTTAATTCGGAAGATCTTCTGAGCGTTCCAGATCATTCTGGCCAGGTTGCATGGCAGCACCACCTGCAGGTGAGGAGAAAACATGCAGAACATGAACACTTTGGAGCAGAAAAAGCTGCGAACCACCTGAACCTTAGTGAGCTGGTCTCACTCAGTAAATTCATGCCAATTTAAACTGAACTGGAGGCAGGTATAAGCAGAAGCTTTGGTGGTCAATTACTGTGTCTGACTTCACCTGCAGTGACTGATGACTCAATAATTTGTTTGTTCAGTTTTGTTATTGTGGATTCTGATGAGAACATGCATTTATTTACATCACACTGGGGTGTGTGTGTGTGAGAGAACTGTTTTGTAACTGCTGATCTGAGCTACCGTCTTTCTTGGACAAAACACTCTTTGGAAAAAAATTTCAAAATCTTGCTCCTGGTTAAAAAAAAAAAAAAAAAAAAAGTCACTTAAGTCGAAGTGCGTCTATCGTTTTGATCACACACACCTTACTGTCCCCGGTGGGGAAAATGGCTCGCAGGATGTCTCTGTCCTCCTTCATCTTCTCAAACTCCCTCTCCAAAACGCTTTGCACGTGTGCGTTGGTCAGCACGTCTTTCACCACGTCCTCCTGCAGAACTCGCCGCAGTGCGCGCTCATTGGTACAATCAAACTTGAACCTGGACGGATCAAATGAGGTAGTTAAGCCACTGATTCAAAAAGGAAAACACACCGACCCCCCCTGTGATGGCGAGCCACTTACTTCTTTTCAAAGGCCTTGTGCGAGGGTTTCAGTGTGGCCAGATTTTGGAACTCGACATTTTCTCCTGCCAGGCCGTCCTCGCCGTAGCGCAGCTGTACCACCTGGTTGATGGAGTTTCGCACTGTGGCGTCGTACTTCACCATCACAGACTCCATAGATTTGATCAAACGACGCTGGATATAACCTGGAAGTGAGACAGGGATATTAAAAAGAGACCAATTTAAAAATCTAAACAAAAACTGCCTTTTTGTGTAAACATTTTGTTCCTATATTGCGACAGT
The DNA here is from genome assembly GCF_027942865.1 of Odontesthes bonariensis. Lineage (NCBI taxonomy): Eukaryota > Metazoa > Chordata > Actinopteri > Atheriniformes > Atherinopsidae > Odontesthes > Odontesthes bonariensis. Next base: position 10,851,110 of record NC_134524.1, on the reverse strand, counting down.
CTGAACATACCAGTCTCAGCTGTCTTGACAGCTGTATCGATCAGACCCTCTCTGCCTCCCATGGCGTGGAAAAAGAACTCGGTTGGTGTCAGTCCAGCCAGGTAGGAGTTCTCCACAAAGCCTCTGCTCTCAGGACCATAGTCGTCTTTAATGAAGTGAGGCAGAGTTCGGTGCTTGAAGCCAAAGGGGATTCGCTTACCCTCCACGTTCTGCTGCCCCACCACAGCAATAACCTGAAGAGCGAGGAAAGACAAGTCATGTGATGCGAGCTGTAATCAGACTTAATTCTTCTTCTGTAACAATAATTAGGCGGGGACTCACCTGTGAGATGTTAATCTTTGAGCCCTTAGAGCCGGCCACCACCATGGACTTGAAGTTGTTGTACTCAGACAGAGATTTCTGGGCAGAGGATCCTGTTTTGTCACGAGCATCGTTGAGGATACGATTCACCTGGTTCTCAAAGGTTTGCCTCAGGGTGTTACCGGGGGTTGGCTCCAGCTCATTGTTGTGAGCTTTTTCAATGACCTGGAAAACGGAAAAACACAGAAATATAACTTTGGTGACCAGCACATACGCTGAAAGTCCTGTGAAACAGCTTTGAAATGACCAAGTATGAATTATTCGGTGTGCTTCAGAATTATTCGAGACCATCTAAAATATCGCTCTTACTTCTATCACATCCTGTTTGGCTTTCTTGATGGTATTCTGGATGTCAAGGTACGTTTTGGCATCAGCAATGGAGTCACCAATACCGATTGAATGACCTATTGACATTACAAAAAAAACAAAACAATGTCAAAGAAATGAAAACACTTAACCTATTGCCAAATGTTTATCTAATAATAAAGCAAACAAGTTATGTTAACGTAAGAGTTCTCACCCTCAATGAGCAGCCAGTTGTTGACCACTGTCTGAATGTTAGAGTAGAAGAGCCTGGTGATGTCGTGGCCCATCTCCAGGTAGGATATGTGGACGAGGGAGCCAGCTGATGTCCCCAGAGACTTCTTACACAGGATGCCCATGATCAACTCTCCATTCTCCACTATGACCTACATGAGGGAGTGCATTCCATGTTTAAGTACCTTGTAACCAATTTCCCCTCTTAAAGTCCTGTATAAAAACATTTTGCTTCGTACCTTGGTGTCACCAGGAGAGATGTGTTTGTAAGGCCCGCTGTCTTCCTCGTCAGGGTGGGTGCTGTGCGTTCGGATCACGTTAATGTGTCCTGGAATGATAAGGCTGAAAACCTGCTTGCCTGTCCACAAAGGCCGAGGTTTGAGGATAGCGGGCTGAGGCATTTTCCCGTCCCAGGTGGAGAGGAACATAAGGAGGTTCATCACTTCACCCTGTGGTGGTGAATGAGTGTTGATTTAAGTGCCTTCAATGCAAGAAAAAGCCCCATCTTCAGAAACAATCTCCTTACCCGCTCTAAGAAGACATCTCTTTTGGTGAATTTGCGCACAGCCGTGAGAGTGTCCTGCACGATACCCATGACTGGCCGATTGGACTGGGGTGTGACAATCATACGCGGTACCATGGCCAGCTCCTGAATCTCCGCCCTCGTCTCAAGCGACTGAGGCAGATGGAGATTCATCTCATCCCCGTCAAAGTCAGCATTGTATGGGGTGGTGACACTGAATAGATACAAGGAGAAGGGATGTTAAAGCAGCTACTCCAAACACGCCGTTATTAACAGAACCATGAACATAGTGATGCAGGTGAGAAATAACACCAAAGACAGAGTTCAAACTCAAAGACATGAAAAATAAATCAAGAAGCCAACAAATCTGGACTTTACTCATTACATGATGCTTCACTTGTTACACTCAAGCTTTAGATAAGTAATGTAAGAAGTCACAGCCGTTTCTTTTTTAAAGTCTATAAAAGCCGGTTAGGTCCAGTACTCATTTGGCACCTGAGGTTGAGTCGAAAAGTGGACCACGGCAGAATCCGAACCCTGTGCCCCATCATAGACATTTTATGAAGCGTAGGTTGACGGTTGAAGATGATGATGTCCCCGTCGCACATGTGTCTTTCCACCTGAAACAGAAATAACCAAGTTTAGACAAACAAACAAAAGAATGTTTTCGAACCATGTAAAACAGTCCAGGTGTCGCATCTTGCTTGTGAACCAATAGTATTCTCTATGTTTAAATTGTGTCTCATTTTTTTTCTGTATCGTTTATCTTGCCTTGTAGCCAATCTGCAGATGAAGGTCACTTGGCTTAGGATGGAATCGCAGGTCAATTCGGTCTCCGTTGTCCCGGATGATGTATTTGGCTCCAGGATACTGGCTGTTACCTCTTCGTACGAGCTCTTGCAGTCTAATAAATGTCATCAAAATCAATTTGTTGACATTATGTTTGAATCCATCAGATTTCCTAGACTACATACTTTTTTTCCCCCCTCTTTGTTTTTTTTACAAAGTGTACGAAGCTTGAACTGACAACCACCGACATACCTGTCAATATTAAAGGGTGTGACGATTTCTGGGAAAGTCATGTTGGCTGCGATGGATCGTGGAACACCCACTTGGTCGATTTGGAGGTTTGGGTCTGGCGTGATGACAGTTCGGGCAGAGAAGTCCACACGTTTCCCCATCAGGTTACCCCTCACTCGCCCCTCCTTTCCCTTTAGTCGCTGCTTAAGGGATTTGAGAGGACGGCCAGACTTTTGCATTGCCTGTGGGGAAAAAAAAGGATTGGTTTGAGGTGAGCATCAAAAATACAATGTGTATTAAAGAAAAAAACAGACTCACAGTAACAGTAGACATCTAATTGCCCCATTAAATAAGCACATACCCTTGGCAGGCCTGGCAATTCGTTGTCCACCATAGTGGCCACATGGAACTGAAGCAGCTTCACATCCTCAGCGATGACGTGCGCCGCCGCACCACTCTGCTCGTTTCTTCTCAGCTGGTTGTTAATCTTGACTATGTCAGCCAACTTGTGGGTCAAGTCATCCTTTCAAACAGGGAGTCGATTCATGATTTATCAGGCGGATAATATTATGTCTTACACAGAATAGATGCATTTACATATATAGCAATAATAAAAGGTGTAAGATCTCAACAAAACGTCATATCCCTTTACCTGGTTGCGAGCAGAGCCCTGCATGACGACAGCGGGCCTCACAGCCAGTGGAGGTACAGGCAACACGGTTACAATCATCCATTCTGGTCGGGCAAACTTAGGGTCCATACCCAAGATTACGTCTTCCTCATCCGAGATGCGCTTGAAGATCTCATGCACACGCTCAGGACTCAGCAAGATTTTCTTTTCCTGCGAGTCTTCATTAACGTGCTTCCATTCAGCATACAGCTCCAAACCAGAGCGCCGGATACGTGGCTGGTAGCGCCCACAGCCACCGTGGCCCTTAACATTAAAATTAAGAGATGAGTAAGAAAGCAGTTTGAGGCATGGAGTGATTGCTTACAGTTAAAATATTTGTTAGTCGTACCTTTTCCTTGGTAATATCCTCCTCGGTCTCCTGTTGTTCCATTCCAAATTTGTTGTCCATCTCCTCCCCCCCTTCACAGATATTTTTGCCTTTGCAGAGCTCGTAGACGTGGGTTAACCGCTTCCTCGGCTGCCCTTTGGATTTCCCAAGGATGTCCTTGATCTTGGGATTGTTCTGTTTTTAAAAGTAAAGGGAGAAATGAATGCATCACAAATAGCGAAGGAAACAGACAAGGACTGTAATAAGATATTTTTTAAATATATCAGCTTTCATCAGTATGAACTAGAATATGGTGGGAATACTTACTGAATCCACTAGTAACTTGGAGCAGAAGAAGCAGACACATCGGAGAACCTTCATTATCTTTGCTATGAAACCAACGTGGAAAACTGGTTTTGCCAGTTCTATGTGCCCAAAGTGGCCGGGGCATTCTGTCATGTTGCCTGTTGACAAAATCAGCATGTAAATTAATAAGATCATGACCTCAGATAGGGACAACAGTTCCATGATTAATTCATCTTGGCATAAAATGCTGATTGAACACTGTACCTGCACATGTCTGACATCGCCCACTGCGTTCTATGACCCCTTGTCTTGGGTCCATAAGGCCACCAAGTTTAGGACGCCCTCCTTCAGTTGTTTCGGGGTATTTGATTCCCCCTTCAGTAACCGACATCCGTTTCTGAGAAGACACAACACAGCAGATGCTAGTAAACCAAATAATTTACAACATTCCTTAATTATTCATCCACATCATTGACCATATCTGAATTTCACTAAAACCATAAAAACCTACGGCAAGTCCACATGTGGACAAACCAAGATTTGAACATGGCTAATGTAGAACTGCAAGCTAATTTTTACTTTTAATACACACTACATCTTTTATATTTAAATTCTCGGTAGAAAAAAATTAACATGCATTTCTGAAGTTATTCAAATGACCTTTTATTTATCAATCGTGTCAGAAAACAGGTCATAGGTACATTGAGATCAGTAATAAAATCAAAACTCGTAGTGTCCATGTCTACAAAGTACACAATAATTTCACTTAATTGTGGGCCTAAATGTCATATTACATTAATAAACAAGGGGTTTAATTCATGTGATTGCATGGATCATTTTAGATAATGTTGTGCTTAAAGTTTTTCGAACTTCCTGCAACATGCTAGTTAGCTCAAGCTCCAGCCCGACTCAGCTAGCTAGGCTAACAGCTCTACTTGTGTAGAGAACCATGTATTTGTCATACATATCAAACTACTCAATTAATATATCAATTGAATGACCAATGTATGATGTTTGAGAAAATTCGTAAATTAAAAATAAAAATAACACCACCCCCACCCCAAACAGAAAACCTACAAGCTCATCTGGGCTGATGATGCCGAACTGAACTCTCTTGATCGTGCGCAATGGGCATGCGCTGTCGCCGGAGGGCGGTCCATGCATCCTGTCTATTCAAAGAGACGCGTCCTTCCTCGGCACGCCGCTTTGTGAGCAGGAACAGCCTTTAAATTGTCACCACGGTTCTGGTCAGGCCGCCAACGGTGACCGGAAAGTCTCCGAAGGCGATAGTCCAAGGACCTCTGCTGTCGGTTGCCTTTGGAGCGCACTATTTATGTTTATATCCTACATAAACTGACTACTACCTACTCCCCTCCCTTTTTCCGGTTTACACTGTGGAGCGCTCTCAGCGCTACTGAGTGTTGAGGTGCCCAACGTTCGTTTTTATAGACTGAGAGCTTACTACGGGGTTGCCCACACTAGAAAACAGGGACTGGCTATTCGGAGGGTGGGACATGTGGCCGTGTAGTAAAACGCTCATTGGCCATTCAAGAAAGTCATATGAATATTTAATTTTATCACACGCACAGCCAATTGGAAAGCACGTTTATTTCATCAACGAATCAAAACAATAGGCGGGCGTTGATTTAATCTGAGCTAAATCCTATTGGGTTTATCAAAAGCGAATAGGCGGTACTTAGTGCATTTTGCATGTAAACTGTAAATATTCAATCCGAACTGTCTTGATTGGCTCCTTTCATTATTATTATTCAGCAGTGGGAAAGAGAAGCCCAATGGCTACGAAGAAACTATCCTTATTAGAATAATTTTAACAAAACCCACCCTTTTTCCGATATTTGCCGAATTTGTCCGATGCAACTTTCTTCCCTCAGAGCAAAATTAAAAAAAATCTCTGTTCCCCCGTTCGTTTCGCTCTGGATCAGCCTGGGCTCTAAGAAAAGAGGCACAGAGCTGAGGCCTGTTAAGGGCTTTGATGAAACTTGGGAAAATTGTCGAAACGCATAATATTTCCACCTTTAAATATACTACAATGGACTATTTTTGTAGTTATTTTAAAATTATGTTCACTCTTATTTTTTTCCCTTAAGTGCATTTTTGGATTTTTGGGACTTAATTGCAAGCATCGGACTCGAGTGCTACGGATGGCCGGCCAGTAAACTGGATTTTCCGCATACCCCATAGGAAATTCTGGGGGAAGCCTTGACTATTCATTTAACGCTTATTTTTCAACAGGGTTTGGCCATTTTGACAAATGCGTGTTTTTTGTGTGATTTATTTCAGACTGTATTGCTGATTTATTTTACGCTTTCACTATTTTTGTAAAAATCGGCATTATTACCATAGGCCACGTTTCGAAATCGCTCCGAGAATTAATGGTTTTGGCGGTTGAGTGATTTTATTTGAGGATTCAGGTATTCGTGCAGTGACTTAAAACACTAAAAAGTATTACGTGAACGACTCGTTTATAACTCGGCTGGTCATATAAGTATAGATCTTTTAAAAATATATCACTGTTGACTTTCGGCTGTCGTGCATTAGCAATCTGGCTAAAGCTCGGACGAGCTAAATTAGCTTCCCTACATCGACGTGTTCACAATCCCCGATTGTTAAATGTTGCGTTTACACATCCTCGACCGTTCTTGTACACATTTAAGACAGATTTTAAAGGGTTATATAACATTTTTTATAAGTTTCCACCATTCACTGTGTTTTTGTATAAGGCGACGAGGCCTGTCGGTTTAGCTTTGCATTAACTGTTACGCGACAGTTGGTCTCTGGATAACTAACTCCCCGTTTCTTTAAGCCACTTCTAATTGCGTGTGTAGTTGGTTTGCATAATTCACAGTGATATCTGTCTGCGAGATGATTTTTTTATTGTTAATTTGAGGGTCGTTGTTACCGCTACAACAACTAGCATACTTCTCCATTAGCGGCCAACATGGCGGTGTTCGGCTTCTTGTTGTGAACGAGGAAAGATGGAGTCTGGAATATTCTTTTCTTTTGGCTCACTTGTCGAGCCAGATCACCCTGTACAATATAATGAAACACTCGAGCTTCGTGGTAAGACAAGAAAGGACTTGGTCAGTGTTTTATTTTATTATTGTGAACCTGGTAAGTTATTAAACGTTGAAAGTGCCTGGAAGGTTGCTAGCCAGGATTTCCAGTAGTCTCGGCTCCCCGTCGATAAATGGAAACTTGAAGCCATTTTGTTAGCCAACTACGCGTATTTCGGTCTGTTATTGAACAGATAAGGTCGTCGCTCTATTTAATATTTCGTTACTAATAGTTCAGTGTACCTCGGTCATGACAGAGAAGACGTGTTGGTATTTTTATTTAGTCATTATTCAGTTTTGGTGTGTCAAGTAGTTCAAGTATTAGCCCTGTCCTCAAAGAGAGATAAATGTCTTTAGCTTGTTAGACAATATTTTAAGTAAGAGACGAGAACAAATAACTTTTTGTCTGTGTTGATACCTTTCTACTTTCCACGACTTGAAGTTTAACCAGTGTTAAGGTAAGAGCTTTTGAGGGCCATAAATCTAATACTCTATTTACTAATGGTGGGCTGTTAGGTATTGAGTACTGAAATATGTTCATGTTGACTGCTGTGAGGTGTCTCTTCTTTAAAATGAAGTGGAAGTAGAAGCTAAATAGTGGTTAAATTACCCTTACTGCTATGGTTGCATAATCTCAATCTTGTCTAGTGTTTATCATGTGAACCGTCTGTAACAGTGCCCAGAAGAACATTGTTGTCATATTGTATTACACTTGCTACAGCCTTTTGTTGAAATAAAGATTATGAAGCCATTCGATGGGTTGTGTTTCATCCTTTGTGGATCATTTCAAGGGTGTTCTTGTGTTATTTAAATGCATATGCATGTTAAAGTTACTTAATGAGACCGGTAGCTGGTTTCCCATCAGTCACTAGTATAAGCGTGCCAGTTTCCTATCTTTTGCATTCTACAGAGCCATGAAGATAAGCATCAAAGAAGCCGGACGGATGACAAATCTACAGTATCCATTTACTCACAGATAAACTGTTGTGTCATTTTAACAAGTTTTTACAAATCTGCATGCCTGCGAGGTTGGGAATGCAGAGATGACTGACAGTAAATCACTTTGTTCACCATGTGCCATGCTATACCATGAGTATACAAAGGATTCCTTATTGACCAGTTGGCTCCCTCCTCTGGCTCATATTGAGATTGACCGCCATTGCAAAGATATTGCACAACCATATTTTCAATGCGGATGTCGATCCCATGAGGCTGTCTTAACGTGCTCCCTCTACCGCTCCAAGAGGGCTGGTGCACAGAGTCCAATGTGTCAGGTATGTAACCAGAGAGGAATTCAAGCAAGTGCCAAAAACAGCTAACGTGGTTCTTTATGCATCCCCACAAAATGTCAGCATAACACCAGAGGTGAATGCCCCCTTTTGTTTGGATTGATAATCAAATAAATTGTATTAGATGCATGTTGATCAGCCTGTGACTCGTGCACGGAGTGAGTGTTTACATCAGTGTTGTAATGTGAAAATTCCTGTGAGAAACAATCTGAACTAAAATAAACCCAAACACTGTGAAGAGGGACTTTTTTTCAGATTTACACGACTACTGTATTTTAATATTTGTTTAGCTGTTTCTATTTCACATGTCTGCCTAACTTGCAGCCGTTGTTGTAAATTAGTTTAGAAGCAAGTTTTTACACAAAATTTTCTGATTTATGAAAATAAAATAGACATCCCTAGAATTTATTTTATGATTGTTCACTCAAATTTCAATGTGTACCTATGATGATACAACACTAAATTGTAGATTTGGTACTTAATTTTGCTCATGATACCTATGAGCCTCTTTTACATTGTTGATTTGTATAAAATGATGTCTGACTTAGTGATGTCATCATTTCATGGCTTAAATTTAGCTTCAGAGGTCTGAGAAAGATTGTGCTTTGTTTGCTAACTTATAATATGTTAAACGCTGCTCTAATTTGGCCTTTTTGATTATTTTATTGGCCACATTTTCTATTTTTAAATCTGTAGAAAGTGTTGTACAAGTCTTACATCAACGGACTGTCATAGATTTGGTAGCCGAGCATTTATTACACCATCTGTGCGGGTGGATGAAGACGGATGGTGAACACATGGCATTTCATTTCCATTTATATGTGTCAACATAGCCACACGTGTCTTTTTCTAGAGAAATTCTTGTCTTTGAGAGGTTAAAATTCACGTATGTAGGGGGAGCTCTTGTCTGGTGATGTCAGCCTGACAGTGTGTGTTCTCAGGGGTTGGAGAGGAGTAAGGGGAGGAGGGGCTGCTTTGTAGCAGCAAGGAGGGTGGGAGGGACACACAGATGCAGAGCCTTGTAGGAGGAGCAGAGTATTGTTTTTTTTTCAAGCTGATTCAAAATCTAAAATCCTAAAAACTTAAACTAAACTCTGCTTATTTCACCATTGTGTGTGAAGTGCAACCCGACAAAAAAAAACTTTATCTAAAACCTTAAAAGTGTTTCTGTACTTTGAATAAAACGTATTAGCGGAGTTTATCGTTGATATTTTGTGTTTTAGTTAAGTTTGTAAATCAGAACACCTGCTCACAGGATCATCACAACTTAATCATAATTTGACAGACCAAAACTGTAAATGTGTCCAGTTATGGGTGTTAGGAGTCTATATTTTGCTGGTAAAATAAGAGTGGATCTGTTAATACATCAACAAGGGAGAAAAAGAGGAAAATTAGGCTCCATTTTCCCTTAAGTTAGGCACCAGGAAGCTGTTTTGTAATAAAAACTGGGTGACGCAGGGTCGGAGACATGTTCTGAGAGCCCTTTGGAACAGGCCAGCCCATTTCTGTTCACAAGAGAATGTCCTGTTCTTTAGGTGTTTGTTTTGGCAGATGTCAGCCTCTGCCAAGCGTCTTCATCTTTCTTTCATCCTTCCCTCCGTCATTTAAACGCTCTTTGAAGCCTTCCATATTCTCAGCCTCTGTCTTTTATGCAGGATTTCTTTTTCAGTCGGCTCGTTTGCAGAGAATTCAGGAATGTTAAGTCAGCCAGTGCCCGACACTCAGGATACACCAGAATTTTGTGTGAGATCTATGCTTTGTTAAAGTTCTTTCAGCCTCTTCCTGGAACTATCTGGGTGCTAAATTAATTGCTCCCGATCCCACCTCGCGCTGCAATCGGCTTAGTGCTAATCTTGGGCTCTCAGTGCGGCCAACTCTTGTCTGGGTAACGCCGCTGCACCGAGCTGTCCGGTGCTTTCCTCTTCCAAGGTTTTGACCCCTGGCACAGTCTTTCCTGCTCTCGTTTGCCATGCACCTTTGTTTCACTGTCATTCTCTTCTCACTCATTAAGCTTTAGGAAAGCTTATTTTTTATGCTTGTCATTGTGAATCAACTTGGCATATCTACCTGTTTTTGCACGGTCAAACCTTGTAGTAATTTGACTGCTTTTCCTCCCACAAAGAATCGTCTTTCTAACTACTCGAGCCGTCTTTGTACTTTCTCTGACTCCCTCTTTCATGTTCCCAACTTCCCTTTTTATGCTCCCTTCCCTTCATCTCTCACAGAGCTTCAGGGATGGCCACATGTTGTCTCCAGCGGCTCTCTCCTGGACGTCCCTCCTTTCTCATACGGTTTGTCGGCTCTGCTGTCATTACCTAAAATCGTCTGCTTTCCTATTCCTTTTTCTTTTTTCATTCCTACGTCAGCGCTGCGGTTAGTGATTTAAGATTTCATTCTTGATAACTGTTGTCATAACTCAGAAGGCCTTCCATCTCGTGTGACTTGCTCGTGTTTCAGGGACTCGAGCTTCTTATTGAAGTGCCTGTGTGCTATTTAAAGAGGCGTGCAGAAAAGTCGGCTTGTTTACAGTTCCCTCAAAATACAGGCTGTCTAGAAACAGGAAGTACCATCGCCCCGAAGCGCAGCAGCTCTCAGCCAACATGCAGCCACTTCCTCCTCCTCCTCCTCCTCACAGCTGAGCTGCGGCTCCAGCAAAACAACCCTCATGCTTATCAGAGAATTATGCACCCCTCCCCTCTGCTGCCCGTCCTCCTGAATGGCGCACATACACAGCAGGCTTTTCAGCCCTCCACCGTGTCCTATCTTGCTTTCACCTATTCTCTTACGCTCACAGTCCCCCTCTCTTCCCAACTGCCGTCCATTGCCAGTACAACATGCCTGAGTAGCTGCCTGGAGATGAAGGAGCTAATTAATTTGATTTAGCTGTTCTCTCTCTCTCTATCAGGCAGTGGAAAAAACAGCCGTCCACCCCACCTCCCACCCTCCTCCACACCATATCAGGCACCCCTCCCAGATGATTTTCCACCTATCCTTTCTAGTCTCCTTTGGTAACGTCCACACTCCAGACCTTCTCTTCCTCCTCTGCTGTTTTCTTTCCTCTTACACAACCAGATTTTGCCAGCGATTTATTGCACATCGAACTGATTGTAAATAAAATGCCAGCTGTAATTCTCTCATGTTCCCGACACCCATGTGAATCCTTTTCTTTTTTCCCCCCTCAACATCTTATATCTCGTGTGCCCAGGGACAGTTTGTGGGACTCAGCAGTGTTGCGCCGCTCACGCAAACATGCTTCTTATAGCTCACTGCGTCTGCTTTTTCAATCGAAGAGTTTGGTGAATATATCCATTTTTTTGCGTCATCTGATACTTCGATGGATCCGCCTAACACGGCCGTGTCACAGTTAAATATCACTTATCAAATACATGGATGAATCCTATCTTTCAGTGTGCCCACAGGACATATCCAGAGCCTTTAAATACTGTGGGCTGCAGACATGTGCCGATGAAAGCCTCTGAGTGATGTGTGTTCCAGGCCTTCAGTGTTCAACCAGCTAACTCTTCTTCTGAGAATTAAAGCTATTCTCAGATGGTTGAGTTTCGTCTCTTCTTCCATTCAGAATGCAGAGAAAGCTTCTTCCACTTCCCTGCAATTACAGAAAAGTGATTTTATCATTCAACTCGGCATACTGGTTCTGTTTGCTTGGGTGGGTGGGTGGGTGGGTGGGGAGGGGGTCCAAATGTTTCTGCGATCAGCAGTTTTTTTCCCCCATTAACTCTGGTGTCATTTGATTGGGATTCCACGTCCATGTTAAATGATTTAAGTCATCTAAAGGTGATTTACATTGAACTGCAAAAGCAATCTTACACAGTAAGTCCTTAGAAAAATCAATAATGGGAAATAAGTGTGGAAATGGTGTTTTCTACCGGTGTTCCTATTTTGTCAATCATCTGATGACAGTCTTTACTCGTCTTGTGATCCCATGTTGGTGTCCCAATCATTTCATTTTTTTACCGTCTTAAACAATAACAAAGCAAAACATGAATCGTGCTTCTGCTTGACATGTTAAATACGTGCAATTAGTGTCAGATGCACGGCACCGTTTTAAAGCAAAAAAATAAAAGATCCTTTAGTTTTCCAGCATTAACACAGTTTAACAAAGTTCATGTGAAAATTACACAAATTGTTTGCATAGTTTTGTTTCGTAAACAACTTTTTAAAGTGTCTTTCTCTACACCTTTGACTGCTCTGAAATTGACTTGAAAAGTCTCCTCTGCACTGTTACTGGCAGAGATTTGGAGCTGCACATTACTGAGCTGCTGCCCTGATATGTCTTTATAAACAACAGAGAAGTGCTAGCTGAGGACATGTTCCAGCACGCTCATCTCACCCCTCCCTTGTCTACTGAGGTTTAATCAGGTTACCCAATGTACCGCTGCTGTATCTGTGAGACAATGCTGAGGGATTAAACACCCTTTCATCTGTGCTCATGTCTGGAACAAGTATAAACCTTTGTTCTGCTCTTCTGCTCATGTGCTTTGCAGAGAAAGCCTGTGCTGTGGTTTCATTCTGCTTTTCCGTCCTCATGTGTGTCTTTGCAGGCCACAGACACAGGATTCGCGTCGGCCCTGAAAAAGTCGCTGCTTCCTCTTTAAGAAGCCACCGACATTTGAACTCCTCAAACGTTGTTTGACTTCCCACTTTGATCTCAGTCCAAGTCAGCTGGAGAGCAGGTTAGTCATCCCTTCCTTCAGATGACTGAGGATGTTTACTTACACTCGAACATGCCTTAGGATATATTCGCACAAGTATCCGTGCAAGGAGGAACACAACTTGAATGTAAGAAGAAACGCACTTTATGTAGTGTAGAGCTATGCAGTGTTTCTGCTTGTGTTACTAATGTCTTTAGATGGTGGTAGCCACCACTTCCAAGTAAACATCAATCCATAGATCTGATACACAACACCCATGGAAAGCATTGTCTCAGATGAACTCGTTGTGAGAAAAACAGCCTGGCTGCAGGTGTGACCGTGCATTTTGGGAAACTGGCCAGGATGGTGAACTTTTCCTTCCTTGTCGGTTACAAGACGGCTGAGTCATGCCACTGTTTTACTGGAACCACAAAGCACAGTTTGCAGGTCAGTACGGGGCAGATTTGACGTCTGAATTAATTAAAGGTACCCTGTTGAGTTTCATTGTTGACAAAAAAAAAATCCCAAAATAGTCTCTGGCTTAAATTTCATTACGTTTGTTTAAAGCTGGGAATAGCAAAATATTTATCCATAGAAATGGCTAAGATGGTTACAGCTAGTGTGAGAAAGTATCATCTGATATCAGACAGTGTTTCACTCTAAAGCCGCTCACTGGGACTGCTTTTATGGTGTCATTTTCAGCCACAGTAATACTATGTCCCACACAGGGGACATAAACATGGGACATTTGACAATAGTGGCTTCATCAGTCTGGTAAAGTGCTGGCATTTTGTCGTTCAGTCAATATTTAAAAATGAGAAATAACATTGGGTAATAAAGCCTGTGATTTATGAGGTTGGATTTTTTCCCTCAGCAATATGACCCTGTCAACTAAAGGTAGCCAAACAAGGATGAAGTGGACGTGTAAAACATACAGCGGATGGGGAAGATACTGCATTTAGTAAATATGGCTCAGTAGGTACAGTTTACATGTCTGAGAGTGTGAGCGTGAGTGTGTGAGAGTGTTTCGTAGAGCTATGTGGTCATTACTTAGTGCGTATAAGTAGGAAATAAGGCTGTATGTATTTCAGTCAAATGGGGGAGTGTTTCTTCAACCTTTGAGTGGTCAACAAGACGAGAAAGATGCTTTATAAACGCACATGCGGTGTGATAAGCTCCTCTTATTGCTGTCCCATTCTCGAAGGTTTAATTGGGCTGTCACTTTTGTGCACAGCTCTTGACAACTCTAGAAGAATGTTATTTTTCACTTTACATGGGTTCACTGTCTCTACTGACACTATCTGCTGTGTGTGTGTGTGTGTTAGAAAAAGAGGAGAAACTGAAGCACAGCCGTAAATTAAACTGAAACTCCATAAAGAACGCCATCTTTTCTTTTCTCTAGAAGCTCTAACCCGTATATGTATCTCTCAAGAGTTAAGTTCAATAAGAATTAACATTTGACTCAACAAGTCATGAGGCATGAAGCATGAAGAGTCATGAATTCAACTGAATGCCAAAGATGTGTTGGATTCGGCAGATGTTAGAACTTAAACGTTTGAATAATCAAGTGGCCAAAAAATCAACCACTGCAATTTTAAGTCATACAAATGATGTTGATTGATTTATCACCTCATGTCGTTTCCGAATATGACTTTATGTTGATTTAAAACTTAAAAGAACACTTACGTTGCGCAGTTTGTGACGTAAAAAGTGTGATTAATCTGTAAGCATTTCTCTCTTTGGTGCCACCAGCACCAGAAACCAAAAGGAACAGCGCCAGATATCAGTCTGTGTCAAGTCAGATACCTGATAGGTTGTAGTTTGTTGAGCCTGCCCAAACTGTCATTTAAGTCGTGAAATGTGAGGTAGAACTAGCAGAGAAAAGACCAACTCACTGAAGGACAGCCGCTCAGGTGTAGGATCGCCTTACTGCGCAGTGCACTGTGACAGAGATAATTCCCTTATTTAAATGTAACAGGATGCACGGTAAGGAAAAAAGGCATTTTTAAGAGCCTGCATTTCTGCCTTTAATTCTCATGAAACATATTAAATGTAAATGTAGATATATTTTATTTATACAGCCCTTTACAAACAATCGTTACAATGTACCAAAGTGCTTTACAGCAGGTAATAAATAAAGAGAAGAATAAGTAAAAACAAATAAAAACAATAAAAGAACAGTGACAGCAATAAAATACAACAAAATCAAATAAGATAAAAGTGTTTAATATTTAAAAAAATATTAAATTGAGCATTAACTTTCAAAATTGTGTTATTCAAGACACATTATGTGTAACAGCAGAGAAGAATTTAACCTGAGATTTGCTGCTTTAAGTCGTTTAAACTCCACATTAGTGACACATGGCTGGAGCGATGCTACTGCTCAATAACTTGAGAAATATCTTTTACTCGAAGAGGACAAACAAACAAGGAAAGAAGTAACTGCACAGGTTACCTGACAGTGTGTATAACCATATCAGACTGCTTGTGGTTTTTGTGGAAAGTGCTGTTGTCAAACATACTAAAAGGAAATATTCCTTTAAACCCATTTAGATTTTAATCTGGCAAGAGAATCTTTTTTTGGTAAAGTGTTCGCGAAACTACAATATTTGTAACTTCAATTCAGCCGTTGTTTTCATACGTGTTGATCAGATGATGGTTGAACATTTCCACCCAAAGTCCTACGTCAGTTTCTACACCTTTGTATATTCAGATGTGTGTGCGTGTCGCTTGATAGCACAGCTTGAAAAGCTACGATCACGTTCAGCCAAACAACCATGAATAGGCACGGATGGACAACGGGGTGTCTCAGAATACAGAGTCGGTGACTGGCTGCAGCCACAGAACAATGCTGGTACACATGTGTGGACTGAGCGGCTGCCCTCCTGTAAGACACACACACACACACACACACACACACACACACACACACACACACACACACACCATTGTCTTTGCCAACGGGCAGTTTTTGTCTCACACATTCAAAGGGTTTCTTTTCTTTGTCTTTCCTTACTGACATGATTTTATTTCCAGTTTTCGTGTTCTCGATCACGCACACCCAGTATGCTTTGAAGACGTGCAAGAGTGCATGAGAGAGGATGGAGTAAGGGGGCGGTGGGGGGGGAGAAAAAAAGTTTGTCCAACTCCATGAGCCAGAGAGGTCACAGGAACAACACCCAATCCTAGAGCGGTTCCCATGGAGACAAGTGTGGCAGCGTACAATGAGAGTGCGAGAGAGAGTGATGAAAGAGAGGGAGAGAGGGAAAGGGCAGGAGGAGGAGGGCGGGTTGTTGGCGTCAAGGTTCAGTTGGTGTGTACTTGTGGGAGAGTTGCTGGGGGGAATGTGGACGGGGCGGACTCCACTCAAAAGGACAGTGGGAAGTATGATGGGGCTGAAGCATAACAGGACTCGAACATTCTTCCACCCCAACCGGCACTTTTCTGCCCTCTTGTTACAGCTCACAGAATACTTCCTGATCAAAGACCGCAGAGGGGGAACACAGATATATGGAATTTCCACTGACCGTGGCGTGCCCGGCCAGCAGAAACCGGAGCGGAGGGAGTTGTTGTTGTCAGGCATTTACATGGATACAGATGAATCTGAAATGATATCCAACTATTCAGGCCTGAAGTTGCATCGCCAAACACAACAGTAGCGTGTCGCCTGTAGTTCTAGTTCAGCCCCGAATAAACCCGCTGACCTAAAAGCAGTTCATTCATATGACTGACATCACCGGTGGTAACACTTGAACCCTTTTAGCTGATCCCATGGACAGTCGATCAGTGTCCCTGCCCCACTTTCTGTGCCTGTTAAACCACCTCTTTTCTTTTCACTTTCTTTTTTTTTTCGTACCAAAGCTTTCCCATGGTTGTGCTTCCCAGACTCTGACAGAGTTGTATAATGTATGGAGGGACCAAAGCATAATGTTCTGGCCACTGTTTTAGGACATCATGTTGGCACAATAGCGGCGCATGATCCAGAGGTTTCACCTTATTTTCAACCTGGAGTAATTACTCCTCTGTTAGATTGGACAGATTTAAAACACTTTACAATGTACTCGTGCATTAGCCTGCAAGTGCTTTTCAAAGCAGTAAAATACGTTGTTACAATGTTACACACCACTATGGGACGTTAGGCCCTGAGACCCCATGGCTTCAAATGGTTTCACTGGTGTTTAAAAGAACGTGGCCCCACCATAGCAGGCTTCTTATGAACGATATGAAGAGTTGACTCGCAGGAACAGTCCAATTAAAGAAGTCATCAAGCTGGATTGCTCTTTGGCCATTTTCAGACATGCACTGCTGCCCCCCGTTATTTTCCAGAGATATTTCGGAGGTAGCTGCATGTAAAAACCCAAAAGTCCGCTACATTTGCTCTGGCCTCAGAGTGATGATTGAGCATGTATGTGGGCGGTAAAGGTAGCCGCTTTCTCCAGAGTATTTACAGCTGTGGGAGTCTCCTGCTGGGAAGTGCATATGTGAACAGCCACAGAGGAGAAAGTCTGGAGCGTATTTTCAGCACAGTCCTCTGAATTTTCTGGTTTTTATATGTGGAAACGTCTTGTGTTTCCAGATTCAGTCTGACGTTACCGTCGCTTCAACCGGTTTTATTTTAGAGAGGGGACTATCCGCCCGAGCTTAACGTCCTTTTAGGACTGCAGCGTCCCCACATTGGTGGGGTGTTAGAAGTTAAGCAGAGCAAAGGAAAGACATTGGACTCTGTTCCTCCATTTCAGGACGTGGCGCAGCTTGATGAAGGCTTGACAACGACGTTAGGCCATCACAGCTGACTTACTAATTGTTAGATCTCCACCGGCGCTCATTGGACCAGTTGTTTTTAGAAAAATTGTAATGGGCGGGATTGTACGTTTGGACCCAGCCCATTATGGGAATTGTAGTATCCAGTGTTTGTTTTAGGACTTGACTCATACCAGGGACGTGGAATCAGGATATCGCGGCCTCTGCTGCAGCTCATAACGCTCTAAACTTTATGGAGGCGCAGTGTTAAATCGCTTCTTTAATGCCTCCATTTTTCCCTCAACTTCACTTGTTTCACTGAGTGCTCCCATCCGCCATCTGACTGCCGCCAGTTTGTCCTGCCTCTGTCTCACTTTCCTGCTGTCTCCCCTCTCCCTCCCTCAGTCTGTCTGTCTGTCCTTGTGCCCAGGTTTTTTGAGTTGGCGTGGTTCCTGTTTGTTTTCAGCCATTTTGGGGACTTGCAGTCCTCGTAACAAACTGCTTAAATGGCGTCCTCTTGCTTGCTTGCTCTCCCACTCTGTCTCCCTCTGCCTCTCCCTCCCTCTCCCTATCGCTGGGCTTTGTGTATATAAAGTAGTGTGTGCGTGCGTGCACGTGTGCATGCATGTTGGAGAGAGAGAACAACACTTCCAAATAAAAAGAAGATTGGATTCAGTGGGGGGGAGGCGGTTTAGGAGGTGCAGAGGGTGGAGGGTGGTGGGGTGTTCACTTGCTGGAAATTTGAAAAAGCGCAAAAGCACCGAGAATCGTGTTTCAGAAGCAAAAACTGGTGCGAGCGAGGCGAAGAGAGCCGGAGACCAAGAAAAGGGGAGTGAGTGAAGGAGAGCAAGCAAGTTCGAGTGTGAGAATCGCTCCTGCCCTCTGTCTTCACACACTGCTGCCTGTATGTGTGTGCATGTGTGTGTGTGCGCCGCCTCTCCCAGCGCTCGCTCCCTCTCCGTCACACACACTCAGACGTGCGCACACACAGACCGAGGGGGAGAGAGGGAGTGTGAGGGGAGAGAACACATCGCAGCAGAGATGCAGCAGGAGGTTTTCCGAGGTACGTTCTCTTGTATGCTTGCCTTCCTGAGAGACAGACTGAGAGAATTAGAGGCAGAGAGGCTGAATTCTGTTGTTTTCCTGCTTGTTTTTCTGCTTCACTTCGCTGCTGTGTGGCGGCGGTTGCTCCGTGCATGAAGAGGAGGAAAAGATTTTTATTTTACTCTGCGCGTTTCGGGGTGTGAGTGCTGTTGGGTGTGTGTATTTATACAGTGTGTGTTTGGAAGCATATTTCTGAGTGTGTGTGCCTGTGTTAGGTCTGTCTGTATGCGTGTGTGTGTGTGTGTGTGTGTGTGTGTGCGCCAGTAACAGGCCTTGTCTCCCTCATCCTCCCCTCTGTTGCTGACGCACCACGCAGTTCTTTTTCAAGAGCGATGACTCGTTTTGCGACTGTGATGAAACTTTTAATTTAGCTAAGGTTTTTGCATTTCCGTGATTCACCGCAGGTGGGAGGGGGGACGGTGGCAAACACACTCCAGAACAGACGTTAAACATGAGGTGGGATTTTTTTGGGGGGGGGCTCTAAATAAGCTGGGACAGTCTCCCTCTCCTGCCTAAACTTACTAACAACATCAGTAGAAGTGTTTTCTGAGGAAAAACTTAAATGTTCGCGATGGTAAAGATCTTTAACTCCATCAGCTGGGTTCGTCTCTTATTTCAGTTTTGGGTCGCCAAACTCGTCCTCCATTTTACCAGCCTGTTGTTTTGCTGTCGGTTTTCTCACGTCGAGCAGCCGAGGGTATATTGATGTCCCTAACACTGTTGTTGCTGCTGAAAGCCTTACTTCTTTTCCAAAACAACATAGCATCTGCTGCCAGCTACTCCACATTCCTGGTTTCCATGGATGCCAAGCCAAGCCCCTGTGCTCAACGTATGGAAAATATGATCCACACTGCCACAGGGTCGGGGTCATAGGTCAGACAATAGGAAGTGTAGTTTCTCGCCGCTCTGTGGTGTAAAAAAGAAAGTGATGTCATCGCCGTCAAAGTCTTCTTAATTCAGTCATTTATGTGAAGGTCACTCATTAGATAAATTATGTGCCTTTGGGCCTTTTCTTTGTAGCGCTCAGATTCAGATGTTGCCATCTTTGAGCCGGTTGACAATGTTTACAATTTATTTTTAAAAAGTGACGAACAGATGTGGACGCATTCAGGAAGCTGCTGCAGCGCTCTGCTTCACTCCTCCACCGTAGTGGTTGCAGTTTACGGTGGCCGTTGTAACACTTTGACTCAGCTTTGCTAATGCTGAATGCTTCTCAGTTGTTTGAGACTCAGAACTCCAGCAGGGCTTTCACACAGCCTGCAGCAGGGACTGCTAGTGTAAATTGAAAATGATTTGGGGGAAATTACCTCAAAAAGGTCACCGGTGTTGTGCTGCTGCTCTCCAGGGGTGCTTTTTTTTTTTTTTGGTTAAACTGTGTCCTAATGCCTCCCATGGTCCTGCTGCAGTGAGCGGAATTATGAGAATTGCGTGCTGGGCTGAGAGCTAACAGAGCATGGAGAGAACGTCGTTTTAGGCATGTGGAGGTTTGCTGGTGCGTGGCCTGGCATTCAAAATCACCACAACACGGCAGTTTACACATGAGGTGGGGGCGCGCTGCCAGTCACGCTGAGGGGGATCTGAAAGACAAGGAAACCATAAAATGTGAACATGAGATGTGTTTGAAGTTACCCCTACATCCCCCACCACAACCACTCCCCGACCCATACCAACATCCCCTCGCCTCCTCCCTCGTTCCCTCCCTCCTTCTATCCCATCTGGCTGGCTCAACCATGTGCTGTTGGCCGGGGGGTTGTGGAGAGTCCAGTAGCTGCTGTTGCTAACAATGCCCCCTCCCCTTATTTACACACCCACAATTTCATACGCACGCACACACGGCCTTGTCCTCACACACCAACGGCTGCCTCGATAGTTGGACCCTTCTGGCTGTGCCTCAGTGGGGAGAAAGCCCTGCTAACGCCTCCCTCTTCCCAAATGCTCCTCGCCGCTGGCTCACCGGCTGGAACACCGAGACCCCCCCACATTCTGCTTTTGGGCACTCCCCGCTACCATCACTCCTTTTAGTAGTAACACCATTTCACTTTGTTAATATTAAATTAGTTATATTACTGAAAAAGAGAAATGCACAAATCACAACGTATATCAGCGTCGAGCTGCTCTTACTCTTTAAAGGCTTCCTTTGCAATGAGGGATACTCACAGACTCGTCAGATGTGTTCACTGTCAGGCGGTTTTCTCGTGTGATGTTGGGAGACTCGGGTCCAGACATTGTCTGAGGTTGCCCTTCTTTCACATGTAGCACACTGCAGGTGATTGTGCGGGTCAGACGTGTTCTCACAACTGGAAACACTCTGTTTGGTTTAGACGAGGGTGGTGCCTGGGTAAAGTTTAGGAGGCAGGACATCTCCAGACAATTACCTGCTGTATTCTCACAAGTGCTCACTTTGACATTACGCAGACTGTGTGCTGGTGGAACTGGCGAGGTAAAAGTACGCTCAGTGTCAGATCAGGCTGATTTCAATATTTGTGTTCACGTAAACAGCTTCGCTGAAGTGCATTTGTAATAGTTTCAGTTAAGTGATTCAGATCATCGCTCAGCTGTTGGCTTGTTTACAACCAGTCTTAATGCCTCTACTTTGCTGTAGAAATGTTGCGTTTTTATTCTTTGGCAGCTAATTTGTCGAGTACAATAATCTGGCTTGCACTATGAAAATTGGTCTTAAAAAATAAGGACTTGGAACAGCAGAGATAATTTAAAAATTATTTAAAATATTTAAATAAGATCAGAACAAATGTTAGATATTTATGTTCTGAATCACTGAATTTAGCTGGTTAAAATCCGACCTTTTAATCCTCCGCTGTGGTAATAATGATGATCGGGTGAAGCATCCTAAAAGTAGTTTGTCTCCACAAAATCACTATACTTGTGGTTTGCATTTTTGCTGAACTTTTCTTTTGAGGTGGAAAAAAATTGAATCAAACTAACGTGGTTACTAACAGCTATTTGCCGATCAGCACAAGCACCAGTTTCAGTGAGGAATAAACAGATTGCTCAACGTCTGGTTCAAGGCCTTAAGCTGATGTACCAGCCAAACTCCTCTGTCGTCCTGCCGCCTGTTATGCAAGTCCACTTTAGCTGTGATGATGTTCCTGCTGACTTACTGACTGCTGTATTCAGTAGATTACCAACTAAGGGTTTCCATGGTCATAGCGTCAGGTTTTCATATGCAAATGAGAAAGTTTGCCAGGATCAAACAGAAAAACTTTTGAAACTTTTAGGTGCAAAATCAAAGCCGGATTATCGAACCGCGACAGAACGTGTAAAAGTCGCGCTGCGCTGACAAAGGGAGACTTATCTACGCGTTTGTTTGATTTGTTTTGTTTGAAAAAGTTCTGAATAAAATCCTCTGAATAAAAAGCTGTAGCTGAGGTTGCTTTTTTCTGACATTTGTCGTTTGGTATGTAACACAAATAGAATCAGTGCAGGCTGACAGTGTGCCTCTGTGCCCTCGTCCCATCAGTGAGGAGTCATGTGAAAGCTTTTCGCTTTTGGTACGCCGTGCTCTGCGCTTACGCGAGTCCTCTTTGCTTTGCACCAGCTGAGCACCTGCTCGTGTTATGAAGTTTTTGCCACAAGCTGAAATAGATGAACACTTTATAGACCAACCACCCTGTTTATTTGTGCAGAACATCCTGTTGCAGAGAGGTGTGGGAACAGGCTTTCTGTTTGTTTTGATTTTGCTTCAGGGTCCTCATGGTCACATTTGTTTTTGTGCCTACGAGTTTTACAGACAAATTAATGTGTCTTGATGAGTGTGTTCGTTCATTTGCATAAATGAAGAAGAGGTTGGAAACAGTATTTGCTGCCTTTTCTATGTTGCGCTCAGATTTCTGTGTGTGAGTAATTTCAGTCCAGCTTAAGCGTGTTAACGCTGCCTGTCACAGTCAGACAGCGTGTCGTGCAGCCTCTGCCTGTACAGCAGCTGTGTGCGTCACAGGGAGATAAAGTAGAAGAACGAGGGGGCGTCATACGCATTTCCCTGTCCGCGGCGCGAGCATCAGATGAGATGGTGAAATTTTTTGAATTAGCACTGTCTCTTAGTGTGTCTGCCCACTTGTAGCAGGCTGTCGCTTGCCATAAGGGATTTCCTGCTCAGTGTTTATTGTGCAACAAATGTGAGCGACAATGAAGGCCTGTGTCAATACAGGGCGCCCAAATATGGCGAGACAGGATCGCGGGCCTTTGTTCTTTTTTAGACGTATATCTTGAGAAGGCACGGACCTGTTTATGCACTGAATATGTCATTAAAAGGCACTTATGTTTTCCCTTTGTTGACTATACATCACTCCAGCTGTGTTCCAGTTGGAGGCCATGCTGCACTCAGATTCACCTTTCACTTTTGAATATCATTTACAAGTGGGGCCCGTCCATGTTGAACTACTTTGTTTATGCCCGTGTGTCCTGCTTGCGGGCATCTAGGAGTGTATGTACGGTGCATGTATGTGCAGCTCGGGTCAGTGTTTGCCTGGGCTCCTGTCTGTCTGACAGTGCGGCGTGTCTTTTTCAGTGCCCCCGTCTCCTGCCGTCTCACTAACCCTCACTCTCTTTCTGTTTCTGTCACCCTTTCACTCTCCCTCATCCTCACCCTCTTTCCCCCCCCTCTCTCTTTCTCTCTCCCTCCTCTTTCCTCTGCAATAACAGTGCTGACCTAGTTTCTGCCTGTTCAGGGCTGCCTGTGGAATTTTACAGCGGCCTGCCCTCCTGGCTGCTTTGCTGCTTGAAAACGAAGGCAGAAAAGCATGACTGAGGATTTTTCTTCTTGTCGCATCATTACAGCTTTATAGTGTCGCCGCTCTTCTCTCCAATCTGTTGTCCTGAACACACGGACGCATTTCTATGCTAACAGCAAACTGTGCATCTGCAGCTTTCTTATGGGAGATTGTAGCAGTACCGCATCCACTAACGTAGCTGTTAAATTTAAATGGAAATGAGAATAGTTTGTTGCTAATCTTCTGCAGCTTAGCTCAGATTGTACCGGATGCAGAGGGTAGAAAAACATCCCTTCTCTTTGCACATGCATGCAATCTTCCTCCCTTCTCCTCTTCTCTTCTTTCCTTCCCTCCGCCTTCACAAATGAATGGTTAGAATCATGCCTGGCACATTTTAGCCCCTGCCAGGAATGGCTAACAAGGCTCTTGCTCAAGCAGCAAGAGAGCGCGACTATTTTTATGCGTGTTAGGGCCACAGATGTAAGTCGGCACTCTATTCTGAGGGAATCTTGATTAAATCTGAACGTCCTCCAATTAGGCATAGGGAATGTTGTGTCACAGCAGAGGGAGATGGATCTCTGGAATGCGTTTCTGAAAGCTTGGCTTTGGCACGCTGAAATCTAAACCAGCACTGCCGCAGATTCATTCCTTCCCCCTGCCCTCTCCCTCCTTTCACTCACCATTCCTGGCTGAACAGTTGGAGTTCAGCATTGCTGGGGCATTTGGTTCGCTTTGTCGTTTTCTAAAAGCGTTCCGTCAGGATCATGATTGCTTGTGCAAACGTTTCGGGTGTAATCTTAGGTTTTTTTCTTTATGCTAATGTACAGATGGTTCATTCATTTGGATTATAGTTTCTTTCTGTTTTTTTTCTTTAGATTTCGGGGGCTGGTCATGGTGTCCGGAGAGAAGGTGTGGGACCTCCACCATGAGGGCCTTATTCAGCCACATCTGAGAGAACATCACCTGGCTCCTGGCCTAACCTCCCGCTGTGACCCCTCATATATTGCAGCTAAGGACGCCGCACTCCACCAAAGTTGGCGGTTGTCACCGTTGTCTTCCCCGCTGCTGTCTTCAGTGGCTCTTAACACCCCTCACCGAGTTCAAACCTCCTCACCGTTACGTCCACCTGTCAGTTTGTACAGCCTGAGTAATACTGAAGAACTACACAAACCAGTCCACTGTCCTAGTGTGGCCTTTCAGTCTGAAGAGGAGGAGGAAGAGGAAGCTGAGTGGTTGGACATGAAGGGAAAAAGGCTTGGAAGCCGTGGAGAGGTTACGATGGAGGACAAGCTGGAAGATATGGGTGATGGACCTAAAAATGCAAAAATCACCCTGAGCTTCCCGCTTAGTGCAGCCCCTCTCCCAACGTCTCTGACCTCACCAAGCCACTGTCATAGCTCTTCCTCGTCCTCCCCTTCCCCCCATCGTCGGCGACCATCCTCCAAGAGCTCAGACAAAGGGTCACTGTGGAAACTGGATGCCACCATGGACGTCAAGCACAGACCTTTTAAGCCCCCAAGACACGACAGCTCTCCATCTTCTTCACCATCCTCCTCCTCATCTCCCATGACAGCGTCTGCATTTATCAGGAAGGATATTAAATCCCTGCCTCCTCTTAAGTGCTCCAAACTCAGTTCAGAGACTCAGATTCACAGGTCACCCCCAAGATCTTCCAGTGGGCCTATGGGGGGCTGTTTTGGTGGGGATGGATGGGATGAGAGGCGCAGGGTGTCCAATGGTACAGCCTCGCCCTCTCAGACTGCCCAGATTCTCTTCAGTCTGGGCACGTCAGCCTATCAGAGAGGAGGGGATGCAGACAGGAGAGAGAAACTGACAGGAAGGCCAGCTGGAAAAGCGGGAAGCCCCCATGGACCAAGTCTTCATCCACCCACCCTCCATCTCCCTCCTCCATTACCTCCACCGCCTCCCCCACCTTCTGAAGGTCTTACAGCACCCCCGCACTCGTCCTCCTATTCCCCCACCGACAGCCTGAAGCCAGAGCTGATTTGCGGGGTTTGCCATCGGCTTTTCAGCTCAGCCTCCTCCCTCACAGTCCACATGCGGCTGCATCGTGGCAGCCGCGCCCTCAGTTGCCGTTACTGTGGCAAAGTCTTCATCCACAGCAAGAGACTGCAATCCCACGAGGGCTCCTGCAGGGTGCCAGGCCTGGCCTCCAACAGCCTGCGCCCTCCCTCTCTCACTGTACAGCCAAAGGAGGAGCCACTGGAGGAGGGTGAGGTGAGAGTGGAGGGGGGAGTGATTGTGGGAGAAACAGACATCAGCAAGGCGCGGCCTGGGAAGAAAGCACGAAGCCTCCTGGCACGTATCCAGGGTGATGATGCAGCAGGCGCAGAGCTGCTGGCGGGTGATGAGAACCATTTTGTGAAGGTGGTAGATGGCAATGTCATTTACTTCTGCTCTGTGTGTGAGCGTTCCTATATGACCTTATCCAGCCTGAAGCGTCACTCAAATGTGCACTCATGGCGGCGCAAATATCCATGCCATTATTGTGACAAGGTCTTCGCCCTGGCTGAGTACCGCACAAAGCATGAGGTGTGGCACACAGGAGAGCGGCGATACCAGTGCATCTTCTGTTGGGATGCCTTTGCCACCTACTACAATCTCAAGACGCATCAAAAGACCATTCATGGGATTAACCCCAGCCTCATCTCTAGTGAAAAGACAGCCAATGGGGGTTATAAGCAGAAAGCTAATGCCCTCAAGCTTTACCGTCTTCTCCCTATGCGCTCCCAGAAGAGACCCTACAAGACCTACAGCGACAGCTTGCATAATGGCCTTCTACTGCCACCAGCTGAAACACCTTCCCTCTCGCTGCCTGGCCTGGGCTGTGCTCTGGGCCCGGGGGACCTGCAAAGTCTCATCACAGGGGCCCCCCCTCAGAGTCTAAAGCCTGATCCTGATGCCTTTCCTGATGGTTTCCCTGTTTCTGTTGCTGCTGAGCACAGGAACCTGTCTGCACTAACCCCCCTCCCCCAGACTGATGTGCCCCAAGTTAGAAAACATGAGAGTGAGGCCCTTGAGTCAGAGCAGGGACGAGGCAGTGGCAGCTTCAAAACATCCAACAGCAGCAAAACCAAAACTCTCAAGACTGGTCGAGGCACAGAAATGAGCATGCCTTCTGTAATAACATATGGTCATACAAAACCCTCCGTCATAGTTCATGGAACAGCAGTGTCATCCTCTGTCATTGTGCATAGCAACCAGGTTACATCTGGAAGCGAAAAAAGCCCAGTCCATAGCCCATCTCCTGAAACTGGCAACAGTCACACTTCACTCAAGGGCAGTCCTCGGCCAATCAAAAAACTAAGGGACAGCACAGATAATCATAGAAAGAGGTCAAGAGACAGTTTAGATACCAGAGAGGATGGCACAAGAGGCAGACAAGACACAGAGACAGGTAGATTATTTCACAAATCACGCAAGTCTCATAGCAAGAGTAATATTTCAATCTCAAAGCACCTTTCAGCAGCTGTGGGTTCACAGGCCAAAGAGGCAGGGCCACTGTGCCAGATTACTGTACGCATCGGTGAGGAGGCCATAGTGAAGCGAAGCATTTCAGAGACTGACCTTAGGAGAGACAAGAGCCTTTCTCCTCCAAAAATCAAACGGAGTGAATCATCATCCCTACGTGAAGCCAAGGAACCACGCCAAGCCCCCTCCCACCACCATCACCATAAACATCGCTTCCAGAACAGAGCCAACCTGGAGGCAGAGGGTGATAAGGAAGCAGAAGACTGTGAAGAAGAGGAGGAGGAGGAGGAAGAGGAGGAGGAGGAGGAGGAGGAGGGCAAGAAAAAGAGTTCCAAATCTCCTGATCGGGTGAGGGAGTATTACTTCCGTAAGGAGGTGCGTGAGCAGGATAGTGACAACGACATGGAGGATAATTTATGGCGACCATATTACTCCTACAAGCCTAAGAGGAAGGCCCAAGCACATCTGCAGAGGGTAAAGAGCTGGCAACGGAAACTTAAATACAAGCGCTCCATCCGACTGAAGAGGAGGGCAGAGAGACTTAAGAGCCTTCTGAATAAACAAACAGAGAAATCACAAGATGAAGAAGAAGACAGCACAATGGAGGAGGCTGAAAAACTGTCAGAAGCTAGCAAAGACAAGCAGGGGGAAAAAAAGAAAGATAATGTCTCTGCCCCTTTGAAAGACAAAAATAAAGATTCAGAGGAACAGGTTAAAGAGGCCCGTCATGAGGTCTCCACCCCTCCTGTGCACTCTCCAAAGCCTCCTCTGTCTACCTCAGTGGCTCCCACAGGAATAAAGAGGCGGCCTTGGACTAATGGGAATGCAGCAGAGTGTGGTACATGTGGCCGCTGGTTCTCAAGCCCTAGGAAGCGAGACAAGCACGAGCTGAGCCATCTGCTGGAGTTTGTATGCCTCTTCTGTCGAGCCACTTTCCCCTCAAGGGACAAGTTGGAAGACCACCAGAGAGCCCAGCACCCAAAGCCCACCGAGGCTCCCTCTGTGCCACCTAAAGGTTGTGAACAAGTTGTAGTTGGGATTAAATCTGTGCCTGAGACTGCAACATATGATGAAGATAAAGGGGGGCAAGTAGGCTTAGGAGGGAGTAATTCTAGTCCAAGTCGTCTAAGCAGAAGAGCACTATCACGACACACCTGTGCACAGTGCCATAAGGTGTGCAAGACATCTTCAGCACTAACTCGCCATATCAGACGCCATGAGTTGAGCAGTTCTCCAGAGAGAGAAAAGGAAGATAACGACTCAGAGTCAAAAGCATCACAGACATTTGTTAACACTTGTAGCACGGAACCAGAAACTGAAATGGGACAAATTCCTAGTGCTCTCTCTGTGTCGGTTATCAGCTATTCAGCACCAGAGCCGCCCAGTGGCGCTAGCTGTTTTGCATCACAGCAGCATGAAGACCATCCAAGCGAACTCACCGGTGAACGTCTGAAATTAGATTTGAGTGAAAAACCCGAACTAGCAGAACTCTCACTTCCAGCTCAAGAGAGAGAACCCAGACCACGGATTTCAGACCCTCCATTAGAAAACCCAGTTAAGCTTAAACCAACTAAACCTGAAGTCACGCCTGCCGCACCATCCACTCTCCAGAGTGTGCTCGTCATGAATGGACCTGACTGTCTCGACTACCGCACCTCCAGCAAAAAGAACCTAGACGGTCAGCTCCACAGAATACCCAGCCCTTTGCACTTTGTGACATCCACCAACACCTCTCCAAATGTGCCCATGACATCACAGACCAGAATAACAAGTGCTGCTCCTCCTGTTTCCATGACAACAACTCCCATCTCTGAGGGGGGATTCATGAGACGGGATGGGGTCATTATGGACAGAGAGAGGCAGAGTGGGAGCGGTACATTTCTACATACAGGTTACGAGGAATCGCCCCTTGTCCAAGATCTCAGAGTCCAGTCCCTGTCCAGGAGTCCCTCTCCAAATGAAGCACAAGACTTGACCATGTCCTCCATACTAGCTCGAGAGAGGGAGATAGAAAGACAAAGAGAGGCTGAGTGGGAGCTGGAGAGACAGAGGGAACGGGAGAGGAACAAAGAAATTGAGAAAGAAAGAGAAAAAGAGATGGAGAGGGCCCAGCAAATTTGTAGAGTTGCTCATCCCTCACAGGACCAGATTCCACTTTTGGTGCCTAAAGAGGAGCCCTTGAGCCCTGTACCATCACCCCAACATATCCCCACTCAAACCACTATGAATGGACCCTCTTCACACAGGCACACTCCCAAGTCCCCCTGCCGGTCCCCCTCAGCTATTGGACTGTTAGCTCAAGCCAGCCGGCAAGTTCACTCCAGTTCACAAGGACTCGACAGGCTCCCGCTGCCCACTGGAGCAGCTGGTGCCAGTGACCGCCCCTCCGCACACGCTCTGCTTCTCCCCCGAGCCCCCCAACCACCTGAGCCAGACCACCAGGACACAGTTTCTTCCAGAGATTCACAGCAAGGGGACGCCACCCCAGTTGGCTACCCCTCCCAGGATTATCCATTACCCCTCATTGTGCCGGACAGCTACCGCTCTGGGAAGAAGCAGGAGGAAAACCTGCTCATGTCCTCATATCCACCTGGGGCACTTCCATTTGGCCCACTGGGAAAAGTGATAGTACCTAATGGCGGCGACCTGGCCAAGCTGCCATTCTATCCAGACCCTTACCAGCTGCTCTACGGGCCCCAGCTCCTAGCCTACCCCTATAATTTGGCAGCACTTCCTGTGGCTGTGAACATGATGGGACCTGGGGGAGACAAGGTGGAGCCTCTGCCGTTCCTCCCCGCCATCTTCAACTACGCAGCCACCGCTGGCCCTTACATGGGTGCAGCCCCTCACCCCCTGGTGACAAACCCCCGGCTGTACAGCGGCGGCGGCGGCGGTGGCGGCGGCGGCAGCAAAAAGCAACGAGACAGCAGCAGCAGCAAACAGTAGGACACAGATGCACTATAAGGAGTATAGTTCAAAGGGGACAGCCTCGTCTGTTTTAGCTGGGAGTGGAAGGGATGTGTGCTCATGGGCTCACTCAGTACACTTGCACAGTACCCCCACCTCTCTTTTATTCTACAGAGATCAGAGGCATTGCAGGAGTAGGTGTGAAGAGAGGGGAAGGAGCAAAGAAACGGGGAGGAAAAGCCAACAGTGAAGTGACGTATCACTAGTCCCCTATCTTTACTCCAGCTCTTCTTTCTCCGTGTCTCTCCTGTCTTCCTGTAGTGTGTTGTAGTTTTAAAGCTCGATTAATCTTCCTCTCCCACTCATTATATTATCTATAAGAATAAGAACTGCTAACAGGGTGTGTGAGTTGTGTGAAAATTTAGTTCAGTCTACTTCCCTTTATAGTCACCGTATAACGAGGGTAAACGCTCTTCAGGGAAGGCTTGTATGGGCTTGGATAAGGGATGAGGCAGAGAAGTCCTTACTCAACAAAGTTGGAGGTGGAGCATTAAGCAACTCAAACTTTGTGTATTTTTGTATGAGCGAGTGAGGTCACAGGAGTGTCCTGTTGAGATGCTCTGTGAGAGTTATATATTAGCATGTACATGCACATGTATGTAGGGATTTGTGCATGCAGCATTGGGCTTAAGCAGGTATTGCTGTGTGTGAGTGAAGGCGTGTCTGTTTGCGAGTGATTGAATGTGCGTATGGACGTCTAGATCATTCCGTGTTAGACGCACACAGCATTCCTACTCTAGTTGGAATCGCTATTGTAGGTCAATGTGTAGAAGTGCATTTAGAAGTGATTCCTCATATCCAAATCATTCAGAAATAAAAAGCTATGGCTGGACGTGAGTGTATGACAATGACAGATCATCTGCGCTTCTTAAGTCTTGACAAACTTGCCGACTTTGTGTCCAGATGACGCTGTAGGATCTGTATAGCATTCACCATAGTTTATACCTTATGTGCACAAAATAGAAAAGTAGTGATCACTTAAAGGGGACACATGTAGCTGCTTTGGAAATGTAGCTGGCCACTGGGTAAGAATTAAAAGCTGGTAGACCATTGCACTTCCATTTTTCATCTCATTTCCTTCAAGTTCAAAAAAGGAAAGGAATAGAAACCAGTCAGCCTTCATCTTGTGTAGCTTTTTCCTCTTTGATTGCAAGAGGAAAAGGCCCCATCTCCTAAGCCAGGAAAAAGAGAGCAACAGGAAAGAAGGAAAAAGAAAAATGGATTCAGGGTATTGAGTTATTTCTGGATAGGAAGAGGAATACGTGGGCACAAAACTGGTGGACTCTGAATCAGAAGGCGCCGCAGAAATCACGCTGGGGGCAAAAGGAAAAGAAAAAAATCCACAATTGAGAGGGGTTTGGGAAAAAAAGCCTGATCTATTTCCCTTCCTGCTCTGTGTCATTTAATAAGAGGTAGGAAAAGGCTGAGCTTAGCAGCCGAAATGGCAGGCCGAAACTCTCCAGATGCCCTCCTGGGCTCCTTTTGTTAAGTGTAATGTTATCTCTCTATGTTTGTTTCGTTAAACTATGTTGTTGTTTTTGTTGTTTAGCCCTCTTACCAGATGGAAGTGGCTTCAGTGAAAAGGGGGAGTAAACTTAAGAATATGAATGTAAATTTAGTCATGAGGTTAATGAAGTACAGCTGCATTAATGGTAGAGTTGGTTTCAGTTCCTTTTTATTGTTTTTTGACACAAATAACCTGTTAAAGAACCGTATAACGTCTGGTATGCATATAAACAGTAGTCCTAGGAACATGTCAGTAAACTTGGGTTCTGTATCCACAAAGTATGAGCAACACTTGCTTCCTAACCGTTTATATCCTCAGCAAATCTGGCATTGTGCACACAGCTTTTCTTTATTTCCTTTTTCTGGCCTTTGGAGCGTCCATATCTCTGTTGAATTTTTGTTCTTCATTATCGACCACAGCTAAATAAAAAAAAATAAAAATAAAAAAAAACACAACACAGAATTAGAAGCCACTTTTGCTTTTTTTTTTTTTTTTTTTAACCTCTAGGAGCTGTTTAACTGTCCCACTCCCCTCGAGCACACTCTGGCTCGCTGCACCTCCTCTGAATGAGCGGCGTGTGTTTCGGAGCGCGTGCATGTGCGTGTCATGGTACTGGTGCACCTTTTGATTCTGGCGGGAGTGTTAAAACAAAGCGTGACCGACTGCAGGGGGCACACGGGCATCCCCTCGGGTGTGGTTACAAGCCTTTTGTGTGTTTTTGGTACGAGTGTGAGTGCGAGTGACTGCGGGAATAAGAAAACCAAAATAAATCTGCCTAAGCAGCGTATCCCTTGGCTGTATATGGACCACCTGTTTGTTTTGTTTATTTTGGGATACTTTTCTGTGAGTTAGTTTCAATGTAAAAAAAGAAAAAAAAAAAGCCTTGCTGTCTCCAGTTCACTATCTCAAGCCATTCCTGTAGATGGACATGTTTGTGTTTTTGGACCATTTCTTATGCCATAGTTTGCCATCATGGTTATCATACAGACCAAAAGCATGCAAATCGACGTATTGTAGTGACTGGACTGGAATCTGGTGGTAATAATACAACTATTTACTGTATGTTTAGTTCAAATGAATGTGCCTCTGCTTTGATATTTAAATAATTATCTATAGTAAGATGGAAATCTGCCAGATTTCAGCTGTTAAGGTGCCTTGTTATGGCATAAGAAATTTGAACAGTAACTGAGTGTTTCTTGAGAAATGACAGTATGACTTGGAGATAGTTTTCATGGCTTTATTTGCTATGAAGCTCTTCATAGATGTAGGAGTGTGGCTAAACTGTTTTGGTATCGTGTACATGTCTAGGGTAATACTGTGCCATATAGAGCCCACAGAATATGTTAATGTTATTTTTAAAAGATGTTTTAATGTTGCCTGATGACTTTGTCTTTAGATTTGATACAAAGGCTTGTAGCCACAGCTCTCCCAAAGTCTGTAGTCTCCTTTTTCCAACATTCTTCTTGTCTCGCCCTCCCTTTGTTTCTGTCTCCTTCTTTCTCTTTGCTGCAATCAAACAAAATAAAGTATTAACCTGATGACCCATAAAAATCAGCTCTACTCTCTTTGGTTTTTTGGGGGGGGTTGTGCTTTTTATGTTGCCTAATGTTACAAGTTGAGCTAAAATTCTTAATGCAAACGATGTGCAAATATCCCTTTAACATTTGGCGAGTGGACAAAAGTTGATGCCTCGTGCTTCTTTTGACCACATGGTCCACATTCGATGCCAGTGCAGGTTTTCTGCCAATCAATTAAAACCTGTAATTTATAGAAAATGGAACAAAGACGACATTTCGGATGTTGAAAATGAAGAAATGTGTGTTCGCTTTGTGAAAAACATCTGCTCAATTTAGATTTAAAGCCACTAACTTGGGGGCAGAGGCGTGTCGTAGCACCTCTTCTGTTAACGCTCTTCAGTATTTGGGAACAGAAATCAGTTGTTTTATTTTTCAGGCCCTCGACAGTTTCGTGTCTCCTTTGTCCTATTCTTCATTTCAGCGTGCACCATAGATGCTCTGAGGGCACAAGTCCGGACCTGTTGGCATCTGCATTTTTCTTTTTTTCTTTTTCTACAGACGTTGTGATACGAGCAGAATGTTTAATAAGCACGACTCTTCTTGAAAAAGATGTCCGTGTGGCAGCACAAGTTGGTGGTATAAATGATAATCTGCTTTCACTGATACCAAGTGCAATGTAGCATCCTCATATCATCACAGATGCTTTTGAGCTGCGTTTCATGCTTGTTGTTAATGGCCTGAAGGTATCGTTTCCATTCATTGTTTGTTTTTAGCCTCGTCTGTTCTGTAGAGATTCATCTGGGTCTTTTTCCCCTAAGAATTCTTCAGGCAATACTGGCCTTTGTTTGAAAATGGCAAGACAGAAAAGTGGGCAGAAAGAGAAAGGACAGCAAAGGTCATGGGCCAGGACAGGAACCAGGACAGGAACCCGGGCAGGAACCCGGGCCGGAACCCGGGCAGGAACCCGGGCCGGCTGCTACAAGGACCTTCAGCCTCGTTATGGGGCTCCAACTTTACAGAGACTTTACTCTTTTATTTACACTAATTAACACAAATGATGGAAACTCCAAATTATTGGCAGTTTTACTCAAAAACAATATCTTTATATTATTTAAACAATTCTCCGGTGCAGTCTTTACTTCTGAGAGGCTCTTTGGGATGCTGTTTTTAGTTGTTTTACTGACCTGTTGCTAATTAACCTTGTTTACAGATGCATCGATTGGCTTCTGGTTGTGAAGTACTTTTAAGCATTACGCAACTTTTTCGAACGTTTGTTCTTGCTGTCGGTATCAAATGAAGTTCAAGCAACATTTTCTGATTCATCATTTGATTTATTCTTCTGTATTAGTAATATATGTTACTGTTAAATTGAATATAGGCTTTGAAATATTTTGATAACACAGTTTTCTTCTGTGTTCATTTGATATTCACGATGATTTTAATCATGTTTTAGGATGTTTTTATGTAATAATAGACAAAGAAAACACACTATTTCTCGTGACAAATAAACCTGAGGCAGATTACAGTTTGCTCCTGGCAGAATTAGGAACTGATCGCCAACCGTAACCGAATGAGCGCTTTCCCACTAGTGACACTCTGTGGCTTTTTCAGGAACAGGCAGTTTGGTGACTCACCAGTCTTTGCACTCACAGAATGATGTCAGAGACCAATTATTCTCCTTAAAGCATTAAATATGAATGAAGCTGAATTAGCCTCTCAAAACTACTGTCGTCAAATGATCAAATGAAAAAGAAATCAGTGGGTTCCTGCCGTTGGTAGTTCTTCAGATTTGAAGTATAACAAAGCGGTGAGTAATGTTTGGATGTTTTTTTGCTGCAGATGTTGTAACTTTTCATTCCAGCAAAAAGCACAGATGTTACTAATAACATCAATGATGTCTCTGTTCTATTCAAGTGTCCCAGCAGGCCAAAATACACAGTACAAGGACACGAATGGAATGCAGCCATCATAATCTTATCATTCACACCTGTTTTGTCACCTACTGTGACTATCGTCAGTATAAAATCAGTTAATATGCGTCACACTGAGACAGAGTATGAGGATGTTTATGTTCCCGTTTGAATTTGACATTTCAGATTAACTCCTAATCCTCGATAACTGACTAACAGATTGTTCGCCGCCTCCTTCTGCTTGTATGTGTGTGTGTTGCTCCTTTCCCAGTTCTTCCCAAATATCACAGCCTTCCTGGAAGGAGATCGTATCAGGGGAATGCAGCCAGCTGAAGAGAAAACAGTGCTTTGTGACTTTGTGAAGCACAGTTCTCATTTCTCCCTCCTCCGTCGCCACAGCGCACACACTGAGTCGTCACGGCCAGCGGCTGTGAATCAAGGTTCCTGTGTCATGGGTAAACACACATCAGTGGTCTGGCTAAGGTCACTGACCCGGCCTGCCGTTGTGCTGCTATATGAACCATCACGAGGGCAGGAGACTGATAAACAGATTTTAACTTGTTGGTTTTAAATGTGTTTCATAAATTAATTATGCACACTTAAGTTTGCGTTTGTTTTATAGCTATGTAATTGTCAAGTAAATGACACTAACTGATATATTTGTCTGTCATTTACCCCACACTTTCATTCCTCTGTGTGCCACCGTGTTTCTTCCACCCTCCTACAATTTCACAAACATCCCATTAGTTACAGCCACGAAGCGCTTCCTCCTGGGGATCAATAACCTACACTGACCAAGCTCTGTTTGCCCTCTGGAGCCCAGGACGGTGTGCCAGCACACACCTACGCTCCCCACACACTGTGGCAGGGTATTTCTGCTGGCAGTGCACGAACCACCCAAGGGCTCTGGAGAGTGCACGCTGAGAGGCCGGGGTAGGTAAGAGCACCAAAGGATGGCCGTGTTTTGGAAAGCAATTGCGAGTGGATTGCTCCTCGGTGTGAGCCTGACACTGCTGGGGTGGCGAGTCGAGGGGCAGGGGAACGGACGGGGTAAGGTACGTAAATCTGATGCATAATGCTTACAATTGACATGTGATTTATATCTTGGAGATTCCAATTCAAAGCTGGTACACAGATGATTTACATGTGTTTTGGGGCTTTAATCAAGTTGCTGAATTAGTGTGAAGGCATACATAGTTTCTGTGACGTGTGTTGTCTCTGCTTTCTGTGAAGTTTGGAACATTTCAACAAAAGTTGTTTGTTTAAAAACCTTTTAAGCAGTGTTTTCTTGGTTAAACATCCCCCGTGCTGCATTCCCCAGGAATTTTTAAAGGTTTTAACCAAGTGCAGCCTGAAAATCTAAAAATCATTAACTAACTCATACTGTACCCAAATTAAATGCCCGTTGAAGAGGGGCTCCGATAATTTGTTTAGACTTAGGACTTTGCTCAGTTTGAGAGCAAATCAGCATCGCGACACCAGCTGTTCTTCCCTCACTGAAATGTTTTCTTCCCAATTAATTCCTCCCATATGCATGTTTACCGTACTTCAGTGGCATCAGCATTGATTTAACACTTCATCAAGGCTGAAGAATTTTACCACACTTCCCTTTTTACACAGTAATTATGCTTTAACGTGAATCAGTGTGGTTTTAACCACTAACCAATCAAGTTCTCTGACTGTAAAATACGAAAACAGCGTTCAATGAACGCTCGTGGTGCATAATAAAGAGCTAGTGGTTTAGTGTTTAATGAGCACCTTGTTGCGTTCGTGTCCTTTAGAAAGAAGTGTCAGGCGATTCTCCCGTCTACCTCGGCCAGGACAGAGACCTCTGGAGGCCGCTGATCTACACAACAGCCAACCTCACTGAGATCAGAAGGTAAGCACGACCACTTCGATGCACTCTGAAAGCTTGAGTGAAAATCTGTGGACAAGGAGGCGAAGACAAGACGTGGGACTGTTTAGTCGTTGTTTTCCTTAAATTCAGTATCGTAATAATGCGCGATGGCTCTGCACCCATAGCTGTCATAGCCTGGGATACAGTTTGCTCCAGCGCAGAGATTAATCAGGCAGATGATCGTCCTTCCCACTTGAGTTAACTGTTGTGTTTCTATCCTTTTTGCCAAGCATCAAGTCATCCTTTCAGCTGCGGACGTTTGACCCTGAAGGTGCGGTTTTCTACGGAGACACCAAAAATGGAGAGGACTGGTTCGTTCTGTCCCTTCAAGATGGCATTCCTCTGATGCAGATCAGCAAAGAAAACGTGCTCGTCAGCGTGGCAGGTGGGCCAAAGCTCAACGATGGGAAATGGCACACGGTGAGTTTCCAGGGCAGTGAGAAGTCTTTCAGGTTTATTATCAGTCAGGAGACTCAAAATAACAGCTGAAATAACACAGATATTTGACATGAAACACGATTTCCTCATGACGTGACATTACAAAACACTCAGTTTTATGTAATTCTGCATCATTACGTGGTGTATTTTTCTGTTGCTTCCTCTTTTCTTGGTGCCACAAAGCTGGAAGTGAGCAACCACGAGAAGTTTGTCATCCTGGATGTGGACGGCTCAACTGGACTGGTGGTGGGCATGCAGTCCACAGAGGGGGGGGAAGTCCTCTCCGGTGCACTTCGACTGGCTCTTGGAGGGATCCTGATTAACAAGGAAAAGATGATTGTTCAGGTGCCGTGTGTTGAAACACTGTTCAAGAACTTTTATCCATCCTGATTAGTCATAGCAGATTTGATAGGTTTTTGTTTCTACACTTCCAGGAGTTATGTTTCACAAAACCCTGCAGAATTACACGTTTTTTTGTTTTTAGGTTTTATCATGTTACCTTTATGTTGCAGCAAATGCACAAGAGCACTGAAAAAATATCATAATAAGGCTAAATTCTTGCGCATTTCTTAACCAGCCACAGCTGGCATCTTTACAGTTCCCTGTTTGTCTTGATTTTTTGGCCACAGTTTAAGCCGCAGATGGACGGCTGTGTGCGGGAAGGCAGCTGGCTGAACCTCAGCATCCCCTGGGAGGCAGAGGCAGACGAGCTGTGGCCCTGCTATCAAAACATTCGACCTGGCAGCTACTTCCCCGGCACTGGATCTGCCATTTTCAACACCTCAGGTGGGAACACAGTGCTAAGTTATACAAAACACGGGCAAGTGTTAGCACTCCTTCATGTAATGACATGCTCTCCAGCTGGCCTGGATCGTGTGTTTTTGCAAGACAAAACATCTTGGACAGCAATATTTTGTCTAACTTCTGACAAGCAGTCATTGATCACCATCTGTATTCAGATTTAACATGCGATGAAAAATGATTCCAAGTGTTTCTCGGCGATGGTTGTATCGTAATTCGACTTCTTTCTTTTGTCCATTTGCAGTTTTCCCGTTTGAGGAGGAACATGGGTTCAGGATTGAATTGTGGGGTGATTTCAGTCTGATGGATGGGACCATTTTGAGCATCAAGGCTTCTCAAGAGGGGCTCGTGTTTACTGCAGTAGCCAAAAATGACACAAAGGTAAGCATTTAAATCTGAAACGAGCCAAAGTTAATTGACGACATTTGTCCCAGCATACTCATGGCACTGCAACGCTAGCCTCAGAACCTATAAGAGCATGTGACTCATTTAAATCGCATAAAACTAAACTAAACAAACAGAAACATGCTGGAGACCGATATCTGTCTCTTTTTCTTATTTCCAGGAGGTCATACTCACTTTCGGGGAAGAAAAAATCATCATAAAAAACTCTTTCAAGACACTGCTGATTACCTTTCTGAAGGATTTACTCAAAGTGCTCCCAGACGAAGATGAATCAAAAACCACTACGTTACAGGCTAGTCCAGCGAGCCAAACCGGTTATTTGACAATTTGGAGAGACGGTCGTCTTGCCATCGGAGGCCTTCTGGGTGAGATTGCACAGCGATGATGATAACCTTCTTCATCATTTCTTTAGATCTATAAATGTTAAGATCCTATCTTATTGTGTAGAAAGCAATAGCAAGATTTAGAGTAAAAACACATGTACTTTATCCAGAAAAAAAGGATGACAACTGGTGAAGCTAGACTGCTCAGTGTTGTGCAATCCACTGTCACAAGGGCTTTTCTTCTTCCCCATTTCTCAGGTGAAGACGAGGATAATATCGGCTCCAATTTCTTGACAGGCTGTCTGGAGAAGATCCGAGTCCAAGGGAGGGATTTGGATCTGGATTTAGCCAACAAACACATGTCAGTCTACTCTCACAGCTGCCCTGCATAGACCACCAAAGCAGGCATCATGTGTGGACCGGATGTTTGTAGTCAGTCATTCATGCCATTGCTTACAGGTGAAAGGGCCATACGAGTTCAATGTATATGAAATGGTTAATTTCAAGTTTGATAGACATGTATGGACAGATCACTTCAGGGGCCCAGCAAGTCAGTGGGTCCAAGGTCTAATCTCCAGAATATGATATTCTTTTAAATATCCCAGAGAAAGGCGAGACAATAAACAGAGATGTGAAACTACAGTTAAGATTTAATGAGAAACAAAGAATGACTAAGAGATGCAAAATAACCAGTGTAAAAGATTAAATAATGACGGCTGCAACACGACCACAAAGACACACCAAACAACCAAAATGTGACACAAAACGAGCAAAGGTAAAAGTAACCAATAGCTGGGCCGCACAAAAACCCACAAGGGGTCATAAAATAATGAAAATGAGACATGAGATGATCAAAATGTGATGCAAACGCTTGTAAAAGTTACTCGTATCAGACACCTAATAATAAGAGGAGATGCCACATATCAACACCAAGGGAAAGGAAAACAGTCAAAATAAACCAGGACATATTTGATATGATTCAAAACATTTGCAACATACACAGTTGGAGACTCGTCCACAGGTTGTGTGTACGCAGTTCGTGGTCCTACCTAGTATGACTGGCCTGGGGGGGGGGCAGGATGTATAGTATGTTCATTAAAAGGCACTATATTTCCTTCTATTCACACCCAGAGCACCACTTATGATCATATTCCTCATTATGAAGTCAGTTGTGGTACTCGTTCCAATTACCCTCTAAAATATAAATAATTAAGTATTAAATATTGATTTTTTTTTTCACTGAACATCTCCTCTGTGTCCCTGTTGTGACAGAATATACAGACAGGCGACTGTTTTTGTAACCTTGGTGTGGACAAATGTATGTTTCTGAATAAAATATGATTTTCCTTTAGAAGCCTTTGATTAACATTAACTTTGCTGGATGTGTTTAAGGCATTTAAAGAGTAATGATGCTTTGTGGAGCCTTGGACTAACATTAAAAAACAGCGTTTGAGTGATTCAGTTGTGCCCTCTAGTGGATTATTAAATACATTGTTGTGAACAATCTTATGATGTCGTCCATCCATCCTTTTTCCATTCCCACTTCTTAGGCTATCTGAGCTGAGTAGCTTTTTCTAGGGTGCCAGATCTGAGCCCTGACAGAAACAACCTATCCCGGCAAAAATAGGACAGTAATCAAATATGAATTTTTTTTTTAATGTCCATGAATGAGGTGCTCTGTAGGGGTCAGTCTGGTAAAGAGCTTTTAGATGTACCGAGGAGCAAGTTAATGGAGGGGTCTACAGATGAAAAGGAGGATTTTGTGATGCATTTGAAACTTGATTGGAAGCCACTGAATGTGAGTAAAGGCTGGCTAAATGTGCTGCCAGGGTTTGGTTTATGTGAGAACTATGATGGCAGAGTTTTGGATGTCCTGAAGCCTGACCAGGGCTTTGCTGCAAAACCCAGATGGGACTCCAATGCAGTGCTACAGGAAGAGATAACCGGACTCAAGAGATGATTCTGAGATATAAAATGGTGGATTTGGTGATGAATTTTGACGTGAGACTGTAAAGAGAAAGTGGAGTCTTTATGACGGATGGAAAGATGGAGCATCCATCTACTCGCAGAAGAACAACTACAACTTTCCAGGGCAGGATTCAGTATGCAGAGATTTAATTTGTGCCATAGATATGCTGACATGCGCTCTGCTCTGAACATGTGACAAAACAAAACAAAACGCAAACACAACAAAACTACCTGGTCACATGACTCACTGGGACACCCAACAGTATGAGATTCATGAGGCCAAAGTTAAGCAACAAAGCTGTTTTATGCTTAAGTTGAATTTATTCCTGTTGGAATTATAATTTACATTTCTTCACGTCTTAATGATCCAAATTGCTACAAACTACTAGCCTGGCTGACGCGTCCACATCTCGATGAGATGGTGGTCTGGGAACTAGGTGTGCTGCCATGTTGGATTAACACTCTACAAGCTTCGGTGTCGCGCATAGACGTCGTCATCGTCTTGCCCCCCCCGCCCCCCCCCCCCCCCCCGTTCTGTGATTGGTTCCCTAACTCAGGCAAAAATAAGGGCGGTGGTTTCCAGGCTAACAAACTACATCACAAACACACACTTTTCCCGTGTTGTCTCTTCTTCACCACTAAAAGTTAAATAGGTTAAATGAATGTGTTTGTTACAACTATGCATATTCATATAGTTCCACTAACGGTTACCGTGGCAACAAGTTGTGTAGTCTTCTGGTTGAATGTATCATTTGAAAGTGTTGATTATTCAAACATGCTGCAGCTGCCTCAAAGCTTTACACTTCATCACATCAACAAACGCAAAGTTACCTGAAGACCACAAAGAAAACATTTACAGACTGCAGTCAGAGAATCAGCTTCTTTTATCTGGTAAGTGTCACATTTATTTATGTTTTGTTGTCACGGGGATCAGCTTCTCATTCATTAGCTTGATTGAGTAAATGTGCAACTGACACAGAAACCAGCTAGCTCAACAGACAGTGGCAACTTGTGCTCTAAGAATAAAGTTAGAATAAAAACAGCATGCTACATAGCTACCTGCTTTTAAGCAGTTGTTCACACTACAAGTTAACTCTGCTCTGTTACCGAAAACAGAACTTTTCCCAACATGCTGCAATGTTAGGACACACTTTGAAACACGGACCCTATCGTTTGTATGATGAAGCAGAAATGCATGGACAGATGTGGAAAGGAGCTGCAAAGGGGAATTAATACAGACATACATCTTTAAATAGAAAAATATACAATTATTCAATTGAAAATACATTGTAAAATGAAAATATGAAAGGAAATAATTACCTAAAGGGCAAGAAGTTGGGGAAATGTGCAAAGAGTGTAATAAAATACATGGATTGAATTAATGTAAATAAACAGAAATATCCATTTATGTCGTATTTTCTACATTAATCATTGTGTAAATTATTAGCATCTTGATTTTCTTTATAGCGCCATTTATTCTTTGTTGCATTTATTTTGTATTTTGGCAGCACAACACGACAAGAGCCCCCACGGGAGAGTTTGTTTTCTCCTCGCAGCCTTGACATTGGGATAACTATTCCCCTAACAGTGGTTAAGGTTTAGTTCGGTTTAGTTCTGTTTAGTTCTCACACAAGTTCTGCAGTCCTGAAATTTTCTTGAGAAGTTCCTGAGGGGCGTGATTCACAGGGGCGTGTCTAGAAAGTTTTAGAAGGGGGGACAGGCAGGTGCAGAGACTGGGAACAGGGGGGCACATGTAATTGACCCCAAATCTTTGAGAAAAAAGATTAAAAAGTAATAATTATCTAGTTTTTAAGAAATCACATTGTTTATCATGACTAAGAGGTAGTGAGAGAGCTAAATTTGTCAAAGCACGTGGCTTTTTCTTTTAGGAGTGTTCTATATAATATGTCTTTAACTATTATCAGAAGGAGGTTTTCAACCACGATAGTGCAAAGACCTTTGGGATACTGCACTGATAACTTAAAGATGAATTGGCTTTGGCCCAATCAGAACCTCGGCTGCGAGGCTATCAACATGACTCAGTCATTACCTGAAGTGATTTTCACCATATAATGGAAGCTGTGACAGAAACGTTATTACCCCAGTGAGCAATTAGCAAGACAAAGACCATTCTGTAGTTCTAAGGTGGTATTCCAGTGGAAATAACACAGAATTCTCCTGATAGAAACACACTGACATGGTGGATTCACCTGCAACTAAATGTGTAGATGTTTCCAGCTGCTCTTGACCTGCAGGCAGGATTAGCAATCATCTCAAATATTCCTGAATATTTAGTTTCTTGGCACTTGGGTCTCTGAGCTTCATCCGTGTTCACATCATTTTACACTAAATGTTTAAAGGTCACGTGAGAACCCAAATGTCTCGTAGTACTTTCTCCAAACTTCATGTGGAAATGTGTTGACTAATGGTTGAGGAGCGGCGCTTTACATGAGTTTTGTAGCTTGTGAGTAAAAATCTAATCTGCCTGTCTGCGAGTACGGCTCAAGTGTGAAAATACAACTCAGTTTTGCAAGTACAAATATTTTGTCTGCCTTTTAAACGCCTGATTGAATACACAATGATAATGTTCAGCTTGACCCACCAATCAGACTGATCTGATCGATAACCAATCACGCAGAGCTCTTTGTCTGCCGCCAAAAGTTTAACCTGTGGAAGAGTACTGCTTCAGAATGTGATTGCTGTGTCAAGCTTAGTGTCTGAAAGTGTCTAAAATTAGGAACAGCATCGTTTTACCTGTAGATTCGATCTGTGTCGTCAGACTTGCACAATTGATCCGCGATTGTAGACTTGACTAGTGCTCGTTTAGTTTGATTCATACTGACAGACGCGTGGGTTTGATTTTCATCTGTAATTGTTTTCACACAATATATATATATATATATATATATATTATGAATTTGGGGATGAATAAAGTATTTTTCTATTCTATTTTTCTATTCTATTCTATGAACGGTTGCCCCGGCAACAGCTGTTTTGAAAGTGCTGATTACTTTCAAACATGTTTCAGCTGCCTCTGCAGCTTTGCTCTTCATCACATCAACAAACTCAAAGTTACCTGAAGACCACAAAGAAACATCTACAGACTGCAGTCAGAGAATCAGCTTCTTTTATCTGGTGACACGTTTATTCATGTTTTATGTCCTGTGAGGAAGCTTTTATCACTAAGGTCTGGTGTCGGGATAACTTAGATCGTGTTATAGTGAAAGCAGCCTTTGGTACCATTAAAATGTTGTTAATCAACTTGTATGCATTTCTGCTTCCCTATGCGAATGAGGGGTCAAATGAGAATGTCTTTCAGACATTTTTCTACTAAAACAATAATAAGAATTAGAAATTAAAACAATGATGATGAAATACTGACTAATAAATAGATCGAATCATTTTTCTTCCCCTGAACACACGTTGCCTTGTCTTTATGTCCATGTAATTTATCTATCTTGACCTCTTCTCGTCCTACATATTTCTGACTTTCTTACAGAGTATTTGTGATCCGGAGTCCTTATGACTGTTGCTGAGGGACAGAGGCGGCAGCAGCTCAGCATTATGCTCCTCATACAGGAACATGCCAAGAGGATAAGAGTTCTGCTAGGAACCATTATCAAGGCCCTGTCTCGGGTAAACACACACACTGTACGGCAGTAAAGTGGATGTGAATTATTCACTTGGCATTTGTGCTGAAGCTGATTAATCAAGGCATCTTGAGCAAAAGGAATACAGAGAAAAAAAATTCTTCGTTGTGAGGACTCTCAAACTTTTGTCTTGTGCAGGATTTCTCCTCCTATTCATAGCCTGAGTAAAGCCATAAAAGAACTGTGTTTTTTTAAGTGTGCCACAACTCATAAAATACGTTATCAACCATTCGGTTAAACGGAATTATAAAAAGGATTGCTTAGTATCAAATTAAGAGAGAATGAGTTGGGTTCTCTGCTGTTTGTTTGGGCCATTTTCCAGCTGTGGACACATTTATCCAGCACAATGAACTCTAACAGCACATCTGACATTGAATATGAGTGTGCACTGCAGACAGCGCAGTACCAGATGTTGGCAGGACAAAGTATGAAGAAAGCCACAGTAATGACCCAGTAATCTTGAAGTAGTGGATGTGTTTGGTTTGTTCTTCCTGGCCTGCAACACGGTCAAGAAAAAGTTTGTATCTGTTTGCTACACTTGACGGGACACAGTTTTATGAAAAAGGCCCAGTACCACGGAGACTCGAGGCTGCTCCGTCACTATAAGAACACGAGTCTGAACCGCAAACTGAGAGTGAAACTGATTCAGAAGTCTGCGGTGTCAGTATTAGACTTACAAACGGATTTTAGACCAAACGTCATGGTTACACTGAGTAAAAAGGCTGACAGTAGTTCTGCTGTAATCTTCATTGCTGCGGTTCGCCGTGCTGCTCACTTTGACGTTCTGAC
Organism: Odontesthes bonariensis; assembly: GCF_027942865.1. Classification (NCBI taxonomy): domain Eukaryota; kingdom Metazoa; phylum Chordata; class Actinopteri; order Atheriniformes; family Atherinopsidae; genus Odontesthes; species Odontesthes bonariensis. The sequence goes on along the minus strand of NC_134524.1, from coordinate 10,806,116 downwards.
TCTGATTCTGGCTCGAACACGTACGTCTGGATCTTATGTGTTGTCATGCTTGAAAACGTAGCTGGTTTCCCAGTTTTTTTTTTATTGTTTATATGTAGTCATAGCTTCCCAGCTGGCAACTGGAGAGGTGTTCACAAGTGTGGCGGAAGTAAAGCCAGATCCTCTCACTCTCAGGAGGAGCCTTCCCCACAAGAGAGCTTTCTCCCGTTCTAAACTAATTTCAAACTATTTGGAGTTAAGAAGTGTGCAATGCTAATCTAGTGGTAGCCAAGATTAAGAATTAAAGTGATGGAAATGATCGTGCCATGTCCACTTTATTCATTTTGATTGGACAAGATTAGAAGCGTGCATAAAAATCGAGTCCCTTTACATGTTTTCAGACTTTAAGGCATAATAAGTGGTAATTATTTTCAGATCCTACTCTGTAGGAGTAGGTAAGCAGTCACAGAACCACATGGTTTATCAAAGTGTCACAGCAGTTATGATCGGTGGCACAAATAAGCACCTAATTCTGCACCCTTAGCGTGATAGTTGTGGCTCAGTTTCCACAGTTTAGTTGACCGCGATCCCTGCGCATGATCAGACTGAATCCAGACCTTTTTTCCAAAAAAAAAGGATGTGGATTGTTCTGTTTCCCTCCTGGTCATGTGATTTATCTGTATTCAGACAGAACTGTTATCCATTCCACTCGGTTTCCAGCATCAATAGGATTTTTCTGTACATAGTAAAGCTGAACATTAAGGGCATTTGTCCTTCTGAACTCTTTGCAACCAAGAATGATAAAATGTAAGCGCTTTGACAGAATTTACAGAGGATTTAACGCAAGCTTTTGTTCCAGGTTGGAAATATCCGTCTACTCTACATGTTATTCTTATTCATCTTTGCCGTGCTGGGAGTGGAGCTCTTTGGCAACTTAGGTGAGTCCCAGTAGCATGACAAGCATAAAAACACAAACTTTCTGCAAAGGAACATGGTCGGGTGGATGATTTTGTATTTACATTGCAAATATTCTCCAATATTGTGGAGAAGAGCTTTAAAGAGTAGCCAAACACCTTAGTCAAACCAGATATTCTTTTAAGCAGTTTTGTTGTGCCAAATCATTCATATCATTCAGTGGAGCTGAATTAAAGGCCTGTTCTTGTGGAAGATCACAGTTCTTTAAGATCTGTGCCTCATATGCATTATTCAAATATGTCAACAGCGCAGAAATGTTAACATCTGCACATCTGCTTTGTTTGCCTCTGTCGATCAGAGTGTACTCCTGATCACCCGTACCTGGGGATAAATCGGCACAGCAACTTCAGGAACTTCCTGATGGCTCTGTTCACGCTCTGCACAGTCTGCACCGGAAACAACTGGAGTGGCATCTTGAAAGTATGAACGCACACGCACTCCAAACCCTGACAACCTGCCACATACCATGACTGAAAACAAACACCTGGATTATAGCTGATCATGTCCAAGTTACGTCCCGCCTGCCGGCCAATGGATGAACATCTGGCTCTGTGCCTTGCAGGACACAAAGAGGGAACGTCGCCCTGATGACATCAACTGTGGGAGCTTCCTCTACTGGGTCTCACCGATGTACTTTGCCTGCTTTTTTGTGGCCCGGTTTGTGCTGGCGAACCTGGTGGCCTCCATCATGCAAGCACTCAAGGATAGCAATGAGGTATAACTGCAACTAATGCAAAACAGCAGTAATGCATAACAACTGATTTTTCTTTTTTTTTTAACAAACCTGGAGCAAAGAATGTCAAAAATTTACTTTAAAAATCAAAATATGTTTACAAACTACCATCATGAAAGTACATTCATATCAGTCTCTCAGCTCTTGGTACTTTTTACTTAAGTAGTTCCAAATTGAACAAATCACCACAACAAAAGAGTCTCCTCTCATCGCAACCTCAGGTGCAGAAAAGGTTAGAGTATATTTACTGACATTAAAGTGCACATCAGGATTATTCTGACACAGTTTTAGCGTAAAAAATCGAATAGTGATCCTTCTTGGCAGGACAAATCTTTGTCAGTCTGAACAATCTAAACTGAAATGTTCAAAAAGATGTAACGAGTTTGTTGATTCCAGAGACAGATTTTGGTTTATTTTTAGTGGTGAAATTCATTGAGGGGACTCTGTAAACCTCAGCCACATTGTCAAAACACGCTGAAGATATATACAAAAGCTTTAATTCTCAACCTCGGGACTAAGTTACCAAAATTTACAGAGAACTCTCTGTCTCTGTCTCCCTTAGGAGAAGCATGAGGAGGGGGAACAGATGTCTCTCCATCTGCAGGAGAAAACGTTAGAATAACTCCAACCGGGGCCACGCCAGGGGACCCATCAATACAATCTAGTTATGTCAGTAAGAAATGTCATATATTATAAAAACATATATATAAATATATATATGTATATATATCTTTTATCTGTCTTGTCTCTTTTGTGCCTTCTTTTTATTCACTATTATTGTTACATTATTGCTTTTGTTTTACTTTATATTATAAATGAAGCCTCCACACCACAGTGTACTCCAGTTTAAAACATGTATAAAAATATGGTTTTATCATTTCTAACTAATGATACGAATGATTACTGATGATTACCTGAATCACCATGACTGGATTTAGTTCCATTTATTTTGTATTAAATCTGCAGTCTGCAGGATTTGTTGTTGTCATACGTAAAGTCCTAATTTTTGGCATTTTAAGAGTTTACATGATCTATCAGAACGCTTGAAGTTGAAAACGGTGACCTCCGTAGTCGCAAAATGCAAGAAATGCTTATTTTTTAATCGAAAAATAAAAAGTTATTCAACTTCCTGTCCCGCCCCATCAAAACACATGAGAACTCGTGTACTCATGCGCCTACACGACTCCTCATTCATCAACTCACCTGTCATTTGCGATCATGGAAGACACAGTAAGTAGACTAGCCCGTAATGAAGTTCAATAGTCCAGATAAATAAGCGTGGGGACGAGCCTACCTTGTATCGCGCGTGCACAATCGGTGATTGACAGGCAGCAGAGCCCAGCTCGTAACCTGATTGGTTACCTTTTACCGGTCCGGTCTGCAATTTTGTAAACAAACCTGCTGGCTTTGGAGGGACCTAGCGGGACATATAGGGGACCTAGAGAACTCATTTTTTTTTGTATTGGGGTATTTAATGTACTACTTTCAGAATCCCCGGACAGTTCCAGGCATTATGCTTGAAAAAGAGTTGCAGACTGCAGCTTTAATGTGCTGACGTTGTGCTCTTGTATTTTATGATTGTATTTAATATGTGTTTGTTGTTGTTCAAATGAAAGACAACTTTGGACAGTTGAAGTCTCTTGAACTTATTAAATCCTTCACATTTAAAAAAGTTTAGTCAAACATTGTGTTTTGGGTTTGTTTGTTTATTTGCCAAAAGATATTCATGGGAAGAAATTTTTAAAGTCAAGTTTAAAATAAACATCCCTGTATATTAACGAATACACTTAAAATGAATCAAAATGTAGAGTATAGATTACAAAAATGTGTACATTTGCAAATATTTACTTAAAATAAATCAACAAAAGAGATCAGAAAGATAAGAAGAAATAAAAACGTTGCTTGGAGAATTGCTTTTCACATGATTATTAATAAAACTGAATCCATTGTTGATGTTGTATCTCCATATCTGAATCCTTTGGTTTTAAACAATATTCCAATAGTAATGTTATGTCTTTAATAACCACAGTCCATTTACACTGCACACATTGATTGAAATGTCTTGGTAGATAGACTCACCAATCAGACTGCCATCAGCAGAAATTACAGCAGGGCTTCCTGTATGAATTGGCAAAAGGAAAATTCAAAGGTACTTAACTTTCATCCATTTTCTATACCTGCTGAATCCATCGGTCAGGTCACAGGGGGCTGGAGCCTATCCCAGCAGTCATCGGGCAAGAGGTGGGGCACACCCTGGACAGGCTGTCAGTCCATCACAGGGCCACACAACCACATACACACTCACTCCCAAGGACAATCCAGAGTTGCCAATTAACCTAACATGCATGTTTTTGGACAGTGGGAGGAAGCCTGAGTACCCAGAGAGAACCCACGCATACACTGGCAAACTCCACACAGAAAGATCCCAGCTGGGAGTTGAACCCGGAACCTCCTTGCTGTGAGGCGATGGTGCTAACCACCACACCACCGTGCTGCTGCTGTGATGTACTGATGGATGTGAAAACAGGACAGATTTATGGAAATGATGAGCTGGTTCCATTCTTCTGTTGGATGCTGAACTGCAGAGTTTATTTCTTTAAGAGCTTTGATCCCTCATTTTGACAAACTAAAAGCTGCTCAGTAACAGTTTGAGCCATTAAATCAGAGAACGAAACTATCTAACTTAAAGCTTTTCACTCTTTACTTTGGCCTCTAAAACCTGGAGACAGTTAAACTCTTTGAGCAGCTCTCACAGGACTTGAACATATGATCTCCCTCTGAGCTACTCCTCCGCTTCTTTGTGCTGCTTTCTTGGCACTTTTTACCTGAGACTGATGACTACAGACACTATCTTTTAGTATTCCAACATGTTTCCTGTGAAGCAGCTTTGCTCATCAACTGTCTTTGGTTTGTTCAGCTGCTTGGTGTTGGGTTGGGACTGTTCTGTCTCATGCTCTGTATCTAAATAAAGTCTCTGACTGGTTGGTTTCAAAATTTGAAGACTGAGAAAAATTGAGTAGTACCTGGAAAAGGCTTGAACTCAGTCTCTCTGCAGATCAGCAGGAACAGCTGAGTTTAATGAGGGGATGGTGCTGAGAGCTTCTTCCTCTCACCCTGTTCTCGGCTGTTCCTGCTGATCTGCAACAACTCACATCTGACTGAATATTTCTCGGATGTGGCTGCTCACTCTGACCACACTCCACATAACAATCAAACATGGAAACGTTGGGATGTGGACATAGACGCCACCCCTCTCTCTCCTCACTTCACGTCGTTTACATCAATATTATGATATTGTTATTGTTGTTGTCTTATTATTGTTGTTGTTAATATACAATCATTGTAAATATTAATATTTTTTTAGAGCTACTTGACTAATTTGAATTTGAATAAAGTATTTTCTATTCTATTTTCTATTTCTATTCAATAGAGGGAAAACTGAATTCGGGCCGAAAGTTTTATTTATAAGATTAAACTGAGTATCCTAGAGAATCCACAGGAATTTAGCTTTCCAGCTAGCCTGGTACTTTGTTACTAAGCAACGCGACTATGCTCACGCACAGAGCTGTAATACTTTTCATTGGATAATGTGATTCAGATAGGTGCAGTTCATTTTAAAGATGCAGTTTTATTTATTTATTTATTTATTTATGGATATCCCCCAGTTGGTGCGCAACCTTCATCAGTGGGTGCCCGAGCACCGGAGCGCCCACCGGAGCGCCCACCGGATCGGCGCCTGTGCGGGTAAATATAGACCCTGCACATGTGTGGAAAACATCAACTTGACATTGAGGGAATTGAGTTAAAAGAGTCCAATGTTTTGATTTTTACACATTTTTCCTTTTTTTTTTTTTTTGTCGGAGGCAGTTGTTTCAAAGTCTCTTTGCATAGACACATGGAAACAAGCCAGTAATCCTGACAACTGGAGCTTAGATCACAAAAAATATATTTAATTGAATGTGAGACATGAATGTGAAAACTTAAAGGATTAATGAGTTATGCAATGTAAACACACAGTCAGCTAATAATGGATTTACCTGTCTAAAGCACTTTTCTAAAGTCAAAACACTATCAAACCAACATAAATAGAGCTCAAGCTCAGCCGAGATCCCATTTATACTCTTAGAGATGATAATGAAACTTTAATTGTTGGACGCGATATAACAAACTTTAGGGTCTAAATTAGATTCGACATGAAATAAATCTGAAGTCTAATTAATTTCTGTTTGCAAAACCTAATCGTTATCACACACCTCCACGTAACTACTTTTTTGGGTTCTCTTTTTTAGTGACGTATCATCAGCAGTAGTGGGCATGCGCAACAGTAAATTAGGGGTTTACATGTTTTTAACGGTTACTAAATTACAAATACGTTAATATTTTACAGGTCTGTTAAGGTGTAATTATATCGGAAAGGTCTAGGGTCACATAACTACAGTAAAACATTTTCAGTACTTTTCAACATAATTTAACTAAACAGTCAAAGTTTATTTGAGACAGAAAAACGGCTATATTTAGATTTTTTATTATAAATGTGACATAAACGTCCATATTCTCAACGGTTTTCAGTAAAGTAACTGCACGCGGATAATCGATATGTTTTATAAACCTAACAAACAGTCGCGTCTCAGTTGAGCTCCTGTTATCAAGGAGCCGTGCAGCTGTCGCGCACATAGACATAATATATAGATATAGACGTATTATGTCTATGGTCGCGCAGATGACAAAACCAACTAACGGCTGACATAACGTTACTGTCGCAAAACCCAAGTGTCGTGAATACTGGCCGCCCACTGAAGATGGCGGCGGAGCTGCATCCGCGGAGCGGAAAGCTGATCGGCCTGTCCAACTCGAACCGAACCGCCCGGCGCAACCAGCCAGTCCAGGAGTTCAACCATGGCCTGGTGCTCAGCAAGGAGCCGCTGAGAGACCGGGATGTCTTCACCGTACGCATTGACAAGAAGGTAAACAACCGCGGGCCCGCTGTAGCTCCCTCTCTGTGAGAGCTGGCGGCACCAGCCGGGGTCTGTGTGTCTCTGCCCGCAATGAGGGGCTTCTTCTATCAGGCAGGTTCACACGGCTTGACAGCGACCGCAGTCTTCGTGACTGTCCAGGCGTCAGTATAACGCATTATTGAAGCCTTAGCTGGGCCACTGAGGCTGGAGAAACGTCGTCCAGCGTGTTGATAAGTTAAACGGATCACTTAGCTAGCGATAACCCTGTTCCTCGGTACCGTGAGTTAGCCGTGCTAATGAGCTGTTAGCAGGAGAAACAGAGGCTGGTCAGCGCTATCCTTCAGGCTTGGTGGCATGGTGAATTTGAGCTGCTGATACTGTTACTGCATGACATGAGCTCAGTGAAGCTGGAGGATGCCGCTCAGTTGGAGCTTTGTTTTTAGGGAGTCGGTGCTGCTCAGCCTCTCTCCTGGTGTGCCCTGATGGGTGGTAATACTGCAGTGCTACAGTCAGACTGGCCGATTCACAGGCTCTGTGATCCCCAACACACAGTATCACTACTGTATTTTGCCTCCGGTGTTTGGACTGAGTTGGACCTCTCAGCGAGTCTCCTTAATCATTCCCTCACAGCTCAGTTAAATTCAAAGCTTACCAACACCTGGCCAACTGTGACCAGCCCCCTTCATGCTGTTACCCATTAATTACTGGTGTCTGTAAACATGCACTCTCTCTGTCAAGTGGCTGAGAAGCTTGCTTTAATTCGACTTCTGCCATTATATTTTCGACTTGTACTAGGATTTATAAATTTAAAGAGTGGGAACCAAGCCAAGGATGAGTTTCTGACTCCGATGTCCAAACTGTTTCATCTGATTTAGTTATATTTTCAAGAAGGAATCTCCTTTTACAAACACTTGTTCCATTTTGTAGCTGTGGCTTTTTGCACCCGACCAGTAATATATTTAGGAAATATAGATCTCCTATTCTGAATACTAATGCCGTGAACATGCCATATAGTTGCTGTCACATGAAGCTAAATTAAACCATAAATTCCCCTAAATTGCCATAGCTGTACCCGTGTTTACATTTCGGCTGTTATCGGCGTAGAGAAGCTTGTCTGTTGTAATGGCTTCTGCCTCAGCCTACAGGACAACAACATCTCTGGAGCCTGTGCAATCGCCAACATGCACATCCTTTAAATGTCAGTTTGCTCAGCCAAGACCCACAGAGAGGTTGTTAAGAGAGCCTACAAGGTGGCTGCTGAGCATCACGTGTGCCAGAAAAGCGAAACATCTGGCTTAATAGCACACACTGACTGTACGTTAATGACTGTGCATCTCTTATGGCACTCTCTGTCTGATAGGGGCTCTCATAAACAGCCTTCAGCTCCATCACGGCCGTCTGAAAATCAATATTTTCCCATCATGGAATACCCACGAGTATATCCTTTATACTGACATCCACTGAGCTACAGAGGGAGTTTGGAAGAGGAACACAAGAGAAGACATTAGGGAATTTATCAGACATAACCTTTACCATCAGTCTGGTTTAGGGTTTCTGTACAAGCCTGGAAGAATTTGTCCGACAAAGAAGCGATCCAGTGGGCAGATTAAAGTGAAACATAACAGTATTACGTGTTTCTTTGTGTACTGTACTCATCATTTTGAAAAGTGGCTTCCAGATCATTTACAGTGTAGTATTCCTTTATGTTAGTTACGTTAGTTGCCCAAATTTCCTGAGTAATCGCAGTTTGTTTTTAAATTCTGCAAGTTTAGTTTCAGCCAGTGATGCGTTTTTCACACAGGTTTCCACCGTTTCTTAGGAGAGCGCTAACAAGCTGATTAAATGCTAAAGCTGCTCTTTGTCTCACACTTCTGGTCTTGAACTCTTAACTGAAGAAAAACAAACATGCTGTCCTTTACATTAAAGTTATAATGAACATATTTTATGATTTTATATTAGTCATGTAATTAACCTGAGAATAGTAAAAAAGTAACTGGTATTTCAACTTTAGAGGCAATGTCAGTTTTAGAATGAAGCTTTTGTGCTATTATTGACTTTTTTCATGTCGAACTTGTTACCTAACGGGTTGCTAAATTGGGCTATTTATAACGTGTTAAAATGATAGAAAACGGCTGTGAGAATGAGAAATACAGCTGTCTAGCTGTTGCTCTTTGTTTCCTTGCTTCTCGCTATACAGTCTTACAGGCTGCTCCTCATACGTTTCTTTTAGATTTAACATGCTATGAATATTTCATCCTTTTAAAAGCTGCCCAGTGATCGCCTTGGCATTGTACAGTTGTATCGTGTAGCTTTTGTGTGGATTGAGTGGAGAGACAGAGGCTGAGAGGCAGACACCTACAGCCTGCTGTTACAGAAACCAGGGAGTGGAGGACGGTGATGTCTGTCTCCTCCACACAGCGACCCGGTCAGGCTGAGCTACTACTAAATCTGTTAACCCAGATACCCGACCTGTCGTAGCACACTGACTCACATAGCTCCTGTCGGCGAGCCGAGGAGGAAGCTGGAGGAACAGGCGAAGGAGCGGAGGCAGAGAGTGTTTGGAAAATACGCAGAAAAACATCTCAGGAGCTGCTGGTAGGGTTTCAACACCAGCAGATGGGAGAACATATTTTTACCAGCTTTGACCTCTGTGGTGCACCAAAGAGAAAACTGAAAGGGAGAGTTGTTAAAGACAGAGCACAGAGCTCAGAGTATTTAGCTTTCTGATGGATGTCTTTCTCTTTGAGCAGCAGGTGGGGTGCAGTGAGCCACAAGATCACCTCTAAGTGGGAAGACACGGGCTTGTAGCCTTGTGTCGGGCTTGTAGCCTTTTTTTTTTTTTTCCCACAGTCATGGAGCCTAAACAATAATGAAAAAATAGAAGTTCCCTCCAGAAATCAATAAAGTATGGAATGGATATCAGGCTGCTTGTTTAGTGATACGAGTCCAAAGTCATGCAAAGGCAGAAGGCGTTTTGTTGTGAAACAGCGCAGTGACAGAGGAATTTCTGGTTGATGTGCATGTTAGCTCGTATATTTGCTTTGTGTGAGCTGGTTTAATCATCACATACATGGAGCAATGAATAGATGGGCTATCTTAGTCACAACACGGTGGAAAGAAGAAAATATTTTATCAGGCGGTTACTACCAGCACCATCTGACACCTGAAAAAGCTAAAGAATTATATAACACCTCACTTCTAGTTGAGCAAAAAGTGAATTACCAACATGTTTGGTACGTTGCTTGGAGTGAACAGAAACCCCAACTTACCTGGTGTGAACAGAGCATCGACTAACGTGAAAACACATAAATAAGATGCTACAACACATTATAAAGGCAATCTTTAAGGAGCTAATACTGCTCAGCCAGCCTCTCTGGAGAACACTGTGTGTGTGTGTGTGTGTGTAAATGGGAAATATAAAATATCTGCACACTTATTTAAAGCTCCAAAAACGTTAATAAGCTGAAATATTTTAGACCTACAGCTCCTCATAAAGCTCCCTCTGCCAAATGATTTGGTTTGTGAAGGCAAGCGATTGATCACCTTCTTGTGATGCCTTGGTCAGCTTACGTTTGCTGTGTTATCCTTCATTAATGTTGTAGATTGTTGCAGATGTTTATTTAGATTACATTATTTCAACAGCTGGTTTGAACGCCTCTCTGTCTTAGCTGAATATAAAGCAGGATTTGTCCCTTTATGCATCAGCATCCAGATTCAGATGAACTTATTTCATGTATTTCCCATCAGATTTTGGAGGTTGGATGCTGGTGTTACAAAAAAGTATTTGACTGTGGTTCTCTTGCTTTTGTCTTAAAGGAGCATAACAACTGATAATCTGTGTGTGTGTGTGTGTGTGTGTGTGTGTGTGTGTGTGTGTGTGTGTGTGTGTGTGTGTGTGTGTGTGTGTGTGTGTGTGTGTGTGTGTGTGTGTGTGTGTGTGTGTGTGTGTGTGTGCACGCCCCTTTTATTTAACGGAGAGTAATTCATGGCATTGCGAGACATGATGTCTGCCACTACAGTAGCTGTGTTATTGTCAACTGATTTCATAAAATAAACTTCCCGTATTTTGCTGTTCACATTGTCCTGCTTTGTTTTCAAAGGAGTGTTACCTGATCAGACAGAGTGCCTAAAAATAACTGAGCAGATTATAGAAAAAGACACTTTGCTTTGCCGCTTCCACACAAGAATACAGTTTCTGTCTGTTGGTGTGGTTGTCAGCATCTTTAGATTGAATTTGATCGTTACAGAATACATTTTAAACCCTCAAAAGGTTAATTTGGTTATTTTGGGGGCAACCGCTTCACCTTTACCCTTATTTTTTTTTTTAGTTAGCTAAAACGATGCTTGTTTCCCACTCTCCCTCTCAGGTGAACTCTTGGAGCGGTTCCATTGAAATTGGCGTGACGGCTCTGGACCCCTCTGCGCTGGACTTCCCCAGCAGTGCCACAGGCCTTAAGGGTGGCTCCTGGATCGTGTCGGGCTGCTCGGTGCTACGCGACGGCCGCTCCGTCCTGGAGGAGTATGGTCGTGACCTCGACCAGCTAGCCGAGGGAGACCGCGTGGGCATTCAGCGCAACTCCCGTGGGGAGCTCCATCTCTGGGTGAACGGGCAGGACTGTGGTGCAGCCGCCAGCGGCTTGCCGCCCAAGCTCTGGGCCGTGGTGGATCTGTACGGCAAGTGCACACAAGTGACGGTGGTAAGCTGCGAGCCGCCGCCACCCTCTGCTGAGAGGGAGAGAGAGAGAGAGACAATAGAGCGGGACGAGGAGGAGGAGGAGGAGGAGGAGGAGGAAGAAGAGGTGGTAGTACGTGGGGATCGGGAGGATGTAGGGATTGCAGCTCTGATGAATGTGGCAGCAATGAATGGAATGATGAATGGAGACGAAGGTAAGGGTCCTTTTTAGACTAACAGTGTGGTTCTCATTTCTATCTTTTATCTGTTTCGATCTGTTGTCTTTATTCCCGACACTCTTCCTTTGCCAGTGCCTGAGCTTAGCTGCAGTCACAGCAGACCAGACAAGTTCCCCAACAACCTGGAGCCTGACACTGGTAAGAAGGACCTCCTCCAATCAGACTTTGTTTTGCAGCATGACCAACGCCGACACATCTTTCTCTTCCCGTCTCTCCTCAGTTCTGACAGAGCACCAACTCTTCGACGTGTTCAACAATGCAATAGTATCCTTTTATCGCTCTGAAGATGAGGGCGGAGGGGAAGATGGTGGAGGCGGAGGCGGAGGAATAGGCAGCGAAGGGGGAGGAGGAAACACGGGAACTGACTCCTCCTCCAGAAATGACCGAGGGAGCAGCAGCAGCAGTGGAGGAGGAGGCGCAGCAAACAGTGACAGCGGCATCGGGACAACGGGAGGAGGAGGTGGCGTCGGGGGAGATGGAGGAAATTCTAACCACAGCCCTGCTGGTAATGGAGGGGTGGGGCTTGGAGCAGTGACAGGTGGGATGACCACCAACGACGCACTGCTGTTCCACGAGAAGTGCGGCACACTGATCAAACTGAGCAACAACAACAAGACGGCGGAGCGGAGGAGACCGCTGGACGAGTTCAACAACGGCGTGGTGATGACCAACCGGCCGCTCCGACACAACGAAATGTTTGAGGTGTTTGCAGTCACGCGACTCAGCGCTTTGACGGTTTTTTTTCATACACGACTGCTGATTTTTGACACTAAAATCATCTTTGTTATCAGATCCGCATCGATAAGCTGGTGGACAAGTGGTCAGGCTCAATCGAGATCGGCGTTACCACACACAACCCCAACAACCTGGACTATCCCGCAACTATGACCAATCTGCGCTCAGGTACTGCACACGTAACCACACAGACGATCAGCACTGGACAGAGGTCATTGTGAAGTGACGTTCGTTTGGCTTCCTTATCAGGTACAATCATGATGAGTGGCTGTGGGATATTAACCAACGGGAAAGGAACCCGCAGGGAATACTGTGAATTCAGCCTGGATGAGCTTCAGGTTTGTAACCAGCTCAAACAGAAACATGGATTTATGTTTTGGGCTGTTTTATTCTTTAATTCTTTACATTCTTTGTCTTCTGATTTTAGGAGGGCGATCACATAGGGTTAATGCGCAAAGCCAGCGGTGCGCTCCATTTCTACATCAATGGCATTGATCAAGGTGAGTCGCATCAAGAGCCGTCATGATGCTGCTCTGATGCTGTCACGGTGGCGTTTAACAGCTGATTGAGAAGCAACCAACACATCAGCACGTAGAGAGAAAGCATCGTGCGTTGCATGCAGAGCATATGTGACTGAGCACCTTACTTCTTCTCCCAGGTGTCGCAGCAGCACAGACCCCCGGCGTGGTCTACGGAGTCGTGGACCTCTACGGCATGGCCGTCAAAGTCACCATAGTCCACAACCACAACCACAGCGACCGCCTGAGACGCAACAACGCCATCATGAGGGCCCTGTCGCCCGATGTCGGCCGACCCCGGCCATCTCTCTCTGTCACTCCAGACGCAGAGGGGCAAGACCGCCTGCTCTTTCACCCCAACTGTGGCCAGAAGGCCGCCATCATCTGTGACGGCAGGACGGCGCTGCGGCCGCAGTGAGTCCACCTCCTTCCTGTTGGCTTACATTAACACAGTCTCAGTCTTACATTCATTACAGATATTAACTAAGTATGTTGTCACATTGAGTGATGAACAATCTTGTAGCTATCTAAAGGTGCAAGCAAAGGTATTAAGAGAAGATTGGTAATGTTAATCAGGACAGAAGTTTACGACGTTTGATATGTAGAATTGTTCCACTATTTTACAAACAGTGGTTTGAGTTATCTTTGTGTTTTTTTTTTGTTTTTTTTACAGTGCCACTGATGACTTCAACCACGGTGTGGTCCTGAGCAGCCGGCCGCTCCGCTCCAACGAGGTGTTCCAGGTCCGTATCGACAAGATGGTCGACAAGTGGGCGGGCTCTATTGAAATTGGTGTCACAACGCACAACCCAGCCTACCTGCAGCTGCCGTCCACCATGACAAACTTACGCTCAGGTGAAAAACCTTAAAACATGTTTGTTCACTGGGTATTCGCACTTTGGAGATGCCTGATCAGTATTTGGGATGTTTTCCAGGGACGTGGATGATGACTGGGAACGGCGTGATGCACAATGGGACAACAATACTGGACGAGTATGGACACAACCTGGATCGACTCAAAGTAAGTGTATGTTTGTTTTGTTTTTTTTTGGTTTGCTTTCAGTAATGTTTGCCATCACGCACTTCTTTTAACATTTTCTCAACCCCTGTCCTCCACCTGCAGGCAGGTGACACAGTTGGAGTCGTGCGGAAAGAAGATGGCAGCCTCCATTTCTTTGTGAACGGTGTAGCGCAGGGCCCCGCAGCCTGGAATGTCCCCCCCAGCGTCTACGCCGTGGTCGACCTCTATGGCCAAGCTGCCCAGGCCACCATCATGGACGATATGGGTGAGAGTCGGAGGAGGAGAAGTTGTCGGGTAACATAGCAGAGATTCCTCTTCAGAGAAAAATCTGAACGCAGTGTTCTTGTCCCTCTCGTAGTGGACCTCCCCCCTCTTCCGGAGGACAGCTCAGAGGGCCCCACAGCCATGTCCCCTGGGAGTCCCTGCTCAGTAGCAGGCTCCACCACAACGAACGACCTGCGTTTTCACCAGCTGCACGGCACCAACGCGGTCATCACTAACGGGGGGCGCACCGCCCTGCGGCAGAACTGCCGCAGCGAGTTCAACGACGCCATTGTCATTTCCAACAGGTGAATCATGTGATCCTTCAGTTACTCGACGTGATTATCCTACCGTGGATGATAAAACACAATAACTGCCACATTAACTGTGGTTAGAAACTATTGAGAAAAGTTTGGCCTTATAATGTAAGAACATTGAAGTGGCTCGAACTTGATGCATTATTCCCTCATGGCTTTAATTTTAGTATTTTTTCCATTATATAGAATCCCTTTCCATCAGAAAAACAAACAAAATTAGACATCTGAGGTTGGTACCCCTGGTTAAGTTGACATGGAAGGACTCAATCGATAGTTTCCTTTTGCAAAGCGTCACTCAGACACACAGCATGCCTCCTCACTGGTTCAGCCATCTGTGGTTCAGTTACTTGTAAAAGGTGAGAGGAGCTTTGGCCGCCATCCAGATGAGTCAAACCACATCTGTAGAACAGAATGACAACATCCACTCAGCAGAGCAAAGTATTTAAATCAGGAGACACAAACGCATGATTATTGGTTAGATAAGGTGTTGCCAGGTTAATAATCCAACAGATCCAGAGGTTGTGATTAAATACTTAAACACTGAGAATCAGTTGTTCCTCTTTGAACTTGTCGCTTCCACGTTGTAGGTGCCTTCGGGATGGAGAGCTGTTTGAAATTGTTATTCAGAAGATGGTGGACCGCTGGTCAGGTTCAATAGAAGCAGGTGGGATGTTTGTCTTGTGTCCTCTTGGAAACCAGCTGCTCGTGTTTTCATAACTCTTGAGTCTGATACGCTCCTTTACATTTGTCTGCTCAGCAGCATTTTAGATTTCACATAAAGTGCATGTGCTATCACCACTCTCCTCCCCTTCCTGTGTGTTTAGGAGTGACAGCCATCAGGCCAGAGGAGCTTGAGTTTCCAAACACTATGACTGATATTGACTATGACACTTGGATGCTAAGGTATTGAAGCCTCAGAAGATGTTTTACCAAATACTCTGCAGGTTGAGCTCTTAAAACGCAGTGTGAGCCACAAAACAAAACACCCCAAATCCTCTAAACTCAGTGCAGATCTAAACTGTTGTTTTCTCCTTTTGACAAGGTTAGGCAAAAAAATAATAATAATAATAATAATTTATAGACATAACGGATTCATACAAATTTGAATTGTTGGAAACTTTTGTCTAAATGTGGATCAAATCCTGAATTTGAACATCTTATTTTTCATCTTTGTCATCTTTTTGTAGTGGAACAGCCATCATGCAGGACGGCAACACGATGCGCAACAATTACGGTTGTGATCTGGACTCCCTGACTACGGCATCGCGGATCGGCATGATGCGCTCAGCCAGCGGCGACCTCCACTATTACATAAACGGCGTGGATCAAGGTGTCGCCTGCACCGGTCTGCCACCAGGTAGAGAATAGTCCGGGGTCCATAGTGGTCTGCAGCAAGAAAAACTTAACATGGAGTGTGTGGTCAGTTTGGCTGATTAACTGGCGCGCGTCTGTCTCTTTCAGAGGTGTACGCTGTGATCGACCTGTATGGTCAGTGCGTCCAGGTGTCCATCACCAGCTCCTCAGGTCCACTGGACAACAGCCTCTGTACCAGCAACATCACCGAAAAGAGCTTCCCCATCCACTCGCCAGGTACACATCAGAGTCCTCCCACAGGATTCATGATGGAACGCACAGTTTATTTTTCACGATTTAAAATCTGTAGCTTTACGTAACTCTGAACTGCAAACTATGAATATGTAGAAAACACAAAGAGCGGTTGTTTTCAGAGCTTAATCGTCCATCTCTTCTGTGGTTAGTAGCAGGCGTTGCCCATCGGCTCCACGGTAAACACGGTAAGAACGTGGTGCTGCTTGGCGAGGGCTGCCAGGCTGTCCGAGTCGGCGGCTACGCTCACGGCATCGTGTTCAGCGCGAAGGAACTCAAAGCTGACGAGTTGTTCGAGGTACAACAAAAATTAACAGTAACACACATCAACATTGGTGTGAAGTCTCTTCAGTATAATAGGATTGTTTATGTTCTCCCAGTTATCTTGTTTTCTTTCCTGATTTTCCTCTCTGGTGTCTCTCTGCAGGTGAGAATTGACGAAGTGGATGAGCAGTGGTGCGGTTCGTTGCATATCGGTCTGACAACGCTGGCACCTCCGGAGCTGCCGTCCTGCCCGCTGTCAGGTCTCTCCCCCACCTTACCACAGCTTCGCACCAAGGTCACATGGCTGCTTTGTGGCTCGGAGGTTCGTCGTAACGGCGTCCTGCAGCGCCAGAACTATTGCAGTTCACTGGACCGGCTGACGGTGAGCCACGCCCCTGTTCTGTTAGGCGTGACATGAACTTGTCACCGGCTGAAAACCTGCAGCTCTTGCATCTCCTCGGGGAAACCAGTTTAATGTGCAGTAGATGCAGTAGAAGGGAGATTACAGGTGCGATTGAACCATCCGCCAGAACGTAAATAATCGCCTTAATTTGAACATATTTGGAGCGAGCCTTAAACATGAAGTCACTTTCTCTACATATTTCACCTGTAGAATAAAGGATAAATAGATGGATAAATAGCGTATAACCTGGTTCCATTCGTTTCTGAATGACAGTAAGTGTTTGTCTTTCTGGTCTTTACGTTCTTTTGTAAGAAAGACTTTCTGGATCTGTTGGTCAGTCAGTCATACAAAAGCTCTACACCTTTTTAGATGTGTTTTCTGGTGTTTTCCCAGCCAAACAGTCCACTTTATCGCCTTTTTAGAGACCAAGCTAAAACTGAAACTTTAAGAATGTAAACCAATCCCAGCAGACCCCCAAAATAAATCACGGGCGAATAAAATGGCCTCTTTTTAAAGCAGATTGTGATCGCTTTCATTGAAACTGTGCAAAGGAGCCACAGTCTGTGGGAAACCGAGTGTTTTGACTGAGAGACTGAGAATTGCTTTGAAATGCATTGCACCCGATTTCACTTACAACTCAGTGATTTAGTGACGTATGCAGGGTAAATTTAGTTATTTCAACACAGATTGTCTCTTGCAAAGAAGTTTACGATCAACTGTTTATCTCCAGCTTCATTTTATTAGTTTACTGTATATATTTGTTAGAACAACTTTAATCAAGCTACTTATTCAAAGTATCCGGTTGAGGTAGTTTATATCATCAGGTCACTACACTTAATCGAGTCACTTTTTGAAATAGCTGTAATGAAATAATGTTTTTGCTACCTGAACACGGTGCAGATGATCTGAAACAGAGGAGATTGAGCCTGAGTGTGTGTTTCCAGGTTGGGAACCGTGTGGGTGTGAAGAGGTGCAACGACGACACTATGCACATCTTCATTGATGGAGAGGACATGGGACCGGCTGCCACTGCAGTGGCCAAGGTGCACACTCTTTCACACACTCGACACAATACAAAACGCAACAAAAAAGCCCTATGACCCCACTCAACACTGCCTTCTTCTCCCTCCTGGCAGAATGTTTACGCAGTTTTGGACCTGTATGGGCGGATGACGGCGGTTTCCATCGTCAGCTCCTCACTGATGGAGGACACGGAGAGCATCAAGGCGCCTTCACTCTCCTCCGACAGCTGCAGCGAAGGGGAGGAGGACAGCACCCCGGTCAGAGAGGTAGGAGGATGAAAAGAGACG
Source organism: Odontesthes bonariensis (assembly GCF_027942865.1). Taxonomy (NCBI): domain Eukaryota; kingdom Metazoa; phylum Chordata; class Actinopteri; order Atheriniformes; family Atherinopsidae; genus Odontesthes; species Odontesthes bonariensis. Next base: position 10,788,129 of record NC_134524.1, on the reverse strand, counting down.
ATGCAGAGCCTTTTCATTTGGTAGAAATCCATTTTTTGAGAGAAACGTGTCTCGTCTTGTTGCATCCAGGTTGAGAGCGAGCCGTGTCCTCTGGTGCCCACAGTTGTGGCTTTCCTAGAAAACCATGGCAAAAACATCCAACTGTCCAATCAGAATCTGACAGCAGCCAGGGTATCGAGCTACAACCAGGGCCTGCTGGTCACCGCCCAGCCGCTGGCTCGTCAGCAGCTGTTCCAGGTAACTGCACCGCATGTGTCGTCTTCTTTTCATTTTGGGCTACAACTCACATTATTGTCTCTACAACGTATTTGTAAGAATTAATCAGCAACCTTTTCTTTTTTCCACTAGTTTCAGATCGACCGCCTAAACCCGTCGTGGACGTCGTCGTTGTCGTTAGGGGTGATAGGCCACTCCCCCGACCGGCTCAACTTCCCCTCGACAGCGTGCTGTCTGAAACGCTCCGCCTGGCTTCTGCAGCGAGACTCCGTCTTCCACAATTCATTAAAGGTACACACTCAAGCACACACAGATCTGTCGACCACGTTGGAGGCTTATCGATTTTTGTCTTACACGACAGACAAACTGTCCTCTCACTGACAAACACCTCATTGAGCGATTGATCGCCCTCCGTTCCCTAAGTCTTCCTCCTTTGATACCATCTTTCTTTTCCTTCTTTTCCCTCTCACTTTCAGATATGTGAGAACTATGGTCCCAACCTCGACACTTGCCCAGAGGGTACAGTGTTGGGTCTGCTGGTGGATGCCAACAGTTGTCTTCACCTCTATGTCAACGGAATGGACCAGGGCGTAGCAGCACAGGACATCCCTTCACCCTGCTACCTATTCATTGATCTATACGGCCAGTGTGAACAAGTCAGTACAGAACTTAACATGGTTCAAAAGGCAAATTTGACCTTAAAACTTGATTTAAACTAGTCAGTGGACCATATATGTCTAGATCTAATTTGGATTTAAAAGAATTTAGGTTTTATATCACTTTGAATTCACATGCAAGATAACTTTGCAATAATAAATGTTACTGTGGCAGGTTACCATAGTGACAAACAATGTGCCAGCTGTGGGTGCAGAGAGCGGTGAGACCCGCTGTCAGGGCGACATGGAAAAGGCCGACATGGTCGATGGTACGAAACAACTCCTCTGTGTTTTTTTTATTAAATTTACCTTTACTTTCCTGCAGCCTTCAGAGCTTTGAGTTTCTGTTTGTACACGCAGGAATTAAAGAGAGTGTGTGCTGGACACCCCCTCCAGAGGTCAACCCCAACAAGACCTGCGAGTACCAGGCACTGTGCTCCCGCTTCAAGGACCTGCTCACCTTACCAGGTGGGTCCTCTTGTTTCTGTCAGAGTATCTGCTTGTAAGCTACGATCCTCGTTTAATGTGAGAAGTCACACGTCTTGTGCTCTCTTGTTCGTTAAGATGGTTACTTCAACGAAGATGCAAAGTACAATCTGTGCTACTGTGAGTCCTGCCACAAGCTCCGGGGTGACGAGGCCTATTATAAAAGAGGAGAGCCGCCCCGGGACTACGCCCTCCCATTTGGGTGGTGCCGCTTTGCCCTCAGGTGAGAGGACGGCCTATTCAACACTCCGAGGTGTTGAATAGAAACTGTCAACAGCCAAAGTGATGCGTTTTCACTCCGTAACCTGAGAGAGTTTCTTTGCGTTGCTTTAATTTCACTCTGCTCCTGTAGAAATAACAAATGCAGAGAATAGGGAGGCAGGTTTTATATCCTTTGTGTGTTCTTCAAAAGTTGAAGCACGCATCGGTGTATCAAGTATCTATACATGTATTTGCCACTATAGAAAGTTAAAGGGGAAGGAGCCCAGAAAGTTACATAAGAGGGGCAACAAAAAGGAAAACATCTTCTTTTTAAAATGATCTGCTGATAATGTCAGTTTGGCAGCCAGGAAATGACCGATAACAGGCCAGATCTTTCTGTTCCATGTGTTGGTCATTGTTGGAATAGTTTTAAAAAGCTATATAGTTGTCAGATAATGGCCGATGGTAGAGCAAAACGAATTATTTTTTTCCCAAAAAAGCCAAAAATAACCTTGTGATTGACAAGCTGCCACCCAGTGGGCTGCACTGTTACCATGGTTCTCCATCAGATCCACCATTCGAAATAAAGGCTTCATCCGTCTGTGTTGTATAATTAAAGCAACCACTAGTCATTACTACTGAGCATACTGGCTCAAACAGAAACCTGAAAGCTTCAGGTTACAATATTCTTGTGCTGGGCATTTAGATTCTTTGTAATCATATGCAGATATCGGCTGCCATTAACATCTGTTTGAACTCCTTTGCTACATGTGCATCTATAATTTTACACTTCCTGTTTGTGCAGGATCAAGTCCCACTGTGAGGTTTCTAATGCACTAAAGAAGTGGCACATTGCGTACCACGGCACCAGCGTAGGAGCCCTGCGACGCACACTGGACCACAGCCAGCTGCTGCCTGGTAGAACAATCTCTCACCTTTTCCCTTCTTCTTCATTCAGCAGTGTTCTAACATAGATTGTTGTTCTTCGACTTGTCACTGCTCTCAGTCCAATCCACTAGACTGCAACCCATCTTTTTTTTGTTGCAGGGATGTCGTCCATCTTCTCTGTGTCTCCGGTGAAGGCGGAGGGGCCTAACGGCTACAGTGAGCCAGAGGAGAACAGCGCCCCCGGCAGGGAGGTTCCAAGAGTGCGGCTTTCACCCACCATGCGCTACTCGGGCTTGGAGATTTTTGCTCCCAAAGTGCAGTAAGTCCATTCATGATCAAATGCATGAAAATACCCTGATGTCTGGAAGAGGCATTTACTTACAGTTCTGTGTCTCCTCGTGCAGATTTCAGGACCCCCGTTCTCACCGCTGTCACCAGGCTCAGGTGGGATTCCAGGTGTGTGTGCGTCCGGGCTCTTACAAGGTGGGACCTCAGACGCTTGGCCAAACCGAGCCCCTGGACCCTCGCTTCAGCAACTCGGAGGTCGAGTGGATAACTAAAGAGCAGGGTGGCACGCTCCTCTACGGACTACTCATTCGGGTCGAGTGAACGAAGCAACGCACGTGGCATCAGGGTGGAATTAAGGAGGGCCCATGAAGCACTCCTCGTACTTTAAACTGACTACCAAATCCAACCCCTGCCTTGAACAAGAGACTCCTCTGGAATCCAGCTGATCCTACTGTGGATTGATGACAATTTAGCATTTTTGGAATTTTTTTTTGGTTGTTTGCTCTTGGACTCTTAATGGCCGGGGGCTACGGCGGTTTCAAAAAACAGACACTGCCTGCACTTTATGTTTTGGACACTCGTGGGCGATTTTTAAACTTCTCATCGACACAACACGTTTGTTCATTCGCTGAAGTTTCTTTTTTTCCCCCCTTTCAAATGATTTCATTCATCCTCAAACGGCTTCTCTTTCTTTTCGGCACTTACTTTGGCACTCGCCACCTCAGCTCTGGTCAGTGTTCTTATTTTGGGAGAAGCCTTTCTTGCCGACGTGCACGTTAACAAAACGTCACCTAAAATGACTGAAATGTGGGCTTTAGAATTTTTTTTTTTTAAAAGATAGAAAGAGGGACAGTGTTTAAACAATAATGTAAAAAAAAATATATATATATATATACAGACACTTGAATCCCAAGAATGAACCCAAGACTGTCATGTGATTGTGACTTATTTAGGGGGGAGATTTTAAAAACTGGAGGGAAAAAGATGTTTACACATGCACCGATGTTGCTGTCCATGTCTCCATATTAGCAGTCTGGCTTTGTTCGCTTGTTATGTTTAGTTCCAGCTTCACTAGACTCCTAAAAACGGACCCACTCACAAGCTTTAAACTGAGGGAAAAACTGGAGTGAAAAATTAACATCTAAAAAAAAAAAAAAAAAAAAAAAGCTTCTGTATATTTTGGGAATTTAAAATAGTGCCAGATGATAAATTTAGCTCCAGCCTTACAACTTGTGTATCACAAGTTAAAAGGATATGTCACAAAATGCTTCATAATGAAAAGCATAACTAGTATTTGGCTAAGTTCACATATTTATGAGCCTATTATAAGTTCTGCGGATAATGAAATGTACCATTCACATTAAATATGAAGCTACAGCTAAGCTAGCTGGACCCGTTCCTGTTCTCTCAGATGACTCCCACAGAAAAGTTAGAAGAAACTCCAAACAAACTCTGAAAAGCCACACAAAAGGGATGCCTAGACCTTTTTTTTTTAGCCGTTTCAAAACATTAATTTATACAATTACTAGAAGAAAATATTAAATTCAGTGTTAAGTAATCGTTTACACTAGCCGGCTCTCTGTTTCTATGGGAACCATCTTGAGAGGTCTCGTGCAAGACTCTCCTCAACAATCAACGATGCTAGCAGCCGGCTAGCTTAGCAAAAAGGCTAGAAACAGTTTGACAGTGACAAAATATATTTGTTGCTGTCTTTGGGCTTGAAAGTAAACCACTTCGTTTGTTTAAAGCACGAACAAAGTGACTTGTAAAATTAGTTGACGAGTAACTGAACTAGTTATTGGATCGCTTGCTGCGCAGTTGGTGGTGGTGCTGGTTGCCGGGCAACTGGGAATAGTTTGAGCCAAGAAGTAGTCCACGCAAAAAACCCGACCGTTTAGTCCTCTTTACTCTTTGGCTTTCTGTCCAAAATAAACTACCAGTATCTAAAATGCTATATGTTAGTAGATGGGTTTAGTCTGTCTTTTAAATACTTAAGCTTTATGTTGGCATACAGAACTGTGCAAACATGCCAATCTGAACGTCTGAAGCACAGAAGTGTATTATCGTTTTCCGTAATCGTTTACACTTACATCCGCACACCTCCACCCTGATCCATCATGTCTGACACTGTTTACCCCGGTCGGCAGGACCTCTGCAGCCCATAATGAGGACCTACAGGATCAGCAGTGAGTTGTTTGCATCCCACTACGCTGGTGTTTACATGTGAATGTCAATAACTAGGGCTCTGTAGATCTTTTACTCCATAATTGATTGACACGTGTCAAAATGTTTAAAGAGGGGGTTTTATCTTATCAGAAAACATCCACTTTGATTGTATGTTAACAGCTTTCCATTCAGTCTTGTGGCCAATTTGCTAAACCTGCTATAGTATATAAAACCCTATCCCCCCGCACCCCCAAGGCATACTTTTATTGAGCCGATCTAAAATAATTAGTTAGAGAAGCTCAGTCACTTTCTTAGAGCAGCTGTGATCTGACTGATGGGAGATCTATGATATTTGGCAGACGAAAAAAAAAAAACTCCAATCAGAAATGTGAAAACTATTATTTACATGGGTTATTTATGCCCAGTGCTGCTTTGTACACTTTAATTTGTTTTTTTTGTTCGTTTTTCCTGTATGTTGCATTGTACAGGCTGTTACATAACAAATCATATCTTCCTGATTTATAAAAAATAAACTGACAGACAGTATGCACAGAGCAGTGTGTTGTTTTATGTGGAAGGTCCGGAAAAAACAAAAGACCAAACCTGCTGGCGCTTCTGGTTATTTTTCTCTCAGATTTTATTTAAAGTAGGAAAAAAGTCTGGTCACTGACATGTTATTGCAGTGTTGCACTCCATCACAACTTGTCCAAAATGTTGTAGACTGATAACTCATTAAGGCCAATAGTGGGATTTTTCATAGCTTTCTTACAGAAATAGCAGCTGCTCCCGTGGCAGCTCCGTCCTACCATTTAACAACAAACACATGAATTGATTTTTTATTTTATTTTATTTTTTTTAAAACGCAGACTCAAGAGCCAAGATTGTGGCTATTACGACTAGACAATGGACGAGTTTACCGTCCCTAAAACAAAAATGATGCCATAACTGTAGCTGAGTATGATAACGCACCACTGACAGATGAATAATCTGCTATAGGAACCTGTTGGGTTGCATAGTCGGCTTCAGTTACTTAGCTGTCTTCAACTGTATGGTCATTTCTGCACTAGGTTGGACTTTAAAGTTGGACCCTGAGTTTTTTTTGTTGCTGTTCTGATGTCTCCTAACAGAGCCGTTTACTCTGGTACTGCTTTGCCCTTTGATTCCATATGCTGGGAATCATTTAGATTACATCTCTTTTAAGTTAGATGAGAAGATCAGTGCCACATTTGTAGGTTCGTGAACCTAAAGCCAGAGCACAATTAGATTTAAGACTTAACATTTTGGGAGACAAATTGAGCCAGGCTGTGTCCAACACCTTTAAACTTCAGTAATGTTTTTAACTTTTGCACTTCAAAATAAACGGCTTACTTTCTTATTAAACTTACAGGAATGTTACAAACTAGTACGACTAGTCAACGATCTGAGACGGTAAATGATGTTCATGATAAGATAAAGAACAGCTCTTTCTTTAAAACGGTAAAAAACATTTAAATACTTGTTATTAAGCAAACCTAAACACTGTTGGTGCTTAACTTCCATAAACATTTCCTTCTTTCTTACTCCCGCTTTAAGTCTTAACGTAAAGCTGAGATAATATCTTCCTTTCACTGATCTTCTCACCTAATTCTCACAGCGGAATGCTACCAGGTTCAGCTATGTCTTAAACACTTCAGGTACACAGCAGGTGAAGTTAAAATGGCTGAAGTCTGGGCCAATTTCATTACTTAGCAACAGGGCGCGAGTTAAGTCTCAGAACCAGACAAGGGATTAAGGGGCATCCAAGGTTTTTGCTACAAAATATCTTGAATATGAAGCACTTGGATGGTAGAAAACTAAAGTTTGGCTCTTGAAAGTGAGCTTTTTTATCGGGAGGGAAGATCAGAGGTTAAGCAGCAAGTTTGAGTGACGAGCTGAGGAGGTTAAAAACCTCTAAATGAGCTCCGAGAACAGCTTCGGGAATAGAGACAAACGGACAAAGGTGATGAACGAGTTTGGTTCAGCTTCATTCAAATATACATTTTAACTTCCACACGCACTCACACACACACATACATACATAGTCTTTCAAAAAATGTCAAACCAACAAAAAAAAAGAAAGAAAAGTCCCACACAGTTTAAAAAAATAGCGAAAAGTTCTTTGTACACTTAGACATTACAACTGGTAACACGTTCCCAAACCTGACGCACAGCATTCACTCCCAAACGTAAGGTTGCAAGCTACAGTGAGTGCTTTTATAAAAACAGATGATCACAGTAGTTCAAATCAAATGGCTCCTTTTTGAATAAATAAACAAAAACAACCTTCAGTGCAGGACATCCACGCCTTTCAAGTCATCACGAGTTCAAAACAAAGTCTACTATAGCAGCTGTTTTTGCTCCCAGCTTGAAAATAAATAGAAAATAAAAAGGGACCTACAAAACACTAGTGGGTGAAAAAACCTCCCGAACCCACCGACGCACACGAAAACACAGCTCAGTGCCTGACTTCCTGCACCACAAGTGACTGGAAAGGTGAGCTTATGAGAAACCTTGTAAAAACCACAGTAAAAGAACCTTGAAAGATCTTTTAGTTTACAAACCTTTCTTGCTTTATAAAACAGACTCTCCTTTCTTTTTTGACCTTAAAAAAACCTTGATTTAGCTGCTGTAACTGGACAGGCACCCCCCACCCCAAACCCCCCCACACCTTCCAGAAAGTGTCGTACTTCAGATGTCTGCGGTTACTTCCCTGATGCTCTCTGGCTCTACTGCCCTGATTCAGCAGACTGAGCAACTGAAACATTTCTTATGTACTGCAGAGAGGTGACTGTGTCTGAAGGGACAGTTTTATCAGTCTGCAGAGAAAAGGAAAAGGAAAAGAAAAGGTTTTTGAAATGTTTCAGCAAGACTTGCAGAGGCAGAGCGGAACAGCGAAACTATGAAGAGAGCACTCCACGTTCTTTTTTTTTCTCGGAGGAACTACGATAAGAGAGACGGAGAAAGAAGGGATAGTTCTCCCAGAATTCACTGTGGCTGGTTGTGGGAGAGAACAGTACGGAAAGAAGAGACAAAAGGGACACTAAAGAGACGAAGAGGAGGAAGGCGAGCAGCAATGTGAGATCTGTTTCGTCTCTCATCATCTACTTTACAGAAGTTTTTGTGTTTGTTTGTTTTTCCTTCCACGTGAGCAGCTTCAGAACTTCTTGGGGCCCCAGGCCGACGTCTGTTTCGGGGCCACTCCGGACCCAAATGTGGGGAAATCCTCTGCGCTGCTCATGTCAGGAGCCTGAAACAAATAAACACAGAGTCTCATAATGTGCGCCTTTCTCTGCCGATAATCTGCATTAATCACCTTTCATTTACTTTGGAATAACATTTATGAATGTCTGTTGAAACGAATAAATAAAACAACAGCATGTCCCACCTTGTTCCCTGCTGCGTTCCAGGGGGCATCCCGCACCACAAATCCCTTAGCCGGACCCCCACTGCTATCATCCGCTCCTCCTGCTCCTCCTCCGCCCCCGTAGCGAGATGGAGGCTTCATGTATGCAGCCAAGGTCTCCGTCTCTTGCACGGTAAGCATCTGAAAGAAACATTGGAGGCGGGGTGAGGACAGCCGCTCTTTATCTCCCTCCGGGAGGAAAACGTGACGTTATTACAGTCCATCATGAAGAGAAAACTTAACCAGAGCAAATACAGAGGTGCAAACTGTTCGTGGGACGAGAGAGCAGAAAGCTCAGATTAGACTTAGTCTGCGTCATCATCTGTAAAGCACACAGATACATTGTGACGACACGGGTGCAAATGGCTCAGTGTTCACTGATCATGTAACGGGACACACGCAGCCAGATCAATGCTGAGGTTTACAGGGATATACTGTCTGCTCAGATTGAGCCAAAGGCAGCTAATCCGATCAGACGGCACTTCGCAGTACAGACAGAAGATGACCCAAAACTGTGAGAGAAACCCTGGAGATTTATTTTTAAGGTAAACAAGTGGGATATTCAACTGTGGCCGAGGCAAACACCAGGAGCCAGATTCATAAAACCGTGCCTACGTATGGTTCTGGCTCTCTTTTAAAAATCACAAACAATATGAAACTATATACATGTGCACTAATCTAACGGATGCGGACACTCCCCTACTTCAGCCAACAGGCACGATGAAAAGCAAAAGCAAAGAGGAAGCAACGATTTCACCAAAAGCAAAACCGAGATACTCATCAGTGCAACACCGAAAAAGGAAATGAGTTTCATCTGGTGCTCTCAGTTCTGTAAAATCATGAGCAAAAACTGCTGCATTAAGCAAGGAAAACGTGATCAGCTCTGCAAGTTCAAAACAAACGACCCCGCAGTGGTAAAACAGTCGGAATAGAAAGCAGCGGCCAAATCATGCATCAGCTCACACATCACATCAGGGAGGACAGACGGCTCCCGTTTTATCTGCGGATGAATGCGCAGCCTGCAGTCTGTCTGGAGACGGCCAGCAGGGACACAGATGTACAGACGCGCATCGTGGTGCGTTTGCTGTCGTCTCAAACAACATCGTAAACTGTGGAAGCGTACGAGACGATTATTTAGAGCATCCGCAATGAATGTAAACCAGAGTATGTTGTGTGAAAATCTAAACCCGACCAAAAAAAAAAAAAATGACTATTGAACAAAGTAAGCTCCATGTGTCTTATATCTTCTCCTCATATCAGGCTTACACCGTCCCTCCAGTTTGTGAGCACAAAAACATGATTTCTGTGCGTTTGCATCGTTTTAGACTCTGACTCCTGATTTTTTATTCACTGAAGACAAAACGAGAGGCAGAAAGAAACACAAACACTCGGCTGAGGACAGCCGCTGGAGAGGCCTGACCAAACATCACAGAGGACGAGAGCCGTTCTTTGGAGATTCTCCAGACCACAAACACACAGCCAGAAAGCTTTAAAACCGAAAGGCTTTGCTCAATTGTTCATTTACATTCAAACCCAATAAAAGAACACTTTGGACTGTGTGAGAAATGAATTCAGTTCTTTCATGGCAAACTCTGAACTGTGGTGGTGTAAAGAGAAAGAAACTCTCACTCCGAGGGTGATATAATAATATCATATGCTATGTAACCCTCTCTATACATGGAGATAGTGGAGCAAGAAACAAAAAACAGGCTCAGTCAAGAAGTTATAAAACCTAAATCATCATTATCACGGTCCAGCGATTTGAATTTTTTTTTTATTTATTTAAAAAAGTATAAGTATCAGGTACAGCAATGAGGGATGATATGTTTTTTATTCTTATGTTGCAAAAGCTTTTTTATCTCTCCAGGATTTTCTGAACTTTAAAAGAGAAAATTAGTGAATTATTGAGGGCAAATATTGTGCTGTTGGTGTTCATTAAGAGGCTTATCTCGGAGCGTAGAGTCCACCAGCTGTAACGTCAGCTGTGGCTAACTGCTAATACTGAGGACTCACATATTCCTCCTCCAGGTTGAGCAGGTGATCAATGGCAGCGTCAACAGTCTCAGGAAGGCCCGTTACCGTCACTTTGGCGGGCTCGTCTGAGCCTGGCTGGGGGAACCGGATATCCACCTGGATAATACGGAAAGATGGAACTGAGTATGTGGGATTTCTCCTCCATTTCAACAGCAAAACTCTGATCCGGTGCCGTGTCCCACCTTGAACTCTTCCATCAGCTTGCGGATGGCTTTGCCGCGGGCCCCTATGATGCGAGCGTGGGTCCTCGGGTCCAGATGAACATCTTGGCTCACCATCTCCTGCAGCTCTGCCACCAGCTGCTGGATGGCCTGACGGGCCTCCTCCACGTTACGCTCGTAACCCGAGATCACGATCAGGTCCTGCCAGAGGAGGCAGAGGAGGGGAGAATCAGGAGGAATGTTGCCCGTTATATTACAGGAAAAGGATTTTACATGCAGGTCACACACACCTGCTGCTCGTCTCCTTTGTCGGGGAACTGGATGCTGACGTCGTGGTCTTTTCTGATCAGAGAGATGACCGCTCCTTTGCGGCCAATAATCTTGGGATGAAACTTGGGATCCACAGACATGGTAACCTTGAAACTGCGCAGGGCCTTAACAGAGAAACAAATATCGCATTTTAAATTAGCCGTTGATTGATTACTATCAAACGTTTCGTATGTAAAATCATAAGAAGTTGGGTAAATAATCCAGTGTGGTGTTCCTCAACCTTAAGAATCAACCTTTACTGGAGTTTCCTGCACAGAAACGTGTTCACTGGAGACAAATCATTAGCTTAACTGTGGTGTAGTTTTACTATGTTGGCCTATTTTCTTCTATTCCAGAAGGTTTTGTCTATATTTCTCTGTTTTAAATGTTTCTGGAGGAGTTTTTCCTCGTCAGTACTAAAGGTCTGTGGAGTGATGTGCAGACGATAAATAAAATGGATAATCTAAAGTCAGCAGATTTACAGTATGAAAGGAGGCTGAAACTAAGACACAAAAGGAGTCAATGCATGTGTGTGTTTGTACCCTGTCCTCCTGCTCGGCCTGAAGTTCTTTGACCCGCTCCAGCAGACCCTGTTTGGCTCGCTCCACGTGGGCAACCAGGCCCGTCACCTTGATTACATCCAGCTGTTTCTCAGGCTGTGGCACCCAGATGTTCACCTGCACATTCAACCCCCAAAACACAGATGGTAAGCTCCAATTTCCTCGGTAGAAACAGTCAAAAGGAAGTACAATATCAACAGAAAAGACAGCTATTTATTATAGCTTTCATACAAAAAACACTTGACAACTAACCTCATATTCTTCCATCATCTTCCTGATTCCACTGCCCTTCTGACCGATGATGTAGCGGTGCAGCTCATAAGATACTTCAACATCCTCCGTTATGGGCACCAACGCCTGCAGGACAAGGAGATCCCAAAGCAGAGAGAGAGAAGGGAGTCAAAGATGACAGGAGACATCCAAAGGTAGTCATATCTATGCACTAAAATTCTACCAACCAATAGAGCTGCTTTAGCCAGTTCACACTTCTCTGCCCGTCCAGAGATGGTGATGGTGTCACACTTGCGGGGAACAAACTCCGCCTCAGGACTGAGTTCACCGTTCTCCTGCAGTGTCGCCTCCTGACCTGAAGGTTTACCACAGAAAACAGATGAGAAAGCACAAATATCATCATGTAAAGAGGTGCGATTCACTGGGAGGAAGATGAAGCTGACAGATAATGATCCCAAAATAAATCACAGTAGTAGCGCTGTAGCTAATGTTGCACTTGTTTTGCCTCTAACCTGCGGCGCTGTCGTCTCTCTCGGGGAACTTGATATGGACCTCCTGCTCCCTGGTGATGAGCTGGATGCGGCAGCCTTTGGGCCCCATGATGGCACGGTGGTAGCGCTGAGGGATGGCCACCTCCACGCTCACCTGGGACTCCTGCTCGAGAAGGAGAGAGAAGGCAAAACACATCCTATTTAGGAAGATTTTTCCATCGTGTGTAAGTCAGAGTTTTGTGCTGAAAAATTAGGTTCAGCTCCAGCAAAAGAAGCTGTAAAGCCCTTTAAAAACACTAAATGTCTCTGACTGCCGTTCCTGCCTGAGGTTTAGATTTTACTGCTGCTCTGAGCAGCATCTCTCACACTTTCACAATACTTAGATTTTCAAACTTAATTTGGCTTTGACCTGGAGACAGACATTGATCTGTACAGGATTCTCCTGCCAGAGGTCATCCCTCTAAAAAGCCCAAAACTCTGGCACCGTACCAGGTCCTCTATCATCTCCTGAATGCGCTTCTTTGCCGCCTCCACGCAGTCCTTGGCTCCCTTTAAAGTGACCCTCTGGCTGCTGGCGCCGGTGCGAGGGAAGCTCACAGCCACGCCGCCGTACTCCTCTGCCAGCTCCCGCAGCACCTGTCCTCTCCGACACACAAAGTGGCGGTGGTGGCGAACATCTACCTCCATGCCGTCCTCTACCACGTCATCCTAGAAGAAAGGCGGCAAGATTATAGTCAGAGGAGAATATTTAATAAGATAAAGGGAATTCTTCCCATTTTTGGCCCCAAACAGACGCTAATAAGTTGCATGAAAAGTTTCATGTGCGAGAACGCAGAAGTTTTCTAACTTTTTGCTCACAAACATCATCAGTTTGTATCTATTGAACCTGCTCAAATGTTTAATACATGACCAAATAAAGCCTGAAAGCACACTAAAATAAGTCCTAAGTGATATTTTAAATGAGAAAAAGTATGCGGTGCTGATGTAGTTACCAGATTTTTGACCAGACTTTCCAGTTCTTTCTGGGCCTGGCGGACAGCTTCCTCTTTCCCCACGATGGTGATCAGCTCCTGCTCCGTGTCGTCAGGCGACGGGAAGATGATTCGGGCCCCCGTCCTGTCCCTCACACGACGGATGTTAGCCCCGCCTCGTCCAATCAAGAACTTGTGGTACTCGGGTTTGGCCTGCAGCTCAGCTGTGAAGTTGTTGACTTGCTGAAATGGCAGGAAGGAAAGACAAAAAGAGGAAAGGGATGCGTCAGCGAGCCACCTCTTCTCCTCGAATTATCCCCGGTAAATACTCTTTGAGCCTTTCCATGCCTCCCACCTTCTCTTCGGCCAGCTGCAGCAGCTGTTTCTTGGCTTTCTCCACTTCACTCGCGGGCCCTCGGATGGTGACCTTGTCTGAACCGGAGCCCTCGGAGGGGAAATGGATGTGGACACCGCCGCAGTCCTCCATGATGGAGCGCACGAGGCAACCTTTGGAGCCGATCAGAGAGTTGTGCAGTCTGGCTGGTATGGTGACTTCTGTCTCTTTAATGTTTGCCTGAAGACATGAAGAGACACACTGAGAATGATGCGTGTTCAAGATGGAAGATCTGAAACACTCCTCCTCATTACTTCTTTATTAGAAGCTTGAAGGATAATTCGGGGCTTTTAAACAGACATTTCCTGCAGGTGTGTCTGCCGTCTCACCAGTTCTCTCTGGATGGCGAGGATTCGTTCTCTGGCAGCCTCACAGTTGCTTTTCTTGCCTGTGATGACGATCATCTCGGAGTTGCTGTTCTCTGTTGGCAGGTCGATCTTGGTGTTGGTCTCCTCGCGGATCTGGCGGCATTAACGTCCACTTTTACTTTTTGTCTTTGACATATTAGATCTACAACATCGTCATCATCATTTTTTTCTCAAATGTTTGAGTCGACTCGCCTTTTTGATGTTCGCGCCGCCCTTTCCGATTATGTTCTTGTGAAACTGCTTAAAGATGGGAACGGACAGCGAGAAGCTGTTCTCAATCTGCAAAAGAGAGGAAGCTGCTGTGAAGCTGCGCACAGACAGGTGCAGATATACCGTAGGTGAACAAAGACAGAAAGCGGTGGGCCGTACCAGGTCCGCGATGATTTTCTGCAGAAACTTGGCACATTTCTCCACCTCGTTCTTCGGCCCTCTCAGCTGGACAATGTCGCTCTTCTGCGACGGGTCGGGGAAATTGATAATGACCTAAAAGCCATAGAGGTATTGATCATCAAAGAAAGTCAAAATAAAACCAACTCACAGTAACCATAAATGAATGAGGTCATCTCCCTGGTCAGAGAGAGGTCTCACCTCAGGGAACTTGTCCCTGACTTCCTTGATCTTTTCTCCCTTTTGACCGATGATTGTCCGATGGAACTTCTGCTCTACGATCAGGTCTTTGGTGCGCTCATTCTCCTGGAAATGTGAAACATTTTTTTAGTTTAGTTTAGAACATCCGTTCATGTGGACCAGTGCAACCAAACGAATGAATGAATGAACCTAAACTTTGACCCCATTCCCACCATTCTCTGGACCATCTCGATGAGCTCTCTGCGTGCCAGCTGCACTCCTTTAGGGTCTCCTTCGATCCGGACCAGGCCGCTTCTATCCGAGTCCTGCGGGATCCTCACCGACACTTTGTACTGCTCTTTGATCCGGTTGACTGTAGGGTGGGTGTAGAAGAAGAGAGCATAGAGGGAAGGATGTTGTGGCAGAAGAGTGAAATGGTGAGGAGGATTTTTACCCAGTTATAGGTCTGATGGGAGTCTGGTTGTGGCAGAGATCATCTCACAAAGAAGTTCAACACCAACTAGTTTTCATGGTGGGAAATATGTCAAAATGTTTATACGAAGTTGTCCCACAGTCACAACATTTCAATTCACACCGGAAATTTAATTAACTCCCTGTATGAATCAGACTAAGAGTAAGATTTTGGGATATGAGTGTGTCTGACGACACATTTAGTCACTGCTATTCCCCAATTAACTTAGCTCCGCATTAAAATAGCCTTTTAAAATCCCTGTGAGATACATTTGGCTTTATTTGAAGGTACGACAGAACACACAGAGTTGGTAGAGCAGCTTTTTTTTTTTTTCCCCCCCGTTGTGATCATCAGAGCACAAATCTACTCACTGTTGGCTCCGTTCTTGCCGATGAGGTGTCTGTGGAAACGCTGATCTATGATGACCTCTGTGTAGTCCATCCTCACCAGCTGGACACAAAGGTAGACGGGGAGATTAAAGATTTGTAAACGTATTAGTCGGCAGTTTTAAGGGATTCAGCTCTAATCTGTGACTCTGCTGCCTCATCAGTGTCTCTCAGTCTGAATATGATCCACTATCTGATCTACATGTCATAACTACCAGTCTATTAATGCAGATCCTCATATCCTAAAGCCTGAAAGTGTCTATTAACACCATGATGTGAAACTACATATAGGAAATAGAAATCATTTGAGAGGTTAAACCTCCAACTTTTACTGTAAAATAGAGCGCAACTTTATTCACAATAGAAAAAAGAAAAAAAACTAATAAAAATGTTGAGCTTAGAACATTAGCTCATCTTGACTTTGATGGCAGCAACCATCAGCAGACACTAATGCACCCCCCACACCATCAGAGATGCAGGTTTTTTATCCGAGTGCCGATAACAAGTTGGATGGTCACTTTGCTCTTTATCATTTCCAAAAAGAATTCAAAATTTCACATAGTCTGTGAAACGGTTTTCCCACTTTGCCTCAACATCGCCTCAGAGAGGACACTTTTTTTTTTCTCTCTACATGACAGAGCTGTAACCTGAATATTTGGATGACACGGTGATTTCTGGAAGTGTTCCTGAGCACATGCATTGATTTCCAGGAAAGAATCATTTTTGTTTTTAGGGCACAAAGCTCACGGACATTCATTATAGATTCGTTATAGATGTGTGTCCTGTTCACACAGAGATTCTGAAAATGATGCAAAAACTGATTTTTTGCATCATTACCAAGCCGTTTACAATCAGCCTTCAGTTCTTCCAGCTTTTTCTTTTCCACTTACTTTTGCCCTGACTTTAAGATGCGTTGCTGCCATAAAATTCTAATAAAATGAGCTCTTTTTTTTTCCTTTTCATTTAAACAGCGTTTCATTTTCAGCATTTACTTTGTTTTCTAATGCAAATAAAAATAGGTTTATGATATTTACAAATCCCTGCATCCTGTGTCAGCTACACAAAGCAGGTTTCAGACTTCTGGGTTCAGCAACTCGTCGGTTGGTCTTTTACCAGGTGTCAAAACCCAATAACAAGTTTCCAAAGCCAAATTATATCCAATTTACACAACACAGAAAGCAGAATTCTCATGTTTGAACTAGTAGAACCATCAGATAAAAGCTAGTTTTACAAATCAACCACTAATATTTGTAGCTTTTTTTTTCCTATAAGCGTGTGTGTGTGTGTGTGTGTGTGTGTGTGTGTGTGTGTGTGTGTGTGTGTGTGAGTGTGTGAGAGAGACTGACCAGGTCCTTGATGATCTCCTGTATCTGCGCCTGAGCCTGCTCCACCTCCTCTGTTGGCCCCTCCAGACTGATGCGCTCTTCACCGTCTGTAAACTCTATGTGAACCTGCACACATGAACAAGTTCGACCCAGTTAAAAAGCCGCCCGACCAGCTCCAGCCTGTCCTGATTCTGCAGTTTCACAGTTCATTAAACACAGCTGAGCCAATGTCATGTTTTCAACTCCAAAGACAAACTGGCGACGGCGCAGAGTTGTTCTACCATGATGTTTTTCTTTAATTGCTCCTGTTTCACCACGTTTTACCCTCACCTCATACTGATAGTGTAAGACACCCTTAATTCGGCATGCTCAATGCATTTTGTCAGCTTACAGGAGCAGGATGTGAGAGCCATGTGCGATCTCTGGCCTTTAACTCGGATCATCATCCCCATCTTCTCTCCTTACCCGTGGTAGCTGCTGTGTGATCCGCCCGATGTTTTGTCCTTTCTTGCCGATGATGAAGCGATGCAGCCACGCTGGAGCGCTCACCTCCACCACCATCACACTCTTGGCCTGTAAAGGTACACACATTTGCCACAGACAGTTATGCCTCATATCTCTAACCAACATGATTCCCAGAGGGGAAAAGATATCGCTCACCTTGGCATACACCTGGGTGAGTGCAGGTCCCAGTTTATCCGGCTCCCCTCTAAGGATGATCGTTTCTGAGCTGGAGTCCAGTGGAGGCATCTCCACTGACACCCCGGTGGTCTCCAGGATCTCCTGCAAAGTGTTGCCCTTTGGACCTATGATGTACTTATGCTGAGACTTCTTCACCTCCACCGAGATGGTTGTGGTCTTCCTCTTCTGCAGGAAGGACAAGATTACAACTGATGAGCTGCACGGAGAAAGCAAATTCCTGTCGAGAGGGAGGAGGACAAAACGGAGAAGCCCAGTGCGGGATGGACGGGAAAACAAGAGGAGGCAGAAAGAGAGGCAACGGACAGAAAACAGGAAACGGGCGGAGAGAAGCTGGCACAAGCAGAGGGACTGTGCGATAAAAAGAAAACAGGACATCTGAGGGCAGGAGGTGAGAGCAAATGCAGATGAAAGTGACTGACTGTGGCCAAAAGAGTGAAGACAACTGATGATATATGTGGGTTTGCTTCTCATATTTATGCACTGAATTATATTGGTATTCTCATCCTGTTGTTCTCTTGTGAAATCCAATTTTCTCTCCGCATCATCTCCATCTTTCCTATCAAAAGGGCTCATTTAGTGCAAGCACACACTTCCCCTCCATGCTGCACGCATCCATCTGATGTGTTTCTTTTAAACTAATAGGAAGAATGAGGATTAGTGAGCGGTAGGAAACAGCTGAAAACATTGATAAAACCCTCTATAACACCTTGAGACAAGGTGAGAATGTGATGAAATGTCTGTGGAAACATCAGTCATTTAATTGTTTTAACTGATTTCTCTGTGATTTTGATGAAAAAAAACAAACACGTGGACGAGAAACAGAATAAAAGAAGCAAACACAACAGCAACGACAAGCGAAATATAAGTCTTAACGGTCACCTTGTCATCGTAGATGGCTCGGATGCGGTTGACCGCCAGAGCGACGGCCTCCTTCTCCCCTGTGATGACGATCTCGTCCTTCGGCAGGCTGGGCGGCGGGATGCTGATGCGAGCGCCCGTCTCCTGGCTCAGCTCCTGCACCAGCCTGTTGTGGGCACCAGCGATGAAGGGGTGGAAGGCCTTCTCCAGGGACAGACGCTCCACCGCACGCTTGTCCTGTCGTGAAAACAAGCGAGTGGATCAGACAGAAGGAAAAGAAATCACTGGTGCTTTGGATGAGGATGTCAGGTAAAACGGCACCTATGTGAGATAAAAACGTAAAGCAGCTTCTTCAGTCAAATGATTCAAGTCTACAGCTCTTTAGAGACAATTCAGAGCTGATTGATGCATAAATACATAGTGTCTAGAACAAAACAGGCCAATTATGCTGAGTTAGAGTTGGCGTTGGACCGTTTTTTAAGAAGATTGTATGTAGTCGGATCCAATTAATTCCTTAATGAATCCCATTAAGTCATCCGTAATTACAGCTCAAAGATTCAGTTAAAAAACTATTCAGGTTTTAGATGTAGCGTCCAAATTAATCAACATTAATGCTAATTAAGCTAGCCTAATTATTTTTTTTTTTGTAACTCGTAAGGAAATTAGAGATAAGAAATGCTGACTGCGAGGGGCTCATTAAAATAAAACAGCTGCGATATAACAACGGAGGATTTTCACAAGCTACTTCATACAGAAAATTGAATCTGCCGAGCTAATGAAACACAGCTCGCTGGCGGCCGCTTTCACGGTTCCTGGCATGCACAGTAAATGAAGGAGCCAATAAACCCACAGATTGATGCTTTAGTGAAACCGCGACCAAATGATCATTTATTAGCTACATGTGAAATGATGTCTTTTTTAATGACTTTGGTCATTCTAACCACCCGTGACCTCGCCAGCAATAAATCGAATCTGCATGTTAGAATCACTGGTCTCTACACGTGTTATGAAATATCTCGTTAAAAACCCAACCACAGACCTGCTCAGCTGAGATCAGAAGGATTTCATGGCGAGCCTTCTCGATGCCCTCCTTAGTACCGGTGATGCGGATGTTGGCGCTGGGGTCGTCAGGACGTGGAATAGCAATCTTGGTGGCGGTCTTCAGCTCCAGCTCCTGCAGCTTCTCGCCGTTCTTACCGATGACAAAGCGATGGTGCTCCTTGGGGATGGCGACCGTAGCCGACGCCTGAGGGGAGCAGGAAGGGACCGAGGTGGATTAGCGTAGCTCAACGGGAGGAAACGGACAGTGAAAGGTCGGATTGGGACACATTATCATGCCTGATTATATCATTATTAGTCAGGAGTCACCATTCAGATGTAATAACAAAGAAAAAATGAAAAAATGAAATGAATATGCAAGTTATCTGTTGGTAAACAAAAGCATTTGACCGTGCAAAGAGGACAAAATGTTTTTCTGCACTCTTGTATGAATAAGTGCAGCTCAGCTAAACAGGTGAACTTCAGCGCACCAGCTAAAGTGGAATCAGCACGTTTGCTGCTGAAGCCTTGAAAGGCCACTCCAGGGAGTTGACGGTCATTTTTCAGCTCAGTTTTTTGTCCTTAACCGACCTGCCTGCACACATTTTTCAAGCTGCAGCGAACATTTACCATCCAAGTGTCTCTAAACCGAGTTACCTTTGAAGACGACATGCCGTGATTTCAGTTTGTGAGGACTGAAGTCTGTTTGTTCATCACTGTTAAATCGCTCTGATATTTGAGCATCAATGTACAGAATGATGGATGTTTAGAGTTTCAGAGGTTTGTTTTTTCTAATTCTTTGGATGAAATGGTTGTCTGCACTCGCCTGACAGAGTTCAAGAGTTTAACTAAAACGTGAGCACAAAAAAACAAAAACAGCATACAAATCTTTGGTTAAAGGTATTTTTTCATTTAATTTACCATTTAGGAAAATTCTTCAAATAAAAAGACCCTAAATTATGTAAAAAAGTTCAAGTTGAGAAAGAAAGAGAGACACAACACTGACGTATTAATAAGATAAACTGTAGACTTATATCGATATAATCACTCTAAATCATGTCTGGTCACCCACTAGAAGTGTGTGGTAGTGTATTTCTTCCTTATTTTTCTTATTTTGCTGTGTCTGAGGACCTTTCAGGGCTGAACACAGGTGTGAGGAATATAAAAATCTAGTGATGGGGTTCAAATTATTGTCTCCTCCCCCACACTGCTCTAAATCTACCCCCTTGTCTCCTTCCACAATTTCAACACAATCAGTTCCACCACTCGCCTCCTTTATTTGCGTTTTGGTTCTCCAACCACATGTGCGAGCAGGGCAGGTGAGGACAGATAAGACATAAGGGGCATTTAAAACTGACGTCAACTAAATATGACACGGCTCAACTGCATCATCTAACCAATGTTTGGCTGCAGCTTAACACTTTATTTAATTAGTTTCATCAGATGAGTATTAAATCTCTTTAGAACATGGTATTAATTAACTTTTAATTCAGTTTAAAGTGTGGGATTAATGTGCCACGCCTCCCTGTGACATCACAGGTGGCAAGACAACGTCAGCAAAGGATCCACTGTTGTTTCTTCCCTTACTTGTAATTTGATAAGCCTCCTCCGGGTGCCTTTTAGGACTGAAACGTCCCATAAAATATTCAGTTGTGAATGAATTCCGGCTAACAATCAGGAGGACGGAGCGGCGAGGAAATGAGAGAAATGAGATGCGTCTTGAATGCACACCACAGACTGTGTAAGGCTCACTGCGCATGTCTTTGGTGTACACATCTGTACATAAACTGCCATGTTTGCAAACTGTAGCTGAAAATAACTGCGTGACTCACTGCTCCACAGCCTCACAAACTAGAAATTGACTACAACGATACAACTAGAAGAACTAGGGGGGGAAATTACCTGCGTCTGTAGGCGAGCTACGATTTCCTTGCGGGCCTTCATGACAGAGTCCAGTTTGCCAGTAACCATGATGGATAAGCCCTGGTCCTTAGCCAGGGACAGCTCAATGTGCGCTCCCGTTCGCTGCATGATGTCAAGGCACACTTTGGCTTCCTCTCCCTCCCCAAACTGGCTGTTGTCCTTGTAGCGACGCTCCTCCAGGGGCACGTGGAACACCTGGAGGGACGAGGGCCGGGTTTCAGGTAAGGAAAGGTGTTAGGCACAAGACATTATTGCTTTCTGTAAATCTTTGTGTCGATATCACAGTGGCTTCCTGACCTGGGTGATAACAGAGGCTTTGATGGGCCTGATCTTACTCCCCCACGCCGAAGCCGGCTCCCCGGTCTTTTCCCCTGGTGCCCCTTTCTCCGGCAGAGGAGGGAAGGCCTCCAGGTAAGTGGGGATATAGGCCTCATCCTCTGGGACGCAGCCTGGCCCAGTGAGGCCAAGATAAAGCAGGTAACAAGAAAGAATAAACAAAAACAGTGGGGTGAGGGGAGGATTATTAACAGGAAGAAGAGATAAGCGACGAGTCTATAAGTGTATTAAAAGGAAAATCTGCCTCTGAAATAAAACAGAAAGTCATAGAAGCGAGGATAGAACAGCAGTGACATAGGTAAATATATGCAAATAGAGGACAGCAGGATGTTACCTGTATTCTCCTGGTCCTTAAGACCACTGCGATGTTCCGCAAAGCTCTCCGGGGTCAACACTGCCACTGAGCTCATGGTTCAAGAAATATTCCACTTTTCCACTACAACAAATACATGGGCGAAGAGCAAAAAGTGAGAATGAAACCTGATATCACAGACGAGGAAATTAGCCGTCGCATTTGCGTGAAATTCCATGAAATATTCACTGAATGAAGCGACTACAAAAAGCTATAAAATACAAAAGCTCCATTTCAAAGAAAGCTCCTGACACAGCTCTCCGACTCCCCTTTGAACACTCTGCAGACCTCTCTAGGATTTATTTCCACAAGCCCCAGAAGAACCACTCTGCCTCTGTGGCATTGCAGCGTGGTACTAACGCTGTACTCTACACCTGAGATACTCCCAATTAACAAGTTACAGGCCTCAGAAAAACACTGTGAGCCACTAAGCCTCGGGGACGAGGTTATCACGAGTCAAACACCAAGAGTGTGGCCAGAGCTAAAAACAACTGTTGCTGACATTCTTGTGATACGCCGTCGCTGCTCGCATTATAACAGTAGGTCAAACAAGTTTCCCCCGGAGGAGTTTAGGGCTGGAACTTCAAAAACACCAAACCTGCAGGTCCTCAGAGTGAGAGACAGAGTTTGTGTACATGGACAGCCATGTTATTCAGGGACGGGAGATGGTGAAACAAAGCAAAGTTTTCCCGGTCGATGGGCACGTTTTTTTACTTGCTTTCCTGTTTTCTCAATCTAAAACAATGGCTGAGCCGTCTCGATTTTGTTTAGTTTTTCCATTTTAGTTTGGCTTTCATGTATTTTTCGCATTTAAAAAAAAAAAAAAAACTGCCATTAAAACATATTTCTTTTGTGTGCAAGAACTGTAGCAAAGCACAACATTGACTTTATATCATTATCTAACATCAGTGAAATGTTCCAGCAGAACTTGTTCCCCTGAAACGTTACTGTACTCTCTCGATGAGCATTCAGATCAGAAGTGGAATATGAATTTGTGCTGCTCAGGACATCACCTCGCCCTCATTAAAGCCTAGAAAATGAAAATGCACTCAAAAGAGATGCATCTAAAGGAGTATGAAGGAAGTCATTCGGGAAGAATAAAAAGATACAACAACACGGAGTTAAAGACGTGCAAGAGCCAATCTAACAGAAGTACCCTCGTACAACACGAGCTGAGGCTTACCTGCAAAAGGTCAATTGCCAGAGAGTCCGTCCAGTTAGCTGCTACCGTAGGCGCTTCAGTGTGAGTGTGTGTTTCAGCTCCTGGATGCAAGAGAGGAAAACAAACGGACTGAAAGTGAAAACACTGTAAATCAAATGGCTCTTCAGCACGGAGGCTGGGTTAATACTGTAAACACCCACACTGCACTGCACCTTATACTGTCTGGGTGTGATTCACTCCTGGTCTCCCAGCATCCTTCCTCACAAGCTCTCTGACAATCAACCCCTCCTCTGTGAGTATACAAATTCAGTAGTCCAGGAAATGTGAGGTGGAAACAGTAGAAAGTACTGCACTGCAACAAAATATCTCATACCTATTACTTTTTCTCTTACGGTTGTGGAGCTAAGCTTTTTTTTAAGTCAGTTTCACTGACATTAAATTGTGTCAAGAACTACTAAAATGACATAAAGAACTCTAAAACAATACGAGGTTCAATGATACAGGCACGATCTCCTCAGAAGAGCTTCCCCAACGGTCGGCTCGAAAGCATCTTATTGTTTTTGTTTAACTCAGAAAATGAGTTAAACAGCTTCAAAATGATCTAACAGCTTCAAAAGCGGTGTCAACAGAGAATACAGATATCACGTTCTGCCTATACTCCAAATACTTTTTTTAAAGATGATCAGAAATCATTTCAGCAGTTTGACATCAATGTGAGTTTTACAAATACTCACAAGACAGCAGACAGTCAGGTGTAGCTTTAAAACAAGACGGATGAACCTGCTAACGTACGTGCAGTGAAGAAGGCAGCGACTGCCCCTGCAGTGTGGGGCCCAGGGTCCCTTCCTACACAGAGGGGGAACTTCCTCGACTGACAGCTCAACTTAACCACACACATCCAACGACTGCGTCTGCATCGGCTGTCTGGATACAGTTGCAGGTAGCAGTCTTGCATTGCAGAGTATCAGGACAGTAACCTCTCATATATCAGGAAGTAGGGGCTCAAATGAACCGAGGACCATTTATATCGGACCGAGTATGACTGGAACAGAGACTGAAAGACAAGTCAATGCTCAGAGCCTGGGGAGAAATTACAGCCTGTTTCTCAAAGCATTTCTAAGCAATTTCTGCTGTTTGCAAGGGGAATCTATCCTGCTGAAAGGCCCAAACGCTACCCTGAACACCAGACTGACTACACCAGCGTTGCCTTCCTCTCACAGTGCATCCTGCTGCCACCTCTTTGCAAGGATAATACAGACACAGCCCTGGCTGTCCTCGTGTTGTAAAAGAAAACAGGATTCATCACACTATGCCTTCTTCTTCCAGTGCTCCATGGTGCACTTGTGATGCTCGTGTGTTCACTTTAGGTGCTTTCATTGCAGGACATGCGTAAGCATGAGTTCGACAGCTTTCTGTTGTGGTCGGCGTTGAGGATTTGTGCACCGTTGCTCATCTCAATATGGGCCAATCTTAATCACAACGTGCAACAATGAGCCTTGGTGACCCATGAACCCAAAGCCAGCTTGTTTTTCCTTGGACTACTTTTGATAGGTACTAAACACTGCATGCAATGAACACCCCCCATAAGACCAGCCATTTTGGAAATACCCTAGCCATGACAATCTGACCCTGGCTCTGGTCCTTCTGCTTAAAACACATCAACTGTTCACTCGCTACCTAACAAACCCCAGTTGACAGCTGCCACTGTAACAAGATAATCAATTGTCACCACATCTGACAGTGGTTTTAATGTTGTGTCTCCTAAAATCCTTTTTGAAAAGGGGTTGAAAAATAAATGGCTCAAAATAAACCCTAAAACTGTCAGCTTCCTACATGAACAAGTGGCTTTAGTTAAGCATAATTTTTTATTGTGTGGGAACATCTTATCAATATCACGCTAATCCAGCACATATTACGATTTATTACACTAGATTTTATTGATTACTAATAAATTGCATTTTAATCCATCTCTAACGTTTGTAATGGTCCCAAAGAAGCAACCATAACTACATTTCCCTTTGTGGGTCATCACCTTCTACTACCATCTTAATTTGCTAACATTGGAAGGTATTAAAAATAAAGGGGGTCAGCCCGGATTTGGCTGTCACAATCAGTTTCACTGTGGTAAAACAATTCTCTGCAATATTAATCCAGGCGTGCGCGAAGCTAACCAAAGGATCCGCTAAACGCATCTCAGTCTAGCCGCCTTGTGCCTTTATTGCTAGCTGGAGGATGCTCTGCACAGCTAGCACAGCTAGCCACTCGGCTGTGTTAACCTCTGCTAACGTCTGCAAATGTTCGATAACGGTCTCCAACATGAGTTGGCCGGGTTCTCTAAGCTAACACACATCGTTGCGCGCCGACCTCAGCGAGAGATGATTAGGCGCAAGGACTTTCCGATAATCGGCTAAAAAAAAAAAGCCTGGCGGACAGATAACCCGCTCCAGCTCGCTAGCTCCAGGGGCGCTAACCTTGCTGTCCCTTGCCCCTTCTCCTTTCTAAGCGACCCGGCTTAATTGCTACTGAAACTAGACTCTGACTTAATTCATTCTGAATAAAAAAGTGTAGACGAAATAAAAATAAAAAGCCTACCTTTCAGAGAGAAATGTAGCAGAGGGTGTGTGTTTGACAGGTGATGGTGTAAACACAGATGTGATTGGTCTAGGAGCATTTCCTCTGTCGGCGGAGCGATACAACCATGCACTTCGACTCACCGAGTTTAAAGGAAATGCCGCAGTATCTTTGCGCAACAAGAGCATCCAAGTGAACTAGATCCATACACTATTTATCTAATTTTGCTCACTCGGCAGTTATGTACAACTGTAAAAGGTTTGGATTTTGGTGTCCCGGCTGACTAGTGATAAGTCAAATAACGTCTCGGGCCTTTGACTGTTGCTGCGTCTCCCATCCATCAAACTGGCCGGGTCTACTTCTCATTCATAATGGTCTGAACGCTGTTCAGGAGTCATCGCATCATGCTTTCATTGAAGTTATGAGCAGCCCACAAATGGAGCGCAGAACAACAGATGATAGTACACTCACCGGCCACTTTATAAGGAACACCTTGCTAGTAAAAGGTTTTGCCTTCAGAACTGCTTTCATTCTTCGTGGCATACTTTCGACAAGGTGTTGGAAACATTTCTCAGAGATTTTGGTCCACATTGACATGACAGCATCACATAGTTACTGCAGATTTGTCGGCTGCACATCTTTGATGAGAATCTCCCGTTCCACCACATCCCGAAGGAGCTCTAATGGATTGAGATCTGGTGATTGTGGAGGCCATTAGAGTACAGCGAACTTATTGTCATCATGTTCAAGAAACCAGTTTGAGATGAAATGAGCTTTGTGACACGGTGCAATATCTCATCAATATAGATGAGTACATTGTGGTCATAAAGGGATGGATATATGTAAAGATATATATATATATATCTATACATATATAAACTTTTGGATTTTACATAGTAAGTAAACAATGTTAACTAAAACTGAAACATTGAATTTGAGGTTGATAATTAAATGTAAACTAATGATATATGGTCTTTTTTTTATTTTTTAAAAGAAAACAAATTTGGGTTACAATCAAGTGAGATATTCATATTTATTCATTTTTTGTTGAGTTTTAAATTTACCAGATGAAAGCTCCGCTGTGCTGCATCTCATTTAAAATATAAGCTAAATTACATTTAGTATTTGTCAATGTTTTGAACCACTGAAACCACATTTACCGACCACGATATCTATGTAAAGCAAACCCCCCAAATAATGCGTTTTGGTAATAAATGCTCACTACATGCGTGTCCCAAACTAAGGCACTAGGTGGGAGTGAGAGACGCAGATAAGACGGTGAGGGGAGGGACACCACCTACACTGTAGGTGCCAAGCCTCTATTTGTCGTCTATCTTTTTATGCCACAGCATGGACACATACCACACATACACCCATCTAGAGGTTAATCATAGTTTATTAGGCTCTAAAGTGGAAGGAAAACCGACTGATAGATTAAGTTTCCAATAACAGACCAGACAAAACCGGAAATTAGACATCTAGGCGTTCAAAATATAATCATTTAAAAGCAATGATGCATTAGTAGATTAGGTTATTTATAGGTTATTTATATATAAGTCCCTGCATGTGTTACACTCATGTGTTTTCAGTCGTTTTCGTGATGTTGGTAATTAGGAGTTATATGTTTTTAAATGTATGATTATGAGATAAATGCTTTGTGAGGAGAGTTTTCACAATCCAGACTCGTTATGTAGTTTCCCTGGAAGTTCAATTACGATACGACAGGCAAAACCTTTAGATTTGGTGTTATTTTGATTTCATAGTTTGTAATCATCTATAAAGTTAGTGGCTGGGACATAGATACACACTCAGATGTGAGTATTGAACATTTTATATTTGAAAAAGGTTTTTAGAAAACTTTAAAAAAAAATCTTAATTCAAATCATACAAAGTTTATTAGTTTTATCTTTTAGTCGAAGATATTTACCTCTGGAAGGCTGCTGCCAATATAAATGTATGGATTTTTATAATCCACATCTTCAAAGGAAATTTAGCTTGAGTTTTTTTCATCCCTGTGCCAAGAATTTCTATTTGAACAACACCTACACCCAAAGGTTCAAGTCTTTTCCTTTCTATATTCTAAATATGAGCACATAGGAGCTTATTCACGTGCCAGTCACAGCTTGAAATTCTTCCAAAACACAACAAACTACATTTTATCATTCAAAGATGTCCACAATCTTGCAAAACGTTTTGACTCTGACATGGCTGTGTCTAATATTCAGATTTCAGTAAAGAAAATGTATTTATTTAGATAGATGATGGTTTATATTTATCACTCATATATGATTAAAATAAAACACGCTTAGATGTCAGGTTAGAAGAAAAGTTACGTGATAAATAATTGTCTTGGTTGAAATAATAAACTGGGATTGTTTCATGATGATATAAAACAAACGAAAAAAAAAAATCTTACACCGTTAATCTGCTTTATTTTGAAAGCCATAACCGGAAGTAACCGCGTCACTATGTGTCACTTGACGGTCAGCCTCAGCCATCCTTTCTCCCGTCCGCACCTCTCACATATGCTGCTGGTAACAAAGACGAGACAACAACAGGGGGGTGATGGGAGCTCAGACATCAAGCCTGTCAGAGCAACAATAATGAACTGAACCCATTTTCTTTTACTGGACTATTTTTCTCTCTCCGAGCGACCGTTTTATTTCTTCTTCGTGATGAGTTAACTTTAAAGTTCACTACTGAAGCTGCGTCCCGGACCGGTTCAACCCAGGAGCCTTTTTTTTTTTTAACTTCCCCAAAACGAAGCGAAGCGTGCTGGACTGCTTACAGTAGAGCCGAATGACTGAAGAGTCACATTCAGACATGTCCGATGAACGCTGGTGAGTTTTTGACATTGCATTTTAGGTTTTTAATGACATTAGTTGTTTTATTAGTAGTTTAGCAGTGGCAGTTTGGTGGAGCGGGTGTGCACCTGTTCCCTCATCGAAAACCACTGAAATACTTGTGAAGATTATACAGGATTATTACGACGCTGTTTTTCTCCAGATGAATTATGTTTACTACCTCAATGTTACAGCAGACTCTTGACATTTTCCCAGATTGTTAACGCGAGAAATCGGTAGTTACAAAGGTGTATCAGGCGATCGCACAGCTTTCATTTTGATCCATTTATGCCTTTTACGCATTCAAACTTTGGGAACTGATTTTGATATTTCTAAAAATCTCCCTTCCCACTTGGCTTGACTACCTTTAGCAGCTTTTGGACGTCTTAAATTATACATTTCCTCACAATCCATCATAATATAGACATGGATTTACATCTGGGGAGCCAGTTCTAGATCCACTGATGTCACCAACAGTATATCCATGTTTTCCATGCATTCTCACCCTGTGTGTGTAAGTGTGTGTGTTTTCCGTCTTCCTGGCCAGCGTGGAGCTTCCACACGCATCACATGTATTGCACTGGTTGATGGTGGTGAGGCAGAGTAGCACTCTTAAAGCCCCCCTACCCATTTCATTTACACTCTGACTCACTGGTCTTCAGAGCAGATGGCATACTGTAAGCACACACACCCACAGAGAATTCTGTTAATGGTCCTCTTTAAGTATTTAGGGATCTTTCTTAAGCTTTAAGGGATCACACCGTATCTGATATTGGATTTACCAGAACAAATACTATTACAGGAATAAAAGACTGGCCCACTGACCCAGCCTGAGTGTGCGCAGGGTTCAGACAACAGGGTGAAGCTATTGAACTAACCAGGTCAGTTAAACTAAGGGAGACAAAAGAGGCGAAGTCTGGTGAGGATCGCTGGAAACACAATGAGGGGGGGACTGTAACCTCAAGTGTCTCGTTTTATCTTTCAGTGCATTAACACACGATCAGGAGTTTTAATGGAACTCAGCGCACAGCGATAATAACCCGAGGGCCAAAACTGACACCTGAAAAGACTTACTCACACCCACGCACACCCACTGCTGGAGAAGGGCTGTGTTTGTTGGAGTCTGACTCTTGTTTACAATGTTTGTGAGATGCCTTGAAATGTAAATAATCCCCCTGTTTTCATTACCCTTTCACACTCAGCTGTTTCTCACGTCCTGAAACTCGTTTCCTGTCAGATTGAAATGTGGAACTCTCTGTTCATTTCTTTAGTTGCTCTATGAATATCTCTTCTAAACTGGTCTGACGAGCTGGTTCACTTCTTTTAGCTTCTGGTTGCAGCTCATTGACATTGGCTTTCACATCAACAAGCAGTCTCTGTGGGTTTAACGCTGTGATGCTTCGGTTCGCCTGCCACTTTTAGTCACTGCTGTCGATCGGTTTCTTATAAAATGAAAGGTAACCCAGCCGCACCCTGGTCAAAGCTACACAGGTCTTCATATAGTTCAGAATAGCTCTCTCTTATGGTTTAGAGACTCTTGAGACACTTTGAGTCACATGTTTTAGGTGACATAATTATGCTGCTGCTCGGCAAACAGTTACATGTTCAGAACTCAAATATCCTTCAGCGTGTTTGTGTTCTCTGAGTCCAAGCTCAGATCACTTCATTCTGTTCTTTTTGCTTACAATATTTCAGGGAATCCTCGTAAAGATCCAGGTAATGTTTAGCTAATTGATTTGTTATGTAATTCCGGATCTTTATTCAAACTTTTCCTTTCATTTATGTGATATACTGATGCCTTATTGTGCTGCTTTTTGTGGTCTTTGTCTTAAACTGGACTCTTAATTTTTCTACCTCTGTATTTCAGAGGTAATTTTGTGTCTTTAAGATTCTTCAGCGCTATGTTTTTGTCTGGACTTGTACCCGTTTTTCTTGTGTATCTGCTGTATGATCATACATTATGATACGTAGTGTGTTTATCTCTCTTTCGCAATTATTTTAGATTCATATTCTAAGAAGGAGGGAGCCATTAGATTTCCAAATACCCTGAAACTGGTTCAGTGAGCTCTCTGGAATCAAATGAAGAGCGCGTGCTGATAATATAATCTGTTCCTCTTCTTCAGGGCTGAATACGGTTCCGCTGGTAATTTGATTGTTTTCAGTCCTCGGCAACAAACGCCAGAGCAGAACCTGCGTTGGAGAAGCTGCAGCACTGCTGTCGGTCATTTCTTTCATTTCATCCAGTCAGAACATCAGCTCCACTGGTTACTCAGTCATTTCAAGCCAGTCATTAAATTATTCTCAAGATATTTCAGTCTGAACTAAAGCCGCCCACAAACCCGCCCAGCTGTGATCAGTCAGTTAATCTAAAAAGTATTCACTTTTTTCACAGTGGGTCATGTGATCGGCCTGTAATCCCAAATGTTTTTTTCCTGCCACGTGTTGAATTTATTCCTTTCATTCTGCGTGAGTCAGGG
Source organism: Odontesthes bonariensis (assembly GCF_027942865.1). NCBI lineage: Eukaryota > Metazoa > Chordata > Actinopteri > Atheriniformes > Atherinopsidae > Odontesthes > Odontesthes bonariensis. The sequence continues at coordinate 10,757,276 of NC_134524.1, read as the reverse complement.
GGCGACTAACCCTGCTTCGGTTTGGCATTGCATCAGCTGTCGCACACATCAACTAAACACATGGTGAGGAGAATGTGCAGCGTGGCCGTTTGGTCACCGGGAGTGGAAACTGGAATTTCACTTTATTGTCATCGTGTTCCTATTCACAGACGGGGAGCTGCGTGTTTCTCTCTGTTTGATTTTTGAAGATGTGAATCAGTGCAGACAGCATGAAAAGTCGAGGGTGTCTGTGTGTGTAAGTGCATTCCTAATTGCTTATTAGGGTTGCAGTTCATGAGTAATGACAGTATTTGTGGTTCCATCCACTGATACACGATAGAGGAAATGTTAGCTGTATTTGAGGCTTGTCAGCACTAGAGAGGGCGGGTGAGGATTGATACACACCTCTATTGAAACAGTTATTAACTATTAATCATACTGAACATGTGTGTCACAGATGCCATTAACCTGCTTAAAGGACCAGCTTTTTGCACAGTTATACCAATGTTAAGAAAGGGACTTTTGGCTGTTTTGCCACAAACACACGTGTCAGCTGGAGCTAATGCAGCTGATTTGACATAAACTCTTATCCAGCAGTGCTTTACAGTTAAAAGTTTACGGTAATTTACATCTTAGAGGTCAAACTCACACTCAGGATTACATCATAACTGTCATTCTCTACCGTGTAGTTTTATTTCCTAGTTGTAAAAGTGTACCTTCAGCCTTTAAGACTCTTTTCCTTTGTGTTTGCTCATCAGATGATGACGACATGCTCAGCCTGATGCTCGTCCTCAAACCCTTGCCTCCGATTAGTCATGGTGGGGACTGATTAAACACTATAAAAGAACGACCCCTCCGGCTACCATGTCTGTCCAGGACCGGCCCAAGACACCCTTACCCCTCAAGCTCGAGTTCAAGCCCAAACCCGAGATTCCTCCGAAACCATCAGCCCAAGCCACCTCCCCTCCTCCATCAGACGGTCCGGCTTTGCCTGGAGGAAAGGTCAAGAAAATAGTAAACAGTTTTACTCAGTCCAGTGAAGTTCAGAAGCAGCCAGCCAATGGTGCGGCAGAGCTCAAGATGGGTAAACGGTTCAAGAGACCGCCTACAATAAAGGCCAAACCACGCCGAGACAGCCTTCCGCTTCAGCTCAGACCAGAGCTGGCGCCGCCGCTGCCCCAGAAGAAGACCCGCGCCCTGAAAAACCAGAGAAGCCTCGGAGGAGAGGACGGCGACAGCGTGAGCGTGGAGGGAGATCGATCAGGTACTGTGAGCCTAAAACTTCCGCTGTGCTTCTATCTACTGTAAGATGTTCAATTCTTTATCTGTTTTCATGCTGTTCAGCTATTTGTATCCGCAGTTCAGTTTCTTGATCGTTACTTTTGATGAAAAACCCACAAAATATGAATGAGATCTAGAGGGAGACTCCAGGTCCTGATACATTTAATGGGCTCTTTCTTGACCCGTGACATATTCAACAGGGGTCGGTTCTCGGTCCGCTTCTCTTTAACCTTTACACTCTCCCCATTGTAAAGAATCACAACATACAGTGCACAGTGAAAATGAGTACACCCCTGTTGAAAAGTAACATTTTGAACAATATTTTAATACACACACAAGTTATTCCCAAAACGTGCATAGAGTAGGTTTAATACAACATCTGTTCAGCTTACAACAGAAAAGAAAGGTCAATAATATAACTTAAATGACATATTTGTCCATTTTTGTGAAATTATGCTGGTGCAAAAGTGAGTACACCCCTATGTTAAACTCCCTGAGAATGGGCCGTGTTGGCCTGAAATGTCATGAAATGAAAAGGCATTAAAAGGGAGGTCATCGTTGTGCGTTTCATCATTGCCTTACATTGAAATTTTACATTTTGAGTCTGCACCAGGCTAAAAGAGACGTGTGTGAGATTTGACTGAAATCCTATGGAGAGTCTCATGATCTGCTTCAGTAGTCACAGTACATGTTGACAAGCATGTTTCTTTTGGTGAAATTCAGCTTCCTACTGTTGATGGCATCCATACAGCCCCAAACCATGTCACTCCCACTACTATGCTTGACTTTAAGCATGGGGCACTTTTCTTTGTACAAATCACTTTTTACCACCACACAGGCTTGACACCATCTAAAGCAAATTTGTTTATCATTGTCTCATCAGAGACAAACAAACTAAGGATATGGATTGCTGGAACCATGTCCTGTGATCTGATGACACCAAGATGAACAAATTTGCTTTCGATGGTGTCAAGCCTGTGTGGTGGTAAAAAGTGATTTGTAAAAGTGCCCCATGCTTAAAGTCAAGCATAGTAGTGGGAGTGACATGGTTTGGGGCTGTATGGATGCCATCAACAGTAGGAAGCTGAATTTCACCTAAAGAAACATGCTTGTCTCTTTTAGCCTGGTGCAGACTCAAAATGTAAAATTTCAATGTAAGGCAAGGATGAAACGCACAACGATGACCTCCCTTTTAATGCCTTTTCATTTCATGACATTTCGGGCCAACACGGCCCATTCTCAGGGAGTTTAACATAGGGGTGTACTCACTTTTGCACCAGCATAATTTCACAAAAATGGACAAATATGTCATTTAAGTTATATTATTGACCTTTCTTTTCTGTTGTAAGCTGAACAGATGTTGTATTAAACTTACTCTATGCACGTTTTGGGAATAACTTGTGTGTGTATTAAAATATTGTTCAAAATGTTACTTTTCTACAGGGGTGTACTCATTTTCACTGTGCACTGTATCTTAATGTTCATAAGCTGATGATTCACAGTTGTACTTTCCCATCTATTCCGTCTGATTATCTGATTCTGAATCAGAGACTGATGACATCCAAGGCTGGATATCATCACACAGAGAGCTCGGCATCATTTTGGACACTGATCTCAGTTCTGATAATCATATTGTCAATGTTACTTGGAACTACTATTTGCTACTTAAGCGTGTCTAAAGTTAGAAGATTTTTATCTCAAACTGACGCAGAAAAGTGCCTTCATGCATTCAAATCGAGCAGGTTGGACGACAGGTTGTAACGCTTCAAGTCATCAGTAAGCAGCAGCCAGATTTCTAAAGTCACATCCATTGGCTACCTGCTCAGTACAGAACCCCCTGTAAGGTCCTTCCACTGGTCCATAAAGCACTTAACTCACTGCGTATAACCCGATCAGGTCTCTCAGCTCATCAAATGCAGATCTTTTAGTTATTCAAAGATTAAACCCAAATCTCCTGAGGGTCCAGATCTCTGGAACAAACTAGCTGCTGATCACAGGTCCATGACATCCGTGTCTGTGTTCAAAGCTAAAGTAAAAACACTCATAAAACTAGATCCAGATGCTTATAGTGAGTTTGTGTCATGCGATTCCTTTTGATAGTGAAACCTCCTTTAGACCTGGTCACACAGTAATCTGGATGATACGAATTGTGCTTTTCTAGGCGGTGTTCTTCTGTGATGTTCAGTTCCTGTAAATTCTCCCCGAAGGCCAGTTTTTGCATGACCGACCCCAAAGAAAACATTTGTCATTTGACGTGCATGCGAGTGTGTCAGCACTGATTGGTTTGACAGTTAAACGTGCGGCTTCAGACAGACAAGGGTGGTGCAGTCGGTTGTTCTGCTCCGGCAGCATAAACAGGTCAGTCAGCGGATCACCTTCATGTGTGTGTGTGTGTTAAAGGGAGGATGTTGGTATGTGCCGGCTAACTCAGAGTGACTATTGTGAATGGCTACCTTTAGTTGTAAGTGATAACATTCAAATATTGATATCCAGAACACAAGTTTGTTGAAGTCCCAGTGAAATTCCAGTTGCACAAAGACGTAACAGAGTTCAGGAAACACTGACACGGCACTCCAGCACGTCCTTTATCTCAACAATCTTACCTCTTCCTGGCAAAGTGAAGAGCTGTAAGACGTGTTTGCTCAGCCACAACGATCACCTCATTCCTGGCACAACAGAAAGAAACCCAAAGACATTTTTATCTGCCTTCTGTTTTGTGTTCCTTCCTCCGTCACAAATACTATCACTTCCCTTGTTTCGGTTCCCCGTCATCAAACAGAAAGCGTTAAAGCGTGACCTCAGATTCCACGTCAACATATCTGCAGCACGCTGCCGGTCGGTATCGATCAGCTTTGAAAGAAGTTTTTTCCACAGAACCTCAGGGGTTGCAACATATGGCAACTAGTTTAAATGAATGTTTTGGTCACTAAAGTGTCAGAAAATCTTAAATAAATCACATTTATCACCTAATCACACAGTATATGGCATATATGGTTTATATTTATTTATGGGGATAGTTATATATATATATATATATATATATATATATATATATATATATTCATATTTACATTTATATTTACAAGGATATGTGTGTAGTATATATTTATTTTTGTGATTCTATATTTATTTAGGAAGTGTATATATGGCATATATTTTATATGTAGTTGTAGTTAGGATATTTACAAACTGAAGAGTAGTTAAAAAGGGGTGGGAAACTAAAAAATTATTGTACTTCTCCCCATTCCTATTTCGAACAATGTGCGGTGTTTTGTTATGTATTAGCACTTTATGTGATTGAATTTTTTTATTATTTTTTTTCATTTCTCTTTTTCTTTCTTTTGTATGTACAAATAGTTACATACATTTTCTTTTTTATACTTGTTCGAAAATAAAATTCTATCTATCTATCAATCAATCTTACAGAGTCCTCCATTATCAAAAACTAATGTGACTAGACTGATTGACGAGGAGGATCAGATCGGATACGAGCTTTTCTATTAACTGGACTATAAATTTTAGGGATTTTTTTTTTCAGGATTTCATTTTTAGCGCAGCTGTTAAAAGGATCAGTGGAATAAGAGACCAAAGGCCTGCTCATCCTTATTCACTGCTCTCCTTCCTCCATCTCCTCCTTTTCATTCTGCCAGGATTGGATTTTTCCAGCAATGCTCCGACCTTCCCATGAATATTTGAAGAAGGCGCTTGCAGCCTCGTTGTATTTGCGTGGCGATGCTCTCCTAACGGCCAACATTTGAAGCCGTTATGAGAAACTGTCTAAATGTTTAGAGAAAAGCTCTTAATGAAAGTGAACCACCCTATCTGGGGATGCACTTATTATTATTAAGCAGATCACTCAGAACTGTTAGATGGGGGGAAATGGAGGGGAAATGATTAGCTTTGCAGTGATTTTCTCTTTTCTGTAAAGATTTGAAAACAGTTCATCTCTTCTTTTTGATGCAGCGCCTGATGGAAAGGAGGTTCAGCCGATGGGAGGAGGTGAAATGACCCCCCCTCTCAGTCCCTCCTGCGACCCAGGCTGCAGCTGTGTGTGCCACCTCCAGCGGCCCGGCATGAAGCTGATGTGGGTGCCTGTGGACTGGGAGAGTGTGTGTGGAGAGGACGATGGCGCTGAGGCGGAGGACTCAGAGGGGGATGTGGAGATAGAGCTGGGAGGGGAAGGGGACGAGGTGGACTGTGGTTCTGTGCTTGATGACAACCAGCCGTCCAAGTCGGAAAAAATAAAGTTCTATCAATCTCTGAACGTTGTGATCGCCGAGGGTCAAAGGAGGCTTTCGGACCCGGGTCCTCACACTGTCCTCGCCTCCCTCGTCTCTCGCTGTGGGTCTCCCCCTGTCCCTCCAAAACGTTCTGTTTCACCACCTGTCAACCACCAACCCTCCGAAGCCGAGGAAGAAAGCATTTATGAGCTCTCACTGCCGGTGGCTGTCAGAAAAGAAATTCCTCAAATCGTAGTACCCAAACCGCCCCGTCGGTCTAAACTGCAGCACAGCGCCTCAGACTCTACATCCGACTTTCAGAGCGTCTCAGAACTCATCTCAAGCCCAGACGCTCCGCCTGCCATCCCACCGAGGATTCCTGTGACTCCAGGCAGCAAAAACCTCACACCTGTGCACCGGGCTGGCGTTCTGCTGCCCCAGCCCACACCGGAGGAACTGCGCTCCTCTCCCAGCAGCCCACAGCGAGCCCTCGCTCCACCCTCGAGCAACAGCCTGCAGCCTCACAGAGCCCCACCTCCACCCCCAAAGACGGACCCCAGGAGGCCCAGCACTGCCTCTCTGCCGTCGCTACCCCAGACACAGAAAAAAGGTTTGAGTTGAACACGCAACGGGGCGGAGCTTTGAACGCTTATTTCCTGCAAATTAAAAGCAGTCACACAGTCTGATTTGTTTTCCATTAGGAGAGGAAAATGGGGGGAATGAAGAAGAGAAAGAGGACACAGAACAACAGTGAGTTGTCTTCCTTTTTAAATCTGGCCCGAAAAGTTCTGTAGAAAAATGCTGAAGTTCTGTGGTTCATCAGCATGACATTTAAAGTTTGTATGGGTTGATGTGGCTCCTTTTCGTCCTGCTTCAGGTCGCTGGTCAGGAACGACTCTTTCAGGAGGAAGATTTCGTCCTTGTGGCAGTCCCGCCTGCAGGACGGTAAGGCTCAGACAAATCGGGTTTACATTGTTTTAAACAACGGTCTGTTCTCCTTCTCCATTCAGATCATACCACCACGCTTACTTTTATTCCTTATGTACGTTAAATAGAATTAGCATTTATTGTCTTAGGCCACATTTACACATAGCCGGGTATTTAGAGAAACGAATATTTCCCCCCCTCCGTTTTCAATAATAACATCGTGCACACAACATCGTTTTCAAAAAACTTGTCATTTACATCAACCCGCATAAATACGCCGTCAATAATAACCGGCGTTATCAGAAATCTCCACTTTGGCCGGAGGTTTTAGAAATAATCGTTTTCTGTGATTAAAAACGGGGTTTTGATGTAAATGAGAGGCCAAACCGCAGGAAAATATTTGCGTCTTCCTATCGTGTAAACGGGGCCTTAGGGACTTCAGAGTGCACCAGTGGGTCATGTGTGCTGAATCACACATATTCAAACGCCAGTTCCAGACACGGTGCCGGTCTCTGGTCATTTTCTGTTGACCAAAAACACCATCGTCCCTGCAATTAGAGGACGTCCTCCTCTGCCCACGACCTTCTACTACTGACACTGTCAGCTAATCACGTTGCGTTAGTGATCGACCAGTGAAACACAAAGTTTTTCTGGAACATTTTGACTTGTTTCCCCCTCAGAACCTCTCTACCAGACCTACCGCGCCACCGTCATCACAAAGGAGATCCGTCGCCAGACAGTTTGCCGCAACATCAGCAAAACCAGCGCAGACTACGCTATGGACTGGGCAACCCATCGCAACGGGGGCGGATCGGGGACAGCGACTGGAAATGGAGGACCCAGGAGCAGCCCTGTGCCCACAGCGAGCCAGAGCACCCTGTGGCAGGAACTCCCGAGTGTACGGGACAGTGGAGTGCTGGGGAGTCTCACTCCTGAACAGTGCCGTTACCAGGAGGTGAGCGGGCTAATGGACCGAGGAGAGGTTCCATAAGGACAAATCAGGCTGAAAGGGGAAATGGGAGACGCAGGATCAATATTTAAATTACATCTTAAAGTGGTCACGTGACGCTTTTATATATGTTTGGAAATCTGTTCCACCTTACTGTATAATTCACTGTGGTAATGTAATATTAACTTAGTCTATATGGAGTTTATGAAAGCTTTTACAGCTGCAGTTTTAACCTTTCAACATGAGAAAGAAGACTGGTTCCAAAACTCCATGCTTATTTCTGTTCCTCATGCCTTCCTCCTTTATTTAACACGTTGTCACATTGCTCACTTTCTCCCTCCTAGAGTATGTTTGAGGTTCTGACCTCGGAGGCGTCTTACCTGCGATCGCTGCACGTTCTGACCGAACACTTCCTGAACAGCCGGGAGCTGGAGGACACCATGATCATCAGAGACAGGAAAACCCTCTTCTCCAACATCCTGAGGGTGCGCGAGGTCAGCGAGAGGTGAGAGGGGGCGGCAGGGAGTCAGATTTAGGGAAATGGGGAAGTGATTTACGATTTCAGCTACAACATGCATAACTGTTGCTGTTTGACGCTGCAGGTTCTTGAAAGACCTGGAAGATCGCATATTTGAGGGCATAGTTATCCCAGATATTTGTGACATTATTCACTACCACGCCCAGCACAACTTCCCCGCATACATCGACTACGTGCGCAACCAGATCTACCAGGAGAAGGCGTACACCACCCTCATGTAAGAAACAGCTCTCAGCTCTTCTTAGCTTCTTAGCTGAGGCCATAAAGCCACGATGAGATTGCTCAGCCATGAATGCAGGCTGGTTAGGTTTTAACTGAGGTGACTTAGATGAGTCCATGAAATGACACTGCACCACCTGCCTTTCTGTGCCTCCACAGGAAAAGTAACGAGCAGTTTGCTGCAGTCATCACACGTCTTCAGGAGTCGCCTCAGTGCCAGCGGCTGCCCTTCATGTCCTTCTTGCTGCTGCCCTTCCAGCGGATAACGCGCATCAAAATGCTCATTGAGGTGAGCAGCGTCACCTGGATGCAAGTTTAATCATCACGGAGGGGGGTAAACATGAATCTTTCTCTGTTTGGATCAATTCCAACCCATAAAAGAAAGAAAGGAAATGAAAGACAGTCTTTTCGGAACACCAACAATTGTTCTGAATGTATCTGTGGAAGTCATGATGACATATAAAAACAACATGATTTCACTTTAACCCCTGTAGTAAGTTCCTAAATCAAATTAAAGATGGCAGCCAGCCAGACTTAAGCCGTGCCCCTGACTCAGAAGATTAAATTAGGAACCTGATTAACAAGTTCTCCAGCTCCATATTCACCTGTTATAACACAAGCTGCACTACGACTCATCTCAGGGCTTAAGCTGAGCTTAAGCTTAAGCAAACTTTGCTCCAATAAAAGTTTTAAAGGAAAAGGATGATGAGACTCTGAAATAAATAAGGGCTCTGTTGAAAAAGCACTACGTTTCACAAATGCAAACAAAAGCTGTGGTCCCGATAAGATCTGTGGTAGATTGCTTAAGTGCTGTTCTAAGGAATTGTGTACAGTTTTTCACTATATTTTTAATAAGTCTTAACAAAACCAACATGTCCCAAAATGTTGGAAAGATGCAATAATTGTTCCTGTTCCTAAGATAAGGTGTCCCAAAGTCCACAATGATTTTAGGCCTATTGCTCTGACCTCGCTGGTCATGAAAACATTTGAAAAATTGGTAAGGAATTTTATTTTAATGAAGACCCAGGCTGATCTTGACCCATTCCAGTTTGCCTATCGGCCATACAGGGGTGTTGAGGATGCAACTGTATCCTTAATGAATTTGCTTTTAAAACATTTAGAAGGCAAGGGAGCACACGCCCACCTATTATTTATTGACTTCTCCTCTGCGTTTAATACTATTCAGCCCCATGTTTTAATAGAAAGACTTTTGGAGCAATTTCACCTGAGCAGGAACCTTCTGGGCTGGGTGCTACATTTTTTAACTGACAGGACACAAAGAGTGCGGGTCAATGGAGTGCTGTCTGACCAGACTTGTACCTCCACTGGCTCCCCTCAAGGTTGTGTTCTGTCCCCTCTTTTGTTTATTCTTTACACCAACATGTGTCGCAGTAGCATGGAGGACCGATATATTCTTAAGTATGCAGATGACTCTGTTATTGTCAGTCTGCTAAAGGACAATGAGACAGGTCATGGTTCAATTGTCCAGGAGTTTGTAGATTGGTGTGAGCAGTCTTTTCTACAACTGAACATCTCAAAAACAAAAAACATGCATGTCGACTTCCGGAGACGCATCACTGATAAGGAACCATAAAAGGTCAGGCAGTGGAATGTGTAGACAATTATAAATACCTTGGGACCATTATCGACAGTAGACTCACCTTTGTGGCACATTGTGAATCTGTATATAAAAAGGCAAACCAGCGCCTACACTGCCTAAGGAAGCTGTCATCCTTCCATATTGACAAAAAACTGCTAACCGTGTTTTACAGATGTTTTATTGAGTCTATACTTTCTTTTAGCCTTGTGTCCTGGTTCAGCAACCTACCCCTAAAAAATAAAAACTCCCTGAATCAGATTGTGAAATGGGCTAGTAAATTAATTGGAGAATCACAGCTCAACATGGAAAATCTTCACAATAGGCAGTTACAGAGACTGGTGGGGTCCATCTTAAATGATGCATCCCACCCACTATACGGTGAATTCCAGCTTCTCCCCTGAGGTCGTAGGTTCCTAATGCCTGCCTGCAAAACCAAGAGGTATAGATGCAGTTTTATCCCCTCTGCTATTAAAACACTGAACAGTACATGAGTCCTACTTTTAGGGTTTTAGCCGTGTTTTTATAGATCTATTTATATATTTATTTGTCTGTTTATTACTCTTTTCTATGTCCTTGTTTGGAGCACTTGTCTGCTTGTCATGTTCTGTTTTTGTTGTCCTTGTTTTTGCTTTGTTATTGTCCTTTGTCACTGTCATTAGTATTGAGTTGTTTGTGCAAGCTTTTATTGTTACTGATGTCAGTACTGTGTTGTCTGTCTGTGTAAGCTTTTGCTACTTTTACCTGCAACCAAATCTACCTTCGGGTACAAATAAAGTCACTTTACCTTACCTTACCTTACCTTAGATCAAATTTGACCCCAAAACAGGAGTAAAATGCTTGTGTTTTAATCAGTTATCGAAGCGGCAGCTGGCCAGTTCCCTGTTAGGAAAACTGAGGCGATGAAATATGGAAACTTCCTGCTGATATCCCAGACAAACAAAAAAAATGTTGCCAAGCAGGATCCTGGAACTTGATTTATTTTGCTGTAACAAAACTGATGTTTCAAGAAATGTTGGATTTGTCAAATAACTGACAGAGAATCAGTGAATGAACCATCATCTTACAAGTCAGCCAGAATCACATTTAGATGTAGATCGCTTTCTTAAAATTAAACACGAAACAATGTTGTTTAGTGACATCTTTTCAGGATTTAATCGGCCACATGTTTGACTGACCGTCGGTCTTTAGCCAGAACTCAGTGTCGAATCAGCTAAATGAGCTACGTATGTCTTTATTTCTGCTCCCAGTTTAAGTTTGTTTTCACTCTGCTGACATCTGCTCTAACACCGGTTAAAAAACTAATAAGTTAAGAAAAAATGTAGTCAGATCAAATTAGCTCTGATTTGTTCAGTGACTTTTACGTAATTATTGATCACCGTCAGAGTTAAATGTACAACAGACACTTCAGCCTTCCTCTCTCTCTTGAACTCTCCTCACACTTCTTCATTCGTACAACCTGCTCTTCTTACGAATTAAGTTTCAGATGTTCAGTGTATTTTGCTCCGATTTGTGCATGAAGAAAACAGTCTCGGTTAACAAAGTGGGATCGTAACAATGGAACAGTAGTTTTCAAGGCTACAACATCATTAGTGAAAAACATGGTGCCTGCACTGATTCTAAAGCAAAGATTGATGTGAAAACAGTCCATCTGGGATCTTTGTGAAGTCAAAATGACTCGATTTCTATCTTCAGTCTTCTTGCAGGTGCTATACATTACTGACAAAGTAGATTTATGATCGTTTTGCTTTGGAAAGTAACTCAAGAATGTTACTGGAGAATGAAAACAATTAAGTCAGCTTTTGCAAGCTTTAAATTATTTTGCTTGACCTGAAGCATACGGTGCATTAGTGACCCTTCTCTTGCCCTCCTTGTGTCCACTGAAAGGCAACAATCTGAGTTCATCATGGTGTTTGGCTGCGTGCAATGTCCTCATTCCAGAGTAATCTTTCCCACTCAGACTCCTCTCTACCTTCTGACCTATAAGCAAACACGTGGACACACCTTCTGACCCTCTTTGCATCTTGATGGAAAAAAGTGTTGCATGAATTGAAAGTTGTTTGTCATTTCAGAACATCCTGAAGAGAACAAAGGAGGGGGGGAAAGAGGAGCAGACAGCCTCCAAGGCTTTGGATTCTGTGTCCAAGGTAAACACCCCCCCCCCCCCCCACTCTGCACCGTCCTCTCTGAATGCAAATCTGTGCGTTTCGACTCTCAACTGCTTCACGTGACTCTGGAAATTTGATGCCAGCTTTTGTGTGGGTGACGGATGAGCTCTGTTGTGGCAGTGAGTCACAAAGAGCTCACAAAGAGCGGAACCAGAGAGTCTGAGAGTCAAATGAATGAAGCTGAGACTCCCAGCGGGACTCGTACAAAGTTAAGGGGAAATGAGCGTTTTAGGCATAAAAGAGAAAGAATCTGTTGACTGATTTGTTGTTTCCTGTTCACTCACAATCACACAGATCATTACCGAGTGCAACACTCAGGTGGGAAAGATGAGACAGATGGAAGAGTTGATTCAGGTGTCTCAAACACTGGAGTTTGATAAGCTTAAGGTATGTACGAGCATGCAAGCTGAAGAGATGTGCACGTGGGGGGGGGGGGGTTATCTGCAGGAATTTAGAGGAGGTAAAGATATCTGTGCTGACGTCTGTCCTCATCAGGCCGTCCCGATCATCTCCCAGAATCGATTCCTGGAGAAGAAGGGAGAGCTCATGGAAATGTCCAAAGGAGCGACAATTTTCAACATGAGGGCAAAGTTCACCACTGTCCACCTTTTCCTTTTCAACGATCTCCTCGTCATCGCTGCCAAGAAGAGGTTAGGGAGACTCTGAAAAATATTGGCATTAGAACAGTCAGTCCCCTACGATTCGGTGGATATATTAATGTGGACTTTGAGTTTATCCTCAGTTATGATTTATCATCAACCTTTTGATGATAAATCAATCCCCGGACGGGCCGAATTCTCATTTGTGGGTGGCTGCTCAGTGCTTAGAATGGGTTGGTTGGGGGTTGGGGGTCATTGCTGGTTTGATTCCCACTCAAAGACTGGTGAAACTGACAGCTGGAGGGGCGTCTTAAAACCTCTTCAGCTGTCATAAAAGCATCTAATCGGTCTGTTATGAAGTCTCTTTGAATGTATGTCATCATTTGTGAAACGACTCCAGACTTCCTGAAATGGAATAGGAAGTGATGCCAAATGAGTTTTAGGTAACAGAAGAGAAAATATTATGAACAGTACATACGAATTTTAATGAAAGAAGAAAGGTTTTTTATTTGTATTTCCTGCTAAATTAAACATGTAATTGACATGTTAATTGGTGCGCCTTTCATCTTAAATAGTGCAGACCGTTTTGTGGTCCTCGACCACGCCCATCGCTCTCTGGTGCAGATGCAGCCTGTAGATGAAGGCGGGAACAGCGGCAGTCCCTACGAGCACTGCTTCAACCTCACCCTGCTGGAAAACCACCAGGGAAAAATGATGGAGCGGCTCTTCAAAGCTCCCTCCCAGTGAGTGCTTACATATGTCTGTGTGCTTTCAAATCACAACTTCCTGACATCATGGCGGTATCCCTCTGCATCGATTCTGCGTATGTAACCAACGGAGATGACCTTACGCTTTGTCCAAAAAGCTAACAATGTAGAGCGACAAAGAACTCAAGATAATCTTGCATTGATCAGTTTTATTTCAGACTGCTTGAACAAAATGAATCAAGCTGAACAATGTTATCAGTCACTGATCCATTTTGGTTTTTTTTTTTAAACACTTGGTTTTGATTTTCTTCTTTACAAACATCAGAGCAACATCTGAAATTGTTCCACATAGGGGTGCATTTGCTGGGGCTGTTCAATCACCAACAACCACCTGGCTTGTAATTAATTAGTCCCCCACATGCTGCCGAAACAGCTCCAGTAGCTCTGGGGCTGAACTCTGCAGAAAGATTATATTCTATACTTTTTTCACCAGATAATCAGGTGGTATGGACAAACTGTCACTACACCGACACCAGATAAATAGAAGATACACTTGTTCTTGCTGTGTCTGTCTATCCTGAGCTCCAGGCTATGACATGTGGGACGGAAATGATCGGTACAAAGAAAGAATAGTAACAGTTGTGAAGGTAGATTTAAGGTAAAGCCAGGCACTGAATGTTGATTCTCATGGTAACAATGCTGATGCATCAAAGCTCAAACGCTCTATCAAACAGAAGCTCCTCAGGGCCGATAGTCTTTCTGAACCCTCTGAAAGAAGTCCTAATGATTAAAATCCTTCCATTTTAACCCGAAACAGGCCTTTAACTTGGCTTCTTCCAATAGTGACAGTTGCGTAAAAGGATCGTTTTCATCATGCTCCGGACTCGGATGGACTAAAAAAAAAAAAAAAAAGGTAGCCTGATAAATAGAGAACACAGATCTCTGTCCTGGTCTGCTCCTCGAAAGGGCGACAAAGTTTCACTTGAGTCTCTTATCGGAATGATTTCAAACATTTGTTTAACTAAGCAGTGTTAAGTGTGGACAGGTCCTGGAAATGATGCCCCATTTCATTGTGTCATTAAATCTGGTTTCTGTCACCAGGTCCGACATGCACAGGTGGTTGGCCGCGTTCCCCAGCCCCACCAACCCCGACGGAGAAGACGACGAAGTGATCTATGAGGACTGGGGTGAGGAGAGCAGGATGCAAACCAACAGTTTGTTTTATATGGATGGATAGAGGCTAACGGTCACGTGTGTGTGTGTCACAGACTGTCCTCAGGTGCAGTGTGTGGAGCAGTACGTCTCCCAGCAGACGGACGAGCTCACCCTGGAGCCCACAGAGATCATCAATGTCCTCCGCAAAACAAACGAAGGTAAGAACTTTTTAAAAAAAAATAAATAAATTTCGTCCATACGGACTTAAATTGGTGAAAATGTTTTTTACTGATGTGACTTTGTACTGCTCACCTGCCCCGCCTGTTCATGCACCCTGCATCACTCCCCAACCCTCCAAATTTAGCAGATTCTTGATTTTGTTTTGACTTTCTTGCATGAATAACATGGAAACCTCCAACCTCCCTTTCTCTGTCCCTCCCCCCTCCCACTACACCCAGGCTGGTACGAGGGGAACCGTCTGTCCGACGGCCAGAAGGGCTGGTTCCCCATAACAAACGTCATAGAGATCACCAACGAGCACGTGAGGAGGAGAAACCTCCGGGAGCGCTACAGGGTCATGGAGGCTGCAAGGTTGGTCGCCAACGGGAAGGCCCGAGGCGTTCAGTAGGCTCTGGGGATCAAAAAGGTTTGCATCGAATACCTGCTGAGAGGAGACGAATGTTTCAGGACAACTAAAGACTGTCACATCACCTTATTTATACCGCTGGAGTACAGGGCTGTGCAGCGCAGCTCAGACCGATGCTGGAGAGACCTCGAAGTGTTCACATTTAAAAACCTGCCAAAGGCACATGCCAATCATTCTCATCATTGAACAGATTTTTTTTTACGTGCGTCATCTAACGAGCGCTGTTACTGTAAACGCCTCTGGTGTCGCTTCCTCGGGTTCACTGTGGTGGCCAGAATACAGAAAGACGACGTCTCACACCAGGAAACAAAGTTTTATCCTTTTAAACAGGAAGTGCCTTTGAACTCATTACACACACTTCTCTACTGAAGCACAGAAGCTTTGAAAATGCATGTAAGAGCTGTACTGCTGTTGTGGAAAAATTACTGTAGCACCCACTCCCAGCTTGTGACACGACGCCATGTAAATGTAAAGTGTAAATTATGGGGGGGGACTGCATCTCTTTCAAAACTGTGGTGGTACGTTTATTATAAAAAAAAAAAAAAGCCTTTTTATCCAGATGTTTCTGTGTTTTTATTAAACAGAAAGGCACTTTAAGTTTCTTTATAAGTGGGAGATAACAAAAAAAAAAAAGGTCGGCTCCTGAAAAATAGACCTGCCGGTTTAAGACGATCACTGGAAGATATCAAAAGTTACAAAGTTACCACGTCCCCGAGGCTTAGGAGCACGTGCACCACATCCCCCTCCAAATCCGTGAGCACCCGCTCCTTCATCTTTGAATCCGGACAACAGTCTTCTGCACTCATGTCCTCCTCAGACCAAAAGCCTCCTTTCTCCCGGACACAGCTGAACCTGAAGGAACCAGTGTCACCGTTTTGGGTACGAACACAAGCTACAGACGTGTTACGGTCATCCTCCTGATGGTTAAAGCCTCTTGAGAGAGTGTAAGCTGCTTCCAGCTCTGCATCCGACCAGCCTCCACCCTGCTGCTGCTCACCTGGACGCTGCACGTCACAGCAGACGGGCTTGTGCGCTTCCTCGGCGGAAAGGGAGTCCTTGAAGGTGGGATAAACGATGAAATGCCTCGGGTTTCTGACACTGGAGAAGCTCTGTAGCGCCTCCTGGTGGTGCAGTTTCAGCAGGTTGGTAACAGCCTCGTCCTCCTCCTGCGTGAGCTGGACAATGAGCCGCTTTGGCTTAAAATGAGGGTGCATGGTGCGCGTCCTCCAGCCGCAGCTGCCGAGGTCTCTGGTGGGGTGTGGTCCAAACCTGAACGGGTCTGAGCGGTTTGGTGCAGCCACACAGGCCGACATGATGGGTTGTGGAGTGTTGAGTGGGAGGAAACCAGAAACCTGGTTGAGAGTAAAGAAATGAGAGTTTTTGTCTAATAAAACTGACACACCTGGAAGAAGTCCTGACTTGTGCACACTTCCTTAATCTTAGCCTCCCAAATTTCTGTCAATTTAGGGCCTTAGTACTGAGCCAAGCTAATTAAATATCCCCACCCCCAAAGAGGAACCACTCCTCCACCCCCAGCCTGTGTGCAGATTCATGTTGCATACTTCAGCATTAAATCCAATTACAGTGTGTACTCATCAGTATTGCAGTTTCAGTCCTGTTCTGATCCAAATCATACATGAATTCACCATTCCCCCCCATTCATTTGCTTTTGTAGCACTTAAAAACATGAACATTTTAAGACGGCTACAAAACTATAAATATTTTAATTTGAGAGAAAAGTGTACAAGAGGCAAATCTAGTATATATGTATATATATATATTTTTTTTTAATGGGGTCAAGATTTCCCTTTACTTTTGCCATCCAGTCAGAACCAGTGACACTTACCTTCATCCCAGTCAGTATATTGGGGATCCTCCCCCCGCAGCACGCAGTGGGGTCGGTGTAGAACAGCTCCGCGGAGCTGATGGGGTGGACTGAGAAGAAAAGCCGTAAAATATGCGTTACATGATAAAGACTAATCCTCATGTAGGATGGACTCACCCGTTTGGCTTCCTCCCGGTCGGGTGTGAGGGAAACGGGGCAGGTACAGATGCAGGAAGGAGGGGTGGTGCAGGGTCCTGTTGGAGATGGACGGCAGGACCGTCTGTTCAGGCCTCTGTAGAGGGAAGCTACCGGTTAAATTGCTCTCCTTGCGTCGTTGACGCAAAGGACGAGTTAAAAAAAAAAACCCTCTTACCCTTGAAAGGCCTTCGCTGTTACGCATCGTTTATTTTTTGCCGAACAGTGAAAAGTTGCGTCCGAACTGAAGCACGCGGTGTGGAAGCGTTTATAAAATATTAACTCATTTCCAATCAGGTGAGAACCAGCGACACCTGCTGGCTGACCCAGTAAACTGGTCATTTGATGTGTGAAGTTTCTTTGCATCTCACCTGGTTGTGAGCAGTTGAAGACTAGTTTTTTTTTTTCTTTTAAATCTTCAATAAGGTATTTAAAAGGCAACAAGGCACTGGAAAATGTTAGAGTGAATTCAGAAACTACATTTGTTGAGCTGGTCCCACTCTGGAGGCTTCACAGTAGAAAAGAAAAAAGCTGAGAAGTTTTGTAGATTCTTCAGTGAACACATTCAAATGATGCAAATAAGGCAACACATGTCATGTAGGAGTTCTGTATGGTGAAAGTTCAAAAATCAAATTCAAAAGTATTTAAGAAAATCTTTATTAAGTTCAAAAGGTAAAAGTAATTTCTTTTAAAGAGCAGGTTGCTTGACTTGCAAGTGTCCTCTGGTGCCTGTGAAGAGAGATCAGTTCAATGTGTGACAAAGTAAAGGCTCCCATTTTAAAAATGACTGTAAATACTGAGGCAGTCACCTGTTCTGGGGGTGCCACTGTTAACCTTGATGTAGCGAGTAGGTGGGTAAAAAGCAGGCAAGTATTTGAGAGGCATTCTGGTCCTCTGGGGTGCAGCAGAGGGACTGGGCAGAGCTAGAGGACACAGACAGTTAGTGATGCATCCAGATGCTCGCCATGCCCAGCATCTGAGGAAGCAACCGTACCTGCTGTGGGCTGCACGCTGTGGAAGATGCTGCCGAAACCTTCTGCGTCAGACTCAAATCTGTACACCGAGAAGAGGCGGTGGAGGACAGCTAGAGGATACGTGCACTGCACCGTCACCCTGTAAGAAAACAAGGCAGCAACATCTCAGCTCTGGAAGAGAGTGGGAACATCTGGTTGGCAATACACACCCCAGGGTAGAGTTAGCAGAATCCAAGTCGAGGCTGAAGAAGATCTTGTTTTGGTACGTCACATTACCCTTGGACAGCTGAGGGTCAGAGTGCATTGTGAGGCACAAAGGGCACGTCAGTTCATATTCTCATGTGCACACTGAATGAGGGCTACCTTGATTACGGCTCCACAGCTGTTGACTGGAACAGAGAACAGCATCCTGGTGCCACTCACTTCGTTGGGTACACAGAGTTCATTTATGAGGTGGACGCTTGCTGGGGTCTCCCCATCTGGGAGGATGGGAGACAAGTCAGCCACCACGGTCATCTGCCCATCAGTTGAGCACACTGCAGAGAAATTAGTCGTAGCACATGTGTAAACATGTTTCAGGCTCCTATTGTGGTGAGCTGAGAGGATATTCTTACCAATGAGCTCTGCAGAACTGAAGGGACACGTCTTGACTGTTGAGCTCTTGACCACCGAGGTGTCACGATCCCTCACCAGGATCTCAAACGTGCCCAGGAATCCCATCAAGTCAACATCCTGCAGGACATACAGTTAGTTTAAACAAGACATCCGATGCCACCGGTGACAGTCCCACCCTTACCCTGTATTCGTATCCAGGAGTGAAGAGCGGCACATCAAGCAGCAGACTCTGGCTGCTGTTGCTGACGATGACGTAGCCGCGCGCGGCTGCCAGCTCCGATGTGAGCAGGTCCGAACCGATGCTGAACTCCCACAGGTAGTCAAAGGGGTGGTGATCCAGCTTGAAGCTGATTCCAGATGCTGTACAGACTGCTTCAAAGACTGGAGGAGCTGAAAAATATTGTACCATCAGCAGCTGCATGCATGAGCAGGACAGAACTCTGAGTAAAGAGACTCACAGACTCGTGTTGATGCCGAGACTAACGTAACGTGGTAATAAGGGTCACTCCCAGGCACAGTCAGGGTGTAGTTTACAGCCAGCTTGTGGATCATGGCTCCTGCTTCTTTTGAGTACTAAAACAAAAGATGTTCCTCACTCTGGGAACCAGCTGTGATGAGCCACCAAACAAAGAACCTCAACCTTACCTGCTGTATGACCACCGGGTCGTGAAGAGGCACCTTCAGAGTGAAGGAGTGTGTGTGGTTGGGATATGAAACTTCTGTGAGGCTGCAGGTGCTCCCATTGGTGAAGGGCACTGCCAACTCTTCCCCATTCAGCTGGACACAAGTCAGCTCCACATCCTCAGGAATATTTCCGAGGTAGACGGTGAACACTTCCTCCCCCGGGACGGTCTGATCCACAGTGATAAGCTGACGGGGCAGGAGGGGAGTGACCAGCATCCTGTGAAATCTGATGACAGTTTCTTGGAGATTCTCATCCACTGAGCTTTGCTTGAAGTACAGATGGAACATGTAAAACTCAAAGATGCCACTGCTCACAAAGCTCTGAAACAGACGGACAGCTGGATGAATACAGGATTCAGATTAGAGCGTCAGATACCCACACGTACGAGTCCTCACCCTCCTGTATCCTCCCTTAGCTTTGTAGGGGATGCCGATTTGGACCGTTGTGTTCCTCTTGTCCATAATGAGGCCCATCTGCTCTGCCACCGCCTGCTCCACCAGGTTACCATTAAGGCCAACGCTGAGCCGTGTGCCGTTCACACTGGGATACAGCGCCTCTGGAGTCTCCCACGTAATGTAGCCACTGCTGTAGGATCCCTGATCTGTTTAGGAGAGCAGGCCACCATTTATTAGCAGAAAGTAAGCCAAAGCAGAAATAAGGGCGGTAGTACTTACTCATGGAGCAGACAGCCACAAGGTCCACCATGAGAACCACCCAGCTTTGTCTGGAGAACACCGTTGCGTGCACCACCTCAACTGGAACATCGTTTACCTGAAGAGAGACGCTGCTTAAACCCAGCTTTGTGCCGCCGCACTGCTGACGCTCCCCATGTGTAGCTTACCTCAGTGCTGTACGAGTCGGGCTGTCCGTACGGTGTACGAAACACAATACGTCCGTGCTTCAGGTCAAACACGTAGCCCTGCTCCCGAGCTTCAGTGAGGTTCATGGGTGGCATCTGCTCATCTGGTCTTTGAAAGGTCACCTGCCAGTCCGAAGTGGGGGAGCTGTACGCCTGTGAAAAAGGTCACAACTTCAAGTTTTTTTTTTTTTTTTTTTTAACTTTAAGACATGAGGACCGATTCATTGCTGCAACACGTACCGGCTGGAGAGCGTTCCAGGTGTCACTTGTCCTGGAAGGGCAGGTAAGGTCGCTCTTCACAGACACCTGCAAGGAGCCAAATTAAAAACTGAATCTGCTCCTGAATGATCAGGTCCCCCCCCCCCCCCCCCCCCAAACCCACCTCCATGAAGTTGACCTCACAGGTGACCTCTCTGGGTGAGAAAGTGAGGGGGGAAGAGCAGGTCTTGTTCAGTTCAAAGCTGGACTCCTGGCCGTCAGCATCATTTGTGATCAGGTTGAAGTTGAACATGAACAGATCATCCTAAAACAAAAACAGGAGTTAAACGTGTTGCTTCATTGTAAGGGCTGCTGAAAGCTTCCCCGCAAAGTTGTACACACTTTTTTGTAAGTGTGACAGCTGAAGTAAGAGGCTCTGAGCTCCACGAGGCCCAGGAAAGGGAGAACATTGAGACTATAGCCACACTTTGCTGCATAGTCCTCAGTGATGGCGTACGCACCCGTTCCATCTGTGAAGGAAGTCCCCGTGTTAGTAATCTAGCTCAACATTTACATCTGTATACAGAAGCTGCTTCCCCAGAAGACTCACCAACGGCTTCAAAGACAGGATTTTCTCCTGTGACTGAGAGATCAACGGCTGTCACAAAGTAACGATCGCGACACTCCATTTCAAGCACTCCTGCGTTGAGAGACAGGTTTTCAATGTAGACGGACATCTAGTAAAGTAAATTAATTGGTGAGTGTCCACCAACCTTCTGACTGGAGATCAAATCCTGCAGCTGACCACACAGACAGCAGTAAAGCCACACTGCAACACAAAGAAGAGCATGATCAAGCAGTTCAGTGACCATAGAGCCTCCTGTTCTATAAAGTTCCACTGAAACAACCTACCTGAAGCTAGACTTGAAAGCCATAGCTGCTAATGTGCTGGCAGTGTCTAAAGCTAGCTTAGCTGCTAGCAAACTACACCTGTTGCCCAACACAAGCCCAAGTGAACCAATTGTTCCCAAGCAAACACACACTATGAAACACTGCCTCACTCCAGATTTTATTAAACCATTTCCTCACCAACCGACCAACCAGCAGCTACACACACACATGCAGCTCGTCAGGAATCATTTCATCCAGTGACATCACAGGTGCTACTAATTATATCATCACCTCTCCTCAAGAGACTCAACGGTGAATGAACATGCTCCACAGAAAAAGGGCTTTAAGCACTACCTTTTCTGGATAAGAAAACTCAAAGCAAATTTAAGATTAAAAATGATTGAATTAAGTGCACTCAAAGAGTTTGGAATATGGTTAAGAAAAAGAGTGGAGCCCCCCCTGGAGATTTCAAGAGCAATGAAAATGTCAGATCTAGTGAATTTTGAACCAAACAAACTGGATGTTGGGTTTAAGGAATGGGGGAAAACAGCCCTTCTAATGATACATCCGATATTTGAGGTGGAAATTCTGCAGTCTTTTAGACAATTGCAAGACAGATTTGGTTTGGCAAGTAAAGACTTTTATAGATACTTGCAACTGAGAAGTTACTTGATGTCACAAAAAAGAATGGAGTCAGCTCAAGAAACAACCCACTCCTATAGAAGAATTGTTCATAAATATTATAAAATAAACGACTGGTGCTAAGGTTGTTTCACGAATTTATAAATGCTTAAATTTGTTGTTGTCAGGGAGCTCTCTTGATATAAAAGATAGTAACAAAACAAATTTGTGCTGGAGGGATTGTCACAAGATAGGAGACCACACACACATATTTTGGGACTGCCCAAAGTTGAAAAACTATTGGGAAGGGATTCAGAAAGAAATATTCTCTATATTAAACATTGATTTAACTCTGACTCCACAATGTTATATCATAGGAGCATTCCCTAAGGGAAGATGGGGAAAAATGAAGCTGTATCTATTACATGTCCTATTATTAATAGCTAAGAAGATGATTACTTTCTTGTGGTTAAAACCGCCCCCTCTCACAATACCCCAGTGGCAGGAGAGGGTGAAAAGGGTTTACGTGATGGAGAAGATAACAGCACACCTTCATCTCAAGATGGACATTTTCTCAAAAAGATGGGGCCCTGTAAGCAAATACTTAAACCTGCCAATGTGAAAAATAAATAATCTATGCTGTCTCAGAACTGTCCAAGTGTGATCTGAATGTCAGAAACAGTCCAATGGCTGAGTGTTTACCAAACTGTTATTTCTTTGTTTCAGTTTATACATTTCATGAATAACGTTGGAGTTTTCTTTTTCATATGTATGTAACAGAAAAAAAAATCTGTTGTAAACTAAAACATGTGTGTAAATACATATGAATACCAATAAAACTTGGTCAAAAAAAAAAAGGCCTTAAATTTCAATACCAAGATGCAGAAGACACTACTTCTGTGCGTTTTTAGTTCATTTGATGTAAAACAATCTGTAATTAATGATTCTTACATTCATATGTTAGTAATACTCCTTTTACCTGTGAACAATTTCAAATTCAAGGCAGTAAAACACGGTATTATTCAGAACTCTTTAATTACTCAATTATAGGTGAGATACATACAATACAACAAAATGACAGCAATAAATCCCTTATTTAGAGGTCCAGCATGCAAACACCGTAGAGACGCGAGTCCATGTGATTCATGTTGGAATGACAGAATATACAATCAGAGGTCCAAGGCTTTGTTCTTTCACCAGCTTTATTTTTGACATGGTTTGCATCTACTGTGACAAAAAAAAACATTCCAGAGGTTTGAATGCAATTCAAATTGCCCATAAAAAGCCTATTTACAGACTCATAATTCATTAAAAGGCTCATAATTCATAATGAAATGTGTTCTTAGCTGAGCACCTTTTGTCTGAGACACTTTTTACTTCTAAACTGTCTCTTTAAAGGCACCGCTCCCAAAAAGCAAAGGCTGCTCTGGTTGGTCAAAGATTCCAAATCGAGGTAGATGCTCATTCTTTCTGCTTTTCATTCCACCGATGCTTCCTAATCCTGGATGCAGCACTGCATGTTTTCCATGTTTCTCAGCTGCAGCACACCTGGTCTGAACAAATGGGTCTTCAACAGCCTGAAAGAGCTGACCCATTTATTTCAATCAGTTGTGTTGAAGCACTGAGAGCTTAAACTAACGTGTTCCCTCGTCCTACTCGCTCCACTTCCCGGCATCTTCGTTGTTCCTGGTGAGGATGCGAAACCTCTGCTTCCACTGCATCGGTCTAAAATGATGTCAAACTTCAACTTAAGCAGCAGAGGAGGAATAATGTTTGGGTCACAGGAGGAGAAAGAGTGTGAGGAGGTGTTAACGTTATGAAAAGCCCCGTCTGTTTGAGATGTGCCACATTAACCACGATGTGGACTTTATGCAAATGTGTTTCAGGGTGATGCAGATAAGTAACTTTATTTATAGATTTAAAAAAAAAATAAGGTGTTCGTACAGAGGCAGTGTCTTCAGTTTGACTTAGTAATTGAACAGAGCTTTTGGTAGCAGAAAGAACAATGCAACACATGAAATTAATAAAGAAAAACTCAAAAGCAAAATCTTTTTAATTAGAGTTCCCGGGCGGTAAAACGAGACGAGGGTGTGCATTTAAACTCAAGTTTCTTTCACCTGAATGGGATGACTTTTCAAATGTAAACATCACAAATCAAAAAGCAGATCTAAACGGTCTGAGTTTAACGCAGACACATAAACAGCGTGAACACTCCCCTACATGTTTGTTCTGCTGCGATGGGAGAAATGTTCGGAGGGGACTTCAAACGAGCGGTGCTGGACGTCAGAAACGCTCGTATCGTTCACCGGGTAGCGGCACTGGATCGTCAGCCTATGACAGACAAGACTTCAGTGACACTGGTTTCATTTCTCTGAGAGCAGAGGCGGCTCAGTGGGCATTTCTCACCTGTACGGAGCGTCTCTGTGTATGAGAGGATCAGCCGCAGGCAGAAAGTCTTGAGCGTAGCTGATCTGGTTTTCATAAACCAGAACATTTCCTTCGGTCTACTGAGATACAAAGAGATCAGCTCAAAAGGTCAGAAAAGCACATCAACATGGTGCACCTTACATAAATAAACCCTCTTACAGTTACAGTTGTGCCACAAGAGTTGAGGCTGAAGCTGAAAAGGGCTCTGGCACTGTCCGTCTCCATGGGAACACAGTCGGGGTCCAGCAGAGCGGTTCGGTCGGGCTGGACAGGCGGAATGATGTGGGTGGTGTCAACAATGGCCACCATCCTCCCCTCTGGTAAACAAACTATCAGAGAAACATAAATGTGGTGATAAAACACAACAGGCATAAACACGGAGCCGTCTCGCTCGCACTTTGTACCTAGAAGTTCTCTTGCAGGAAAGGTGCATGTGTGGGTGAGACTGTCGTGTTCCCTCAGGGACTCCGCATCCACAACAGTTGCATTGACTCCGGCAACGAGACCCCGTAAAGACAGCTTCTACATCGTTGGGGGGGGAACCCAGAAAGGACACGTGTTCAAATCACAATATATACATGATGATGTGGCAGTGCAGGAGTGACTGAATTACAGTGTAAACAGGCACAAACACAGCAAAGCTTTGACAGAATCATATGCTATTTACAGAATATTTCAATGAAGGTTGTTTAAGAATCCATACATCAGATTAAACTACAGAGAAGAAGAAGAAAAAACTGAATGAGGTAAAGATGGCAACGGTTGCTCTGTGATACTGTTGCTAAGAAAAGAAGCTCTGGAGTCCTCATTTTAGGTAAAAGGACTAAAGGATCTAATAATAATTTGGTCCTGAACAGCTCTTAAAGTTGGTTAATTACAACCTCAGAAGAGCAGCAAATGACATATTACACCAGGTCATTATTTATTCAATGAAAAATAAGCTGAAATGCAAATCCATCCACCATCATCGTGTCGCGGGGGCAGCAGCTTGCGCAGAGACCTTGGTGGTCTGATCCTCGGCTACTGAAGCTAAAATGTAAAAGAGGCGCGTGAAAAACTAAGTACACCTCTGCTTGTAGAACCACATTTAGCATTAATAACTTTAAGTAACTCGTTTTCTGTGTGAAGTCATCAGTGTCTCACATCGTTCCAGAGGAAGTCAGTCTCACTCTTCTTTACAGCGCTGCTTCAGCTCATTGAGGTCTGCAGCTTTGGTTTCTGCACAGCTCTCTGAAGGTCCCACAGCATCTCACTCAGGCTGAGGTCTGGACTCTGACTGGACCAAACAACACTTTGATTCTTCTCTTCTTCACACAGTCTCAGCAAAGCTTTAGATGTCAGACAAATGGCCTCACGACTGCAAGGTGCCCAGGTCCTGTGGCTGCAGAACCAGCCCAGATCATCAGCCCTCCACCACCGTGCTTGACAGCTGGTGTGAGGTGTTTGTGCTGATGTGCTGTGTTTGGTTTCCTCCAAACGTGCTGCTGTGACCTTGGGTTGAACTTGCTGGGACTCCTGGGAAGATTCACAACTGTCTTCCACTTGTGAATAATCTTTCTCTGTGTAGAATGATGGACTCCAAATAGTTTGGAAATGGCCTTATAACCCTTCCCAGATTCATGGGCAGCACCAGTTTTTTTCTCTAAGATAATTGCTGATGTCTTTCCTCCTTGGCATCGTGTTAACAGACTGTGAAAACGTTTGTTTTTAATGTAGGTCCTCACACTTTATGATGATCACTAATCATGTTCATTCGATTAGCAGCACCTGGTTGTTCTACTTAATTCCTGTAGAAAATATAAGTGTGAATCTTTGCATTCTGCCTCAGTTGGATGTATTTACCCAGTTCTAAAACATGCTAGGAATCAGTTCATTTTAATGTCCCGATGCATAAAAACATTGGAAATGGAGGAGAGTTTACTTTCTTTTTCACATGACATAGTATCAATCACCTCGTATATTATTCCAGGACTGTTGAAGGGGATCTCCACAGTCAGGTAGTCATCCTCTGCATCCACTTTGAATCCCCCCAGCTGCACCAGGTCCCAGTCCAGCCTGTGGTTTCCGAGGAAGAGCTCCCACTGCAGCTCAGACTGGGCACTGTGGTGCATCAGCACCAGCAGGCTGCTCTCTGTGCACTTCCCCTCCAGCCTGGGGGAACTTATATCTGCACATCAGGAAAGAATAGAATAGAAGTACTTTATTCACTTCGCAGTTGCAGCATACAGACAAGTAAGAATAAAAATAAGAATATATGGAAAACAGGAGCTGTAGGTTAACAGAACAGCGGAACATCTATGTCTGCAGACTTCAGGTGAAAATAAAACATTTGGCCGCTAAAGATCCTGCACCTTTTTTTTATATATATATATATATATATATATATATACACACACACATACACACACACACATATACATACACACACACACACACACACACACACAGAGGCCTCCAAACAAAAGCACACAACTTAATGTACATTTTATGAACTTGGTATGCTTTTAACAAGGCAAACGGCAGCCTTCCCGGGTCTGGTTTTGCCAGAAGTTTCTTCCTTTTAGTAAAAATATTTAGTTTTAAACACTTTATTCAGAGTCTAAAGTTTCTTTTTATCCCTCTTACGCTCTTTTATTTTCGATTTTACTTTTAATCTTAATTTGTTTTATATTGAATGATTAGTATCCCTTGTGTTGTACTTGTTGTTGTAGTGTTTTTGATTATTTTTATTATGCTTTTGCTTCTGTACTGCACTTTGGTTGACTGAGGTTGTTTAAAATGTGCTCTTTAAATAAACTATGACTAAAGTTACTCAAGTACATATAGTTGTGTATTTTAAATAGCAGATGTTTATCTTTCTACAAACCACCCGGGGTGTGGATCAGCACCTTTCTGAGAGT
The DNA here is from genome assembly GCF_027942865.1 of Odontesthes bonariensis. Taxonomy (NCBI): domain Eukaryota; kingdom Metazoa; phylum Chordata; class Actinopteri; order Atheriniformes; family Atherinopsidae; genus Odontesthes; species Odontesthes bonariensis. The sequence continues at coordinate 10,730,101 of NC_134524.1, read as the reverse complement.
GTTCACATGTCACAGATGAGAAGAAAAGCTGTGAGTATTGTTGGAGCTTCAAAATAAATAAACCCTTGTTGAATTTGAAAGGAAATTGAACGTGTGCACACAGGAAGTCCACGCCAAGAGAGAATTAATTAAGGAAAGGATGCAAAGGTTGCGCTGCATCTATAAGGAAGGTGCATGCACGTGTTGCTGCTTCCCGTCTTAATGGGTGAAATAAGCAAACTTAAATTCCAACTCGTCTGAATCGGTGTCGATGATGGACTCAGAATAATAAGAATCACTCACCTTTATTTTCAGCATTATGCTCCACAGCAGCATGGTGGTAAAACAGCTCTCCAGTGGGTGAGATGGAAAGAGTGAAGATGAAAGCAAAGCTGTACGTCTTGTACCCACCACCTATATACTGTGATAAGACAGCAAATCATTGCGTGTCAGACATGCTGACACAGTGTATCCACGTCGACCTGCTCGTCGTCGGTCAGACTCACCTCTGGGATGATTTTTGGGTGTGACAACAACAGACTGAGCTGGTAGAAGTAACTCCCGTTGGAGTGGGAGAGCCTGGACACCACGAAGTCTGCGTCAGTCTGGTTGTGGGTCCAGGTTAAAAGGTCTCCACCACCGTCTACCGTCACCTTCTGGAGGTGCACGTCTGGCGTGAAGGAGCCCAAGCTGACCGAAAACAGCTCTTTGGATGAGACTTTATCTACAGGAGAGACTGAACATGTTTGCCAACATCGGGAATTTTTCTGAGCACCAGAGACACGAAGGCTCCTGTACAATTATTTGTGCGCATGCGCACAAAAGTCGTCTTCACGCAGTAAAAAGGTTGGAAAATTTCCTTTCTTACAAGTAAACAGGGTTTTTTTTTTCAAATTAATTCAAAAGACCACAACATGATCTATTAAATACATATCATGTGTTTTAGTAGCATTTAAAGAGTATAATCAGTACGATAGATGGACCTAGGAAGCCTCACTGTCGGTCAGGACCAGGCTGTGCGGGATGAGAGGAGTCTGAAGGCGCCTGAAGGTGCGATGCTGTGTGAGAGGCCAACGCTGCTCCTCCCACTGACTCATGAAGAAGAGATCCACTGACATGGACTGAGTGTACTGTCCCCTCACAACAGAGCTCTGGAAGACAAACAGCATTTGGGATCTTGTGAACCCTCAGATTTATTTAAAAATCACCAGATTGGAAACCACCGTCCTATTGTCCATCTTTCTTGCATACCTTCATGTGTACACCCTGGGCTCCTGGAGGAATCCTGACCTCTACTCTCCCCTTCTGCCAGCCGATCTTGTACCCCCTCTCCTTAATGTCCGATTCACTCAGAGCCTGGCCGCTCACTCCTAACCTCAGGCCTCTGTGCCTGACATGGCCGTGAACTAACGGAGACAGAACTTGAGGGACAGTCCACAGCAGGTCAGAGCCGTCCACTGAGGCCTCATCTAGTGGATACCACAAAAAGAGAGTTATACCATACATTTCCCCATGCTGGGCTGCAGTAATAATCCGATACGATAAACTGTACAAACTGAGAACACAGGCGACAGAAGCATCAACAGCCAGGAAGTTGCCTTGTTGTCTGTACAAGATGGAAGCTCCTACGCTCTCCAAGTCCACTCCCTTTTCCTGAAACAAACACAGTAGCCATGAAGTCTACAAACAAGGGAACCCCGCAAGCCAGGTCCCAGGAAAGCCGTGCGGCACCTGGACAGAGTATGACAGCGGGGACGAGTAGTAACAGCGGAGCGTGAGCCGAGACGTGTGCAGGGACACGTGGTAGCCCAGAGCAGCAGCGTCTCTCAGGGACAAGACCACGGCTTCCTTCGCTGGCTGTTCAGCTCCATCAAACATGACAGCCATGTCCGCCTCATCAATTCCCTGTTCGGGGACAAGAGGTGCCTCATCAGCAAGATATCCAGAGCTAAAGTTCAACTAAGGAAGCAAAAATCATAGAAAAACACAAATAACTGTCTGTAAATGTGGCATTTACTTACATTCTTCTCATTTTCAAGCTCAATAGGCAGGATAGATAGCTGAATGGAGACCTACAAAAAGGTAAAATACAAGGTTTGATGCATTACCACATTCCACAAACTCAAGTGTCTCCATTTAACCCAGTATGGTTTTATTTTCTATGCACTGAAGCTCACACTGAAACAAACGGGTGAATACCTCCATGTAGTTTTCCTCACAGACCATCTCTCTGGTGCTCCACCTCTCCTGCAGTGAGCAGTGCAGCTGGAAGGGGTACGCTGCCACCTTTCCATCCCCCAGCGCATTTACCAGCCAAACACGCAGGTGATAGTCTGAGCCTGTCTGAGGAGGAGACAAACATAACAGCAGTTTCACATGAAGGACACATATCAATGCACCACGTTTAGCTGAACCTACCCGACTGTTTACATGACAGGCCAGGAAGGAGGCACGAAACACCAGGTCTCCAGCATCAGTTTTTAGGATGGTGTAGCCACAGAGTGTGGCCTCCTGAGGAGACAGAAGGTGGAGTCCATTCTGGTCTGGTAATGAAGACAAAAAACAAAAACAAAAAAAACTTGTTCACCAGCACAACAGCTTTACTCATAATTGCCAAGAATATCTCTATTAGCAATTCTTTTTTCGGATGGATGAAGATTAAGACACATAAGATACCTTCAAATTCAAACCGGATCATCCGGCCAAGGAAGTTGTCTTTGACGGAAAGCCAGAAGTGACGCTCGAGACATTTCGTCTGAAATCCTCCTGAAAATATGAAGCCTGGAATCAGTTTTTCAGCAAACTATGAAAAAAGTGTCATGGCAGAGGCCCTGAGGTACAAAGATGATGTAATATGATCTATTTTCTCTTTTTTTTTTTTTTACAGCAGAGCGTGAAATCAAATCACAACCAAAAATAAAAATGTTTACTTTGATTTAGAAAAAATGCACAAAAACCATCCAGAAACACACTCAACATATAAAACCAATGTATAGCAATGCTACAGAGAGGTATTCAGGGCCTTTTCATGTTTATATTTAAGGACTTTCAATCATTTCGAATAAAAATTGTGTATTCTGTAGCATGTTTATGTCTTCTTTTTTTTTAAATAATCCATTTCTTTCTCATTTTTTAGACAACCATGCCATATACAATAACGAACAATCACTTATTGTACAACCCAAGTTCTAACAATATATGTGCAGTCTAAGTGAAAACGTGTGAATTGCTTAAAATTGGAGGAGCCAATAGTTTGTTTACGGATCAATTACAGCTTCCCCAGAGAGCACTGGACCCTTTACACACTTCTGCCAGGATGTTTCAGCCTCATGACACACTGTTGGCTTTAAAGCTGGTCTCACCTGTCGGCAGGTGACTGGTAGCACGTAGAGGAAAGGCCAGGAGAAACAAGACACTGAAACAAACACATCTCATCAACATCTGCATGAAGCTGCGCTTAAACATTTCTCGGCCTTTAACTTTCAAACTTACCAACAGAAAGTAGGCGAAATCATTACTGTCATCTTTGTGGGACATTAATTTAGACCAAACCTAAATAAAGCTGTCAGTTTTGTTTACCTCCTGGTGACGCCATTTTGCCAGAGTCATTAATTAAGAAGCTAATTTATAGCACATTAGCTGTTTCTTCTTCTTTTGTGTTTATTGACGGTTGGCAAAATTTGCTGCTTTCTTGTCCGTTTTTATTAACATAGATATGAAGCATTAAAATGGCCTGGAAAATTAATTCAAATAAAACATTGTTTCAGAGTCTTTATGTAAAATTAAAATCTTTAACCTAAAAAAAACTGTTTTTCATGTTAAAGCACGGTCCTCCAGTGACAACTAGTGGCCAAAATGGGAATTGTCCCAGATCAACGGTCACTGCTTTGCAACAAAACACAAAAAGATAAGAAAAATAAAGCTAAAAAATAATTTAAGACAATTATAAGCAGCGATGTGAATATTATTATGTGCAGCAGCTTTTGTCACAAGAAACACTGCAAGTATAGAGGGATATAACTACTAAAGCACAGACTGGAGGACTCATGATAAGCTTTTTTTCTTCTTTTCTTTTCTTTTTTAATTGAATAAATAGCAGGGGTGCATGTAAGATTTTAAGAAAAGCTCATTTATTGTCTGCTGTGGCACTTAAATTAATTGAACATTTGTGATTTCCCCCTGTTGGTTTGACAAATAAATTTAAATCTTAAGTCAGCCAAAAACTAACAGCAACATGAAGGATCCTAAAAATTGACCGATAAATCAGCGGGAGGAGTTATAAGCTGAATCATTAGAAGTAGGTGCTTATTTATTCCGATTAAACTGCAGACACATTGACAGTATTTCATGTTGTGGAGCAGCAGGAATGAAAGCAGAGGCGGTGTTGGACCCCCTCCACTTCACAGCAGCACAGCTGGATGCCTGCTTCACAACATCTTCAGCTGCTTGGAAAATACTAATTTAGGTCAGCTAGTGTCATGATTAAAGACTGAGTAATATGGCTTATCCGGGAGAGTCCTGTGGAGAAGACGGGGGGAAAACACAGTAATCGAAAAGGTCACTATCTATTTAAAGAATGAGATGTGAAAATTATTCGCTCATTAGTAAGTGCAGTGATGTGACTGGTGAACAACAGAGCAGTTCCTCGGGAAACAATAAACGAGAACTGAAAAACTTCTGTGATGAATAATGTTTCAAATAGCTGAAGTTTCAAATTTCACTAGTCAAAACCAGCCCAAATGTGTATTCTTACATGTACTTCGCTTGTGAGCATCTCAAGCAACTTTTTCAAATGTTTTTGGTTAGTTCAATAGTCTCCAAGGTGAGTAAAAGAAGAATTTTAAGAAATTAAAGAGGGTTCTCAAACTGAGAACGCTTTACTGAAGGAAAACTGTTGAACAAGCTGTTTGCATCCAGAAGTGTGTCGCTAGGAAGAGAAAGACTGAAAACCAGAGAAAATGAAAATTTAAAGTATGAATTTTAAAAGACAAACACATTTTTTGGTTCTCTGTCCCTCACTGATTTTGCATTGTGACTCTTATTATAATAGCAAAAGCAGGACTGTCGTATCTCCTATTTTCCTTAACAAAATCTGGTGCCTATATTACCCAGAATGCAACTTGACTGCTTATTGTAAAACTGCAGGCACACCGAGCAGATTAACGAGCGAGCCACAGAAGTCTGACCTGTTAATGTTGCAGCTGCAGTGATTGTGTACAGACTTGATCCTCAGGTCATTAACAGAGTAGCATCCACGACCCGCTGCAGACGTTTGGAACTCGTCCTCGATGCAAACTCCAAGCAGGAACTACAATAACTGCAACTAGTGTCTGTGTGCACGCCATCGGGCCTGTTGCTCAGCCTTATATAGTCTTACACCCAGTTGTGTCTCATTTTGGGGTCCAAACGGTGAACCATTTTACCCTAAATGACTTTCCCCAAACCCAAACGACTGTTTGCAGGCTGACATTTAGAAGTTAGTCGCCCCTTCCTTTTTTCTGTCCACTGACTCAAAGTGATGGCATGAAGGGTGGGGGAGCAGCCTCATTAACATTTGAGTCACATTGTGTCATTAACAGCATCGCGCAGCGTGCGGTTTTCATGTTGTGATGGGACTCCTGCAAAGCTGGTGCCGCTAATGATGACCGACAGAAGTTCAGCCATAGAGTTTGACTTCACCGTCGTTCTTTGCATCAAATGTTTCAGATTTAAAGTCACTGCAACCCGAATATGAATCAGCCGAAATGTCTGATTTGGAGGTTTTCTTCCATGTTTTGGGAGCAGGTTCGTCACTGCCGTCATGGTTGGTGATGACCTTCTTCTGCTCAGTGGCACCACAAGCCGCCTCCTCGCCTTCTCGCCTCATCTTCTCCACCAATCACATCCTTTGGTTGACTTGAGGATGAGGAGGATCTGAAGATGAAGAAGCCTATTTATCAGCCCAGCACATCTCACTTCAGCAGTGGTAACGTTCGGCTCTTCCATAAAAGTTAGGGTTTGTTCAGTTTTGGACTTTTGCAGCAGACTCGGGGATATAAGAGCAGGACTGAGCTGCAGTTTGTGGTGGAGATGCCTCGCTCCCAGGTTCAGGTGCTTCTTGTGGCTTTGTGCTCGTCCGTGCTGTTGGTGCGGGTCAGCGGCGCTCAACAAGGGGACCGGCTGACAGACACACCACAAGTAGACCTCATAAATGACAAGGTGAGTTCAATAAAGCAGATACACTGCAACACCATTCAGAAAAGGAGGTGGAATTTGAATAATTTCACACTGGATTTGGTACTTTAACCGGCTGTTGAGTGTTTTTATTCTAATCTCAATCCAAGTTTTTATCATTCCTCCCCGTTTCTCCTGTAGGATCTAACTCGCTTGCTCTTACTGAGGTTTGCGTCTGGTCTGATGGCATCAAGAGGAGAAGAGGCGCTCCGCGAGCTCGACGAAGAGGAACTGGGAGGCAGGGAACAGCTGAGGAGACGACACATTCGCTTTTCCCAAAGAGAGCGCAAGGCGGGCTGCCGCAACTTCTTCTGGAAGACGTTCACCTCGTGTTAACACAAATCAGACAGTTCGAGCCGGGGCGTTTCACTTCCTGAGGGATAAACCGACACGTTTGTCTGCTGTTGTTGTAACCGGATCATTTCCTGCAAGATAACAGATGTTTGTCCAGTTGTTTTAAACGGTGACGAGGTTGTGTGTTTTCCCTCTGGAAGGCGTGTAGGCAGCATCTAAAATAAAATGTACTGATTTAAAGAAACATGTTTGTCAGGCTGTTAACAAAACTAAAAAAACAAGTAATGCTGAATTTAAAGGTACTCCTACATTTCCCATAATGCAGTATGCATAAATAAGCCTGTACATGGCAGAGTTTGTGAAGAAAAAGTAACAAACGCACTTATCAACTTGCTTATATTTTAATAATTAAGTACATTAAAACCTTTATTCGGAGAAAAATCCACCCAAGCGTTCACATGTGCTGACATTCATTCAACTACCTGCTGTTTGTGCCTCAGCGACACATTTAAGTACAAAACAGCCTCAGAGATCATCCTGACGCGTGAGTTTTAACACACTCAGGCTCCAGTTCAACACATCTTAAAAGGAAAACACAGTAAGGAAGATAAATAGATGAATGCGATGGACACAAAATTATCAGATTCAAGAACACAAGAGTTGGCATGATTCAGGAGTTTCAAAATACATCCGAGCATTTGTGAAAAGTTTACCGTGACGACAAAAAAAAAAAAAACAGTCATTACATCACAAGATAAATTAGCAAGAGGCGGAAATTCTGAACCGTTTTAAGCGTGATCGAGTTCTACCACAAAAAAGCTGAATTCACAGTCAAAACTGTTTCGAAACAGTATCATTATGAAACCAAGTGACATCCTTGAGGTTAGGCTTTCAAATCTTTAGCCCTTTAAGTGGACCGCGTACAAAATGCCGGACGGAGACGGAAGTTAGACACAATCGTAACAAATACTGTAGCTGTGAAGTCTCAAAGTATGAAAACTCTGCCCACAAGAGTGCAATGACGAGCGAAATGAACTTCACGAGTGATAGAAGTCATCTTCAACAAAAACATTCATCATCCCCATTCAAACTGGGTTTCATTTTAAGATTGAAACGTTCGATATGAGCAGGCGTTGCTTTCCTCTAAATGGCACATGTACAAACCCTTCTTCACAGAAGGGGCCGCACCCTGTTTTCCTTTAGACAGACGACGGAGGCGTTTGTCCTCATCGCACCATCGTCTTCCATGTAACAGTCAAGTATCAACCAAACCCACGACAAGCAAAACCAAAGCCGGATTGTGTTTTCGGAGACATTCAAAAAATGGCAAAAAATCCCGTTACGAGCTTCGACTAAAGAACTAAATGACACGAAACTGTGATGAGAAGCGATATCTGTTCTAGCAAATATTGTCCTAGTGTTCAATAAAAACCTAAAGAAAAGACCGTCTCGGTTGTCGAGTTAACTACACATTCCTTTCGTCTACATTTCTTGTTCTATGAGGCTATTTCACTGCGAGTTTCACTGCTCTAAAGACTAAATGCTTTAAAAAAAAAAAAACCCTGCTATGTAGTCACAGCCTGTTGTTGTATTCTGTGCTTTTAATATGAGGCAGTTCAGCACTTTGACCGGTAGGGTTTTACAAGAAATTTACAAGTCATCGTTCTGATGATTACACGCGTCTCAAAGAATCTTTACGTCCAAAACTAAAACTGTGACGTCCCTCCACACTTTGTCTGTGTGACGTTAATGTGCAAACCGAGATGTGAGCGGTACCGCTGTGGGAACACAAAGAGGTGGTGCCCAAACTGCCTGCAGATCAGGCCACCGTTGTACAAACACCGAGCTGAACACGTGAAATGGAAGAAAAGGGAAACCGTGACTGAAAACACGCAGGTGAGGTGGTTACTGACTCTTTTATCTTCATCGGTAACAGTAAAGTAAATTCAAAGCTGCAGAGGAGCCGCAGAAGTGTTTGTAAATAATCTTCTGAGCAGGAAAAGGGGGGGAAACCGAGGAGCCCATTTCTGAAGTTAGCGGGGCCACCACCAGCGTGTTTACTGTGTATGGATTTGTGGAAGTCAGAGGGCTGAAACAACTGGAAGGAGATCCGTTAGCAGTCGGTGGAGATTTTGGCCGAGAGGTCCTGGATGCGGCGAGCGCTGCAGCTCTTACACAAGATGTGTCCGTCCAGCGGGTAACAGCCTCGACCTTCGCCTTCAGACGACAGCAGGAGGCCGCATTCCTGAGGAGCAGACACGCGTCAGTGGGAAAACTCACTTTTTCACACCGATTTCAAATGAAATTCTGCTAGTTTTGTACATTCTTTAAGTCTCGGACTCATTGTCCTTAGTCTTTGTGATTGTGTTATGACCCAGAGTTGTATTGAAGGGTATGTGGTGGGGTCCCCCCCCACTATGTCAGAACCCATAATAGTGGATGGTCAATAGCTGGCATTGTTGTTGGCACAGCAACAGGAGTTGTTTGTCATAACATCTTCTAAAAGAGAGCAGTGTGGGTCGCTGTGGTAAGACAGTTTTTGTTAAGCTTCAGATCATTTCATCTGTCTTTTTGGCTACAGAAGCTCACGTGTAACTCCAGTTATCCCGTGTGTACATTTATTTGCTGACCCATCTATCTAAAACTAGAGCTCATGGAGAACAAACCACAACTGTTAACAGCCGACTCACCTCACACACGTAACAGTTGACATGGAAACTGCGGTCAAGAGCTACAATCCTGACGGTCTCCTCCTGCCCCGGTTCGGGCATGATGGGCTCGCCACACACCGAGCAGCGAGGTGCATACTTCCTGTCGGGGGACAACAGGTCACCGTTAGTGGAAATCAGAGACGCTTCTCTCTTCTGTGGGCGTGTGAATGTGTGCATACCGATGAAAGTCATCTATGCAGTGTATCTGAGATGTGGCGTCCACAGTGAAGGGCACCCCGTCCAAGCAGCAGTTGCAAACCACACACGTGAAACAGCGAGGATGGTAGGCCTTCCCCATGGCCCGCAGGATGCGGTCCAGAATGGGCTTGGAGCACTTTGAGCAACGCTCTAATGTACTCTAAAAATGACAAAATGTAATAAGAGAAAATATAGATACACGTGACCACAGAAGCTGTAAACTAACGCAGGTTTGTGTTGTACTTACAATGTAACAGCTCTCACAGTAACTCTTCTTGTCAAGTGCGTAGAAGGGCTGCCCTCTGAGGCGAGCGTGGCAGGTGATGCATGTGAAACACTCCACGTGGAACACCTGCTCCATGGCGACGCAGCCGCTGCCATCCCCGACGACGTTGTCACCGCAGCGGGCGCAGCGACCTGAGGCGCACAAATCCACAGGTAAGAAACATTAAGGAAAAAGACTTTCCCACCTTTACAGAGCCAGATTTCTGATTTTACAGCGGCTGCCGCACCAAAATAGTCCTCCACAGGGGGGTGGTTCATGTCATACACCAGCTTCTTGGTGAGGCGGTCCAGCTCCTCCTCGGGCCTCGTGGCTGCTGCCACCTGCTGGAGAAAAAGGAAAAGATGCAGAATGTATGAAACTGCAAAACAGGAGGATAAATATTCTAGTTTTCATCTGAAATGTGCAGAGAGCAAGTGTCAAAAGCAACAGAAGTTTAACTTCTGATCAGTATTTCATTAACTTTCCTGTGTGATATTTTTAATCTAAAAGTTAATTGTAATTCCTGAGAAGCCTGCCTTAAACTTTAACTATGGGTTTGTTTCTCTACCTTGCTTGTCTGATAAGCAGGACTCTGTGCAGCGCCGGACCCCGTCGGGGTATTTTCCATCCCCCGCTTAGACATGGGGACCTGGTTAACTCTTCCTCCAGACCCTGAGCCGCTGGCCTTGTACACCCCCTCAGAGTGCACCTCCTGAACTTGTGAGCCGGGATGTGGAGGGTACCAGCCCTGCGGACCCGTCTGAGTCTGGGGTGGGGGTCTGGACGTGTGCTGGCGAGGAGGCGGCGGGGTGTAAGCCTGCTCTGCCTGCCTCCCTGTCTGAGAGTAGGTGACAGGCTGAGCGGTTTTGACCTGCACGCTGAACCTGGGCCCGGTGGGAGTAGAGGCGGTGGTGTAGGAGGCTGGGACGGGCTGAGGGTAGGGTTTAGGGCTGGAAGAGGAGTAGTAGTCCTGCTGGTGGACGTACTGAGGGGTCTGGTGCTCGCTGGGATACGGAGGCGCTGGGTGGTACTGGCTCTGGGGGTGAGAGTTGTAGCCCATAGACGGCCGACCCTGAGGAGGGGCTGCGCTCTGGTGTGCAGGCTTGTAGTGATCCCCTGAGATGTATTTGTTGTAAGGCACATTGTCGTAGAGCTGCAGGGAGGCAGAACATCACCGCGTTAAGTCCTGATGGCACTTTACCAACATACTAATGGAATATCACATATCACTCATGTGCACACACCATCTATTTTTACTTTTAATAAAGCGTATTGTTATACTTGAGTGCTGGAGTCCTGTGGGTGGTTGTCCAGATCGGCCAGCATACTGGTGAGGGAGTCGATATCTGCATCGATCTTGGAGTGATAGCTGCCTTGCTTCTCGGGACCACGATGCTAGCAGAGGAGCAACATTAGAAACTATTTATTTATTCAGTTTAATTAGCTCGAGATGTAATCACTCGTCCTGGCAGTCCACATTTAAGTATTAAAGACAACTCAAAAAGGTTTATTTTCATATATATCAAAATTAACAGAAGATTCACCCACTATCAAGTCGTAGCTATCCACATGAGGGCTCCAGTTACGCTCCTCTTTGTGACCGTGGGGAGGAGAGTAGTAGCGATCGCTTGTCGAATGATGAATGGGCCCACCTATTGTTTGGAAAATAAGATGGTGCAAACGTCTGTCAAGAAACTCATCAAGGAACACATTTATTTAACAGCGGTCAGAGTTAGGAGAATCAGAGACAAATTCAAGCATGAACGTGAAAGAGAAACAAGAGAAAACTTTCTCCATCTAAAACAACTCAAAGCTCCAAAACACTACTTACAGTCATCTACTTCATTTACTTGTCAGTATTTTCTCAACCACATAAAGTTTTGTGTTGTTACGTGCTGATCAGCTGACTCCATCACCAGCTATGACTCGTTGGACAGCTTACTGGTGGGTAAGATTCAAAAGATGGCGTTTGTTTGTGCTTTTCCAGGCTTTTCCAGACTCATAGTCGGTATTTTAGGATCAGAACAGCAGAAATGTCATTCGGATCTTATCAGCCGCATGATACGTTTCATGGCCACAGAGCAAATAGTGACAAAGCAAATCACTGAACTCTTAAAGCGTTATTAGAGGGTTAGGAATTTTTAAATCTTTAATCTTTAAAACTTTATAAATATTCCCAAAACACAACATTTGGTGTTGAGGGTTAGATGTATGTTGTACAATCATTATGCACACCGTCCCCAAAAAAACCAGAACATTTTAAAGCCTAATGCTTGATTGATGAACTTTAATTTCCAGTGTTGGTGTTTGTAAGCTTCTAATTCAAACTGCAGATCTGATTTTGTGCAAAAATTCAATTCAACCGAGATTTATTCATATAGCACTTTAAAAGATACAGTCCAATTCAGTCTGATTCTAAGCCAGTTAAATCAAATTCATTTAGATCTAAAGTAATCCATATAATGCCAATTAATAGTAAATTGCATTGGAAAGGAAACCAGTGGAACTTCTATCTGATAAGTACTGAATTTACTCCATCTGTTATCATCCCTCCACATTAGCTCAGCAAGATAAAACTGGAAAAATGCAAGGGCGTGAACCTTATGACCTTCATCATTTACACTGAAACTCTTTTCACAGCCACAAACTAAAACTCAGAATACATACTGTGCAGACTGTTCTGTTGCACGTTGAACATTAACAGAACTAAATGACTTCACAGTTCCCGAAAAGTCCTGGTGACTTCCTGTTCAGGGTATCTGTTTGGCTCTGTGAAATGTTCCCCTTTTCCTTCGTTGTAAAGGACAACTGAACAAAGTTAGAATTACTCATAATTACACCTCTAGGCTCTAGTTTATGACTAGCAGCTTTCTTACCTGTGGGCCCAGTCGCCATGTACCTGTTGGCCATCCCTGCCCCTCCATTCTGGTCATAGGGACCATATTTCGGTCTGAAGTCGGACGTGCCCTTCTTGTTAGGGGCTCGGTAGATCGGTGCCCCAGCCGAGTGGGACATCTGGGGGACGGCTCTCTCGGGACTATCCACGGTCCTCGGTGGCAGCCAGGTGGGACCGGACATGACAGGCCTCTGAGGTGAAATAAACAAAAACGTTATTTAAGTTTATTTCTTAATGTTAATAATGTATGGAGATAATTTTCTGATGTTTTCAGCTTTAATAATTAATAAACTGAAAACAGCTGTAGCTGTTGAGTACATTTATGTAACAGGTAACCAGTGGAAACGACGGGATGCTTCAGACTCTGTTTCCTATGGCAACGCGAGACACACGGATTGAACAATAGGCTTTTAGTTGAGGAGGAAAAGAACAGCCGTTCTAATGTTCGGGGGGTTTCCAGCGAAAGACACACGCACTAAAACATGTGCGAGGGTGTTTATGTGTGCTTCAAGACACAAACAGTCGCGCAAAAAAACCTCCGGCACACACACAGACATGCACATGTACTGATACACAAGCAGGTGCAAGACCATGGCTGCACCTTGCTTCTTATCTACCACAATAGTTATTGTGTTTGCATGTTTATACACCAGTATCGTGCATTTCCAAATGAAGCCGAAACACAAACGGGGCAGGAAACATCATGTAATGATATCTATCTGTATACATGTGAACACCTGGCTTATAACAATATATTATGTGCTCTGCGTGGGATAAATAACACCACTGGAGCCCACAGCTGAGCTGTCAAAGTGCTGACCTGCACCTGAGGTTTCTCAGGATGCCCCTCTTATATATCCTCCTGTTTGAAAACAATTAACATACAGAATTTCCATAGATCGCATAGAAACAAAACGAGGCTGCAAGCTCAGAGCTGGATGAGAATTATTTGTGATCATCGACTAACATCCAATACAATACAGACACAAGATACTATAGACACGAACAGTTCGGTATCCTAAACTAAATACGACTGAGGTCAGACAGACCAAAGCAGAAGATTAGAGCCATTTCATTGTGGTCTGAAGAGCATAAATGAGGGACTAAAAATATGAGCTGGATTGTTGTGACAAAGACTACATGCACAATGGTGTTGTGTAACTGGCACAAAACCCAAAAGACCACACACACATACCATGAAAAATTAAATAAAGTGCTGTCAGTGTGGAGGAATTAATAACCCACTCAGACTGATTGTATGTGGGTCGTGTGACCATCCCTGATGTTAAGAGGATTATAATGCTGGATGAGAGGAGGATGTAGCTACACATTAGTACAACACTAAAAAAAGGTGGTTTTGACTTCTTTTTTACATATATTAAGTTTTATTTTTGACTTTCTCTCCATGTGTGGTCACAATTAAACACTGCAGTGTCAGCACTTATTACACTTGCACCCACGTGGAGGAAAGAGTGACCACCACCTCCAGTGTCCACGATTTAAGGGTCCTGTCTGAATCCGGATGAGCACACGCACTCAAATCCGAGGCTGGCCGGGCCGGGAAATTAATCTCAGCAATTTCATCACCCCGTGCTTTAAAGCCAAATGTTGTTTCTGTGTGGCTTACACGTCCATCCATCTGTTAAATCTGCCGGGAGTCTTGCTGACTGCAAACGAGGCGTCGCAACTCATGAAATGTCAAAGTTGAAGACAGTGACCAGCATCAGGCAGCAGGGGAATAAACGGAGAGGACATCCGGTGCTTTGTAAAAAAAAATATTGGGAAGGGTGGTGCTTCAGCAACACCAAAATAAAGGAAAAGGAGAGGATAAAATCGCTCAACTCGTTACTCTGTATTGCCATTTTCAGTTTTAAACGCAGTCCCTAATATTTTATGACAATCAAAGTATCTTTACGCCTTCATTTTGAAAGCAAAGGGTGGTGGCTAAATAAACATGTTTGACTAAATGTAGCAACTGTCTGCTTGTTAAAAACAGATGCACTAAGAGGCAGACAACTTAAATAAATTTATTATGAAACACAGTAAAAACATTTCTGTAAAGCAGTAATTCATAAAAACCAATAAGCGGTTCCTACCTGTCACAGTAACGTTACAGTCCTCTTTCCTTCGGTCTCATCTACAAATACAGAATATGAAATCGGTAAAAAAAACAAAGAGATCAGCACATTAACAGACACATACATCACTGTCCTGTCTGTAACTCTGTAGCCAAACGTCTCCCATCAATGAGAAACGGTACAGCTGCTCGTCCCAAATCTCTCCGCGCGTCACTCATACGTAAAACAAACCTATTAAGTGATTCACGAACCCACAATGAGGGAAAACTGGCAGTAATTAACTGCATTAACAGGCTTGTTTACTTGTTTGCTAGCTTGTTTTGAACTCGAGCTCGTGCCTTGCCCCCAGGCTAACTTTTAGCACGACCGAGGAGGAGGAAACAAAGCAGTAACCGACACCCAGCGCCCGAAATGAGCCACACAAACACGACGTACAACCCCCCCAGAGTTAAACGTTCGGGGGTCAGTGAAAGTTATCCCGATAAAACTTTCTTTTTGTTCAAGCGTCGTTAACCTACTTTGTCACGGATCCAAAGGCCTTTCGCTGCAGCAGCAGCTCCTCACCGCATTCCCGAAGTGTGACGTAGTCTGCTGCGCGTGCTCGTACGCGCGCGAGGCACACGGGAGGGGGGGTGTGGGGGGTTGTTACTGACGTACAATGATTATTTTTTTAAGTAAAAAAAAATGTATATTAATATTTAATAGACATTTAGAAGTCACCTCCATACGTTTGAAAACATTTTATAAAATAGTCATCTTAGTTTTGTCATGTTTTATAGTGATTTTTGTATAATTCTGCTATCTATCTATCTATCTATCTATCTGTCTATCTATCTATCTATCTATCTATCTATCTATCTATCTATCTATCTATCTATCTATCTATCTATCATATCAACATCTTAACTACTTTCAAGGAATGAAAGCTGTTTAATCTACAAGTAAGACATAATAAATAACATAATAATTATAGTTAAATGATTCCCTTTGGGAGGAATAAAGGATTTTTTCATTGCATTTAATTATTTCCTAGAAAAAAAAATCCAATATAAAGGGGGTTCAAAAAACCAGTGGCCATTATTTTTCTTCTTATACATAATAAACCTACAAAAATGAGTCTTAGTTTGATCTGGGGACCCTTTATGTTTAACTGACAGAATATTTTTTTTCCGGAGGGAATCCTCAAGTCTGTGCAAACCTTGCAGCCTCCTCTTATCCCAGCGTGATCTGACAGTGTCTCAAGGAGCTTCTTGTGATGCCAGGAATGCTCCTCAGCCTTCAGCTGTTCCTATAAATGTTCAGTGGGGTTGAGGTCAGGTGACAGTAGAGGAAAGCCTTTAGTCCTCTCTGGTCTTAAAAGACTTCCCTTGCAAGGCTTTGACGAGTGGTTCAGTATCCAAATAATCCTTCTTCATAAAGATACTAATTAATTCTCCTTGCCCACTGTGGGGATAGTTTGGTGCAGATGGCAAAAGACCACCAGATAGATATCCCCTCCTTCATTTTTCACTGAAGTTGGCCACACTCTTCACCTCACATACACCCCTCCTGTCACAGTCTATTCCAGGAGTAGTTTCTGTAAAAGGGTTTGATGTGTGTATGTTCTGATAGTTTGCCATCTGTGGTCTGCCTGATTATCTTTTGAATGCAGCTAATTCAGTTTCTGCAGAGTTTTAGGCTGCCGTACAGTTTTATCAACATTTGTTTCAAACAATGTTGTTTATATTTGCAGATTTAATGAAACAGATCAGTGAGATTCCAGTGATGTTACAGCCACTGATTATCTGGAGACTGGATGTAGTTGTGGCATAGAATGCATAGAAAGTTAGAACTGTTCGGTGTGCTTTCTGTACCCGATTGTTTTCCAACACGCACGCAGAACTTAGAATTGAGGTCAAGTGTTTGCTTTATTGTTTTGTGCCTCATGAGATTTAGGTCAACTTTTCCCCCCCACCTTGTTTCTTCTTCTTCTTCATCCTCCCGCTCTACTTCACAAAATGCTGGAGGTTTCCTGCTTTCCCCAAAGGATTTCTTTGAGTGATCGGTTTCATAACTTCATCATTTATTTTTCAGGTCCCGGTGCATCGCTGCCAAAATGTAGACAAACAATCAAAGCCTCTCTTTGGGAGCTCCCTGCTTCCTCCTGCTCCTCTGACTCTGTGCTGTTTGCCCTTATATGTCCAGAGAGCTCTGCAATCACAGGAAGAGGCAGTTTAAGCAGATCTGTGTTTGTGCTGCAGGAGCCATCAACACTTTGGCACCAGCTGTGGGTTTTGAAGTCAAAGCATGGCCTCAGTCCATATGTTATCAGATAAACATCGTAGCACTGTCTAGGCAACCAGGAAACCACTAAACAGGGGGAAGCCCCTCATGTGAGGATTGTAGAAGGTTTGTGCGGCCCTTCATTTTGATGGTGAATAGCGTCATATCAGGATATTATCACAAACAAGGCCAGTGGGTGGCCGATGGGCACGGGCAGATGGGGCAAAATGCAGGAAGTCGCTGTGAGCGTTGCCCCGTTTTGCCAACGGGACAGACTCGATGGCTTCCGGCCATTGGTGAACCCGTTTTGTAATGTTCTTACTTTTCCTCAACCGCCCCCCCTCATCCGTTCCTCTCACAATGCCTGGAAGTAGCCGAGACCTACAACTCCCACTCTGTTTTCTTAATCGTTGTTTTCCTTTATGGTTTTTCCTTCTTCTTCTTCTTTTTCTTTTTTTTTTTTTACTTTTACAAAGCACACAATTGATCCAACCTGCATCCAAACACACAAAAGCACAAGGACACCCACATGCACTCCACTTCCCAGGCAAACATTTTACTTCCGGATTTAAATGAGAACAGAAATCCTCTTTGACACGTGAACTAATATCAAAATGATTGACTACAGCCGTGTGAAATGTCAGAGCTCAAAATCTAAATGAGACCCGAGGCACATGAGTGCTGCAGATCCGATATAACGAGCTGTTTTTATCGTTGAGTCAGGGCACAAATTACAGAAATAAACTCTCAGACTGCATTTTAGAATTCTGTGCAGAATCACATGTTTTTCTTTCAATCACATAATTAGAAAGAATGACCAACTCTATGAATTTATTGACCACTCCTGCAGGTCTTTGTGCGAGCAGCTTCCAGGGGTTGATCTTCTCTCCTCCTCTTTCAAAGCCTTTTTTGGGAAATACTTTTGTACAAAAGGAAGTATTAGTTCACAGTTCATTATTGAAGTGTCACCTCTAACTGCTCTGTTTCATTCACTTGAGGCTAGGACTGCGCTGACAATGAGGTAACTTTCCGCTTGTTTTTTAGTCACTCATGACCTCTGAACCCTCGTCCCCTCGCTCCATTACTGCCACCTCCCAGCTCTGTTCCTCCTCCCTTATCTTCTGCTTGCTTTATATTATTGACGGATGTCCTGCACCGGCATTTTCATCCAATGTCTCTGAGCGGCTTCGCAGGATGTGTTGAAGTGTGTGCATGTGTGTGTGTTGGAGTGGAAGTTCCTGCACATCTGTCGGCTGCATTTCTCTCACTCGGGGTGGGGCAATCGTTGTTTTTCAGCATCGGGAGAAGGTGTCTCCCATCTAGAAAGATCAAGTTTATCTTGCTTCCTTCCTCCTGGTCCTTGTACCACATCGCCTCTGCTCTCAGGCAGCAGGCCAAAGGCTTCTGGGCAGTCTTAGGAGCATTTATTAGGGCTTTCTGATTGGTTTGTCTCTTTGTTGCTTTGAATCAATTAACTTCCATTACAATTTTACTAAAGATAAAATACAGCCAAACTTGAAAATGATTAATCCAGACTTGGATCCTTTATTATTTTTCCTTTTGTTCAACCTTGACAGAAGTATCCAGTCCCATCCTTGTCCTATAAACTGAAGCAATCAAACGAACAGTTTCCCCTTTTGACAATTTTAGTTTATTCTGTTTTCATAGAATAATGGATCATTTGGGGGGAAAGTGCAAAAGATGAGTGAAGTTTGCATTAACTGAAAAGAAAATCTCAATATTGAGGGCATGACTTGTTTATGCAACAATAAGCTGGTCTTCCAGCTTCCTCTCAAACATTTCCCCCTGACCTGGAGAGGGCTGAAGAGTAGGAAAGCGTTGGTGGGGGATGTTCTCTGGCTTAGCCCTGGACAGCCAGGCACGTATCACATCTCCCTAAGGGTCCAAGTATGTATTTTTTCAACGTGGCACAAAAACACACTAAGCTTTCCTGCCATTACTTCTCGCAGAGCCGTGGGGGTTTAGAAAAACTAATAGCCCACTAAAAATACTAAGAGCCTGGAGCCTGGGCCATGGCTTTTCCTGCGTTGCTTCCACCGTACGCGTGGGCCATTGAGGAAAGAGGAAACTAGCAGCTCTGGTTGTAGGGGAGTTTCCTGCAAGACATTATAAAGAGCTCCCTACCCAGAGCTTTCCTTCATAGTGTTGCTCTGAACCAGTGGAGGCTGTGGGTGAGCCCTGCTCCTCGTCTCTGACTGCTGACGAATCACTGAGACTCGGGTTTGACGGCAGCGCGGTGCACGTCAGTTCTCGTCCCTGCTGGTCGGGGTAAGTTTTGAGTAAATTAACATGCACTTTTGATTATGCATCTGATTATTGTTTGCTTCCATTAGCTTATTTGTTTTTAATGGTTTGATAATAGCAATTATCGTTGTTACAGGACAGTTAGTTATTAACTTAACTTTATTAAAGAGGGACACACTTAAGATTTCCACAGATCGATTTGTACATATTTTTTATTTAGAGTCACTGAAAGGAAAATATAGAGATTACAGTATTAACTACCCCACCCAAAGGTGAATATAGCTTATTTTTTCATACTCACACAAGAACTGTAAACAGTGTTCAATATAAAATCAAACATGCACACAAGAGAATAATGAAATGTTGTTTTTTTTCCTGAAACAGGTACGAGTAGGGAGCTGGTCTCACCTAATATATGTGTCTGGGACACTCCAGAATATTTATTACATACAGGTAGGTCAGTCTGAAACTTTACTCATGAAAACATCTATCATTTCAGCCCATGCCCTGTGATTACTACTGATTTCTATCTTATAATACGCCTCCAGCAGATCCAGGCGAGCCTGATGGAAGTGTTGGAAGGATACAGAGCGGACAGAGAACCGGTGATGCGTGCTGAGGGGTTCGTGAAGGAGTTCACGCGCCACTCCAACGACGTGCTGCTGAACCTGAATGAACTCCGGCACAGAGGCATCCTGACTGACACCACCCTGGTTGTTGGCAGCGTGCACCTGCGGGCACATTGTGCCGTCCTCGTGGCCTGTAGGTCAGTGCACAGGTCAAGACAGTCCCTCAGTTTCTCCGGCAGGGAGGAGTCTTCAGGTTTTCTATGATTGTTGCAGTTTATGGCCCCGAGGAAACTGCCCGCTGGCGCTCACATGAGTTGCATTTCTTTCTCTCCTGGCAGTGGGTTCTTCTACTCTCTGTACTCCCGCCGGGTGCTGCTTCAGGGGCGTGGCGGCAGCGGGGAGCAGCTCATGACCGTGTCCCTTCCCAACACCTTGGATCCGTCCTGTGTCTCCCTGCTGCTCGACTTCATGTACACCTCCCGCCTCCCTCTGACCCCGAGCATCGTCTCCGGAGTGCTGGCTGCCGCTGCCTACCTGCAGATGGATCACGTGGCCGATACCTGTCGGGATTTCATGCAGATACACTGGTGAGGGCCTGAAAACAGCATCTGTTGTCTGACAAGATCCTGTGGAATGATAATGTAGGAGATGGCGTTATGTTCAAAGAGTTTTACAAGTCTATCACATGTTTCAAACTGGTCTGATATGAAAAATGATGATTTTTCTTTTCCAGCACAGAGAATCTGAGCACGGGACACCCCCGGTTGGAGCTGGACTCCAGGGTATCTGTAGCCTCTGTCGTCCCCAAAAGAGGCGAACTGCCTCATGCAGGATCTAAGCAATCCCTCCCAACAACAGGGGACACAAGGTGAGAGAAATAACGTTGTATCTGATAATGATTAGATTACCTAAAGATTAAAAAAATTGATTTGCTTGTTTGACTCTTGACTCATGACTTTGGGATTTTGTTTTCAAATCATTAGAGGTGCTGTTGCCGTGGCTTTTGTGCCTTTGTCCGTTGACAGATTTAGCTCATTACAGCACTTCCTGTGTTTTTCCTGCAGGTTGCCTGTTGTTGCCGAGGGCTCTCTCAAGCCAGGGGCTTTCCTGACCTGCCAGCTGAGGTCAGATGAGCTCAAAGAAGATCCCGGGTCACCTCTCTTGGGCACCCCAAATTTATCTCCAAACAGCCCCGCCCGCTCCAGCTGCCATCCAAACTCTCCCGCTGAGTCCAACACCTGCAGCAAGAACCTTGTGGTAGGTTTCAAGAAAATCGGCCAACGTAATAAACCCAGAGGTTAAGGTTAAGATAGCCGTTACCGCCATAGCTTGGGTAGGAATTAGCAAGAAAACTAAATTAATCAGATGGATTTTTTATTGATCTTTTCAGAGTTATACCAATGCTACACCAGACCCAAAGGCCTGCAACTGGAAAAAGTACAAGTACATTGTGCTAAACCCTCTCTGTGCTGCTGCTGCTGCGGTGAAAGTAGAAGAGACGGAGGAGCTTCAATGCCAAGCATTAACCACTGCTAACAGGACGGCTTCAACACCAAAACAACCAGCAGAGGCGTGGTCTGGAGAAGTGCCTGGTCAGATTGATAGGTAAACAGGAAGAGATAACACATGAGATGACAGAGAAAGACATGAAACACCTTGCAGAAATGTTGAACCTCTTCTCATCAGACAGGGGCAGGCCTCCTGCTACGAGGGTTCTGGCCGAGCCCCTCCCCTCGGGCCACCTCCCTCTGTGGACCACCCAACAGCTCCTCCCTCTTACAGAGAGGCATCAGGTAGGCACAAACAGCACGTTTTTACAAAGATTCTTCCTCGTACGCTCAAAGATAAAGCATTGGTGTCTTTAATATTCTTTCTTTTCCATCTTCCCCTTGGCTTCTTCAGTCTCACCCAGCACCATTTTTCCAAAACTGCAACCCTCTGATCCAGAAGCTGCTCATCTCAACCAACCTCCAATCAAACGTGAGAACCACTTTGTGCCCTATTGCTATTCCGGGAATCTCCAAGGCACCAAGTCTGTCTGCACAGGTGAAACTACACAATCACGACTGCGTCTGTAATTCTCTCTTGTTCGGCCCATGTTTTAGATATTCGCCGCAAATATGTAACAAAATGAACTTTACTCGAGCAGGAGAGAAGCCGTACCGGTGCAATGTGTGTGGAGCTCAGTTCAACCGACCAGCCAACCTGAAAACTCACTCCCGCATTCACTCTGGAGAGAAACCTTACCGCTGTGACACCTGCGGGGCCCGCTTTGTTCAGGTGAGGGCCATACTCTCTGTGAATGTGTGTACAGGACTACATTCTTTGCTTTTCTTACATTCCCTCCATCCTTTCAATGAAGCTCAAAGTCCGTTCATTCCCACAAAATGTAATGATACTGAACCACCTAAAAGGCCTTGCGTGACCAATTGGAGTGTGTTCTCTGAGGTGTGTTCACCCCAACATAAGGGAGTGTCTAATCCTAAATGTTACGAATAATTTAATGGACTTTGTGTTCCATCATTTTCTGAAACTTAAAAGATAAACATCTCATTATCACCACCATTAGTTTTTTAAGTGCATGGAGCAGTTTTTTTTAAGAAAAACATGTACTTCTGGATTAAATCTGAATAAAACTGCACTTAAAGAGTCTGCACCCCTTCTGTCACTTGTCTAGTGACGCATCAAGCTGCATTTCAAAGCTTTTAATAAAAATTATTCTGAGAAATGTTGCACATTAACTGCAGATGACACCTGACCTTTGAGAATGTGAAATGGCAGCTACATGTTTGATCTTTCTTGAACAGTTGTACCTTGTTTGTCCTGGTTTTCAGGTTGCCCACCTCAGGGCCCACGTCTTGATTCACACGGGGGAGAAGCCCTACCCCTGCCACACCTGTGGCACCCGGTTCCGCCACCTGCAGACCCTGAAGAGCCACCTGCGCATCCACACCGGAGAGAAACCTTACTCTGTAAGTCCGAAACACACACCAGCAGCGCGTGTCACCCAACAAAAGCACGGAAAGAAAACCAGTACGCAGTATGCTTTCCATTGTCTAACTCGGAGGTGCTTCTATTCCAGTGTGAGAAGTGTGACCTTCACTTCCGACACAAAAGCCAGCTGCGTCTGCACCTGCGCCAGAAACACGGAGCCATCACCAACACCAAGATCCGCTACAAGGTGCTGACCGAGCCCTTCCAGCCCTTTCTGCAGGCCTGCTGAGGAGGGAAGCATCTGACCCATTAAACACAACGAACACAATGGGCGTCGTCTAAATCTGTTAGAAAATCTGAAGCTGAATTGTCATTGAAAGTAATCTATCAGTTAAAACCGCACTGATTGGTCGACAAAAAATTTTTGTAGCAAAAAAAGAACACATTTACATATTTATATTGTTGGATAAGGTTTGGAGCTAATGTATCATCTTAATAGGGATTCTGGTTGGATTGTCTTTTACAGAGATATTAGAAAAGGGTTCGAGGAAGTATTTTTGAGGGTTTGTGATGAGATGTAATGAAGGGAAGAGGTATACGGAGCAAAGTATGTGCACAGAAGATGAAAGAAACATGAGTTTGTGAATAGTAGGACAGAAAGATGAAGCAAGTTCGATGAAGAGGTGGTGAGTTTTATTACGTTTCGAGTAAAACATGAGTTTTAAATCTGGCGAAGCACTTCCTCTTTTTTTTCCTCCGAAATGTATATTTAACTTGGATTTGCCTGAACCTTACGGCCTGGGGCCTTTGTGTTGTTCATAAAAAAAACACTTGTGTTTGCAGCGATATCCGCTCCTACGGTCCAAGCAGGCAAAGGACTCGTGCTCTGAGTATAAAGTGTTTGAAAATCAGGTAATGTGTTGTTTATGATGAAAGCATTTAAATAAGATAACTGAAAGCAATTGAATGGTTGATAATGATATTAAATCTGTATTTGTATGAGTTCATTTGCGGGACAAATTTAAATTAAATCCTTTTTATATCATTTGGACCTTGCGTGTTTGGTGTTTCATTCATTTGTCATTGCACCGTGTAAAAACACATTAAAAATGGCATAAAAGAGGCATTCTTGTCTCAAAAGTTTATTATAATTTTCTCTGTAAATTTTCATTTTTACCATAGATGCATAAAACCTGCTTTCTCTCTGCTGCTCTTCCATCCTTCAGCCTTTCTCCTCCCTGGACTTCCTTCCTCTCCTTAGAAATCTTTCTGCCCATGAATCACATCTTCTCTTAAGTCAACCCATGCCACTATTTTATAAGGATTCGTGGCGTGTTTGTCTTGGTGTGGAAACAATGAAGCCGAGGGCACCTGTTTCCTCCAGGGTCCTAATACTCCACAATCTAACGAGCAGCCGACAACACGTGAGAGAGCTTTAGAGTGCTTCCTGAAGGTGACGGGTGGCTGCGCAGGGGCCGCAGACTCCTGCTGAACTCTCTCACCCTCTGTCATACCCGCTTCCTGCTCCCTGATGAGTGGTGGCGTGATGGGCTTATTGTCTGCGCTCAGTCGACAAATAGTGGAAGTTTGACGGGACTTTCCAAGCCCCAGTCCTCCTCCCCTCTCCTCCATTTGAAAAAATAAATAAAACTTGTGATTTGCAGCCTTTCCCTTCATCAGTTTGTCACCATTCAAACACTGACGGGGGGCCTCCATGATAGTTAGTTCATGAAGGTCATGAAGTCGGAAAAGAGAAAACTTCAGGAAGTTAATAAGACACGAGGAAACGTGTGTTGATCCCAGTGTTGCTGGAATGCTTTCGGTGATTTTATTAAGATTCAGAAAAACATCTTGTTTCAATGTTACATAGAGACGAATATAATCCATAAGAAATAATAAGTATGAGCTTGACAGATTTAGTTAAGGAAGGGAATCAGTTACATTGAACAAATGCACGGGACAAATTAAAAGATATATTACTCTCTAAACTGTGTCTCCACCCACCTCTTAGATGTACAATCATCACCAGAGGTCTACATACGTTTCTTAAAACACAAATAAAGAGACAAAGGAATGCAGACAGTTTGACACTTAAAGTATTAACTAAAATTATAGCTAAAAACTGTGAAAATAAGCAGAACACGTTGGTCTTTTATTGGATTTTATTGCCTTCTTGTGATTTTATGTAGCTGTAAAGCACTTTGAATTGCCTCGTGTACGAATTGGGCTCTACAAATAAAACTGCCTTGCCTTGGTCGCTACTCTCAGTGCCTTAACCCTCAACCCAGAGACCAAACGCGTGGGCTTTGCATGGCGCGTCACCAGCGTAGAGGACTTTGGTTTAGCAGCACAATGAAAAATGTTTTACCACTGACACTGTGACAGAAACTCCTCATGAGACTGGGAAAAGCAACAGCTCATTTAATCTAACAGAAACCAGCTTTTCAAGATGTCAACACCATGAAAATGTTTTTGTTTTTATACTTTCAGAGATACGAAATTGCAATGTGGACTGATTTAATACAAAATTTACTTTATTGACTTTAGATGAATACGACATGTGGTTTCAAATACAGCATCTAAACATGCAAAAAGAGCATTTTATCTTATTCGGTATGTTCTGTGATGGTTAACACAGATAGATAGATAGATAGATAGATAGATAGATAGATAGATAGATAGATAGATAGATAGATAGATAGATAGATAGATAGATAGATAGATAGATAGATACTTCAGATCTCAGCTGGGAGATTACATGCTGTCTCTGTGGCCCTGTGGGTTATCCAGCTTCTGTCGAAACACATGCATTTTAGGTTTACTGGTGAACCTAAATTGAGTAGAAGTGTGAGCATGAATGGCAGTTTATCTTGTTTGGCTTTATCTATTTTGGCTCCAGCCACGACGCAACCATGAACAAGACAAAGTGTGTATAGAGAACCAATGAATGAATGTGGTGGTTTGCAGAAAAGTGACAAACTGTGGTGGAATAGACTTTGATGTGTGTGTTTGAGTTAATTTTCTTTCCACTGGTTGGCAAAAGGACAGTTTTCTGGTAGCAAAATAAGTGGAAATCATAAAAATATTCCTGGTAGTTATCACAGTAGATAAACTGGATTCACGTAAATATGACCTCAAACAATCAAGAAGAGACTGTTAAGATTAAACAGGTACCAGACTCTTGATAATATGACCTCTGATGGCTTTAAAGCAGAATTTAAGGCCTTGTGGTTGCCTCCCTCTAGTGTTAATCCATCGACTACACACGGTCAGTTATTTTAAAGCAGCGCTCTGAGTTGGGGTTAGATCTGCCTCACCTAACACTCATTTTATACATTTCTCAGTCTTTAAGTTTTCACCTCTTTGTCTGGAATATATATGGCACCAGATTATCTAATGTGCTGATTTTATTGTGTTCTCTAGACCCCAACAGGGAAACTTGACATTTGATTTTGAGGCGCTGGTTGCTCGTTTTTTTGTCTTTTTCTCTGGGTGAATAATTTACTGCTCCAAGTAGATGCAGTAACGGGCTCCCAAAAGTCAAAATAAATCAAAATTAAATTAGTGTTTTTCAAAAAAGTCAAATAGTGCTCGATTTTACTTTTTTCAAACATTTATTGTGTGTTTCCATAATTTACTTGACAACTCATTTGCTTGTAATTCAAGTTGTCTGCAGATGGACAACGAGTGAGGAAAATCTGTAAAGGCAAAAATTAAGAGCCAAGAGTATTTAGTATGATGGAGATAAAAGATTGGGGAGAAAAAATAAATGTATTCAATTAATTGCTTTACAGTATGTCAGTAGATTTCTGACGTTGAAAAAAATAAATTTTGAGGCAGAAAAAAGGACAGGAATTAATCATGATTATTAAATATTATTTGCAGACTAATATCAACAAATGTTTAAACTGCTGAAAGGCCTTTTGGTCCACGTGTTTTCATACATATTTAAGATTTATGACACTTTAATGACGAATGAGCGCGCTCCGTGACGACTGCGCACGCTCAGCTGTTCGTTGAAGTTTCTTCTGTTGCTCACGGTGACGCTGGAGCAGCACTTCGTGACGCTTTCAGTTCATCTCGGTGAGGACTGGAGACTGTGGACCATGTGCCGCGGTGGAAAGAGCTGACAGACCGAGGGTGAGTCGAGTAGCGCAGGTGTCGAGTAACAAGTAGTTCCGTGAACATTTCAGGCTGAGAACCGTTGAACAGCTCGAGCGTGCTCCTCATTGGTCAACCGGCTTTTTCAGTTAGAGTCCGCCACACGGTCTGGGGTTATGAAAAGATACGTTTACGCAGTAAACACTGTCGTAACTGCCCTGTAGCAAGTTACATCGGAAGAAAAACGCGTTTAGAAACACATCTATAACATGTCAGCGTGAGAAAACATTCGTAAAACAAATGATAAAACACCGTATTTGTGTTCGGTTGGATGCGCATGCGCAGTGACAAGCAACATCAGGCACACAAGCTAAGTAGTGATAAGACACGTGCACAGTGTACTGTCTTCCTGTTTATAACTGATAAACGCCTGAGTTGTGTTCGTCTGTGTGTGTGTGTTTGTGTGTGTGTGTGTGTGCATGTGTGGAATATAATTAATTAAATCGAAAAAATAAACCTTTATTTAACAGACACAAGTACCAAAGAAACGATTTCCGGCGTCTTCACTTTACAGTATTGATATTGCCGTGTCTTATTTCCCATCATGCTTTGCGCCATGTGATTTTCTGCTTGGACTGATATGTTAGTGTAGTTAGTTTATCCACTTTAGTTTGTGACAACCTTAGTTTGCATTGACTAAGAATGACTTTTATTCTTTTGCTGCACTAGTAGAGGTTTTGTACATTGATAAATACAGAGGGTATCAAGGTTGATGCTAAGTAAATTATACAAATAGTATATACAAGTTACTCTAATCTGGAAGTTCCTCAATCAGATCATTCTCATTGTAATTGTTTGTCATTTATCAGTTAAAAATAGATATATTTTTTCTTGCATTGGGAATTATATATTGTTCAGTGTAAGTGTAGCAAGGACAAAGCCAGAAACCACTGTTGGATGTGCGTGACCTTTGATCCGAGAAATCGTCATTCCACCACAATCAACACAGCCACATGGGCTCGAGAATACCTTTGAAAACTATTGTCATTCAACACAGTCCACAACTCCATCCAGAACATGTCACGGAGATTGTATTACACAAGGAAGACGTCCGATGAGTCCACTTTTAACTGCTTTTAGGGGAAAAAAAAGCCATCTGGTTCTGTATGTGATAGATGAGAAAGACCATGCAGGTTATCAGAGATAGGTTAAAAAGCCAGCATATGTGACGGCATGGGTACAGACATATGCTGCCATGAAGGTGGCCTCTCTTCCGGAGAGGGTCATGATTATTTCAGCAGGACATGCCAGACCTCATTCTTCACGTGGCTTTGAGGACACACAGTGTGTGTGCTTGACCAGCCCGCCTGCAGTCCACATCTGTCTCCCATAATGAAAATAGATAAGGCACCACGTAGAGGAGAGTTAGACAACAGACAACAAAGGCCACAGACTGTTGAGCAGCCAGACAATCTTGTTTTCAGCCAGAACTGAAACAGGTTCTTCCTATCTCCCAAATTAGAGGCCTCAGTTCACATACTATTCAGAAGAGTAAATTAAATGAAGCATGAAGTAAATCAATCATAAAAAAGGCCCAATTCCTATCAAATTCTAGCTTTTATCATGAACACAGTGAAGTTTCCCTTGGCGGAAATGTGATCTCAAATGAAGCTTCTGGTATCAGCTCCCATAGTAATTTCCAAACAAATGCTAATACAAGCACGGCACATGATCCTAATGTGAAATTTCTTTCGCAGCTTTCGCTCCACCGGACTCTGGAGTTTGTAATTGTGCTGCACCTCCTCCTCTGCAGGTAGGTCTCCAGTTCTGCCGCTCACTCATTTATCTAAACAGATTCACACAAAGTAGTCAAATCAATGTAAAGTTGTACAAGAAAGTCAAAGTTGTTTTTAGTAAATTTGTCAGTTTAGATCCTTTTTTCTTTTTCAGCTTGTGTGCATAAGGGGTTTAAGATTGTGCTGCCTATAAAATCCTGTAAATCCTCCACTTTGGCTGTAGCTGGTATTGGGTTAGGAATGGGTCAACCCTGCTACTTGTGGCTTTTGCTAATTTTTAAATCTCATCAATCTCTACAGAACATGGGATAAAACTCCTCAAATCCTGCCCAACCTTACCTATTTTACAATCACATGCTTCCTTTTCCCCTGTTGATGAGCTGATGAGGGCCAGTGGAGGTTTTTTTTATCTAGGTTGGATCGAGAACTAGGGCAGTCTCTTCGATGAGACATCAAGAGTCTTCAAGGTACAGAAAGATGTCCAGATTCCCTCTTCAACCCCAGTTCCCCAAAAGTTGTAATGCCGTCTAAAAATTTAAATAACCCTAAAATTATTTTAAAACATTTCTTTAAAAAGTTGGGGGAAAAAAGGCTGGAAAACTCAGATAAACAGCTGGAGGAACATGTTGCAACTTATCAGGTTAATTGGCAACAGGTCAGTAACATTACTGGGTATAGAAAGAGCACCTTAAAGAGGCAGAGTCTCTGAGAAAGAGCGACGGGCAGAGGTTCAGTCATTCTCCTCAGTTTTCTAGACATATACTGACAATGCTGTGCGGAGATGCACTAAAATGAGTTCATATTATCCGTGAATTTTTAACTGAATGAAGCCGTTCTCAACTGATGAACGTGAAGCGAGGGCAGCTCTTTCTTGTGGCGTTGTACAATGTTGAACGTATGATAATGAGTCATGAATGCACGCAGCCCGAAGTCACTGAACTTTGCAAGAATCTCTGCACCAGACAGAGTGGTAACAATCATATGTGCAACTGATGCAAATGCAGCTATAGATGAGCAGAACCAGCCCTGCAGCAGGCAGCGTGACCGAAACTGACGAAACCAAAAGCCGAGTTCAGAAGAGAGCTATAAAGGGTTTATTAAGGCCTGCCAGCTGAACCTAAAAGATGTAATATATGACTTTGCACTAAAGAAAGCCAGATGTGAACACTTGTAATGTAAGCAGAACTTTAAATTTGGCCTTGGTGCAAACATCTGCGCTTTCACCGACTCAGTGTGAAGCACTGCCACTGTGTGTGATTTATGTCTGCTGTGGTCACACAGCTGCTGATCTGTTTCCTTAGTTTCCTTCAGGCGTCTTTAGCGGTCGCTGTTTAATTTGAAGTTGCAATTTTCCCCCCCACTGCTGAGGTTAGTTTGAGGCTAATTGTGGGACAGAAGTGTTTGTTGTGAGACTTGTGGTGGATAATACGCCTTGATTGGTGTGCATTAATGTCGACAGTGGGGCAAAAGACAGGGGGAAAAAAATGACTTTAAGGGTTGAATTCAACCAAATAAAGTAGAGTAAGCACTAATAACATCTTTTCTTTTATCTCTTTGTTTTAGAGTTTAGATAAAATGAATAAATGCAGAGATGTGCATACATCGGCTCAGATGGCTTCATACCACTGTTCCATATAAGGAATGAATGTGAACTAGTTAATACTTTAAAATGAGGAACTGTGAACATGAACCAGTTCGGTTTAATTTTGAATGAATTGAACTTTGAAATAGTTCTTGTGAAGTGGGAACTTGTGCATCAAATTCAAGACGAGCTAATGTTTTGAATAAAATAGTAAAATGTCTCACTTTCAACATTCTCTCTTATTGTTTTTCTTGTGAATTAAATATTGTTTTATGATATTTACAAATCACTCCAGTCTGTTCTCATATGCATTCAGACTTTTTTGGGACTTGGGGTTGAACTTAAGCCCTTAGGACCGACTCTATTACTTTGTCTGACCAATCGTGAACTCAGACACAAAACTAGATGCATTCTTCGTGGTGTAAAAGAGGATGTGTCATGAGATCAACTTGTGGCTGAAACATGCCTTTCTCCTTAAAAATGAGGAATATTGCTTTTTTCTCACGTGTAGAAATCCAATTTGCATTCACACACACACACACACACACACACACACACACACACACA
This sequence comes from Odontesthes bonariensis, assembly GCF_027942865.1. Taxonomy (NCBI): domain Eukaryota; kingdom Metazoa; phylum Chordata; class Actinopteri; order Atheriniformes; family Atherinopsidae; genus Odontesthes; species Odontesthes bonariensis. The sequence continues at coordinate 10,699,391 of NC_134524.1, read as the reverse complement.
CACACACACACACACACACACACACACAAATGCTTGTTTTTCATTATCAGTCTTGATTGACCATCATTCGTCCCTTTGCCCCTCACCCTGACCCCAAACCCCAAACCTAACCCTAAATCCTCGAAAACCCCTTTAAACACGTGGGGTTCCCCCCATTTGGTCTTCTCAAAATATGCTTAACCTTTCTGAATATACAAAAAAAGCACACACACACATTAGAGTGTTTTTAACCATTAGTAACACAGTTAAGTCTCTACTAAGTTAACAACTCAACAGATTTAAAAAATGCAAACTCTGTTGAAGGAACAAACAGCTGATTTGAAAAAGTAAAAAGCTCATCATGAGTAATCAACAAACATTTGTGAGGAGTCGCTGCCGCAGTTCACCTCTCACCTATATCTGGTCAAACTGTTAAGCAGTCCAGAGGCACATACACGACACGACCACAGAGTTTATTGGTCTGTGACAGGTTAATCATTACGGTTTTGACAAGTACAGAGAGGATCTGAGACTTACTTTGCACTTTTCTTTTTCCTGTGGCTCCCATGTTTGTGCCTTTTTGGGACTTCCTCAATGAGACTGCCCTTCCTGCTCTTCTCGTGCACGTGCTTTCGCTTTTATTGGTTTCTTTTTGGTTCACTCTTTCGTAGACATGAGCAAGTCGAAGCAGAGACCAGAGAGCCCGGCCGGTGAGGCAGAGGGTCCCGACGGAGGCTGGGGCTGGGTCCTGGTTGCTGCCATGTTCATCAGCACGAGCCTCGTGTTCGGCCTGATGCGCAGCTTGGGCATCTTCTTCGTGGAGTTCGTCCACTACTTTGAGGAGAGCGCTCAGGCCATCTCCTGGATCTCGTCCACCGGCCTGGCAGCACAGCAGTTCTTCAGTAAGTCGCTGACGCATGTTAAAGTATGAAAGTGCTGCTTTCAGTGACAGCATGCGTGTTTATCTAAATAATCAGTGGATAATGAGTTTATGAATTAATCCACTTTTGCATTGACACAACTGTGAAAGCAGGCAGCTAATAGAAGAATTATTCATTCCGGGGGCTCATTTACAGGGGCTGCATCTCAATAACCCCATAAAAAGCACTTTTTGATCCCTCAATACAAACTCAATCTTTGCAGCCATGCATTGTTCACTTTTCTTAATTCAATTCAAATTCAATTCAAAAATACTTTATTTATCCCAGAGGGAAATTAAATGTTGATGTAACAGGGTTGTCCATAATTCTCTTGATTTTATCCAAAATCCTTCTTTGTATTATTGTCTCCAGAGTTCTACACAGTCGTCCCCAGAACAGAACCAGCCTTCCTTATCAGGTTGTTGAGTCTTTTTAGGTTTCTAGTCTTTTTAATGTCATAGAGGAAACCACAGAGGCTCTCAAGATATCAAATACATCAGGCTGAGTTTAAGGTAAATGTGTGTAAAACATAGGAGAAGACGTCCTTTGACTGAATGATAGAGGCATAAAAGCCTTGTGGTGTCACAAACACTGAACAGTTTGAATAGAAGAGTTAGAAGAGATTGGGGCTGATTGTGCCACACTGGTTGGAAAAAGACACTTTTGGCGAACCTAAATGTTTGTGGGATGAGGACTTCTGTCAGGGGGATAAAATGCAGATAATTCATAGAGATGTGTGTGTGTGTTTGTTTTGCAGGTCCACTGGGTGCAGCGCTTTGCAACGCCTATAATACCAGGATGGTGGTGATGGCGGGAGGCTTTCTTGCTGCGCTCGGCCTCATACTCGCCTCACAGGCCACCTGCCTTGTTCACCTCTACCTCACGATGGGGTTAATTTCAGGTGACCCTCAGAGTCAGCTACATTTTTTTTAAAAACACCCCACGTGTACTTTTAGATGCTTTGAGGAGCAGGACGAGACAGACAACTCCTCCAAGTGCTACTATGAGTTAAACAGTCCTTGTGCTTCAACTTGAGTAGATTTACAACTGATCTTTAAGTCACTTTCAACACAACATCAGTCCTTCAGTATGAAAAGTCTTTTGTTTAACCTTTCAGGGCAGCCTGGTGACAGGGTGAAGGAGGCTTCTCTCACATGTTTGTCTAATCTACGTCACCTTCTAAGTTTCTCTTATTGATGCAGTTCATTTTTCTTCATTTTGACTGATTTTAGAGGTGTGTAGACTTGCTGTTAATCATTTCACCACAATAGTGACCTGCAGGGGCCAAAGCTGACCTCACAGTGCACTCCATGTACTCTGTCCTCCAGGTTTAGGTTGGGGGTTGGTCTTCAGTCCCATGGTGGCCACAGTGATGGCTCACTTCACCCGCCGGCGGACCCTGGCTTTGGGACTGGGGTTCTCCAGCATCGGCATCTCCTCCTTCGCCTTTAACCCGCTCTTTCAGCTGCTGGTGGAGACGTACGCCTGGCGAGGCGCCCTGCTCATCCTTGGGGGCCTCAGCCTAAACATCGTGCCCTGCGGAGCCCTCATCCGCCCGCAGCCCCGATCGAAAGCCCCAGAAAAGGTAGACCAGATCTATCCAACTGGATATGAATGTGTGGTAAAACTCCCGCCAACGTTTCCCATCTGTTGAAAGTTGAGGTTAGGGTTGGCCATTCAGAACCTATCCCCCTGAGCAAAAATGAATGAATGAATTAAAAATTGACCTTTCTAATCTGAGTCTGTCGTTGGTTGTAAATTCAATTCAGTTTGATATTTGATTGAATTGGTGTGCTGAGGTACCAGATTAGTTTTGGGGAGTTATTCGGTCCCTGTATAACCAAAGTAAGATAACCAAAGTCCACAAAAATGTGGACACAGCTCTTGTCACCGACCCCGTTTGTGGTATTCATGGCCAGGATCTGAAGGCGTAGTCGGGGAGAGGAGGGCATTCGGACGCTGTCTGAGAGCTTTTTTCTGTAAAGTGACGATGAAGCTCAGTTTCTTTGTTCTTTTCCTTCCCAGCAGGTGGACTCTCAGAGCAGGTCTTCATGGGCTGATGTGCTGCAGCGAGTCTCTTCCTACCTGGAGCTGTCGCTGCTCTTTGAGAGGCCTTACGTCACCTACACCCTGGGCATTACCCTCTTTAACGTGGGATACTTTGTGCCATATTTCCACCTGGTGGCCCACAGCCGCCTGGCTGGCTTCTCAGAGTACCAGGCTGCTTTTGTCATGTCAGCTGCAGGTGCCACAGACATTCTGGGACGAATATTGTCAGGCTGGTTCTCGGACCTGGGCCACTTTCGGCTCATTCACTTGCTGAGTTTGTGGACGGCTCTGGCGGGAGTGTTCATCATGCTGCTGCCTGTGAGCTCCCTGACTGGTTCCTACGCTGCACTGATGGCGATCAGCCTGCTTTACGGCTTCTGCTCTGGAGCCCTGACCTCGCTGGCATTTGCAGTTGTGCCGAAGATTGTGGGAGTCGAGCGCACGATGGGGGGCCTCGGGCTGCTACAGCTGATAGAGAGCGGTGCTGGTCTGCTGGGGGGTCCTCTGTCGGGTAAGAGCACTCTGAAGGAGCCATGATGAAGTGTCAGAGGAAGAACACAGCATGATAAAAAGTCAGGGTTGATCACAGAGAATAACAGCACCACACCTTTAGTGTGCAGCTGCTGTTGATGTCGGTCACCTTGTGACCCGAATCAGGACATAAACACAAGTTTAGACACTGAAACTGAAAGTAGTTCAACATTAAGTGAGAGATGTGACTCATTTGGACTTTAGAATCAGCATCCCGGTTATTATGGATAATCCTCTGCTCACATTCTCAAAGGAAAAGGAGAAAATAGAAACATTATATGCTGCATATTATAGTTTTTCTTCAGAAGTCTGTGTTGACCTTTAAAGATGCTTTATAGAGAATCGTCTTGATCTTAATAGCTTTGTAGTTCGTAGAGTATTTTGTTTGTACAACGATCTATCAGCGATTAGACTTGTGAATGTATGTGAAAACTTTTCTATACTTTGAGATTTAAGTGTTAAATTTACCTTTTTTGTTTCAAAAGTTTCCAGAAAGATTAAATCCTTTTGGTGCAGCAGGTTTATCTGGTTTAACAAAGGTGATCCAACCGTAATAAACCATTTAACCAGCCTGATACTGGCCTGCATTAGTTACCAAAACCTTTTACAACTTCCCCGTTGCCATGGTTATGCATCATAACAGATGTAAAGAGTTACCAGCACAAAGTCCTTCCAAACCAGTAATAATAAATCAGCGCGTTCACAGAAAAAGATGCTTAAAAAAGACACCACATGTCCACATGTGCAGCAGGCTGCCACTCGTGGGTGTTTTCGACCATTTTGTTGATATGTTCTGTGTTTAACGTGAAGCTTTTGATCTGATCTGTCTCCGTGTCCAAAGGCTTTCTGAAGGACGTCACGGGCAACTACGTCGCCTCCTTCATGGTCGCGGGCTCTTTCCTGCTTCTCGGCACGCTGACCATGGCCACCCTGCCTCACTACTTCTCCCCCACAGATCCACCGCCTCCTCAGAGACGCTCCCCCGCAGACACGAGTAAGAGTTTACACCCAGAGCTGCGACAGATGAATAGGTTGCCCTCTGACTTGAACAATCAGACAGCGGAACATTCAGGCAGGTGAAGTAACCGGCCTCTTACTCCTGAGGACATCATCAACATGGATTTCGTTGCTCAGTTGCGTTATACCTCAGAAGCTCAGATCTAAAGTGAAGACTGCCATCAAATCTATCATTTCAGCTCACTTGACTGAGACCGTAAGAAGTCGACATCTTCAAGTTCGCTGCTTTAAGCGTCTCCGGTGTATTAAATGTTTAAATTTCATGAATTATCTTTTATATTGGTCAACAAAACTATAATCTGCCCATCGTGGTGGATTTACTAAAGCACTGTGAAGCCTTCCGCTGTCTGAGCACATTATCTCTAAAAAAGTGCTCACTTCGGCTGTTCATAGTTTGAAGAGATTTAGTCAAATTTCAGTTTAAACTAGTAGTTTGTGAATCTTGTAGTTATTTATTTTTATTTTTTTAAATGAAAAGGGTTTTATAGGAATGTGAACCATGAATAGATGATAAAATCACCACAGCTCTGAGATTTAGAGTTGTGGTCCTCTGTAGGACAGAATCTCAGGTTTTAAAACAGGATTTAGATTAGATTAGATCAACTTTATTGATCCCACAACGAGGAAATTCAGTTGTCGTTAGGTTTTTATTGTGTTTAATTGTTTCATGTCCAAAATGACTGTAAACCAAATGATAAACAATAAACCTGGGCTAGGAAATACTAGCTTTAATACTACAATGAAATGTGTTTATGCTAATGTATGTATCAGGAACTGTGCCTGCTGCACCACAGAGTGCGTCTCACTGTTCACGCAGATTTATTATGCAAAGCTCAGACGGAGCGTCTGGTAACAGCCTTCTGAGCCTCAGGAATTTCTCCTTCCACCACCGCATTTTGTTGCTCTGCGGGGGAACAAGACTGCGTTGTCTCAAGTGCACTTTCGGATGATACATTCATTTTGTGTTCTTAAGCACTCTGAACTTGTGTAAACCATAAGCCAAGACTGCCTTTGTAAATCAGAGGTGTTTGGCTTTGAGAGCAGCTGGATTAACAGTGTGTATTCAGCGAGAACAGGGTCACCGTGAACTGCTGGACACACGGACTGTTTGGTTAATACTTGACCAGGGTGAAGTAGTCTCTTTCAATGTTAAGTTATTCTGAAGCTGAAATATCTTTTATTACACTCAAACTGTGACCTTCTACTCTTGCTTTTGGTATAATGTGTCTTTTTATGTAGTAGTGGTCTGTACCATGTTAGGCAAGTGTTCTGTGATGATGGTGGCGCCCTCTGCTGGGCTGAAACAATCATTTAAAATTACCCAACAACTCATTCCGCAGATACAGATGCAAACCCATCAATTAAATACACTTAAATGTAAGTTTGTACTGTGGTTTATTTGATCTCAATACAAATTTAAAGTACCTGACATACTGTAGACAAAATAACAAAAACGTTGTCTCTAATGTATGGAACATATCTGAAAACTTTCCACCTTGATGGGAAACAACGTAACTTTTTTTTTGCAACATTGATGTCCACTTCTGACAAAGTTTTTCACTTTTTTTCATGTAACAAGTCAGTAGAAAAAAAAAGCAGAACAACATGAAAACAAACCTTTTCAGTTCAAAAGAAAGAAAAAACAAACTGGTTTTAATCAGCAAATGTTGGCAGAGTGATGGTGTCGCCCTCTGGGAGACATTAAGACACCTCATGCTGGACTCATAAAGCGGTTCCAGTGTTTCCACTTGGACACAATTGTTCTGCGCTGACGTGCTCATAGAAAGAATTCACTGTTTGGCGCGTTCATTCCCTCTGAAGTCAGCACCAGCTGAGCTGTGACTGAACATGTGGCAGGAAGCCAGGGAGAAAGTGTGTGTCTGCATGCCCGAGAGCTGAATCTTTTGTGTGCGTGTGTGTGTGAAAAAACATTGGTTTGAAGCTGTGAAATGTGTACAGATGGATGAGGATGAGGTGGAGGCAGCGGCCGGTTAAGTTTTGGGGTCTGCGCTGCGGCGTTTCAGCTTCTCTGGGTTGTTTGAGGCCATATGCGAAAAGTCTCTGAAAATGTCCTGGTAGGTTTCGTCACCTGGAAAACAAGACACGAGCCTTGAAACTGGAAGTTTTGTGGAACAGTTAAAGTCTAAAAGCCAAAGAGTCTGCCAGCTCTCCGAGCACATCCTCGGTTTTAAATCAGACACATCTGCTTTCATCAAAAGCTATGATTTCAATCCCAACGGCGGAAACTCCCAACAAACATTTCCCAAACACATCAGGAGTTGAAGCTCTAAAGCATGATGCATGCAACAGAACAACACAAAAACACACACATAAAGGCATGCACAAGCACTTTACCTCGTAATATGCTGTAGGTGGCACACTGCACAAGCAGTTGAGACCAGATGGACATCTCAGCGGGCAGAGGGCAAAGGCACACGAGTGCACATAACAAAGACAGACAATGAAAAAGCACAGCACGTCAACCACTGACCAGCAGTCGTTTTGAGCAGACAAACACATCACGTTTCCATTCCCTCATGACCAAAAACCGCACACAGTTTCCTCTAAAAAAGACTCAAGTCAAAGCAAAGTAACGACATCGATCGGATCGGCCATGAAAGGATAGACTTTGCAGCTTGAAAAAAAGCCAAAACGACAAAATGCAAACAAAAACCAGTTGTTGACCTTAAGATCGAGGCGCTGCGGCACAGAGCAGGACCTGGCTGGCAGCATGAAGTTCTCGTAAATAAAAACTGAACTGAGTCACTATTCACAGAATAGTGGGAGAAAAATTGTCCTCGAGAAAGAGCCAACACTGAATGTAGCTTATATAGATGGAGGAACAGTCCAATAAATACACAGATACATTAAAAACTGTCCGAGCACTGCGCATCCCGGATATAAAAAGTCCAAAATATACTGGAAATAGGCTGAGAAACGCCTAGAATTTATCACACCAGAGAGACACTGAAAACTTGTTGTTCTCTGTGTATTTGGATGTTTTGTGGGTTTCAAAGTGCAGAATGATGTGCGTTTACAATTCAAAGTGCATGTGGACTTCCTTTGTGGATGTGTGGTTTCTTATCATCCAGCCATGAATTTGTTTTCGTACCCTGTGTACCAACTTCTCGATCCACAAAAAAACGGTTGTTCGTCTTCACTGATCTGCGAATCGCTGATTGATTCATTTTAGCCCCGCTAGTCATTCAAGCCCCCGAGAGCCCAGCCACTTATATGGTTCTTTATAGCCTGAAGACCCTTTCTGGTGTGGGCCAGCCCACCTCCCGCCCCCCCAGGCACTCTCCCAGAACCCTGCCCCTCTGTTTGACCTGATTGGCCGAAGGCTCCGTCCATCTCGCGCATCTCCTTGTTCATTTTGGCGATCCGCAGCCTGAAAGACAGACGGACAAGTCAGAAGAGTTGCTGCTCGTCCCTAGTTTGCACGTTTGACGGGCAAACACTCACAAAGTGACGATGTCGGCGTTGGCGTTGTCCACGGCGATGGTTATGGGGTCTTTCTGGTTCTTGTCTTGGGCGTTGTAGTCGGCTCCTCGCTTCAAGAAGAGACAAACCAACCTGGAGAAGCAAGTAGAGCAGGCAGGGGTGCATGCAGGCGTGTAAGTTTAGGAGGTTTTACACTCCAGTGAGCAACAGGAGCTCAAATAACTGACGGTAATTATTAAAAACAACACAATCAGCATGTTGTAGATGATTTTCTCTGATTGTTTCACATCTTCTGTGTGTGATGACGTGTTGGTTGTACCCCGTGTGACCCAGGATGGTGGCGTGGTGCAGCGGGCGTCTCCCGTTGCTGTCCGCTTGGTTGACGTTGGCGCCGTTCTGCAGCAGGAACTCGCAGGCCGCCAGGGCGTTCTGACGGATAAACAGAGGTGAGCTGGTTTTCACACACAACAAGACTAAAACTGTTGAATCTCGCTCGTGGCGCCCAATGGCCGACATGACGTGAGGAGTTTTGTTATTCGGACAAAAACACCAGTCATCCTCGGGGCTCGTGGTTAAATAAATTAAAGAGCGCCATCTTTCTCCTCACCACAGAGACGGCCTGTATCAGAGGTGTGCTCGAGTCCTCGGCCAAGTTGACCCAGTTGACGTCAGCTCCGTGGGCTAGGGCGTCAGCCATGACGGGGAAGTTCTGCAGGGCTGCCGAGCGGTACAGCAGCGCCCCGGGATGAAGACCGCTGAGATCCTCCTCTTCTTCCTCCTCCTCATCTAAAAGGGAAGACGAGGGTCTGTCATCTGAACTACTGAGAAGGGTTTAATCTGTAATTTGGCAACTGTCGAGTCAGGCGATGCGTCTGCATTGTGTGTTTTATCTCACCTTTGTGAACGCTTGTATTATTCTTTTGGACAAAGTCGCTGGGGCTGAGCCCTGAGGAGAAAGACAGAGCCATGAAAACTGGTTTATCCTGCTGACTACCACAACACGCGCCGTCATCGGTTAGAGGAAAAGGTCACCGGGAGGATCCCAAAGCTTTGTGTCGTGTTAACCCTCAAATGCTGATGCGGTTAAATATAGCTACTGTTCTAAAACATTTAATTTCTTTTGAACTGCTAATCCCATCCAGATGCTTTAAAAAGTCAAGTGAATGTGAGATTCTGGGCTTTTCAGTGGTGTCACACTAGTCTCATTTTGGACATTCAGAAGTTTTGTAGTGAGGGTGGGAATCCATTTCAGGAGTATTGAGCCAAGTAGCAACTGTTGCTGATGCTTCGTCTCACCTTCCATGTTCTGACTGGTTCAAGATGGTAATGTTTAGGCATAGCTTTATTCATTTACCTCAATTTCTTCACCAATTAGGGTAGGTTTTAGTCTTTCTACTCACTTAGGGAAGGATAGATGTGGCAAGAGTTTAAAGGCCGGATTAACCATATGCCAGGGGCCCTCAGCCTCTAAAGGGCAGTGAGGGCACAAGCAAAATATCTGGTTATCTCTTTCAGTCTCTTATATGTTAAACTGTCTCTGCCCCTGGCTGCCTGTGACCCTCTCCTCATTGGTCAACCCATATGAGGCGGGTCAAAGGTGACGCCAATCAACGCGCAATGAGCAGGTTGCGTGATGTCATACACAATTAAGGACATCAGAAACACAGAAAATGTAAAGTATATCCCAAAATAGGATATTTTTACTTCTTCACTCCAGTGAATGTTACCAACTGTTCTGCTAAGGCAGCTTCCGTCACCGAGCGAGAACAGCTCAGCCAGCCAGGACATTTCTTCACTGCCGGCGTTAGCTAATGTCCACAACCCGGGATTTCGAAGATATTGTACACCAGTTTGCACATCCAAAGTCCAGAAAAATGCCAGTGTAAGATGTGTTTGCCAAATGAAATCAAGCATTTTCAAATTTAAACATGCACTTCCCCATTATTTAGGATTAAAACTGTATATTTTTGCCAGATTCTGTAGCATTTCTTTTTGTCTTAATGTCTAATTGAGAGAAATTGACAGATTTCCAAATGTTTATCTTGCACTAAATTGTTTAACCCTTGCCCGTCTTGTTGAGTTGTGATGTGACAAGTTGTGTTCTGTTTCAAAACAAGTTAAAATTATACAGATGATACTGCATTTTATTTATCTTTTCCTTGTGGTGGCTCCATGAAAATGCCTTAAATTGTTAATCGTTGTTAAGAGAAAACAGGCAGATTTCAGCACGTTTATCTTGCACTATAACTTGATGGTCCTTGTCTTGTCTGTGGACTTTCAATATATTTGGGTTGGGAATAGGTGTTGCTAAATAAATATTGGATGCTTTGAAAGTGGTTGCTTATTTATTTTTTTGTGAAAGTGGGTCAATTTTGCCAGATTATACTGATGCTGATGTGTTTTGTCTTCATAACATCATATGTGAGTGAGTGGCCTTGAAAAGAGGACATAGTGTTGCATTTGTAGTTCTATGAGCATTTGCACATCAAAATGCACTTAATGACAGTTTTTGAAGTATTGAGTATATTTATATTACTGTAATTTATACTGTATTTTGCCAGATTATGGTGATCCTGGGGTCGTGATCATGGGGCCCTTGAATATTGTTGCCCAGGGTGCAGCGAAGTGTTAATCTGGCACTGGGTGGATCTATAATAAGTAAGTACAACTTTCTAAATTAAAAAATCTAAACTTCTTGAGGTTTGTCTGACTTCACAGGATAAAAACTGATTTTTTTAATTGATTTCTGGATACTGAAACTTAAGACTCGAGTCAGGCTCCACAGTAAAAGGCTCCAGGAGGAAACGGATCCACCCTGATCACCGTTTTTCCCAGGGTGGGTTTACCTGTGTTGCGAGCCAGCGTGGCTCGGTTGGGTTTGGGTTTCAGAGGTGGTCGCGGTGTGGTCCGATCCTGCGTGGTTGCTCTGGTTCTCCTGGCGCTGGATCGCCTCAGCGGGGGGTTCCTGCCAGTCTCAGGCAGCTTTTGGATAAACTTCTTTTCAACATATTTTGATCGAATCCATGACTCTTTGTCTCCTCTGAGGAGCAAAAAAAAAAAAGAGATGAGGGAAATGTGTAATTCTCCGGCAACTTTGGTTAAAAACAAGACTCAAAATGCTTCGCAAACTGAAGAATATGAACCATTATAATATAAAAAGCCCAAGTCAATAAGATAAGGCACTTGTTTGTCATTCTGTGTGTAGAAAATAAGGACAGCACAAAGCAGCCTCAGACACTCTCCGGATGTTACAACGGCAACCATCCGCATCATGTACCTGTACCATTTCCTGTCTGCTGCAACACGACACAGAGCAGAGACGAGGAAGTCGAAGAATGAGTCTAAAAGCAGGAGTTGGCTGCGCATTTGTGAACCGCAGACATCTTAACAGAGCACACATCTTTATAACACACCTACTGAACAACTGATCTCAACACATTTCTTCTGAGTTGCTGGAGAGAAGAACTCTGACGGATGTGTCCGGCCGATCCCAGCTTGGATTTTATGAACTTACTGGAGATCATGGACTACTTTAAAAGTGTGTAAAAATCTGCTTTGCAAAACAGACTTAAAATGAGAATAAAACTCATAAAACAACCCGACAAATCAGCCAAGAACAAATTAGGTGCTTTTAGCTTTAACCTTCAGCTCCAGGGGAGGGAACAGAATCACCCAATCAGCTTTAATAGATCAAGACCTTTTTGGTTGTGGTTTCACTGCCTTTAAAAATCATTACAAATGTCTCTTTACAGAAATGGTATAGCTGTGCTCTGCAGCCAAACCAAAGCCCAGGTAAAGGATCGTTAGTCTCTTTCAGTACTGAGATGAATTGAATTGAAATGAATGCTTTTTATACAGATGTTACTTTTGACACAAATCTTTCTGCTTCTATTATTTAAAACGTAGCTGTGTGGGGTTGTGTGCTCATGTGACAAAGCAAAACATTCGGCAGATCAAGACGCATCTTCAGATGCAGTGACTCATTAACAGGTGAGTCATAAACAGATCCAACTGTGATACCAGCCAAATCAGGGTTTAACAGCCAATGAGATGTATACAAGTCCAATTAATCATCCATTACAACCCTTCATTATGTTAACAATCTTTAAGGTACGCACATTAAAATATGGAGTACAATGAACATGGTAAACAGTGGCTTTTATAAGGATAGAAGTCATCAAACTTAGGCTTTTATTTGGGCTCTTATCTCAGGCTACATCGAGGTTATGTGTTTTAAATACGAGGAGCCTTTCATGTGACAATATCTGCCGTGTAAAAGCAGTGAAATCCTCTTTAATGTTTCTACATCGGATCACATTGACTGTTCCGTACCTTGGACTGGAGGGTTGGGGCTTCTTGATGGTAATCTCATCAATCCGAGCCTCGTAGATCCTGTTGATGACCGTGTTTCCCAACTCACACATCAACTTAAAAGCAGCAAAGATAGAAGAACAAAGTTAAATTGTTTCCACTCTAACTGCTTTCTGGGGAGAGTTGAGTTAAAGAAAGCTTTAAATAAATCCCTTGCATGATCATTATTCTCACAGGAACTTTTTGCCAACACAGAACAAGCCATAATGAGGTTTTTATTAAACGGTTAAATTACCTTAATGAGCTCTGGCTCCCAGGAGTCAAGAGTGAGGGAGCGCACTTTGGAGAAATGGACCCCGAGGCTCCTGTTAAAGACGGAAACCAGTGAAACACAGGATTAAAGCAGAGTGTGTGGGACTGTAGTCGCCCAGCTGTCTTAATGAGGACCAGTTTGAGTTTTAGACCATCAGAGTGAGGACATCATGGAACCAGGAGGCCTTTTAGGGTCATAAAGCTACCACACAAAAATGTCTACCTGTGTATTCCCGAGCAGACGATGCACAGCGTGATGCCCAGGTTGATGGAGGCCCAGTCCGGACCGGGCTCTCCGCAGTCGCAGCACTGCCTGTTCCCCGGGATGGCCTGAACCTCTTCCAGCGCCTTGCGGCCGTCGTTCTCCTGATCTGCGCCTCCTCCGCCTCCTCCTCCCAATAAGCTGCTGGCCGACACCGAGCTGCAGCGCTGTCTCTGATAACGAGAAGAGAAGGATGAAGAAACGCACAAAGACAACAACTTCCTAAATAAAGAGTGTGTGTGGTCCTCACGGGGCTGTGTGTGTCCTCTCTGTGCTCCTGGAAGGCTGAGGCGATGCTGTTCTGGACGGCGCTGATCCACCCCTGCTGCTGCCTCTCTGAGTCCGCCTGCAGCAAACAGCACCTACGCACGCACACAAAAACGCCGCAACACTTTTTCTTTTAAGCAACTCTCAAATGCGCCACCCCTCCCGTGCGGGCTAATAGTGCAGATGGAAAAGCCCCACCGTGTCTAAAGTGCACGTACGCAGTGAAGCGCATGAAGCCGTGCGCCCACGTGAACTCACTTTGATGGGGACACCACTTCAAAGCAGAACCGCCTCTCATTTTCAGTGCTGGGCTTGACTGTGCAAAGACGCAAGTCCTCCACCACGACTGTGGGCTGATCCTGACGGAGACATGGCCGAGGAAAACATGACGTCGCCGCGGCGATTTCACAGAACTCCCTCCTCTTAAGGAACTTGTGCAAAACTTACCTTGAACTTCTTCTGATACACCAGCTGATTTTTCTGAATTGAAAACCAGCGTCTGAGGTGGAGAAAGAACACAGATTATTACGTGTGAACACACACGGATCACAGTTTGAGACCCAATGATGGAGGGGGGGGGGGGGTGGATTTGGTGGTAAATGTTGTACCTGCTCCAGGTCTTGAAGGCATTGCTGGCCCTCTTATAGAGGTATCCCTCCATTGCAATTCCGTTAGCTGCGTCAGCATTGAAATCCATGATGGAGTCATCATAAGACATGTCCTTAAAACATTAAAGAGACGCCGAGTCACTCTGTCGCTCTGTATCGACTGGTTTTGTAAGGTGAAAGCGGTTATTTAAAACTCCTCCAATTAGCATTCAGGGTTAAAGGAGCAGCAGATACTCAGGTACAGACGTGCTGCTATTCAAAATTTGGAGTCTACGTTACCCACAACGCATCCAAAATGCCACCAAACAACTAATGCGACACCAAAGCAGCCTCTGATGAGAAAAATCTGAGGTCTGGCCTTTTAAGTTGTACGCTTTCGTAACCGTGTTACCTTTTTCTTGATTGCTGCATGTCTTTGCTCCATGTCCCTCTTCTCCCTGGCAGCGTTCAGGACGAACTGTGTGTGCTGTCGAAACAGAAACATACATTATTCATATCACCCTACTTTAGTTCAGGATGAACAGTCTTTAAAAGCCAGGGTGTCTTATTTTGTACTTTTACTCAGGTGATGATGATGCAGCGCCCTGCCCAAAGACGCAGCAGTAATCCATCATACGTGTAAAACCTCGTTATTCAATAAAGAACCTCCTACAGTAATATAAGTTGCTCTAATCTGCTTGCACTGGTGAGTTTGAGACAGAAAACAGAACACACAAAGAGGTTTCTAATGTGAATCTAATGAAAATGGCGGCATTAGAAGGAAAAAAAAACAAACCCGTTGCTAAGAAACCTGTGACACACCTACCTTAAAATGAAACTCAGACACGTGGCCAAAAGCATTCACAACAAGGATGTTATCATGAGATCAATAGAAAATACAATGTACTGATATTTCCATTCTTTTATAACATCATGACTATCATGGACACAGGCATATCAGACCTGTGCTTACTGTATAACTACAGTTATATTACTTCTGTCTTCCATTTTTCCCTTTTCCTTTCCACCTATCTAACTGCATTTCCTTTACCCGAGGACAATGTACCCCTTTTCTCATGTCCTCTCCAACATGTTTGGTTCTGAACAGGAGAAAAAAGGGAGATTATCAGGTTGGTTATCTCTCCTGCAGGTTTTTCTGGAAACAGGAATTAGGAAGCGTTCAGCTTCTTTGTGCGCGTGGTGTCAAATCCAAGAGCAACACAGGAAGTCTCTTTTGTAAAGATTCTGTTTTGTGTATGGCTTCAGAATCTTTCCATTTCTGTCTCATCTGCTCATTCTTGTGCATCTTGTTTCCCGTTAAAAAGAGGAAACAAGAGACTTGCTGTGGTTTGCTTCGGCCAGTGAGCATTTTCCCCCCTTTTGCTTCCAGTTTTAAATTATTTTCATTTCAGAAAAGACACTCGGTGACGATACAGCTGAAGCTCAGGGTTGACGGTGCAGAAAAGTTGCTCATGTTTCCGGGGACAGAGAGCGGGAACCGACACATGCAGACATGTGAAATATTTCCTGTTGTTGCTCACTTTTTCCTGTCACGATGAACCTGTGATGTCATCTTGTGACTCTGCACCACCCCACACAGTTCGCCAACTTGGATTTAGTTTCTCCAAGCAACATTTTATGTCTTCTAACTACCACGTTGCCTTTTACACATCCACACGCACATGTTTTTTGTTGTGTTCAGCATATCTTAAGAACATCCTCTGTATGTCAAAACAAATGCAAACAGTTTGCAGACTTTATTTGTTAACTTAAAATGGGATACCGTTTAATTTAGGCCGTGATAATACGAGGCGTGCTATCAAACATGTGACAAGAGGAAAAGTAAAGTAGAGATAAAGCCCAAACAAACTGTCACATAATCTTGGAAGAACATAAACGACAGCCTCATGTCACCCTCCAGGCTCCTTGTTTGCAAATGCTCACCAACATTAAGTCAGAAGGAAGAAGTGAGCAAAGCAGCCTATAAACGGCTGTCAGGCTGACGAGGATATAACCACATTACAGTGTTCAGACCCGCTTTAAAAGTTATCTGGAAGCTCTTTGAGCAGCAAACGGAAACACTTAAAGCTCTGTTTCTTACATTGACTTGAGAAGAATGTTGGAAAACTCTCAAATTTATATGAGAACTGATTGATGGATCATGGATCTAATTACTGTAATTTGGTTGGAATATCATGTGCCGGTACAGTCACGTGAAAAAGAAAGTGGATTAATTTGAAATTCTAAGGCTTAAAATATCAGAACATTAAAAAACACAAAAACAATACTGCCTCAGATGAACATCAGTACTAGAACACTTACACGGTGTCCTTAATTATTCAACAAAAACTAAGATAAATGCCCAGTTACTGGTTTCAGCAGAACTAAGATGCAAGTAAGTCGCATTGTACTTGATTAACTGATCATCAGAAAGTGTGAACACCTGTATAAAAGCAGAAGTGTTGGCAGTTTGCAAACACAATGCCAAGGAGGAAAGACATCAGCAACGATCTTAGAGAAGCTTGGACTGTTGCTGCCCATCAATCTGGTTGAAGGCCATTTTATTATTCAGATTATTCACAAACAGTCTTCCCAGGAGTGGACGTCCCAGTAAGTTCACCCAAAGGTCAGACAAACAAAATAAAAAAATCTAAAAATATCTTTTCCAACACAATCACACAATCATCAGCCCAAACACTGATTAGACTAATAACAGGCTAATGGTAAATGAGCTGAGCTAAGCTAAGCTAAGCTACATTTAGAACTTTATTATTACGGTGTACATTACCAAAGCTACAGCGAGCAACACCTTTTGAGTTGGAGGTATTGTTACCATGTCGTTTTAGTTAATCCATGTCGACATCCTAAGCAAATGTGACATGGTGCGCATCCTAAACGGAGTTGTAATACAGGAAGTAATTACCTCTTCGTTCAGTTTTTGACGATATTGGTCCAGCTCTGACAGCGACTGGTGGCCATGTTGAAAGAACTGGGCCTGGGCCTCCATCAGTGACAACATCTGACAGGATGCATAAAAAAAAAACAGCGTTCAGACACACAGACCTCCTAAAAACAAGTACAGTGAAAAACCTGCGCCATGAAGACACATTATACGGTGTCAGTTTACAAGAACACAACAAAAAAGGGGAGCTGAGAACACGGAGGTGGAAACTTACCGCCGACAGAATGTCCGTCTTCTTTTTGGCCTCGATGACGTTAATCTGAAACAAAGGGAAGCAGCGGTTACACACATTTCCCTGACCAGAGAAACTCACTGGGCAGCTGGGAGCCACAAGACTGCAGAGAAGTCCCACAGCAAACCTGTTATCATTCAAAACACACCGACAGTCAGATGTGCTGCTGCGTTTTCTCACTCAGGGTGTTGCTGGTACCCGCATGACTGTCCAAGTTAAAGCAAACGCAGCACAGGTTTGACTCTCTGTTTAAGTAGGAACCTTTCTCACCTCCAGAACGTAGTCCAGGGCTTCTGATCGAAAAGTCTTGCGTGCGTTAAGCAGGGCGTTGCTCCCCTCCTCCACTTCGTGTTGCTTCCCTCGTGGAGCCTGAGCGTTCCTGGACAGCGCCCCCTCCAGGGTTTCGCTGCTGCGCTCAAACTCTTTTCGCACATCTTTGAACCGACGAACATCTCTGAGAACCCGGAACGGAAAACAAATTAGGAAGTTCTGATTGAATCGTCCGGGTTGTTATCAGTGAAATCTGAATATTCAGGAAAGCATAGACAACCCCTCCTTTTGAAATGAATGTGGCCATGTTGATGTGATTTCCATTTTTAAACCGCAGTCATGTGAACATTAGGAATACCCCCTTTCAATTATCAGGATGTAAAAAGAAAAAAAAAACTCACATGTTTGATATGTCACACATGACATATCAAACCATGTTTTTACTTATTTGATAAAAATAAGACAAAATGCAGGAGTGTGCGGAAAAACTAAGTGCAACCCATGATTCAACAGTTTATAAATGCACCTTTTCTGAATAACGTTATCAGTCTCTCGTTGTAGAGGAAGTCAGTCTCACTCTTCTTTACAGCGCTGCTTCAGCTTATTGAGGTTTGCAGCATTAGTTTATGCTCGGCTCTCTGAACGTCCCACCACAGCATCTCAGTCAGGCTGAGCTCTGGACTTTCACTGGACCGCTGCAACACTTTGATTCTTCTCTTTTTCAGACAGTCTCTTTTTCTGCTGTAGATCTGCTGCTGTGTTTGGGATCTTTGTCCTGTTGATGAGCCAGTTTCAGCCGAGGTTTAGCTGACTCTAGAACACTTTGGTATCCAGAGGAGTTCATGGTGGACTCAATGGCTGCAAGGTGCCCAGGTCCTGTGGCTGCAGAACGAGCCCAGATCATCAGCCCTCCACCACCGTGCTTGACAGCTGGTGTGAGGTGTTTGTGCTGATATGCTGTGTTTGGTTTCCTCCAAACGTGCTGCTGTGCATTATGAGCAAACATCTCCACTTTGCTCTGGTCTGTCCAAAGGACATTGTTCCAGAAGTCTTGTGGTTTGTTCAGATGCAGCTTTGCAAACCTAAGCTGTGTCGCCATGTTCTTTTTAGAGAGAAGAGGCTTTCTCCTGCAACTAGGGACGTCCTGATCTGATCACGTGGTTTCAGACTCGATCGGAATCGGACGTTACATCCCGATCAGGGATCGGATATGTAGCCTTTCTATATATGTATATTTATTCTCATTATTATTATTATTTTTTTTTAATCAGAACTATAATATTTCAAAACAAATGGGAAAAAATAACAGCTTAGTATTTACTGTACTGTGGTGGTACGGAGTCAGACCGACTCAACACACAGAAGCAACGGCATGACGTCACTTTGCTGCGTAGCAGAACATGGCAGCAGCCTGAAGCTGGGGGCGTGAATGTCTGCGGTGTGGAGGTATTTTTTTCTTCTTAAATATATTAAAAAAAGTCAGGGACATCCTGGATCTGTTTCTTTGCTGTTCTTCATTTCTTTAATGTACTGTAGAAGTATCAGATCGGGACTGGATATCGGCAGATACTCAAAATAAAAATAAAAACCTGATCGGGACATCCCTACCTGCAACCCTTCCAAACAAGCCATACTTGTTTAGTATTGACTGCTATTCACCATCTTTATTCATGTGGCAGCTCTACGGGTGTTCTTAGTTTCTCACACACTCCTTCTGCATTTTGTCACCGCTTTTGTTGAACAAATATATCTGGTGTTGTTGTTCGTCTGAGGTTGTATTTACCCAATTCTAAGGCCTGGTGGGAACTACATTTTTTTAATTATGTGCTGCAACATTAACCCTTACAAACCAAAGAAGGTCTACTTTCTCTTTTACATGACTGTATATTGAGAGGAAATAAGTTCTAGAGAACCTGGTCATTAGTCTAGATCATTTACCTGCAGATTTCAGTCATTCTCTTGTTTTCATTTGGTTGTTTCTTATCAACATTGCAGAATAAACCATCTAAAACAAATGTTGGTATTTTAACAAAGCTATTTCTTCCTTTACAGTTAGTAAAATTCATGTACTTCTATGTGGTGTTGCTTTGTTCCAATGAAACAGAGCAAACTTGAAGAAAACAGTATCAGCTTTTGCTTACAGCTTAATGATAATGTGAGCCAAAGTACAACCAGGGTCATTAGAACAGGCTGTTGGCTAATGACTGCTGTACCAGGTTATCAGGCATCCTTCCTTATCTAATTTAGCAATTTATTCCAATAGAATAGGAGCAAACTGAGACAAAGTATGAGGAGGAGGAAATGGCCAGACATGCGAGGGAAGATGTTGGCTAAGTGCGTGTATTACACTGTTGATGTTGGGAAAGAGGCATAAATCCAAGATAATTAGATTAAACAAACAGGGAGGGCCGCCAAAGCAGCTTACTCACTCCTTCACGAAGTTCTGCAGCTTCGTTTTGACGGACTTCTGCGTGATCTCAATCACTTCCTGTCAGGAGACAAAGACAAATGTCCAGCAGTGAGCACGGGATCACCGTTGGAAGTCAAATGCAGCGTCTTCAAAGCTGGGCTCACGTGACCACATACTTCAGCCGTTAATGGTCATGAGTGGAATGAAGAATGTACACAAGCCATTACAGACAGACTCACCCCCTGTGCCTCCAAGATGATAGACAGCTTTTTGGAAAATCGGTCCAAGCAATCCTGAAGAGCAAACAGCCCAGATTATTTATGGCCCTGCATTTCATCAAGTCCTAAGTTCAGATGGTGAAAACTACAGCGCAGTGTGTGTGTTGTCGAGTGGAATCTTTCTAATTCAAAGGGTTTTGCAAGAAGGCATAAATCCTCTGGAATGCAAACACTACTTAAGAGCGAATGTGACACAATCTGAGTGTAAAAACAACGAGAAAACATCCTCAACCAAGACTAATGCCAATGCCCTGTTTCTAAAGAAGTTGTTTGGACGTTTTTTGCATGTACGGGTGTATAAATATCTGTAATGACTGGCACGTCAGTGTGTTCTCGCCTCCATCATCTTGTCCCCAGAGCATTGGTGTCCCAGCTCCCGGAGGCCGTTGACGAAGCTCTTGCTGGTCTGACAGTAGGCCCTCCCGGCCTCCAGCATGGCCTGGCATTGTTTCACAAGCTGGAAGAACACAAATACGGAATACCAGCTTTAAAGCTCTCTGCATGCAGCAAAGAGGTAGATCAGCCAACAAATGTTGTTATCAGCATGAATAATTAAGCCAACAAGAAGTTACTTAATATTGATTTTCTGTGCATGCTCAAATGCAAGTGCCTTTTTACACAAACATCCACACAAAGCCTTCTGCACACCCAACTAGAAACATGGAACCATTTGATGACTGAAAGGCGATTCAGACACATATAGCAGGCTTAAGGACAAATTGGCGGTATGTTTCGCTCTTTTCTGGTGTCCACCAGCACCTTGTGATAAATATCTGTCTCTTTATGGTCTTTAATTTCCTTTGTGTTGACCAGTTAGTCACAATACAAGCCAGCTTGCTGGTTTGTTAATGGAATTGTGTGGTGTACTTGCTTCCTCTCGGCTGTAAAACCAAAACAAAATGCTGAAAGACACCGTCTTTCATTTTTAGACTCAATGAATTCTGCCAAGACATAAATAAATCCCACCCATCAGGTCACATGTGAACAAAAGTCCATCTTAGGAAAGGCCCACACTCATTGTCCACCTACACACCACTGATGTTGACCTTTAATCTCAGAGGTTGTTCTTTTTTTGTTATGTTAATGTGTCCCAACATTCGAACTACGCAACTCTACGAAGAAAATAAACTTTCCAGTCTTCAGAAGAAGACTGGAAAGTTCAATTATGAAGGGAAAAAAATCTGTTAATGCATCCAGCATGAGGTGTGACAGCAGCTAATAATAGCAGAACTAGTTTGTCATTGCCTAACACTTCTGAGTCTCTTCACTCTCAGATTTTTTAGCTGCTATCACACTTTAATTATCATTTGTTATTTGCACTTGCCATTTGTAACCACAGTAATAACTGTTTGCAGCCCGTCATACATTTACAAAGTCAATTTTTATTTACTCTGAACTTATTTTCCAACACACGTACAACCTGAGCAGAGGCCTTTTATACAGCTGTAAGTAAAAACACCTCCAAGAAAACTCTTAAAAAAGGATAATTCCATCAATTTGGGACTCTACTGAAGTAAATGAGCAGAATTCCCAGTTTAAAAACTCCTTTTATATCTGACAGCGACCCTTTACGCAGCACTACAGTTAAGCAACCACAAACTAAAACAAACCATTTTTAGCTCCTGTGGGTTTGCCTCCTCTCTTCAAGCTCACTTTCTTCAAACTTCTGGAAGCACGTTGAGGGTCAACACCGACCGCTTATAGCGTTCAAAGCAACTTGAGTTCTTTTGGTTCGACTGTGAAATGAATATCTGACCGTAAGATTGATTTTCAGGGTCATGCTCCCTCACTGTGACTCTGTCACAGCTTACTGGGACATTTCAATTAGCTTGATATCATCGTGTCATATGTATCATTTATGACTAATATTTTACTGATGTAAAAACATCTGCAGTTAAGTCTTACATATCAGCAGATGCATCTACCAGCTATCTGCAACATGCAAGACTTCAGCTTTCGAGCCCACTTTGACACCCACAGAAAATGCACCAAGACATTTTAAGGCCTTCTTTCCAGGTCACAACCGCTCACTTTTTATGCTGAGAAATGTACCCAAAGAAGGACCTGATCCTGCAATCTCATTCTTCCCAGTGAGATACTGATACAACAGAGCAGCTGAGGGGGTAGTGACACACACTTACAGGAAGAGTGCAGGGATCGGCCTTCCTAATCTGTAGCTAAGCGCTAATACTTTTAAAGGATAGTTTTCATTTAGATCAATATGGAATGCAAAATCATATATTACTGCTATCATTACAATGTTCTGATAACTTCCAGTTGGACTGTTAAAACCATATAGATAATTTTTGTTGTTCTGTGACACACAAATGTTGTAACCATATTTTAACTAGTTAAAAATCCACCAAAATCCATAATGAATTCACACTTTACACTCACTGTTCAATATCTGTGTTATTAGCCCCAATTTACAATTCAATTCAAGCTCATTTTCAGTCAAGCTCTACAGTTACCTGAGTGGTATTATGGGAAAAATGCTTTCACCTCCCAAAAGATCTCAGATAACTTGACTATAATTTCTTTATGGCAGCAGCATGAACTTAGCGTGGACCTTAAGTCCAGCTTTGAGGTCCTTTTATCCTAGTTTGGTGCTTTAAAGGTTTATTTAAATGCAAAAACAAAAACACTAAAACAAGGGATTGAATACTTTCTACAACGATCACAAAATGGAGGCCACGTCCATTGAAACAAGAACCTCCAGGAGGATAAACGAGCTACAACAACATGAAGGGATGGGACGTGGGTCCCACACAGCAGGCCTGCGAGTCACCTGCCACCTGTCTTGCAATGAAGTAAAATGAGTCATTGCTGTCAGTTTCAGAGCCTCCCTGTGAGATGTTCTGTACAAAAAAAAAAGGTCAGCTGTGCCCACTTTTGCAGCCTCGAGAGCAGCATCCCAAGTAACAATTTAAACTGGTGTGTTCCCATCAATGCCGCCTAGAGCTGGAGCCAATAAATACCCAGGACTGCTGCAAAGTCAACAGATGTTACTACGTTTTGAGACCAGTTTAAAACAAAAAGGGTTTAGGATTTACATAAATTCCACATATTAGTTCATAAGATAGCATGAACAGCATATAAAATAGTCTGAATAAGACAAAGTCAAGTCGAGTGGTCAAGTGCACAAACTACAACATTTAATTAGACTGGTACCTATTCATAAAAACATCTGTAATAATAAAATGATATGGACTTTATGTGGTCTTTCACTTCATTCATTTTGTAAATATTTAGAGGCCTTGTCTTTCATATTGTAGAAAAATTCAAAAAGGTATCTCCCTGCATCTCCTGCTTGGTGGAACATCTTACTGTCTCAAACAGAAAGGACAAAGTCTGCCAGTGAACAACACTTTATCCAAAGGGGAGCATTTATGCATGACACCATACTGACATGGTAAAACAACAACAAATGCACGACACCTTCAAGCTAATCTCATGAAAAAGCCCCTCATGTGCGACGAAAAAGTTTCCTTTCTGTTTCTTTTCCCTGACAGGATGGTCAGAGTTCAGCAGCACAGCAACAACACGCCAGGAGTAAGGCGTCACACGCCAGATGAGAGTTGCCTTGAGGTTTTCTAACCCAGTTTGTCAAGTTCACTCCCTGTTGCTGAACATAAATCAGCCATCTGAGCCAAAAGTTTATACGATCAACTGCACCAAGTGTAGAAACCTGGGCTGCAGAGTCATAAACGCCAAAGCAAAACAACATTTCCATTAATACTTGTTTAGTATCATTTAGGAACAAAAACGCAGCATGTGACTTTATGTCAGTCAGGTGAACCGATCTGAAACCCTCAGCCATAGAAACAGCACACAATGGTGAATGACGCTTATTGAACTGAAGCAGAACCAAGCGTAGTTCTTCTCAGGACAAGACAATATGATGGGGAAGCAGCACCTGCGGTTACTTCCCACTCGCATCAGGTGAATTTTCCCTTAAAACCAACACATCTCACTTCGCTGCCTCCACATAGGAGGAGTGTGTGTGTGTGTGTGTGTGTGTGTGTGTGTGTGTGTGTTACCTTGTCCAATCGAGTCTCCAGTTCACTCACATCGGTTTGGACGACTTCAATGTCAGCTCTGAGTAGAACAAACAAATACTCAGTTATACTTTAATTTACTCAAATAAGAAAGAAGTTCATCTTAATAAAAAAACAAAAACGACGAGTCCATCATTTAAAAACATCAATTCACCAGATCAAAACAGGTTTGAAGTTATTACATCCGAAGTGTCAAATTCACACTTTAGATAAAACACTTCTCATTAGCTTACTCTCAGTTTTATTAGCTATTCCTTCAGGTTAAAGATAGACGTCTTCACACCGGCTATTATTCCTAAATTCGAGCGTTTTCATTTCATTTTTCACAAAACAAAAGAAACAAACACACAAACAACAATTTGGAGAAAACCAAAGCATTCCAACTTCAAGTGAATTTCTGCTGCTGTATCAAGCTCTGAGCATCTTTTTACCCTCACTTCACAGTAAGACAGTACGATGCATTTGGTATTTTTAGAAACTTTGCAACCTTGAGCAGAGTTAGAAATGCATTCCTTTGGGTTTTAACAGATTCTTGGGGCACTGCAGTCATCAGAAGTTTGTGTGGGGCTGCTTTTTCTGTTAAAGACAAACCTCCGACCAGGAAGTTTTATTTTAGAGAACAAGATTATGGCTTTGTCTGTCCAGTGTAAAAGGCCCTGCAAAGGTGCTGTGCATGGCTAGTTTTAGAGGCTTTTGGAGTGACATTTGTTATCTCTTTTTTTCTGCTCAACCATGTGGTTTCCGCTGCCTTCCACCAACAGTACAGAGAGACAGAAAAAAAAGACGAGACTGAACAGAGAGAGAGAAAAGAGGAGGGCCGTGGCAGACAGTAGCTGGTTGTGTTTGTTAGTGCAAAGAGGTTTGAATCAAATTCTGAGGTCATGTCCTCTTGAAATACGACCAAATGACAAGTCAACGAAGGAGTGGGGGAACAGAAAGGCCATGAGGGAGGATAACAGAACGATTCCTTCAGTGAAGAGTTGCATCCTTTTCTCTTCTCCGCCTCAGAGACATAAAGAGAGACAGAGCTGAAGCTGAGTTTCCGCCGTGGTTCTCCCCACAGAACTTCCTGTCTCCTGTTCATCACCTCAGCACATCTCGCCTCACTTCCTGCTGCCCTCCCACCCCAATGTTACCTAGCAACAAGAGGTAGCACATCTGAGTTGTTACCCACACCTGTCAGAACTCTGCACCTCGCGGAGTCCTCTGTTCACCCTCACTTTCCCTGCCAGCACATCTGATGGACATGTTTCATAACCAAAAAGCTTCCCTTTCCTGCCTTGCTTAAGACCTCAAACTTTCCACCACTCTGCAAGGCTCACAAATTCAAGGCGGGCATCGTAGGCAAGCGGGAAGAGGGGTCACCAGTAAGTGTGACTCAGGCACGGTGCCAGAAACTGAGAGGGCACACCCAAGTTCTGCCAAGCTCCCTTCAGCCACGTGCAAAACCAGCTCAGTGACACTTCCCTTTAGATTACACCAGATGCTGATGTTGAAAGAAAATTAATTCTGGTCCGTTGTTGACACGCTGTAAACCTACAGCAACAGCTTCTCCTGGTGCATTTAATCAGGGTTTAAAGAAAGCCAGGAAGTGACTCTGTACACGGGTGACACCAGGAAGATTAGAAATAAACAGAAAGCCATTCATGGAAAACCCATCCATCACTTTAACTTGTTAAAAAATTCCAACAAAAAGGTGCAGTGAGTGCGTGAGGTTTCTGTGTTTGAGTGGCACATCAGGAAGAGGCGCACAGGCCTCAGATCTGTGCTCACAGCCCTGCAGGCCTGCGTGCAGCGCCTCATTCCTTATGCTGACCTCCACTTCAGGCTCAGAGGGACCAAACCCACTGAAAACAATGCTGTGGGGAGTCCAAAAACCACTCAGACAGAGGGAAGGGCCCATGTTTAGTTGGGTTGTATCTATTCACCAAAGCTAAAATTCTCAGGGGATTGATGTTTTCTCTGCTGGAAGTTCTGATTTCTCTCACTTACGTCATTATGCGTATTAATGCGCAGGTGGAAGTCTTACCTGAAGCGCGGAGAGTCTTTCAAACACTCCTCAAAGTCCAGCTTCACTGTCATCGCTGTGTTTGGTCGCGAAGCAGAAAAACACCCGTTTGACTCGGAGCCAACCTTTGAAACTAAACTAAATCTCGTCACTTTCAAGGCTTCACGCCGGCACCTTGTCTCATTGTTCGCGTTGGATAAGTTTGCTGCCTCCAAAAGATCGTCCCGATCGTCTTTTTCTCTCTTTTCTCCGGCGGGTCTGTCGCAAACATCCGTGTCTGAAGACGACCTGTTACGATAGATGAATGAGCGCAGGGGATGTTAGTTGCGTTATTACCATCTTATCGGGAAAACAAAACGGAGAGGTAGTCCGTGCCTTTGTGGGGATGATGCTGCAAAAAGCCAGGCGCAAAGTTTCCTTGAAATAAAGCCTCCTTATACAGCAATATTCCCAAAATGAGTCAGATTAATTCAGATGGCAGCTTGTGTGTATGTTGGATGAGGACTTCCCGCAGACTTGCCGACTGTCTCAGTCACCAAAGGCGCACACACACACGAGGTCCAACCCCCTCCATCACACGTCTCACCATTTCCGGGTTTCTTAGTCAGAACAAATTAAGGTTTTGAAGGAGGAAACTGCCCTAAACTGAGAAGTTAGAGAGCAAACTCTCGAATGATTTACACACGTCCACGCTGCATCATGGATGCACTTTACTGACTGATAATAATTCCATAATATCAGACATTCACTTCTCCTCTTGTTGTGTCACTGAGCCGTGAGACACTGGGTGTGTATTCTTGTCTGGTAACCTGCTCTGTTTTGTTTGAGTTGAAGTGTAAAAATAGCCTGCTTACAAGTTTCCAAATGTTAGCGAATAAGGTGGGGAAGCCCATGGCTGCCAGGAGAAGAAGAAAAAATGACTATAAATTGTCATGAATGGTCAAATCAAAGTGGAAAGTCTGAGTTTAATTTGCTCTTTGGCCTGTTGTTATACAGTGAGAACATTAGATCTGCACACAGAGGCAGTGGATTTAAAATTACTTGAAAATTGGTTAAAATAAAGTGCTTTGCTATTGATTTTTAAGATTAGATTAACATCATCTGTGTGCATCAGCAGCCAAAAAGGCATCTACATTTCATATATCTACAGATGAGGGAAGTGACTCACCACAGTGCATGTGTGACTTTTATCTGATTGTGCATTTCTTGCATCATGTCCTGTATATGACTGTCACCTGCTGTTAGATGGTTCACATCCAGGTTGAATGGTTGGGGTTTTGGGGCCGGGATGAAGGCTGAACAAAGATTTCTTGGAGGCAGTCTCATAAACATGTGGAACAGTCTGAGCGGTGGGATGCCTTCAGTTGTGTTGGACAAAGATTTGCTTTGTGATGGAGTGAAACTAAGTGTTAATATAGTGCAGATTGCTGTCTGAGCTTTCCACCTGAGCTTCTTTGTTATTTATGTTCTTTGGCCCTTTGCCCTCTTTGTTGGGATGCTTGTTGCTGCTGGCTTTGGATGGTCCAACTCCACCATCCCATAGGTCATAGCGCGAGGCTACTCCATCAGGCAATCTGGGGTTTCCACATTACCAGAGGCTGTAGTCACAGATTTGTATGAATTTTAATCTTTTGGCATTTTGTATTATGTTGTTAACATGTCAATATGGTCAGGGTTAGGTTGAAAATACAGGGGGGAGTGTCATTATCTCACAGTTTGCTAATTCATATCTATTGTGATAAATGACGGTCCTGAAACTGCAGCCTCCAGTTCTGCCGAAACTCACTAATCCCATCAGGTAGTGCCGGGGTCCAAGGTGATTGACTCACTTTATAAGCCAGCCTCTAGTGTTCACTCATTTTCCAGCCCAAAAGGTTCCAGCATAATAGCCAACAGTGAAAAGATGAATAAAAGCACAATACTCACGTCAAAATCAATCAAATATCCTAATTAAAGCAATGATTCTGCTTTACTCTACAACTAACTATATATCATGGTTTATGTTTTATGCATGTTGAATTGGACTACCTTGTACACTTTTGAGTAGATTAATCTGCAGCGATGCTTCACCTTCTCTAAGATCTTCAGATATGTGGGATCACTTTTCTTTAGTTTAGAAAAGCAGAGCTGTTTTTGTCTATTTTACAACTGATCCAAGTTTTTTTTAACCCTTTATGCTGTTTGTCAGCCCATGAAGAAACACTTTGGAAACAAGTTGGAAAAATACTATTTTCACAGGAGAAGAAAGGTTTGAAAAATCCTTTTCTACCAATGTTGTAGAGTTAGACATACATTTTTTTGCCTCTGGGATTTATATAGTAAAAGTTTAAAGGTGTATGGAAAACAAATATTACAGTAAAGCACCTTGAATTTGAACCATCTATCTATCTATCTATCTATCTATCTATCTATCTATCTATCTATCTATCTATCTATCTATCTATCTATCTATCTATCTATCTATCTATCTATCTAATTAAGAGTATGGCTCCCCCTGCTGGTCGGGGACAGCAGTTGCAGGCACGCAGGGTCTTACTATCTCGTCTGAAAACCATGAAACTGTTTGAGTGTTTTTCTTGCACCATGTTGGTTCATGTCCCAGAGGATCTCGTCCTGCAACCCTTTGGCAGCATCAAGGTACAGGACAATGGGAGCACTCCTGTTTCTGTGAGGAAAAAGTTCAATTCTCACATATCTTTTCTCAGACGTCACGAAAAGGGCGTAGTTGTGTCTGTTGTTGCTAAGTTCCTTCAACACATCAAACAAGCAAGAAGTTGGCTCTGGAGCCAAAGAGGTTCGTTGTATTCGTCATATTTGAAATCCTGCCAGTCACCAAGGACTTATAAAAAAATTGTTTTGATGATCATAACAAGACCGGGTTTGAATTCCTGACACAAACCATTCTCTTTGGGTTATACTGAATGCTTCTTTGACAATTCTTTTATTTCTGCAGGGGTTATCTGTGAATCAGCCCGTCCACTCTGCAAAGCGCGCAGGACCTTCCAGTTCAGCGCTCCGCCATGAAAACGGGGGCGTGTGCGTAAATGGCGCACACATGGGGCGCAGCAGAAGCAGTCGCCAGGGACACACAGTCTGTTCGACAGCAGACATAAAGGGTTGTTCTGTGAAGTCGAACTTGGCTACTCGACAGGTTCTTGTTTGTCTTTGACAGGAGATCCCCCAAGCGCCTCTCCAACTACCAATAAGACAGAATACACCGTATGACATCCGGTAGGTTTTTAAAGTAAAGGCCTGAACTGTCGGTGAAAAACAACAACAAAACAACCGAAAAACATCCACACTGACAGTCACATCACTGCACTGTTACAGTATCCTGCATCTACTTTGAATATAGTGATGAACTGATTTAATCTGGATCAATCAGGGCAGGGGCACATAATCCATTTCCTCTGTCATAACATTTGCTCTTAGATATACATCGAGTCGGCTTGCTTCTCTGTCAAGTGGACTATCAAAGTTTTAAAACTAGACTCTACGTGCCGGCTGCAGTTAAACCACAACATCCTTTGTGCATCTCCGGCCACAGGCCTCTCCCCTTTTCTGTCTTCCTTTAGTTTGCCTCTTTGCACTCCAGTAGCCCAAGCGCTGCTCTACAGTACACACGGCTCATAATCAATCATTAAATCATGAGATAAACCACGATTACTGTCATACATCTTCATTCACACGTTTGAAAACAGCTGGGTCAAAACTAACAAATGTATGTTATGTTTTCACAATGACATAAGGTGGAATATTTGATTCTTACAAGTTTTTTAGTATGATACAGTGACGATTAAATCATTAATTGCAAGTATTTGCATGACTGATAATTGTATACCGCGACATGGCAACAAGACTGGGTGACACTGAGGTTTGATAATCAATTAGGTAACCACAAAGTAATCACTATGTTGAAAGGTGGTGCTTAATGTGGTGCTAAATAGAGTTTGTCAAACGTTGGTAACATTCACACGTGCACTGCGCATACAAATCACATTTTAAACGTGTTTTTAAAGGATGTTGCTGCAGCAAACCCTTTCTGGATGTTGTAATGTGATTACATCACACTGCGGTTTGAACAGGTTTATTTCATACTAGGAACTCAGTAAATGTATTTATAATGTGAGGTGCAGAAAGTCTGCAAAAACGTGGAAGTATTCCCTCTCGTGTTGTTTGGGTAAACTGTAAACTGACACGGTGGAAAGGAAATTTGGATTTGGCTGCAATGTTTGAACGTATAATTTTTACAGTGATTTTTTTCTTTTCTTTTCGTAGTAAAATAATTAGAAAAACAGCTGAATCACTGGACTCACAAAAACACCGGACAACACCTTGACCTACATAAAGTTTTGATGAGGTAACCGGTGCTTGTATTGGAACAGATTTTTAAAGGAACAGGCAACCCAAAAACTGAGAACCTGGCAGCTCTGAG
This sequence comes from Odontesthes bonariensis, assembly GCF_027942865.1. Classification (NCBI taxonomy): domain Eukaryota; kingdom Metazoa; phylum Chordata; class Actinopteri; order Atheriniformes; family Atherinopsidae; genus Odontesthes; species Odontesthes bonariensis. The sequence goes on along the minus strand of NC_134524.1, from coordinate 10,669,059 downwards.
GCGCCACCTGTTCCTGAGTTTATTCTGAAGTACATCTGCAGTATTTCCGGTGTATCTGCGCCTTTTCTCTGTCCGGCTTGACGCGCCTCCCCTCTGTGCAGCCGTGCATCGGGGCTGAAGCCGCATAAAAGCCTTTCCATAATGCGGGCGTGAGGTGCTCCGCGTAGTAAACGGAGGGGATCCGGGAGGAGGACAGCGGAGGCGTTCCTGGGGTTTGTCCGAGCCTGTCTGCTCAGGAAGAAAAAAAAAATGTCGAACCGAAAGCACCGGGACAACCAGGAGATCTGCGCCCGCAAGGTTCGGGAGCTGGCCCAGTCCGGAGTAAACAAACACTGCTTCGAGTGCAACCAGCCCGGGGTGACTTACACCGACATCACGGTGGGCAGCTTCGTCTGCACGTCCTGCTCCGGAATGCTGTGAGTAGAAACCCGCCGCAGGGTTTCATTACTGCACATTTAGCATCCCTGAGAGGACTAACAGATACTGACAGAGCAGCAGAGTAAAAGTACCAGGCCTGAGATCGCACCGTGCACCGCCCTCACACAAGCCTTACAGTGTGTTATTGCATTTTCTGCACGTTAACAGGGGGTGTCGGTGCGCTGCAGCTGTCCAGGATGTGCGCGCACATTAATTTACGCAGTGTCTCCCTCTCTGTCTGCGTGTCTTCCAACAGCTTCATAAACGACAGACCGCTAGTTGGTCATTTTCCAGCTCTGAGTTACGTTTCATTTCGTCATGGTGCAGGTTTGATACTCTGTCTCTCCAGGCTCCTCTCCAGTGTGGGCGTGTGCGTGCGTGTGCGTGTGTGTGTGTGTGTGTGCTGTCACAATTTGTTCTGCATGTTCAGCCTAGTCCCAACACTCCTCAGGAAGACGGGTTCAGCACTGTAGTGAGTTATTGCGCAATCCTGCACAGCAGTGTCCCACTTTGTGTCCCCAGCATGGAGAAATTAGACGGCTCTAGTAACTGAAAACCTATGTTTTTCTTTCACCAGGGTGTGTGTGTGACACCTTTTCCACAACAGATCTGCCCCTAATTCACAGTCACGTGTCAGATACTCCCCCTCCCACCTGCCCCCCCCCCCCTCCCCTCCCCTTACTGTCCTGGACATGTGGGCTCACAGTCTTCACACTTTGCTTGCTTATTTTGCTCACTCCACCTCTACTCTGTGTCCCAGGAGAGGCCTCAACCCTCCCCACAGGGTCAAGTCTATCTCCATGACAACTTTCTCCCAACAGGAAGTGGAATTCCTCCAAAACCATGGCAACGAGGTGAGTGACGTTCCACATCGGGGCTGATGTACCTGTACCTGACTTTTCAAAGAGTTTTATCTTGTGTTTTTTGTTTTTCATCTGGTCCTAGTTCTGATTTAATGCCCCCTGTGAAGGTTTTTCACGTATAACATGAACTAATCTGTGCTTAATTCGGCCCAAAATCAAACAGTAACAGATCAAAACGTTTCTTAATGTCATTTGTGAAGAGAAGACTGACCCATATTTTTACTACTGAAAAATACCTGCACCTTCCTGAAGTCCTAACATCTCTGAATTACTTTTACTTCACTAATTACTACTCCGATATACCTGGAAATATGCAGTTATGGACATGTTTTCTATGCTACATACTTACTTTTTTAAAGTAGCATTTTACTCAATAATAAGGATATTATGTTAATAAATTGTTAATGTGTTTTTATATATGAGATACGTGGTCATTACATGTCGGTATCGTCCCTCTAAACCAACCGAATCTCTTGAGGTACAGTCAGGTTGTCATGACAACCAGCAACCACCGAGCTGTCAAATCTCCATTCTCAGCTACTGCTCATTTTTAGTGTTTTAACGAGCCAATTTTGACACCCATTGTTTATTTATACACTTTGAAAAATCCATTTTATTTATTTATTTATAATTATTATTATTATTATTATCATTTTCTTAACATGGTTTAATTTAGTTAAGACTGTCTGATAAAACTGGTGGGAATAAAAGTCCTCAGCTCCCAGTTTGGGAACCACTGGTGAAGGCTGCACTCAGTTCCAGAGCTGACACCACACAGATGATCGGTGAAGTGTTTCAGGCTATCGGGACGAGTGCTCAGTGGTTTTTATGATCTGGTTGAGGACCTGGATGTGTGTATCTGTGTGCGTCGGAGTCAAGTATAATGTGCAGTGAAGTAGAGGTGTATAGCGTCCAGATTTCCCAACTCGTCCTCTTCTAAAGAGCGATCCGGCCAGTCATGACTCACAGTCAGTAATATTTGCCACTCAGTCTTGCACCACTGATGAGAAACTCTCTTTGTGCTTGGAGAGATTCTCCCACTCCAAATGTCAAACAAAAATAGAGACTGTGGTTTTTTTATCCTCCAGCAAATAGACGGCAGCCGTTACTGCTCTTCTGAGGCCAAGCTGAGCTGTTTGGTTCCAAAGTGTTTACCAGCATTATGTGTGTGTTCAGGTTGGGAGAAGGACTTGGCTGTGTGTGTTTGACCCGAAGGCTGATGGCTGCCCTGACATGAAGGACTCTCAGAAGTTCAAAGAGTTTCTCCAGGATAAATATGAGAAGAAAAAATGGTGAGAATTCAGCCCTATTTCTCACGACATGCTGATGCAACCAGAGACAGGGCTCGGAGGTGAATAGGGCTGCAAAAGGAGGATTATTTTTATAATTTTCTGATTAATCTTCCATATCTACGAAGTGCTTGGTTCAGAAAATGAGAGAATAATGCCCATCTTGTTGCTGTTTTATTAACAAACTATACAAAACTCCAAATTTCAAGTGTATTTTGATATCTGAAGAGAAGCAGAAAACGATCAGTTTTGGAGCAGGAAGCTAAACTAAAGCAGCGAGGAGATAACAGAAAACCTAATTAAACAAATGAATGACTTGTTACTTGGTGATTTAATTATCGAGGATTTGTTTCTTGACTGTTCTGTGTGTTGTTTTGTTGCTGCATGAACCACGTTTTGTTGAGATCTAGTTTACAGACATTTGTCTTGATGTTTAAAGAAAATCTCTGGTATAAATCAGAATTCTGTTACCTCAATGATGGCACGTCATCCAGAACCAGATGCACCTAAATAGACCCAAATAGTGATACTCTCACCACCATATGGGAAATGGTTATTTTGCAGGAATGCTTGTGTCTTCTTGATCTCCTAATGTAATACTTGCAGACTATTATACACCTTGCTCTTGGCGTACAAACCCTTCAGAGATGGCTTTGTTTCCTTTTTCTAACAATTAGGGCTCATACAATGTTTTAGGCTGAATTTATGTAGAATTACAGACAACTCAAAGGTTTCTTTTTTTGCACCTCTGTTAAGACATTTTCCTTCAGCCTCAAGCTTGCTAATTAGCAACCATTAGCAAGCTAACATGTCTAAATATGACTGTGTCTAAATATGACTGTGAACATGACATTTAGTAACATAATGTCTGCTATGTTAGTCATTGTTTAATCTGAAAGGTATTACTAAATGCTACACAAATTAAGTGTGTTGTTTTTACTATTATTATCCTAAATATTATTGGAGCACGTTAGCTTGCTGGCATTAGCATTTAGCTTGCAGCATAGCATCGCTGTGTATCAGCTGAGCTCCACTGACCTGTTAGCATAAAGTCAGTTTTGCTTGTAAATTAAGAACATTCATACGATAGTTGGGCAAAATATAAATAGTTTATGATTAATTTTAAGAGGTTTCTAAGAGCAACATTAGAGCCAAACAGCAGCTTATTTCCTTTGTTCCAGAATTAGACTCTCATTGTTTGAAATGAAGGCGCCTACTCAGAAAACTTACAGTAGCTCATGCCTACTACATGCTTTTGTGCTGAAAATTGAACAGTCATTGTTTTGAGTTTTGTTTGAAGCCCTAAAAATGTTTTTTCAGGATGTTTAGTAATTAGAGAACTAAATGTCAAGCTGTTAATAGTGTTTTTTTAAGCCACATGGTGACACAGATTCACTTTATGTTTTTGTTTTGCAGGCATTTTTCCAAAAGTAAAAACCGGAGGGATGTGGAGGGTCCCTGGAGTCCAGGGGTCCAAGCTGGGCCCCCTTCCCATGGTCCTCTAACAAGCCTATCAAGCCAGGGCCTGCCCCATAATTTGCCTCCTAATGCCAGATCTACAAGGCCACTGGTGAGAGGAAACATGTTTCCTTGTTGTTCACAAAGGGGATGAAGATTATGATGAAGATAATGTAGGAGAAGTGAGAACATATTAGAAAAAGAGGAAATGAAAGGAGGTAAGTTCTTCAAAGTGTGCTTTAAAAAAAAAGAGCGAGAGAGAAAGGGAGGTAAATAAACCACCTGAATTCATCTCTATACTACAGCCCAGAGACTGTTGGGTTTGACAGGCAGAGGTTCAGGTAGCCTTGACATCAAAGGCTCTGCTTATGAATTATTGAGAAATGATGAAAGAGAATCACTTCATTTGTCTTTACGTCTTTTTCTACTTCCCATCTGCATCTTGCTCTAACCCCTCCACGTCTTGTCCTCCAGTCTCAGTCCCAGCTGCCATCATGGGATCGAGTGCCTGTCATCTCGCCTGCCGACATGCGTACAGACGCTTTCACCGCTCGGCCATCGCGCTCCCAAAGCTTTCGAGATCCCCCTCTGAAAGGTCCGTGCTTCATCTTTATGGATGGATTTTGATCTTTTTCTGCATGATTCTTACCACTTCTTCTTCTTTTCTTCTTCTCTGTGGTACAGATCCCACCCTGTGTGGTATAGAGAGGCAGCGACCAGGCTCCCTGTCATCAACAATGGGAGGTCAGAGCCACGCCCCCTCATTCCCTGCCCTTCCACGGCCTTCAGGTGCGCTTTGTTTTCCCTCCTCCCTAAAAAATGCAAAGCAGAGAGGTGCATTTGTAGCCTGTGTTATTCTAATAGTACCACACTTGTTAAAAATGCCTTTATGTCATCATGTTGCCACTCTGGCTTGCTTTTCCTGACATACAAAAGTGAGCAGACTGCTCAGCTGGCGGTTTATGACACAGTTTCCTATGAAATCGGTGACGCTTTCCTCTCTTTTCTGTTTGTGTCTATCGTATGTGACTCCTCTCTTCTCCAACCTCGTAGCCAGTAGCTCTTTCAAAAACCACTTCACTTTAGGTAAGACTTGATGCTTTTGAATGTGTGCTGAATGGCTGAAATCAATAAGCTCTTCCATGCTGTATCATTTATAATAGATGGCCTGTCTGTGGGTCGTGCTGGCGCTGACTGCGCCTCACATGTATGTGAATTTATTTTAGAGCAGTTCGATGAAAGGCTCGGTGCTTCACACTCTCAGCCATCAGAATCACCGCTAGCCGGTGTCACATACTGCAATTGGGGTCAGTATTTTTCTCCATCAGTCAGATTTCCCACTTCAAAGCCTATATGTGAGAGCTGCGAGACTCAAGGAGACTCGCACACATACTGTGGTTCCCTCAGAGGGAAACGTACAACTTTAAAGTCGGGCTATTTTTAGGCCATAGCTGCTGCTGCCCCCGTCAGCAGAGGGCTGCTGATATTTCGCACGACGTTGGTGTTGAAGCACTTGAAAACTATGTAGGGCGCAGCTGTAATCCCACGTTAACATCCCAAACAAGTATTCTTGGAAGTTCAGGTATGCTCGCAGAGATATCTCGGGCTGAAGCTCCACAGACACATTATACACATGATCTCATACCCCCAGAAACACGCAGCCTGACTCCCGTAGGCTTTATATCAGCGGTTTATCTGAATCAGGTCAGGTCTGGTCTCTGTCTCCGACTCCTCGGCTGATAGAAGAAGATGGATTTTCATTCTGTCCACATGCAAACAGCTCGCTGACTGATACCAGCATGTTCTGTGGCTAATGTTTGCCTGCTACATGCAGCGATGCTGATATCCTGCCTTTGTTTGAATTTAAGAATTGTTGGCTTGCTGCTGCACTTTTTTTTTTTTTTTAATGCTTAAAGACAATAATAGTTTGTTCTGCATTTACCACACGCCAAGCTAATCCTGCCACTGATAAGCATGTAAATGTTATCATAGAGCGAGATCATTTGCTTTTGTTTGGTAGTGTGTGTGCGGTGGCCCTGAGGGGCAGAACGCAACAACACTGGACAAAAAATACATATCTTTATAGAATAGAATAGAAAAATACTTTATTCATCCCCCAATGGGGGAAATTCAAATTAGTCAAGTAGCTCAAAAAAAAATTATTAATATTTACAATGATTGTATATTAACAACAACAATAATAATACCAATTCTAATAAAAATACTACTACTAACTAATAATAATAATAATAAATGACTAAATAAATCTATATTTATATAATATATATCATATATATATATAAACAATAGCATTACATTGCATTACAAATTAGACTAAATTAAACCTTATTATACATGTAAACTCGAATAATATCCCTTCTGTTATTTCTGTCTTTATTAGTTCACTGATCTGAAGTTGACACGATAAATTATCTTTTTTTTTTTTCAATGAATTTAATGAGTTGAATTGTTTCTTAAAGCTGTCTCAAGGCTTTCAGCCATAGTCTTCCTCAGTAGTTGGAGTCGGCTTGTTGCCTCTGAGGTGATCAAAAGCACCCGATAAATGAACACCGAAGCGAGGGTAAAATAAACTGCTGAGTTCAAAGCATGTGAATGCTGAACAGTTTGCGTCAGCGTTGCTTCTTACGCAACTTACTGTGTTGTGGAAAAACAAAATGAACTATGGATTAGGTCTGTCATGAGTATGATTCACTAAATCATCGTCCAGACTGAGAATCCTTCAGGAAAAGCAGTCGGAAGTATAATTTCTTTGGCATATTTACCACAAAGTAAAAGTTTGTTGACACAGCAGGTTTGAAAGATGCAAAATTTTAGCATCATCGTTGTTACTTCTGTTTTTATCCGTGTCTCTGCACTGGGGCTCAGTCTTGTTTTCTCCCTCTCAGGTCGTACAGTGTCGGCCTCAGGGGCCACGGGGCCCTTCAGAGCCTTCCCCAAGTCCCTCAGCGTGGACTTTGGAGGTCTGAACCACTCCCAGCCGCAGGCCCTGTCTCTGTCCAGGCCGCAGCAGCAGCCCGTCGGCGTCAACCAGACGACTCCCCCGCTCGGCAGCTCCAGCGGCCGGGACAAGTACGCCGCTGTGTCGCAGCTGGATAGCGTCTTTTCTGAGCCGTCGCCAGTTGCGGGTATGAAATGTTTGTGATCCCAACAGATTTTACTCGTATCTTTTTGCTGATTTGTAGAAGAGAGTTTGAGCCGTGTGGAACATTAGTAAGTACAGTTAATCAAGCACAACATTTTTTGCCCCTTTAGCTTCATCACACAGCTACTGTTATTTTAGAGGAAACTCTATTTGCTCTTAGTAGTATCACCCATAAGTCATATATGCCCTAAACTGACAAAAATGAAAACAAATCTATAAAACCGAGCTTTGATTTGTCCTCTTCCCCCTAATTAATCATTTCTCAGGCCCTTTAAGTGTGTCTGCTGACCTAGAATGAATGTTATCTGTAACTACATCAATTACAAGGTACGCAGAGCATTTTTTTACATTCTTTGACGTTAAAGAGGACCTGATAACTTCCTTCAGCAGATAGCTAGTGGAAGCAGAGGGGGAGTTTGAGAATGCGTGTGATCCAGATTGTCACGGCCAGCTCACTTAGGTTGCATAACGTCCATACTCCAAATGCCAAGGCTTGGAGCAGCTGAATTATGCTCAATGTGTTTGCTCCAGATCACGCACAGTCTGATCCAAAGGACCTTGTTGATTTGTTTTAAAACGATCGGCTCTATTTGTCTAAATACCATAGCTGGTTTAATGCACACAATGCATGTGAGGGATCCCTCTACAAGAAGCCCTTTTGTTTTCCAGCTTCATAACAGCCTCCCCTGCCTGGCTGAGAGAGAAGGTTATTGATTTTCTGCCCGGGATGTCTTTGATTCATCTCGTGGCTGAACACAGAAATTATGTTTTATTCAGTTAATTTCTGTCGTCTCTGATGACATGCACATCAGGGATTAACAGTTTGACCTCTTTTTGCTCGTATTTCAAGGCGAAAGTAGCATTTGATCTCTTGAATTAGGGTAAGGGTTGGTTATGGTACGCTCTGGTGTGTTTGTATGTGTCTTAAAATGCTTGTTTGCAGCTCCACCTAGTGGCCCTCCGCAGTACAGCGCCATCTTCGGCAGCAGGCTCTCGTCCAGTTCCACTCCTGCCAGGTAGGAAGAGAAAAACAGTCTTGCCGAATGAGCTTTTCTTTAACCTGACAGGTTTTTCAATTTCCTACGAAATTCTTGAGCCCTTTAAAGGTCAAATCCTGATCGATCCTCCATTTTTCCACTTCTCCCCAGCTCCCCTGGCGCCGATACCGTCTCTGGCTCCCAAACTTTTGCAAGTAAGTACAGAGCACGAACCACATTGATTCCCCCTGCATTTACATTCACTCCCTTCATCTTCAGTTGTCCAACACCCCTAATTACACTGAGATTCAGAGTGGGTTTGTATAGTCAGGAATGTACCCTGTTCACCCAACACACTGTGAATTATCTCCTGCCTCCTACCACCCCCCTCCCTCCTCGGGTGTCTCAGATTTCCCCAACCCATTCAGCTCCAGCTCCAGCTCCAGCTCGGCTTCCCAGCAGCCTGTTGCCCTCTCCCCCAGTAACCCCTTCAGCAGCTCCTCAGGAGGTAAGCTCCAAATCCGGGGACTCTCAGGCCTGCCACTCTGATACTTCCTACTTTTTAAAGACTTCAGAAAACTACTGTTTCAGTAGCTTCTTTATGTCAGGACTTAGAATTTAGAAGGACTTGAAGTGAAGTACAGTTATTGTTGTTTCAGTCAGAAATTAATACATAATGTGATGCTCAAAGGGGCAATATGAGGTATGAATGAAAGTGAAGAGCCCTTCTCCACATGTGAAATGATCTAAAATGGAAATATGTGGAAAGGAAATCAAGGCATTTGTGACGAAGAAACAAGATTTCGATCTGAATCTAAACCTAATCTGACTCGAAACAGTTGGGGTCAGTGGAAAGTGACGTTTCTGACAGGCCACAGAGCTCGTTGCAGCCTCTTCTCTGGATAAGCACAGAGACAAAGAGGAGGGCAGCTCTCTGCTGTTTCCCCTTCAGTTGAATTCAGCTGTTTTCTTCATGGACTAACAGCCGCTGTCTGATGTGGCTGAACGTGGGTGGTTCTTTCTCTCCAGGTGATTCCAGTCCGTTTGTCACTTCGCCCACCTCAATTTTTCCTCCGTCCGCCTCCTTCCCAGCGCCAGCCACCCAGAATGCATTTCCTCATGAGTCAGCCAACAATCAAGAAGCCAACGGTGAGATTTGTTTTAACTCTTTATTTGTCAAATTTTGTGTGCTGGAGAGTGTATGTAGTCAAATTGTTCAATAAAGAGAGTTAAAAACAATCATTCTCTGAACATAACTGTTACTCACATGGATTTCTTTCTCATAATAAATGCAAATAAACCTGAAATCTTCTATATATCTATATATCTATATATAGATATATAGATATATCTATATATATATAGATATATATGTATATGCTTTTATAAAGAAAAAATGCCATATATTTGTGTCTTTAGCTTCTCAAATGTTAAAGATTTGCCACCTCGGCCCATTTTTCTGGGCTCTTAAATGAACCTCTGGACTGTAGTTTGCCCTAAATTTCAAAACTTCCCCTCTTACACACCAATCAAGTTGCAGTAGAGATGATTTCATCAACAATGAAAACTATTATCAGCTGCAGATCTGGGATAAGACCATGAAACAATCTCTTAACGGTAACATTGTAGAACAGACTAGAAAAGCTTTGTTTTTCCTCACATGAACACAAAGAAAATCCTAAAATACAAGTTAATTTTGAGCATGACATAGTGGCAAAGCTCCACTTCAACCGTAATGTGGCACCGGAAGAGAAAGAAAGAAATTTTATTTTTTTGTGTTTTTAGATGGGCTCAAATTATCTATAGCTTTAACCCTGAGAGGCTCAAATGATGGATGAAACCTCAAAATCTTTGTGGATGTGAAATCTCCATCTCCTTTAGAGATGGCCTGCTGTTTGAACTCATTAACATGACACCACGTTGAAAATGAGACCACAGAAACCCCATATTGACTTTACAGCATGTTTACAGGTTAGTACAGCATTTAGTCTAATAACCAAGAGGCCCTTTGCTACTTTATTAGAGGAGTTACTCAGTGTACCTGCATGATGTCTCCGAACTATTCATCTGTTCACCACACCTGCTTCATGCTGAGACCAGAGGAAAACTTTGAACAGTTAGCCTTTGGACTGTGGGATTAAAAAAAAAAAACTCAATCTACACACAGCACTCACCATAAATGCTGATTTCTGAGCAGTCTACAAATTAATGGATGATGGCTACGTCCATCTTGATTGACCGACTCTCAGAGCCACACATTCCGACAGTAATCTCTTCATTTCAGCAAATGTCCTGTAAACTGTTGCCGCTAAACCACATGAACGTGTTTATGGCGTGACTTTAAGACAGAAAAGCGACAAATAATTTAGCTGAGTGGATTTTGCCTCAAAGCGTTGAGTCAAAGCGTCGGCTGCCTCTGTTACACGGAGCCGGGATGCATCCTCCCTCTGCACATGCTTCGTTACTTCAGCAGCGACCACCAGCAGTCCACAAATACCCGCCGACACGCCCAGCTGCTGCTGCGGTTTCCTGTTTCTGTCCCCACACCGCTGACCATGTTTGTGTTTTTCCTGTCATGTTTCGTGCGTCCAGGTTTTGCCTCCTTCCCTGCCTCCGAATCTCAGTCCAAAGTTCCTCGCTCCATGTCTGTGAACCCGTTTACGGTGAGTGCGCGCGAACAAGTGCACTTCAGGCGGGATAAAAAGGGGGGAACTGGTTGGTGGGTTTCTTTAGCAGGTTGTCTGTGAGCTTTAGGAGGTGCAGTAAGTGAGCTATTTCTCACCCTGCCACTCTTGTCTTACAGGGGAATGTTTACCCCAGTCGGGGGACGTCGAGAAATCCTTTCATCTGACCCCTCCCCTCCTTACTTCTCTGGGAATCGAGGGAGAAGTGAACTTGAGGAGTTGCTGCCATTTCAAAGCCTCTGGAGTGTTTTCACCCTATCGGGGAGGGTCGGACTTTCCTCCCTCCCTCCCGCTCTCCCCTTTTGTGTCTGTGTTTACGTGTTTACGGAGGGGAAAAGAAAAAAAAACGTGTGAATGTAATTATGAAACTGTACGTATGGGAGTGTCGGCCTGCCATGTTTGTACCTACTGTACGTCAAAAGATGTTTGTGTGCCAGTAGATGCCACCTCAGGGCTCGGTGAGAGTCACGAGTAAGCAACGCCTCTTTAATTTTACCCAGAAATGCACACGTATAGTACACACACACACACATGCTGCTGCTGTGCTTTCATCTCCTGCTTACAAGTGCAAAAAGACACACACATGGAAAAAAAAAAAGCCCACCGGTAAAAGAAAAACGTCCTCTGCTTTAATACCGTCGAGTCTGAGCGGTCGACAGGCCAGCCGGGACTTTGACCCCACATCACGAGTCTTTACAAATCGTTTTAACAGCCTTAACAACCTCCTGATGCATGTGAATTAGCGTCTCAAGAGAAGACGGACTTGTCTCTGTAGTGTGTGTGCGTGAAACATGTTTGCATTTGTTTTGTTTTTGTTCGTTTGTTTCGTCAGGTTTCCTCTGAAGGACGATCTACGTTTCCCATTCTCAGGCTGCATGCGCTTAGAGGGCTACAAGGAGATGCTACTGAATGTAAAAGCAAATTTCAGAAAAACTTAAGTAAAATCTGTATAAAATCTTCATTGCTTCATGTACCGGACCAAAATGCTTTCACTCTGTTTTATTTGTATCTTTTTTTTTTTTTGGTTGACCTGGAGGTTTGGTTGATCTCCCTTATTTTGCCAAAAAAAAGAGAGAAGAGATTCATGTATTAACGTCTTTGTAATTACCAGTATTCATGTTCATAAAATCAACTTGTTGCTTCTTAAGATAGTTTCACAATTTCTATGCGTCTCTTTTTTCTGTAATTTTTATTCACATTGGAAAAACACGCTGAGTCATACAAGAAGTTATAGCTTACAAATATTTTATATTTATCTCAATTTCCTCATAGTTAGCACATTTTTCTCACATTTAAGATGAAAATGAACCAAAGACAACGCTGTAAACGTATTTAGAAAGATTCACAGAGCTCAAATATGAAGCGTAGCTACATCTAAGTGTTGTATCTAATATTATATCTACATTTAAATGTTACACTTAAATCCGAATATCATATCTAATTCTTAATGTCATCTCAAAATCTTAGATCTAAATGTTTCGAAAATATGCAAATTGACCCCGCCCACAAACCTGCCTAAAGCCAATCATGGCCGATTGGTTTCACCTCTCGTCCAATCAACTGTTGTGGGCGGGGTAATGCGCTCGTCTCTGTGTGGATTGGTAAAGAGCACAATAAGGGGTGGGGTCAATTAGCGTGTTTTCAAACGTTTAGATTTAGATATAAGATTTAGCATTTAAATCTATATTTAACATTTAGTTGTAGATATAACATTTAGATTTAGATATATTTGATAAAACATTTAGATGTCCGCTTTATATTTGAGCTCTACTTGTTTACAAGTACGTTTACAGTGTTATTTTAAGTTCATTTTCATTTTAAATGTGAGGAAAATATGCTAAATATGAGGAAATTGATATGACTATTCAAAATTTATAAGCTATAACTTATCAAGTAAATTTTTACATTTGGCGCCATCACAAACTGGGCTGTAATGGACCTTTTAAACAGCAGAGGGCGCGTGGCAGCCAGTTTTCTCTGCCCTCGTGCTCAAGGTTACTTTTGGATGCATATTGCATAACAACATGCATACTGCATAAGCATACAGCACGAAGACAGGAACCCCTGTAGAGCCAACAGAAAGACTAGAATAGAGCATTTCTGAAATATTTATTGGAGTGTGGAAGTGAATCGGTTTTAGTTGTTTTTCAGTTTGACAGGCGAGGTGAACAAACACACTGCTTACAGACAGTCCGACGTCAAAAAATACCTAATCTTTCCGGTTATAGCAGCTTAATCTGCTGCTACATCCCTCTAGTTGGAATCCAGAGTCAGGATACGAATGGTTTAACTCCCAGAGCTTGTATATTCCCTTAATTTTAATCACTGTCAGACAAATTCCTGCTGCATTCATCTTTAAAAGAGGTGGTCATAAATCCACAGGGTGCAGCAGAAAAAAATGTGTCAATATATTCACATTTCATTACGAAGCAGAGGGGGATTTTCACAATAAATAGAACAGGGTGGACTCGTGGAAGCGCCAAGACTGAAATCTGAAATCTGAAATCTTACTCCCCACACACAGTGTGGAAGTGCTGCTGCCTTCACGTGCTGTGGGAATTTTTTGTAGCTGGAAACTGCAGAGTGCAATAAAAAGGTGATGGAGAGGGTCACGCAGGTAAAAGATGAATCAATGAAAGAAACGTGAGTTAATGAGGTGGAAAAGGACTGAATTACAACTATACTTTAAATTAGTAAACAGATGTAGTTGTAGATTCTGTTTGGAGTGCTGAACAAAAACCATTAAAACGAGGTTCAGGTTTTTAGCTGTTGGGTTCTCTCGCATAAGAAAAAATATTCAGTGGAGATGAATTATTACAGAGGTTATACCTTAATGATTGAAAGGGCAAAGCGGGAAGCCAACCTGAGATCATCACCCTTCATCGTGTATAATTTCCACTACATATAATGTGATCATTTGCAGTCTTTTAAAGAAAACATAAGCTTGTTAGACAGTTAAAATCATCCTGATTTGCCATCCAGTTCTCTCAACCAGTAATAAAAATTGTGATGTATGTTAGGGGAGTTGGAGCGCCTTCTGTTTTCACAGGTAATAGCCCAGGTTTCCAAACTATTTAATTAAAAAAAACCATTCACTTTATTTGATGATAGTTTACAAACACATACGGGGTGGTTATCTTCTTCCTTCTTGGTTGGGTAAAGTAACTAAAAAAGCAGGATGGTGTTGGAATTAAATGTGATACTTACATTGTCTTTATTAGGGATGTCAGATATTGCATTTTTTTTTTTTTTTTTTTGCCAATATCCAATATTTCCCAAAAGGTAAACGATCATCAAGCCTCTTCAGCAGTGAAAGGGACATTTCACCTCTACTCTTATTATGATGCGATGGCCCAAACTTACAATGTCACTGGGGGGAAAGTGATGACAATATTAATATGAATAGATGATTATAATCTTCTAATTTACTTTCTGTTTCTCTATCTATTTCTACATAACAGTTTTGACCAAAACTCTTGACTTCACATTAGTTTATTGAGCTTGAATTATCGGATGAGCCTCTCCAATTGATATTCCAGATATTAGCCACAACCAGACCAAACCTAACTTAATATTGGCTGATGCAGATAATTTGATTCAGAGCCTTCATTCGCATTTATGTTTAACTTCCCTTACTTTCATATTTTGGTTTCTTATAGCATGTGTACATAAACATACTCAGTGTACTGCAGGTGACATTGGTTATAAAAGCAATCAAAACTTTGAATATACCTACATTTTTACACAATAACTCAACTTGTCTTTGATAATCTTTGGCTGTAGGTCAGGTTTACTTTCATTTTTCAGGTTTTATTTTTTGCTGAATTTGTTGCAACATCACTGTAACGCTCTGAGACTTCCCAAAAAGAGCATTAAACATCTGCAGCTCATCCAGAACGCTGCTGCTGGAGTTTTAACCCGGACTAAGAGATCTGAACACATCACACCAGTTTTAAAATCTTTACTCTGGCTTCCAGTCAGTCACAGAATAGATTTTAAAAGCCTGCTGATGGTTTACAAATCCCAGTTTAGGCCCAAAATACATCTGTGATATGTTCAGAGAATATAAACCCAGCAGAGCTCTTAGATCCAAGGACTCAGGTCAGCTGGTCCAGTCCAGAGTCCAGACTAAACATGGAGAAGCAGCATTTAGCTGTTATGCTGCAAACAAGTGGAACAAACTGCCAGTGGAGATTAAACTTTCACCAATTGGAGACATTTTTAAATCCAGGTTAAAAACATTTATTTTCTCATGTGTCTATGCATGAAATCTGCACGCTATCTTTTAATTTATCTAGACTGTTGCTTGTTTTGAAATTCATTTAAATGATTTTGTTTGTTTCTCTTTATATTCTTTTATGTATTTTTAATGCTTCTTCCACTCCCTGCTGCAATGCTTTTATTTTATGTAAAGCACTTTGAATTGTTTGTACATGAAATGTGCTGTATAAATAAAAAAAAATTAAAAAAGGGAAAGGTTGGAAGCTCTGTTTGTCGGAGCTGTGGTGAAGACCCTGAACTACTAGTACTGAGTACTAGTACAGCGGTGAGTGACAAGAGAGCCGAGCCGAGCCGTGCAGAGCAGAGCAGGGCAGAGCAGGGCAGGGGCGGGGGGACAGACTGAGAGCAGCGGCGTGGGCTCCGCACACTGTGCTGTGCAGTAAATGGGATAAAGCCACTCAAGCAGCGCTGGGAAACACTACTACTAGTAGTGGCTGAGAGGAGGGGGAGCCTCGCGCCGCATGTGCTCGTTCGCGTCTGCTTGGGAAACTTGCGCTGGTGCGTCTGCATGAGAGAAGACCCCCCCCTAAAAAGAGACTAAAACAAGCGATAACTGCTGCCATAAACAGAGCCAGACTGAAGCTCCGGGGCTGAAGCTCCCACCTCTCCTCTCACATGGCTGCGTTAGTGTGGGACAGAGGGGGGCAGCGGACCCGCGGGGATCTTTGAGTCACCTCGCTAAAAAACTTGCTGGAAAGCGAAGAGAAATAAAAGCAAGTCGCGTTTATTTTTTTCGTGGGAGCTACTCGGGACACCATGGAGAGCCCGGCGGGCGAGCAGCAGCAGAGCAGCGAGGACGTGCGGAAGAGCGGCTACCTCCGCAAGCAGAAGTCCATGCACCGGCGCTACTTCGTGCTGCGCGCCGCCTCCGAGCACGGTCCGGCCCGCCTGGAGTACTACGAGAGCGAGAAGAAGTACCGCGGCAAGGCCCCCGTGCCGAAGAAAGTCGTGGCGCTGGAGACCTGCTTCAACATCAACAAGCGGGCCGACTCTAAGAACAAGCACATGATCGTGCTGTACACCCGCGCGGAGAGCTTCGCCGTGGCCGCGGAGAACGAGGCGGACCAGGACGAGTGGTACCAGGCCATGGTGGAGCTGCAGTGCAAAAGTAAGCAAAAGTCATAGACGTTTTCACACAAACATGTGCACGCAATGCACACACACACATGAGCGTGGTAGTGAATGAGGAGAAACGTGGCAATGCCTGCAGAGCTGAGGAGCACGCGCGCACTGCAGTTTGGGGACATGTTTCATCAGTTTTAGGTGTTTTCTTTTGAATATTACAGCTTTACAAGTTACTGTGAGTGGGTTTTTAAACAATATGTTGAACTTTAAGCTGTGTTGCGTTCACTTGGACACCCTTAGAGCAGATTTAGGGGTGTGTGTGTAAAGGGCCTCTTGGTAAACAAGCTGCATTGTGGGGGTTTATCCTCTCCAGCAGGTCTTATCATGCTGGTGTCAGGCTGGATATTTGGTCTCAGTTGTCTTCCAGACTTCTCGTGTGTGTGTGTGTGTGTGTGTGTGTGTGTGTTTCCTCCCGACTTCTCAAACACACCCTGTCCTCTTGTTTACTGCCCTGCTTTTTTTCAGCTGACTCTGCAATATTACAGCAGGCATGGATCCCAGAGGAGAATAAATATTCCAGAACAAGCCAGAGAGAAGCTGATTAGCACTTTACCACCCAGCCATGACGTTCCCATTAAACGTGTATGTTTGTGTCATGATTTAGGGGTGATGAGTGTGCAGCTCAGTGTGTCACTTCAAGCCCCCCCCAGCTGTGGGTTTGTGCAATGCTGCCTCATTGTGCAATAAAAAAGAAGAAAAGTCACCCATGTAGATACTCCTCAAATGGTGTCTATCAGCCGCTGTGTAAACACAGCTGTCACAGCAATAGTGTTGAGCACAGCAACTCCAAATCACCTGTTTAACACCCCCCCCCCCCCTTCCTCCTTGCCAGACTGGACAGGCCACAAGGGACACATGAGGCAATCCTGGCAATCAAAGATACGAGTTCAAGGTACTTTTACTTCACATGACCTGCTGCTCTGTTACATAAAGTGCCCAGCGGAGATAAACCCAGAGGAGATAAAGTGCTTCTTGTTATTTTAAACCAAGGGTGTGTCTTTAAAAAAGTTGTGAGAGTCCGTAGTAGCTCAGCAGATTCCTCTAACGTAACTGTGTGCCTGTTTGTGCGCGCGCAGCACAAAAAGTCTGCGTGTGATGGGAGAGCTGGAGATGCTCTCTGTTCTTTCCTATCTGATGCATCTCCAAAGTGCTCAGATGCAAATATCAAACGTCCTGAACCTCAACTTTAAAGGCTGCAGGTGAGCAGCAAAGGACGTCATGGTGGTTGGGCGTTTCTGAAATGACGGCGCTGGACCGTGCCGACGACTTCTTGTCTCCCTCGTTCTGTTGCTTTCTCCTGTAAATCACCCTCGCTGGCAAAGACAAAAGGCCTGCGGCCAGCTGCTGTGTAAACTCGCACGCTGGCAGGCGTTTTTTCTTACGCTGTGCGAGCTCGTGCGCAGTCTGTGCTCATGGAAAAATGAGGCCACACAATCTCACACACTTGCAGGCGCGAGCCCCGCTCGAAACCTGCGTGTGTGTGAATGGCTGAAACGCAAACGCTTTGCATCAAAATTCCTTTCTGTAATCACCCTCCTCTGGTCTGAGCTGCTCATACGATTTCAAATCTTCGGGGGTCCGTGGAGCCCCTCACCACACACACACACACACACACACTGCCGGTCCATTGAGGAATCTGTCCGCCACTTGTCCCGCTGGGGAGACAGAAGAATTCACAGCCTGGCGTGGGGGGGGGCACAGAGCCGAGAGATGCTGCAGTGTCTGTTACACAGTTTCTGGAAGACCACTCCCCTCAACCTGATACCTGTGGAGCTGCTCAGGTAGCCGGGGCAAAGTTTTCAGCAGCTCAGGAGTTCGGGGAGGAAGTTTGTAGGGCGGGGATGGCAAACGTGCACATGCACTTTCTCTATAACGTGCTTTACTCTTGAGATATTCACCCAAAAGCAGGCCAGCATTGCACAGCCCCCCCCCCCCAGCCTAATTAAACACGAGCCGGCTGCCACGCAGGACAGAATCCCGGTTATTTATTCAGCTGAATCCTGTAAGACCCCTTTTTTAGGCAGTGAGTACAGTATCGGGCTTGAGGGCTGCTATTTGCTCAGCTATTAGGAGGCAGTGGGGTGTGTAAAGGTTTAACCTGGAGAGGCGGGCGGGGGCACGGTCCAGCGGTCCAGCTCGCACAGCTCAGCCGGCGCCTCGCCAGTAGCTGCAAGTTGATCTCAATGCAAGATGTGATAAAGTCCAACTTTAGAGCCGGTGGCTGTAAATGAGATAGAAACGCCAAACAAACGCGCCCACTTGCCTGCCGAACGGGCCAAAATAAACAAAGGAAAGCAGATAGAAAACTCACGTCGGACGCTTCGATAAGCAGTTAAATGTTTGGGTTTTTAGAGAAGAAAACGCAGTGTTTTGTGTCAGACTGTCGCTTTTATCTGTTCCACGGAGTGAGTGAGACGTCAGTCAGCTTGACAGACATCACTTTGTGGTTTGGGAAGTTGTGATTGGCTTCCATCCCACATTCTTCTGCGTCTGATTAACCTGTTGAAATAAGATGAGAGGGGACCATTAGTCTTCAGATCCCAATAACGCTCGAAGGGGTTTTGTGATGAGAAACGAAATTTATTTAGGTCGTGGACCGTGGGAATGACATTTAACAGACTCTTTGGTGTCTGGGAGGTGCTCGTGCATTTTTGGAGAAAAGTCAAACAACTGTAGCTCGCTTTAAAGGTGTCTTCTGTCCATTTCAGATGGTTTTTACTTTGAGATGTCCTGAGCTCAGTGAATCTGATTTGCAAATCCGCTTTCTGTCTTCAAAGCTTCACAGGAAAACACTTAAAATACTGAAGAACATAATATGACAGTGTGGATATTCATGCTGATCCACAGATGGGTTTTTACCTCTGAATCTGGGGCTAGTTTTCATGCATTTTCGACACTTTAAATACAAAATGCAGCTCAACTACAGCCGAGGAATCTCAGATTTTGAGTGACCCGTGGTGGATGAGGTGCATCAGAGTGGCTCTGGATGCTTTTCACTCTGGAGGGTTGTTTGGCTGCACTTGCCCATGAGATTTAGATCTCGCGGAGCTGGCCGATTTAAACGTAAGCCGCGTTTAAGCACTGCTCATCTCTCTAATTAGGCTGTAATTATTGTCTCGAGGGTCAGCCGCTGGTGGCACAGTGGAGGCTGTGTGCTAACGAAGTCGGAGGTGGGTGCTGTTGTTACGGGAACTTGAAACTTTGTCATGTGCCACCGTTTTGTCAGCTGGACTGGGGGGGAGCAGGGCATTTCCTTTGCACATTAACGCCCTGTAATTTCCCTGCTGGACAGCCGGGCTTCAGCGTAACGCTGGCGTTTACGCAGCAGCTTGTTACATCACAGGGAAACATGGTGGACACCAGTCAGAAACGGCCTCAAGCGCACTGGCTCAGCGCTGATGTACCCCATCAATTGAGCGCTCCGGTGTGATCGACAGCAAAGCAAAGCCAGGGGCAACTTGATCCATTTAGTCAGTCGGTGCCAATGTGTTGAACCCTGCAGAGCCACGAGGGCTTTAGATGCATTGTAACCTTTTACAGCGGGCTGCATCGATCGCTGCCTGTTAATACAAGCCCATAAATGTTGTAGAGGGTGTCAGGAAGTTCTTGGGAGTTGTGAACAGATTAGATAAGTGGATAGAAATGAGTGGAAAACATTCCTCTTTATCTGCTGTTCCTCTGGGATTTATTGTAACACAAGACACCAGATCCAAAAAGGTACATGCAGACACGCAGGGAAAAATGTAAAAGAAAACTTTATGAGCCTCTTTTGGGAATGAAAACGCCATTTCAGTCGGACGTACACACTGCACTGTGTCAGGAGATGTTGTTGAAAACCGTGGCTGCAGAGATGAATTTCTAAAACAGTTTAGAGTGGAGCTGCTTCTTGAATTAGCTCTGAAGAAACACGGGTATGAATGTCAAGTTAAACCGTAATAGCATGAATGGCAGGTAGATCCACACCTTCTGAATGTGTCTGATTTAGTTTTTTTTTTTTTTTTCTTTGCATCAGTGAAACAGTTTGATTAAAACACAGGTGACAGAAATGTGTTGAACTGGAACTAAGACTCTGGTTCTGCCTCTCAGTCCAGTGCTTTTAGGGCCCTTTTTGGGCTTTTTGGTTTTAATATTCGAGCACGCAACGAGGACAGAGCATCACAAAATAACAAATGTTATATGACGCATCAGCTTTTCATTCTCCGAGGTTTCTGACATTATATAAGACTTTCAAAGCTTGAACAGTTTGTTCAGTAAGTGTCTCCAAATGACATTTAATCAGCTGAGTGTACAGTTTGCTTCCTCTTTTCAGCTCAACGTGGGTCATTTGAGTTTGCATTCTGGCTTCCAAACGCACACCAAACTGAGCGCGCCTCAGATACTAAACAGAATAACTTTTACATATGTTCGAGTTCAGCTGTGCAGCTGCAACCAAGTGGTCAGTTTGGGACATCGGATTTCCATTTCAGTCAGTTGTTCGACTGCCTGTCTCACTCTTGCATCGAAAGTGTGTGTTTGACTCGTGTTACACTTTACAAAGACTGAACTCCCAAATGCTGTTTATCTGCTTTGTGATATTGGAACAAGAAGCTTTTCAAAATTATTATTGTGTCTAAATTCATTTTAGCAGTTGGAGCCTCTCTAATAAAGATGTTGGACTGAAATAGTTGAGCTTTATTGTTCTCGTTAGTCTATCATCTAAGCAGGAATGTGGAGCAGTTCCGCACCAGACTAACCAGTATCATCAAAGATGGCTGCCAGTGTGGTGTGGGCGTCTTGTTTTGAGACTCTCGTGTGTCTTCTCAGGCGACGGCAAACCCCGGATGCGTCATCGATAATTTCGTGCGCTCGTCTGTTTGATTGTGCACTTTCAAGGCTAACACAAAGCATGTGTTCGACTGACCTGCGGCAGATGCCAGGGTTGAGGAAGCGTTTTGTCTCTGAGAGTTGGCCCAGACTTTGAGGTGGGGGGGGGGGGGATTACAGATGCTAGAGATGGATGAAGAGCGAGGAAGTGGAAGAGTTGAAAACAGGGGGGAAAATGGGCGCACATGGCGGCCAGAGGTTGACCGTTTCACTGCTGGGTGGCTGACTTGTCTCTCATTTCATGTGTCTGTGCTGGGGAGTGGGCAGCAGAGTAGGTTACTGGGGCCACAGTAGCTGGGCTGAGGTGGGGGTGGAGAACGGGGGCAGAGTTTTGCAGTCTAATGGCACAGCGCTGCATGTTAGGGCAGTGAGGTCAGAAACATTAAACAGAACCTAGTGTGAGCCAGTCGGTTCATTGCCAGAGTAGTTTTCCCTGATTTAAGGGCTGCATTAGCTAACTAAGACGAAGAGTACCTATAAATTTGAGTCATTTTACTTTCTTCTCCAGAAAATCCAAATGTTTCGTTTCTTTTTATTGAAACGCATTACTTGAATGTTGTTGCTTGATTAAAACTTAAACATGGCAGTGAAAAGACCCTAAAAGAAGACCTCCAAGTAACCTGCCCAGTGGCACACGGAGACCCACCTCCTTGCTTGGATTTGCGTGAAATAACCACAACAATAATTAGCCTGTCACTCAGAGAGAGGCTGTTGGTATCTCAGCAGGCATCTGGCAGCCTCCGGGGTAAATATGGCACCACTATATTTCCCTAACGCTCACACCCTTCTTCCTTGTAGCACAAAGACAACTAGAAAAGCATATTCATTAAAAAAAATAAAAATAGGGCCATTATTTACAGTCGCTTTGAAATGTAAAGAATAAAAACAGAATGCAATGATTTGCAAATCTTATAAAAAGAAAATAAAACACTTTTTGACATCTAAAATGAAGATATTGCTTTTTTATGCTTTGTAGAAACAACTATAGTGCGTTGCTTACAGAATTAGTGAAGTACTACAGAGAAAATGAAATATTATTTATGTAATGAACACATTTTGAACATTTTGAAAACAACAATTAAAAAAACACGCTGAGTTGAAGGTCTCTTTCAAATGAATTAAAAAGCTGAAATTACAACTTGCAAATGGCATCATTAAATGTTCTATTTTCTTCAGATATTTTTCTTTTTTCTCATGTTTCTCCATACTTGGTGAGTGTGACGCATATTTTGAGCGACGAAAAATGATGAACAATAAAACATAATTTTATTTTGATATTTCAAGATCACAATCTTCCAATTTAGAACTACAATTTAAAAAAAACCCCCACAAATTTATTTTATTTTCCCAAGCCACACGGAGCCGCAGCATCAGGATGAAGGAACTGCATGCGGCTCGCCGATCCCTGAGCTAGAACCTCTGAAATAATCCATCATTTTACAGAACATGTATCATCAAACCGTCCCACACCATGTAGACACAGTTTTTTGCAGATGGTTACACCTCTGCTCAGCTTTTCTTCTGAGAGACTTTGCCTCTCTAAGGTGTTCTCTTTATACCCAATCGTGTCACTGACCTGTTACCAATTAACCTAATTAGTTGCAACATGTTCCTTCAGCCTTTTCTTTTCAGTGCCGCTTACTTTTCCAGCCCTGTCTCAACTTTTTTGGGACGTTTTGCTTTCAACAAATTCATAATGAGCTCCTATTTGTCATGAAATGGTTAAATGTCTTGCTTTTAACATGGTTGAATAAAACATTGGTTTATGAGATTTTTTTTTTTTTTTTTGGAACTGGGGCTGTAAATTAATTCTTGTTTTGCCTATGCTCCACATTTGCACCAGGCCCATGAAATCTGACTGGGTAGTTTTTGTGTAACCATGCTAAAAAACAAATAAACAACATGGCACCAACACCTCATATGTAGAGTCGCAGTTGGGGGAAATTAGGCGAGAATATGGCCTCTTTATATGCAGCCTGTGATCTCCAGGGAGGCAGCTCAAGCATGGCCAATAAAACACCGTGAATAGACACCAGTGTTGCATGGGTAGGATGCCATTCTGGAGCCACGCGTAAGACTACACGATTCATGTGTGGCAATGCTAAAAGAGAAGTAAACATCTTGCAGTGTGTGAATAAGCCAGTGTAAGCTGCTTCATGTTGGTTAAAAAAGGGTTGGAAAACATGTCGAATCTAAAATTATGAACCCTGAAACAGACTTTCCCTTGAGGTTGCATCAAGGTTAGCTGAGTGTGTTTTACCCGTATTCCACCAGCAGGCCTCACTCAGATGCTCCATTACCTCCGGGTGTATTTAGTTTCCACGTGCATCCGGCTTCAGTCTTTAGATTGATCTCCGGCTGAGGGCCTTGTTATTCTGAGGGTTCATTAGGCCGCATGCAGGTGGTGCCGTGCTGCACGGAAGCTGCCCAGCTGATGACCTCCGTGTAAAATATAAAGGTATGAAAATACTCAGGCGGAAAGACATGAGGTTATCTATAATTCATCGTCTTATGTAACCACGAGCGAAGGTCTCTAATGTTTTACAGGGGCGCATCGGTCTGCAATTGTGTAACCTATCAAAACCTTTTATAGGTTTTTACTGCTTTTGAGAGATGTCAATGAGTGTGTGAAGCCAGAGTGGCCTTGAGATCAGGGTCATTTGTGTGTGGACGGGCTGATGAGGGCACAGCTGGGCTTTAAGGCAGCACTGTACTCAAAACAAACGCCACGCTTGTGCTCTCTTCAAGAAGCATTAAATGGACTCTTGAAAGGAGAAAAATTTACTTTTTGTGGAACACGCTGCCCTGAGATCTCAAGAAGCAGCTGCCAAAAGAGAAAAAAATGTAGGGAAATTTTCCTCCCTCCTTAATGGCTCTGCCATCTCTTTACAATCTCCTATAGTCTCTCATTCCCTCGGTCCCTACTGAAAAGTCCCCAAACTGCCTCTTCCTGTTGTAAATCTAAATCTAGGAGGCAAACAGGGCTCCTTGCACAGAGGGAAAAGCAGTACATGAAAAGGCAACACACGGCCTTGAGTGAGTCATCTTATGTAAGGGGAGTGTCTCCACACTCAGCCACGAAGCCGCAGCCTCGATGGCGTTTAACAAAACATCTATTCTAGGTCTCTTTCAAGTTGTGAGCGATCTAACCATTTTTGGGGGCCCAAACTGGATGAAAATGCATAAATATGCATCAGATTCCTGCTTCTTGTACAGTTGAAATGTCTGGCAGAACAGAAGCTCAGCTAGCGTGGCGTCCACCGTGCATGTTGAAGCGATTCGTCTGCATATGGTTGTTATTGAAGGATCTGCAGCAGAGACCTGAGAACAAACGCGTGCAAACATAGAAACATATTTGTAACCCTGTGGTCGGATTTCTTTGTTTATTACCGATATTTCCACACAAACTTTTTATAAATACGACTCTTCTCTCAGCTAGCAAAAAACACTCATTTCATCAATGTGGTGATATGCCAGATGGGCTGGCGTAATGAAACAGGTGTTCGAGTTCAACATTTATGCACAAAGAACATCCTGTTCCCATTAAGGAGGCAGGTGGGCCTTTTTATAGAGGTTTGTTTCTTCAGTCTTGACATTGATTTATCCTGTGATGTAGATTGATATCACGTTCAGACACATCCAACCAGGTAGTATAAGAGAAAACAAAGAAATGTGGCACACAGGAGGATAGGGGTTTAAGGAACTTTTTGGGTGTTTCCTAAGAAAGCATAAGAATCCACCCAAAACATGAGTCACATAATGGTTTTCAGGTAAACCTTTTTAGTCCACACATTCAGAGGTGGCAACATGTGGAATAAGTTCCATTATGCCAAAGATTGATGGTACTTTCTCAGGATAATACACACATTTCACGCCTCAGATATGTGAATAATACAGTAACTTAAAATACAAAACAGACTAAATAGTCTGAAGTGACTAAATAGCTTCCATTCTTTTGTTTGGCCCTGTGCTCAAATCTCACCAAGTCCTTTCTCTCCAGTGTGTCATCACCTCACTAATTCAGCACAGTCTGAATAGAGCCCACTTAACACAAAGGGTGAATGAGCTGCCTGTACTGCTGCTACAAGACGCTCCGCTTTATTAGTTAACAAAGACACTCAGGCTCTTGAGGAGACTTTTGAGAGCCTCATCAGAAAAGATTCACTTGTGAAGCATTTTCCAAGTTGTTTCACAGATATTTTTCCATAACTGTTTATTTTCTCATAGTCATCATTCTTGTATAGCACTTCAGTTGTCAACAGTGTAATTTTTCCGCTCTGGTCGGGTGTTTGTGTGTGTGTGTGTGTGTGAGCTGGGACTCTTTATGCCACTGCGGTTGACAAATGAGACCTCAGATATGAAACCTGCAGGTACGATGAGGCAAACTCAAGCTGATGCATGCTCTATTTGAACTCTGATCTGGTTTAAAAATCTGCATCAGCACAGCGCACATAATAAAGGCACCTTGCTGTACAGTTAGGGGTAAATAGTGGTTTCACCTGGTGCTTGAAGGTCATCATCTTTTTTCATGGCGGTAACCTTTTAATCTCCTGATATCTCTGTTCTGTCCGTGAAGGTAAAAATCCCACTGACAGCGAAGAAGCTGGCGACTACGGAGCACCTAATCCTGGACCCGCATTCAAAGAGGTGTGGCAGGTGAAGGTGTGGCCCAAAGGCCTGGGTCAGGCCAAGAACTTGGTCGGCATCTATCGCCTTTGCTTGACTGACAAGACGGTCAACTTTGTGAAACTGAACTCGGATGCTGCTGCGGTGGTGCTGCAGCTGATGAACGTGAGACGCTGTGGCCATTCAGAAAACTTCTTTTTTGTTGAGGTGGGACGCTCTGCTGTGACAGGCCCAGGCGAGTTCTGGATGCAGGTGAGTCTGTAATTTGCCAGTCCAGTAAATATTGACAGTTTCTTTTACCTTCCAGTCCCACATATACCTAAAGAGCCAGTAATAAACAGAGGAATCTGCAAAGTTTAGAGCAACGCACCCCAGCATTTCAATCTGACCTTTTGCTATGTAGTTAGACTACACACAGTGGACAGATATAAATGGAAGAAAATTCACTTGAAGTTGTCAGTTGATAATGTGTAACTTATAAGTTCACAAATGAATATACTAAAATTATGGTTTGTGTTCACTATTTGTGATTACTTGTATGTCATGTCCAAGGTTGATGACTCGGTGGTGGCCCAGAACATGCATGAAACCTTGCTAGAGGCTATGAAAGCACTGAGTGAGGAGTTCCGCCAACGCAGCAAATCTCAATCAAGCTCTGGCCCAGGAGGAGGTGCTACTGCTTCTAATCCCATTAGTGTTCCCTCACGCCGCCATCACCCAAACCCTCCTCCCAGTCAGGTTGGATTCCTCCGTCGCCCCCGAACTGAGCCCCCCGGAGGAGCTAATGGAGGACCAGCGGTCAGCAGTGCCAGTGCTTCTCCCACTCCGCGGCATAGCTTCCCAAGATCTCGCACCGCCAGCGACGGAGGGAAAGGTGAGGATGGGATGGCAGGGTCCACTCCACTCCATGGCATGAACTCTAGCCCCTCTGCTAATGGCTCCTGCTCCACTACCCCGATCCTCAGATCAAAGTCGGCCCGTTCAGCTCCGACCACAACTGTTAAAGCTCCTTTTGGGTTGATGCGCTCCATCTCCACCCCCGCACCTTCCCCAGCTCCAAGTCTCTCATCTAGCTCTGGGCATGGCTCTGAGTTTGGAGGCATTACATCAACTGGTGCTGTCCCAGGGTCTGGTACCTACAGTTGTGTTCCCTCTCATGCCTCTGTCTCAGGCTCACCCAGTGACTATGGCTCATCAGATGAGTATGGTTCCAGTCCAGGGGATCACACCCATCTCCCCTCCCCAAGCCTCCCTGGAAGCTCTGTTGGTAGCATCAGCAGCCAGTCGCTTGGTGAAGATGGAGCCAACTATATCCTGATGGATCATCGTGGTAGTGGTGGAAGGTGTAATCAAGGGAGCATGATGTCGAATGCCCAGCCTGTTCAAGGAACACCAGTCTGTGGCTCCCAGCTGCAGTCTCGAAGAGTGCTGCGCCGCTCCTCCAGCCGTGAATGTGAAACTGAACGTAGGCTGCTGAGCAAGCGTGCCTCCTTACCCCCTATGGCCCTGGAAAGACTGGTCCCATGTCAGCGACGAGGTGATGAACCTGCAGATGAAGATTCAGCTGATTATGCCATCATGTCGAGCACAAGCCGAGAGTCCTTTACTCCCACCTGCTCTTCCACACAGAGGGAATCAGCCATAAACGCTTGTGTGGCGGGAGGAGGGTACCTGGATGTGGCAGGGGAGTTCAAAACTGAAGCGGCTGGAGTAACAGAGGCTAGTGTAGATTTAGGCGTGGACAATGGATACATGTCCATGCTGCCTGGAGTCACTCAGCCTCCGGTGTCCTTATCCCAATCACTGGCTGTCTCTGTCCCTGACTCAGATTCCAAACCTGCTGATGACTACATGGCCATGACCCCTAACAACAGCGTGTCTCCCCCTCTGCAGATCCATCCTCTACCAATCTCTGATGGCTATATGATAATGTCTCCCAACAGTAGCTGCTCCCCAGACCAGCGTGGAGGTCTCTCTGGAGGGGTTTGGGTAGGCAGTGGAAGTGCAGACAGCAGGGCTGGCAGTGACTATATGAACATGTCTCCAATTAGTGCTCGCTCTGTAAATGGTAGCCCCCCACCTCCTGAGCACACCTGCCATTTGGAGACCAGTTTGCAACAACAAGTCCCCAAGATGGTTTATTCTTACTATTCCCTTCCCCGGTCATACAAACATAACCCCTCTGCTGGACATTTCGATGATGGGCCTGGACGAGGCAGAAGGCCCAGTGGAACTTGTAGTAGGGGAATGGGTGGTGGTAGAGCTTTTGGAGGGTGTCAGGAGCAACCAGCAGCAGGTAGTTCAGTGGTTGGACGTCACCTTTCACTCTCCTCATCCTCCTACTCCTCCAGCTCAGCCAGTAGTGAGAGTCTTGGGGAGGGCGATGATCGGACTACTCAGGCTTTGAGTAACATATCAAGTGGTTCTCAATCCAAAGATGAGAGCACAGTAGCTCAGAGACGGGGCTCTGGTGGGTTGTCTAAGCAAGGTAGGCATACTAGAAACAGACCAGTGAGCCTGTTTGTTGATGTATCCAAGGCTAACACCCTTCCAAGGGTCCGTGAGAACCCCCTTCCCCCAGAACCTAAGAGCCCTGGGGAGTATGTAAGCATTGAATTCAAGGGGGAGCATTTCAACCATATGGGGGTTGGCGCAGGGCGTGGTAGGGGTCTAAGACATGGCTTCTCCCTGCCTCATGGCTCAAAGAGCCAGCATCTTCAAAACAGACCAAGTTCTTGTGTAGGGAACTTTATCCCACTCTCCCATAGTCCGTCTGCCCCCATCACTCCCCCAGCTGCCTCTGAGTATGTCAACATGGACCTGGGCCCTTCTCCATCCCCCTCACCACTCTCTCTTATCCCATCAGTTTTCCCTGCTTTCCACACCCCTCCCACACCTCCGACTTTTGCTCATGCCCGTAATACCTGTAAGGACGCTACTACTAGTCCTTGTGAAGACGTTGCCGAAGTGGCTGAGGTAGCTCCTAGGAAAACCAGAGAAAATAATCCGTCAGTGACTGAGTCTGAGTCCCCTACATCTACATCCTGTGGGGACTACACAGAGATGGCCTTCAGTTTGAATAACAACCCTGTTCCTCGGACATCACCCAATGTATTGCCCAAAGTCCCATCTCCCACCAGAACTGAGACTTCTGTTTCAGTGCTGCCACGGGGTCTAGACTTCCCACTTGGCAAATCAGGACTCAACCCAGACCAGGGCGCTAAAGTTATTCGTGCTGACCCCCAAGGACGCAGACGGCACTGCTCAGAAACCTTCCTTGCCTCGCCCTCCCTCCCCACCTCTACCTCCACTTCTTCTTCAACTGCCTCCCTCTTTCCAGAACACACCCAGACCGTGGCCCGCCGTCTGGCATTTGAAAGCATGCTGTGGGGGAATGGTGCTGTGCCTGATCCCCCAACAAACAATCAAACTACATCCACAGAACAAGGTCTTAACTACATAGACTTGGACTTGGTCAACAAAGAGACACCTCACACAGGGCTGGATGGGCCCTCAGGAAGCCAGGCCCCATCTCGGCTCTTCTCTGTTGTGGGTGCAGGCTCCGGGGTCGGCGTAGTGGGCGTGGCAGTCGGTGCCAGCAACGGCTCCGGCCTCAACACTTACGCCAGCATTGACTTCTACAAATCAGAAGAGCTACGGACACATCAAAATGGAAACAAGGAGGGAACAGGTATGAGTTTCCCCATTTATTTCTGTCAAGTCTTAAGCTTTCTTATTGTTTTTCTTTTCTCTCACCACTCTTGATGTTTACCATCTCACTTTCTCCCTTTGTATTTTGTGTTTTGCCTCATGATCCAAGTGAAAAAAATTATTCTTTCAAGATAACCCAATGTAGCACAGCATCCCTTTCCATCCATGCTTATAATCAAACTTTAACTGGCGCCAGTTTACAATGTAGACAATTGTCTGATACGTATGACGGCATTAATCCACAATGTGAGATTCAGATCGGCTCCTGCAGCAATGCATAAATTGATTTCATTGTCTGGGCCCTGCTGTGCGATCACTTTTTATATAATGTGATTAGATAATGTGTTAAAGGCCAGATGGTCTGTAGAAATATTGATGAAGATTAATGCTCTGGAAATATTATTGATCCTCATGAGGTGTCTTGATAGTCTTGTAATCACTCTGAGAGCTGGACGCCACCTCACTCTCCGTTTATAGAGTAGAGCGTATTCTACTCTACTATTCTGCCCCTCCGGTGTGACTAGAGAAGTCAGCTATTGAAAAGAAGAATTACTGAGTTTTGTGAATCCCATTTTTGATGTTATTGCTTCATGAGTTTCCAGAACCCTAGAAGTTCTGGAACATGTGAGCAGCCAAAGGAAGTTGAGAGGTACATAGATTTGCCTACTGGTGGATTGTTACAGTTTAAAAAAAGACGGGCTTCCAGCTTTACACATCTGCTTCTGTGCTGTTAATGCAGCACTGTCTATAAAGAGGGGAGGTCAGTAAGGCCAGAGGATGAATTTTTATTTGTTAACATTTTTTTTCTTCTTTTTTTTCCGATTGTGTGCAACAATTTGCAAGCCCAGGGGGGGGACCACCACGGCTAAACAATGCCTCAGCTAACTCGCTTTGAGATGTGTCCTCATAGAAAAACATTCCCTTTGAACCACTGTCTGCACTAAATTGCCGCTTGAAGAAATAGACGGCTGCAGTTTAAGCAGATAGAGCACTGTTTAAAAAGAGATGTAAGTTTATATGCATCAGTAACGAACTCCATAATCATCCAGCGTGGGGATCTTGTGATTAATGCATCCTGCTAAGCCTCGTTGTTTATGTAGCTTTCACGTGATTTGTACTGTAGGTTGTATTGGAGTTAAACCTCTTGGAGTTTTGTGGTAAACATTTCATAGCTCGGCTTCATAGTTGGATTTAATGAAGAATTTAAGGCATTAGGAAACATTCATCCAGGGATCTTGCGGTGAGCGCAGCACAGCTGAGCTCAACAGTTGGTTTTTATAGATTCCACAGATGGAAATTAACCATCAGCCTGCTTCCATACATCAGTGTTGGTTTTATTGGGAAATGGTGGGCAATATTGGTGGAAGCAGGAGGTGTTTTTAAATAGAAATGCTAGCAGCCTACCACAGGCTGCGGAGAATGTCAGTGGGGCAGCGTGGGGGAAATGTTACACATTGGCTGTGAATGTTGAGATGGGGCCAGTGTTTCACTCACACAGCTCTCAAATGCCTCTGTACAGTGTTCCCCCTCCTTTTATCCCTCTATTCTGCCTCCCCCTCTTTCCTCCTCCAATAAATGATTCTTTTGTTTGAGTGTGTTTGCCGCGATGGGCCGGTAGGCCTCTGCACTGCCAAGCCCCAAGACTAGCGGACTCTCCCGAGACATTTCTCCCCCACGGTTTATAATTTGCGTCTTTTTACTCTGTTTGTTTTTTTATTTGCATCTTCATTTAGTCCTTTTTTTTTCTTCTATTCGTCTCCATTCATGCCTCACAGTGCCTGTTCCAGCCTGACATCTATGCTGGTGGATTTTTGGAATTCCTCCCTCCCTTCTGTTAACTAGTCTCTCTATTGTTCAATTTTTTTTTTTTTTTCATGAAAACCTCTCGTCTTCATGCCGTTCGTCCTCCTCTCCCTTTCACACTGCATTTCAACCCGTCCTTCAGAAGTAGATGTTTTTGTCTCAACCCTCTAGCTGTAGCTATCGGAGAAAGGAGAAAACAAAAGAAAAGCGAACATGATGAGATGGTCGATAATGACCGGCCTGTCTATTACTACACAAAAATACAGGTTAGAAACGACTATGTTGTCTGCGTTTGTGTGTGTGTGTTTTTATGTTCTGCTGTAATTATAGGGGATTTTTTTTTTTTTTTTTTTAACCCACGTCAGGCCCCAGCTTGTATAGGAAAAGGCTGTGTGTATGTCCCAGGGGTGCACTCTTTTGGCACTGAAGGCTAAAGGCTAAAATTGAACATGAGTAGTGGGACATGTGCCAGGGACAATCCTATTGGATAGTTGTTATGTAATATGTAGTGTGCAACAAAAACCTCATGATTTAGATAATGAGGAAAACCATAGTGAGCTGTTTTACCTCGAGTAATGTCGACTGGAGAAAAATCAAATAAGAGGATTTAGATGTGAAGAAAGGGCATTTTTTTTTCTTCTTTGCTACGACCGTATGAGCGACGCTTTAGGGACACTTGGAACAAAAGTCTGATGTAAATTAAAGTCGACATCATTCCAAGTAAACATGAAGTGTGAATTTTACCATCTGTTCTTCCAGCCGCTCCGAACCAGCCAAATATTGTATTTCTTTACCATCTGGAAGGGATATTTATGCCAAAATAATCCGTCGCCGGGACACAAGACTTCACCAGAGGGAAGGTGTTCCTTACAGAAACCTCCCATGCACACTTATCCTAAACTTTCCTCAGAGCCACATGCCAGCAAAGTCATGCAATGTTGTTCTCATGCATTGAAATCTAAATCAAGTTTTGTTTTGTTGTCCGTTGCAACACACAAATTTTGCCGACAGAACACAGAAGGTGAGGCTGGTGGACTTGTTTACGGTCACCTAATTGGGTAACTCACGCATAACTGACTAATTAGATCAGTGAGATGTCTGCGTCAGCTCGTAGCGTCTGGACTTCTTGTATTTGCGGTTTATTTTTTGATATTTCATCTTTTTCTTCCTCTTTTCAGGCTGCTGTGCAGATACTTTCATGGGTTTTCTCTGCTCTTTTGAGAAAAGGGGGAACTCTGCTGGAGTTCCTTGAATTTATTTATAACCGGTAGGAGGTGCGATCATCTTACTCGTCTGTTCGGGATGTGAGACCGTACATTTTTGGTCTAATTCTCAACAAACGGGCAAATTAAGTTATTTGTTCTTGTTGATATAAGAACTGCTGTCGTTTGATCGTTTTATTTAAAACTAAAGAACCAAAAAATACTGAAATGGGGGAAAAACTTAGTGTAAATAAAGTCATTTTGAGTCCCGTACCATGCACTGAGACTGAGACTGATTTTTTCCTCAAAGTCGCAGGGCATGTGGAGCAGGTAGACGCCAACTTATTTAAAGTAAAGCTGTGAATAGACGAGGAACACATGCACAGAGCCAAATGGTTTTAGGAACCAAATCCTGTCCAGCAGACAGCGGAAGGGATTTGTGATTACGGTAACTCCTCCTCCTCCTTTTCTGTCCTCTTGATCAGACGCTGCAACAAAATGGCATCTTCATAATAAGAGTTTGGACCTGGAAACCTGTTTTCTGCATTAAGCAGGAACCTTTTCCAAGAACTAAGAATTTTTATTAACCAGAGGCTAAATAAAGTTCTGATGGGAAGGAAAATGACCCAGAACTGCGCCCACGACACATAAAACAGTAGACCGGGATTTTCTTCCTGTCCTGTTACTCCCAGCCTCCGTAGTTGTACGTGTACTTTAGGCCCTGAATATTCTTGGCATTACCCGAGGTAGCTGTACGTGAAAAGGGAAGTGACAGAATCTGTCAGACTGCAGCTGATTCAGGCTTTTTCCTGCCAGCTCCCTTCTTAATGTTCACTTCAGTCCACGTGAGAGCAGAGAAAGTTCACGTTTGGACATCCGATGGTGAAGAAGAAGGATCATTTTAATGAGAGGACGCCAGCAGAAATGTCTAATTTAGTCATGAAGCAGGCACTTTGAAGGAACATCAAAAGGCTTGTTTGTTTATGACTAAATTACAAACTTGCTCCCCTAACTGTATCAGACTTTTTGCATCATGATTCGTGCTAACAGAAGATTTCCTGTTGTGTGAAACGGGCAATAGATGATGTCGGCATTGAATTCTCTGCAAATCATAAAGTACAAAATGTATAAACTCTTTTGCCTCATGGCAATGTGTCCGGCTATATGTGTGTAGATGCTCCAAAACTGCCCAGAATGACCATTGCATTCACAACTCGGTATTCTTATGTGCCTGAAAGGATCTATCACGTTTATACATGAGCAAAGTGTCACAATGACCGATAAATTATTAAAAAACCTAAGAGATTTTGTTCCAATGAACCTAAATTGTTGTATTATTTGATCAGTAAATCAAGCGGTAGCCACTTACAACAAGTATGATAATTACTGGAACACAGATATGCTGCACATTTAATGCATTAATTCCTCGACACACAACACGGTTTCCCTGCGCGGGCAACAGGCTTGCCTTGCTGGGTTTGTAATCCGAGCCAGCACAGCACTAGTTCAGACTGACAGCACTAGTAGTGTTATGTAAAATCAACCACGTGGCTGGGACATGACCCCCAAAGAAGGTTAGGCTTAGGATAAGTATACTAAATGTACTAATATATTCTACTCAAGATAATGAAATGTATATAAATCCGTATGTGTGTGTATATGCAAATGTGCATTCGCTTGTTTGTCTGCTGAGATATTTGCCGTGTGCTGGAGGCAGAAAGCACTCCATCCTCCCCCTGTACAGTCAGTGTCTCAGCACAGTGACTCATCGCTCCGCTCATATTAATGCAGAGTGTCAGTGTGCACAGATGTGCAGCAGAAGCAGCAGGGCGAAACATGTGGAGCCCAAATCCAGGGTTTATATGGGACTCTGAGTCCTCTTGCATCTCTTGGCAGCTGAGTAGGTAGTTTTAAGTATTTAGATGCTTTTTAAACAAAAACCTTTTTTCAATTAAATCTGTGTTTATTTATTTAATTCAACCTCTTTTGGATCAAGGGAGACTAAGATGAGACGTAAACAGCAGCACATTTAGGTTCAGCAATCTCATAATGGCAGATTTGAACCTCCCAGATTTTCCTCCTCTTGTGGTCGACGGTTGTATAATCGACTGTGTTCGGAAAAGCAAGACGAGTCGGGAGCTGCACCCCTGCAACTTGTGATTATGTAATCCGTATTAAAATGGAAATGAGTTTAAATTTCTCTGAAAATTAGTTCAAACTCAACTTTCTTTCATTAGCCTAATTACAGCCTTACACAACTGATTTGCCCACACAGGGAGATGCGGGACAAAGCTGCGTGGTTACATGAGGACAGCTGCGCGGCCCCAATCCATTTCCTCTTCGCTTTGAGTAAACAAAAACCATATTTCTGTGTTTATCTAATATTATTCCTCACATTTGTTTGAGGCCTACAACCCTGGATCTTTGCGAGGAGGGCAGTTTGTTTATGTGGAGGCCAAGGATCCGTCCTTCGGTGAAGTCCAGCTTGTTTGGGTGGTCTGCTCGGGGAGGTGACGCACTCACACCGCACATAGCAACAACTCTCCTGTGTTTGGGTTTTTGGGGAGTGTTGAAGGTTGCGTATGTAAGTGTGTAGGTCCCACGGCACACGTGTGGAGCTTGAAGGCTTTTAAACGGACCGTGTGATGAGGTCATCTGGCTGCGCAGAGGCAGCAGCTCCGTCTCATTTCAGCCCTTTCCGTCCATCCACTTAGGTAAATCCGAGGGGCTAGAGGAGTAATCCGGGTTGATTACTGAAAAAAAACACACAAATGCAGCGTTGTGACGGTCGACCAAGCTGCCGCACGCACCACTGCGCACTATGCAGAGATCAGGGCGGCCCGGTGAAGGCCAGCAGCAGTCAGCAGTCTGAGTTCAACAATACAAATCGCTCTCAAAGTACAGAGCAGCTGGAAACGGTCACATGCTGCGATGGTATCACAAATGTCTTTGTAGTCGCGTTTAGCACCATGTGGAAATCATGTTCTGAGCGAACAGGTGTTGTGTAGGGCCGGATTAGGTTTGGTGATGGATGTCCACTCGATCCGGGTTCTGGGGCACCTTCTATGTTGGGTCAGCTGGCTCGGATAACAACGGTCCTGTGAACTCTTACCGAAGCAGCTCCGAGTTTTCAGGCCTCAGAACGTCAGGCGGCAGAACGTTCAAACTCTGGAAAGTTGTTGTGGTGGAAGTCACTGTAGCTTTTGTTAGGATTGGCTTGGTAAACATTTAAGTAATGAAGTAATGCTTATATTTCAGCCAATGCGGTCCAACTGAACTCAGCTCAACTTTATGAAGGAGAAAGAGAACGAACGGTTTCAAATAAACAGGGAGGAGGAGGGACTAAAAACAAACTCTTTAGTTTGAGGAGACTGTTCATTTGCGGTTTATTATGTCAGGATCGTCTCCATGCGGGTCTTTTTCATGCAGAACAGGGTCCAACTCGGTGAGACTTGCTTCCTCCTCCTCAGTGCCGGGTGCTTTTCTCAGCTGGCGCTGCAGTGAACATGCCCTTAGAGTGGAGAGTCATCCCACCGTGGAAGCTGGACGAAGTGTTTCACAGGCATTTAATGTGACGTTTCTCTCTGAGTGATCTGCAGCGTTTTAACGTGTCTGCTTCGACCAGATGTAACTACAAACCAACCCAGTTAGGCCGAACCTGCAGTTACATGATTCAGATTAGCAAGTGCAGCACGCTGAAGAGTGATTTCAACCAGTTCTGAACACAATCTGCCCCCAGTCTGTTCAGAAATCAGCTGTTTTCCTGATGTGATAAAGGCCATCGTCACCTATTAAAGAAGAATGAATCAAAGGTGCTGGAGTGACGTGGAGAGGAGTGAGACAGTTGGTCTTCTTAGATGCTGCCACAGACTAATCTTCCTTTGAGTTTGAGTCAGAACTGGGAGGATTTGGCTCTGCAGAATGAATAGAGACTAAATCTCTCCTGTGTGTGTCTGCGGGTTGCCATGCGGTGTCGGTGCGCACTTGTTGAACCTTCATTCGCCTCCCTCCTCACTGAACTGACTCACACCGCTCATGAGCTAAACGGCACTGTAGATGTTGCCGTCCTCTCCACTCGGATGGAAAGTTTCCTCAGTTTGCAGATCGTGGAGGTAATGTTTACCATCACGCCTACATATTTGCTCTTGTGCCATTATTATCATTGTTATCATTCGCCTCCATCCAAAAGCCTTTTGACTGAGACCTGTTGACACTTGAACCCTGAAGCTTGAAATGCCGGCGAACATGCAGGATGGATGGCTTTTTGTTGGGGAGCGCCGAGTGTGGGAGGAAAGCGTTGAAATTAAAAACAATTCCCTTCATTTATTTGGATGGAGCTGTGGCAGACAAAAGAAAATACCAGGAAAAAGTTTGAAAAGGAGGAAGTGTGTGCTCTGTTGCCGTGGTGATCGGCAGTATATCGTTTTCACGGCTTCTCCCCGAAAACATCATCACCTGCCCGCCTTTGCGTTTTCTTGCTTCTTCCCAAGACCTTGAGCTGGCTGGTACTCCTCTCCTGCTACATGAAGCAGATTTAAACACACACACACATGCGCCACCTGCTCCTGGTGCCGTTGGAGGGGAAAAGGATGCGACTTTGAGGGTTCAGACCCGAGCGGAAGAACACATCAGCTGATATGACCTGTGCGTATATTTCCAGTAATTCCACACACCCACCGGGGGGGTCGTATCTCATTTCCCTCATGTCACAGACACATCCATCCTTCACTGCAGTCCAACGGTATCACTTCCAGCCTCGCACACACACACACACACACACACACACACACACATGCAGCCACTCATCGATTAACTGCACGCGACTCGCCTCATTCGTCACAGAGGTTAGGAGGTTCGATATAAACAGAGAACTTATACCTGTCCCACAAATACAGAAAAACTTTTTACAGGAGTTTTATCAGGATTCCAGTGATAAACGATTTATTTTCTTGCTTATCAAGTGAAAGAAGAATCTCACCTCAGCTCTCTGCGTGACGAGATGAAAGAAAGAAATGAAACAATATATCAGCAAGATTTCATATTTTTCCCTTAATGTAGGCAATTATTCTTACGAACGATCCCTTGAAATTCATCCACTCCACTAAAAGATGTAAATCTCTTGTATTTATGTCTTACTTTGAATACTCCGACTCGTATCTGGAGGACGTTTTGCCATTAAAGACGTGTTTTCACGTTCCTCTGCTGAGGGCAGAGGTCTGGTCCTCCCTCAAATCTGACGTTTGAACATCCTTCACCAGCTCGGATTGATTTATGCTTTCACTTCCACTTATCGCTATACAGAGATGCACAGAAATATTAAACACTGAAATGAGCCCCACATTTACTGTCTGCATCACAAACATTCAACAAATGTCAGACACCGATGATAGATTTTATGCAATTAATCAGTCTGTCATCTTTCTGCACTGCACAGTTTTCCTGGAAATCATTCTCAAGCTTAAATGAGCTTAAATAAATGTAGCATAATCAGAGAAATACAAGCGAAAATTCCAAGATCAGAGCGGACAAACTGAGCCAACAGCCTGACCCGTCTGACGAACAGGAGAGTTATTAGTTGGTTATTCCCATGTGTATGTCAGGAGAAAGGGTGTTTAAAGTGCAACATGGCAGAAAAACACGTGAAAGAGGCGTTACTTTGTCAAACATGCCTTTAATTTTGGAGTGTGTGCTGCTCTGGTGTTTGTTAAAGGGATAGTTCCTGTTTGAAACTCGCACTTTATGAAGCAACAAGAAAGAAAAATGGCCTCTAAAGAGAAATTTCTGGGATGGAGTAGCTTTTTGTGATAAAACATTAATAATATGTTTAGTCTGTCAGGATTTAGGCTGAACTTTAGTATTTATTTATGTCCTCACTCCTTTGGCCTTATATGAATCTGAACTTTGGGGAAATTAAGTGTTTCTGTACTACGTCCTATTAACGCCCTCATAAAGGCTTCAGAATTTAATCTTTAAGACCCCCGTCATCCGAAAACGGCCCTACTGAGGGTTACACGACTCGCTCAAGGGCCTGTTGAGAGGACTTAAGTTGAGGTCCTTCTGTTTTTGTGTGGATGTGTTGGTATGTGTGTGTTTCTGGTGGGATGCCCGGCGAAGCAAATGGTAATTAGGTAGTAAAACCTTGACTAATGGCTCAGTACTCTAGTCATGTTTTGACTGACTAGTGCCTTGTTCACACGCATTTGGCACGCACACCAACACAAAGGCAGGCGAGTGAATTGTATTGGCAGCTCGGTCCGTCAAAGAGGCGCCGCTGGACAGGCTAAATGTAAGTGTGTGTTTGTGTGTTTGTGTGTTCTCCTTGACAACTTTCACCGTTGAACTTGTCACTGGATTTGACAGAAGAGCTGTTGGATTACCTGTGCTTTTCATGTATGCTTCTTTTCTTTATTTTTTTCACTTCAAAGCTCTTTAGTTACACCAAAAATTCTCGGTTTGTTTGGTTTACACACATACGTGACAACACGCACATAAATCACACACTCGCAGGTCTCGGGGAGGGAGGCGGGGGTGGGGGGGTGGCGGCCTCGCTCTAAATGGGAGAAGCTCAGAGCTGATGATCTGAGCCAGTCACCTCTCAGGAAGCAGGGATCAGCCAAAAGCTTCCCAGCTAATGGCCAAAATAACCTTCACTGACTGGCTGTGTGATACCACACACACACACACACACCTACTTTCTCTTTTGTCAATACTGTTTTGCTCATTCTTATTTGAACAAAGCCCCTCTGCCCCACCGCCCCCCCTCCTCCGTCTTTATTCTCCTCTTCCTGTCTTTTTACTCCTTCCCGGCAGACTTTTTGTTCGCTTTCCTCTTTATTTTTTCTGACACCAGATTTTCCCTTTTCCCTCTGGCATGCGAGCGGTGAAATGAAAGCGTCTGAGCCCATCCATCTAGATATAATCTACAGGACATGATTTGAGTGACTCAGATCGGAGGACAGATTTCAGATAACTTGCGTTAGTCGGCTGCTTTTTCATTCATCAGGCGCCTTAACGCTCAGATTTACTGCTTTGTCAACTTGTTGATGAGTGCGTTAAAAGAAAAAGTCAGAGTTTTTTGTGGAGATTGAGTAAACAGGACGTGGCATGTTATCTTTAGAAGTTGGAGTGGTGGCTATTAATCAAACTGCGCGCAGCTTTGTGTTTAACGTATACAGACGGGAGTGGCACTAATCTTCTCATCAATGAGAAAGCAAATAAGCGTACTTCTCAGCATGTCAGAGTTGGTATTACTCGTACTCAAACTCATTTAAAGCAATACTATGTAACTTCTCAAAAAGCCCATCATGGAGCTCCCCCTACAGGCTTGGAGGTAATGTACGGTTAAGACACTGTCGTAAATCTCTTTCTCTTCCTTGCTTCATCAGTCAACGTCTTCTTCTGTTTCTTCGGTGCCTCTGCCATGATGATCGTACTGACAATGTTGCGCTAGCTTAGCCTTATACCTGGGAGCGTGAGAGGGGTCTATTTGTTTTTGCGGTAGGTGTGCCAGAAAGCAAGTCGAAGTACTTCCGCTCAGCTCCCGGGCCGGTCCAGCAAAGTTACATAGCGCAGTTTTTCCAACTCAGACCCCCGAAGGGCATAGGAGACAGGCCAATCGTAATATTAAAACTCATTCTAGCCACACAATTTTTTTCAAACTGTTATTTTAAGGTAGAATTGTTACATAGCATTGCTTTAAATCTGATAGTTTTTCCAGATTTCTCAGCTTTTGCTTCTGGCTTTAACTACTTTTCCTCTGCTTTTATAGTTATAAAACACAGTTTTTTGGACTCATTTTTCCTTCCCGCCGGTTCTTTGACTTTTTGCGGCACATGTTTCGACACTCTATACGTTCCTTTCCAGTCTGGACTGCATCTCCTGTGTGTGTGTTTGTGTCTGTACATGCGTGTGTTTCCCTGGCGGCGTGCCATCGCAGTGTGCGAGCGCGATCCTGCTTACAGAGCGCCAATTGTGCGCTGCGGTATGGGATGTATGCCGGGCTGTGAGCGCGTCGGGGCACTGCCTGGAAGAACGGTGAAGCCACCCACCAACCCGCCGGGGTTACTGAGTGCACAGGAGGAGGAGGAGGGAGCGCTTTCCTCCTTTCACACTCCTTTCCTGCCGCCCTTGTACCCTCTCCCAGGAAAGTGTTTGAGCTTCACTTTCCTTTGAGTTTTTGTTTGCCTCCTCTTCTTTTATTCTCTGTCTGTCTCCTTCTGCCGTGTGAATCTTTTTTTCCCGCTTCGCACACACGTCCCTCTGCTGCTTCGGTTTGTCTTGATGTCAGCACCTCCCCATGTTTCCACCCTGATCTGTGTGTGTGTTCCCGGCCAGGGCATCGCTCAGCTGCTGCCTCCCTAACTGGGTTTGTCTGTAAAGAGCTTAGCGCCTGTGGCCGCTGGAAAGCGCTAAGCTGATTACCATCTACTAACGAGCCTCTTCTCACATGGAGGCTGCGTACATGGAGGCTGCGTACATGTGTGCACGGTACTTCTGTCTGGTTGTAATGCTGCTCGTCTGAAGTTGCGTGCTTTGCCGGTACATGCTGGCTTTGCATGCGTTGTTGCCACTTGAGCTGCACCGCGGCTTGGTGGATCAGAGGGATGACGTATACGGGATGAGAGGAGGTCAAAGTTGATCTGAGGGCCAGCTGAAACGCTGACTGTGGCAGCGAGGTGAGAATCTGGTGTCATGCAGAGAGGGTCAAGTTTTTCCTCACAGGAGCCGCCCTGAAATCCTTTTTCACCCACCCACCCTGAGCTTTGCCAGTAGACAGACTAGTTTGAATTGGGTCCAGTTGAGCAAATATCACCTGGATGAGTATCTTTTCTGGCTTAGACAGGAAGGTCGCACACTGCCTGACTATTATATTCATTTGTGTGGACAGTCCTCTGTTAATAAAGTCCCAAAATGTCAGGGCTGAGCCTTCACGCTCATTAAATGATGGTGTAGGTAGTTCAGTATTAGGAGCTTCTGCACACCTTTCCATGTCGGGTATCGTTTTGTCAAAGGTTGATTTGTTGCCGCAGAAGTAGGACTGTCTCAAATCGTTTTGGATCCTCGCAGCTTCTGTGAAAACTTTCCGTGAATATTTGAAGTGGGAGCACACGAACACACAACGAGCTGATTTATGTCGAGAGTCCAGACGGTTTTCTTTATATGGCTCTAAAGTTTGCTCCACAAAGGAAACACAAAGGAACAGTAACATATATGGAAACTGTAAATAAAGACAGGGAAATATATTAAAACTAAAACCGGGATGGGGTCATTCTCAGCACCACGGGCAGGCCGAAGAGGAGAAATGGGTCTTAAGAGTTATTTAAAGCTGGATGTCTTTTATAGTCCGAGTCTGAAATGCACAGACACACGTTCCCCTGCTCTGATAGATGTTACGCAACTGACAGGAGGGAAAGACCAACGTGAAACACCTGTGTTTTATTTTAATTCAGTCAGACAAACTTCCTCGTCCCTCATTTGGAGACTAAAAGTAAAAACAAAAGCAGTCCTGTGGTTTAAGGGGTTTTAAACTGGCACACTGGTTGAATCTAGATGATAATGTGTAAGGGTCACAGAGGGTGATGGATCACCTTTTGGCAGCAATAACTAACCCAAACTAATATGCATTCCCTTCTTAAATAGTCGGAGGGGAAATATGCCAGTTTTTATTTGCAGTATCGGCTCCCCGCTTCAGCCACACGGAGCCTGGAAAGCTTAAACTGGGCGCTTCGATAAGGAATAGAGAAGTGAGGATCACAGCACCAGTGGGCTGCCTTTGACTCCGGATTGCTCAACTCTGGGTGCCAGAAGGGAAACTATAGGCGAAGGCCACACAGACGGGCTTCAGTTGCATAATCCTGACACATCGAGCAGGGCGAACGAACTCTGCAGCTCATTTCATTGTGATCCGGAAACCAAACTGCCAGAATCTGGTTTCTCCTCAGAGAAACGAGCACCTGAAGTAATATTATTATTATTGGTATTTAGGTTCACCTCACACATTTGTGAATGAATGACCGTGAATGTTCGGGCCACCGCTGGAACACTTCCCCATGATCGGATCATTCTGATTTTCTCTTAGGCAACAGAGAGGGAACAAGCGGTACCTCGACCTGCCTTACGTAACTCGCGGGGCAGACTGGATGAGGGAGCAGAGATGTTTGCTTACTGCTGCCATTATTGGCTTGAGAGCGGTCATTAACCTTTAGAGCAATGCCTCACCTCTACGTCAACGCCTCAGCTGAGCCTTAGCCATTACAGCTTCCTGTGCTTTACATTTGCATTTTTTTTTCCAATTGAATTCCCAGTGACACCAGTTGGCAGTTATTTCTCAACTTAATACTCAAAATTCATGTTGATTTTTCAAACCAAAGGTCTCCGGTTTTAGATGAAAGGCATCTTGTTTCTACCTTTTTGTCAGGTGTTCCTAGGAAGACACTAAAACTCTTTGGTAATTTCTCATGTCAGATCATTCTGTTTCTGTATTTCATACATGTGTCGTACACATGTGCGAACCGTCGTAGTTCATGAAGTCTGACAAGTTAGCTTCGAGTTTCATTACTTGAGGCTCAGGTCGCACACTTTTTTACAGCCAGTTCATTATTTATGAGTGCCAGACGGGGATCTTTGCGACGTTTCCAAAGAATCTGTGGACGACAGACATTAACATGTTTCCTGATGTTTATACGTACCTCGTTTCTGAGCTGAGAAGGTTCACACAGCAAAGCCAGAATTTTTTTTTTTTTTAAAGTAAAAACGGCCGAATTCTTCCTCAATCTGTCGTAAGGTCGATCTCACAAATGTCTTCACCGTTTTAGACGTGGTTTATGTTTGAGCCCGCTGTCTTTAAGCAGGAGGGACGTCGGTACAGTGGCGTGTTTCGATTACATCACGTACATTCCCTCCATAGAGACAAGATGGCGACCGTCGAGGGCGAGAAGGGAACCGCTTTCCACCCTCAACTTTTTAATCGTTACGAATACGACATCAAAGTTTTGCCTGGAGCTGATATTTCCAGTGAACACACGTGTGTTTGCTCAAAACAACAAGTGTGAAATTGTAATTAATCATTTAATCGCAGGATTTAACATTCAGTGCAACTAAACACATCACCAACCAAACTCCTCAGTCTGAGCCAAGCACAGCACACACAGGTATGCAGAGAAATCCCAAACTGGGCAGGCCTGCTGTGACTCGTCCCTTTTTCAGTCATTTTTTTTTGTGTTTTTCAGAGATATGTAAAGGAAAATAATCGTTGGGCATAACTTGAAAAT
This sequence comes from Odontesthes bonariensis, assembly GCF_027942865.1. NCBI lineage: Eukaryota > Metazoa > Chordata > Actinopteri > Atheriniformes > Atherinopsidae > Odontesthes > Odontesthes bonariensis. The sequence goes on along the minus strand of NC_134524.1, from coordinate 10,625,327 downwards.
CTAAGACATCAAAGCATAATATTATGTAGCCCTGCAGAGATCTTAAAACACACTTTGACTGAGTGCTGGATGAAAGGACTGTAAGTTCATCTGTGATGCGCTTTAATGCTGGTTAATGCTCGTGAAGTCTTTCTCACCGATTGCATTCAGTTGGCACTGTGCAAGGACAACCTGTGGTTGAAATACGATGTTGAACTCAGCTGCTCGGCTTTGGTCGTCATGTTTGCCGGCATATCTTCACGTGCCTTTTTCCTTTGCCAAATTTAAGAGATGTTGAAGTCTTTCCTCCTCGCCTCGCCACAAACGTGCACTGTGGCGGTCAAACGCTTGTGACTCCGCATGTTTTCGCCGCCTGCAGTGACGACTCAGGCCATATGTTATGTATGTGCCTCTGTGGTGTTAATGAGAGCCCTTTGCATCTTAAAGGCTGTTTTGTTGCCGAGTCGGAGACCATTTTTGGAATCTACAATTACCCGCCCCCCCCCCCAACAGGCACACACATACGCCTCTGCACAGCAGTCATCAACACAATGTTCCTCACAGCACCTAAGCGGGGCTTTAAAAGCCTCAAATTGGCAGTGGACAGGAAATTAAATGCGCTTAACTCTCTTGTTTACTCATTAGTCATACCTAGTCAAGAACAAACAAGAGATGCACATTGAGGGGATGGATGGTCAGGAGGAGCACAGGAAAGTGAATGAGGGATGATTGACACACACACACACGTGCTCTTCATGTGCACATTCTGTTTACTGATCCTGGCCCTGCACAGTTTCATTCGCCATTAATGAAATTGTTTGTATTCATGACCAGTTGTCATCCAGAGGAGGCGAGAGAAACATGACGTGAGTTTTTCCGCGTGCACGGCTGGTTGACGGTGCGTGTGGCCACTTTGGTCATCGGCACATGCGTCTGCCCGCTGTCTGAATGAGGTGCTGACGGTTGTTGGCTGAAGGCTTTTTGGAGATCAGCAGAATCTGAATATGAATCATCACCTCTTGTACAAAACAACACACACACACACACACACACACACACGCAGAGTAAGGGATGGCGTCATGAAGCTGTTCATTTAGACGACACGGGACAGTTTGTCCACGGTGATCTTACCTTAAAGAGGGAGTTTAGCTGCAGTGACACATTTGATGATTGTTTATTACACAGTCAGCTCTACAAAAGGCTTGTTTTTTTTCACATATCTATGATAGTCGAAAAATGTGATATTCAGATAAAAATCAACACTATAAAACAGTACCGAATTAGATCCTGATTTATGATTATATCATTAAGAAGCTGTCTTCGCCCCGCCTTCTAACCAGTTAACAGACACATTTTTGGAGACCATCATAGGGACATCAGGAAGACGTGGAAACATCCCCCACGGATTCTTCTCTTAATTCTTATCATATATTTTCTGAAACGCTGTGTTTCATGCACTGTTGTTGCTGCACACTTACGATAACTAGCCTGCTGACTCTGACACGAGACGCTCCTGAAACGCAACAACAGCAAGACGCATAAACTCTGCAGAAAGAGTCGGACAAACTGCAGCATTTTTAAAGGCAAGAATCAGCTAATCCATCATCAGAAGAGACCGAAATGACAGTAAAACTCAGCCAATAGAAGCACTATTAAACTATTGTGTCAGTTCAACCAAAACTTTACCTTTTTAAAATGAATTTAAACATGTTATTGAAAGCCAGACAAACAAACCCAGAATGATGCAGTTTACCACACCACTGGCCGCATGGTGCCAAAGTTACATTTTCTTGGAAAAACTGTAGCGTTAGCATACATTAACACAGTCATTTTCCCTTTAAAGACGTTCTCATTCACATATTTTTCAGTTTATTTTGACAGACGGATAAACAAAGCATCTCCAAACTGGTTGCTCTGCTCTAATAAAATTTATTTATTTTCTTCTGCGGCATCTGACCGTCACCTTTCAATTAATTTTAAAAGAAAAGTCTGTGCAGTGAGTTCGGCTGTGCTTAGATGTGCGAGGATCTTCCACAGAGAAGGTGAGAAGCAGCAGAATGCCTTTAACACTCATTGATATGAAAGTGTTGTATTAAAGTCACTTTAAGTTTGATAGGTAAAAGGTAAATCTGGAGCCCATGGGATTCATTTCGACATGCCTGTCCAGTAAGAGGCTTTAACGGTGCTCATTCACAGCCTGCCTTCGACCCGCCTCCTCACAGACGTTAGCCACAACCATCGTGTCCTGTTATTGGGTCGTCCGTCACTTGCATCCATGTCGCCATTTAAGCCCTTTTCCAGATGTTGTTTTCACTATTAGAAGCCATTCAGACATAATTAACTTCTTGGAAGTCTGTAGCAGGGCTCTTTCATATAATCGACACAGTGCAACACAGTGTTTTTGCAAACCAAGCTGATGTGATGGCCGTCAGATATTTGATTCCCCCCCCCCATATTTTGACTTTATAAGCCTTCAGATTGGAATGAAATGACTGAGAGGGAGGTTACAGTTTGTTTAATTTGCACATACTGTGGTTCACCAGTGCGCTGGACACTGTCATGTCCTGTTTCGCTCAGCCAAAGACGGCATTAAAGTAGCTGGAATTGATCTCCTTGGCAACCTGAAATTAGAGGAGCTCCAAAACAAAGAAATAAACACAAAGCCCTGTCACATAATGGCCTTAGCTAATTTAAAGTAGTGTTAATGTGTCAGCAAGCTGTCTTCTGGAGTTGATAATAAGTGGCATCGCAACCATTTTAGTCTCCTATCAACTATCTTTTTTTAGACTTTTTAAGTGCAAAGCAGAACTCAGGGTACTAAAAGTTGAGGACGGAGGAGGGATAACACCACATCTGAGAGGGAGCGAAGGAGGAGAAGATTCTTTGACTCCTGTGGAGACGAGGAGAAGGCGAGAGGCTCTGCTTTCAGAGGGCTCTGAGATTAAATATTTGCTGTGCGTGTTGGCCAAGTCTGCCGTCTACCCAACTTCAGACACACACACAGACGCACGTCCACACCTACACTCATCCGTGCATGCCAGCACAGTCGGTCTTCTTGCCAGTCACATGTCGTCACTCTCGGGTTATTCCCCTTAAACACAGAGCTGAACCACCTTTTATAAAGCAACGGGGAGTTTTTCCTCTGCAGCCCTGCCAAGTGCTACTCGAGGAAAATGATTGGCTTTCCCTCTGTAATATTGTGGTGTTAACCTCGGGATGTAAAGAGCACCGGGACGACTTCTGCTATGATTTGTCATTATGTACACATAATTGAAGCGAATAAATCCCGAGGCAGCTGTTGCAGCACGAAGCAGCGGGGCATCTCTATTAATAATTACACAATTCATCAACGGACTGGAGCAGAGGCCGCTGGCTGTCACGTGAATACACAAACCCAGGCGCCGTGGAACGCAGATTAGCATCCGTTTCTAAACACATGTGACAGGATCTCCAAATGCAGTCCAGATTCTATACTGTCACACACACACCCCCTCTTGTTGTTTTTTTTTGAAGATCAAAAGGTTTGAGAGTTATTTTCTGCCCCTTCTGATGCTTAAAAAACACTCACATAGTCAAACAAAGTAGAGTCAATTCAGGTTAGTGGCCAAATAAGAAACATGTTTATTATTTAAAGTATTCCTCCAGCAGAAGACAGAAGCTTGTAGTTTAGTCTCTCTGTAGAAGGTTTATTCTCTTCTCCATCAGGTGATGAAAACCTTTATTTGAAGAGATTTAAGCATCAATTAGATGTTTTTTTTTTTCCTCTGTAGGGGAATTTATTTTGAATTAATTCTGTCCTCTGAACACAGACAATGACTGATTCTGTTCTTCTCTGTGCCTGAGACCATATGTTTGGGTATCTGCCATCAATACCAGCTCAAAAAAACAACCTTGCATTCTATTTTGAGCCCATACTCGTGAAAATGTGACATTCAGTGAGCCGTTCAGATTTGCAGGGGGACCTTCGGATGATGCTGCATTCACTGTCCCACGGAAGTGGGAAACTGAAGCTCATATACTCTTATGTTTTCCTTGGCCATTTCAGCCATATTTTCAGCCTTCTCTCACATTAAACTGGACTTTTTTAGCCGTGCTTTGGTTCTGTCTCTTGACAAGCTATTAAAACGAAGACTTTTGAGGTTTTTCTCACTTTTCCGAAAAAGTCTGCTTTCCCGTTCACGTTTGAACTCGTCTGAAATTATTCCTGACTAATGACATGCGAGGAATTCTGCTTCTGGCTGAATTTTGTGGCCTTGACGCAGACGAGCAAGAAAAGAAGCGAATGTCTCAACAGCAGCTCTGCCACTCAGCCGCCTCTCTTTTAAGATGTTGCAACAGCTTCTTGTGTTTCGCTTCATTTGTCCGTCCATGTCAGAGAGACAGAACTGTCCTTCTGGGAATGGCCTTACTGAGAAGAGAGGACCCCCACCTGCTTATCCAATCACTCTGTATATCCCCCTCATCCAAGATGCCGCCTCGGTGCGAGTGTGCACGTGTGTGAATGCTCAGCAGGAGCAGAAAGCCACTAAACCAGTGGAGCAACATGACACAAAGATGGAGAAAAATTGCTGATTTGAAACGGCAAACACTGAAGGCATGCCAGTGTGTAGGAGGTGCAGAGAATGAGTTAGATAAGGTTTCCAAAAAATCCCTTTCAGTCCCGTTGGCTTAAGCTCTGTGTTCGATCAGCACCAGTTTTTCTTGCACAAAGATGCCACTTTGTGAACACTGACGGAGGTTTCTGTTCAGATTCTGTTGGACCGTCTCTCTTTTCCTAAATGAACATGCATCTCTTCTTCCCTCCACGTGTTGCTGGCTGCTGAATCTGTGCTGGGCTAGAAAACGGGAATTTCTTATTGGACGTCCTTATTGGCACTCGGAGACCTTTTCCCTTCATATCTTTGGTATTTTGGTCAAAGGTTGAGAAGCAACCCGTGCAGGCTCTGACTCAGGAGTTCTCTGTTCCTCTATCGAAACTGTTTTAGCTCGCACATCTCCTGATCTCTGCTGATAGTCTCAGTCCACTTCTCCCACCATTTACCACGCGCGTAAATGCCGACCTGCTCTGCTGACAGGCTAAAGAACTGGTTGTTCAGACATTGTTCAAGGGCAGCCCGCTCTAAAAATACTCTGATGTGAAGCTGCACATGGGACAGTGGATGTAGTTCTCCCATAAATGTGCTGCCCCCACCCCCCCTCCCGACTCTGCAGTGCTGCTGTCTGTCTCTTCCTGTCCCCACACATTCCAGCCCCTCTGTGTTCAATAACACACCCACTCAGGCTTTCCCACTGCGTTGCTGCATAATGACAGCTATCTGAAGCCTTTGGTGCAGACATTTAATTACATATAAACCTCTTAACATGTAACAACCTCGTACTTTAATCACATCTGTCTTTTTTCTTTTCCTACCACCAAGTCCTCGTCCCGTTTTTAATGGTGCCATTCGTCAGTGCACACCTCGTGGTATGAATATATACGTGCTGCACACTCAAACTGGAAACACCGCTCGATGCATAGCTGGAGTGAGTTTGATTGACAGTGGCAGAGTTGGAGATGGGACAGCGTCCACACGCCGCTCGTCTTTCAACAGTCGGCCCCGTGGTGTAGCGTAAGGAAGTTTGCTGTCGGATATAAAAGGAGAAAAGGTGCTGCCGTCATTGTTCTCGCTGTTCAAACATTACTACCAGACAACAATGATTAAACTGTGCTTTCACATAGCAGTCAAGCAAAGCTGCTGTTGTTGTTCGTCCCCTGAGACGACTGCCGCTCACCCAGTGACCCGCTCCTCTTGTGTTTGTTCAGAACCTCGTCCGTTAAGCCCCACACGTGACGTTTCTACTAACGACTGAAAATACTCTTTTAACACAAGTGTTTACAAACCAACCAGCACATTTGATTGGATTGAATTCTCTTACGGTCCTAATTTTGACCCTTGGGCTGAACCAGAGAGCTTCAGGTAAGATGAGATTGGGCCCCTGGATTTATTGCCTAATGCCAGAATCGGCTGTAAAAGGAAATAAATGGTTCCATTCATACTTCAGTTTGGTCTGTATTGTTTCATGTATGAGCACTTGGAAGGAAAATGGCAACTTAACATCTCTGCCAACATGATCCCACACTGCTTCAGTAATGTTGAGCTCCGGGCTCTGGGGAGGATTCATCCCTCCATCAGACCTGCTGCCACTGATTTTCAGTCCACTTCTTGTGTCCTTTGGCACAGCTCAGCCTTTTCTCCCCGTTTCCCTTGCTTAAGAACGGCTTCCTGACAGCCACCCTTCCATGGAGCCCATAGATGGATCAGCTGAAGGTCCGAATGCATCTCAGGTTTTCAGATAATGGCTCTTTGGGATTCACCTTTTTGGTGCAAAAATACAACTTTATGTCTGTCGAACAGTGTTGTTGCTGTGAGTAACAAAGTGCCAAAAGATTCAATCCAACATTCGTTCTTTGCTACGTTGTCTGTTATATGTAGACACGACTTTTGGGTTAGTTGCTTGGGAAATTGGGTTTCCAGCTGCTGTGACTGTAACCAGCGTGAAACCAAGCCGGCTGCAGCTGACGGAGGTTTTTAATCGCTCTCCAACCACCCTGAACTCCAACAGGAGGCGAGTGTTTGCTACTCCGAGATAGATTTTTGCGTGAGGTATCATTTTAACCTGGTTGCCAGATTCATGAGTAACAAATAAGCACTGTGAAGCCAGGCATGCGGTCGGGGCGCGAACATATCTTCATATCTGACAGACTTTCAGGCGGCAGAAGAAATTAAATGAGGTGACACAGGAGCTGCCCCGCTGATTCGGCCGGCCAGTTTTCTTACTCCAGCTGTCTTGATGCTCGGTCCCGGCTCATGTTGCGCTGTTGTACCTCTCAGGCCGGATTACTGTTCGCAGGATAGATGATTTAATGGATTCAAGTATAATTACAGTCCTGGAGAACTTCAAGAGCTAAAGACGCTGGCATGAAAGTTGCTGCCATTGTGGAAAAAACTTAAGGGTTTGCAGAGACTTTCTCATCTCTAATTCTATAACGATTACTTTCCTTCCTGCAATGTGTGGGTCATGGGTCACGCCTGGCTACTCGTGGAATTGGAGGGAGTTTGGCATCTTGCACAAAGAGGTCTCAGATTGCAGGTTTTTTTTTTTTTCTTAGCACAGATTGGCACATCAAATGAGAGGCACATTTCTGCCCCCAGGGCTGAAGCAGTGATAAGCAGCATGGGGGTTTCTATTACTCCTTCTTTTTTTTTTTTTTCCTTTTTTTGTCCATGAGAAGTTTGTAGAAATTGCCGCCACTTGTTTTTCTCGTCTCCACAAAGGCTGGCGTCCAGTGATTCCCAATATTCCCAAGTTACAAGGACGTCTCATGCCTTTAGTGTGGGTCTGCCTCATTTCCCTTGAGATTAAATATAAATTAATACAACCCAACTGACCAGTGAACTCGGTGACTCATGTCGGGCTGCTCAGACCTGCCCCGCGTCATGTGGGAGCTGCTGCGGCATGAAAATGACAGACTGACACACTCGATTTACGAGCAGAGAGCAGGGTGGCTTTCAATTTTAGGCAGCTCTCGATCGAGACATCACAAAGACCCAGACTCGCCCTAATTACACACACACTCTCATGAGCAGCTAAAGAACAGCAGAGGCAGATAGCCTTTAACTTCTTTATTTTAAGCTAGCAGAGGGGATAAGAAGCACACAGGAGCTACAGCAGTCATTGATATATCGATCTGCACACAGATAGAGAAACGATACAAGGAAATGAGAGAGGTCGATGCACAAAGTGCCAATAAAGGGTCAGACCGGGTGAGAGGGGAGCTGGGGGAAAATAAGAAGCCAATATTGGATTAGAGTGGTCAGGAGAGGAAACATTTAATTGTTGCATGTGATTCGGTGCAATAAACAGAGGCAGCGATCGGTTGTTGAGCTTCTAATTTCTTTTTTTTCTTTCTCCGTGTAATTCCTCGTGTCTGTTTTGGTGAAAGGTCATTATTAAGTGTTCTCTACGTAATAATATAGTGTCTTTGTGTGCACACTTTCAGGAGTGTGTGTGTCCGTCTCCTCTGGATCCTCCGGTCGGACGGCTCGTGGTTGTTGCTGTTTTTTTTTCGAGCTGCTCCGCTTTGCTTCAGGGCGCCGGGGTTTGGCCGGCCGGTGGCCACCGTCTGTGCTGACGGGGGACTAAATATAGCTCACTGCACCAGGAAGAAGACAAACTGGGAAGAGAAGGAGGGGCGTAAATATAGAGCACCCTCGTGCAATTAGAGAGTCGAAGCACTGCTGGGAAATTTTTAGGCAGAGAGGGAAGAGACTCTCATTTAGCCTGCTCTCTTTAGAGGCTTTGTGATGTTGTTAGTTTGGCCAAACGCAGCCAGAGTTCCTTTCGCGTGAGTCATCATGTCAGAGTAACCCAGTTTGAAGAGCATTCACTTGTTTTTTTTGGTCCTTCATGCAATCCAAACTGTGGAAATCACCATTTTGCACTTTTCACTCACACTTTGATCGAACATTTTTAACACAAAAGACCTTTATAGAGAGACAAAGGAGTCATTCTGCATGCTGTAATTACACTCAACAAGACATTAACCTCAGCATCTACATGATCTTGAAGCGCCTGTCACACCGGGTTACCCTGGTCTGCTGAAATCTGTGTCAGACTGTGCGATAACAGTTCTGAGGCATGTTGGGCTGCACGATGCAGTCAGCCGACTCGTTCTGCTCTCATCATTTCATTTCATAATCTGTTTGCTTGGTTTGAGGCTGTGCTCCTGCGTTTCAGCGCTGTGAGAACTTAGATTCTCCAGCATGTAAACAGATCCCACTTCTTAGAAACAGAAGTCATCAGTGTTTAAATGAAAATAGTCATTAAAAAAAGCTCCTTAACTTGTCCAGAAGGGGATTTGGCTTATTTTACAGCATGTGTTACATAGTTGTAAAATAATAATCCTGTTTTGTTACACAGATATAAGTAAGATATAAGAGCCATTACATTTGACTTCATACACTCTTTCCAAAATGAAAAGAAAGCTAAATTTAACAGTGTTTCCAGGCAAATATGTAATGAACCCAAATTTCAGAAAGTCGGCTAAATGAAATGCAGAAAGTTATAGTAGAATAAGATAAATTAGTTTTATGCTACTGTTCCACACTTCTTCTGGGATGATATTAGGAAACGGTGGCGCTGATTCTTAAGCCTGAGCTGCTGGAGATGAGATGAAGCTCAAGGCAAAGTTTTTTTTTTCTTCAGTTTTTGAGATGTTTTCTCTGGTAATTGCTTTCATTCGTCTGCTTTAATGTCCATCTGTCCTCTCACGTTTATCTGAGGTCAGGTCAGGGGGCAACAGGTCCAGGAGGGAAACCCAAACATCCCTCTCCCTCGTGACACTTTTCAGCTCCTTCTGAGGGATCCCAAAGCATTCCCAGGCCAGAGCGGATATTTAATCCCTCCAGTGTGTTCGGGGTCTGCCCCCGGGCCTCCTCCCAGCGGGTTGTGCCCTAAAAACTTATAAACTCATTTTCATCTGCTTGTATCCGTGACCTCGTTCTTTTGGTCACGACCCAAAAGTGATGGTATGAGCGAGGATGGACCAGTAAATTGAAAGCTTCGCCTTCCGGCTCAGCTCCCTCCTCACCACGACGGATCGGAGCAGCGCCCTCATTACGGCCGACGAAGCCTCAATCCGTCTCTCCATCTCTCGCTCCGACCTTACATCACTCAGGAACAAGATCCCGAGATACCAAAACTCCTCCGCTGGAGGCAAGGACCCATCACCAAACCAGAGGGAGCGCGCCCGCTTTTTAATTTGAGAACCATGACTCTCATCCCAGCAACAACCCCAATATGTAAGAGTTACTTTCACTACAGGAGGCTAATCGGTGGCGTGCTTCTGCTTCTTCATCCATCATGAAATGAAACACTACACATTGAGCAATCTGACCTTGTCTGGGTTAGTAGTAGTTGGCTTCAGTGGGTGGATTTGTCAGGCTGAGGCAATCTTTTATGTAAAGTAGCTGAAAATAAATGACAATTTTCAAAAGTACAGGTCAGTTTTGGGGTCAGCTGTGGCAGAGCGGTTCATTTATTGTGTCGCTGTTATAACACTGGATGCCTATTCTTCGCTTGACAGGCCACTTAAACAGCTAAACAGTCTTAATTTCCTTCCCTGATTTTTCTTTTTTGTCAAAAAATTTGACTTGAATCACAAAATAATGGAAATTTGAAGTTTTCTCCTCTAAACGAGCTCATTTTGGTCAGTAAAACCCATCGAAGCCGCTAATTACAGACTATTTTTGTGGCTCTGATCGTGAGCGAACACAACGCACCCTTTGTGTCAGAACACAAGCTTGAAATATTCTACGTTTCGGTGCTGTCGTAAATCAAATAAAGGCCACTCGTGTCCAAAAAAACCTTAAAAACAAAAAGAACAGTCAAATTCCACAGATTAGACTTTCCAGCTGCAGATTTAACGCTGCCTCGCTCTGAATCTTCTGTTCTTTGTCCAGTGAAAGACTTATTTTCAGTCCCCACGTTGGCACCTGAGCCACCTTTTCACCATTTAAGACGCCTAAAGACTCGACCCGAGCAGTTGGAATGATGGACGGACGGCTGCGTGACGCCATGTGGTCACACTTTCACCGTGACACGAGAGCAAAGTTACCATGAAGTCGGCGTCCCTGCTGATCTCTTCAACTTCTCAAAGTTAAAACGCTCTTTCCTGTGTGCGTTTGATTCAACATGTGCGGTATCATGTGAACACGCTCTGGGAAGACAGAATCTGGATCTCTTTTCCTTGCCGTGTGAGCGCCTGTAGCAGTAGGTGTCCTCGCTGTCCTCCTCCCTGCTGTTCCCTTTATCGCTTTCTTCCTGTCTGCATCTGTGAGTCTCCCTCACAGAGTTTGGTCATTTTGTATATCCCTGTTGTCTGTTTTAGAGTCACTGTGTACCGGCGCTGATAAGCAGACGCTGCTGTCTTTCATTGGATATTATAATTACCTTGATAAAAAAGGGATGCTGTTGATACATGTCATAATATTGATTCCTTCTGCATATCTGGGTTATTGTTTATTCATCATCTAACCAAATAGTTTCCCCTTTCTCTGTCTCCTCTCTTTCTTTCCTGTCCCTTCCAGAGTGCTGATGTCAGTGGGTCGTCTTTGAGGAGACAATCTGGTACCGCTCAAAGCACTTCAATGCTCCGCCTGTTCCTTTTGTTACAACCAATCGCATCGAGAGAGCAGCTGGACCGGACGCAGCCCTGAAGCCCTTTGACAAAGATGGAAAAACTTTTTTCTTTTTCTCCTTTTGCTTTCATCCAGTTGGTTGAGGAAACCAACAGGGATGTGTGCCAAATGACATTCTTAAAAAGCTATTTGCTGCTCTCGTTCCTCAAGTGAAAGCCAATCAGAGGAGGGTACAGAAGAGAGAGCAGTGTTTTGTTTTTTTTCTTCGGGGAAAGGAAATCGAAAACCTGTCATAACAAGGAGTACAAATGAGGCTGACTGGTGTGTGAGGGGGGAAAAAAAAGAAGAAAATATATAGGATATACATATATCTGCTCAAAAAGTGCCTCATTTTCAGATTGTAGCCATTTTACAAAGACCTTCAAACTGAAGCTTTGGGTTCTATCTTTTTTATGCTTGATTTGGTGTAGTTAAAAGAAAAATGACATCAAAAGGTGCTGATTAAGATGAGCGTAATTTTTGTGAGCTTACGCCGCGTTCATGTCGTATAGGATGGTTAACAAGAGGTTCTAAAAGAGCTCGCCGTGTATACAAGTTGTGAGTGGCAGTTGTTTTTACACGGACCTGAGTGTCAACAAAACCTGGTGTTTGACTAGAGTGCTCATGCTCATCATGCAGTGAGTGTAGGCAATTTGTTTACACTGTCTACAATTGAAAACTGCCCTACTTTCTGCAAATACGCCGGCATGTCATCTAAAATCCCACACAGGAGTGGCAGTAAGTCAGCTTCACTTCACTGTTGCAGGACTTCTGTTATGCCACTTTTAAGTTTGACTCCATTTTCTTCAAATTGAATTAAAAGAAAAACATTCAAACAAAAGAGAGACGTAGCATTTCTTTTCCCCATTTTGTACTGGATATAGATTAACATTGAAATTGGTTGCATCCGTGAATTAAACCTAGTTCATATCAGAGCGTCACAGCTTTTACTTACAAATATATCGCATTTAAAATACAGTGCGTTGTTTTTCTTTGGAGTCACCAGCTTTATAAAGAAATATAAAGCTCCACAAACATTACTGAGGTTTTAGGAGGTAAATGCGTTACTTCAGAGAAATGTTTTTGACAACTTTTACAACTGTCTGTATTAATCCAATCAATAAGTTTCCCCTGTTGCAAAACCTCATTTTTAAAAAGTCAGTTATTTAGACTTTTTTAATCAATTCATTTAGAATTGATGAAAGCACCTGTTGGTGTCATTCGGTTACCTCTTGTGTGGGCTCCAGGCTGCTAGTATATACGTATAATATTTCCAAATAAGTATCGACGGAGAGTACAGCTCCTCACCTTGGAGGAGTAACCGCCAATGGAAAAACTCCCATTACCTGGTGGTTTTAAAGATATTGCAGTTTCATCAGTCCGTGAAATTTGGGTTCACAGGGCTGAACACTCAGAAAATAGTGTGTGGTCAATGTAGTATGTTTTCCTCAATCTGTGGTATCTGTAAAATTTGGTTATCAACCACACAAAAAACTTTGATAGCTGTGTGACCACCATTATAAATTCATAAACTTGTAATCGCACTACGTCCGATATGACATGAACGCAGGATTTTTGCTAAAATTAAAGATGAAAACGGTACTAGCACTCTGCTAGCCTTCTTTTCTACTGTGAGAAATATTAGCATTGCTGCTGCTAGCTCACTGCTCATTGTTGTGTTGCATTTGAACCCTCTCTTTCTTTTTGTCCTGACTTTCCTCTGCTTGCTCTCATTTCTCAATGAGCCATAAATGAAAGTATTAAACACACAGGCTTGAAAGAAATTAGCACTTGTAGCAGGTAATGGAGAAACTTGCTAGCTAGCTTAAAGCCATCTGGATCAGATTAGCATAATAGCATTGTGCCAGGACATACATTCACTGTCCTGCTGACCACAGCTCAGGGTTAGACCCCCTCATATAGATCCAAGCAATCCCATTAGATACTATTAGTTCTACTTCATTTAATCCCATTCATCTCAGGATGCTAAATAACATACGGTACATACAACTGAGGACAGAGACCCTATCTATAGCCATGCTAATGCTCGCTTTGTAGCAGTCAGCACACTGCTGTTAGCACTCAAAATGGGTCAGTTCTTATTTTATTTCTGTCAGTTTAAAATAAATCTAACTGCAAAAGTGTTCTCTCTGTTATTTTATACTGCCTACCAAGCATTTTGAGTTTTTTTCTTCTTCTTCACAGTTTCTTTTAAACAGATCAAATTGAAAGTACTTTGACTGTAAATCCATCTTTAAGACTTTGTTTGTATATCCTTTCCTCCTTGTCTTTTGCTTGGCTCTGACTTTAATCCTTGCTATGCATCAGCACTAAAGTGCCTGTCTGTCCTATTCTTCTCTCTGTCTGTCTCTCTCTACCCCATTTTAGCAGTTAGCACTAATACAGATGTTCTAGCAGAATATATCAAGTCTATTTTTGTGTTTATTTTTGTTGGGGGGTTTTTTTCTGTACAGTTCTTGTGAAATTACCTGTTTGGTGTGGCAGTGACCAGACTTGACTGAGTGGCATGGCCCTGATCTGAGGACTGTTTTGCTTTGCCACTAACCGAGGACTTTTGGCAGTCAGTGCCAAAACACAACAGCAGCTACACTGAGCTGTTCCCCTCAAGAAGCAAATATCGACTCTCAAGTCTAGACACACTGCTTTGTGTTTAAGGTGTAATTTTTCTTGTATTCTCCTGCTGTTTTCTTTTGCAGCGAGGAGACAGAACTGTGACATATCTCGCCTCGCAGTCCTCTCACGTGACTCTCTGAGATAAAGCTCATTGCGGAGACTTTCTTACGCTTTAGCCTTGAATTTGCCTATGACTTTGACCAGAGGCTTGAAAAGAAATGCATGAAGAGAAGGAAAAGGCCACGACGGAAAACAGCTACATAAGCCTAAAGTCGAAATAGATGGGCGTCTGTGTAGCTCAAAAAATTGTACTCATGTGTTTGTCCGTCTGCTTTTTAGAAGTTCATGAACTTTCTCAGTCTGGTCACATGACTTTCAGGGCTTAGAGTATAACAATGCAGCTTTCTTTTGAGCAGATTGGGATCTGTGGTTGGAATTGCCCCTAATTGTAGTTACTAATTCAGAAGTGGGCAACAAAAAAAAACAATTGGTTCTTCAAGCCAGACTCGACACGTTAGTCCAAGATGTCTGCTTTCCAGGAGACCGGCAGGCAAGCACATGAGTTGAAATGTTTCAAATGTATTCTGGAGATGTTCTCATATTGTAACTCAGAAATGTTCAGCCAAACGCTTAAAGGTACTTAAGTCTAGTGAGAAGGCACACACACGGGCTCGCTTTCAGTCCTGACAAGCAGACTTTGTTATTCTGCCATTTAAAGCCCCCTTTAAGCCCTGAGCTGCACATGAGCGCTTTTAACTTTGTCTGCCCACAGCCCGGAAAATTTCTTTTTTGGTAGCCTGCAGCAAAGTTCTCAGTGGTGACGGCTTCATGTCACGAATCATGGGTAGTAGCTCTGGTGGAGATTGAGGGGGGGCAGGTTCAGCAGTTCAAGTGGCTGTATGATTTCATTCATTGCGTTGTTAGCAGATGTAGACATGCTGTGTGCAGGAAAGTGGTGCTGCTTCTGTTCTGAATTGTTTTACCTATTCCTCCTGCCCGCCTGAGGGATGGTACTAAACGGGAATATTGTGAAATTCGCCATTGATGTAGACGGTTTTACTTCTCTTGCTTGAGAAATAAAAAAAAAAAAAAAAAAAGCATACAACAAAAGGACTTTGTGGTTTCTTTTTTTGTTTTTCAGACTGACTGTCGAGTTTTGAGTGATGACTGGGTTTTTTGTTTAAAAAGTGACAGACAACAAAGCAGCTGGAAGAGGGAGGCAGTTGGACGAGCAGAAAAAAATCTACGATTTACCATCCGAGGCGAGTGTGAACATCTGCACCAAGCGCCGCACACGCAGGCTGGCTCATGCGCCTCTCACACCCGCTCATATGGGCTGCGACCACAGCGCAGATGTCCCGCTGTAATGTGGAAAAGAAAATGGCCCGGTTTATCCACACCAGTCTTTTCTGACTCACATTCACCACTCCCATTGATAAGATCATTTGCACTCAAGTTGGGCAGCTTGCCAGCAGAGTTAATCGCTCATCTTGCCGGGAATTGGACCGGGGTTGTTTGCGGGGTGAGCTCAAAGACTTCCCTCGTTGATACTACCCTCTCTCAGCACTTGGTTTAATTAGATAAGCCTCTTTTGGCGTGATCAATCTCAGTTTCTTTATGTTCCTATTGTTAAAATGCATGGGATCTGGTGTCATCCTTATCCACGGATGGTAACTCAACCTGTCTGGGTGTGACTGTGCACTGTCTGAGATGCTACAGGAGTTAATAGAAATGAATACACTCACCTGCACCTGTAGTGTGGACAGTTAACAGCCCTCCAGCACCTGTGTGACTAAAAAAAAAAAAAAAAAAGCCCCACACCTGAAGTATACTAAAACCCCCTCTTAGGTCTGGTGTTTGCTCAAGTTTTGTTCACCTCTTCCGCAAAGCGAGTCCGAAGAGGATTTCAATCCCTTTTTATTTTTTGATGATCTAATTTGCTAGTTTTAGCAGTTATTTCCGTTTTCACATGATGCTCCAACACAAGCTGAATCAGTGACCAACTTTAAACACTCTAAGCAAGAATGCTCCTCGTGATACTTTTCTCTCAAAAATGCTGTATTTAGGGCTGGGCGAGTTAACTCGTTAATTGTTTAATGACGATAAATATTTTATCGTGCATTAACGCTTTTTTAATTATTTATTATTTTTATTTTTATTATCTCCCCCTTGAGCTGTCACCTTACCGTGGTGGGGGGGTTTGCGTGCCCCAATGAGTCTGGGAGCTATGTTGTCTGGGGCTTTAAGCCCCTGGTAGGGTCACCCATGGCAAACAGATCCTAGATGAGGGACCAGACAAAGAACAGCTCACAAGAACCCTTATGATGAGTGATACTTTTGGACGCCGTGTTCCCTTGCCCGGACGCGGGTCACCGGGGCCTCCCCCTGGAGCCAGGCCCAGGGGTGGGGCCCGCCGGCGAGCGCCTGGTGGCCGGGTCTGTGCCCGTGGGGCTCGGTCGGGCACAGCCCGAAGAAACGACACGGGTCCCCCTTCCTACGGGCTCACCACCCGTGGGAGGGGCCATGGGGGTCGGGTGCAGTGTGAGCTGGGCGGCAGCCGAAGGCAGGGACCTTGGCGGTCTGATCCTCGGCTACTGAAGCTGGCTCTTGGGACGTGGAACGTCACCTCTCTGCTGGGGAAGGAGCCTGAGCTGGTGCGCGAGGCTGAGCGGTTCCGGCTAGATATAGTCGGACTCACCTCGACGCATGGCTTGGGCTCCGGAACCAGCCTCCTCGAGAGGGGTTGGACTCTCTTCCACTCTGGAGTTGCCCGCGGTGAGAGGCGTAGAGCAGGTGTGGGCATACTTATTGCCCCCCGGCTGTGCGCCTGTACATTGGGGTTCACCCCGGTAGACGAGAGGGTAGCCTCCCTCCGCCTTAGGGTGGGGGGACGGGTCCTGACTGTTGTTTGTGCTTATGCACCGAACGGCAGTTCAGAGTACCCACCCTTTTTGGAGTCCCTGGAGGAGGCACTGGAGAGTGCTCCTCCGGGAGACTCCCTCGTCCTGCTGGGGGACTTCAATGCTCACGTGGGCAATGACAGTGAGACCTGGAGGGGCGTGATTGGGAGGAACGGCCCCCCCGATCTGAATCAGAGTGGTGTTTTGTTGTTGGACTTCTGTGCTCGTCACGGATTGTCCATAACGAACACCATGTTCAGGCATAAGGGTGTCCATATGTGCACTTGGCACCAGGACACCCTAGGCCGCAGCTCGATGATCGACTTTGTAGTCGTATCGTCGGACTTGCGGCCGTATGTCCTGGACACTCGGGTGAAGAGAGGGGCGGAGCTGTCAACTGATCACCACCTGGTGGTGAGTTGGCTCCGCTGGTGGGGGAAGAAGCCGGTCAGACCTGGCAGGCCCAAACGTATTGTGAGGGTCTGCTGGGAACGGCTGGCGGAATCCCCTGTAAGGAGGAGTTTCAACTCCCACCTCCGGCAGAGCTTCAACCATGTCCCGGGGGAGGTGGGGGATATTGAGCCCGAATGGGCCATGTTCCGTGCCTCCATTGTTGAGGCGGCCGACCGGAGCTGTGGCCGCAAGGTGGTCGGTGCCTGTCGTGGCGGCAATCCCCGAACCCGCTGGTGGACCCCAGTGGTGAGGGAGGCCGTCAAGCTGAAGAAGGAGTCCTATCGGGCCTTTTTGGCCAGTGGGACTCTGGAAGCAGCTGATGGGTACCGACAGGCCAAGCGGAACGCAGCCTCGGCGGTTGCTGAGGCAAAAACTCGGGCTTGGGAGGAGTTCGGGGAGGCCATGGAGAACGATTTCCGGACGGCCTCGAGGAGATTCTGGTCCACCATCCGGCGGCTCAGGGGGGGGAAGCGGTGCACCGTCAACACCGTGTATGGTGAGGGCGGGGCTCTGCTGACTTCAACTAGGGACGTCGTGAGTCGGTGGGGGGAATACTTCGAGGGCCTCCTCAATCCTACCGACACGCCTTCCGATGAGGAAGCAGAGTTGGGGAGCTCGGACGTGGGACCTCCCATTTCTGGGGCTGAGGTTGCCGAGGTGGTCAAAAAACTCCTCGGTGGCAAGGCCCCGGGAGTGGATGAGGTCCGTCCTGAGTTCCTCAGGGCTCTGGATGTTGTGGGGCTGTCTTGGTTGACACGTCTCTGCAGCATCGCGTGGACATCGGGGGCAGTGCCTCTGGACTGGCAGATCGGGGTGGTGGTCCCCCTCTTTAAAAAGGGGGACCGGAGGGTGTGTTCCAACTATAGGGGGATCACACTCCTCAGCCTCCCTGGTAAGGTCTTTTCGGGGGTACTGGAGAGGAGGATCCGCCGGATAGTCGAATCTCGGATCCAGGAGGTGCAGTGTGGTTTTCGTCCTGGCCGTGGAACAGTGGACCAGCTCTATACCCTCCGCAGGATCCTGGAGGGTGCATGGGAGTTCGCCCAACCGGTCTACATGTGTTTTGTGGACTTGGAGAAGGCGTTCGACCGTGTCCCTCGGGGACTCTTGTGGGGGGTGCTCCGGGAGTATGGAGTGCCGGACTCCTTGATATGGGCTGTTCGGTCCCTGTATGACCGGTGTCAGAGTTTGGTCCGCATTGCCGGCAGTAAGTCGGACATGTTTCCTGTGAGGGTTGGACTCCGTCAGGGCTGCCCTTTGTCACCGATTCTGTTCATAATTTTTATGGACAGAATTTCTAGGCGCAGCCAGGGCGTTGAGGGGGTCCGGTTTGGCGACCTCAGAGTCGGGTCTCTGCTTTTTGCGGACGATTTGGTTCTGTTGGCGTCGTCAGGCCGTGACCTTCAGCTCTCACTGGAGCGGTTCGCAGCCGAGTGTGAAGCGGCTGGGATGACCATCAGCACCTCCAAATCTGAGACCATGGTCTTCGGCCGGAAAAGGGTGGAATGCTCTCTCCGGGTCGGGAATGAGATCCTTCCCCAAGTGGAGGAGTTCAAGTATCTCGGGGTCTTGTTCACGAGTGAGGGACGAATGGAACAGGAGATTGACAGACGGATCGGTGCGGCGTCTGCAGTGATGCGGGCTCTGCATCGGCCCGTCGTGGTAAAGAAGGAGCTGAGCCAGAAGGCGAAGCTCTCGATTTACCGGTCAATCTATGTTCCTACCCTCACCTATGGTCACGAGCTGTGGGTAGTGACCGAAAGAACGAGATCGCGAATACAAGCGGCCGAAATGAGTTTCCTCCGCAGGGTGGCTGGGCTCTCCCTTAGAGATAGGGTGAGAAGCTCGGTCATCCGGGAGGGGCTCGGAGTAGAACCGCTGCTCCTCCGCATCGAGAGGAGTCAGATGAGGTGGCTCGGGCATCTGGTGAGAATGCCTCCTGGACGCCTCCCCGGTGAGGTGTTCCGGGCCCGTCCCACTGGGAGGAGGCCCCGGGGAAGACCCAGGACACGTTGGAGAGACTATGTCTCTCGGCTGGCCTGGGAACGCCTCGGGGTCCCCCCAGAAGAGCTGGAGGAAGTGGCCGGGGACAGGGACGTCTGGGTCTCTTTGCTCAAGCTGCTGCCCCCGCGACCCGATCCCCGGACCAGCGGAAGATAATGGATGGATGGATGGATGGATTATTTTTTGGGGCTTTTGTGCCTTTTAATTGATTAAAAAAAAAGTCCAGAGAGACAGGAAGCAGAGGGCAGAGAGAGGGGGAACGACATGCAGCACAGGGCTGTCCGATGCGGGACTTGAACCGGGGCCAGCCACAGCTACTATAGCCTCTGTACATGGGGCGCCTGCTCAACCCACTACGCCACAGACCACCCCTGTTTTATTATTTATTTATTATTGTAAAAGTCTGTTGCTGCCTGCTGCGGAACCGGAAAAGAAAGTAATTGGCGGATCCACCAAACATGGAGAAGGGTACGGAACTTTTACTCACACCTTCGCCCCACACCTGAAGAATACTAAAACCCCCTCTTAGGTGTTTGCTCAAGTTTTGTTCACGTCTCGCGCAAAGCAAGTCCGAAGAGGATTTCAATCCTTTTTTTTTTTTTTTTTTGATGATCTAATTTGCTAGTTTTATCAGTTATATCCGTTTTCACATGATGCTCCAACACAAGCTGAATCAGTGACCAACTTTAAACACTCTAAGCAAGAATGCTCCTCGTGATACTTTTCTCTCAAAAATGCTGTAGCCTATTGAATGAATGAAAGGGCTTATTTAAAAAAAAAAAAAAAAAGGAAACCCTCGTCCTTGTGATGTACCCTGAGGCAGAAAGAGAAGGTACTCTCACATCCGACCCATTCTAATTCCCTTTAATGCCTGTAAGGACAGATATATAACAAGGCGGAGCGCTGTCAGAGCTGCTCTCCAGTAAAGGAGAAAATGGGTACAGCTGCCATTTGGTTGTCATGGCAACATGCGGCGTCAATGCCTGCTTTAGCTGTGGTGACAGCATCTCTGGTCAAGAAAGGGAGCGGAGGAGGGATGTTGGATGGGCGCCAAGGCAAGAGGACAGGGAGTTCAGTTGGCCGGAGGCCAGCAGGTGGACCCGCTGTCTGAGTGGGCAGAGTATCATCTCCTCACCGTTTGTGATACAGTATCTTTATTTATTCAACTCTGTGTGCCCACACTGGCTCCCCGCCGCCCCAGCAGTGGACTCAATAACCCCTCTTGTTTAAACACTGCAGGCATACTTGTACAATCCCATGTGAATGAATCGAATATAACCACCAGACGTATGCAGCGTCTCCTCTGAAGCTTTTCGTCGTCGTCACATGACCTTCCCAGAGTTCCCAGTGTTGTCGGCTTGAAATTCAACCGGGACAAAAACTATCTTTGAAGTGCTCGACAGAAAGGTCAAGAATGTGCTTTGAACCCCTCGTATGCTCGGTGCTGTTGACGCGGTGACGAAAATGTGAAGTTGCAGTTTGTCATTTGGGATTTAAATTGGTTTTCATTTTTCTTCTCGACACGCTGCATAGGCTTTGCAGGAAAATGTCAATACTACACAAGAAATTCTGAGCATTTCTGTGCCTGAAAATGTATCGTATTGATGACTCGCAGAAAGGTCATATTGACTGTTGCGTCCTATGTTCGACTGATTGTATGAACAGTCTCCACCTGGAGTGAACTAAACTGATGATCTGGGGTTGATTGAGTTGATCAGGTTCAGCAACTTTGTGCTGAAACATTGAGGTCAGCTGACTCCCTGAATATACCAAAGTGAATTTTCTACTAATGTTTTTTTACGTATTTTTAAGGGCTGGGCGAGTTAACTCGTTATTATCGCGTTAACTCGTTAATTGTTTAATGCCGCGAAAAATATTATAATTATATATATAATTATATATATAATATATAATTATCGTGCATTAACGCTTTTTTTAAAAACTAGTATTTTTTTGGTCTTTTTTGCCTTTAATGGATAGGAAAGTTCAGAAAGACAGGAAGCAGGGAACAGAGAGAGGGGGAACGATATGCAGCACAGGACCGTCCGATGCGGGACTCGAACCGGGGCCAGCCACAGCTCCTATAGCCTCTTGTACATGGGGCCCCTGCTCAACCCACTACGCCACAAACCACCCCTGTTTTATTATTTATTTATTATTGTAAAAGTCTGTTGCTCACAGGCTTTTATTTTGTAAAAGTCTGTTGCTGTCTGCTGCGGAACCGGAAAAGAAAGTAATCGGCGGATCCACCAAACATGGAGAAGGGTACGGAACTTTTACTCAGCCATTTTCATTTTAAAGTTCTTCCAGACGGCGGAGTCGACAGAACCAAAGTCATCTGTAAACACTGCCAAGTTGAATTGTCTTCTCACCATAGTAGTTCCAGTCTAAAATATCACTTAAAGCGATACTCCGGAGTAGATTCACCCTGGGGTCATTTGAACCGTGACATCCAGCGAAGTAGCCCACCCGCAGTTTTTTCGATATTGACTGAACATCAGCTGAGTTACTGAGTTATCCCGATTAGCTTAGTACAAGCGCTAACGGACCCTGGCAGTATCTCCAAAATTACCAAACTAAAATCACATGCCATGACACCAAACTTCTACAGTAGTACAAATATGGTCTGTACTCACAAAACGATGCATTTGGAAGTTTGTACATAGTCCAGGAGTTTATTATTATCAAAACAAGCCTAATAGCTTTTCTGCTGCTAAAGCTGCGTCCACGTCATTTCCTTGATCTGGGAGCTTCAAAGTAAGATGAGGGTTGTTCTACTACTGTAGACAACAAAGCAAGGCTGCTCAATTTCTCCATTGATAAAATAATTTCACAACTCTACAACATAAAAATTCATAAAAAATCATGTAGAATATAGCATATACTTTGTTGTTTAAAGGCAAAACCCACAACTGATAGCAGCAAGTCATTCAAGGAAACAGACAGTGGAGCGAGGCTTCTACATAAAAACTGTTAAAAGTGTTTTTGGACAACAAATGTTATGGCACTTTCATTTATATGGCAGTGCATTTAAAATAGAACTAAAAGCTAAAAGCTATACACTACTTTTGGATTCATTTTTGGATTTTGCGATTAATCAGGGAAATCATGTGATTAATTAGATTAAAATTTTGAATCGTTGCCCAGCCCTAGTATTTTTCCCTGATGGGCTGTCTTAAGATGTCAATTCCACAGCAACCGCTGCACTTCAAAGACAAAGGTGGTCCAGCAAAAATGCTGAAGAGTGTGTCTTTATTCTTTAGTTTATAAGCCAATGGTTGTTGAACCTGTTGCACCTTGCATCAGCTACATCTAAACACGTTTATTGGAGGTAAAACCTCCATTAAAAGTGTTCAGATGGGACTGATTCAAAGAAAACACCCAAGTTTATATGTGTTAAGTGCTGTGAAAACAAGTCTTAAAGCTGTAAAAATAAGTCGTGGCATAAACCTCCCGTCACAGTCTGTCCCGGACGACTTGATGAGGCTTGAAGTGCTATTTTTATGGTTTTACATCATGAGTTCTCTGGCCCTTTGCTGATCATGTACAGTTTGTACCCCTGCATGTTGGCAACAATACAGGAAGTCTTCCTGCTTTTATGACTTCCTCCTCAGCACAGGCCACAGGAAGCCCGCTGGATGTCAGACATGGATGCAGCTTTTGTTCCCGCAGCTGATGTGGGAATGTTCATGTCAGTGCTGTTCCGTGCTGCTCGATGACTTCCTTCCATCATTTAAACCAAGTCAAATATATCGTGGAGATTTGTGTGTCGACACTGGCTTAGAACAAGTTTGGTTCTCCTCATTATAAGCCATAATAAACCACATAAATAGGTAAAATAAAGCCTAAGATTACATCTGTAGTCTGAGTAAAGTGAGTTGGTGGGTCTGATGGCTGAGTCCATCCACTGTGAAGCACGTGGAGTCAACTGGGCCACAAATGCCACAGCCGACGCCACAGTTTTCTAATGTATTTCCAGCTCCCTTTTCCTCACCGCCCCCACTTTCACATAGTGTACTTAGCCAAACAAAAAGCCTTTCTCTTTCTGTCCCTCCCTCCCTTTCCTCCTCCTCACCAACAGCCCGACGCTCGCTCCCCATCTTTCCAGCCTCATGGGAGAATGTTTGCTGCGATTGTGGATTCGTCTACGTTACAGGACGAGTACGAAATTAGCTCCGTCGCTGGGTGGTTGGTCTGAGAAGAGGGGAGGTCAAAAAAGATAAAATAAAAGTGCCACATGGAGTGTGTGAGGGGGAAATGAGAAGGGGAGATGGGAGAAGGCGGAGGGATGGGGAGGAGACTGGGAGGCCTCTGGGCTTTATTTTCCTTGAAAGCACCCTAAAAACCGCAGACACATGGTACAGAATTCCCCTCACAGTTGGAGAAGGGGGAGCGGGTGGAGGGCCAGCCTTTGCAAGAGAACACCACACTGTTTGTGATCAACACACACACACACACAGAGGGAATATTACAGGCCAGCACGTAAGGGATTGTGTGAACCTGGCACACAAACATTCGGCTACACAAAGAGAGGAACTTTGAAGGAGCCGGCAGGGTGACGCCTTGACATGTCTGCACGGAAACCTCACATCATATCACCTTAATGCCTCTTGGCTGTATGGGAAAGTGGACGGCCCTACTTTCCACGGGTATTGGTAAAGCGGTAGTAGCTGGGGGTGGGGGGGGGGGTTAATCCAGTGTACAATGTGACTGGTGGACCCCCACCTCCTCCATACCCTCCTCGCTCTGGGGCCCCCTCAAGTCTGTGGACCGAGGACAACTGTTGAACTAGTGTGTAGGTGGGAGTGGGAAGAATGGGGGAAACGTGAGGGGTCTGAATCGGCCCGCTGAGATCTGGGTTTAGCGTGAACGTGGTGCCCCTCGAGCTCAACACCTGATTGGCTAATCGATATTTCTCTCGGGAGGCGAACTTTGAGTTTAAATTCTGCAGTTTTCCATGTTGCCAGACAGCTTTGTGGGAGTCCAACGGGACAAAGCAGCAGGGGAAGTGAAATGTAAAGAACTTCACAGCACACGTGGAGCCATTGAGTAGAAGAGTCACGCCATCTAGTGGATTATATGCACGGTTCAGGTTACTGTCGGTGTGATCCACTGCATGTTAGGTTTCTGCTCATAAGATGAGAACTACACTCATGATTGTAACCAACAAACAAATCTCACTGCTCATACCTTAAAGCAGGAGAAATAAACTACATAATCACTTTGTTTCTTTCATTACATCGTATATTCCCATGAATGGCTTGGCAGAATTAGGAGGAACATCTTCTAATGAAAAGAAGCATCAAGTTTTTCCGTGTCATCGCGTGCAAACTCAGAGGCCCGCGTGCTGAAACCCTGTTTAAGAGGATGTGGAAAATCTGTGTCAGCACACTGACGCCATAGCTACCGTCTGCACGGGAATGAGGACACAAGAAATGGGAATTCAATTTCAATGGATGAAAAAAAAAAAAGCCTCAAGGATGACCTAGCTTCGTTACTCCTCTTCAAACTTGAATAATTAAATGCAAATTGCTAAAATGAGGTAGGCGTCACGCTCAGACTGCCTCTGGGTTCATGTCAGTCCAGAAGAAAAGGAGAGCCGAGGTCAGAGCTGTTGTTTATCTGGCATGATTTACAGCCCACAATGATTCAAAATCATTTCCAGTAATCTGCTTGTCGGGGCAGTGACGGAGGTTTACCCCTCTGAGGGAAACAGGAGGAATGCCAAACAGCTTGATGAGAAGGTTTACATCCAAAGTTGAATATAATTAGACGTTTGTACTTTAGATTTGAAACCCATATTTGTTTATTTTGTCTTTTCATTTTTAATTCCATTCATTAATTTATTATTTTATCTCTGTATTTATATCTCCATCTTTCTTTGGTTCATTTCCCTAAACTTATTTAGTGAATTTACAATACATTTTTATTGAATAACTGAACTTATTTCATTACTAGATGTATTAACTAATGTACTACTTGATATTTGATATTTATATTTTTGGGTGCTATCGTTGTAAAACTGGAACAATTGCATGAAAAAACAAGTTGGGAGAAATAAAAAGAGGGAAAATGCAAAGAATGAAAAATATACAAATAGATAGTGGGATAAAAATGTAAATATATACTGTATATATTTGAGAAACTTATGATTTATCAATACATGAAATTGAGTTAAATGACAAAGTGAATAAATAGGGGTATTAACAACAAGTTATCGGGTGAAATTTGAAGCAGAAGCATAATGTCTATTGTATTTATGGACATATTGTTGTATTTATTGATCCATTACAGTATCTTTGTATTTATTTTTTTATTCTGGCTGCTTCTGTCCTCCAGACCCGAGCAGATGTGGATGTGAAGAAGAAGGAAATAAGCTGCAGATCCTAGATTCAGGAAAGATTCCCTTTCTGCTACTCTGGCTTCTGTCAGTCAATGGAGAAATAGTTTGTGATGTTTGTGCATGAAATTAGATGTTACAGTTAGATGTTTCTTTTTGATGAGTCGCCTCTCTACCGACTTTGGTTTTCTACTTTTTCTCCATTTGTGAGGATGATAATAAAACAACGTAGAAGACTTGAGTTTCTGCTGCTGTATTACTGCTGTTAAAGTGTGGAATTATTTACTATGTGTCACTGATTATTTCTCAATTAGTATGTGTAAATATATATATTTGTATAAAACATTCAAATGTTTAGTCTCCTAGCTGTTGACAAAAGACAATCAGCATTTCAAACCAAAGTAGATGACATCTTGGTTTGAAACGTCACTCATAAGATCTACAGGCTCTGTTTTTTAATGCACAGACCGTAGGATCTAAAAACCACACCAAGTTCTATACCGTATATGCTGTGTTTTACTGTAATTGCAGATACAAAAAACGACCTCAGATGAGTATTAATCTCTTGGAATCTTCTCTGAATGTTACAGATAAAAAGAAATTCAAATATGATCTCAATTTTTTAGTTGTGCTGCTTTTTTTGGTGACAAACATCTTAGAATAGATTTTTATGAAATAGCTCAATCAAACGAGTGAGTGCATTTTAAAACTTATTAGGTTTACATTTGTCTGTTTCTGGCATAATTCTTAAAAAAAAAAAAGCTGTAATGTTAACTGGTGATTTCTTGAGTTGTAGGATATTAAACCCCGTCACACGCGCGTCTGTTGGAAACACGTCAACTCAGGAAGCGCTTCAGCTCATACTTGATGAGGACAGTTTTATTTATACAAACACAAAGAAAAGGAAACTTCAGCAGAAGCAACACAGACATGCAGAAGACTTTCGATCCAACAAAACAACAGAACCAAAACACGTGAGGAGTAAAACCTCCAGATTTATGGCACATCTGGATCCACAGACACATGTTTGATCTCCCCCAGCACGGCAGGAAAGGGGATGAAGCCTGATATCACTGTTATCTCAGCTCACATGTTGACACATTTCAGCTCTTTTAAACTTCTGCAGAAGCTGTTCCACATCCCAGACTTTCTCCTGCTCAGGAAAAGAAAAGCAGAGACTCCGACACTCTGGAGCATCCCCGTGAATCCATGATCAACCAAACAAAGATTTAAAAAGATCAATGTTTTGAAAACTTTGATCAAAAACACGATGCACCTTTTTTCTTTTTACTAAACAAAGAGAGGCACGATCCAGTCATTTGGTTTGAGAGCCGGCAGCAATAAAACAAAAGCCGCAGTAGGCTACTTCTGCAGCTTTTATTGGAACGGCTCCAACTCTTGGACACCGACACGCTTCTGTTGCTGATCCGGCTGAGATCTGTTGGCTGACTGGAAGGAGGTGTTCTCTGTTGATATTCGGAGGTAATCCAGTTCTGACAAATGTTTGCCAGCTGCCTGACTCCCTGGGACGGTTGATAAAACTTCAGACAGGTTAAAACCTCCGCTTCCTTCATGGTCCAGGTATAAATCTGCTGTTCTTATTTCATTGTCGGTTTCTCTTTTTGCCTCAGCGCGTTTGACATCTTCCTTTCCATCTGGAGCCCCTGCTTCAGGACTTCTGCTGCTTACGTTTCTTCCACCGTCAGCCTTCATGCTCCAGCCTCCCGTTTGCTTTACTGTCGTCACGTTTGGAGAATACTTCCCATCAGTCGGTGCCATTTGGCTTGTGGCTCTGACACTGATGAAAGACGCGCTTCCAAGGATGTCAGCATATGTGAGACCTGTGAGCCCGCCTGGGCGCTTCGGCAGCCTGACTATGGCTGAATTAGTGGCAGAGGATGAGCCTTTGAGCTTTTTGTCACCGCTGGGCTTCAGCTTCACGCGTTTGCCCCTCACTGTGGTGCTGGTGGGAGTTTTGTGCACGACCGCCCCCTCTGGGACCGGCTCGTTTATGATGGCTGGTCTCGGTGCACCTTTAAGGCGCCCCCCTGAACTCAGATTAGATGAAGAGACAATGTCGGGTGAGACTGGGATCCGTTTTCTGTTTTTCCTGTTTTTTCTCTTGCGACCTTTTGCAGCTTTGTTTTTAACAGACCGAAGTCCCAGAGACGCGTTGGCTCTGCCGTCCTGCTCATCAGCTGCTGATCTGGGGCTCGATGCCACACTTCCTGCAGCCTTTGGGAGATGTTTCAGGTCATCACTGCTCAGCTCGTTTTGTCTCACTGTGGAGTAATTGCTGCTTCCTGGCTTTCTTTCACCTTTTTTATTGAACCGTCTGTAGGTTCTGATGCCATTCCGTCGCCGGTTTTGCAAGCCGTTGACTTTGAAACCTTCCAAATCTGGTTTCGGTGTCACAGTTGTGTCTGGTCCTCGAGCTAAGGTTTTGGCTCCCTCCAGTGGTTTAATGTCAAATCCTTCCAGATCAAATCCTTCTTTGTGGAGTCTCAGTCTCGTCTGGGCGGTTTTCCTGCCCACACTGGCATCTCTTTCAGGCAACAGATTCTGGACGTACTTGAGGTTAGTTGTGAACGGCCTGGGAGTAGAAACAGTTGTCAGCTGGATCACATCCACGGCACCAGGAGAAGGTGAATGTACATCCACCCTCTCCGGTTTTGCTCTCTGGCCAAAGCTATACTTTTGTGACAAAAATTGGCGAGTATTTGCATTTTTTAATCTGTAGTCCAGTCCCTTATCGAGGATGGACTGCTGAGAGTTTGCTCTTTCTGTGGGAGAGGAACCAGGTGGCTCCTTCACAGGTTGCACAACAGGATTTAGAGACTCTCTGAAGCGATAAATGGCTTTTGCTGATCGCCCTGGTTTGTTGGCTTGCGTCAACTCTCTTGTTGCATTGCCTCGGCCCACTGGAACCGCTTCATGGCTATCCCAGGAACGCGCGTTAGGTGGAGGGGCCAAACTCCCCAAACGCAGAGACGCTTGGGAGGGGGGTTGTGCAGTAATGT
This sequence comes from Odontesthes bonariensis, assembly GCF_027942865.1. Taxonomy (NCBI): domain Eukaryota; kingdom Metazoa; phylum Chordata; class Actinopteri; order Atheriniformes; family Atherinopsidae; genus Odontesthes; species Odontesthes bonariensis. The sequence continues at coordinate 10,596,778 of NC_134524.1, read as the reverse complement.
GCAAGGGAGGGCTTTTACTGGATTGATATGTGGTAAAACTTTGTTTTCGACCACCGAAGCGAGTCGCAGCATCCTCTTTGGTTGGCTCCATTTTGCTGACCAGTTTAAAAGTAGAACTAAATCTGCTGCGCTCCGGTGCAGCAGGCGGGCTTTGCTTACGCGCCAAAGCGGCAGCATCGCTCAGTCCACCTGAAGCGCCTCGGCCTTCACTTGCCAACGCTTTAACATGGGTCGGGGTGTCCTTTAAGAGGTTGGACTGGACTTTGTACCTCTGGATCCCTCTGCTGGTCACAGAGTTCGGCCTCGGGGAGAAATCCGTGACAAATGAGGTCCGTTTTTCTTGGCTCGGGTTTCTGTTGATAAAAGTGGCATCCAAGCTGCTGCCGAGTGATGATACTTGAGGACCAGTTCGACCCGTCAAGCTGACAACTTTGCTTGTTTGAGCCCCATTTGATGCGAATACAGGAGGTGCGTTTGTCTCCCTAAAGCCACTGTAACTCCCTCTTGTGGTTAAACGTGGAGTGCTCCAGTGTGTGCTGGTCTGAGGTGGAAAACCGATGGACTGGAAGGTTTTCCCAACATATTTATCTTCAGAGTCACTTGTATGTACTTCTCCTGCACTGATAGGATTTCTGATGACCGCGGGGTAGGAATTGTGAACTCCTAACTGTTCTGCTTTCTGAGGAAGAGAATAGTCATTGTTTCTGGACTGCCGTCCCTGGAAGTGTTGTCCTCCACGAAGAGAGGGACCTGTGGGAATGCTGCTTGTTGGCCTCAATCCACCCCTCTGCAGTTTGGTTATTCTCACTCGAGGCTGTCTGTTATCTCTGTTGTTTTGACTGTAGCTAGCGCTACCTTGTGTGAATTGCACAGGATGAGTCTGATGGTTAATGATCGACAGGGTGTCTCTAAAACGCCCTCTCGTCTCAGACACGCCGTCTGTTGACAGCACACCCACTGCGAGGGGATGATGTTGACTGTGAGGAGCATTCAGTCGTCTCAGGACGTTGAGCTTCCCTCCATTGTGACCTATAGTTATTCTGGGATTGGCTGTGTGTGTGTGTGTGTGTGGGGGGGGGGGGGGGGGGGGGGGGGGGAGGACAAAACATATTTAAATGCAAGTATTTAGAGAATATAATTCACTCAACCTGCAGTTTCTATGAAAAATCTGCCATCCGGTTCACATCCAAGTTATGACTTTACATTCACAATCCCAACCCCGATATGTTCAGGATCCTCTGTCAAATGTGGACCAAACAGAATCCAGTGATTTGGAAATCTCATAAAACCCTTTTTTACCCCACAAAACAGAACATGGAAAACATACCAAATGTTGAGAGTGAGACTTTTTACCATTTAATGAAAAATATCAGCTCATCTTTAAGTTATTAAGGGACGACAAAGGGTTGAAAAAGTGAGTGGCACTAAATAACAGCTGGAGGAACATGATGCAACGAATGGGGTTAATTGGAAATGAATCGGTAACATGATTCGGTATGAAAAGAGCACCTCAGAGAGGCGGAGTCTCTCAGCAATAAAGAGTCAGAAATCTTCAGGAAGACACATCTCAACTACAGTACATAATGTCATAAAAAAGATTTAGAGAATCTGAAGACGTCTCACTGTTATCTTCAAACTCAGGCAACACTGCGTTAAAGAAAAACACGAAAAACACGCAGGTCAAAGCTCTCCGTCACGCAAAGAAGAAGCCATACGTCACCATGATCCAGGAATGCCAACGAGTATTTTAGTGAGATAGCTATACCTGATTTGAGTGTGCTTATGTGCTTATTAAAATGTTGAAGCATATACTGGTCTCACACAATTATACTGAACCAGATCCAGTGACAAAAGACACTATTTTTTAAATTTACCACAAACTTTGGACGTTTTTTTAATGCAGAATTGACATTTTCTCACTCAAACTGATATCTTGATGCAAAGATTATCGAAATTGTATTATTCATTCACAATTCAGGTAACAAAAAAAAAACAAAAAAAAAAAAAAACATAAAATTGCAAATTGTCTCAAAGGATTATGATTATTGTTCGTTTGTGGTGTTCCTCCTCGGATTTTTGGAAAGAGTAGGTCCAAAAACATGGTATCAAATAGTGAAAGGTAGTTTCACTAATCTGTAGCACTAGATTTGGGGGTTTGATCCTATCCAATTAATCCACATTATTAAAAATCTTTGCATTTAAAAGACAAGGCTTTGAACCACAGGCCCTCAGACACCATTCTGCAGTGGATATCACAGACTAAAACTGATTAAAGATGGACTGAGGTGACGTACAAGCTGCCATGTGGTCTGATGGGTCCATCTTTTATTTATTTATTTATTTATTATAATCTTGGATGCAGCATCTTCCGCACTAAAGAGAGGTTCCATCCAGATTGTTATCAGTTAATAGTTCAAATGCCTGCATCTGTGATTGTATGGAGCACATCTGGGAAGGTGTCACTAAGAGAATTGTTGATAGAAATCAATGTTATAGTGACTAAAGTATGAGGTTAAAGTAAGATAACCCATGTAGTATTTCTCTACATTTAATCACTCAGACTGGGTCTCAATTTAATTGGGTGAGTTGAACTAACCAGCATTGCTTTTATGTGGTTTACTCAAAATGGGTCTGTTTTTATTCCTTCAACAAGACTAACATAAGTCACATGGACAAAACACTCATTCATACAACAAGATTCAACTTTGTTTCGATGAGGATAATGTTGACCTAACTCGTATTTATTGTGTGGACACAAAATAATTGTTTAATGCCGTCAGAAAACCAGACGACTGAGCGGAAATATGTTCCATGTTTTTACATTCAATCAGCAGGTCATTTTTACAGCCTTAGAGTCTGGGGGCTACACTGTGACCTGTGATACTTCAGACCTGTGACACATCTGGTGCAACGTGAAACTCAAAAACACAAAGAGGTTCCAGACTGTAAAATATCTTCAGTGTAGATAAAAACCAAAACAGGAGTTCCAGTGTGTCCCATCTTTCTCAGTTTCAACATTTGATTTGTTGCAGGGTTTAAATGATTGACAAATCACTGCATTCTGTTATCGTTTTCATATCCCACTGCACCTTGATATATATTTCATAAAGTAAATACAATTTATACAAAGATAAAAATCTTAAATTTCAATGGATAACACACTGAAATGAATCTCCTTACAATATAAATCTCATTCAAACTGAAACTTGCTACAACTTTTGAAACAATCGCCTGCAGCTTCATATAAATAGGTGCCATTCTCCTGCTAAACAATTAGGCAACACATGGCTCATGACGCCTTTCAGACAGACAGACAGTCATTATATTGAGCATCAGCTCAGTGAAACTGCATACGCTGCATTATGGTCCAGGCGGACACGGGCCTGCTGGCGCTCACCTCTTGCAGCATGTGAAAACATGATAAACAAGACGACAGCTGCACAGATCAGCACAAAGAGTCTGCAGAGAGAAAAATACACCCGGGGGGAATTGTTTTAACGTCCAAGAATCAAACTGTTGTTCAGAATAACCACCAGTGAATCTCAAATTTTATGGAGACATGTGCAAAAAAGCCTTCAAAACATAGCCTTTACCTTGAGTGGAGATCACAATGGCCTGACATGACTGACAGCTTCCACACAGGGTCGAATGATAAGCCAAAAAAGAGACAGCTTTCTGGGAGCTTTGCAGCTCTGCTGCTGCTCTCCTGCTGATTGGAGACAATACTGTTCACCTGGCTGCAGGTGACATACTTCCTGGAGTCATTTGGGAGGACACTTTTTCTGTTGCAGCCCACTTTAAGCAGGACACAGCTGTTTGGATGTTTGATATCTTCCATTTACTTTCAGTAAAGGAATAATTTTGCTGCTTTTTAATCTGGCCTAAAAACAATATAATGTTATGTTAAATTTGACCTGTTTTTCTGCACACACACGGGTCAAAACTAAGCTAATGTTTTATACGAACACACGATTCAGTACGGAGCCACAAGAAGCCACAAGGGTTGTAGAAATAAATGAGTCATTTAATTGTCTTTAAATACAATAAAATAAACAGGTCGATATAAAAATAATAAATATAAAAAAACAAACACTTGTGCATCGTTTGTTTTAGAGTGCACGTCTTTGGCAAGTTTAAGTGCAACACAGATATAGCTCATAACATTCATAATTTAAACAAGGCACCAAACAAACAAAGAAACTGATGAAACAATTAAAAATCAACGCGTCCTCGTGTCTTGCCAGCAAGGTTTCATCCTCATCGAGTGTTGAAAATAAAAATAGTGTCACATTATCCAGGGTCTCTGGGACGATGCGTGCTGCTCAGAACATGTAACAGGACATCATGGCCATGTTCTTCAACTCATCATTGGTCATACACTCTGTTGAAAGACAAGAGGAGACATCAGCAAAGATGGACTAGAATAATAGAACATTGGAATCATTCAGTCATTGCGACGCATGAAGGAAAAGCTTTTCAGGTATTTTACATTCTGCAGTAACACCAGGGAGGCTCTGAATTAGTCCAAATTCATTCTGCTGAAGTACCCAAGTGTAGATTTATGCTGTTTCAAAGGGAATGCATGTTCTCTTTATGCTAATTTTACTGCATTTTCTATTAATCTCTTAAGACCTGAGCTTCAATATTATATGGCTTTTTTAAAACTTTTCTAGCTAATTAGGAATAACAGGACCTTACCAGTACAGACCTAAGTGTTTAGTAATATTTTTAGATTAAGAAAAAAAAAAAAAAAACATGTCCATGGGCCTTCTTTCAAGTTAATTAAGCCAAAAAATGTGGGGCATCACTTTTGAAAACACACTGACTACATAAAACTTACAGTTACCTGCTACAGGATGACTTCATTTAGTCAATTCCAAACACCAGACAAATTTGGACCTAATTTGGCACTTACTGCTCAGACACATGGGCAATATTATTAGCTGGGTTATGTTTAAAACTTGGGTTATGGCATGAGTTCCATGAGCCAGATGTGGCCATATGTCATAGGCTGGCATTTAGATGGGCTGTGGCAGGTGCTGAGGGGGACAGATGTTGCCCAGAAGCACAGAAAAAAGGCGTTTTTGAGCCACTTCTGGATATGTAGTTTTAGTCAAGGGCGTCATTTGGGGCCAAATGGGGGCAAAAGAAAACTTATGTGAACCATTTTTAAACCAAACATTCTTTTTTATATGAGTACAATTCAATTTTGACTTACATATTCATAAAACCTAACACACAAGTACATTTGTGACATATTTTGTCAACACATAACCTCAAATATTAAAATGAGCCTCCCGTGAGCTAGATTAAAAAAAGAAAAAAAACATTTTTAAAATACACTGTTAACTGTGAGCTTACCATCTCTTCCCTGCCGAGAACTCCTGCCGCTTATCTTCCGCCAAACTTTCCTCCAAGACCGCCGGAGCCTTCCGCCTCTGAGACCCGCGGAGGAGTCGCTCTCCTCGGCTGGAGTATCTGGAACCTCCGGCTCCTCGTCACAGTTTTGAACTTGATCGTCCTCCTCCGGATCCTCCTCCTCCTCTCGGTCGAGGACTCCCTCAGCCAGCAGCTGCTCCAGGGCGCTTTCATCCACCCTCAGCTCGGCTCTCATATCCACTTCCCCGGACAGGAATGTGGAGTGTCGGCACAGCGGGCAGTCGATCAGCCTGTCAGCCCCCGGATGCGCCTCACCGGGCGCCAGCGGCCGGGTCAGAGCCCGGAGGCAGCTCTCACAGAAGCTGTGTTTGCAGTGGAGCTCCCGGGGACAGCGGCGCCCTGCGTTGTAGGTCTGGTAACAAATCCCGCACTCAAGCTCTGAATACATCCTGCTCTGTGCTGGCTGTCCTACGTGTTTGTTTGAAAGGGTTGAGAGGAGAGCTTTTATTATACTGTTCACAGGAAAAAGGAGGGACTCTGGTAAGTTGCCAGAAACAGCATGACTGAGCCAAACAATCACAATGAGTCACCAAGGTTCGTGACGCAATGAAACAAGGATTCGTGAGGTGACTACACACCCACATATGCTTTTCCAAAGTATTCATCCAACATAGACACAGATTTAGTTTGATTACACCCACAGTCAGTGACCATGCCACTCACTGCCAGCTGGGAGCCATAGCAAAACAAACTGCTGATTAGTCATTAAATGTTGAACTGGGATATTTTCCTCTGATTTGCTGTTAGGCTCAGATAGTTTAATTAAAGTTAAATCTAATTTTGTTTTGGCTACAGTATATTTTTCTTGTCCTCCAGGCTTCCCGAAGAGCTTTCAGAGTGCCTCTTTGGACATCAGATGCTTTTTTGAGTCTCATTTATTTAGTTTTTTTTCTCGTCAAGCCACTTAACGCTCACCTATGAATCATCGAAGCATAAAAAGCACCAATCGCCGAAGGGATGAATCAGTGTTGTGTCTGCAAATAACATAATAATGACAGCTCAGCAAAGAACCAGTTTTAGATGGTATCTTTAGGCACTTTATTATTAGCATCCTATTAGAAATTTAGATCATTCATTCCCATTTCTTTGGTTGCATCTATGAAAAACAGCAAAGTTAACACAGTTTGACGGACATAAAATCGTATTTCTGCACCAACAAGGTGATTCCCAAAGAGCTTTCAGTTGAAAACTTGGCAGATCTCATGGTGTGCAGTGTGGCCTTAAATCTGTGGAAACAGGACAAAAGAAGAAGTGGCAGGCCTAAAAGACTGTCTACAGCAAGTTACTCCTTACAAGTGATGTCCTTAAGAAAGAGGAACAGAAAGGGAAACAGGGACAAAAGGCTGAGCTGTGCCAAAGGACACAAGAAGTGGACTGAAAATCAGTGGCAGCAGGTCTGATGGAGGGATGAATCCTCCCCAGAGCCCGGAGCTCAACATTACTGAAGCAGTGTGGGATCATGTTGGCAGAGAACGGAACAAAAGGCAGCCCACATCCAAAGAAGAGCTTTGGGATGTCCTTCAAGAAGCCTGGAGAACTATTCCTGAAGACTCCTTAAAGAAAGGACAGAAAGCTCGTCTGAGAAGGTTCAGGCTGTGCTGGAGGAGAAAGGAGCTCAGAGCAGATATTAGCCGCATTCGGACAAAGCCGTTCTAAGAACGGTCCTCCTTGAATTTCGTTCTGATAGCTGCCCTTCCCCAGCGGAACTGTTTCAGTCCACATTCGCACATGAGTCGGGACCTTAATAGGGACTGATGCTGCGCAGCCGTCTGCGACAGCGACGTGTTACTTTAGCGCCACATTCAACAACTAAACAAAACCCGGTAAAAGTAAGGAGAGAAAATAAAAAACACCACCAAGAAGCTAATATGGAGAGCGGGGAGGCCACCGTGTTCATGGTCTGCATGATGGTGATATTAATCATGGACGATCACATCGGGCGTCTAACATGGAGGCTGGAAGAGCTCACAGAGAGAGTCAGGAGACGAAGGATGGAGCGCAGGCCATACTTTTTCATTTCATGAAGGAAGAAAGGAGAGCAGAGCGCCGCAGACAAAGGAGACGACGTGTCAGTTTAACTTATTAAACATGCGCCGGTTGTGTCTGTGTCGTATGAGGAAACATTTCAGCCTGACAACATGACAAGGGGCGGAGCTACCAACCACCAAACACCTCTGTCAGATGTGTTCCTATGGAAACCAGAACAGACCCAGCTGAGGAGAAGGAGCTAAAAATGTTATTGGAACTGAGAGCGATGGTCCGGAGTTCCTGTATGTGCGAATGAGGGAGAAAACAGCCCCGTGGATTAAAAGGTTCTAGGAACTGCCAAAGGTTCCTAGAGTGCGAATGCGGCTATTGACTTCCAAGCTTGTTAGAATTGATAGATAGATAGATAGATAGATAGATAGATAGATAGATAGATAGATAGATACTTTATTAATCCCGAGGGAAATTTAAGGATCCAGTAGCTTATACAGAATACACAATACACTGATTACGAATCAGAATCCAAAAAAACAACACAAGTGCAACACAACACACAACCACAGACAACACAGCATACTAACATCACAGATCACAGTTCACATACACAAAACAAGGAATGAACAAAAAATGTACCAGAAGAGGAGGGGGATGCTTGTGTTGCAAAAACAAAAACAAAGTGTGTCCATGATAAAGTGTGAGCAGTGCAAATGGGAGAGTGCATTATTGTAGTAATAGCTAACAATAGTAGTGTAGTAACTAATTGTAGTAACTCACAACATAATCAGGCTTTCCCTTCTTATGCTTCCCTGTCTGACTCACAGGGTGATGTCAGCTCTTTGGCCGTAACCCCCTATCACTCCTCTTATCAGTTGTTCCAGCCCACAAAAAGCTCCTTTCATGGTCATATCCGTTGGAATCTGAGCCAACAATGACACAGTCGGGAGCACTACGTGTTTGTTCATCTCAGTGAGTGTGTGGGCACGCACACGCTGAACGGCCTTTTGTTCTTTGTTTTTTTTTTTCCAAGTGTTTCCCACTTATGCCTCCTGCACTGAACTTTACGTAAGCATGTCTGATCATGCAACACACGAGCTGAATGACAGTAAAGCCTTTAATTAAAGGAAGGGGACATGAAAGAAAACCTATCAGGAAATTTGCTGTTTAGCTACATGTCTTAGATATTATATGTATGTATTTCCTTTTTAAAAAAAAAAATTTCAGTCAGTCTATCCTCTGAGGCGTTAAAATGTTCACAACTTGACTGTGTGAGTCTCTTTTAATGGCATCAAATCCCAAGTTGAAATTCCACGTTGTGTTTTCTCAGCTTTAAGGCTCACACTTTAGCGCTCTACATTCCTATGCAGGGAGACATGGCCCTGTAATAAAGCTGTAAAAACATTATAAACCATAACGTGTCACTGTTTTTACAGCGGTTGCTTATTGGAGGAAGTCTCAGGGAGAGTATTAAACATGTCTACAAACTTTCTTTCTTTTCTCAAGGCGTTTTGATGTGACACAGCACATTCAGCACAAAGGGAATTTCCTTCCCAAAGGGTTTCTCATACATAGTTACAGGAAAACACATGCTTTTCAAAGTTCAAGTGAGGCTAATATCCTCCTGTTATTTTTTAGCTTTTACTGAAATTCACCTGGCAAGTTATACAGAATTTACAGGACTTTTGTGGACGGGACAAACAACTCACCTGTTGATATGAATCAGAATGAAATCATGATTCTTTTTAATCAATAATTCATGAGATAATCTAAAACGGTTATTAGGGAGAAGAAGAATGGCCTCAACCCATAAAAATCAAAATGTTAGAAAGTTATCTCACTGTGCTTTTATTAAAGGAGAACTGCGGTATTTTCAACATTAAGCCTCTTTTCTGAGTCGTCTGCAATGTTTTAGAACCCCCCTCACCGCTTTTTTTATGTTTACTGCTGTCTCCGGTATTTGCCTAATTTTGATTCATCTCAACCTGCTTCAGAATGGCAAGTACGGTGCATGTCCAAAAAGGTCCGTAAAAGCACAATAAACGTCCGTTTTCAAAATCATCAACTCACCGGAGTGGTTACTGGTGTGGACTGGTAATCCATATCAAATTTCGTTGCGAAAAGTTGCGTCTGTCGTGTTTTATTTGACATTTTGTACTGGATGTTCGTTGATATTACTCCGCCACCGCTAAGAAAATAGTGCGAGCATGAACGAGCTGCCAAATAAAACACGACAGAAGCAACTTTTCGCAACGAAATTTGATATGGATTACCAGTGCACACCAGTAACCACTCCGGTGAGTTGATGATTTTGAAAACGGACGTTTATGGTGCTTTTACGGACCTTTTAGGACATGCACATGACTTGCCATTCTGAAGCAGGTTGAGATTAATCAAAATTAGGCAAATACCGGAGACAGCAGTAAACATAAAAAAAGCGGTGAGGGGGGTTCTAAAACATTGCAGACGACTCAGAAATGAGGCTTAATGTTGAAAATACCGCAGTTCTCCTTTAAAGAGTCAAGAAGAAGAGAAGTTATGATGTGCAGCAGTTTGCCCTGAATTCTGCATCTGTCAATAACTTTTTTAAATCTATTTATGTGTAAAAAGGAAAGTTTCTCCTGGTCTGAAAACACACTCACACATTAGCTTTTCTGCCCCCGCAACTTATTGAATAAAAACAGTTTTTCAGACCCTTTCTTGAAATTTTAGAGCTTAACGGAGCTACTTTTCTGTGTTTATTCTGTTCTAAACTGCTCCCTTCCTTTCAGTCCCCCACACCACTCCACACAAACTTTTTCACAATAGCAGAAAAGTTGTTGGAGGGTCTTTTATTTCTTTTTAAAATGATATATATATATTTTTTAGTCCAGGTTGAATATCATCTCCGAATGTAAATCTTTGCTTTAGTCAGCATTGATTCAACTCAATGATATTAAACCCTGAAAAGAAATTATATTTCGGAATGATAAATTATATTTAAAGATTCGTTGTTGTTATGGATGGATAACAAAAAGAGATAAAACAAACAATCCGTTGAGAAATATGGAGTATGTGGTGAGTATGTGGTGTGGCAGAAATCGTCAGAGAGCGCCGTGGCCGCATTAGGGTGTGGTTTTTGTTGCTTGGCAACAACTTAACCGACACACAGCGTTGGCAGCTAACGCAGGTTGAGTCCTTGCAGAGCACGAACAGAAACAGAAAGGCAACAGTTCAACATCCAAGGTCCAGAGAGGCTCTTTCTCAGTGAAATGTCCAGGATTTCACCATCTGTTGTTGACAAGCACTGAAGTTCTGCCTCCTTTACTGTTAGCGCCCCGTCTGCAGTCTCTGTCTGCCCGTATAGTCTGAGAGTTTAGGAGAGAGTTATTCCTGCAGCCATGTCTCCAGGGCTGTTTTGGTTCTTCTTTTAGCTTCAGCTCATTGAGGTTTATGCACAGCTCTCTGAACGTCCCACCACAGCATCTCAGTCAGGCTGAGGTCTGGACTTTGACTGGACCGTTGCAACACTTTGATTCTTTTCTTTTTCAGTCTTTCTGTTGTAGATTTGCTGCTTCATCCGAGCTCCACCAGCGTTATTAACAGTTGGTTTGAGATGTTTGTGCTGATATGCTGTGTTTGGTTTTCTCCAAACGTGCAGCTTCCAAACAAGCCGTACTTGCTCAGTCCTTTACTGTCGTGAACTTTAACATTTAACATGCTAACTGAGGCCTGTACAATCTGAGATGTAGCTCTTGGGTTTTTTACAGTTTCTCTGAGCATTGCACAGACTGACCTTGGGGTGAACTTACTGGGACGTCCACTTCTGGGAAGATTGTCAACAGTTTTGAATGTGTTCCACATGTGAATAATCTTTCTCACGGTAGAACGATGGACTCCAAATAGTTTGGAAATGGCCTCATAACCCCTCCCAGACTGATGGGCAGCAACAATTGCTTCTCTAGGATCATTGCTGATATCTTCCCTCCTTGATATCTGCTTTTATATGGGTTCTTAAACTTGTTGAATCATATTATTTTGATTAGCAGCAGCTGGCTACTACTTTCTCTCTTAATTCCTATGGAAAAAGTAAGGGTGGACTCAGTAAATAATGACATATGACCATATGAAGGTATATTTACCTCATTTTCAGACTTGGTAGGGAGCAGCTCAAACATTTAGAATTGAAAGTGGGTGTACCTTCTGTTCATATGATTCTATCTGGTTCTCATCGCCTGATTGGTGGAGTGCTGCACTGATTCATTCTTACATTCGGGAAGTTTCTGCCATCTCCACAGAGAAACTCAGGTTCTTATTTATTGTGTTCACTGGCTTGTCGGTTACTTGACTCAGCAAGATATTCCGTCCCACAAATACTTAGTTTTGTAGGCAGATCTTGGAAGTCTGTTGTTGGTTCCACACCTCAGTTTTACAATAATATAATATTCTGTGCAGGTGAACTCCAATCTGTAGAAGCAGCTTGAGAACTACTGATATACATAGGATGCATTTGAGCTGGAGTGTGTTAAGGGACTTAACGTATGTTCTGGATACTTACAAAAATTTGAATTTTGTGTGAAGAGTGATGAAAGAATTTCAGAAAAGTTTAATCTGCTTTGTATTGCGGTATCAGTATCTTAACCTCACTTTGAGCACAGAACATTGCCAGCATGTTGATCACCTGATTCTCGATGGCCATTTATACCCACAACACGCTGACTGTGATGAAGCATAATAACATAATATGCAACCTGAGGGGTGTAAGTCATGATATAGAGACTCCAATCTGTCATTTTGTGCCTTGTGTGTCCTGGTTACCGTCACATTACCAAGGGTTTAATTACGGCTGAGCAAACCACAGAGATGCCTCATGGGGGACGAGACGGAGAGAAGAGGACGAGTTGAATCAGGTGAGGCAGAACGAAAACAGGACGCTGATGGTGAGCCAGACTCAGGCACGTAGCCCCAGAATATCACAGGTGAGGTAAGTAGATACTTTGCCAGTATAAGATCTGCACCAACAAGATAAGATTTATGCATAGATGTGAGGGAAAGTACTGGGATTGAAGTAGGGAAACAACGTGAGTTCTGAGATGTTGTCTGCTTTTGATGTGTAATGATGCCATGCTACAGTGTATATCTGTACAGTCACTTATTTAGAGCTCCCATTCTCTTTAACATCTTGATTTTGAAGATAATCAATAAGAATAATGATTCTTTATTTGATTTGTGAGAGGTAATTTTTCAGATCACATGTTTCCATGAACCAATACAAAGGAGACCCCATCTGCCTAGCAACAGTCTCCTTATGAGTGGGTTGCCTTGCAGTTGTCCCATGTGAAACAGGGCAGCAAACAGGAGCAACAAGAATCAGGAAAGCAAAGCAAGTCCACTACTTTGTTTGATAAACGGACATTTTTCTTTTCTACATGGATTTAAAATAGAAAATACTGATATGAGGTGACAGCCACAAGTTAGCGTAGCTTAGCATAAAAATGGTAAGTAGTGGAAGATACAGTCTCTGGCTCCATCTTTGCAGGCCAGGTAAGTAAAACCGCACCTTGGTTTGATATGACTACAGGTTAACTCGAAATAGTACAGAGATTCAAAATGACCAGAAAGAGACACAAACAAGTACAAAGAGATGACACCCATCAGCCAGGACTCAGTGGGTAAACACACAAAACTAATCCAGGAACACCCACTTCCTGCTGGGGGAAAAACACCTTCTCTTTGCGCTCAAAAGCCAGAAGTAAGCAGATGTTATCGGCTTTCTTTTAGTAGCCGCCGGCATTTATCGGCTCTGGCTCCGGTCAGCATTGATGGAAACACAACAGCTGGGTCAGAAAGTTGCTCTTACTCGAAACTGTGATCCAACCCAGCCTCCAGGACACAGCGAAGTGCCATCGTTGGTTTCAGGTTTGTTTTCTGAGGTTGTGGGAGTTACCGAACAAAACTCCGGAGTGTAAACGTGCTTCTACTAGTAATGGTAAAGTATTTTATCAGCTCCTTGGAGCAGGTGTACTCGTAGTTCAAAGGCATGTTTAAACACCCTCCTTTTGGTATAAAAACTGTATTAATTTGAGGTATAATTTTGCTTACAAAAACAATGGATCCTCCGGTTACCAGAATGCAAATCAGTAGTGTCTTTTTTTAGATCTTCTTAAAGTAAATGTACACCTTTTTCTAATTACAAGCCATTGGTTTCCAAAACAAACTTGTTTCTCAGGGCTTCCGAAGAAACAACTGCTGACTTGGTTACACAACAGCTGGTTCAATCAATCGGATGAGTGGAGAGTCCCTTTGAATCACTGAGCTGATGCAAGTCAGAGGACGTGCTCCTACACGCATGAACATATAAAGAATTAAAGTGAATTATTACTTCCCTTCTTGACTCTTCTGTTTTATTTCTTGTTTATTTCTTCCTTTTCTGTGCCTGTGTATGTGTGTGTGTGTGTGTGTGTGTGTGTGTGTGTGTGTGTGTGTGTGTGTGTGTGTGTGTGTGTTCAATCCAGCTCACACTACATGCAGCTTTTGGGGGTTGGATGAAAGAATATTATAACTCGTGAGCTTTGGAATCTGTTTGAAAAGCTTAGAATAAACAAAGCAGCATCCCTGGGGGTCCAGAGAGTGTTCAAAAGCAGTTTAAGCCTCTTTAAGACCTTTAGTCTTGACTTGAACTTGATCTTGGAACTATTTCTCTTTTGCAGATTTTGCCGACTTTTGTTCAGGATTCATCCACATTTTTTCTCCATCTCGCCACCCACCTACCATGACAGGGGATGTTGTCCCAGCTTTTCAGCACAGGGACTCAACTGCTTCAGCACCCGGCTCCAGTGCCAACCCTGGGGAGCCCGTGGATGTAGAGTGTCCCATCTGCTACCAGGAGTACAATCAGTGCAACAAATGCCCCCGGATGCTGGAGTGCCTCCATGTTTTTTGCACAGAGTGCCTCCAGAGGATCCATCTCACCCCCTACGACCTCTCTGACACCGGCAGCCCGCCAGCAATCACCTGCCCCCTCTGCCGCCATTTAACCCCGCTGGAGACCGGGGACGCCCTCACCTTACCCTGCAACTCCCTCATCCTGTCGAAGCTGCCCCGCATGGCCCTCTGCCTGCCCGTAACCATGGCTACCCGTCTGGCCACGGTCACACAGAGGGTAGTAATCTCCCTGGAGGGCGACCGCAGGGACACCCGCCTCATCATCCTGCCCACAGTCAGCCTGCAGGTGCAGCAGATGCACCCGGACCGGTCGTACGGCTTGGCGCCCGGCCTGGTGGATGAAGAGGGGGTCATACAGCAGAGTGAGAGGACACTGTTCTGTGTAAAGGTCCTGGCTGTCATCTTCTGGGTGCTGTTTGTGATAACCTGTGTGTTAAGCATCATGTTTGGGCCACATTTCAAATTCTAATGCAATTCATCTCTTCCTTGGAAGGCAGCAATGATTCACTCAGAGTGCACAGAAAAACGAGGGCAGGCACACCAGCATTTTGGAATGAATACAGATTATTCAGTTACATTTTATTAAGGCACCGTGCCTGCTAATTACCTTGTAGCCAACTCAAATCATACTTTTATTTGAAGGAGAATACCTCACTTTACTGCATATTTGGTGCTCTTTAGGCAAGGCAAGGCAAGGCATCTTTATTTATACAGCGCATTTCATACCACAGGCAACTCAATGTGCTTTACATAAAGACAAGGCATTTAAAAGAACAGCATAAAAGCAAGCAATTTAAAGAGAAAAAAATAGAATAAAAATTAAAAACACAGTTAAAAGCAATCAAAGAAGAGGGGAAAAAGAAACTCAACCATAAGCACACCGAAAGAGAAATGTTTTTAACCTGGATTTAAAAGTGCTTCCAGTTGGGGCTGATTTCAGTTCTGCTGGTAGTTTGTTCCAGTTGAGTGCAGCATAACAGCTAAAAGCTGCTTCACCGGGTCCAGTCTGAACTCTGAGATCTACTGACTCGGGTCAGATAGTGGAGCCCAGAGCTCTCCTGGGTTTATACTCTACCAGCATGTCATTCATGTATTCTGGACCTAATCCATTCCGTGATTTGTAGACGAGCAGCAGAACTTTAAAATCTATTCTGTATCTGACCGGGAGCCGATGTAAAGACTTGAGAACTGGGGTGATGTGATCTGATCTCTTTGTTCTGGTTAAAACTCGGGCTGCAGCGTTCTGAATGAGCTGCAGCTGTTTGAGACTCTTTTGGGGGAGTCCAGTCAGAAGACCGTTACAGTAGTCAAGTCTGCTGGAGATGAAAGCATGAATCAGCTTCTCCTGATCTGTTTGGGACATGAAACCCTTCATTCAGGATATGTTCTTAAGTTGATAAAAGGCTGATTTGGTGACTGATTTGATATGATTGTTGAAGGTCAGGTCTGAGTCTATCAGCACGCCGAGGTTCCGGACTTGGCAATGATAAACAGATGGAGAGTTCCCTCTAGTGGTTTAAAAGAAAATGGATGAACTGTATTCAAAATCTGTTCGATTAAGAAATGTTGAAGCTCAACATGTTCTTTTTCTCTCTCTGAGGTCTCAGTTATCCGCATCAATGATTGCTGTTTTTTCCGCGCCTTCTTGGCAATGTGTGATGCTGGATAATGTTATTATGAAGCCGATGACTGTTCTGCCAGTGATTAAATTGAATAAAGCTGGGTTACATCACACAGGCACACAGTGTTACACAGTGTCAGGTGCGCACATGTATAGAGAAGTAAAGAAACATGCAATAACATCTTAAAGGGATAGTTCGCCTCTTTTGACATGAAGCTGTATGACATCCCATACTAGCAATATCATTTATGAACATTTTCTTACCCCCTGCTGCGTCCTGTGAGCCGAGTTCCAGCCTCGTTCTGGCGTTGACGAAGGTAGTCCGGCTAGTTGGCTGGGGCCACAAAAATAAAGCGTTTTGCTTCTCAAAACAATATGCGTTCAAAAGAGTAATACATTTGCATCACAAAATTGTTGTGCAGGAAAAAGTCAGACCTCACAATCGCTTGGCGGTATTTTCTCTCCCTTCGTATCACTATGGGCTACCTTTGTCAACGCCAAAATGAGGCTGGAACTCGGCTCACAGGACTCAGCAGCGGGTAAGTCAATATTAATAAATGATATTGCTTGTATGGGATGTCATACAGTTTCATGTGAAAAGAGGCGAACTATCCCTTTAAGAGTGAGTATGTTTATTCAACTTTTCCTTTGCCCTTGTGCTGTAAAATAAAACAAAATCACTGACTGTACCAAAGTGTCAACTGTATTAGACACAAAAGTCTGATCACAAATGTATTTACACCCACCCTTCTTTTGTTATGTCTCATCTGTGTTCCAGAAAGCAGTTTTCTCTGTAAAAGATGTAATTTCCTTATTCTGGTTGCAGTTAGAGGCAAAAAGAATGGCATCTATGTGGATGATTGTGTTTAGAAGGCGAAATAAAGACTGGAAATAGTTAAATAGCCAAAATGCTGATGTTCACTTGGGCAATAATTATGTCTCTTGCATTTTGAGTGGATCTTATTTGTTTTTGTGCTGTCCTGTAGCACATTTGGGAAACCCTGAATCACATTAAGAATTTAATTATTCACATTAGAGGTGCTAAAGAAAAGTAAATGACGACACAAGGGAGGGAATATGAAAGTGCCTTTCATTCACTCATGGTTTGGTTATTTGCCTGGAAAAGAAGCACTTTTCCGGGTCCTGGCTCAGCTCTTGTTTGTTTTAATCTGGTGAAATACAGCTTTTTGTGAAAATACGCACCGTGTCCGTTTTTATTCAGGATCGTAAGATGGTTAAACACAGATTATAGTGAAAATCACGGTTCAAAAAGCCCTTTTTCTTTCAGGTGACGCTATGCCACGGCTGCTAAAGGTGTAAGTTTCACTTTCTTCATCCATAAAATCAAGGAATTTATACTTCCAGCCTAAACAACCTGCATAACACAGATAAAATATCATTAAAATAAAATTTTTACTACTACAGTAACATACAACAGATACTCATTTATGACTCAGCAGTGGAATCCAACTCATTATATGTACTATATTTGAGGTACTTCTCCTTTAATTAAGTATTTCTTTCCATGTGACTTTTTACTTCAACTTCAATTCCTCTAACACATGAAAAACTGCTCAAATTCATTGTTTTGATATAGATCATTGCAAACAACTCAGTTGTTTACACAGGTACAGTTAAAACTGTTAGTTGGTTCATCTGTGCCATTTTGATAAGTGATTCCACACTTTTGTGTGACATGTATCACTATTTTCAGGTGTTTTGACAATCCCAACAAATAAATCAAATAAAGAGAAAATAACCAGCAGAATTATCTATTAATAAAATAGGCAATAGCAGGAGTTGCATACAAAAAAGATCAAAAGCTTAAACATGACCTCCACTTTAACCAAGAACAATATCATAGGCCAACTGTTACAGTGATGCATGACTGATGAGAGTTTAATCACACAATATAGAATAATACAGAAAAGTATAACAGGCAGAGGGGATCATTATCTTTAAAGCAAAATATAAAAATGTGTTTGTGCACAAAACGTACGGTAAATACGTACAGCAGCAGAAATATAGACAGTTTGATGAATGAAAGAAAAAAGAAAACAAAGATAAATAGAATATATATTAATTAATTAGGATGTAAATCAAATATATATACATACATATACATATATATATATATACATACATATACATTAACAGACAAATACAGACAAAAGGATAACAGATAGAAGGATACTTTACTTTTAATTCTATAAATAAATTGATAATTATATAAATTTTCCATTAGAAAACGATAACAGATAGATGGATACTTGTACACTGAGGTAATTCAACTTTAAATCATGCACACAATACTTCCCCCACCATTAGTACCAAAAAATGTTAGGGGCAGTGGGGGGGCCTGGCTGGGAGAGTACGTAAAAAAGAAGGGGGGTACGTCTTACGTCACACGCCGCGTTGGCTCGCAACAAGTGGTGAAAAGTTTTTAGACCCCCTCCCCTGTGTGTTTTTGTTGGGGGAAAAGTTGTTGGGTAGTTGGGTCGTGTGAATGTAGCGTGTCCGTCGGTTTTCGCCCTCGGTAACAGAGGGAATGTGAGTTTTTAGTTTTGTAAAGTGGGAAAGCGAGCTCGCCAGCGGGGTTTCAGCGCTTTGCGTCCTTTGGCTCGGACTGAAAATCTCAGTGGCCATCATCGTTTCACCTCTGCCGTCTCGTTAGCCACCTAGCTAGCTCCGCCGCTAGCTAACTCCCCAACAAAGTTAACGCTACCTCGCCTCATAGTGCGTTTCTCTTGGAAACTTCCAGGTTTGGGGGGAAAAAGCAGACGCAGAGATGGCGGAAACCAAAATAATTTATCATATCGACGAAGAGGAGACGCCGTACTTGGTGAAGATCCCCATAGCAGCCGAAAATATCACTTTACTGGACTTTAAACAAGTTTTGAACAAGCCAAACTACAAATTCTTCTTCAAGTCTATGGACCAAGACTTTGGGTGAGCTGCTGTTTTTTTTTTCTTCTTACTGTTTTCACTTTGCCAGAGAAGAGTTCTGTGTTTTGCATGAAAAATAAGAAGCGATGAAAGCCAGAAATACCTTAAAAAAAAGTTGGGAAATAGTCTTTTAATCGCGTCAATGTTCTCTGAGTGGAAGAGCTGTAACCTGAAAGCTATTTAAGAAATGAGTGTTTGGTACTTGGGAAGTCTTGTAATTCTTTCTTTTAACTGGTTACGTTTTATAAGAGGTATTTAGAGTTGGTATATGAATAAGAGCCACTCAGGACGCCAATCAGCCAACACATATGATGCCTGCTGATGAATATCTGAGTGCTTCTATAAATACTGAGGGTATGTAGGCTGGGACATTTATCAGAAAACATCATTACAATGGGAGGCATTCCCTGTGCCTGCTGCTTTTCTTTGCCCTAATCCTCATCCCTCCCTCCTTCAGTCCATCATCTGGTGAAATCCTCGCCTTTTCTTTCTTTCCAGACTGAAGCCGGGGTTTTGTCTCCCCTCTTTAACACTTCGGCCTGTCAGCCATCCTTTCATTCCCTGGCTTCCTCGTCTTCTCTCCCCCTTCTCCCTCCCCTCTCCTCCAGAAAGAGCTGTCTCTCCTCTCCTCTATCAATTAATCTTTTTTTCTATGTGGCTGCTCTGCACTTTCCTGCAGAGGAATGCATGATTGTGGTTTATTCACCCAGCGAGACCCTTAGGCTTTCTGTTAAATGCATTGTAGTGCCGGATTAGTATTAAGGCCAGGGTTTTTTCTCTCTAACCCTTTTCCCTGTTGGATGGCACCATCGCGGCCTGTGTCAAAGAGGCTGCACAGTCGAGTCCAAATTCATACAGAAAGGGATGATTTGGCTTTTCTTCGGGCCTCTGACAGAACTGGAGGGACAGAGCTGCCTCCCCGGATGCAGATGATTTGAATATTAATGTCATCAACATAAATAACACATTGAAAATGAAAATAATTGCTTTAAATAGGTATTGCACTACATTGACGCTTGTATATCCAAAATTTGGTTATTATTATAGGTGTTTATCAAATAACACTATCAAAGTAACACTTTTAATCACATCACCACAGTATTTATATGTTACAATTCAGTCGGAATCCCTCCAATGCTGCAGGGATATTTGCGCCCATCCAAAGCTGTGAATACATACTTTACTCAAGCTTCTTCCTGGCTCTTAGTTTTAATTTTTATGTTGCAGCCAGCCCTTTTTGCACCAACTGGAGGTTGTCTTGCATTTAATTTCTCTGGGAGCTCAAAGTTTTTGCCTTTTAAAAACCCGTTTAGGTCATTTTGTCAACATTTTGTTGGTCTGAATAACTCTATAATTCAGGTGTTATGCAAGCAAGCTGAATGATGCACACAGGACAGGTATTTTTGGAGCTTTTTAGCTATTTTTTTTTTTTTTTTTTAGTTAACTGTCAAACTGCTGAAGATGTTTAGAAGCGAACCAACAAACCAAGCCAGGTGGCAGCCATGTTTCTTTTCCCCCACTTTGATATCTAGGTACATCATATGCTTCACTACAACGTGTGAAGTCAGTTATTGCTTACTTTATAAGGCAGTGTCTTATTCAGAGTAATGTTTTTGTCGGGTTAATGTTTAACTATTGCAGAGCGTTTAAACACACCTGGTGACAGACTCCATGTCTGGCTTATGTATTCAAAAGTGTAAACTTTGGGAAACTTTCATGTGAAGCTATTAAATTTGTTGTTTGTTCAACCATCAAAATATTCAATTCACTATTGCATTAAAAGAAGGGAGGGAAAGTTAAATTATATTAATCTTTTTTTAATTCTCAAATGGCTGTTGTTGGCACACATGAAGCATTTCAAAACAATGACATAATATAACTGTCAAAACAGCCATAAAATTTAATTTATTTTAGTTAAAGGTGTACAAATTGCCCTGCTTCTCCAGGTGGCTCAAATTGGTCAATTTTCCGCTTGACCGGCTTGATTAGTGACCAATGGAAAAGGCTGTCTACTTTTAGGTCATGTGAGCACATCGTGCTCGTAGCGGTTCATCCACACACGCACGCACGCTCCCCTGCTAGCATTGCATGTTTAAAGGTGTGGGAGTTTTTGCAGATTTAGCAGCTCCCGGCAGAAGGAAAAAGGCACAATATCTCTAAGTTAAAGTTCAAAGAAGTCTTCTAAAGAAAAGAAGTGAGCTTTCTATGGAGATATGTCCACTGTTTGGTCATATTTAGGCTACAGTTGTGAAGTAGCATCAGCCACTTTAACAGGGAGCTCATTTAAGTCCAGCTGTCGTCTTTATGAAAGCTACAATGATTTCATAGTTTAATCAAGGCACATTTTAGCATGCGGACAGTCACATCCACTCACCCTAACTTTAAAATGATTTGCTCATTCTGAGGTTATATTAACATGTGGGTCTGGAGGAGGAGTCTGAACACAGTTTAAATGATGAATCAGCCTCTACATACACCTGGTGCCCCGTTCAGATCCACCTCAATCATACTGTTGATGTACGCACAGTCTCCTTGTGTGGATGCAGTATTAAATGCACAAATGCTGTTACTGAATCTGGGGAATACGTATATAGTTTTCCTCATTGCACATTTTTCTCGTTAATCACTGGTGCTTATGACAGATTTATGCCACCGTAAGAGGACACGTAGTCGCACCTGCAGTCGTTTTTTTCTCTTTGCTGCCAGTAAATCACTTCTAGCCGTGCTCATCTCGAGTCGGTAGAGCCATCTTCAGTGGCTGAAACATACAGGCCAAACGATAAAAACATCACGATCACGTAGAGTGTGCAGTTAGTGTGTGTGTGTGTGTGTGTGTGTGTGTGTGTGTGTGTGTGTGTATATATGTATATATATATATATATAAAATGGAATAGTTTAGTCAAATAATGGAAATTTTGGCTTTTTACAGCTAAAATATTTGGCCATACTGGCTTTTACTTGATATTCCTTCGAAAAGCTGTGATATATTGTATAAAATGATTAAGTTAACAGGTCTAACAGTTGATCTTTTATTTCCTTCGAGGTTTATTTGTTTGTTTTTTGTATTAATTTGATTTAAGATTATTTTCAAGTGTTTCATTCGACACACTGTTATTTACACAGTTCCAACATTAAGGACCTTTAATCTGATTTTTAGGAGATTTTTTGTAATTCCTTACCAGTTGGATTGTACTTCTGCGTCTGCAGGTTGCAGGACCAGTTTTATTACGAATAGACAGTGAAATTCTATATTTAGAAAAATATTTTAATGTTTTTATGGTGTCAATCATGGTTTTTAATCTGCAAATTGGCTTAAAAGTTGCAGCTACTGCATCTCTGGATTTCAGTGCTTTCCCAAAGTCAAGTTAATCATCTGAAATGAGTCACCCGCTCTAAACTCTCACAGTCGAAAACCGTTGAGGGAGTAAATCTTGACCTTTGGGTAAATTGTGCTGCCTGGCATGACAAACTAATTTGAACGTCTCCAACTGAGTTCAGATGAAAAAATTCAAACATAGCTGAGAGTCAGCTGTCCAATCGAAGCAGGAGGTTTTTTCCTCCAACCCGGGAGATGTGTGCGTAATGTTGTGTGTTTTCATTTGCCCTGGTACGAGGCCAGCTGTCGACCGGTGCTGCGTGTGTGGCAGAGAGAGGTGGGGGTCCGCAGAGCTGAGCAGAGCTGAGCGGGCCCGGGCTGGTCCTGGTAACGTGGGGCTGAGCGGAGACCATTTGCTGAGCGTCTGGGGGTGTCTACAGGGAGAGGAAAGGGCCGAAAGAATAGTGTGGCGTTCGGCTAAAGTTACCACGGTGTGCATGTGCTCTTAGAGAGGATCAGGGAGCTGTTTGAGCAAGATTAATTATCAGAAAAGTGATGCTGCCTTAACCGTGAGGAATTTAATGGTACCAGGGGACTAGAACAATGGAAAAGGGGTGGAGGGGCTTAAGGTTTTAGTGACTGCAACAGGACCCGGCACATTTAAGGCTTATTTGTGCGTTATTGGAAGCATTTTAGAGTGTGTGTGAAATGACTCGACTCTTGTTTGTTTGGAGGGAGGAATGAAGACAATTTTGCTCTCTGTCGACTGTTGTTGCATCTGTTCATCTGCTGCCTGCCGAGATGCCGCCGCTTTAAGCGTGTGTGTGTGTGAGAGGAGGGAAAATGTTAAATAAATTAAACTGAGGAAAAGTGGCCACCAACCAACACAGTGGCCATATCCACAGATTTCTCAAAGGCTCGAGGCGTCCTGCTGCAGATCCCCGCCAGTGCCCACAACAGTTTGGCTGAATGCTAACACTCACCCACAAAACCAGCAGCTCAACAGCTGCTCACAAAAGCCCAGTGGAGCCTGACCAAGTTTCACACACAAAAGAAGAAGCACACTGACCGACGGAGCTGGGAAAAAAAGCTGAGTTTTTAAGCATTTGGATTTGTCCCGTGTGTCTCAGAGAAGCAGCAGTCTGCTGGGGGGTGGGTTGCAAAGCCGAAGCCAAATGTTTCCTCCCTGGTAAACAAACCAGTTCAGAGGAGGAAAGAGCTTCCAGGAAAACAATTCTTTAAAGAGCTTTGAGCCGTGTGGTTGCTTATGTGAAGGAGCTGGTCTTAAGTACTCTGGATTTGCATGCATATTAAACTGATGGGCTTGAGTAATTTGCAAGTAGGTACAAAAGCTCTAAGAATGTGTGTTTTTACTCATGGCTGTGATGGATTAAGAAGTCCATTGTGCCTCTGATCTGCTGAAGGAAACCCTTTTCTTTCTTTTGCTTGCTGTGTTGATTCATGACACTGCAACTAAATCTCAGTGATATTCTTGTACTTTAATGATTAGTTTTTTATGAAAGCAAATTGAGGCGAAGTGAAGGTTCCTTCTCCGGTTTCATGTCCCACCAGGAGCATCTCAGAAGGGAAGTAGTGGTCTCATTCATTTGGGGTAGATGTGGTATTTATTAACCACTCTTTATGTATGATCAGTAGTATTAAAGGTTTATGTATGGAGAACAGAGCAGATTCTTTCTGACATTCTTGTGTCTGACATCCCGGCCAGCACATCAGCTCTGAGCAGCTTGACACAGCTTTTATTAAAAATAGACCAGTGCCTCTGTGGCATTTCTGAAACGCAACACGTCTGGTGAAATTTTCCTTCTTTAGAGCGGCCACAATCAGGTCTGTTGACCGTGAAACGCACGCGGTGGTATCCAGGAGTTACAACCTTTCAGACATGACATACGTGGGATTAATAGTGTTCTATTCTGCCAGTTTTAACACTTCCCATCAGTTTAACAAGCTCACTGTGTTTATGTAAAGCAGGACGCGGCGGTGGATGAGAACAGTTGAAACTCCTGGCTTTTCTACTTGTGGAAGCTTGCTAAAAAGCTTGGCGTCTCACCCGTGAGGATTTTATTGATGTACAAGTATGAACAAACTCCATTTAACCCGACTTCACCGTCTCCAGGATCACTTCTGGTGTTTTTATGTCGAGGCTGCTGAGGCAGCTTAACCCAGAAATGCAGCAGCAAACAGTCACACTTGAACTTTCAATTGGCTGAAGTGCTGCAATAAAACTTGTAGGGGCTACAACTAACGCCTGGAAATCCATGGTGTATTAAAGTTTACACACAGAATTGTCCTAAAAGGAAGATCATATTCCAGTTTAAGACTCGCCCTTAGTGTGCATATCTCTCCACGAATGTGAGCGGACCAGCTCAGACTTGGCTATTTTGAAGGTGATACGTAGATGTAAATATGTCTGACCCTGTGATATCACTGGACGGACGTCTCCAGGGTGCTTTTCCCAACATGACGCTGACATGTTCAGTTGCTGTCAGATAACAGAAACCAGCACATGTCTACAAGCAGCTTCAGATTCATGCGATTCCTACGCCAGTGAAGTTAACAGATCACCTTTTCCTGTTTGGTTCGCTTGAGTTAAAAAAAAAAAAAGCTTGTTATTTGTTACACCCTGTGTTAAAATAATCAGATTCCACAAAATTCAGCCCAACAGATGCGCAGAAATAAAGTTAGGATGGCTTAGACTAAGCCAGTGTGGGCAAAGTTATAAATCAAAGAGCAGATTGTGTAAGTAACACTTTGATTTGGTGAGTTTTCAGCCTGCTGACAGTTTCTCTGTTGGTTTTTCTAGTAGATTTACTTAATTTGCCTGCAAAGAGAGAGTCACTTTAGCACAACTTTCAGGTGAAATCAGAGAAACTTATGCCTAACGTTGTAGTCGGAGATTAACATGTTTCATGTTTTGACAGAACATTGTGCTCTGTCATTCCTCTGCTCAGCAGAACCGTGCGGATGCCACATACACAAAGCCATAATGTTGTGAAAACAGAACCGTTTACATCCTGCTAAACCTCACTCTCTGTCTTTATGTTTTTCAGGGTGGTGAAGGAAGAGATTTCCGACGAAAGTGCCAAGCTGCCATGTTTTAACGGCAGAGTGGTGTCATGGGTAAGCAGAAAATGCATCTTTTTATCAGCTGTTGGTTGCTTTGGTTTATCTTCACCGTTATATGCTTTATATGCACCTTTAACCCCCCCCTCCTCTTCAGGCTAATGATCCTGTAGAACAAACGGCAGTAAAATAGTAATCGCAATCAGATTTGATCAGCGTCTTAACACTCGTGTATTTAATGGCACCGCTAAAGAGACTTTGCAGATTTCATTAAGGCTTGTTCTTGGCTGAGTGTTTCGTTAAAGAAAACAAAGAGAGAAACTTAAAACCGGACTAAATGTTTGAGCCAGGTTCAGCCGGAGGAAACGGCCTCAACAGATGTGTGCAAAAAATATTCTTGGAGCTTTTCCAACATGTTCTGTTAGTATAGTTGGACTTTAATTTTTCGTCGTGTCTTTTTTATGGTTTCCTCTAACATGTGAAAAGACATTTTACTGTGTGAGCTGTGTGATGGACAGCTCATGATTTACCTGGTTTGATCATGTAAAGATGATCCCCATCCACCCCTTTTCATAAAAACAGACCTTCATGAATACTTTGCATGCTGTGAATGTCCTTCTAGTCAGGGATGTACCTTTTTTTTGTACACATCTTTGGATTTAGTGCACTGTTGGAGTTTGATGCTGTAGCTCTGACACAAAGTAAGCGTTAGTTCAGCTTCACACGATGGTCGTAATATTCTGCTCTTCCCCGTGTGTCTAAATTAGAAGAAGTGAGCTCATTCAGTGCATTACTCCTCCTCTCCACTCGCTTATTGGATAAAAGCAGCTGCTAAATCAGTGCAAAGTCGTAGAGAAAGTCGTCTGTGTGTCGCTGCAGCTTCATGCACGCTGTGATGATAAACAGCTGATCCCGCCCACATCAAGAGGGTGCTGCCTGTGGTGGAAAATGAAGCACGGAGGAGCCGTGACGAATTGAACTGCACTGTGAAACCCATGGAGTGTATATTCTGTTTGATGCCAGTCTTTAAATGTGGATTTACACAAAAGAAAGGCTCATGGTTGGGCTGTATGGTCAGTGTCTTTGCAAGCTATTTGAAGCCTGTTGAGTTTGCATGTACATGACATAATCGCTTACAAATGTCTCGTCGCAAATGAATCACACGTGAATATTTTGTGGACATGTGGAGCCGAACGGCTCCCACTTTATGAAACGGATCACGAGGAAGGCAAATGTTTCTCTCACTTTTAATCGATACTGCAGCTGAGCGGCACGCTGCGCGGCTTGTTAGCAGCTACAGTACAGTGAGTTGCCAGGTAGAGTTTCAATACTTTACATTTCTCTGGTGGAAGACCCGGTTGTTGCACTCCACCCCAGGTGGCGTTTGAATAGAGACAAAACACTGTGACTTGGCCCAGATAAGCAGGTCTGAGGCCAAAGCATCTGCTAAGTGCATAAGAATGGAGGGGGAAAGGCTTTAAAGGGGAGGGAGAACAAAGCTCAGACACTAGAGGGACTGATATGTGATCTGCACTCCAAGAATGATGGAAAGATCCCAGAAGATGAGTGTTTCACAGTCCCATAGCCATTAGTGAGGAGGGAGGGTCTCCATAAAGAGCGTTTGTCCGCACCTTTTAGTGGACTCCATTTTGGTCGTGCGAAAGCTGGTTTATCTGAACTCATTGAATGCACCTCCTAAATCTGTGGCACCGATACGTTGTTTAAAAATATGAAAATCTTTGTGTTGAAATGGCGAAATGTTCCGATGTTTAGACAACGAGATTTAAATATTTAGAGTTTTAGGACTTTTTTTTGATGCTCCGTTTTATTTCCCATCCCGTCTGTTTTTGGGTTTCATGTAACTGGAAAGTGTGTGTGTGTGTGTGTGTGTGTGTGCGCGTGCGTGTAGTTTTTTTTTATTGTGTGATGAAGAGAGACGGGTTAAATGTGGGATGGCATTTCAGTTTGCCCTTGAGACGTCCATTTGAAAAGAGCACAGCGTTTGTGTGTCAAAGTAACTGACATGTTTCACTTCCTACTCCTCCTTTCGTTCCTCATCTTTTCCCAACCTCTCGTCTGTGTGCCCGCTCTCAATTTGTACTTCTTGATTTGTGCCAGTTTCTCTCCATTCTTTCTTTTTTCTATCCTGTCTTTCTCTCTCTTTACCTCTTTTTAAATGGGTTTCTTTTCTGCCTTTTTTTTTAAAATGTTTTTTTTAGTTGGTGTCTTCAGATGCTCCAGCTGTAGAGCCTCCTGTGGCGGTGGTCCCCCCTGTGGAAACAACCACCCAGCCTTCTCCACCTCCTCCACCTTTGCCACCCCCACCTGCTGAGAGGACTGGGGGCATTGGGGACTCCAGACCGCCTTCCTTCCAGTAAGCAAAGCACACATGGGAACATGCATTGTAATCTCACCTGATGATGGACATCACACAACGTGCACATTTTCTACCTTACAGATCAACATAAACTTGTTTTTCTTTCTGAGGTTTAATGTAAAAAACTCTTGAGTTGTTGTTGATCTTAGCTGTAGCCGAGCTGTTATTTACACGACCGGCTTTGAGAAAAGCCCCACACATATTAACTTTAAATGTCCTTATATCTTAACTATAGAAACAACAAAGTGTCAAAGAGCTTCTCTGTTTCAGACTAAATTTAAATAAAGATGGAAAAGTTTGTGCCATTTTGGGCAGTGCAGTATAGAATAGTACAAACTGTCTTTATATGAAGGTCGAATGACAAATGCACAGAAAACGAGCAGGCTGTGTTCGAAACCGCATACTTTCCATACTGCATACTACATACTTCCATACTGCATACTGATCGATCAGACAGTATGCAGAGCGTTTACCCACAATGCATCTCGCTCCTGCCCGAGCTGAAATCCGCCGGCCTGAAGCTGATTTCGCTTAAGCTCTAAACTCTGTAAACTTTAGCAACATTTGAAACATTTTCAGGTGAGAAACTGGTCGTTTAGATCCCCAACGTGTTGAAAATCTGACAAAATACCGGCTATTTACAATTTTGTTCAGACGAATTCAGCGCTACTAAAGCTAGCCGCTGTGAGCAACGCACTTCCGGTTATTTTCACAAAATAAAATACCCGTTGCCTTTTATCATAGAGAAAGCCATTACCATACAATTGGTGCTTTTGTTTTGAAAACAGGAAGTGAACCTACCCTCGCTGTAGCTAGCTTGAAACTGCCGTTTTGACAGGAAATGACGATCGGCGACGTCACGTTACGTTGTATCTTGGGTAGTTTGAGTATGAGTAGTAACCTCATGATGCATACCCAACATTTCGGTGAATCTAGTATGCATTCGGGACCTTCTCGCATACTCAAACTCGCATACTAACTCAAAAAGTTAGTAGGAGAAGATGCGGTTTCAAACACAGCCACACAGCTACATGAGGAGTTCTCTGTGGTTTCGTATGAATTTAAGTTAATTATTCTTTCTTTGTTTAACTGTTGCTTTTAATTGCTCTGGGCTATCTTGTCCTTTACTTTGCTGTTAGGTGCTGGGCAGGTATTGGCTAATAAACCCTGTGCTAAAAAGCACCTCAAGACTGAATATCAACTAAAACATTGAGCTGAAAGGAGCCTAAAGTGAAGAGCAGGGTGATGATTCTCTGTGTTTGCCAATAAGATCGGCCTGCTGTACATTTATCTGTTTGTTGTTAAGCCGAAGGAGACGATTAAAGGTGCTTTTCTAGCGCAGGAACATTTCACAGCAGCTGGAGTCTTATAGGGAGCCCTTTCCTCTGCTCTTCCTCTTTTAACTGCATCAACCAGGGTCTGAAAAGAGTTCCAGGGGAGAAATTTCAGCCCAACAAAAGCATCCTGGTGGGAAGATGGTACTTTTCGAGATTACCCTGAATCTTTTGGATGGGTCTTAAAACATTTCTCATGGGTTCTGTTGGTTTTATTTCCACCTTTTCCAGTCATCTCGGGTTTATTCTCAATAACAGCTCACAAGCTGTACTACAGGAATAGTTGTTACTGTTTGTAAACACAACATTTATAGTCAGACATTCATTTTGTGAGAACGATAAAGCAGAGCCCTGTGGTTCTTTCACAGTCGTTATACTGTTGGGGTTAGATAAAAACACATAAAAACCTGTATAAATATGCAAAATTAACAGATTTGAAGTAAGTGAGGATGGGCCGCTGCCTGCAGTGGTCAAATTAGGTCCAGCATGAGAGATTTGCTCCCATTTTAACAAGAAAGCAGTGAAATTACTACATCTTTTCAGATGGGTTCTGCTGTAAGATGCAAAAAAAACCACCCAAAACTGCACAGAAAAAAGTAACATGGACAGATTTTAAGATGATACAGCTGAAGCAGAACCCAGGAAGAGTTACTGCTCCGTATCCTTTTCTGCTGGCATGTATGTTGTTCCTCTCAGCCTCATGTGCCGTTCTCAGCAGGTTTTAAACATTGTTGCATCAGTGTCCTGCAGAGGATCTCCCTCCATGCATATCTTACTTCACAGTGTTTGACCAGCGTTGGCTTTGACATGGTGGTTTCCTGGACTTTTATTAAACTCCTTAGATTGTTTTTGTGACAGTAAGATGGATTCATCACCTAATTACAGATGTATGCCTGTACTATAGAGAAGCCAAACAGTTTGAAGTAATATACTGTATTGTATTCACCAAAAATGGGAACAATTTCAAGTTTCAGTAGGTGGAATTTAGGCATCTCAGATGGAAATGCAACGTGGTATTTACAGCCGTGTTGATTTGGTGTAAAAGCATTGGAATATAAGGATATGTAAGTGTAAATATGAGGAATATGTGGTTATGTTTTCTGTACAATGAGTGCGGTGCAGATTGTCTTCTGTTGGGTCCGCCATGTTCCATCACAATGTTTCTGTGAAACAAAGTGGGTTTTCTCTTTGTTTATTTCCTGCGCTGCATCCTCGACGTCTCCTCTTCAACCCATCTGGATTTTGTGCCTTCTTTCAGGCATTACTTGGGCTTTGGAAAGCTCAGTCAGCTTCTCCCGCATGCAAACAACTCCCCAGCAGGCATCATTACGGATTTCTTTTTAAAGTTACACAAATAAAAATATTCCAGCATCACAGCATCAAAACCAGTTCTTGAGTTGGTCTAATTAGCTTTTTTTTAAGATATAACACTACTTTTGAGATGTTATTTCACAAAGACTTTAGTCCAGAGCTGTGTGGCGTCATTTAAGATCCCACTTCCACACTCCTCCTTTAAAAAGACAATGATGCCACTCAGCACTGGTCCAGCTCTCCAATATGAGGAACTTTACAAGCTGCTAAAGCTTTTGGTTTCAGCTGTTTGTTTTGGTCAGAGATGCTATTGTGTTTCACCATAACTGCACCTATTCAAGAAAGATCTTTCATCCTGAAAGCCGAGTGTGTTGCTGGGAGGTAGCTGCAGCCAACAATACCGAGTGTCAAATTCACTGCGATGCGTTAGCTCATGCACGCAAGAAGTCTGGTTTCGGTCACGTTTGTAAGGAATCCACGAGACTCGTCAACATCACAATCCAACCAAACCAAAGTACTAAACTGTCTAACATCAGAGTTTGCAGCAGGACAAACATTTTGCACATCATTTCCCTTTGTGTATACATGTGGTGGTTTCCCAGTCATCATGTGAAACTGTGATTGTACTCGAGCTGCCGATAGTCCTTCTGTTGTCAGAGCCTCTCGGGAGATTTACCGTTTCAGTTTCAGACGGGTTCTGGATTCAGTGTAATTTGATCATATCAGATGGTCTGATCTGAAGGGAAAACCGTCACTGAAGTGACACGTAACTGGATCGTTGCCTGTAACAAAAAACTGACCAACGAGTGCTCTGTGTTCAAAACCAGCTCATTATGCGTGGAAACCGCTTCACAGTGTAGATTTACTGTTAATGATATTACTCTGTGTTCATCTAATCCTCAGTCGGTTACCCAGAAAGCACAAAGAAGCACACAAGCATGCAAACGCAGTTTATCCTTAAAGTCTTCACAGAAAACCACAATTAAATCGATTTTTACGATTGTGTCACGTTGTGTTTTGCAGTCCCAATGCGACGGGCAGCGTGGAGACTCTGGACGACCAGACTGAAACGGAGTCTGTAGTTTCCTTCAGGCGGGAGAGACCCCGGCACAGAGACGGCATGGATCAACATGGTGAGCAGCGGCACATCAGTGCTGACGAAAACAATCCTTCATTGTGGTGGTCTGTCAAGATATGGCGTGCCTGCATCCGCTGCTGACTGAGTGATAAAATCAGGGAATGCTGATGTGTGGAATGTTTGTTATCTAATAGACGAGCTAAACACTGAATACAGCAAACAAGAAAATTCTTGTTGGTTGATTTTCCCGTCTCGGTTTTTGGGGTTTCCTTTTTTGTCCAAGGGCCCCGAATGAACGGTCAGAGTCGCCTGGAGCGCCACCTGGCGGGATACGAGAGCTCCAGCACGGTGATGAGCAGCGAGTTGGAAACCACCAGTTTCTGTGACTCCGAGGACGACGACACCATGAGCAGGTGAAGGACTGATGACTTTTTATTTTATGAAACTATTTTCTAAATCTGTACTTCAGGTTATATAACAAGCTTTAACTTTTTTTTTTTTTTTTTTTTGAGGTAGGAACGGGCCAGCTCGCTATCACGTGACATTCAATCACTAAGAACCGTGTTTGTGCGTCAAACTGAATGATTCCACCATTTAAACCAGATTAACTGAACCACAATATACATTTAGTTTTTTATATATATATTCTCTGCCATGTCACCACTTTCCTGCTGCGTTCAAGAAGGACACAGCGAGTTGCACCTTCAGCTTTTCCTCATTTTTGGCCATTCAGTATCTTTATACTTGTACTTTTTTCAGAAAAGCAGCTCGTTAAATGTAGCAACACGTTGGACAAACTGTGGCTACTTCCTTTCAAGTAGGTTTACAGAGTGTCGTTAGTTTTCTTTAACTCCAGAGCAGCGGACCGTAGCTGTGAGCTGTGCACGTACACGTTCTTAATGATTTGAAAGTATTTTAGTGTAAAACGACTAAAAGACACAGTTGCACTACAGACATCAAAGGTCTTGTTTTGAATCTCCATTGCGCCGTTTTGCGTTTTAGGTACATTTTATAATTTGACTTTAAATGTAACGGCTGTTTCGAATAGTAAAATGTCTTTCATTCTTATTTACCTTCATTAAAATAAATACATCTGGGTATTTTTCTTGTTGTTTGGACATCACATATCTATATCATCATATCTATATATGTGTGTGTGTGTGTGTATATATATATATATATATATATATATATATATGAGCTCATGCTTAATTTTTACAACTGAAATCACATTTTTGTCCTATATTATTCCTCCGGTAGCGAATTCCTTTTTTTTTTTTGCCAGTAGGAGTTCAAATATGAATGGTGCCCTTCCAATACCAGGTTATGTAGTGTTTATTGCCACTGCTTTAACTTCTGCTTTCTAAAGTTGTCTTCTCTCTCTTTCCATGCCCCCAAACCCAAAATTAACTGATGTTTTAACAGTTTCCGTCACGTGCGATACTAAATATTGAGCTCCTCCATCATCTGTTGTGATTTGCAGATACAAAAAGCAACACGAAAGGAGAGGCGAGCTTGTTTGAAGTTTGTGAAAGCTGACCTCTCACCGTTTGTTGCCTCGTAGGTTCAGCAGTGCGACAGAGCAGAGCACAGCCTCCAGGCTTCTTAAACGGCACCGTCGGCGGAGGAAACAGCGCCCCCCGCGTCTGGAGAGGGTATAATAAAACTGTTGATTTTTGGCCATGTTTTACATTTTGATCTTAGTTCAGATTTAAATCGGCCTCATGGCACTTATTCCTTTGTTGAATGTGTTGGTAATCTCCTCTATTTAATATAATATACTTGATTACTGTTCCATGTGTTGTGAAACATCAAAACACAACACGCCCAAACATAAACATTTGCATTTATTAAATTAAAAAATAAATAAAATCTATAATAGTTTTGTATTGTACTTTTTTAATCAGCTTTTGGCTTTTTACACATCATAGTGTCACATAACCACCGAATCAAATTGCCTTTTTGTTACATTATACCTAATTTATTCAATAGAAAGTAATTATTAGTTTTTGCTTTTACTTTACCCTTTGTTGAATTTCATTTTTGTTGAAACCTCTGAAAGTCTCCTTTTTTTTTTTTTAATGTTTCTGATTATTTCAAGTAGTTTAGTTGCATCGGTTCAACGCCCCGGAGTAATTTCACTGTTTTCCTCGACAGGCCTCGTCCTTCAGCAGCGTGACAGATTCCACGATGTCCCTGAACATCATCACCGTCACTCTCAACATGGGTCTGTACACAGCTGAAGCTCTGTCTGTGTGACACTATATGCAACTGAGGTATGACACTTTCCATATTTACTTAGTTTTGTGATTTCCCCCAACGCAGAGAAGTACAACTTCCTGGGGATCAGCATTGTGGGCCAGAGCAACGAAAGAGGGGATGGAGGCATCTACATTGGCTCGATCATGAAGGGAGGAGCTGTGGCTGCAGATGGACGTATTGAACCCGGAGACATGCTGCTGCAGGTGAGAGGGGGAATGACTGTTATTATCACAAGAGTTTCCTGTTGTTTGTTTTATTTTTCTTCTAGTTGACGAATCATTTGAGCTGAACTATGAATAAAATCTTATGTTTTCCTGCTCGTCAAAGGTGAATGACATCAACTTTGAGAATATGAGTAATGACGATGCGGTGCGAGTACTCAGAGAGATTGTACACAAGCCCGGGTGAGCTGTTGTTTCCTGGTTATATACGTGTGATTCGTCAAGAATATCCAGGCTGCGCGTGTACGTGAGTGTCGATGAGTGATCATTGTGTTGTATTGGTGGTTGTTAGGCCCATCATCCTAACGGTGGCGAAATGCTGGGACCCCTCTCCTCAGGGCTACTTCACTCTGCCTCGCAGTAAGTGCAGCTCAGCTTCACGTCTTCCGACAGAGCAGCTTCCCTGTGGCTAAAGCTTCTCTCTTCTGTTCTGTGTAGACGAACCAATCCGACCCATTGACCCAGCAGCATGGGTCAGTCACTCTGTGGCGATGACCGGGGCTTACCCTCCCTACCCAGGCAGCTCCTCACTCAGCACCATCACTTCCTCTTCTTCTGTCACCGAGACTGAACGTGAGTCTTTCTCAGTTTTTGTGCTGTGGTCAAAGTCTCCTCTCGAGGAGATTTACACCAGATTGTTGATATTCAAGGCTTAAATAATATTCGCTATCCTGGTTCATTCTCTCCATCTTTGTCTGCTAATATTAGCTCAGGAATTTATCTTTCATATCCGTCTTTGTTGCTGCTGTTGTGTTCAAAGTGATAACTGATGCTTTCCTGCCGCCGATTACTTAAAAAATGTCACGCGTTTACGTTTCTATCTGAAATGATCTTGTGTCTTCCTCCAGGTTTCGATGACTTTAACTTATCACTGCACTCCGACATGGCATCTGTCGCCAAAGCCATGGCTTCACCAGAGTCGGGTCTGGAGGTCAGGGACCGTATGTGGCTTAAAATCACCATCCCGAACGCGTTCCTCGGTAAGCGAGCAAAAGAAAAAGGGGGAGGAAAGGAGACTGGATTGGTTTCATGAACTCTCTGTGCCTCAGAACCTTACAGGGCAGCCATTATGTTGACAGAATTAAAACCGTGTGACTTGTTGGAGGGAAAAAACCCAAACGTACAAATGTGAATGCTTGTTTTGAATGGAAACATGTGTTAAATTGGAATCACCTGCAACTGAATCACAAGCAATAATTACATGAACTACGCGGCCGTCTATTTTTGTGCTTTTATTTATTTATTTATTTTTTTTAAATTATGACTCGAGTTTGTATTACGTTTCTGATGTAGATTTTCTTTCTTTTTCTCACTTATTATGTACTAAAAACCCGGCAGTTTAGAGTACATCAGGCATCCAGTCAGAAGCTCTTTGCTTTCTCATCATTTCCATAAATATCCTCAAAGATTCCTTCGGACATGAGCTGTATTTCCCTTCAGCTACCTAAAAACAGCTTGAGATCATTGTAGATTTTTACACTTTTTGGGTGAAAACGCTTGACACGAACTCCTGATTACCTCAAATGTGTCACTCTACCGTACATCTTGTGCATTTGTTACAGTCTAATACTGTGTTAGTGCCTTTTAAATACAAAAATGTGTCTCCTTTTGATGTGTAAACCCAATACGCTGCGCATACTTATCCGTTTTCATTGTATCTTTCTCTTGCACTGCTGTACTTTGCTTTAATTGAATAATATACGTATGAACAGAAGATCTTTTATATCATGATGCGTGCTGAGTGTCTTTGGGACGAAACATTTCTTTGAGATAAATTAAATGCTTTGATTCCCTGTTATAGGCTCAGATGTAGTGGAGTGGCTGTTCCACCACATCGAGGGATTCCAGGACCGCCGAGAAGCCAGGAAGTACGCTAGCAACCTTCTGAAAGCCGGCTTCATTCGACACACGGTCAACAAGATCACCTTCTCTGAACAGTGCTACTACGTGTTTGGAGACTTGAGCGACTGTGAGAACTGTGAGTTTCTGGAAAACACACCAATTACTGACCTAAATCTGCTGACTGTTACGCTTAATCACATTTTGCACACAGAACTTTTTGACACCCTGGTGGTTGTAGAGATCAAATGTGGGACATCCGAATTATGGAAGGAACCCTCCAACACAAATTTAGCATCTGCAGAAAGCACATGATAACAAGTAGAAAAGCAAACATGGAAAAGATGATGTATTCGTGTAGAAAGGAGACATTTGATGACATTCCTTGCACACAGATGCAGGTAAATGTGTGTCAGTTGTAGATCTTCAACACATTTTCTATGTGCAGACGAGGTGGTTTGAATTTATTCCGTCTTTTCCAGACATGGCCAATCTGTCCCTGAATGACAACGATGGTTCCAGCGGGGCCTCGGACCAGGACACCTTGGCTCCCCTTCCACTCCCTGGCACCTCCCCGTGGCCCATGATGCACACCTTCCCCTACCAGCCCTACCCCACACACCCCTACTCCAGCCAGCCACCGCCGTACCACGAGCTCACCAGCTACAGCTACGCCCCCGGCAGCACCGGCAGCCAGCACAGCGAAGGTGAGCAACGCACACAGATCCGGCTGCAGATAGGGCTGTCGCGGTGAGGGAATTCCCACCGCGGTGACTCATAGCCGCTAAACAGCGCGGTATGCGGTGATATCGCATTTTTGTTCATTAGGCTACTTTCCACGACATGCAATGTGAGATTAAAATTGAGCGCATAATCCGGCTTTTTCCCCAGCAATTCTTACATTTCACTTTGCTTTCCCTGTCATTTACTCGCTCACAGACCAACATAGCGGAGATCAAGCAGCGCATACCCCAGTTCTGCAACATTGTTGTCAGTGCCACATGGCAAATATCAACATTGTTGCAGACCTGCGCACGTTTCTTTTAGTAATGACGGAGAAAAACGAAGCAGATCAGGGCAGCAGTTGAGCTCACGTGTCCGGGATACAGACTGCCGCCGACCAACCAACCCCGGCACATTTTTTAAACTTTTTTTTTTTTTTAATAGTTTCACCTACACAGTTTTATTGAAATGATCAGGTATTTCCCAACAGCAAATGTGCACACCAAGCTGTGGAAGCTAGTTTATTGTTGATATTAGACGGTCGCATTTACAACGTTAAACATGGATAATAAGGGAAGATTCAAAGCCATAAAGTGTCCGGACTAGGCAGAGGAGTAAAGCCGAGATAAAGGTAGGCCACTGCATTTTATTTTAACTTCTATTGCTACGACACTGAGTAGGCATTTTCTTGTAATATCAGCTGCCGAGGGAGAATGAGACCACAACGAGTAGCATGCAGACGTGTGTGCGTGTGCGGTGCCTATATGCAAAGATGACGACAGAAACGCGGCACCTCCCTGTGTTAATGTGTTTCTCCTGCCTTGAGGGGAATATACAATGTATCATTATTACTGTGCTGGCTTTAAAAAAGTATCAGTTCTGTCAGTCGCTTTGTATCTACTGTGCAGTCTTAAAAACTCGTTCAGTTTCTCGAGTTGTTCTGCGCGTGCAAGCTTGCGTGCGGTGGGCGGTGGTGGCGGTGGCCTGGACACGCACCGCAGAGGTCCTCTCAGCACCGCGGTGATTGCATTTTGCGGTTATCGCGACAGCCCTAGCTGCAGATCGGGTTTCCTATCGTTTCCCCCAGGTCTTTAGATTTTTTTGAGAGCAGTAGAAAGTAGCTTCTATGAAATTTACAGGCGTAACCTATTACCATCCACCCTCTGTTCTAAAGTAATGGAGCAAACCGTCTCCGGTGGACTTCTTCACGGCAGACATTTGAACTTGTTTTAGCAGAAAAGGCACAGATGTAACAAAATAATTCAACTGCTCCATTAATTGAAGCAGTGAGCTCTGCACTTCCTTTGCACAGGTGTGGCTCCTGAACCCTCTTAGCCTCTCCTCCTCGTCAGTAACAGTAATGCCAGCGCTCTCCTCACAGTTAGACAAATACAAATACAGTCTTGTAACCGGCACAAAACTTGTCCATGACTTCTATGTGTGCACCGACCTCCTGCTACCAACGCACTGTTGACTACATTTTATCTGAGAGCAGCTTTAATCCACCTGAGAATCAACTCTCAATGTCTTGTTAAACAATTCAGACCAACCTTATTGAAAAGATAACTCATACAGTCCCACTTTCTTGCAGTTAATATTCTTTTTTGACATTTTTTAGTGGGTTTTTCAGAGGTTTGTGCGGTTGCAGCTGTTTGGAGAACTGGGAGGCAAATAAGTGTCTAAAAACATTATTCAGTGGAAACAAAGTGACTCTAAGGCGTTGTAGGAGCTATTTGTTATTTTGTAATATTTGGCTCACTTATTATTTAGTTATTTTTGGGGTTTAGTTTGGGGAATACACCTTTTTTGGTTGATATTTAGTATTGTTTTAGTAAATTTGGGTATTTAATTATGCTTTTATTTTGAAAGCACGGGTTAACTGGGCCACACTGGGAGAGTTTACTTAGATGGGCAGGCAGTCACAGGTGAGCAGGATCCTGGGAGGGCTAATGTTTTTTTTACCAGGCCATTGTTCTTTATTCGTTTTCTCGGTTGGAGCAATAAACCTAAAGAAACCTCATTTTTTGCCTGGACAATGGACTCATTTTACCTGCGTAAATTCACTCCCTATAGGTGTCTCTGTGGCCGTTTGAGTTCATTTAGTTTATTATGGTTTTGACATCTTTTTTTGTTTTGATTATTGACACAAGAGGACGAATAGCCATTACAGGCGTCACATTTGTATGAATTTAATCAAATAAATTGTTGCAGTTCAGCTGAACACAAAGCTGAACGTCTGATTGAACCGGATGTAAACGTCACATCTTATCTGACGGCTTTTTCTCTCCGTCCTGCCTTCAGGGAGCCGAAGCAGCGGCTCAACGAGGAGCGAGGGTGAGCGGCATCGCAGCAGTAAAGGACCCGGCAGCACCGTGGGCGGGGGCGAGAAATCCCCGTCCGGTGGCGTTGGAGAAGCCGGCGGGGCCGACTCTCGCTCGGGCAGCGGAAGCGAATCAGAATACTCCACCCGCAGCAGCCTGAGGCGCGGCCACGGCTCAGCCGCCCCCAGCGAGCACAGCCACGCCTCCTCGCAACGCTCGCATCATCACCGCATGCCCCAGCCGCCCCACATGTCTCCCTACCCGCCAGGCATCCTGCCCTACAACCCCAT
The DNA here is from genome assembly GCF_027942865.1 of Odontesthes bonariensis. Classification (NCBI taxonomy): domain Eukaryota; kingdom Metazoa; phylum Chordata; class Actinopteri; order Atheriniformes; family Atherinopsidae; genus Odontesthes; species Odontesthes bonariensis. Next base: position 10,557,715 of record NC_134524.1, on the reverse strand, counting down.
GATGGTGATGATGGTACCCCAGCACCCACACCCGGCCATGGCCACCGCCCACGCTCTTCCACACGCGCAGCAGCTAGCAACAGCCCCCATGCACCCGACGCTGGCCCCGCCCCCCTCCTCCACTCCAGGGGGACCACCAGGGGCGCCGCCCACTCGCGACCTGGGCTCGGTACCCCCGGAGCTGACTGCGTCACGTCAGTCGTTCCACCTGGCCATGGGCAACCCCAGTGAGTTCTTTGTGGACGTGATGTAGCTTCACCGCGTCTGTGCTGAGTGACCGTTCACGTGAAGTCGGCGTACAGTTCCCGCCCGTTTCGACGAGGATCTGCCGGTAGCTTGTTGAGCTCACGAGCGCCTTCTGTATTCAGGGCTCCTTTTGCAAATTTGGTGAAACAGGGTTTAAAATGACAAAGTAAACAAATTAAAAACCTAATTAATCTGGGAAGTGGTTAGTCTAGTTTCTCCTCCGCAAAAAGACCCCAAACGGACTCGTTCAGCTTCATCCCGCTGCAGCGTGTAGTTTTGTTCAGGAAGCAAAGTCTCCGTTCAACATTTAAAGTGCCTGTCAGAGCTGCTCAGCACTCTGCTTTCGCAATCCTCCAAACTCATACGTAAACGTCACAAATCAGACGCTGATGGCAGATATGCCTCCCAGGACCCACACCGACCACATCGCGACACTAGAGGGTGCCAGATACACCGTGTACTTGAAAAGGATTCAATCCTGCACGTACAGTTGATCTGGATTAAATGCCAGATTCTTTGTCCACACAGGAGTATATCGAGTGCCTTTGTTCTGTTTTTAGAAATTTTTTTTAACACTCCAGGTACATAAAATAATTAATCTTGTTCCACATTGTTTGACAATGAACTTCTCTGTATATATCTACTACTCCGATGTAAAGAGCAAGCTCTAATGTGAAAAGAAAATAGGTCCAAAAAATGTCAGGGGAACATGTGTTGAATAATCAGTGTGTAGTCATCAAATATCTCTTATTGTGAGGGGTACCGTGGTTTTCTGAATGTGACTGTAAAGCTCGATGGTACTTGTACTAGTTGGTGAAAAGACAAAATGCTGAAAACGGTACTTTTTTTGATTGCGGACAGTGTATATCCTAACTGTGATCCAAATGCTCGAGTTCCCAATGCTTATTTTTATGTTACTGACTTGCATTATTCACCAGTTTTCATTTTTGTATGAGTGCCTATATAAATCATGTTTAACCCAACTATTAAGGTGCTAAATGAAGAGTCAACATTTCAGAAGGATTGACCTTGACTGTATCACATTGTTTGATTTCATATGGACACCTTTGCTTGTGTATTTGAGAATAAATTTGATACTTACTTACTGTTTAGATTTCATTATTTTAAGAGACTTTTCAAGTAAATGTGTGTGTGTGCAACTCGTGATTGTTGTAGTTTGGTAGTTTAAAGTAATGCATCATAGTTTTACACCTATGCTTGTTATTTGAGAAGAGGTTAAGGACCATTTGCACAATTGAATACAGTTGATGGAATATAGTATTTATATTTGTAAATATATAAAACAAAAAAACTGAATTAAGTTATTATATAAGTAAGAAACAACTTTTTATTATATGCTTAAAATGTCAATTAAGAGACCTTCAATCTATGTCTATGTTTTGTAACTTATTATTTTATTGTTCTGTTTTTCAAATTATTTTCTTTTCTTATGTAAGGTAAGTCACCTTTTTGTAGTAAAACTACTCATCCCAGGAGGCGCTGCTGCAACGGAAATAGTTGCAGTTTTCCAACCATACAGCAGGTGGCGCCGGTGTCCTGCAGCAGCGCTGGAAACCGCTTTTTTAAAACCACAGAAGAAGAAAAAGAAGAATAATATGCAGCAGCGGTGGTCGGCAGTGGCAGAATAAAAACGCTTCAGACGACGCTTGCGGCAGTGAAATAACTTCAGACCCAGGGGACATATTATAATTTTCTTGCTCAGGTTAGTTGCTTAAATCGTCCTTGTTTTGTTTGGTGGAAGAAATCAAAGTCTAACGTCTTTTTAAACTCTTTTTTGTTTTTTAATTGAACGTCGAGTCGACCCAAGTTACGAAACGAACGAACGTCGTTACGTGTCAGCTAGCCGCCCGCTATGTTTATGTTTAAGTTTTCCTGTCTTTGTGTTTGGTAATTGGTGTCTTGCTTAGTAAAATGTGATGTCCTTTTCTTCAGAATAAAGTAAAATCATGCTGCTTCGTAAGGTGAGCCAGTCTTCCGCCCTGTGCGGCACCATTCTCAGGATTCCTCCCGTGCTATCAGGGTGAGTATATTAAGTAACTCCAACCGCCCTGTCATTAATGAACCGTTTGCTTTTTTTATGGTCAAAAATCACACTTTGTTTGTATCTGCTGCCATGTTTTTGTCTACAGAAGTCTGAGTCAGGCCGGGGTTGTAGTCGCTGTGTCAAATTCACGTCTCTACGCCAGTCAAGCGGCCCAGGTACGATGATATTAAACCACAGTGTCCTTCACAACATGTTTCTTTATCTTGTTTCTTTAAATGTTACGGTATCTTGGTCTTGTTGATGTCCATGTTGGGTCAAATGCAGTCTCTGGGTGACATAACATTGACACCCTCACCCGGTGGAAGTGGGGGAAAGTTCACCGGTCACGTGACTTAGTTATTAAAGGTGACACTACAGTTGTCCAGGCGAAAGTTCACAACAAAACAGTCTTATGGAAAATGTCAGACACTCTGAGCCTCACGCCATCGCCCGTCTGCCTCTGTCAATATATTCTGAGCACAATCTGTTTGTGTAACCTTGCATCCTTCCGTCTGATACAAGGCTCGGGGATCTCAACGGGTTCAAATCAAGACTATTTGGTGTCACTTATGTCATCAAAGAAGCGTTTTTAATGCACCCTTCAGAGAACGATGGGCATGATTTTTAAAGGAAGAGGGGGAAATTTGCAATTTGAGCCTCCCAACTTGGAAGAAGATTAGTGGAAGACAATGTCACAGAGTTTTAGGTCACAGATTCGTCACCACGAGGAATCTCTTCCAGCTTATTGCTCAGAAGACGCTTTATTTAGTTTTAGCTTTTATATTATGTTTATATGAACAGAATCTTAACATTGCCTGGAGTCGGGTTAAAAATCCAAAAGTCTTCTGATATTTTATTATCTGTTTTGATTGACCCGCGTTTATATTCCAGGTTTATTCCACAGTCTTAATTAAAGTGTGTTCAAATACTGTGCAGTGTAATCATCAGGGCAAACCAACATTCTGTCTGTGTTTTTCCATGTCATTTATTATGGGTAAATACCGCCCATTGTCTCTTACAAATAAAGTAAATGTTGTCTTATTTTAGCTAATGAATAAATTAATTCCAAGAAGAGTAATCCAACATTAAGAATGTGGCTCCAGTCACACATTCTCATTAATTTATTACAGTCCAACCCATCTTTGAGAAACTCTTGACATATTGCAGGTTAATTCTGTGCGTCAGATCATCTGGATTAATAATATAAAGTCATTGCAGTGGAGGAGCTTGGGGACATTACAAGGAAAGAAACCTTCATTATGCCATAAAGCCTAAATAAATTGTGTGTTGTGTTTTTTTTTGTTTTTAAAGGTTATTGATATCTAATTCAGGTTGTTTTTTTTTTTTTTTGTTTTTTGTTTTTTCCAGTTTGTGAAGGCCCTTTAGATATGCACTCCAATTAAGGATGATAATAATTAAATGAAACAAAATCCAAATGAGTCCAGTTCATATCATGTCAATTCAATAACTCTCGGTCATGTTTTGAACACAAAGTTTTGGTGTTTCATTCAGTTTTTTGAAGGTTGCTCAGCTTTTCCACTGAGCTGATAAACCGTTAACTTGTTCTCCGTTTGTTTCTCTGCAGGCGGTGTTGGAGAAGCCTGCAGCAATTGGCAGTGATGCTGCCCCTAAAGTGGAGAAGAAGAACGTTGCTGTCGTACGTTCCTTCTCTCTAATTCTTTGTAACTCGTTATAACAGTTGAGACATGACATCGGCGGTGGCCTCGTAGATCTGTATAAGTCAGGCTCGGATATCAAACTGGGGTGTTTTTTTAATGGCTTTTAAACACTATTTGAGTCCTGAGTGATTGTTATTGTTTAATTGTTAACATTTAAGCGTACCTGTGGTGCTTGTTGGCTTCTTGCAGCAAAGCAGAGCGCCTTCTGTGGTTGAGTCTCTTAAACTAAACGCCCGTATTCTGTGTTGTTTCTGTGACTTTTCAACAGGAATCCAAATCTTTTGCTGTCAACATGTTCAAGGGGCAGATCACGACAGCCCAAGTGTTCCCCTTTCCCAAAGGTAATCCATCAGACATTCGTTTTCTCTGGATAATTCCTGATGTGTCATTCAGAAACTGTGTGAAAAGGTTGCAGTGTAATTGTTCTGTTGTGCCGCAGCTCTCAACGATGAGCAGGAGCAGTTCCTTCAGGAGCTCGTGGGGCCAGTCAGCAAATTTTTTGAGGTAGCTTTTAACCTCTTTGAACGAAATCCTTCTGCCTCGTGCTCACCGCCCTCTTTGTAACTCATCCCGCTGCTCCGTGTTTCTTCACGTGGACAGGAGGTAAACGATCCTGCCAAGAACGACGCCTTGGAGAAGGTGGAGGATCACACCATGGAGGGCCTCAAAGAGATGGGTGCATTTGGGCTGCAGGTGCCGGCTGACCTGGGCGGCCTAGGCCTCTCAAACACTCAGGTACAGCTGCCTTCATTAGATTTATGTGTTTGATTCAGTCGGACAGATGGATCTAATGTGGTTCTCTCTGTCCTCGCAGTACGCCCGGCTGGTTGAGATCGTCGGCAGTCATGACTTGGGTGTCGGCATCACACTGGGTGCTCACCAGTCGATCGGGTTTAAGGGTATTCTGCTGTTCGGAAACACAGCGCAGAAGGAGAAGTACCTGCCCAAGCTTGCCACAGGTAAGAAGGCCGGCATCAGGATCTTAATCTGGAATCACCGTTAGATATAAATTGAGCTTTATAGACAACAGAAAACAAGCTTTTCAGAGTACAAGGCTGGAGAGGTGTTGTATTTTTTGGTTATGCACAGAAAATCTTATGAAAAGGAACAAATTTGGAGCTGCTCGTTTTCTTGTTTGTGTGTTTGATGCAACACGCCATGTGTGCCCCCCCCCCCAGGTGAAACTCTCGCCGCCTTCTGCCTGACTGAACCAGCCAGCGGCTCTGATGCCGCCTCTATCAAGACGACCGCTGTTGCCTCCCCCTGCGGACAGTACTACACCCTGAATGGAAGCAAGATCTGGATCAGGTGAGGAAACAGCCTTCTGCACACTGACCACAGGGGGGCAGCATTGCACAAGCTGTACAGTAACGCAGTGAAAGCTGCAGGTGTGTTTTCCCGTGACTTCATGCCTTTTTATTTCCTCTCATCAGCAATGGAGGTTTGGCTGAGATCTTCACAGTGTTTGCCAAGACGCCCGTGAAAGATCCCAAAACTGGGGAGATGAAGGATAAGATCTCTGCTTTCATCGTGGAGCGAAGCTTCGGAGGAGTGACGCAGTGAGCAGACTTTATTTCTCTGCTTTGTTTTTATTCCTGAGTTTTTTTTTTTCCATCCCATTAACCTATCCCCTCTCCCTCACAGTGGCCCCCCAGAGAAGAAAATGGGCATCAAGGCGTCCAACACAGCCGAGGTGTATTTCGACAACGTTCGCGTGCCGGCTGACTGCGTGCTGGGCGAGGTGGGAGGAGGCTTCAAAGTGGCCATGAACATCTTGAACAATGGTCGCTTTGGCATGGCGGCCGCCCTCTCTGGAACCATGAAAGGTGTCATCACCAAAGCTGTGAGTACATCTCAGTTTGCACCATCAGTGTCGACCGGAAGGGAAGTTGGGTTTTAGGCAAGACGAGAGCTTTTCATGTCGCGGCTGTGGCCTTTCACACACAGTTCCTGTGAAGTTGCTTCTGTTTTGTTTGTGCTACACTCGTTGTTTCAATCTCATGGGCTTGTGGGAAATTCCACTGCTTGTGGAAGGCTGTGGCCTGTCTTCTGCTGAAGTTACAAGCTCGTATTGTGTTTGATGATTCTCAGATTTGTCATTTGCATTATGAGTAAAACAAACTGATTGTGATGAGCAGAAAAAGTGCCGACCAAAGCTCAAGCAGTCTGCTTCTGATTCCCGACGCCGTGTGAAACAACAGGGACAGACTTAGGAGCCTAAAGTCAGAAATGCGATCCAACCTGAATGGGTTTTATCGCCACACACAGACCACTCAGCCCTGTTTGTGTCATTATTCTGGCGAGGATTTAAACACTAAACGAGGCTACTTTTAAAGCAGATCTCTAATGTAAAGACATTTATAGCTAAATGCTTTATAATGCAAGTTAAAAATTACAAATGTTTACCACAAAAAAGCTGAAAAATCTCACATTTGGAACAACTGGACCCATCGCATATCTGACACTTAAGTCACATTAAGTCAGCATGTGCAACTTTTTCCATAAAACGAGTATAAAAAGTTTAGAGTTTAAATGTGAGACCTCTCTGCTCACAGTAAATGAGTTATTTTACCTTTACATAATGTAGCTCATCGGTTCTACATGCAAATGGCCTCTAAATACAGAATGTGGCGTAAATATCGGCTCTTTTATCTGAATCAAAGGAAGTTTTACTGAAAGAAAAACAGATTGAATGTCGAGTAAGACCAGCGCATGCATCAGAGATGCCGTCTCCTCCTGAGCTGAGACTGATAATTCTCAATCGTCCTATTCTAAGAAGCTGTTGATCACTTTTGCATCTTGTGGTATTTTGAGCTGTTTTGCAACTCAACTCCACCCGTCGGGCCCCGCCAAGCTTCCTCTTTCGGCTCACTTATTAGACAGCAGACATCTAGAGGGAGACCAAAAAAAGCTGCAACGCTTGGGCCCAGACTAGAATTTGAGGAACAAATTGTCCACTTCTGCAAACACTGCGAGATGTATTGATATGCAGACTGCAAACAGGATGTATGTTCGGACAGTGATGGGCAGCTTTTCCCATTTTAACAGGTGGATCACGCAGCCAACAGAACCCAGTTTGGGAACAAGATCCACAACTACGGAGCCATCCAGGAGAAGATGGCTCGCATGACGATGCTGCACTACGTGACAGAAGTCAGTCCATCCAGCTTCTCTTTAAAGTTGTTATTAATAACTCCACAAGACTGTTTGATCCTGAAACCTTACTAATGAACAAGATGCTTCTTCTGTGTCTGTTTGCAGTCAATGGCCTACATGATCAGTGGGAACATGGACAGCGGAGCTTCTGAATTCCAGATAGAGGCAGCCATCAGCAAAATCTTCGCCTCTGTAAGAACTTTGTGGTTATTTAGTTCTCACGCACATGTTTTTTGTTTTGTTTTTTTTGCTCTGGGTTGGATCACATATTCATGAAAGTTCGAGATGAAATGAATTGTGTTTCGTCTCATTTGTCTGTTTATGAAAACAGGAAGCAGCGTGGACCGTTACCGACGAGAGCATTCAGGTCATGGGTGGCATGGGTTTCATGAAGGTTGGTGCTCAGTCCACATCCCGTCACATAAGAAACCTCAAACACAAAAAAGCCGATCAGCCACAAGATTAGAACGAGGTCACGTGGAGCCTGTGGGTTGTTGGGCTCGTTCTGGTGCGTTCTGACTGACCACTGATCTGCATTTTCCAGCCGTTTTAAGTCGAAACTTTATTGTCATGTAGAGATGCACGAAATTACTCCTCCGCATTTAACCCATCCAGGTCGGCACCTGTTGAACGCACATGCACAGGGTCACACACTCAGAGACAGATGTCGTATTCACTGGAGTACGGAGGTACAGCTAAAGTAGCAGCTACTACGGATGGAGCAGGGAGGCTAAAGTTAACAAATCTGTTTTATAAAGCAAAACGAAGCTAAACTAAAAATATATTCACGTATGTGGCACTGAAAGCAAAACAAGTCAAGATAAAAACAAAAGGGTTGCAAGTGTAGAAGGGACAAAAGTGAGCTTATTAAAACAAGAAGTGCGTAAAAGTTCACTGGGTTTAATATCAGCTGCCCGCCAGATGTGAGATGATGGTGATCAGTGAAATATTTAAGAGCAGAAGGAGCTCCAGGACATTTTATTTACAGGGATCAGGTGTAGGAAGAGATGACCGTAAAATGTCTCGGATCCCAGTCGGCTTCCCGCCAGTCGCTCTCGTGCTTTTGGTTCCTCTTCTGCGTGTCCCTTCTGAGGCGGATCTTTGTAAACACCGAAGTTGGGAATCACTGAACTTTGTTGGAAAGTCAAACAAGCCGGAGCCGAAGGGACTTTTTGAACCTGCTCGAGTTTATCGGAAAAGGAAAATCTTGTTCCTGCCTCACATTCAACCCTCCGCTTACAGACTGTACACCGACCGACACGCTGAGAAGCCTTTTTTATTTTTATTTGCATTAAAACCTGAATAAAACTCATCCGTGTTTACTCTACTGGTCGTTGATACTCAGGCTGCGTGCGTATTTCAGCTGACTTAGTCTGCTCAGTGATGATTGACATAAACTTCAGAGATCCACTTTCACTGCATTGTGGAAGCCTCGTTTCTCCAGCTCAGCTCATCTTTGCAGCTTTGGCTCACACAGTTGCATAGCCTGAATACAGAGGAAACCGTGCCGGTGGTGTCGTTCCACATCTTGGCACAAACTGCAGAGTGAAGAGGGTGTGAAAAAAAAAATGTAATTAAATTGGTGCCGGCGACTGAGACGAACGTGGTTTTTTTTTTTTTTTTAGGTCTCACTGAACGAGTGAAATTAGCTGTGCGGCATGATAGAGAGGAAGGGGAGCGGGCGCCGCTGTGGGCGCCGCCGTGGGCGTGAGGTTCTGCTCACGTTGTGCGTTTTGACTCAAGCTTTCACTTCACCTGAGGAATAAAGCGAGTCTTCAAACCTTTTTGAAATGAGGCGTCTTTCTCTTTTCCTCTTCTGTTTATTCAACTTGGCCGAGTTTATTACTTTGATATATTAAACATGATAAATGGTCATTGGTTCATTAACGTGCGAACACAATCTACACAACTGACGTTTTATTGTGTTTTTTATTAAAAAGGTCATTTTCTTCAGGAGCTGACTATCCGTTTGTATGTTTCTGCAGGACTACGGAGTGGAGCGAGTGATGAGGGATCTGAGGATTTTCCGTATCTTTGAGGGAACAAACGACATCCTGAGGCTCTTTGTGGCTCTCAATGGCTTCCAGGTAACACGAGACTACTTCATGTAAATGTATCGAACAGAATCTACTGCGGTGTGGAAATTTTACAGAGGAAGTTTCTGTTGTTTTTTTGCTTCGTCTTCAAACTGTTCTTCCTGTCTGCTTTTCAACACAACGCTCTGTGAACAAAGACGGACGGCGCCACTGGGTGTAGCGTTCAGCTTCCAACGATGTGCCTGATTTGTGCAGAAAAAATAAAAAAAACTGCTGTACGCTTCATGTTGGCCCCTCACAGAGTGGCGTTCATTGTTCCTCTCTCCCTCCTCCAGAATGCCGGTAACCACCTGAAGAGCTTACAGAAAGCCCTGAAGAACCCCATCGGCAACGCCAGCCTGCTGGTTGGAGAGATGACAAAGAGAGCCAAAAGGTTTGCAACACATTCTTAGGTCCTGTCTGGGGGGGAAAGGAAGTTCTCAACAGCTCTGGCTGATGGTGGGAGATGGGGATGTCCCGAGCACACGACGAGGGCATTTATTTTTAGATTGATGGCAGTTCCCTCCTTCCTGCCACAGTTGAGGTGTTGCTTACATCTGGGATGATAACATAATTATTACTGCTGAGAGAAGTAAATTTGTCATAAGATGTGAGTAAATAGTTCTCATAAAGAGAAATGTGTTGGTGTGAGAACTGGTTCCTTGTATTAGTGTTTTTCTGCACTAACAGAACGGTGAACTTGTGGCTTCTGAGGGCAACTGAGTGTCTCACGGGAATGAAAGTAGTTGAAATGATATTATGCGTCCCTCTGGTATTTCACACGTCTCCCTTCATGTTCTCAGGCTGAACACCTGAAACGTTTCTGGTGTTCAGTCTAACAGAACAGGGTTCAGCTCAGCTTCACCCGTCTTTAGCCTCAAACTGCACAGCTTTGCTGTTTCTGAACACACACGGGGCGAGTAAATGTGTCCGTGTAACACTTTCTTCTTCTCTGGTCTTTGCAGAAAGGCAGGCCTGAGCTCAGGTCTGTCGCTGCAGGGTAACATCCATCCTGAGCTGGCACAGAGCGGTGACCTGGTGTGTTCATCTTATTTAAACACATTCTGTTTACAGTTTCTTCCTTTGTGTATTTGAGCTCTTAGGTAACATATATTTGTATTTGAGGGACTTCCCAAATCAGCCAAATGACTAAGCGAGGCTAGTTTAAGTGACAATTTGACACTAGTTTGTTTTACTAGTGGAGCTAGGTTGTATTTATCTGCTGTGTTTATTTATGTTCAGTTCAGTTTTATTTATACAGCACACAGTCACAGGAAATGTCATCTCAAAAGTACTTTGAAGATTCAGTTATAACCCACTTTCAGTGCTATTAAATCATAATCTAATTTGTTAAAATCCAAATAACGTGTCTTCACCGCTTGACAGGCATGTGGCTTCACACTCTGAGCTTTGTTTTTTTTTTCTGCTTTGCAGGCGGTTAAAGCCATTGAGCAGTTTGGAGCCGTCACTGAGGAGCTGTTGATCAAACATGGCAAAAAGATCATCGGTAAGTCAGACACGTGTGATGTGTAAAACATGCAGGAAAAGTGCCTCAGCGGGCACATATTTGGTGTTTCCTCTGCAGATGGTCATTTCAGTTATGACGAGTTATTGAAATCCCATTCAAAGGTTTTGAAATCTGAACGGTTGATATTTTGCATTATTAAGAGCCGTTATCTCACCTGGTTTGTTTGTGCCAACCGCACAAAAAGTCAACTTCAGCCAGTGTTTTAAATTTTTCAGATGAACAGTTTGTTCTGAAGAGAGTCGCAGACTGTGGCATCGACCTGTACGCCATGGTGGTCGTCCTGTCAAGGTACGCAAAAACACGAACCATAAACCACAGGGTGGCCGCGGCTCCTTAAAAAGTCGTAAATCAGTTTTCCTGAAAATAGGACCTTAAAAGGTATTAAATTGTCTTAAATTCAGATTGCATGGGTCTTAAATATTTGTGTATTTTTCTTTTTGCTCCAAGGGAACAGTATTTTATTTTTTTTAAATATATTTACTTGATTTTATAAGCATTTGTTCATGGGACTTAAATGTTCTGAAAATACTGTAATAAATTTAATTTAGGACAGTGACATTTTTGTGATCTTTTCGCATGACACGCATTTAGCCGATGTTCTTAAACTCAATTGTCATTTTACCATACTGTCAGTGTGTTTACTTGGTATTTCCATCGTACGTTTGGTCTTAAATTTAATTTAGAAGTGGTATTAAAAGGTCTTAAAAAGTTTTAAATTTAACTTGTTTATACCTGTAAACACCCTGAACCATGTGGGGCTGTGTTGGTCTCCCCCAGTTTCCCTTCTTGACACCCACTCGTTTTCTGTGGTCCTTTCTCGTTCTCCATGTGAACTCCTACGCAGCCTGAATAGTTTTTTTGTTTGTTGTTCCACTCTCTGCAGGGCCTCACGCTCTCTGAGTCAGGGCCACGCCTCAGCTCAGCATGAGAAAATGCTGTGTGAGACCTGGTGTATGGAGGTAAGATCCCCCTCATCTGACTGACTAATATCAGGGTTTAACGACTTGAACTGTGTAGTAGTTCTCACAGCTAATGCACAACTGGAGATTATTGAAAATGTATTTAACATTTTCCTCATTATTTTCCAACATTTGAGGTTTGACTGGAGCTCTTGTAGATGGTCATCTCGTTGCTCCTCCTCCTGAGGTAGTTTACAGCAGTGAGCGCAGATTTATTTTTTATTTATTTTTAGACATTTTTAACTTGGAGCATTCAGGAAACCACATTGTGATGGTCTCCCATGGACGTTAGCTTCATATATTTAGTGGCAAAGCCAAACAAAACCTCACCACAGTGTGTATATTTGGTTTTTAGCCCCCAAAAAAAGAAGAAACGAATAACTTGGAGAAGACCAATTGTCAGATTTATAGTTAAATTAATATTATATTAAGTAAAGTGGCAACATCCCATCTTCTTTATAAAGTGAATGTAGATTATTAGGCTTAGATAGGGCTATAGTACAACTATAATAAATCATACCCTGTTACTTTTAGACAGCATTGATGGTACACAGTAAATCTCAGTGTTTTATTTAGTTCATATTTGCTATTATAATGGTACTATTAAGCACTTAGCGTTTGCGTTATCTGTCTGCTCTCTCCTTACTCGTTGACTGTGTGTAAATACAACTTAATTCCTAATAAAACCCTTCTTATTTACATTTTATCTGCTGTTGGACCGCACAGTGAGTCCAGAATGAGGACTGAAACAACAGTAACTGACTTTGCAAATGTGGCATTGTCTGATTAAATCGCCTTTCGGCTAAACTTTGCTTTGATTTTGGTTGCGTTTGCATGCACACCTACTCTGAGAGAGGCTTCATTTGCATGGGCGGCTGCAGCGGGAGTGGGTGAAGGTGGAAAAGCACAGCTCTGAGGAGCAGAACCGATACTTGAACCAACTTTACTCAGGTTGTGCAACACATATTGCATTTTGAAAAGATTTGGTTTTCTTGAACAAAAAGCAATGCGGAAAAAGATGCTCGCTGACGAATGAAGAGGGGAAAAGCAGCGCCGCGAGGAGACAAATGTACACTCAGTTTCCGCCAACATAATCTCTTAGAATCTGTTTAATCAGAATTTTATATCTCATTTGAGACGAATACGGATATTAATGGATAGAAACCAGTTTACCACCCTGTACTCTGTATTAGTGCTGTAATACTAACACTTTAATCTGTGATTAAGTGTATAACTGAAACTTATAATTCAATAAGTAATGATTTTGGCTGGTTATTGGTAGTTACTATTAATAAAAAGGATGTTTCGAAATGACTCAGTCGGACACGTATTAGTCATTAAAATCCTCCATCATGACTTGATATTATCTGTTATTGCTGTAAAACCACGTAGAATGAGATATTCAACAGGGAAATGGATGAAAGATTAGTCCTTAAGTATGAAACCATCTGTTTCCCAGGCCTAAATTTTAATGAATGAACTGCTACATTTAAGAAGAAAAAGAAGGTTCTCGCACAGGCTTCATTAAATGTGTTTCAGCCACAGTTTGAATAAGTTCATGTTATGATAATAAAGGTTAATAAATCTTATTCCAGCTAAAGTTGTTTCATTCTACACGAGGTTGTAAATTATCAGTGGCGTGGCTGGACGACCTGTAAATGTACTTCATAAAGTCTGTAACACGTTAATCTAATCTGATGCTGGTCTTCGTCCCTCAGGCCCATGACAGGATCATGCGTGACATCAAGCTTCTGCGGTCCAGTCAGTCCAAGCAGCTCTTCAACAACATGCGGGCCATCTCCACCGCCGTGGTGGAGAACGGGGGCGTGGTCGCCCCTCACCCCCTGGGTTTCTAAACCTCCCACACACTCTGTATCATCATGTCTGTATTTAGTTGGTGTTTTTCCACTCTTCTGGATCTCTAACCAGGTTCTGTGCCATGAAAACCAACTCCATGTTGGCTCTATCACGTCGGTGCCCTTCAGTCAGCCGTGTACGGTGAAGCTTTCCACAGTCCGGGGCCGAGAGATTCTTTATCTACATTGTAATCCGCTTTCAGTCGGTTATTTATTTTATTCTTTTCCTTTTACTTTAAATCTTCAGGAAATAAAACGAAAAAGGGTTTTAGTTGTTCAGGAAAATCGCATCACAAGTTCAGTCCTGCCGCCTGCTTCTGAAGCAGCTGTGGCCTGAACGTGTCCAGATGTGTGCATGGAGCTTGTAAATGGACCAGTTGCTTTGTAGCTCGGACTTTAACTGTAGCTAACTGATTTGGAAAAAAAAAAAAGGTAACATTTGGGCTGTCGTTTTTGTTAATTCTGCATAAATACAACACTATCAATGCAACTTTGAGACGGAGTTAACAGAAGTTAATCTGTTTAAAGCTGTTAAATTATGCACAAAGGTTCATTAGTACACTTACCTGCATTGTGTTCAGATGTATTTACTGGTGCGATAATATATATATATATTTTTTTTTCTATGTATATGAATGCCTTTCTTCATTTTAAGCTCGCAGGAACATCAGGAGTGTAAAACCTTTGCCTTAGAACTGCTCGCTGCGCCGTGACTCGAGTCAAACGCATATTTCTCACAAATGGTCGTCTCATTCTCTTCCTCGTGCAAATGTTTATTTCCTCTGCTGCGGGTCGCAGGCATCGTTCTGTGTAAATGAGAAAAGTTACCATCACCCATCTCTGCGTAGTTTGTAAGGTGGAAGCTCTTCTTTCCCAACGATCAAACCGCCATCTTCCATCTGTACATAGGACGTAATGACATTACAGGTACTTTTTTTTTTTTTTAACACTGAGATGCGATTGTGTTGCTTTTAAAGCGAACAAGTTGTGCTTCAGGGCGGCTAATTTAGTTGTAGCGTGGTCAGTGTCCACTCTGGACTCTTTTAATGAGTTATCTGCCTCAGCTCAGCTTGTGGATGTCCATGACTTCATGTATTTGTACTGCAGTCACCATCATTAAACACACCTCTGTACTTAACCATAAAACATCGTCGCCTTGTTTGTAAAAGTGGCTGTGAGACGGACAGACTTTTAGTTTCTTATGAGCTTTTGAACATGCTTTGAAATATTCTTTTTACCCCTCTTAGCTGACAAAACTCACTTCCTGTTTCTGTGGTATTCATACCCAGCTATCGCTGTGGTTTCACTTCTGCACCCCAGCTCTTCCAGAGCAAACGCTTCACAGGAATGCCAGTAAGTGTCTCATCTACACTCTGTCAGCGGTGCATACAGGTCCTGCTGTGAAACGCAAACAGGAGCCTCTCACTGGAGCCAATTTAGTCGGTGTGAGACGGAGATGAGGGCTGCGGCACGTTGCATTGTTGAGAAATCCCCTGATGTGTGTGTGTGTGTGTGGTGGCGTCTGGCAACTGAAAGCTCAGCAGCAATGCAAACTTAATTGTGGTAAACACTGAAGCAAATAAAAGCTCAAAGCAAAAGTCGGTTTTAAGTTTCCTGAAAAATCGGTTCTTCCCCGGGAGTTAGCCGAATCGGTTTAAGTTTTAATGCTGATTTTTACAGAAGAAATCTGAATGAAGGCATTTCAGGGGAAATGTGAGATGACGTGTAGATTTCTGATCTATAGAGGGGCTTTTTTTTGGGGGAGAAGAACCCCTACTTTCCCTTTTAATAAACCAGCTCTTCCCTGTATGACTGCAACAAATTGAACTCCAATTGGCTTGAATATGATTTAAGTGCCTTGAGATGACATTTGTTGTAATTTGGCGCTATATAAATAAAACTGACTTGAATTGAATTCCCTGGAGGATCGTTGTTAGTCTCATTTGCCAAAGAAGTACCCATGTTGAAATATTAGACGGCTATTTCTGATAATAACCTTTTGATAAAGTTGATGCTTAACAATTGAAAAAAAAATGGGGGATTAGAAGGTGTGAGGAAGCTTTGGATATGCAGTTTCCTTCCTCTGTAAATGGCCCCTTTTCACAAGCTGACACAATTTCCTGCGTCTTGTGCAACGTCTGCGGCACGCGTTGGTCAAAGTAACGCAGACTGAGCCGCGGCTCCTTTCTCAGCCATCACAGAGAACATATCGCACCGCTGACATCTTGTTTTGGGCCCTCACGCCTGAAAGTGTGAAGCTCAGTGAGTCGTTTAAAAAGGTGATCCAGCCTCCTCCATCTTTCTCTCCACCTGACTTCGGCCTCAGAGGATGCACGTTCCCTGACCTAAGAGGATTTATTTCCAACAAAAGCCCAAATAAATGGACCAACAGTGAAGTCCAGAGTTTAGTGGAACCAAGATGTGAGAGAAGAAGATCCCAGTGGTGGAACTGCTTCAGTGCCCGATCAACATGTGGCCAGATTGAGCTTAAAAGAAGGATCCAACCAACCGTCCATGGTCAAAGTGCCCACGAGGGGAAACGTAAATATTTCTGTTGGTCTCATATCATAATAATGTGGGTTTTTTTAAGTTATTAGTTACTGGATCTCTCCACGCTCTAAAACACGGATCTCAAACTGTCCTGCTTCAACACACCTGATTCAGACCGATGCCTCATTCGCTGGTTTGTGCAGAATTCAACAATCTTTTGAACCATTTAATCTGAATCGGGCGCGTTGAAGCAAGGAACCCCCCCCCCGCCCTCCTAACTGTGACACCATAAAACAAAGAGATGAAATAAAATCAATGTGAGGACAAAGTATTTTACATTAAAGGCTTAACGGTGAAAATGTTTTTTATTTCATGTTTTTTCAGAGGTCAAGAAACAAAACAG
This sequence comes from Odontesthes bonariensis, assembly GCF_027942865.1. Classification (NCBI taxonomy): domain Eukaryota; kingdom Metazoa; phylum Chordata; class Actinopteri; order Atheriniformes; family Atherinopsidae; genus Odontesthes; species Odontesthes bonariensis. Next base: position 10,541,279 of record NC_134524.1, on the reverse strand, counting down.
ACTTAGCGGAGAGTCGCCCCTCTAATGTAATGTTATCTTCTTCTGTTAAAGCTTATTTAAATGAGGCAGTGCTGAATTAAATATGTGCTGCAAGAGCAGCCTTGCCTGCAGTTATTTCTGCTGATGACTTTCTCAACATTATCTTGAGCTTGTTGTTTCATCTGGTGTTATCATGATGAAGGTTTTGGTTTTACTGAGAACACGAGGCGATGATGGTGAACTTGGAAATGATTAACACCTGATTTCATTGTTCATTATCGCAGCCACGACTCTCGGGGAGGATCTATCACGTTAAGTCGAGGCGTGCTCGAGCGATTCTGTGTCCTGCGACGAGTTTAGTAAAAGTCCAGAGGTAAGTGGGCACAGATGAGCGTTTAATCGATACTCCCTCGGCCACTGGCCGACCTTAAAGTCGTCCCATTGTTTTAAAAGGAAGAGAAAAAAACTTTACCAGGCCGGACAAATGGAATATATTAACCCCGTAATCATGAGGAAACCAGCCTTGTTATCTTCAGATAACGACATGCATACATTTATCCATTATCTCTCCAAAAACCAGCCTTGTTATCTCGAGCTCGTGAGATAATTAATTTGGGATCTCGGGATAATCGTACCTAAAGAACGTCTCAGGCGAGGCCTAATAAACTGAACTTGTGGAAAAACAAACGCAGAAAACTATATTTTCGACATTTCCTCTCTGTTATGAAGGCAAAATTATCACAGCTGATTGTTGCGTTTCACCTGAATTTGCTGCAGCTTTAATGGAAGTCAGCTTCTAAATACACCAACAAACCAACTGCTGCTCGAAGACCTCCACCGTTCTCACTTTTTCTACATCCCTGTTTGTTTTGGTAGAGAAGCGCTTAAACGCTGAGGTATTGGTAGTTCCCGTCATGCTCCTGATATTTAACACAGATCATATCTGAGTGGTGTCCAATGTCCAACCGTTGCACAGCAAATACTTTGCATAAAACAGCCCACACTGGTTAACATTCACCCAGTTTGCCTTGTTTGAATTCACGCGTCGACAAAGCTGATCTCTGAGGTGACGAATGACTCCGGATGAACCGTTAAATCCCTCTGCTGAGTTCAGATAGAACACTTTGTTTAAGTACATCCTCCATCTTAATCCCAAAAGATCCAGAAGGTCAGAGGAGCTGGATTCTTGCCACGGTGTTTCTGACGTGAACCCCTGGACCGGCTGGGTTAGGGTTTGTCTGAGCAGCTCAGCCGTTAATCAGCAGGCGTGTGAGATGCCGGTCGGGATAAAAAGGTGTTTCCTCGGTTCCTTCTGGCCCCCGAAGGTGCAAACGCCAGCAGAGCGTCAAAGTCCCGCAGCTCAGATCCTGACGTTGACCGGCTTTTTCCCGTCAGACACCTTCTGCTTCTCTTTGGTGCGAGTCGTGAGAGGAGCTGGTGAGGGGCAGCGGGCCAGTTTCTTCCTCCTGCTCCTCTGGGACCTGTGAGATCTCTGCAGAGATGATGGTCTGAGCTGTCAGAGTTCGCTCCCTGAGGGGAAAAGAACCAGCAAAACATATGCAGTGAGCTCATTTGGGCTTTTTGTGGTCACTAAAAGCGCCTGTAAGGAGGGTGTTTGATGAGTGGTAAAGTAACAGTGATATGGAAACCTCAAGCAAATCAACTCGTTTCACCCATTTCTGACAATCCATTCATTTCTGTATCTGTCAACTTTTATAGAGAAAAGTCACTTTTAGTTAGTCGCTTCTGCCCAAAGCAATCTGCCTCTGGTGTTTTAAAGGCTCTAAATCACACAGAAGGACGGCGAACTGAACAAAAGTCCGTCCATTATCTGCTGATCTATGAGGGTAAATTATTATTTACATTGTAAACACTGGTGCTGTGTGAACCGGTTGTCGTGTGAAACATACATGAACAGCGTGGGAATTCTCAGTGTTTATTCTAAATATGAACATCTGGGCTGGTCATTTTCCACTGGGCATCTTTTCCCATAAATGTCAGTTTCACAGACAATCAACCAGGAAAAGAACCCACAACAGAAGTTCTGACTAATTTAAAACCTATGTTCAAGTTACAGTGGTTAAAGGACGAGTTGCACAACTCTACGCTGGATTTCAATTGAACATTTTTCAGAAAAGTTGTGAAATGGACGACAAAGTCACCCGTTAAAACAAGTTAAATCTACTTCAATTAGTTAATTATAAGAAAGTGTTTTAAAAAAAACCATCTCTGTCTCTGAGAAGTAAAGACTGGAAGTCTGCTGACGCAATAAGAGGGTCATTCATGATTAACTATCATTAAAGTATCATTTCGGTATATTTCCGATTGAAAGTGGTCCACCAAATATCATTAAAAGATTCAAACAATCCGGAGAAAATTCTATCCAAGGCTGAGAAAAAAAAAAAAAAAAAAAACTATATGTCCTGATCTTCAGGCCTTCAGATGACACGGCATTAAAAAAGAAGAAGAAGAAGAATAGGACGTGATTATAGCCGCATGGGCTCAGGACCCCTTCAGAAAACCAGTGTCAGTTACACGGTTGATCACTGCAGCTTAAAACTCCACCATGAAAATCTAAAAATCATAGAAAGAACCAGAAAAGCCACTTTCTTCTCACGGCTGAAGCTCGTTTAAGATGGACTGAACTCTCCCGAGTCGAGATCTGAAAATCTTTTTGGGAAAACCTAAACGTGCACGAGCAACTTGCACATCACCTGTGAAGGTGCCGTTCATGATGAATGAAGAACCCATGTGACACACAAAGTGTGTATGATTCCATAAAGACTCCAGGAACTAAGCAGGCCCGCCGGCGTCCCCGCTCGAAGGGTTTGGAAAGAAAATGTGACAAAGGAGGCGAAGACTACACAAACTGATCAGTTCAGTTCCCCAAAGTTGTTTTTTTTTTTAAAGAAAGAGGAGATGCAGCACAGCCTTAAACATGACAAACAAACAGTCTCGATCTCTCAGTCTTCATGTTTTTTTTTGCTTCTTGCTTGGAAGATTTAATAAAAGGCAAAAGTATGTTTTTATATCCCATTTCTGTAACCTTAAAGGTTTTTTTTACCTTATTATTAATAACCTGTTAATAAGTGTTCAATAGTTTACTGTGAATAAGCTGACTTGGTATCAGTCAATCTGCCTCCAGCAGTTTCTTGTAAGGTTTTATTCTCTGGAAAATGGCCTCAATCTTGCTGTTGATTGACTAAATTTGGAGAATAACTGTTTAAACCAAATGGTGTCATATTTACACTATGACAGGCTGCGTCTTGAGTTTCCTGTTTCCTTGTTATCAGATGCATAACTACAGAGTCAATGACCCGCTTTCCTTTCCACACAGTGACATTCATGTGAGATAAGCTGATATTCAGCCCACATATATAATACATGCATGGCACATGTGTGGGTCAAATAGGTGAGAAACTCCTGAAAATCTTTCTGGCCGCAAGCAAAAAAGCTATAACAAGAAGATGGCTCAACATAGAACCTCCCACGGTTAATCAGTGGAAAGTCATAATTAAAGGCATCCAAACTAACTATTGACTTTTAGCCTCAGGTTACAAAGGGGCAAAGGTGATGCCCTCTGGGAAAAATGGGACACCTACATCGCAGGAGGGGGTGATGACCTGTCTTGATGCCTTGTACTCTGGTAATGAAAAGCAATGACCATGATGTTGTAGTTTGTGGCGATCTGCTCGCAACCCCCCGTGGTTCCCCTGATGTTTTGTTTTTGTGAATCTGCACATGTATCTTTATTTGACTAGGTTTTGCAATCATTTGGATGTGTGCATGTCTATTTTTTTTGTTTTTGTTGTTTCTCTTTAGTTTTGGGGCCGCATGGCACATCTGATTGTGACCATATCTTGTTTTGTTTTGTTTTGTTTTTTTTGTATTGATGTTGTAACTTGAAAAGATAGAAAAATAAAGTTTAAAAAAAATAAAAAATAGGTGAGAAACACATTCGACTTCATCAATGATATAATGACTTAATGTGACGCATACCTTCCTCTGTGTTGCGTTTGGGGCCAGTTGGCTCGCACAGTCCACCCGAGGAAGGTCTTCAAGTACCGGGAACAGCAGGGGAATCTGTCATTCAGCTGCTCCAGAAGTTCCTCTTTACGCAAGCCGTAAACAACCGGCGCAATGCACTGCGCCATGCTGAAGAAAGCGAAAATAACCACGGCCGACACCTCTTTGGTCTCCTGCTCAATGAACTCCTTTTTGTACAGAATCGTGACCACGAAGTTCACAAAGTTAGGCAGGATGAAAACGGCCAGCTGGGTGCCGTGCAGGGCGATCGTCCTGCACCCGGCCTTGTTGCGCCGGTTGAGCACCCCCAGCCGCCGCCCCTCCATCAGTATCCTCACATAAGTGTACAGTATGAGCAGCGTGCACAGCCCGATGAACAGCACCTTCTGCAGCTCGCCTCTCCGCAGCTGCTCCCGGCCGCACTCCCCGTGGAATTCGGCCTCGGGGTCCGGCTGGAGGAACAAAGTGAGCGGGATCAGCAGAGCCAGCAGCCAGGTGAGCGCGCCCAGGAGCCAGGGCCAGCGGCCCGCCGCGCACACCGAGCTGTAGCGCATCGGGTGGCACACGGCGCAGTAGCGGTCCAAAGCCATCGCCGTGAGCGTCAGCAAGGTGTTGGAGGCGCTGCTGATGAGCACGGTGATCATGGCCAGGCACGAGGAGCGGCTCAGCCGCGCGCTCAGGTGGATCTGGTAGTAGAAGATGCTGCTCGTGCCCAGGTAGACCAGAGCGGACACCAGCAGGTGGAAGACCAGCACGAAGCGCGCGTGACTGCGCAGCCTCTCCTCGCGAACTATAGTCCAGTTGATGATGAGGTTGAAGAAAAGCAGCACCGAGAAGGACACGGTGGACACGTAAAAGCGCACACAGGTGTAGCCCCACGTGGGCTCCGTTTGGTTGGACAATGACATCATTCCTCAGCTGGGTTTGGTTGGGTTTGCATGATGATGATGATGATGATGATGATGATGGCAGCAGCAGTGGAGCTGATGGGAGAGAAAGTCGATCCACTGCATGATCCTCTCCGTCTGCTCTCTGACTGAAGACTGACTCAATCACGCTTTGGTCCTTTGGTCTGACGCGCGCGCATTTGTCACGTGTGTCTAACGTTAGTGAAGTCACTGACTAACATGACTTTTCATCACATACAGCTAAAGTCCAAACCTAAAGCTTTTTCCACAAGGTTTTCCCAGTTCTGACCCCACTGTACAGCCCTTCTAAATGCCCCCAGGGGCAAAAATGTCCTAATTATGAGGCGGAAAACTGGAACTGGTCCTCACAAAGACGGTTACACTCTGCTCACAACCCAACCAATGAACGGCACGCTTAGTGTGTGAACTCTTAGTGAAGTTCCTGTATTTCTGTATTAATATCACCCGAAACATAATCAGTTTCTTAAAATGATGTAAAGAGAACCAAAAAAAACCCCAAGAAACAATATTTTAACACTTGTAAAGTAAAAAAACAACTGTCTGTGTTTGTGAACCTTTGCTTGAAAGGGGCGTGGCCTTATTGTGTCATAATCGCAACTGCACGTTCCTGCAATTGCATCTAAGTTGCAGAAGAGCTTTCCATCTATTTCCGTTAAAGAGGTTTCACATCAAACTAATAATAATCAATAGAGTTGATGTGATGTACATTTGTTGGTCAAACGCGAATGAATTGCATGAAAATGACCAATAAACGAGGTTTATTTATTTGTATTATCGATCCATTTTAAGTAATTTAATCTGGCTTGTTTTACACCATATCCAATCATTTTAACAACCAAAAGTTTTTTCCTAATTCTAAGCCATCTAAATTAATAATATGTCAATATATATCCATTTTCTATACCTGCCTAATCCAATCCAGAGTCTTCTAAAAGATTAACTTTATTTAAACGTTGAATAACAAAGTTCAGTTCATTGCCCAGGCCATGATACTACCACCACCATGTTTAGAAAAGGTTCTCATGCTGTGCTTTTCTTTTTGTGCAGCATGTTCATTCTCATTTAAACCAAGAAATTATGTCTCGTCTGAACAATCTTTGATTTATTTCTCGTGCAGATGTGACAGCGGGTGTCTTTCTCCTACAGCTCTGCTATATTGTTGTTTGTTTCTCCTGATGGTGGAGTCATGGTGATCATTAACATCAGCCAATATAACAGAGATCTTCAGTCTCTTAGAATAAATTTTATCCATTTATGGCCTCACAAACTTTGGTTAATTTATTTACCGTCCACCTGTTTTAGCCTATTCAGTGCAGCAGGGGGGGCTGGAGCCTCTCCCAGCTGCCACCAAACCAGAGGCAGGTACACCTGGACGGGCCAGAGACACAACAACCCAGGCAAACTCCCACTCATGGTAAGTTTAGACTCCCTAATCAACCAAACACGCATTTTATAGACTGTGGGAGGAAACTGGAGTATTCTGTGCTCTTTCACAAATGTGAGAGCATCAGAGTTGGACGGATTCCTCTTGTTTGGATAAAACCTGATCGTCATCCATCCCACTGACAGAAAACACCTGATGCTAATTCCTCAGATTAACAGCGACCCCACAGACACAATATTCAAGAATTTAGTCGAATACTCGGGTCTGATTTGTTACTTTTGCTTCTCTTGATCCACTTTGTTGATGGATTGTATCATATTTCAGCCAATATCCTGAAAATCCTAAAAGGTTCACCCAACTTTCTACCTGTTCATGAACAGAATACTCTGAAAAGTAGCTTCACTATCTGGAACTGCTTCTCTGGCTTTGTTTTTAGATAAGATTTAGCAGATTTTAAAGTGGCAAATTAACACAGAACTTCATTATCACTTCTTTATCACGATTTTAACTAATTTAAAGAGGTCTAATCTCTCAAAAAGCACAGAGTTGTATCACCTACAGGAGTCCAAAGTCCATCCACTGGGTGTGAGACAGTGTGCTGCTGCCACCTGATGCTGAGGAGAGTGCATCAACCTGCATGAGATAACATGCTGCAGCGCAGGTGCTGTCTGGATGTCATGAAGGTGGGCTCTGTGTTGAAACACCTCTGAAGATGTTCCACATCTTTTCATTGAGCCCAAATCCGGCAGGTTCGTCTTCAGCTCAGGTCAGCTGAGATATGATGGGAAATAACAAATGTCTCCAGCTGGAATGTAATAAAAGGCATAAAACGGGATTTTATTAGTGCTATAATTCTAACAAAAGAAAATTTATAGGTAAAAATGTGTTTTTCGCTGGTTGTTGAAGTCATGGAGGATATGAAAAAACTAAATATAAACTGTTACACCTTTATAGCAGAAAGTAAAAACTTTGGTTTTCATTCCTTTAAAAGTTTCCCATCAATTAAAACCAACCAAAAAAGGAACAAGTCATAATATACCACCAATGTCTCACAGCAAAATGTCTAAATGCAAAGCCCATAACAAACACACAAGTCATACCACTGACCCACCAATGTCTCCAAATGAACATGCTGTCTTCTTGGACGGAGTGGAATTGGAGACAGTAACTGAATTCAAGTATCTTGGGGTGATACTGGACTCCAATCTTACTTTTAAGAAACACACCAAGAAGGTTACCAGCACTTTAAAATTCAATATACAAAACTTAACAATTTTAAACAAATCAGACCTTTTATTACAAATGCAGCTGCAAAAGCCTACCTGCACTGTATGATTTTATCCCATATCGAATACTGTTTTACATCCTGGATGTTTGCAGGTGTCACCACTCTTAAACCAATTAAACAATTATACAAGAAAGCCGTAAAGGTCTACGATCGGAAACCCCAGTCTTCCCATCACTGCCCAATTTTAAAAAAGCACTACTTATTAACCTTTGAGAATCTCGGAACATTCAAAAGCACCTGTCTCATCTATAGATCTCTGAACGGGCTGGCACCCCCGCCCCTGGGTAACTTAATTAAACAGAAAAACAGGGTGACAATGACAAGATCAGCCACCTGGGGGGACTGTGAGGTACAGTTTAGGAGAACGGCATTTGCACAGAAGGTCCTATCAGTCTTTGGTTGCTCTACATGGAACACAGTTCCGTTGGCCATAAGGGAAAATTCAACATATGTAGCTTTTAAGAAACAACTAAAAACATGGCTTACAGATAACCAGGACTGTAAACATGAAGGGTAGTTTTAGTTTTATCTTGTGATGTGGTTAAGTGATATGGAATGTTGTACGTTTTGTTTTCTTGTTTCCTGTTTTTGTCTTTGTCTTGTCTTGATTTTAGTGTGAACAGCAGGACTGCAGATGGAAATTAGCTTTGGAGCTAAATCTGGCATATTTACATTTTATGTTTATTAATATGCAGAGTCCTGTCACAAATAAACAAATAACTAACTAACAATCATGAAAATGTGAAAACATTGTCGGGATAATGTGAATTCTTAGGTGTATATATGAACAAAAACACTAAACTTTAGTTTGTAAAAAGATTTCAGACTCTTTGAGTCAACCTGCAACAAACTAGGCAGGCCTTTAATACAAGTATTGTCCGAGTAATCAGAAAAATGAGCTCCCGAATGGGAAAATTCACAGTTCATAGATTCAATGAATATTTTGCAACTTGCCAAGTTGCCAGTGTCTCAGAAACATGGTGTAAAAACATTTCTTATATGTTCATGATAAAAATATTTAATTGATTGATTTAAATTCACTTATTAATATCTATATATATATTTTTAATCAAGGTTTAAATTGTAAATTGGTATTTAGTCCATGCACAAGGAGGAACCTATAGGTTCTTAAGGATATCTATTTAACATTTCGTCACATGTTAGCCTGATGTGCTAAGTTGGAGAAAATCATAGACATAAACATTAAAAAAATACACAGGAAAATACAGAACAGGTTCACACAGTTATTATTGTAGGCTTGTGAGAACATAGGCAGTTGTAATGGACCTCTGATCAGCAGGTAGTGTGTTTGAGTTAAGTGCTTTATGGAATATTGGGAGGATTTTAAAGGGAATTCTGTACTGAGCAGGCAACCAATGGATGGGACTTTCAAATTTCCGTGTTCGAAAAGCACGTAAAAACTCCCCAAACTATGTCCCAAGTCAGGAAATGAGACCCTCTGAGGAGCTTGTGAAGGCGCGGCACAAACTACAGGGCGACCTGAGAGCACGAGGAACAAGACCTTCTGATCCAATAAGACAAAACATGAACTACTTCCATGTGAGTGGACATCGGCCACTGTTCAACTTGAGGCTGAGCGTCTCTGCAGTGGAACATGGCGGCGGCAGCATCATGCTGTGGGGTTGCTTCTCAGCAGCGGGGACAGAAAAACTGAGCTCAGAAAAGAAGAAATTCAGCTAAATCCAGCGTGAAGAAGGTTTGAGCCCTTGACCGCATGGATTTGTGTCCAAAAGAGCCCTGATACTAAATCTGTGTCATGAGCTTTTCCTTACCCAGAAACTCCAGTCCGACTCTCGTCATCCATCCCTGCTTGTTGTGTAATGATCTCCACAGCCTCACAGGGTCGCCACAGTTGCATTCAGTCTCCTTTTTCTGCCATACCTGTAAGCACCCTCACTGGTGCACACTGTAGAGTCATTTGTCATTTTGTTGTGAAAATGTATGCAAAATATCCATGTCAAGATGAAAAATGATAATTCTCCTCTGTAATCACCTGACAGACACAGCAGTCGGATGGGGTTGTTTTGTTTAAATCTTTTTTGAATATTCCTGGGAAACTACCTAAAATACAAATCACATATTTTTCTGTGTGCTTCCTGGTATGATGAGGGGTTTATAACTAAGTTATTGTGAGTTAAATGTGCATTTTTTTTCTCCCTTAAGCAAATTCTTAATTTGCATCCTCTCAAAATGAAAAATTATGTTTCACTGCTGGTTGGATGTAAATTTTGTGCCATTTCTATCTTGTGGGAGGCTGGACCTTCAAGGAAATAGAAACTAAACTCACAATCCTCACTCTTTATATACCGACCCTCATATCCACGTTTCTCTCAGCACATCTGATCACGGAACTTATTGCAGGTAAGAAAATCTTGGTTTTCTGTCAAATTAGATTAAACAACTCAATGAATTTTGTGAATTTAGTTTATTTTACTGCAATTAACACACGTTAGAAAAAAAAAAAAAAGATGAGTGAGGCACTCCTGTAATTTTAAACCCACAATCATCAAATCACTTGTATGCGTTCAGGAAAAGAGAACAATGTGACCGCTGTTAAATAAAAATTTCACTCTTTTTACGGTTGTAAGGAAGCACAATGTCGTATTTTGCAGTTTCATATCCACTTATTTATTTATATATATTTTTTTTATTTATATGAGGAAAATCATTACATGATAGGACCATGAAAATACGCTACAACACGTGTTAAAAGCGTTTAACAGCTTGTATAAGTGCCTTGTGACTGATTTTGAGGTGATTATCTCAGTGAACCGTTCATCATCCGGTGGAAGGCGGAGGGGGGGTGCAGCCAGGCTTTAACGGTTAATTAGCTAATTATTTAGCTAACATCATAGCTAGAAGCTAACAGACTTTTATCATTAACCGCGTTGTTTTAAAGCCTTGCAATAAATGTCCCTGAATTAATGCTCAGTCTTTAATGCGGCAACACGTGGCAAAAGGCTAAATTTAATACTAAAATTTTCAAACAGTATTAATGGCTCGAGAACCTGTTGAAACTGCCCTTTTTAACTGTTAGCTAGCTTAATAAAGTGCTAAAAAAGCTTACAAAAGACTCCAGAGACTCTGCATGAGGATTTTTACGACCTACATTGAATAGAATTAACTTAAACCATCGACGTGATTGAGAAAATACACACCACTTTGCATAGTTAAAACTGAAAACTGTAAACTGAAATTGGCCCAAGGACAGTGAAGCTAATACTGAACCTCAGGAATGTCATATTTATATAATTTTCAATGCATGCTGGCATATCAACTTCCAAAAAGACTTTAAATTTGACAAAGTTTCTTGACAAAAACTAGGGATAGCATTATCGGTGGTACATAATATAATTCCAGTAAGGAGACATCATTTTATTGACATACAGCAGTTGAATTTGTTTTCTGATTAGATAGCAATGGATCATTTAGATGCAGCAGTGACTTTAACAAAAGAAAGGGATAGGAGTGTAGACATTGCCAGGGGCGCTTTAGCAACACCCGTGGCCCCGGGGCTACATTTTTTTGGGGCCCCCTCACAGCCTACCTGTCAACCCTTATCTTGCCATTATGTCGGGAAAACGCCCTTAGAACATTTGCGGTGCAAGCGCACAATTGATGCTACATTTGGTTCAGCGCAGCTACAAATGGTCCGACCACAGAGGACTGCTGCTTGCAAAGGACTGCTGGTAACCTCCACAAGGCTCGTAGCCCAAGATAAAAACCACACACCGAAACACACACCAATGTAGGGCACTGTACTGCCACAGCCACTGACGCCAACACACTCAATATAAAGACAGAAAGGTCTTTAAGAATTAAAATACATGAAACGCAAACCCCATGGTTCTCTCAATCAACAGACCGAAATCCACGAACCCAGCAGTCCTACTACTATGCAGGGCTTAGTGTTGCCAAAATCACTCTCGAGCAGGCAGCAGCGAAACCTTTGAGACATACCTAGAGCCGTTGCTATACATAGTCGATTGAATCCTTCCCAAAGCATTAAGACTAGTTGCAGGTTACGTCTCATATGCGAAACATTACTAAATCAATTGTGTATTATTAACCGATCTGTTTTCAAGCGTCAAAATGTGCACTTCGCTGTCGTTTTGACGTGTGCATTGAAATACCATTTGCAGCAATATTTCACACTGTCCACCAAGAAAAAAGTAAAACATGATGAGCGCGGACACACCGTTTTAAAGCTGCAGTCTGCAGGATTTGTTGTTGTCATACGTAAAGTCCTACTTTTTGGCATTTTAAGAGTTTACATGATCTATCAGAACGCTTGAAGTTGAAAACGGTGACCTCCGTAGTCGCAAAATGCAAGAAATGCTTATTTTTTAATCGAAAAATAAAAAGTTATTCAACTTCCTGTCCCGTCCCTTCAAAACACATGAGAACTCGTGCACGTAGACGTGCACGCCAGATGCGCTTACACGACTCCTCATTCATCAACTCACCTGTCATTTGCGATCATGGAAGACACAGTAAGTAGACTAGCCCGTAATGAAGTTCAATAGTCCAGATAAATAAGCGTGGGGACGAGCCTACCTTGTATCGCGCGTGCACAATCGGTGATTGACAGGCAGCAGAGCCCAGCTCGTAAACCTGATTGGTTACCTTTTACCGGTCCGGTCTGCAATTTTGTAAACAAACCTGCTGGCTTTGGAGGGACCTAGCGGGACATATAGGGGACCTAGAGAACTCTTTTTTTTTGTATTGGGGTATTTAATGTACTACTTTCAGAATCCCCGGACAGTTCCAGGCATTATGCTTGAAAAAGAGTTGCAGACCGGTACTGCGTTCAAGTATTTAAAACATTACAACAATATATTACAACAATATTGTTGTAATGTTTTAAATACTTGAACGCATTTTTTTTCTAGAGAAGATAATTGTTTTGTATATGGGATTATCGTCCATCGACTCTTTTGGGCTTTCACATGCGCGCGCCTACCGACAAGAGGTAAGTGACATGCTGTTTATAAAGTTGTTTTGTAACGTCCCCATGCCAGTAATGTGAGAACCATGCATATGGTTTTGATGGTAAGGCTTGTGACTTTATTGTCGGATGGTTTATAAAGTGGTGTGACGTTTCTGCAGTGTGCAAGTTGTTGTTTTACGTGGAGGGGTTAGCAGTTGCCCTTTGGCCACCACGAATTAGCCTCGCATGACAGGGTGTGCGAACAGCGCGATCGCCGCACAGGGAGCGCAGATACGCACCTCTCTGTGTCCTACTGTCAGTATTTGACAACCTCTAGCAATGGGATCGCGCTTCAAATGCCCCGGAGTTCCCCTTTAATGATCCCAATACTCAAGTGGATCTCGGGTGAGATTTGGAGACTTGGACACAGGCTTAGAGAGTCAAAGAGGCAACTGTCACGAAAGGTGTATTTATCCACCCCAGGAGGCAAACCAGAATCTTTTATTATTTTATAATTTTATTTGAGGCGTTTCCTACTAAAAAACATAACAAGAACAACATCAAGAAAGCATTTAAGTTTGTAATTATTTCCAAGCAAGGGAGTGCTCTCACCTGGCGCAAGCATCTCAGAGATAGGAAGTGTTTTAGGATTGGTCGAATTCCCTGGGGGTTGTAAACGGAGTGGTGAAGGGGTAAAGGTGACTTGTGAAAAACATGCACAAATGCGGCTGTCGGTCAGGAAGCTACGCCAAGACAAGAACAAAAAAAAAACGCCGACCAACATTCTACATACACCTCAAACCCAGGCCCTACCTGTCTGACCAGAATCGGGTCCTGAATATCAAAGTGAGCAGCACGATTAACCACCAGAGACGTGCTCATAGAGGTGGATCACTGCTTACAGAAACTGCTTTTTTTTATGGAATGTTTTTAATTGCCTTTTATGACTTTATGTAGCTGTAAAGCACTTTGAATTGCCTTGTGTATGCATTGTGCTCTACAAATAAACTCGCCTGGCCTTGCATTACATTATTAAAATGGTTGCTGTGGATAACGTGCACGCTCTAAACTTGGGAACTATGACGGGATAGGAGTTAGGTTGCATAAAAATACTAAAGCATGCTTTTACTTTTTAGCTTTGGGTGATGTTTAAGGTGATAATATTTGGTTTTAACCTGGAAAAACATGCCGTCATGAACACATCGTGAAGTATAGTGAGTGTATGAACTACATCGTGGGCCTGATGCAAGAAGAATCAAACGTGCCTTTTCACATGTATGAGCTGATCCCCTTTAAAGGGACAGTTCGCCTCTTTTGACATGAAGCTGTATTAAATCCCATATTAGCAATATCATTTATGAACATTTTCTTACCCCCTGCTGCGTCCTGTGAGCCGAGTTCCAGCCTCGTTTTGGTGTTGACAAAGGTAGTCCGGCTAGTTGGCTGGGGCTTAGAAAATAAAGCGTTTTGCTTCTCAAAATAATATGTGTTCAAAAGAGTAATACATTTGCATCACAAAATCGTTCTCCAGGAAAAAGTCAGACCTCACAATCGCTTGGCGCTATTTTCTCTACCTTCGTATCACTGCGTGCTGTGCAGACCGAGCAGTAAACGTAGTAACAGGTGCGGCTATCGCTAGGTGTCTGAACGCATTGATACGAAGGTAGAGAGAAAATAGCGCCAAGCGATTGTGAGGTCTGACTTTTTCCTGGAGAACGATTTTGTGATGCAAATGTGTTACCCTTTTGAACGCATATTGTTTTCAGAAGCAAGACGATTTTTTAAACCCCAGCCAACTAGCCGGACTACCTTCGTCAACGCCAAAACTCGGCTGGAACTCGGCTCACAGGACGCAGCAGGGGGTAAGAAAATGTTCATAAATGATATTGCTGATATGGGATGTCATACAGCTTCATGTCAAAAGAGGCGAACTGTCCCTTTAACCTCACACACGTTTCAAACCACACATTCACACTTTTCCTCTTTAGCACATCGACCCTGAAAAATGTGAAAATGAGCCACTCTCTCTTTTTCCAGTTTCATCATGGCTGCCCCGTATCCTCACGGCATGGTCGTCCACCAGCAGCCAACCCAGATAGTGACAGTCACCTCCACCAATCAGGGGCCCGGGACATGGAGCACCGGCATGTGCGACTGCTGCTCGGACATGGGCACCTGTGAGTCAAGCAAACGAATCGACTTTATTTTCAAACCTACGATGCAGAAAGTTAAAATCTTGGTTCTTTTTAAACAAGGGCACGAATGATTGTAGCTCAGAAACTCCTGACTATCCGGACTTTTCTTTCCTCTGCAGTTTGTGATGCAGAGATGTTGCAAAATTATAACTGTTTGTCTCAAACGCTGCCAAACAGATCTTCTCATTATTATTATTATAAGATGTCAGTCTTATTTTCTCAGTTGATTGAAGGAAATGGCAGCAAGTTCACAAATGTTGTTGTTTCTTACACCAAATGTGACTGAAACGATGATCAAAGATGTTTTTTTTTTATCATTAGATGACATAAAACCACCCGTAAAGCTTTCACTGTCCGCTAACTGATGCTACCACAGACGATATGGGCTCGAAACTTACAGTATTACCAATGATTTATGATTTACAACATCTTTTATTTTCATCTGATGTATGAAACTCAAAAGAAGCCACAGTGAAGTAGAACAGCGAGAGTGAAACTGAAGACCCGTCAACGGAAAAAAACATCAACCGTGCAAGACGCCACGAGAACAAACTACAGAGGTGGCATCCAAACACCAGCTTGGTTAGCAGTTTATGAGAGAACATATCTTTGTAGAGCAGGAGTGAGCAGAAGTCAAGTGTCAAGTGTCAACCTGTTGCCGTTGTAAGTGAATGACTGAAATCAAGTTGAGACGAGCACATTTACCGGAAGGAACGCTGCCTAGATAACAGTTTTCCAAGGACTTTTTTCTCTCATGCAGAATTGTGAGAGGCCTGTGACCAAGATTCACTCCCTCTGATAGAAAAGTACAAAGTGTGGAAGGAGTTGACAAAGATCCAAAAACACACAAATGTTTTACATCTGTGGAACACGTTGTGCTTTTTCTTTTGTGCTCCTCCCCGAATCTGAAGGAGAGTTAAAAATACATCTGCTAACGTGCACACCTGATTGGTGCTGAGCAGGTAGAATACGGTGAGATTAAAGGTCTTTTCCAACTGAGAACATGTAATAAAAGTAAACCTAACAGCTAAAGAATTATTTACACCCACTTTAGTTTTGGACCTACCTGGTAGTTTAGATGTTGTTCCTCTGCCCACCAGGCTGCTGCGCTCTTTGGTGTTTCCCCTGCATGCAGTGCGAGACGGCCGGGAAGTTCGGCTGGTGCTGCTGCATGCCCCTCCTGGACTGCTGCTGCATTGTGTCCTGCCTGCTCCGGTCCTCCATCAGAGAGCGTCACAACATCCCTGTAAGTCTGGAAGATGAAGAAAGAAGGGGGGGCACACATGTTACATGTCTTATACTCAGGATTTTCTCACGTTTGAGCTCATACACTGAAGATTGTTTCTAAAAAATGATATTTGAATGTGTTTGTGTTGACTTTAATGTGTATCGTGGAGGTAAAGTTAATGCTTTACAGTCATTTTAAAAGAAAGTGCACACCTCTTTGACCCAATTTTAAGGTTTTTTTTACACATCAGGACAGGATTAAAAAAAAATCACATTTTTTACAATGAGGTAAATACAGTCTCAATCATGTCATTTGTTTGTCTAACAAAAGCTTAGCTAAAATGCAAATAAGGTAGTAGAAGTACACTCCAGATAGGAGCAGTTTGTAGAAACACATTTGGCAGCAATAACCTGAAGTAATCAGTTCCTGTATCATGTTATCAGTGTCTCGCATCGTTGTAGAGGAAGTCAGTCTCACTCTTTTTTACAACGTTGCTTCAGCTCATTGAGGTTTGCAGCTTTGGTTTCTGCACAGCTCTCTGAAGGTCCCACCACAGCATCTCAGTCATGGTGGACTCAATGACTGCTAGGTGCCCAGGTCCTGTGGCTGCAGAACCAGCCCAGATCATCAGCCCTCCACCACCGTGCTTGACAGCTGGTGTGAGGTGTTTGTGCTGATATGCTGTGTTTGGTTTCCTCCAAACGTGCTGCTGTGCATTATGAGCAAACATCTCCACTTTGGTCTGGTCTGTCCAAAGGACATTGTTCCAGAAGTCTTGTGGTTTGTTCAGATGCAGCTTTGCAAACCTAAGCTGTGCTGCCATGTTCTTTTTAGAGAGAAGAGGCTTTCTCCTGCAGCCCTTCCACACAAGCCATACTTGTTCAGTCTTTTTCTAACCGTGCTGTCATGAACTTTAACATTTAACATGCTGACTGAGGCCCGCAGAGTCTGAGATGTAGCTCTTGTTTTTTCAGCTTCTCTGAGCGTTGCACAGTCCAACTTTGGAGTGAACTTACTGGGACGTCCACTCCTGGGAAGATTGTTTGTGAATAATCTTTCTCTCTGTAGCATGATGAACTCCAAATTAATTGGAAATTACCTTATAACCCTTCCCAGATTGATGGGCAGGAATCAGTTGATTCTTTAAGATCATTGCTGATGTCTTTCCTCCTTGGCATCGTGTTAACACACGGTGAAAACGTGTCTTTTATAGAGGTGCTCACACTTATTGATGATGAATTAATCATCTTCATTTCCCTTTTAATTCCTCTGAAAGCAGTAAGGCTCCACTTAGGTTTTTCCACACACTGCTTAGATTTCAAACAGAGTACGCTTTGTTTTTCACGTGACTGTAAGTAAGAGTTTTGAGGAAGTTTGCCCAGAAGCTGAAGTTCCAGTTTCCTTTTGAGTTGTAAATGTTTTTATTTTAGATGTTGAAATTCAGCTGCTTTTTCTTGGAAATACCATAGTCCTCCTCAGTCACACAACAGTTGCTTACACCATTAATGTCAGTGTGAAAACCGCTGCACAGATCCTCAGGAGGCTAACTCATCATGGAAATGTTTGCCCTCTTGACAGTGATTCTGTTCAAGGTGGGGCTTCTCTCACTTCCTCAAGCCAGCCTCTTTTATCATTAAATTCAAAGCATTCAGGCACATAGAGCTTCATAAATCATTCTGTAGCCATGTTTTTAACACAAACATTTAAAAAAAAAAAAACAGTCATACAGCCCTGAAACCATGAAGACATTTCCTAAAGTAGCATCTGTAAAATTACTGATATTTATTCAACTGGAAAGCAGTCGATGGCTCACTATTCATCTTATGTACATGTATTTTTTTTTTGCTGTATTTTCAATTAATTGATATAAATGGAAATAATTGATAAAAGATACTGAAAATGAAAACATGAACCATTTTGTTGACGAATTAGCTCTAAAGTTGCAGCATAAAAGTCAGTTGAAGGATTGTAATCTCTAATGAATGATCGACAAAGATACACTAAAAACTACCAAAAGAAATACAGCGTTTGGCTTGATGAGCAAACGACACCTGCAGCTCCTGCTGCTGACAAACCAAAAAAACATCAACCAGGGCTTCAGAGACCTATTTTCTCAATGGTGCGCCTAAAAAAAATCTGAGGTTGCACAGGTGCAACCACCCGTTCGAGGGGGAAAAAAAAAAAAAGTCTACGCAACTCTGAAAGTCTCCCTGTGGTTCAACAACAGACACACGTTAGACCCATATCGTGGTCTAAACCAATCAGAGATAGTGAAGGGCGGGACCCCCCTCTGATTGGCCCGTGTACGCGTGTGTAACACGAGCGTCCTGTAGTCAGACAGAGAGGTGATGAACCTCGGCCCGTCAGATTAACAGTGGATGTAGCCGCGGGTGATAGGGTGACCAACCGTCCCGCGTAGCGCGTGCGCGTACAGCGTTCGAGGCCAAAATAGTCCGTCCCGCAAATTCAGAGCTTGTCCCGCATAATTGATTCTTGCTGGGGTTGTCACTTTCCCCGCGCCACCCAGATAGCCAAACGAGCGTTACTTGACATTTCAGAACAGCACAGTCGCCGCAGACTGTAGAGCTACAACAGATCCACACACGCGCGCGCACACACACACACACCCCTTGCAGTCGCATCTGACAGGCTGGCTGTTATCAAATATTTGTTGTTGCCATGACAATTGACTCAACGTTCGCAGTGATGATGAACGTCAATTCACGCGCCTCATCACTAGGCACTTCAGTCAGTCAGTTGGCGCGGCATACTTGGCTAGAACTAGTTGTGGATTGTGGTTTGTGGATAAAAAAAACACAGGGGAAAATGGCAGTGTAGATGGTAGTGTGTGTCATTGAATGTTCAAAATATTATTGTTATCATTATTATTGTTATATATTACATCACCAATAACAGAGGAATCAATATATATATATATATATATATAAATTGATATACCATGTAAGGTAGTATGTGCTAGAAATGGGTAAACCACTAAGAGTCTGGCGGCGGGGCGGCGTCCCCCCTTGTCCCCCATAAACATACCCCTTGTTCCCCATAAACATACCCCTTGTCCCCCATAAACATACCCCTTGTCCCCCCTTTGGCTTATGAGCAGGTGGTCACCCTAGCGGGTGATGAGATGAAAAGAACGATTGACAACGTTTTGGTTAAGTTAAGGCCTGATACTTCCGAAAATAACCACAACCAATGCTCTGACACGGAGCCATCAACCTCCCACGTTATGTCAAGCCCAGGTCCAGAGCTAGCATCCGGAGCTAGCATCAGATAATGAGCTAGCATCCAGAGCTAGCATCAGATAATGAGCCACATACGATCGACTCCGAGCCAGAACCAACTGAAATTAAAAGGGGTAAAGTGTATACATTTCTAAGAGAGTGGCTTGACCAGTTTCCCTGGCTAAAATACAGTAAAGCCGATAATATAATGCACTGCATTTACTGTAAAGTGTGGCAATAGTGCATTTGTGACTGGTTCTAATACATTTGGAATTGAAACGCTGAAAAAGCACAACGCATCTATGAAACACATTACCTGCTCAGTGTCCCCTCTCCCCGCTGCCTTTCAGCCGCAGGCAGCAGCTGAAAGCACCTGATGGTTCAGGAATGCGTCAGTGTGTACGGCCGTATCTTGAGGAGAGGAAGACCGGTGAATATACTGAGATATATATTTAACCCAACTACAGGAGTTGGCCATCCGAGGGGCATGTGACTGCAATGGAGGATAGTCCATAAGACATTGAGCCATGAGATGTTCAGTTTGAAGCCCTTGAAACACTTGCAATTTTAATTTAGATTTTCTTTTTATTTAATTTATCTTGAGATGTTTTCAGTTTAAATTTCAGGTCAGTGAAGCACTTTAAGCACCAACACTTTTTCAATAAGTTTCAGTAAGTAATTAGTAAGTTAAGTTCAGTAAGTTTGTAGAATTGTGCTTCAAATAAAGAACTTTATTTTGACCAGATTGCTAGTTAATAGACATATATGGACAGCGATTTTAAAATAAATAAATAAAGTGAACCTGTAAAACTGCAGTGTTAAATGCAATGCGTTTGAAAATTTGGGTACACCTAAGAAAAAAAGTTAGGCGCACCAGTGCAACCAGTGCAACCAGTGCAAAAAGTTAGTCTGGAGCCCTGCAGAACTGTTTTTCAGGCCACAGCCTCCCTCCCTGTTGTGCTTCCTCTTTTTTTGTTCCCAATGACAGAAAGTTTTCAATTCAATTCATTTTTATTTATATAGCGCCAAATACAACAAATGTCATCTCAAGGCACTTAGATAGTAAGTCCAATTCAAGCCAATTGGAATTCAATTAATTAATAATAATCATAATTCATAAAATAATCCAATTCGTTCATATAGAGCCAATTCAAAAACAATTTCCTAGCTAAGAAAACCAACAGATTGCACTGAAAACTTTTTG
The DNA here is from genome assembly GCF_027942865.1 of Odontesthes bonariensis. Lineage (NCBI taxonomy): Eukaryota > Metazoa > Chordata > Actinopteri > Atheriniformes > Atherinopsidae > Odontesthes > Odontesthes bonariensis. Next base: position 10,520,856 of record NC_134524.1, on the reverse strand, counting down.
TTTTTCGGTCAAAAGTTTCACGTTTCACCGCCTGCGACCGGCAAATTAGCAAATTACTATTTAACCTACATGCAGAGGTGATAGAGTAGCCAAAAATTGTACTCAAGTAAAAGTAAAAAGTAGTCATCCAAATAATTACTTGAGTAAGAGTAAAAAGGTGCTCGGTGAAAAAACTACTTGAGTACTGAGTAAATGTTGAGTAACGTCTGATTTATTTGTTAACGCAAGCATTCAATCAGACAGACAAAAATACTAAATAATCATCTTTAGGCAAATTAGAGTTCATCCAATCAATAAAATAAATAGAAATTGATTATTTAATAACAAATTAGCTTAAATTCAAATAATCCAGGTAAATTCAAGAACTTCAATAAAAAATAGGCTAATAGACTTCGGGAATGTTTAAAACATATGTAACCCATATGTAACCTAAAAAACAAACATTCGCCTATCCACGTTGAGTTTCTGCTGAAATGTGCGTTTGTTTTGGTTGACACAGAAGACACATAATGTAGCTGCTGTTTTGCACTCTTTGTAAGGTAAACATGCTTTCAGTATGAGGCCTCGTCTGCGTCTTCATTTCCGACTGTTGATTCTGACATTTTTCATCTGTTTCTTTGCTCATTGTAGCCTAATGTAGCGGAGTAAGAGGACAGTTTCTTCTGCACAAATCTACTCAAGTAAAAGTAAAAAGTATAGTGATTTAAAACTACTCCTAGAAGTATAATTTTTTCAAAAACTTACTCAAGTAAATGTAAGTCGTTACTACCCATCTCCGCCTACATATGAATTATTTACAGCTTGTTTCCTCTCTCACAAAAGGACAAAAAGAGCTAAATGAATCATTGTTTACATCAATTTCAGTGTCTGAAACCTGTAGTTTTATGACACAGTCTTGCAACGCTGTTAGTCATCTTCAGACACTGAGCCCTTTATAGCAGTGACCGTTTTACTCTCTTCTGTTAGCATGCTCTGCTGATTAAAAGGTCCTCGAGAATTCAGTTTAGTAGATGTTCAGCTGGAGCAGTGCGGTTCAAAACATGCTCTAATCATGATGGAATAAGTTGCTGCTGCACCCTGCTGCCTGCTCCTTAAAGGGATATGCCACCCCCAGGCCAAATTAAGTGTATCCCTGCATTCCCGAGACATAAATAAGTGTGTGGGAGCGTTTTCCTGGCGACCCAGGCATTGTCCGAATCTCACAGCACTGACCACTGCTTGGTTGCGCGTAATACATACATGCTAGCGTCGCCACTCGAAATATTTCGCCCAACGTGAATTAATTTACTTGATTTACCTTCTAATTACTGTGTGAGTGGTGTACTTTCACATCGAGTGCAAATGACTGTGTAAATCTACACGGAAGGCTGGGTTTGCTCATGTCGGTTTGGGAACTAGTTTCCAGAGCGGAAAACGCAGCCGAAGCACACTCCCCGCTACGTCTTTGGGAATACCCCCCTTCACGCTGGTTTGTTTGAAGAAGTCGGGGGGGGGGATTCCCAAAGACGTAGCGGGGAGTGTGCTTCGGCTGCGTTTTCCGCTCTGGAAACTAGTTCCCAAACCGACATGAGCAAACCCAGCCTTCCGTGTAGATTTACACAGTCATTTGCACTCGATGTGAAAGTACACCACTCACACAGTAATTAGAAGGTAAATCAAGTAAATTAATTCACGTTGGGCGAAATATTTCGAGTGGCGACGCTGGCGACGCTAGCATGTATGTATTACTCGCAACCAAGCAGTGGTCAGTGCTGTGAGATTCGGACAATGCCTGGGTCGCCAGGAAAACGCTCCCACACACTTATTTATGTCTCGGGAATGCAGGGATACACTTAATTTGGCCTGGGGGTGGCATATCCCTTTAACTCACATCTAATGTTAGCAAATGTTTTCCCACATTTTTGTTTGTAAAAGCTGCAGGCTGCTCTGTATGTTTCCACCAGCAGCTTTGTTTGAGTCTGTCAGCTTGCTGGTTTTATTCTAAATGAAAACAAAGTAATTCCAGTTTGGATTCAGGGGGGATCATCATGAAGGCAGAAGAGTGCTCCTATCGAATTATTAAACTTTTAAAATTCTTTTAAAAGTGCATCCACAGCCATGCTAGCACCTCTGCGAGGCTATGCTTTGACATCAGGGTCTTATGAGCAAGAAGCCAATGACAGTATCCTCCTCGCTCTCATTAAACAGACCCTGGTGCACACCTGAGGACATATTTATTTCTCAAAAACTACTTCATGTTCAAAGCCAAAGCTCAGGTCGTGTTCTTGATCAGTTTCCACTCATCTTTCTCATTTTTCTTGACAAGCCTGTAAGGTTGTTGATTTGCTTTGACAACAAGAGAAGGGAGGAGAAGAATACATTGTTTTATTTAGTTCCAGTTGATATTTATCACTGTTACTGTCGTTGTTATTAAATGTTCTGTATAAGAAAACGTGACTTGATAAAATCGGTCTGTAGAAAATAGTCAAATCAAACCAGAATTGGCTCACAGACCAAAATAAACCACACAAAGACGTGGCTAATGAATGGATGCAAGGGTATCCATGGTTACACCCAACAGGACATGTTGTATCACAATAAACAATGAGCCAGATGATCGAGCTGTTTGAACAGGAAGATGTAGCACTCAGACATGGTTTAAACTGAAACCACGAGGCGTTGCCATCCTGTTGATGTACACGTTGGCCGCAGGCATGCAAATTGTAACGGGCATTAGTGACTGACTTCTCTTCTTCTCTCTCCTGTCCGCCCTCCAGGGATCGTGCTGCGATGACTTCTGTAAAATATTATGGTGCTACACGTGCACCTGGTGCCAGATGCACCGCGAGCTGAAGATCAGGGCTCAGCACCAGCCCGGCGGCACCTCAGTGGTCACCACACAGGTCATCAGGGGATGAAACGCCAACGTTGTGGGGGTGCAGTGACACGCTTAGTCCACTAGATATGGTGGTTCTTACAACAGAGTGATGCTCCGCAGTCTGAAGTCAGCCAACATTAGCAGTTTTGTAGATTTAACGTTACTATTTGAGGCCTTAAATTCTCAGTTAAAGTTAAATGTCTTAAGTTTTTTTTTACAGTTTCTGGTTTATCTCTGGTCTGTGTTCATTTCTTTCATTAAAATGTTTCCGTTTCATGTCGCCTGATCAGTGCCACCCCAGCCGTGTCTTTATTTTTATAGACCGCATCACACCAAAACTCATCGCAACAAAACTGACTCTTATCTCAAACATCTTAACGTTTTCTTCTTTATGTCAGAACGTTAAAGGTGGACAAGGTCTTTTTTATCATGGCTGAGGAAGTTATTCGGTCATGTCCTGTTTCTACAACACTGTTGGCGCCAGACTTTTTTACATATGAACTGTGTAGGTTTCTATGTACAGAATCACTATTTACATTCAGTGTTTGTGGTACGTTGGTGTTGATTCTCAGTCATCCAGGTTACGATTATACAAAGAGATTGAATAAGAACAACTGGACAACTAGCTGAGAACTGAAGAAGCCTTTTGGGATGAGGGGCCAAACATCTTCAAGAGCCAAGAGGAAGAAGTCCAGTTGACCCGTTTCAAGCTCTTTGGATAAGTGTGTGCAGGTGCGAAAGGATCCATTTTTTCTCAGCGTGGATTTAAATGCTGCTAAAAACATTAGAAACATTGGAAAGCTTGAGCAAAAACAAAATGCAACGATTTATAGGTAATTGAAACCAGGTGTTTTATTGTAAAGAGTGCAGAAACTGAGAATCGGTCTTCCTTAAAAAACTTATCGTTTTCAATTTATTAGAAACGAAATAGAAGGTTTTTACCACTGTGTTGAGTTACCTCGACCCTTAACTACTCTGTATGTGACCAGATTATGTAGTTTTTCTAAAGCTGTGACCAGGCGACAGGTCCTGACTGCAGGCAGGTCACTTGAGCATCTGGGCTCTGTTACTGCAGAGCTGAGCTGTAAACAGCACACTATAAACATATTATAAAAATAAGTCACCCACTACAACCTACTCAGCACTAACTGACATAAAAACTCAGAATAAGGGCCAGGTGGACGAGGTTGTGATTTCCACTTTGAGTGACACAAATTGAGAGTGAGATTCAAAAGAGCTAAAAGTAGCTGCCACTCCTCTGCCTGTGGTTGGAGGAATGTGAACATTTGAATAGATTCATTCATGCCAACATGATCGTCCTGCGGTCACGGCTTTGAAATGACATATTGATACAAGGTGGAACCCAAAAGCAGACCAACTCTGAGGTATGGAAGGAAAAAAACGGTTTATTAATAGGAGTTGAAAGGCGAGTCCACAGTGAATCCAGTCCAGGAGGGAGTAGTTTGGTCCAGAGATGGGATGAGCAGGGATATCCAAGATCACAAGCAAGATTATACTGATAACACAGGAAGAGACCAAGTTAAACGAGGAAAGCGGTCTCAAAGACTGGAGCGCCTGCATACCCTTAAGAAGCCAGCTCTAAATGGAGCAGTCCAGACTCCGCCCCAGACTTCCTGGATACCCGCTCAGCCCCGCCTGAAACCCTGCTGCAGCCGGGTGTCTATTAGACAAAATACATCAATGTGATGATCACCAATCAAGTCATTCACTAACACAGACGTGGAAAGGAGAGATCTAATATTCAGCAAACCACATTAAATCGTTTTATATTTTTCAGTGACATTTTTTGTGTCAAGAGGGTGTGGGGAAGGTCGGACACGGATCATAACTTCAAAAAGAAAACTGGATTTATTCACAGAAAAACAAAGTACAACAAAAAGCGCGGCTGAGCCGGATTCAAAAAATGTAGCTGAGAAAAATAAACAAAAGGACTTGGCATGGCATGGGAAAAATAAATACTTAGCTTGGTCACAAAGAACATGAATAGCAGGTAACGAAGACAAGGCTTGGCTAGATAAACACGAGACAGGGGAAAAAGGAAACTAAATAGGGAGTGAGTGATTGGGTGCAGCTGGTGGGGAATGAACAGGTGAGGGAAATTAACTAATTAACTGAGTGAGGGGAAAAACAATGGCAAAACACATGACGGACTAAAAACCAAAACGTGCCTTAAAACATGATAACTAAAAACAAACTCATGGGCGTGACATTTTGTCTTAATTGTGTCGAGGTTTTCCAGATTTGCTCCTCTTGTGTTTGATGATTTATTACGTTTGGAAGGGCTGGGAGCGGACGCAGTCATCATGGGGGTTTAGCAGCATGTGGGAGGCTGCAGAGAAGTGTGTAAGTGTGAATTCGGCCATATTTTTAGATTCCAAAGTGGGATGGATGCCGCCTCTGCTAACCAGACCAGGCTTTCCCCAGAAAGATGTCCAATCACCAATGGATGCTGAAAAATCCAGGGGAAAAAATCAGTTTTTGGTGCTCAAGTAAAACATGTTAATTCTTTATTTTGTCCAGTTTGAGACAATCAACAAAATCAGGGCTTTTATTTCAACTGCCGACTTGCAAATAGTTGGGCACGCATTCGTCCAATCTCACCTCGACTGCTGTATCCTCAGGTATGAGTCAGGGCCCCCCCCCCCTCTCTGCACTGGCTCTGTCTCTGCTCTGCTCATGCTCAAAGCCTTAAATGACCTTAAAGTTTAAGCCCCGAATGTATCTCAGGCTTATTAACTTGCTATGTGCTCTCCCAACCACTTAGATCCACAGATACCACTCTGCTAATTACTAACAGACTCCTATTTCCGGCCTTCTCCATTATTGCTCCCATCTGGAACTCTGCCCATTGAACTCAGACACGCGAAGTCTGCAGTTACCTCCTTAAAACAATCCTGTGTGAGTAATTTAGTTAAAGCCTGACTTATTTATCAGTTTTTAACATCAATTGACCTAACTTCCTTTGTCCCATCCCTTTATTATATGATTTATATAAATCCTGCCTTCAGGTTACACAGTGGGCACCATCCCTTCATATATAAGGTTAAAACATGAGTTGATGAAGTGACAAAGTTGTTGGAAACCAGTGATCGGTGCTGAGAGCTTAGACGACCTCTCCACATAAATGGAAACAGATGACGGACTGGGAAACAAAAGGAAAGGGAGGCGCTGCTGTAAACATGCTTCACTGTCAGGGACTGCTCAGCCTAAATGGTCTCAAACCTCTGGATCTTCGTGGCCAGGAACTCAGAGGACCTTCACCTGATTACAGCGGGGAACAGTGAGCGTAAAGAAGCCATTAAACCTTTGTTTTCATCGTACACATTCTGCTCCGTCTGAAGCCGTGGGTGTGAAATGAGGTCACTCCTTCTGTAGCTTGAGGGCCGAAGTTACATAATAGTTTTTCAGATTAAAGATGAACTGTAAGGATGTGTGAATTTCCAGGAAAGAGTCTGCGGTGCAATGGAAATGATGCTTGGCTGATAAAAGCAACTTCAGATAACACAACCCTTACTCCCGCTGTGCAGGGTGAATGTGAGATATAATCAGAGCTGCAAAAGAACAAAGTTTGTGGTCTTTATTAGTGTTTGCATCATTTTCAGTCATTGGCAGATTTTACATGGTACAGAAATCCAGCAGGACTCTGAACTACTCGTGTAGTTATTGTTTAACTGGAATGACACGGATGAGTGGATGGAGTCCTGTTGCTGGGATGAAACCGTCTCCGCGGTGACAACCTCCTTCCTGCCATCTGTGTAACACTTAGCTTCACATTCTCCTCTGACTGAGTTTCAGCCGTAACACGGAGGAAAGTACAACCCCAGTTCCAAAAAAGTCAGGACGCTGTGTGACGTGTGAATAAGAACAGAACGCAGTGATTTGTAAATGTCATGAACCAAAATCAATAGAGCATGAAAAACCTCATGTGGATGGCAGCAGATGTGGCTCTGAAACCTGCAGACACCTTTCAGCATTCCAGGTGAGCAAGTTTACAGTTCCATGATGATAAATGGTAATACTTTTCTAAACAATGTTACACAGCAGCAGACACGTGTGACATATTAATCCGGCTCCGGAAAAGGAAAGTCTTAAAGGAGGGATTTAAAGGTCTCAAGGGAAGTCGTGTGTCTGAGTGTAGAGAGTTCCATGAGGTGGGGGCTCAAATGGAAAAAGCCCGATCTCCCTTAGGGAAACTGGGATCTGGAGCTGGCTCGAAAAACACTGTCTGTGGATCAGGTCATTCAAGGCTTTGAAGGTGAGCGATAAGATTTTGAAATCTATACGTAATCTGACAGGAAGCCAGTGAAGTGAAGCACAGGGGTGATGAATAGCTGCAGGGTTTTGAATTGATAGGAGACAACCAACCAAGCCCTGACTAATACCTGGTTATAATGAATTACAGTAATCAAGGTAAGAGTAGACAAAAGCATGCATAACTTTTAGTAAGTCAGCAGTTGGAAGAAATGACCTGATATTAGCATTTGTCTTAAGCTGGAAAGAACGAGGCTGAACTGTATGTTTGGCCTGAGCATCAAAACTGAGCGTAAAGTTAAATATTACTCATAGATTTCTGGTAGTTTGGGTGATGTTTTTCTGAAAGATTGCAGAGCCTAGAAAAAACAGAAAGGACAGAATTTGCAGAACCAAAATGGCCTTTTGTCTTTGAACTTCAGGAAAGAGAGAGAAGCTGTGAGACTCACAGGAGGGCGAGTTCCCCTCAGTTCCTACTCCCACACCATCAGAAGTGCATTTGTACTGAGAGCTGATAACAAGCACGTCCATGACCTCCATAAAAACAATGTGTCTGACCGCAGAGCAGTTTTTCACCGTGTCTCAGTGCTGTCATTATTGTGGGGTTTTGTCATGTTTTTGTCACGCCCACGGGACTCAGTCCATGTTTTTAGTTTTATGTTTTAGGTTATGTTTTGGTTTTCAATTCATGTCTTGGTTTTGAGTTCTTGTTTTTAGTCTTGTCATTGTTTTTCCCCTCACTCTGGTCCTTAGTTCATTCACTGCACCTGTTAGTCATTGTCACCAGCTGAACCCTGTCTCCAATCACTCCCAGCCCGCTATCTTTACACGGAAACGATCTGAAACCAAAACGCAAAAGTGGCGTTTCGTTTTCACTTTAAAATCTGCATTTAGACGAGCGTTTTAGGGTGAAAATCTGCGTGCATACGGAAACGCAAAAGTGTGTGACCTTTCATATTTATTATGGCTAGGTCGCCTGCTCTCTCTATGAACTTCAAGAATTTCGAGAACGTAGTTCATATTTTTGGTCTGTTCTTTACTACTCTCGCTTATCATTGCTGTTATCTGATGAAATGACTCTTGAACGTCAATTACCGCGCCTAAGGCGAGTTGAAAGTCCGCAGGGACGGACATGTTGATAGCCTACTGATGTGTTTCCCACGGTTTCCTGGCGCTTTATTATGCTTGTCACGTCATTTCTATGTGACGAGAAACGCAGTTTTGCGTTTTTCATTCTTTACACGGTGGCGCGTTTTCAAGAATTCCACTCTGGAGGGCAGTTTCACTTTTTTGCGTTTTCATGCCTCCAAAACGCCGTTACCATCTAAACGATATAGTGCATCCGCAAAAAGGTTTTGCTTTTTAAACCCGTTTTCGTTTCCGTGTAAAGTGCCCCTTAGTTTCCAGTCTCCCCTGTCAGTTTGTCAGATCCTTACCCATGTTACCCTCCTACCCATAGTACCCGTCTTCACCCCTCATGCCTCGCTAGGTCGTCTTTTTGAAGCTAAGTATTTATTTCATGCCAAGTCATTTATTTGTTTTGTCACAGTTTATTTTTGGAATCCGGCTCAGCCGCGCTTTCTGTTTGAACTTTGCATCCGTGTCCTACCTCACCACCCCAAACCGGACAGTTTGTTGTTCAGGTCCAGTATTTAGTTTTCTCATGTTTTCCCACAGTTTCTGTTGCTCTGCCACCACCTTCATTCACGCCACCTGTGTTTTTCCCCTCTGCTGCACTCACTGATCACTCCCTCAGTATTTAGTTTTCAATGCATCAGCGCCAGATCCTCACCGTCACAGTAAGTCAAATTTTCATAGTCTCATGTTTTGTTTTTTCACAGTCTAGTTTTGTTATCCGGCTCAGCCGTGCTTTGTGTTAACTGTTTTGTTCTTTTTTGAAAATAAATCAAGTTTTTTGATTACTCTCTGGCTCAGAAGATGGCGGTGTCTGGGAATATTCCCCTTTGTCTCCAGATTGTTTTCCTTTAGTTTTGTGTGTTCCTTCCCTCAGGCATGGCTGGCTGGTACTCTATCCTCAAGCTCTTATGGCCAGCTCTTCATCTCTCCAATAGTTACGCTGTTGCTGTCTGTGTTTTAGACTCCTTTCCTTTTCTGTAGCAATTACTTGTACTGACCTTCCTGACATGCTCCATTTGATTTGAACTGCTGCCACTATACTTGCCTCTGCCTCTGCCACAGGGGCTCAACTACCTACTTTCTGAACCCCCCCAGGTGTTTATCAGCTGTACCTGATAAAGCGGCTGGTGAGTGTATAATGAATATATGTGGTGTATGGCAGTTCTCCCAGCATTGAGCCCTTAGACAGCCCTACACTAATAGGTCTAAATAACTTTTAACATTGTAGGATTCACTGTGTCACAAGCTTCATGTAAACCTAGAAAAATTGCTGCAAAGTGTTGCTTGTTGTCCAAGGATTCTTTTCATTCATTATTAGGCCAGAAATATACTTTGCTTTTGATTATGGATACATGTGTTTATCCCGGCTGCCTCTTTGTTTGGAGCGTCCCTTGGGCACATCCTCAACAATTAGCGCTACGTGCTTGCAATTTTCTGCGCTTGCAAAGCTCATTTTGCGTAAAAAAGGGTAAATTGAAGGGTCAAATTCTGTTATTTTGGGGGCTCAAAATGAAACGAATTAACCCGGTAGCTACACTACCCAAAATTTAATTTAACCCATAAGCGGAAATGTAATTTTTCCTTTTCGCCCCTAATTGGACTGCGACTAAAATCGAGATTCGTCAGACCAAGCAGCTTTTTCCAACCCTCTGTTAATGATCATTTTTATTTACACATGCACAAAAGCTGTTAAATAAAGACAATGCCTACTCGAAATGATTCCCCCCCCATCGCTTTGGCCCCCCTTTAGTGCAGCGCCCCTATACGCAGCATATAGCACATTCCCACTTTTTGCGCCACTGCTCTGCCACCATCAGAGCTGTCGTAACAAGTCAGTACATAACTAAAAAGAAACAAGGACTTCAGTCAATCATTATTGTTATGTGTCATACTTTTTCCAAGCAATAAACCTGTGAACAAACTAATACCTTTCCTGTCATCTTCCTGCAGACTCAGGCCACATGTGAAGAGAGAATTGCTTTGAACCGCCTCTTTTCTGTTAAGGGTCCGCCCCTTCTCTCTGGTAAGGTGAGCTGTGTCATAACTATGCAGAACAGAATATTCAAAGTCTCCATAACTTTACAGTGAAGAACATCCTGAATTTGCTCGATAGTTTTTCACAGATTGTTGAACCTCTGCCCATCTTTTCACACCCAGTCGAGGTACTGACCTGTTGTTAATTAACCTTTAATAACTGCAACGTGTTCCTCCAACTCTTTACTTTTAGCAGCACTGGTACCCCTTTCTTTGTCCCCATATTTTTCATGAAGTAGTCAAATATCTCACTTTTAACAGCTGATGTTTTCTGTGTTCTATTGGGAATAAAATGTGGGTTTTTGAGTTTGGCAAATCGTTGCTGTTCACTGAAGCCTCATCAGAAATGGGCTCCATGCAAGGGTGGCTGTCAAGAAGCCGTTATTCAGGAAGGGAAACAGGGAGAAAAGGCTGAGCTGTGCCAAAGGACACAAGAAGTGGACTGAAAATCAGTGGCAGCAGGTCTGATGGAGGGATGAATCCTCCCCAGAGCCCGGACCACAACATTATAGAGACAGAGAATGGAACAAAAGGCAGCCCACATCCAAAGAAGAGCTTTGGGATGTCCTTCAAGAAGCCTGGAGAACTATTCCTGAAGACTCCTTAAAGAAAGGACAGAAAGCTCGTCTGAGAGGGTTCAGGCTGTGTTGGAGAATAAAGGAGATGATACCAAATATTCACTTCGGTCCTCAGATCACTGCACTGGCTTCCTGTGAAATATAGATTTCAGAATCTTACTGATAATCTACAAAACACTGAACTCTTCTTGGACCAAAATACATGCAAGACTTATTAGATCCCTATGAGGCATCCAGACCCCTCAGGTCAGGTTTACTGTGTAGGACCAAACAAAGTGAAACAACACTTAGTTACTCTGCTGCTCACCTGTGGAACACACTTCCTGAATACCTGAGGTCTCTTCAAAATGTCAGATAATTTAAATCTGGACTGAAAAACGCTGTAGTTTCCTGCAGCATTTCTATCAGTTTTATAAATCATCAAATTAATCATTTTAATGCATTGCTATTCTGTTTGTGTTTCTGTCAGTTTGATTTTAATCCTTTAATATATGTTCTTTTAATTTCTTTGTGGTATTTTAAAGTGATTTTTTTTTTTTCATCAGTGTAAAGCATTCTGAATTTCCCTGTGTATGAATGGTGCTGTATCAATAAACTTGCCTTTCCTTATATACTGTAAGTTTATGTTTGCACATGGATATTACGACACTTGAAGTTTCCACATCTCTTTATATTTTATTGGTTTTCTTTGTCGTTTTACAGTTGAGGCGAGCCCGCCACATGGCCTTGGCCTCAGTCCAGTACATATTTCTTCACTCAGTTTCCAGTCTTAAGTTTCAGTTCCTTGGAAACCTATTTGTAACTGGAACTGGAGTAACACTGTAGAAGTGAAAGGGAGCAGAATCAGGTGCGTGGGTGTAAAAGAGAGAAGGAGCTGCACTTGTCACTTCCTGTTTACAGTCGTGAAGCAAGAAACTTTTTAAGCCTTTGAGGACAAAAGAAGAAGAGTTCCTTTCTTACTACAGACCTGCCACACACTGCATTGTTTTTCTCCTTCGGTTAGGTTCATGAGCGCCATGTAACAGAGGCTTTTAGTTGCTTACAAGTTACCCTGCTTCTTTCCGGACGACACAGATCATAGCACACCCTTCTGTTGGAGTGTTTTTTGTTGGTTTGGAGAGGGTTCTATAACCTTTTACAGCCTCATGAGCTTTAATGACTCTTATTCTGAGGTCCTGAGAACTCAGCTTTGTTCGTGCTATGATACACTTCCACTAACATGTTGTGAAAATCAGAATGTTTGCAGTTTCCTGCTCTTTCACCCCGGTCGCATGAGAAATTGTGCAACTGTCACTCCTTTTTTTTGTGGCAAATAATGGATTTCAGCTAAAGATGCATTCCATCCCTGAAGTGTTGCTTTCATTTTTATAGAGGGGGTGGAACTTCTTGTAATGCAGAATGGGGCTTTCAAACGTGATGGATGTAGTCAGAGGATCTAATTAAAGCCTGACCAAGTAGTTTTTATTCCATAATGCATTTAAATGCAACCAGCAAGCGAATATCAATATTAACTGGAACATAAGATAACATCAAACTCACTCTGAAAGCCAGACAGATTATGTTTCGTGTCCTTGCACGTAGAGAAAAAGAAATTCATACACTGTAATGGCTACTTCTAGAGGTTCACGTAACTATGATAACGATAATTATAGTTAATTTTCTTTAATTCATAATTCTGTATATTTGATATATTTGATTGATTAAGTTAAGACACCACCATGGTATGTATTAATCTTGATGAGACTGTGTATAATGTGAATCTCACATTCATTTATCCATTTATTCATTCATTCATCTGTTCATTCATTTATTATTATATAAAAAAAGACACTCAGTTATTATAAGAATTACAGTGATTTGAAACACAAAGCTGGATAAGGAACAGTTTAGTTTATGCTGCCCTCAAGTGTTCAAATTTGATCAATGTTTTTGTTGTATCCTCTCACATTATGTTTAAATATTTTGTCACTGATGTCTTCAGTTATTGAACATACAATGTGTTCTTTCCTGAGAGTGGGTCTGATTAAATGAACTACTCATTCGTGTGTTATTGTATCACTTAACGTCTAATATGTAATTAGCCAATCAGTGTCGAGCAGTGGTCAGAACATCGGCCTACCTCGAGTTACTAGCGGGGCTAACCGACTGAGATTTCCGACAATTGTAAGTTTATTTAGTCCGGTTGAGTTGCTGTTATTAATTTTTATAACCCAGGAATTTTATCGTCAGGGTGTACATCGGACAAAAGGGAGAGTAGGACATGTTTTATGTGCTAATTCATGCGACCACTGTATTTATAAAAGTGAACTCTGTTGCCAAGATATTGGCTAGAAGCTAACTGGGTAGCATTGTGCTAATCAGGAAGCTAATTAGGTAGCATTGTGCTAAAAACGAAGCTAATTGGATATAGTTGTGCTAATCTGGAAGCTAATTAGGTAGTATTGTGCTAAAAACGAAGCTAATTGGATATAGTTGTGCTAATCTGGAAGCTAATTAGGTAGCATTGTGCTAAAAACGAAGCTAATTGGATATAGTTGTGCTAATCTGAAAGCTAATTAGGTAGCATTGTGCTAAAAACGAAGTTAATTGGATATAGTTGTGCTAATTTGGAAGCTAATTAGGTAGTATTGTGCTAAAAACGAAGCTAATTGGATATAGTTGTGCTAATCTGGAAGCTAATTAGGTAGTATTGTGCTAAAAACGAAGCTAATTGGATATAGTTGTGCTAATCTGGAAGCTAATTAGGTAGCATTGTGCTAAAAACGAAGCTAATTGGATATAGTTGTGCTAATCTGAAAGCTAATTAGGTAGCATTGTGCTAAAAACGAAGCTAATTGGATATTGTTGTGCTAATCTGGAAGCTAATTAGGTAGCATTGTGGTAATTGGGAAGACGCTTTGTACATTGCAGACAGAAATGATATTTTAAGATAATTTAGTGTTTGTGAATTATTGTTGTTGTGCTTCAGGTGGGAAACTACGGAAAAGTCACTTCATGCCATTAGGCCCTGCATCATGGACAGAGTGATGTACGGACCCTCCCAACACACAGTTCATTTTGGACCAGAGGGTTTTGAACCAAACTTTCTACCCCAGGTTGCATTTTCAGAAGGAACTGTGAGTAAAAACACAGTTTCCACTCGAGGATGTCAATTGAGCTCCATGAAGCGCGCCAATCTTTTTGTACCACAAACTGAGTGAAAAAAATACTTGGACATTGGTTGTGTTATATGTTTATTTTAGGGGTTCGAGGACATTTTATAAGACAACACAATCTCTGAGAAACACGCTGGGCCTACATTTTCAAGCATCACACACACACACATTAGATCCATCTGCACACGTTCGAGCCAGAATCATATCCTGAATATCAAAGGATGATACGATGGGTCCTGGGTACCAGTTCTGTGCCCTACCTGGCGACTTCACTTCTCTGCCAGTATGTGGGAAATTTTCAGTGGGACTGACTGAGGGTGCTGACCAGATGTGGCGACAACATCATGGAACGTACGTCTACCAGCAGCGACGTTACGGCGCCATACCTTAGAAATTCATCATAAATTTTTGCCATTCTAAGTACGTCGCCAACTGGACTTAAAATTATAAGAAGTTGCTGTTGTGACTGATGAATTTTGGCCAGGTTATACACGTTTAATTTTACTGCTCACATGCAGTACCCTCCCAAGACAATAACAAGTATTTTCCTGTGAACATGGAGATGAAATTTTCCCAAGTAAACTGCAGTTGACTGAAATTCTGTCTCCAGCACCAATTGAGCAGCTGGTTACTTCCAGTCTTTTACCTGTGCGATACCGCCCTCTTGTGGTAATTCAGGACACCAGCGTCCTTCTCCACTAACTGTGGGAAGATTTCTTTCCTTCCATGAAATACCTTTCCTACCTTAATTGCTAAATAAACACTTTGCAGTTTGATCTAATAAAGAAGAATAATGTAGCACATGTTCACAGGATATATAGAATGTGTGTTTTATATATCTGCTCTTGTCATGGTTGAGAATCGTTCCGCTTTCGAGAAGCTCTTAAGAGTTTCAGGGGGTTAAAAATGATGTTTCCTGTCTGTTTTCTGGCTCTGTACCTGCGTCAGAAAGTGCATCACAGCAGGAGGCACAACCAGAAGGTCAGTGGAAGGTCTAACTTGCACAGAAATGAGAAAGCTCCTGTAGAGTCATGCTGATGTTTTACTTTTTTTTGTTATTTCTGTGGTGAAATGGGCACTTCAAGCGGGAATGACAATTCAGAAGATATCAGAAGAATGAAAATGGACTTCCTGAAAACAAAAGAGCCGATGGGAAACTTCTCAGGGGCTCAGTAGTGGAACAGCCTGATGCTCCTTAAAAGACGGGAAGGTTCAAGGAAAAAAGAGGCTAAATTGACTGAGGGTTTAGATGAGACTTCAATTGACATCTGAAAGTCAGTGTGGAGACAATAAAGCAACTGTCTGAGACAGAAGAAGAAGAGTTTTACATAGATCTCTATATTTTTGTGGTCAAACATGATGTTCTCTTAAAACAAGGTTTCACTGACACCAAAAAAGTGTCAGCGTATAGCTTGATGACACCAAAAACCACAGGCAGCAAAGCTGCTGCTCTATATGAAGATGCTACAGGAAACACCTGAGTGGTGTGGTGACACTCAGCGCATCAGCCCGTCAGAAGTGTTGAGCTGGACATGAACGACTGAGCATGTTTGCAGACCAAATGCACACAGTATGTCGCTCCTCACTCATCTTAAAGTTCTCAATTTTCCACAAAAAACACGTTTAAAAGATGTGCTGGTGGGAAATAAATCCCCTTTACATAACTATTCAGCTTCACTTAGTATTCGAGGTGACGGTAGCTCAGGAGGTCGAGCGGTTCTGTCAGTTTGCTGGATTAATCCCCAATTTACCGGTGGACATTTGGAAGAATGCATCGGCAAGATACTAAACCAATGTTGCCCTCCAGTGTGTTCCTCACTTTTAATTCACTTTGGATAAGAACATCTGCTAAGTGAACACAATGCAAAGTAAGGCGTCTTTTCAGCAAGTCGTCATGGGAACGATCATACAGCCGTGGCACACCTGGCTGTATGATGTGAGTCTTTAAAGATCAGCCATGTTGGATGTGGAATGTCAGTTCAGAGCCATTTTCATGTGTCATCCTGAAATGTTTCATTCTTTAAGGTTCTTCCATATCTACGACTGTGGATCTGCTTCATAAAGACCAGTCACCGCTCGTCCAACGTCTTTATTTAGGTGAAAAAAATTTAAATTCAGCTATTTTTATTTAATTGAAAAATGATTTACTTTAAAGATGCAGTGCAATTCAGTTCAATTCATATTTATCCACGGAAACCTGCAGGTCGTATTAAAGCTTTGATTCAATCCTCGGTCCTGAGCATACACATAACTATGGGATGTTTCAGGGCCACCACTAAGTATAGGCTTTATGAAAAAGGAAAGTTGTAAGCCTAATCTTAAAGGTAGAGAGGGTGTCTGCTTCCTGAAGCCAAACTGGCAGCTGGTTCCACAGAGAGGGGCCTGATAACTGAAGGTTCTGCCTCCCATTTGAGTTTTAGAAACTCTGGGAACCACAAGTAAACCTGCAGTCTGAGAAAGAAGCGCTCAGGTGGGAAAATGTCCAACTACGAGATCTTTAAGATATGATGGAGCTCGGTCATTAAAGCTTTATATGTGCGGAGAAGAAGCTTAAATTCTGTTCTGAATTCAACAGGGAGCCAATGACCCTGCTGTTAGTTCCCAGCATTTTGGATCAGGTGGAGGCTAATAAAGAATTACAGTCGTCCAATCCTGAAGTAACGAATGCATGGAGCAGTTTATCTGCATCGCTCAGACGGGATGTTCCTGATTTTAACAACATTACCGAGGTGAAAGAAGGCAGTCCTAGAAACCTGTTTTATATGCGAGTGAAAGGACAGATTCTGGAAAAAAATAACTCCCAAACTTTCTTAATGTGTTACCAGAAACCAAAGAAATGTGATATAAAGTAACTGTACAGCTAAACAGCGTCTTCCTCGAGCTGAAAGACAAGAACTTTGGTTTCATCTGAATTTAAAAGCAACATCTTCAGACTCATCCAGATCTTTTGTTGTCATGTAACCGTCTGATAATAATCGTCTGAGAATCATCTGCTGTCTGAAGAAATGACCTAATGGAAGTATTTACAAAGATCCAGGAAGTCTGCAGTTGGTTTCAAACTTCCCCAATTTTAGAAAGATGAGGTCTAATATGTTTTTACACTATATTAAATGCTGCTTTTTCTTGTGTCCTTCAGAAGCATCACACCAGCTTGTCTTACAGGTCATTGGACACCGTCAGCTGTGAGGCCTTTTATAGACAAGTGTGTTTATTCTTGATTATATCCACAGGTTTCAGTCACCTTCCAGGCAGAGCTCTGAGGTCCACAAACTAATTCTTGGACATTCCTGGAACCAGGCTCAAGAGCAGAGGTGTCGGAGCCTTTTCAGAGAAGTTTTTTAAAACAAAGCCTGTTTTATTTTGCTGATGTTGTTTTAAAATGTGCCTTAGAAATGCGTAGAAACTTTCATTTGACTTGACAATCGGGCACAGAGGGGAGCACAAGTGTCATAAAAGAGTCTTTCCATGTGAAACATCCTCAAAATCTGGGGACATGTGGGAAAAGTCTGTTAGCTTCCTTATGAAACTGCTAACAGCTGTTTGACTGAGGAGGGCAACATTGATCTACAAAAGCACTGTTCAGTCACATTTGACAGCGACCAAATGCAATAAAAACAGGAAGCTTTATCCTTCTCCTAATGTAGAAATCACTCATTTGATTGTTTTTGGTGCTTGTTGTGTGTCATTGTGTGATTCAGCCTGTAGTTTTTAACCATACTGGATCTCTACAGGTTGCTACTCTTTATTGGGCTTTATTGCTTTTACTTTAAAAGAAAACGTCTTTACCAGCGATGCATGATCTTAATAAACACTAGTGACTACAGCTACCGGTCATGCACAGTCGTACTATAGCAACTGATAGTTATGTTGCAAATAAGTTACTCTGCAGCCGGTATGTTGACACTAACCCATTAACAGGAAGCTTAGTACAACTGTAGGGAATGAGTAAATCATCAGGTGCCAGTTCTCATCAACTTTTGAAGTTTTCACGCAGACAGGAAGCTGTATTTTCCTCTCTAGCGTTCATCCTAAACAGAAAGAGGAAGTTTTCTGTCCACAGCTCGGTGCGCTCGCATGCTGCACCTCCAGTACTCTGCGCTGAGAGGAGAAGACGGGTCTCAGCTATATGGATATCTACCAGGAAGCGGTTGATTATCTGGAGGCACAGCATGTCCCGGGTGAGGAGGAATTACTCCGATTGTTTGTTAAAGATGCAGAAATATCTTTGCTAAAATTGTGCGAGTCATACTTGCACAACGGCACCGTCACTAATGTTTGCACATTTCGTGGAGGCGTGCAGAAGTTATCTGATCTTGTGTTCTCATGAGCTTTCTGCATTTTTGTTTGTGTTTCTGGAAGAAGAAGAAGCGGAGGTGTTGGAGGAGGATGTTTTCCAGGAGGAGGCGGTGTCCTGTTTTCTCTCACCTCTTAACACCGAGGGCGTAGACTTCCCCGACACTCCAGTGAGTTCACATTTCATCCACATCGTCGCAAGTGTTTCCAATCACTCACCAGACTTTCTACGGTTTCTTGTTTTCTCTTGTGTGCTTTTAGTCTTTCAGTGACTTAATTTCCATAACACCAGTAGGAAAACTGAGAAAGATTCAAGGCCAAATGGGGAATATAAGATAAGATCACAAGCTAAACCTCGTATTTTACAACAGAAAGTTCTTTTCTGCCTATCTATACATATATAGAGCTATATCTATATATGTATGTATTTTAATGCATTTTGAGGACCACCACACTGAAAAAGAAGCAACACGAAAGGGGCCAGATGTTGAATATACCATCAACATGCTCACAGTGCTTAACTTTCTCTTCGTCTTTCAGTAATTTTCTACATTTTGGCGACAAAAGAGCAGAAAAGGGCTTCAAAGCACCAAAGGAGGACCGGTCACATGTCACATTGAAAGTTAATTAACGTCTACATTCATTTTATCAGCTTATGCATTGTACACAGGGACATGCACAGCACGTTATTACCACCTTTTCTTGAGTTTATAACACATATTTGGTGTTTTGCTACATAAAAAGTACAGAAAAACACACATGAACGAACTCGCACCGAGAAAAAAAATACAGACAAGTGTGTCAGTTTGTAAGCAGAAGTAGTGGAAAGGCATTTTTTATAGAAACCATATCATGAGAAGCACAGACATGGACTGTGAAGGTAGATCTTTGAAATGTTTGAAATGTTTGTCTCCCTCGTAAATCACCTGAAAAGTGATGCTGGCAGTGTATCTGTGTCACTGTTGCACCATTTGTTGCATCACAGAACGAGAGGTGTAGCGTTGGTTAATATGACCGACTCGGCTGCCTTGTGAAATCTTTGTTGAATGTTTGTTGTGCAGACGCCATGCAGCCCGGAGGAAATGTTGGAGAGGAGGCTCGTGGTCCTCAAAGGCGTCCTGGAGAGCGAGGAGGTTTATCTCAGAGAGCTGGAAACCCTGCTGATGGTATCATCAACACACACGCAAATCTCATTTCTTTTGTCGTATCTACCCTTTATCCAGCAAAGGACCACGAGCTATTCTTATTCAAAACCAAGGTTCAGAGTCTGCTGCAGCAACACGCACCATTGGTCTGTGACTCCGGCTTAAATTAACACCCTGTTCTGTTGAACTTCCTTTTGATTGTTCAGCTCTAACCTCAAAAACAAGCAACTTATTCTGTCTCTAATAGTGTTAAAGCTGCCGTCTGCAACATTTTTTTAGTCATATTAGCTTGAACTGTCATGGGATTCTGGAAGTAGAATATTAAATACGCTGTTTAGGAAAAATCCCGAATTCTGTAGCTCCCTAAAGCCTGTAATCGTGCTTGCAAAAATCGAGCGCTCCCGGCTGTTTTTAACCAATCACGTTAGGTTTATAATTTATCTATTATCTGAGCAGAACAGTCACCAACCATGCTGAGCGTGAGTCTGCCCCCAGCTTGTGTTCGCACACACTGGTGTGAACTCACGTGCCCAACCTCGTCCACAGAGGGGGAGGGACCTGAAAGTTGTATCAGTTCGAATTTTCCGACTTTAGACTCGGAATTTTGAAAACCTGCCGACGGCAGCTTTAATAAGTTCATGTGGAACTACTGTCAGAAACGCTCAGCTCTTATCCACATACACGCACCAACGAAGTCCACTAACTCACCAAGAAATGTAAAAATGTTCATTCTTCTTGTTTTATGAAGCTTTATAGTCGCCTCTCCCAGTTTGTGGCAACTCGTCCTGAGCTGTTTTGGCTAATGCTAACTAGCACTAACTTGGTTAGCCTCACTGAGCCTGCTGTCTCTTTACACTTTGACTTTTTATGTATAAACGACCTTTATAGAACATTAATTAGTGAGCTTTACATGTGTTCATTACCTAGACTGAACCAGACTAGCTGATTGATGTCCATCACAGGGGTCCGCAACCTGTGTTTTGAAATGGATTAAACATAGAACTGTGATACATAGAACATAGAACTATTCTTGTAGAATAAGAAGTAACCCACTTTGAAATAGATAAAATGTAGATGTGCAGCCTAATAAAAATAATAAACCAGTTATATAATTAATTATTCAGTGTGATGTCGTCTGCTTTTAGGTGTTTTTTTCCCTCAGCCATGTAACCATGGCGCCTGAACACCAAACAAAACCATTTCAGCTCATGTTTTTCATGTTTTTCATGTGTTTTTGAAACAGTAGCTAAATAAATGATGGGATTTTCACCTGTTTGATGTGATTTTTGTACTTGGATTTGATGCTTTTCACGCTCGAGAAAACCTGCGTGCAGTTTGTTGATCCAAATATGAATGAGACTCCAAATGCACACAGGAATGATGTTCATTGTTGCAAACAGAAGTTTGTCTGGTTTTGGGGGAGTTTTCGCTCCATCTGCTCTATGCACCCAGATGCATTTATCATTCATCCTTATATTTGTCCACGCAGAATTAAACACTTTAGTTGGATTTATTCCCTGGTCTATCTGAACTAACCAACAGCTAGCTTCATGTTTTTTCATTTTATAGTCAACTTTTTGTCAACTTTTGACTACATTGTTGTGGTTAAAGCTAGCTAAATGTCAGACTGAACTTGACGGTTTATCTTTAACGCTCACCAAACCACCAACACCAACTCCCACAGTGTATGTGTCAGGTCTGTGTGACTTTGGTACCTAAATAACAAAAAATAGTTCCTCTAAAGTGATATTTAGAGCTGGTGATTAGTGTAATATTTCCCTAATAAGGCAGGAAGTGATTGAGCAATTATGAGTGCATGTTTAGGTTTACGGTCGATTTATTCTCTACCATTAACTGCAGCACCAACTTGTTTCCCCATTCCCACAACATGTGACTCATTTAACGAAAATAAAACAAAATATGGATGTGAGAATTGAACTGAAAGTTAGTGTTAGAATGTTCTCAACACTTAGAGGGATGTTGAATATGAGTGATCACACATTCATGTTCTCACTCTCCCACATCTCTCTTTTTTTTATTCTGAGCTTCTGAAAAATAGCATGTTTTTACCTACATGTGGTTTTTACTTCTGTTTTAACAGCTCGGTTATCCCACTTTGTTAAAATATCTTTGTCTGTAGCCCATGAAGGCTCTGCGGGCCTCAGCTGGAACTTCCCAGCCGGTGTTGTCCAGTCAACAGGTCCAAACCGTCTTCTACCAGGTTCCTGAGCTCAGAGATGTTCATCAAAGCTTCTGCTCGAGCCTGAAGGCCCGTTTAAGCGCTAACCGGCAGTCAGAGTTCAGCTTCGGCGAGGAAACGGCGATGAGATGCCGACACTTTGAGCTGGAGGTGGGGGACCTTTTCCTGAAAATGGTGAGTTTGCTTTTATTTTGCTCCAGTTTTGGGTTTTCACTTATACTTATACACTCATACGGTAAAATCTGTTTATACTGCCATATGTGTGTGTGTGTGTGTGTGTGTGTGTGTGTATATTATATATATATATATACACACAGATTTGCTGATGCTTTTTTATATATCTTTTAGCTTTTATATATATTTTTTTTATATTTTTTCTTTTTTTTACCTCCTACTTTATATATATATATATATATATATATATATATATATGTATATATTTATATATATATATATATATATATATATATATATATGTATATATATATATATATATATATATATTATTTTTTGCTTCACGTTTATTGCTGTTCTGCACCAGGGATAAGAGGAAAACACTATTTCAATTCTGTGTATGTCCTGCACATATGGCAGCATTGACAAAGTTGACTTGACTAGAAAATTGTTTTGTTTTAACATCTGTGATCTCCGGTTTTTAAAGCTAGAAAAATAATCATATTGGTATTTTTAGACAGAATAATGAATGTAAATTTCAACAAAGGAGGTATATTTAGGGGGAAAATGGTGCATTGCAAAACAGAGGTATATTAGGATTTTTGGTGGGTAGACTGATGAGTCAAGTGGCTGGATGAAGATAGGAGTTAGGCATAGTTCCCCCTGGAGTCTAGACGCTGGTGATGGCAGAACCAGAAGATAGCTGAGATGTTAGAGACACCCTGGAGAATCTAAACAGGGAGGACGAGGCGGGCTGCAAAACAGATATCATGAAGGATGGAATGAAAAAACTACAACAGCCATTACAAGCACTAAGAGCTGATTGGCTCAGCGAAATCAGGCAAGAAGACAGCTTGATGATGTCGAGCCTGAGGATAGAATACACATGTAGTGAAAGCCCAGATTCACCATAGAAGAGTAGAAACTGAACATGGGTTAACATTATGTTGGACAATGATCCAAAGCTCAGCAGCAAATCTACTGAAAAAGAAAAGAATCAAGATGTTGCAATGGTCCAGAACTCTGATTGAAATGTTGTGGCGGGACCTTAAAAGAGCGGAGCATGAATAGAAACCAGCCAGTCAGTCCTTAACATCTGTTTGCTTCTTCCTTTTCTCCGAGCTCTCATATGTCAACCTTTAAAACAGCTGAAGTCCCAATCAAGCCAATCTCATTCTCCAATGGAAAACTGCTCTGTGACTGGTGAAGAATTTCAGAGAATTTTAGCCTTTTTACTTCATGTTTCCCACTGCGAGCAGCCAACATGAATGCACGAACCGGAAGGTCAAAGTTCAAGCCCCCATGTTACAACAAAGTATGCGTGCTGAGGAACAAAAAATGCTTGTTTTTGCAGGTTAACCACATCAGCCTGTACGGAGGCTTTATTGAAAACTACGAGAAAGCTGCTGAAATTGTCAGGAAATGCACACTTTCGGATCCTCGCTTTCGAACCATTGCAGAGGTACTAAAGAGTCTTGATTTGCAGAGCTGACTGCAGTATTAGTCATCCAAAATGACCAATGAGTGTCGTTTTACTGGCTGCTTTTTTCAGAGCATGATGTCGAACCACAGCGCTGACAAAGCTCGCACTAAATACACATTTGAAGGTACGTTGTGCAGCTGTGTTTTTACTGGATACGCTTTAAGCTGTCGGTGTCTAAATGCTGGTTTTTCTCTTTACAGCTCTACTGTACAAGCCTTTGGACAGAGTAACCAAGACCACCTTAGTGCTGCATGTGAGAAAACCCTGGATCATTTCACATGTCATTTAATCCAGTCCCCCATAAAAGATTCCAGCTACTGTTTTTATTGACTTCTATTTTTTTTGTGTGTAAACACCTGACGTGGCATCCTCTTTGTGGTCTTGCAGGATCTCCTGAAGACGACACCAGAGGAGCATCGAGACTACGCAACCTTACAGGAAACTCTGAGATTGTCTCGCAGCTTCCTGTCTGGTGTCAACGAGAGTTTACAAAGTAAACGGGAGGTCACGCTCAGTCACGGCATGGTGAGCCTGGCGCTGTAGAAAGAGATACCAAACTGCATGTGGGCCAGTGGGCCTGTCCTTCATCGCCTCTCATTGCTGATAATACGATTTATAAATGCAGGTGTGTGAGTCCAAATACACCCCAGTATGTAAAGTATGTAAAGTGTGTAAAGTGTGTGTGTTCCCCCAGAGGCGTCAGCTGATGCGTGATGGTTTTGTCGTGGATGTGAGCGAAGGAGAGCGCAGCCTGCGTCACCTTTTCCTCTACACCGACCTCCTGCTGTGCACCAGGTTCAAACACGCAGGAAGAGGGTGAGAGAAAAACACAGGGCATTATGGGAAATGTGGTCGGCATTTTTAGCTTGTAACAGATACAGTATGCATCAGGCTTGTTCTCAGCTGTTAGAACACGTTAGGATGGTCAAATCATCCTTGTTTAACCCTAATCCCTGATAGGGGACATTTTTGTCCACTGTGTGTGTGTGTGTGTGTGTGTGTGTGTGTGTGTGTGTGTGTGTGTGTGTGTGTGTGTGTGTGCGGGTGCCATAGTCTAATGCTGCATTCATTATAATGGATGTCTATGGGAGCCGTTTCTGTAATCTGCCATTGCAGAAAAACTAAAAAGCTGATAAAACTGATGTTGTAGCTCATCAATGACATATCCCAGACCTAATAATTCTCCATAGAATATTTCACTTTGCATTGCATATATTGAAAATACAGCAGTTTTTCTCTGTGTTTTTTAACAGAAATTGGTGTTTACCTCATATACACTAGTATTTAAAGGGTTGATTTTTTTTTTTTTTTTTTTTTTTTTTTTTTTTAAATAATTGAAAACTTGGTGGTTATGATCAGAACTGAAGTGGAAGAAAAGATTTCTGAAAAAAAAGTGGAAAAAAATATTAACATATGGTATTTTGGGGATCATCTTAGAAGGGGATAAAAATGTCCCTTTTCAGAAATTAAGGTGTTTTTTTTTTTTTTTTAAATCAGACATAGCAAAAAAATTAAAAATCCCTAAAAATCAATGTTGTTGCTAATCATTGAGATATCCCAGACCATAATTATCCCTACTCAATAATTCCACTTTGCATTCTATATATTGAAAATATAGCAGTTTTTGTGTTTTGTTTTTTTACAGAAATTGGCCTTTACGTCATATAAACCAGTATTTAAAGGGTTAAATTTTTGAAAATAATTGAAAACTTGGTAGTTATGATCAGAACTGAAGTGGAATAAAAGTTCTACGGGGAAAAAAGCGGAAAAAAATATTAATATGTGATGTTTTTAGGTCGTTTTAAAAGGGGACAAAAATGTCCCTTTTCAGAAATTAAGTTATGTTTTAAATCAGGTATGAGGGTTAAACACATAAAAGAGTCAAATAATTTTGTCTCTTTTCAACATTAGTGTTTCTTCCAGGAAGCAGGACCAGTACAGGTTCTGCTGGTATCTCCCTCTGGCTGGTCTCAGGCTTCGCTGTGTTGCAGACCAGGAACGACCACCGGACACAAACGTCCGCTTACACACCATAAGAACCAAGATGTACCTGCTGTGGCAGCAGCTGCAGCAGCATTTGGTGCGTTACTGAGACACAGAGGACAGTCTGACTCCTTTTTTTAAACCACGTGTGTGAAATATAAACATTTCTCTGTTTAAAGAAAGGTTCCAAGAGTCTGTCTATGGCAGCCCGTAGCAGGAAGAAACTGGAACAAATGGAGCTGATGATGCTCACACACTCTCCTGTTTACAGACTGGAGCTGCACAGCCCCAGTGGCAAGGTACACAAGCACGCTCACACATCCAATTTGATCAGTACCGTCGCACAGACCATAGTTAAAACAGGCTTTGTTTATCCTACAGAGTCACACTTTCCTCTTCTCCTCCCTGTACGAACTACAAGAATGGAGGGAAGCCATCCACAAACTCACCACAGACAGTGAGTTCACAGCTAATCTGGAGGCCTCCCGTATAATTACTCTTACTGTTTTCACAGATAAATCTTAAGAATCCATGAAAATGGATGGATATTTTTCTCTTTTAACTCATTTAAAAGACATTTTTTCTCAATTCAGACCAAGAGCAGGAACATTTTTGCTTTTTAATCACAGAAGCAACTTGCTCTGTTGTACTCGGAGGACTCCAACAGTTTCTCCAACATGTTTTCCTCATGCGCGGACATTTCCCAAATAGTATCGATCTCTCACTGTGCAGTTGGGCAAAGATACATCAACGAGAAGCCGACAATCGCAGACTTTTTCTACAAGCTCGTCTTCAAAGCTTCCCGCTGCCAAACCCGTGACTACACGGCAGTTTGTGAACGCTTGGCGTTAATATTTGAGGACGTGCACAAACGACGCTCTAAACAAACGCTGGATATGCGAGGCAGCCGTGATAAACACCCCTATTTATTAAAAGCAGCTCGTCTCAGAGGCAGTGCATCAACTTTCATACCATAAACACAGACGTAATGAAGGTCCAACACTCCTGTGCTCAGCTGTAATAAAAGTTAAATGTCGCCTCTCGACAGACATTCTTAAAGCTCATATAATTTAAACTTTTAACTAGTTGCCATGTGCAACAAAAGTTAATAACTAGCTGCTTTCAGCTGTTTTCTGGAGCAACTTCAGCTACTGTAGCATCGCTCACTGGTTTGTGGACGGCCATTATGAAGACTTGAGTTGGGCTGTCACAATCTTTTTTGACCACGTTTTAATACAAGCGAGTGCTAAGCTAACTTCTGGAGGAGAATATCAGGGTTAACGAGGTGCGTGTGTAATTCACTTTAACCGATATTTAAATGTGATGCTTAATTCTCATACTTCCTACACATTCTACAAAATTCTACTTAAAAGTGAGGAACAACAAGCTTCAGAACATTTAGGAAATACGTTAGTTCCGATGGGATTCCAGTAAACCAAAGAAGAAGAGGAAGCCGTGTACAACAGTAAATTTAAACCTGTCTGAAACAAGCTCATGAACAAAGCAAAGTTTATAGTTGGAGGCTTGATATTTGCTTCACTGATTGTGGAACACGTTTTCCTGATGAAACACTAGATCCTTGATATAGGGACTTGTTTGAAGACAATACATCTTGAATATCTTGTTAAATGAAAAAGTCTTGAAAACAAATTGTTTTGAGTCAAATATCATATGAAACAAGCTTTTTTTTCATTTGAAGAGGTTTTTAAGCTAATTTCAAGATCACTTTTATCTCAAAAGTCCTAAATATCACATCTTATTTCAAGAAATCTTGACAAGCCGATTTTCACTAGTTCCATTGGCAGATTTTTTTTGCTTATTCAAGCAAAAACGTCTTGTATTTGCTGTTTGTTTTACTTATTTTTGGAGGGGCATTTTTTCCAGTGAACCACCATGTTCCCATCAGTGTTAATGAATTCCAGCTGCTGTCTTGTTGGATTTTAGAGACCCGAAGAGGTTATAGGATCTGGTGTTTTTATCAGTTTTGCTGTTATCTCTTTAATCCTGTTGGGGCTCCTTATACTTTAAACATTTCCCTTTTCACACAAAAGCTGCATTTCTAAAACTTTCCCAGAGATTAGGAACTTTTGTGCTTTTCCATCAAAAGAACCAGGGTTCAAATGACATCATCTTGCCTATCAAAAGGTCTTCGAACTTGTCGGGCTGTGCAGTGATTGCAGCGTTTTATCTCAGTCGTCTCACAGTCAATCTCAACAATGGCTTTGAAATCAGTTTACTTTCAGCCAAGCATCCTTCATAATTGAATTGGCTGTGCTTTGGCTGTTGTAGTCTTTCCTCCGTTTGCAAAGCAGTAAACCACAGCTGAACTTTAGCCTCTGCTGCGCTTGCAGTTGCTGCAGAATGTCGTACAGTCCTCTGCATAACCGCTGCCTGCCAGACAGGATGGTTGGGTTTTTTTGTATATGCGTGTGTAAACGTTAGCCAAACATATTTCATGTTTCAGACTAATTTGCTCAGTCTTCACAGATCTTTAGTCTGAGGTGGAAACACAGAAACCAGCAGCCTGAAGAAACATTTTTAGTCCTTCGAAAAGACGTTTCTGAGGCTGAAAGTTCATCGGTTTTATTGTAATTTGTCTTTCTTTCAATGATCGCTGCCGATATCTGCCGTGTGTTGTCAGATATCGAAACCGTCCCTCCAGACCTGCTCACCCTCACCAGTGCCTGTGTGAAACTGAGAATGACCCAGCATCCACCTCTTCACAGCTCCAACGCTGGTAAAACCACCGTCTCAGCCGCTCCTCCTCTGTCCTCCTCTTCCTCGCCACGGAATCACATCCCGTGTTCGAAATATAATACACTCAAAGCCTGAAGTCTTAACTTTGATCTCTTCATGCCACCGGCTACCATTTTCAGGTGTTTCCCTCCTTATGTTCTTCCTCATGTCTGTGCTGGAGTGCTGTTACGTTTTCAGTCAGCCTGGTTTGGTGTCTCCCAACAGCAGGGGACGACATGTCGCTGTGTGGGACTCTGAGTGTGGCGATCCATTCAGCCTCTGGCCTCCAGGAACCAGCCTGTATTTACATTTGACACAACAACGTTTACATTTTTGAATTGTATTAATGAACAAAGGGGTCATTGGATCATTTTGGGTTTCAGGTGTGTATGTGTGCGTGGAAGTGGACGGCTTCGAGTTTTATGACAGACTGGCTCAGACGCACTCTTCAGTCCGCAGCCTCGACCCACACTGGGACCAGGTGTGTATGTGTCTGAGATTCAATCCAAATCATTTCAGTGAATGTTTTATTATTCTATAGCTGCAATAAAGAGGGCCGGCGGAAAGGCTGCGAATGACTTCTGCATGTCTAGACGGCATCTTACAGGCTTTGCTGCAACTCAGAGGATTAAAACAGTCGGCACTGTTTGATCACACACTGCTTTAAACAATGGCAGGAACACACACACTAAACCTAACCAGAAGCCACCACTGCAGGACCTGAAATAAGGAACAAATACGAACAGATTTAGGAAGTCTGTTGTTCCGTGTCAGTGTTAATGACCGGATCTTTCTTTCAAACAGGAGCTGTCTTTCCAGGTGGATGGAGCACAGAGCATGAAGGTGCTGTGTGTGAGTCAGTCGGACGGACAGGATGAAACCGTTCTGGGAAGAAATGCTGTAAAGGTACAAAGATACCAAATGCAAAACAAATGCTTCAAACAGGGTTAAAAACATGTAAAGTACAGCAGTAAAAAAAAATTCCCACAAAGTTAGCTGATCTCCAGAGGACAGAATGTTTACGCACAGTAAGTGAATCATTGTTGTTTTGTTTTTACACCGTTCATTCAGTTAATTCAGTTGTTTTCTATGTTTTTTTTTTACACAAAACTGTTTGATTTCACAGCTCAACATAACTCATGAAATCCTGAAGCAAAAAGGAAGAAAAATGAGCACTTTGTCACTCCTCCTCCGGCTTTTCTGACAGCTTAAATTCTTTTAGGACACGAATGAAAAAACAATATTCTTCTTCCTCTGCAGGATGAAGTCATTGACCAGTTTTTCTATTTCCACCATTAATTTTCAAGCAGATTGAGATCCAGTCTGTTTGCTGGCCACGTCATTGAGTTATGCTCTCCTGCACAAAGCTTTGAACGCTCTTGGCTTCATGATGTACGATCATCCTGAAGAACGACCTCAGCTTCACCAAAACCTACTTTCAGTTGACAGAATGAGAAAAGTCTCCAGAAAAGTTTCTAACGTCCACCTGTACGTGTTCTGTAGAGGAAATGGCATCAACCTCCCTACCCTCAATAGCCCCTTTCACACTGAGGAAGAACCGGCGTTTAATCCGCGAATTTAGCGTGTCCGCTGTTCCGTTCACACTGACGATCCGGTCTGGCGTGTCAACTCAACTCGACTCGCCATTCGACCCGCGTCGGACCCTAGTCTTTTTGCCGAGCCGAGTTTGATGTGAAAGCAATTGACGCGGGATGGACGTGGGCGTGGCGTGACGTTGTCGATGGATTTCCTCAACTTGGACATTATAGTGCTCTTGTATTCTCTGCATATATTCTTCGGCGGCATCCCACGTTGTGACCATCCACACCCCGTAAAATAACATCTCCATGAACTGCATATACACTTGCGTGACCGAACAAACAGCCAGCAACAAAAACAAGTCCTCAAGGTGTCCCACCATCGTTGGTTTGAAAAATTTGATCCAGACAGGTGTATTTAGGCTTACCTCCGACGCATGGCTTGTGCCTACGTCATTGTACACGCCCAGCATTTTCTGTGTTTCGTGTGACGCTCTGCCACTAGGGAACGCCCCCTGAACTCGGCTTCAGGCAACACGGGTCACCCTGACACGCCAAGCGTTCACATTGCTCGACGCGGGATGAAGTGGCAATTTGGACCCGCGATGGTGGATCTCAGTGTGAAAACAGCTAAAGATTCAGGCACTCGTCTTTATTCTTATCATTAGACCTGCACCAAACTAATGTTCCAGCATCATCTCCTTCAGCTGCTTCTTACAGATCAGTCACAAACATTGACTCCTGTTTCTGCCCATTTCTTCACATTTGGACATCTTCCTCGGTCGACCTGTACGTTTCCCATTTAGTTTGTACTTGCTCCACATTTTAAACCCAGCTGACTGGAAACAACCTCCATCTTGAGGTAATTACCTTCTTTAATCGTCTTTTCCATAATATCCACTGACAGCTCTCTTGCCGCGGCCATGTTTTCCTGCCAAGCAATCCGGTGAAACAGCTTTTTAAACCATTTTTTTTGTTAAACAAAACAAAACAATTGAATGGAAATCCTCAAAGAGGAGCCAGGGAGTGTGGAGTGGAAAATGGGCTCCTCAAAATGACTTTTACAAAGATCCCAGACCTTGATTAGCTTTTTAGGGTTATGGCTTGTTCAAATAATTATTAGGAAAAGTCAGTTGATGCTTTATGAATACTGGTGGAACAATTAGCTGCAGTGAGCACTCAGACAATTCAGATTATTTATACCCTGAAAGCAGGAGAAGATGGACAAGATCAAAAGAAGAAAGCCACACTTTTTCAGGTAGTTCTTACCTTAGATGTTAATTTGATGAAGAAAGAATAGTCGACAGGGATGGAGAAGGTCAAGTTCACGTTTGAAAGACCAAGAAAACTTCCTGAGAGAGCTGCGAGGATTTCTAGAAAGCCCGTGATCATAAAGCCTCTAAGAATCCTCTCAGAGGGCTCCTAGCATTTCTCTGGTGGAGGGAATAATGGATTCAGTCAATTCTGGCTAGCACAGAAAGATGAAGTTAAAAAGAAGATATAGTCCCTGACCAAAACTTAACTGAAAATCTGTGAAATAACCTAAATGACCTAACAGTAAATGAGCAGCGCTTGAAACAGGACCAGAGCCCTTTTTTTTCCAGGAAGAATGGGCAAAAATCCCCCAAACAAGAACTGAAAGAGTCTAACGGCTACAATAAATATATAAATAAATATAAATACTTTCGTTGTATTTCACAATTGTAAAAGATGGAAATGAGACCAACTTTGACTCATTTATCTACTGACAGCATCACAGATTCGGACCTTTGATGCCCAGATCTTGTGCTTTGTGCATGCTGCGTATTATTCACCTTTAAGTTGTCGGGCAGCTGATGAGCCAGAAAAGACTCTCAGGGAGGGGACATATTGAACTGCGGGGAGTTATTAAATGTGAAGATGGCCTTTGATGATGGCAGATGTTGCTCTGAATCTACTCCATGTGTTCACTCGAACGTATGATGATAATCTGGATTGATTTTAGCCTGATGAACATGTGTCTGCGGAGCAGGGCGGGTGCTATTTCACATGAGAGGCATTTAACCGATCCTTCAACTCTTGTATAAGTCTGAGGCTGTTTTTAAATATCCTGCCAAGTTGTTTTCTTACATGCTTACATGTAATTTGTTCGTTATCAGCTTGAGTCTAAAACCGTGAGTAAGCGATGGAGAAGACAGACGCTACAGCTGGGCCAGGTGGAGGTGACGCTCTCGCTGAAGTTCTGCCCACACCCGCTCGAACCACCCGGCTCCACAGCTCAACAGCTGCCTGTATTTGGCGTCTCCATGGAAACAGTGGCACAGTAAGTATCTGCCGACCCCATCTGGGCGACACGAACCCGTCTAGACGCGTTGAAACTGAAAGCCACGGCTCCGTTCAGTTTTATTTCCCTCGTGTGTCGGTTTTGCGACCCCTGCATTTCAAAGGAGAAGCAGTTTGTGTTGTGGGGAAAAGGGCAAAGCAGAAGTGTGGTAAAAGTGGAGGCTGACAGAAAGTGAAACGACTAACTTTAGAAAGACCCGACCGGCTTCTTAACTTTCAATCCTCTGTCAGACAGGAGGGAGTGCTGGTTCCTCATGTGGTGCGATGCTGCGTGGAGGAGGTGGAGAGGAGGGGCATGGATGAGGTGGGAATCTACCGGCTCTCAGGAAGCACCACTGACATCAACATGCTCAAAGCTGCGTTCAACAGCGGTAAGAAAACACGGCAAAAAAACAGCTGTGAGGCAGGCCAAGAGTTGGAAGGAGTATGAGAAAGGAGAAGAGGATAATTATTCTTAAGCCACGAGTGACTGACACACTGAAACGCTGCCAAAGCTGCAAGCAGCTTAACTGAAGGTGCTTTAAAATACTCGATTAGTTTCTCATTCTGGAACCATAAAGGTTTGTATGAAGGAAGCACAGCCTATTTTAATTCTGAGGTTTTACATTTCAGAGTGGAAATATAATCTAGTCTTTACCGGGTCTTAAAATATTTCAGGTCATTGGTTATTAAAGAAAAACTGAGACAAAATGCAGAAGCAGTGTGTGAAAAACTAACCCTAACCCCACGATTCTCAAACTTTAACTGATGGTTTTCTGTGTGACGTCATCGGTGTCTCACATGGTGGTGGAGGAACTTATAGGAAGACGCAGATATTTTCCTGCGGTTTGGCCTCTCATTTACACCAAAACCCCGTTTTTAATCACAGAAAACGATTATTTCTAAAACCTCCGGCCAAAGTGGAGATTTCTGATAACGCCGGTTATATGTTGCCGTGTCAACTGGGAGAAACGGCGTTTTAGGTTCTTAAACATCACATTATGCGCCAGAAAATGCTTAACGTCATGCGAGCGCCTTATGTTTACAGTTTGTTTGGCTACTGATCAGGATTATCATGGATGATGTTAAAGTTCTACTCATTTTTACGTTTGTGCAAACGATTCTGGCCTTATTGCATTTGCCACCCCAAACCTGCTCGCACAGTTCAAAATAGAGGAGCACCACTCTTCCGTGGCCGCTCCTGCGTCCAGTATGCACTGACTGTCTATATTTCCCTCTTATTGCCTTCAGTTTTGTTGTGATATTTGCTCGCGTTATCTCCTCCTTCGATTCTGAGGATTTTTATTGGCTTGCATGGCTTTATTCCTTTCCCTACACTGCCGCCAATAGGTTTGGCATAGTTATTATGGCGCTTGATGGCGTATTTATGCGGGTTGATGTAAATGACAAGTTTTTTGAAAACGATGTTGTGTGCACGATGTTATTATTGAAAACGGAGGGGGGGAAATATGCGTTTCTCTAAATAAATGTGGCCTCAGTTAAGCTGAGGTCTGGACTTTGGACCGTTGATCAGTAGCACCTGGCTACTACTTAGCGTCCTAATTTAGAAGCTATAAAGGTGCACTTTATCATTTACACTCAGCTTCTGTGTGTTGACTTGGTTTTTGAGAGATAAATAAATGACAGTGTGTTATGTGATAATATTTTGTCTGATAGAAATTGAGATGTAATCTATCACCTGCTGCTGGACAAACTCAGTGGACTGAATACTCAGATAGTTTCTTGGCCTCATTGGGAAGGGAGTGTCTATTCGAAAGAAGATGAGGGAATACTGATCATAATCATCATCTGTTGCCTCTGCTCAGGTCTGCGGGAGGCAGTAACCAGGCTGAGAAATACAGAAGTGAACGCCGTCTCTGGTGTTCTCAAACTGTACTTCAGAGAGCTGCCCGAGCCTCTCATACCTACTGTGCTGTTTCAGAGTCTGACGAGAGCTCTGGGTAAGACGAACACCTCCCCAACATAACTGCCTACTTCACTGGAACCTCCAAGGTTCACCCAGGAGGTCACTTTGAAGTTTTCACCAGTTAAACACAGCGGTGGAAAGTGACCAAGTGCACTGTATTGTACATATTTGTGTTATATGTACATTTGTAGAGTATTTCCCTTTTTTTTTTTACACACATTTCACCACATTTCAGGTGGAAATCTTTCTGCTTCATTCTGTCAGATACTGAATTGGTGCATTCAAACATTTTTGGCTTCTGACGTCTCAAAAAAGTCAATCAAATCATTTGAGAATTAATTCGTGTGGGTCGTTAAGACCGCCATCAAACGGTAAAAATCTGTGAAACTTCTCACGTGGTTTTATTGCTTTAAATGCTCAAACGATCTGGCGTCTCAACAAAAATCAAAAATCAAAGACCAAACTAATGCATTTACTGCATATGCTGGTGTACTTTGTGGAATTTAACATGCTGAACGTGTAGTGGTGTAATTTTACTGAACACTTCACTATCTGCAGCTGGTCAAATCTTTTTTCGTCCTTCTCGGCCCGTTTTATTTTCAAACATTCAGAGGTTACCTGCTGATTCTAATTATAATAAAATATAGTTTAAAAAAGTAAGACTTTGATATTGATATGTGGCTTTTTCTAATCCTCGACTTCCTGTCACAAATAACAAATAGAAAACAGAAAATCACATAGATTTTAACCTCTTTGATCCTTTTATTCATATTAATGAGGCTTATCTGCCATCAAATCTAACTATACAGTTAGGTTAATGGTTCACGAACCTCTCTAAACTTCCCACAGAGTGTTCAGTCTAACTGCATGTTTTCTGATACCTCCCCCGCAGACATCCAGGACATAAACTCACGGCTGGACTCCATGTTGTCTCTGCTGCAGTCCTGTCCTGATGTCAACCACCACACCTTCTTCTACCTCCTGCGTCACCTCCAACGGTCTGAAACCACACACACGCCTCCGCCATATTTCAGTTCTTCTGAAAGCTGCCATTGTTACCCCGAATGCTGTGAAATGACACAACTGATAACATTAAACCAAACAGCCTCAGAAACTGTGCTGCTGCCTCCTCATGTTTGCTTTCTATCATTCTTTAGAGTTGCACAAAGGCAAGACGTTAACAAGATGTCTCTCCTAAACCTGGCCACAGTGTTCGGTCCCAGCCTCTTACGCGCCCCTGTGGCCGGACTGGACCACGACGGGCCCACGGTGGACATCTCTCAGGAGGTGGTGGTGCAGGTGAGCGTAGAGATGTGGACACGAGTAAAAGCAGTGCAGAAAAGAGATTCTAGTGCTAAAATTCTAGCCAAAGACGTTAAAAAATGATGGAGAGTGAGAGTTGAGGCGTGGACAAGATATATTTACATTTAGATGTTGTGTTAAGGTTCGGACTCGTGCCACTTTCAGTGTGAACGTGTGGCTCGTCTCTCGGTGTGTTTGCTTTCAGGTCCAAGTGATTTCCTGCTACCTGCAGTGCAACAACCTCCCTGAAGCCCAGACCTCTCTGCCATACACCGAAGACCCCGAAGATGAGACCACCCACAAGTGAGACCACCATCTGTGAGGCGGCTGGCAGGAGATTTAAATAGCGAGAGTGGAGACATCTGAGTGGGGACTTTAAGACAATAAAGGTATTTATTGATAAAAGAGATGTCCACTGTGTGTTTTGGGGATTTTTCACGATATTTTAGAGCAGTCTTGGAACATTTTTCTGGATTATTTGTCAGAAAATATAGTCCCGTCACACTGGTTTGATATTATAAATAAACCTTCAAATAGCTGCAACTGAAGGCAGAGCAGTAATTATGTTTAGAGTACATAAGACACAGGTTCAAAACCTTTTTTTTTTTAACTTGCTTGAAGAAGTCGAATCATAGTTCGACTGCCATTAAAACCCAAAATCACAAGGAGTCCAGTTTGTGCGTTATTACCTGGAATTAATGCTCATTTAAAGCAAATAAGTCAGTAATCTAGACACAAGTACATGAGACTGATTTTATTGTCTTTAGTTTTACTTCAAAGACCAACTCTGCACTTCTTGGAATCCATAAATTATTTATATATATATATCCTGATTAAATTAAGTAAATTAGATTAACAACTTACTAAACTTCTGTCCGATCTGAGGCGTCCCACAAATGCTGTAGAGAAGAAAAAGAGTAGCTCAGTTCAGGTATAAACTTCAGCACATAACCGGGTGGCACACAGAGTGATGTGCAGCTGAAATGTGCTTAAAGAAGAATCAGGGGTGGGGGGGCACATGCTGTAAAAAGGTCACGGGTCACTTCTCCGAGCCTGAAATCCAATCGGTCACGGTTCAAATCCAACTAGACAAGTTCACCAAAAAAAAGTGCACGCCCCATAAATGTCAGGCACAACACACACCCGGCCCATGTTCGACCCGTCCACGCCGCAGATGGGGGTCTCTTTTCAGCCGCACCACCTGGACAGACCGGGCTAGTGTTTCCTTTTACCCGAAAACGCCCCCATCGGCCTTTTGATCGCTAATCCTGAGCCCAGAATCCAGCTAATAGACTTGAGCGGTGGGTGCAGACACCATAACAACATCCAGGGCATGCCCCGCCCCCCCCTCCTCAAAGAAAAGAAGAAACAAATGTTGGAATCGCCCCATTTCCCCCCCGCAGCATAAATCACCTGTCCCCTCTAACGCGGTGCCTGACGACTACAAAGACAGAACCAGGTTCCTGTTGCCGACTATAAAGAGGACGGAGCTGAAGGTCTGAGACATCCCAGACGTTTGTGGTCAAACGCGAGGCCGGGCGGCTGGTCGACACCTGGGACCGCTGGGAAAACGTTTAATGGGTCGAGTTGTGGCCGTGTGACGGCAGCCTGGGACCGTTTATCACACAGTGGCAGAATCACATGGAAAGTTTAGGTCATTTGTATAAAATACTGAAAGACGAAGCTCGTGGCTTCAGATTTACCTCCTGACCTAAATTCTGTTAAAGTCTCCATTTTCCTTTTTCTCTCATCACGTAAAGTTTTTATTTATCTGAGCAGTCAGACGACTTTTAGAAGTTTTTGAAGAGTCAAACCCAGCCCTGGTGTACGTGTTCTGGTTTAAAAATAAAGTGAAAGTGTTGAGACAAAGAAAAATTAAGAATTCTTCTCTTTAATCTTTTTTTGATTTAGTGGAACTGAGGATCTATTCTTCAACTTCCTTTTTTTTTTCTTTTGCTCCATTTTGTGGTTTTACATTCAGTCTGAAATAGATTTAAATACTAATACTACAGTCGTAGTAACATTTAAAACTTACCACATATGTATTTTTTAGATCACGCTAATATTTAGAATTAAAAGGGAGGGACTGTGGCACATGACTCTGGATCTCTGCAACAAGAATGATAATTTTACATCTGTATTTGCACGTTAATTCATTCATGTAACTACATAAGTCAGTGGGGTTACATGGCACTGAAAGGATCGGATTATTGGCTAAATTACAAAAACTGAGTTGCTCCTTTTTTGAGCAAGGGTAATTATCCTTGGATATATGGCGGTGAATGAATCGAATCAGAGGCACAAAGCGTGTCATACCCCGATATGATAGGTGGCGCTGTACCCATTTCAACTATCGCTAATAGAGCCACTTCCTGTTGACCTCTTCAACAACAACAACAACAAACTCAGGTATTCGAGAAAATGGCGAACGAAGAGCAAGATGAAGCTTCGTCCCTCTACATTTGGTTTGTGATGAACAAAACGTGATGCACAACGACGGCGGCAACAACAGTAATATCGTCTCTTCCGACTTCCGGTTCACGATCCCGGGAAAAAAATCTCGAGCATTCGCAGAACCCAAAGTCTACTTCACCACGTGCTTCACCTACAAGCGCGTTTAGTTTGACTTTCAACCGAGTCATCTCGGGGTCTTAATCCAATCCGATCCAATTTCTTGTCAGATTAAGGTTTCTACATGAACTTAATAACTCAATCTTAATGTAATTTAGCCAATTATCCGATCCTTTCAGTGCCATCATGGCAATGCCCAAACCGTTTGAGCCATAGCCGGGGCCTTCATTGAGCTTTGTTTAATACAATAGGCCCTACATTGTTTTATAGTTTTTGATGAGTTTACAAAAACAGGATGCATTTCTATAAAGTAACTTTCAAAAAACAGTTCATATAATGTTGTTTGGGCCTAACTTGCTGTACTTGATAGCAAATGCATTTCATTACATTTTCTGTAATGATTTGCCAAAGTCACCAAATCACCAATGTCATACTTTCTTTTTCCCTACATTTTCAAATAGGCCAATAGGTTTATTCAGATACATTTTGTTTTCCCATCCTCATTCTGTCAGCTTTGTCAACACTACTGCAATGATAATAAAGCTACCCTTGAATTGAAATAAATTGAATTGAAGTGAATTGAATTGAAATCATATTACCAGTTCACTTTAAACGGTAGTCTGTCATAGATTGGTACTGTGTACGCTGATGTGTCAGTGGGTTTGTGTGAGGTCATGCGTCAGAACATGATATGAAGGGCCTCATCCTGGTAATTAGCCCCGGGCCTCAGAAAGTGTTAATCTGGCCCTGGTGCCATGTAACCCCACTCAGTGGGGAGTTGTGCCTCAAAGGAAGAAAGAAAAATGGCAAAACAACATGTTCTACTTGCTCACAAAGCACGGCGGCTTAAACCGCCAGCAGGGGGCGACCTCTTATTTTCATTAACGAGTGTAAAATCGATGCTCGGACAGGTTGCGCTTCAGGGAAAAGATGTGATGAACAAACCACCCTGTGGATAGTTTCTGCAGCTCGCCGTACGCTCTCTCCGACGCCGCGTTTTAAATGGTGTCGCCCAAAAATGTTGAGCTGGAATAAAAGCCTCCCAATCACACACGATGCCACGACGGCTGCGATCTCGCTCCGTTTGTCGTGAGTTGCAGAAAAAAACGAGAAGTGGAAACGCTGCACATGCTCGTATGAGGAAATGTCTTTGTTGTAGATGTGTGAGTC
Organism: Odontesthes bonariensis; assembly: GCF_027942865.1. Lineage (NCBI taxonomy): Eukaryota > Metazoa > Chordata > Actinopteri > Atheriniformes > Atherinopsidae > Odontesthes > Odontesthes bonariensis. The sequence goes on along the minus strand of NC_134524.1, from coordinate 10,482,000 downwards.
GCCGTGTGTGCGTCATGGCGTTGCTGCCGGAGCTGTGCCATGCTTGATTAGTCCTAATCTGGCAGGGAGTCGGGTTGCCGTGTCGGCGGCGTGTCTGTATGGAAGGCATGCAGGCTGCAGATCACAGGGATTGACCCTGAGCCTCTCAGGTTAACAGAAGCCCTGTGTGTGTGTGCATGTCCTGAGAAAAGGGTGATGGGGCGACCTTTCAGAAAGTAGAAAGTTTGACTTGTGAGGAGGTGATGAACTTAAAGCGAAATGTGTGCGAGGAAGAAGGGCCACAAGGTAGAGATGAGCGTGTTTGCAGGAAGTCTCGTTGAACTTTGGAGGAGTCACCCCTCGTAAAACGTCCCCCGGTCAGGCCGTAAACATAATGCCACACACTCACAGCTGGCCTGTCACCTTTTTCCGTAAACATCGGGCCTGCTGCGCCGCGGAGCAGAAAGCGTCCGGGGCCGCGGGCGCCGTGCTACCCCGCAGCAGGGCGAGCCGCCGGCTTAAGCTGTCTGTTAGTGTCTGTGTAAGTGTGTGTGTTCGGGGAGTTTCAGGATCAAACCGACATGTCGACAGAGCCAGCACCGAGGAGACGACCACCGACAGGTGCTTCCTGCAGCAACGCAGCAGGTGCTTCATACTCAAACACACACACGGGCAGATACTTTACCACCAAGACATGATTGTACATGCACTGACACACACACTTTCCCCCCTCCCCCATCCTTTCCCCTCTGACAAACACAAGTTGTGTGCTTCAGGCTAAACTTAACTCTTATAGCTGCTGTGTGTGCGCCCGGCTGTTTTTACGAGTTTGTTTCCTGTTGCAAACCATCTTAAAGGTGCTCGTCTCACTGGTTTGTTTTTAAACAAAATGAGCTGAGCATTTTGTCTATTTATTCTTCTGCTTATTTCTTATTCCTGCAACAAAAAATTGATTTAAGCAGTTTTTGCATCCAGCTGATAAATTAGTCTTCTTTTTTTTTTTTTAAGCTCTGTTTTGGTCCTCATTTCTGTTCCACTGCTAAATGCAGCGCTTAGTTCACCAGATAGTTGTTAGATTTGTGCGTTTGCTGTGTTACAGATAGGGTTGAATCCCTTTGAACAGCTGCCTCGCTTTGAAAGCGATACTGAGAGAAGTGAGAGTGAACCGAAACAGTCACAGGCCTTAAAACCAGAAACACTGAGCTGAAAAATGGCAAAAACTATTCCTATTTCTCTCTGTAAAAGCCCACATTTACACATAATCTGTTCCCAAATGAAAAAGAATTACAGTTAAATTTCTTTATTAAAGAAAAAATTATGTTTTTTTACCTTTTTAAAATACAGCTGTTATAAACGATAGTGTACAGGATGACAGCGAATCAGCTCGTAATCTCATCAGGATTTGATCAGATGCTTTCACCCAAAAACTGAGACAAAACATGCTGTTAAAAGTCTTGGGGGGGGTAAACTTTTATGGAGGCTATGTGTGGTTTCAGTGCCAGTAATTTAATATCCAGAATCTTAATTTTTGGTGTTTGTAACTTTCTGCTTTTTGTCCCTTCATCCTAAATCAGCGCATATTTAATAGATAATAACTGATTTTGGTATTTTACGCCTGGATGTTGTTAAACATTTGTTTTAAGGTAATTAATCAAGTTGATTTTTACTTTATTAGACATAGTTTGTTTCCTTTAAGTAGATATTTTCCTGTTAAAAGTGAGTATTTTTGGCCATAAAATATATAGAGTTTGATTCATTCTGGTAATTTATTGTTTTTTTCTTTTCTTTTTAGCGGCTTTCGTTGAGTTTTTGCTTCGGTGAAGTTGTATTTGAATGAAACAACATGATCAATAAAGCAGAATAAATTCTCAGAATCTTATCTAATTATTGGGACCCGCTCTCTGTAAAAGTGACAGTAACTCGTCTTTTTCCTGGAATATTAATTAAACACAGGTACTGAGAATTAAACATGGACGCGTCACTCGTTCCTAAACTGATTTCCCATCTTAATTTTCTTTGGCTGAAAATTCTTCCGGAAAAAACAGAGGAGCTGAGCCTTTGTGATCTGCTCGTCAGGAGGCCCCGATCAGCTGCCAGCTGGTTGTTAGGATACACGGACCTCATAACTGCAGAAAGAGAGGCTCGAAAAGCACATTCCCACCCTCCCCGGTGCGCTGTATGCTCAGCCCTGCTCCGAGGTCATCACTCAGCAAGTCTATTTCTCTCTTTTTATTTTCAATCACAGGCTTCAACACGGCACCACAGCCAATCGCTGACACAGGCGCTACCATAACAACATGGCCGCTCAACAAATAGGAGCTCCTCCATCTGTCTTTAATGCACCCCACCGCCATTTCCCCTGAGCTATGACGCCACATCTCCCAAATGGAAACAGAAGTCATGACGACAGGATGGACGGATGTTTTTTAGATCTGTATCAGGGGTCCTAACAGGCTTATCTGAGGATTCCTGCACGGTTAGAAAATGAGGCTGAAGGTTTGTTTGGTCTCTTTGTCAGCTGTTCAGACAAAGATAAAGTCAATTTATCCAAATATTGTGCTGTGAACGCCAGGTGTGAGCCAATTATTTTCAATCAATGGAAAGTACTGTGCAGCTGTCGATAAATCCGCCGTTTTGGGCTTTAAAAATTAAAAACAGAAACATTTTGTATGTTCACAAAGTCGAAAAAAAGCAGATCTCAAGCTATTTTAATTTAATAAACAGAATGTTTTTCATTTGAATTAACACAAAAGTCAAAGATGCTGAATCCGTTCTGCAGCTAACGTGAGGAAAAACATGTCTAATTCTCATCATGGTGAACCTGCACAAAGTGTTTATCGTGTCCTTTTATTCTCAAATCTTCCCTCTCCACATAAAATAATTCAAATAAATAAATACGACTCAAACAATCTTTTTTTTTTAAATCTATAAGACGAAAAAAATACTGCAAGACTGTTCAGACTTTAATTCTCAAAACGGGACTTTAGATAAAAATATTAGATTTCTAATATTTATATGTCACATGATTACTGTTGGTGGAATATTTGATAACGGTCCTCTGAGAACACGCAGCCGCCGCCACCAGGACACGGTTCTGTGTTCTCTGTGGATGATGCAGACGAATCCGCTTGTTTCCACTCAGTGTTCCTGCTCGGCGTGCTGAAAGACGAAGCACAAGTCACGGGTTCTTTGTGTTCTTGTTGTATTTTTTTGTTTTCATTCAGGAGTTTGAGTCGAACACACCAGACCAGGAGCAGTGGAAGTGGTAGTAGTAGTAGAAGAAGAAGAGAGTGGCGTCTGTGTGGCTGTGACGTCACCATCTTTGTTTACCGCTGTGGTCAGACGCTCATCCATTTTCACAGAGCGTGGCTCGGTGTGTTTCTCAGTCAGCAGGTGAGGGGGGATGTACCCCGTCTGGGCCTTCGTGGGCTCCCTGCGGTGGCTGACTGGAGACTTCGGAGGGCAGCGGCCCCTTTTGTCCTGTCCCCGGAAGCCCCTGAGTTTGGGGCTCCAGTGTTCCCGCCACTGGAGGGCCAAAGTGGAGCGATCCGCCACCAGGCGACTCTCACTGGGGCCCCAGCCGCGCTCGCCTTCCTCCGCGCCGATTAGGAGGAATGTCCGGCCCACGTGGAGGGCGGGGCAGCCGCAGCTGAGGTCGCGGTCGGGGACCCAGAGGGACTGCAAGCCCCTGCGAACACGGGAGGTAGACCCTGTGCGGAAGACAGTTTGTACAGAGATGGAGAACTGCCACCAGGGACCCGAACGCTCCATCCCTTTCACGAGAACCTTCAGCACTGTTTGTTTGACACAAACACAACACGATTAGACTTTTTAAATTATAACATTGATTTATTTATTCTTCACTTTGAATTAAGCACCAAAAAATAACAAATAAGCTGGATTCAACTTCAATTTTCTCTTTTGAAAAAACAAATTACCTGATTAACATTGCTCGAGTTTTTAAATAATTTTGAATCGGCGATAAAATCTATTAGAAACTGAGAAAAGTAGAGAAAAAAAGCTTTAATTTTTTAAAAGATGTTTTAAAGAACTCAGGAACCAACCGTAATCCTTCAGACAATAGGTCTCCAAGTTCATCCTGACTTTAACCTGAGAGGGCTGGCAGTATGAAACGCACTCCTCCGCTGCAGGACAGAGGGAGAAAGCAGCAAAATGAGAGGGTATCATTTCACAGCACGCATATCAGCACATGTCTTTTACCCTAATTACAATATGGCCGCTTCTATTTGTCATCACAGTATCTTTTGCCAAACACATGATCCCAGCTGCAGCAGGTGGGACATTCCTCGAGCTGCCGCTAGGAGGAAGTGGTCAGCCACCTCATGCAGAGTGAGAGCAGCGGCTCCCGAAGCACTTCAAGGACCAATCTGTTCAACAATGTGCCCACAGCGTGCCTTCAGAGAAAGTGATCGTAAGAGCCGGGACTCTAAACGCTGTACACGAGGTGATATCAATCAGAAAAGGAAGACTTGATCGTTCAATCTGTCTTATCTTTCAGCAGCTGGAACATTCCCAGCTTTAATAATCAGACATCTTATAGTAAAAATGGTTAAATAGTAGTGAGCTGAACTTAAATCTGATTATGTTTTATTTTCTATGTCATTTCATGTTTGTTTTTCAATGACTTAACACATCATATCATTGCTTATAAAAAGCTAAATGTCCTCTCAGTTTTGCTTAATTTCTCAAGCAGTTCTCGTTTGAATTAATTAATTAATCAAATCGAAGAAGATAAACTGATGAATAAAAACATAGGATTGGGATAACCTAAAGCTATAGTTTTTAAACTTTTATACAAAAATGGGCGATTATCTCTCTGGATGAAACTAATAAACATTTAATTTCTATTTTACATATTAGAAATGTAAAATGTATTTACATTTACAAAATGTAAATACATTTTATATAAATACATTTTTAAAAAATTTATCTGTAAAATAACCAGCCAGGAATTTCAGAATGGGTTTAATTAATGGGTTGCCTGCTTTAACCCTTTAATATCCTGCTTAGTGGAAGTGAACCTACATAAACCAACTCTAAAACTTGGTTCAGATGTGAAATGCAGCTAAAACTATGTTTTTGTTTTGTTTTAAAATCTGATACTTTTACCATAAATCGTCACCCCAGAAATTTGTGAAAAAGCAATGATTCTGATAAATAGATTGTTAGATAATTATATAATAAGTGCTCTCAATAAATGGAGAAAAGGCAAAAAAAATCTCCAGGATTCCCGTGAATCAGGCTACAGATATTAGAGATAACTTGCACTGCTTACATATGATGATAATAATAGTGGAAAACTTACCTATGCTGTATTGAGGTTGGTACACGGGGGTCGGAGCAGCCTCCTGATTCTCTGTAAGCAGAAACATCACATCACTTTCAGGCCGGAGAAACTTCAGGCCTCGCTGTCAGTTTGTTGCAGTTGTGTTTTATACGCGTTGCGTCTGAACGCCTCGAACGTGGGCATGCCCGCACAGAAGATAAGCAAATGTCAAAAGGACTGAGTGTGTGGCCCTTTTATGGTTATGACGCACCCTGCGAGGTTTGCTTGAACGCATACTCAGACACTAACTTTACTTTTAGTAATTTAATGAGGTCAGACCGTCGCTTCTTGTATGGGTTTTGTCTCAAAACATGAAACAGATTGTCGTAAAGTTGCTCCCTCCCTGTATATCCGCGGGTGTCGGTGAACTTGGGGAATGAAAATGAACAACCTGGTTGGCTGCACATACGTTACCCAGGCCTCCTGTAAAAGTGTGTGCGTGTAGCTCATAAGCGAACGCTGCGTCCTCTGTCCACGTCGTGTTTTCTCTGACACAGCTGGGACATCGACACCGAGCACCCCCACCCAGCTGACAGTCCAACACATTTAAAACACAAGGACGTGGTGTGTTTTTGTCCGTATTTTCAGTAAATGAAGGGTCATAATGAGGCCGCTTCACTTCCCACATTTAGCATATTATACTTCTAACTTATGTACAGCTTATATTTTACTTTGTGGATTTTAAAAGAAGTAAAACAAAAGAAAATGTGGAAAAACAATTAAACAAATACACACTGTAATTTGTGTTGGCACCAACATGAAAGATAAATTTTGCATCTTTGATTTATTTATCCAAAGTTTTCAATGTGATTCTTAAAATTAACATAATTTAATCAGTACAATAATAACAGCTCAGTCCTCTTTTAAGTAAAATGTTTTAGGGTTTCTCTAAGATTTGTGCCCACGTTGGACATAATCCAGCAAGCAAGAATAAAATGACTGAAGTATAACAGCATCAGTCCAAGTGAACTGGTCTCCATTCAGATGCCACAACTCATCCAAATCCTGTATCTGTCACCACTAAATGGTCCTGAATTTGGTCCTGAATTTGCCATTTTTCCATTTCAACCCACACAACAACAAAGTCTCATCAAATCCAGCTACCAGTAGCTACTGAGCCAAAGGTCATAGCTCAGTGTGCCAATGTTTGCCAGTGATTTTCTCAGACAATTTCAATCTATTCGGTCCCTGTTTATGAAGAGAAATTATAAATCCATCCATAAATTTGATTTCTATTAAGGTTGAGCGTTTGAGCTCTGACCTCTGGATCAGCCCTTGGTTCTGGAAGAACAATCCAAGATGGCTTTTATCATTTCTTTCAACCCCCCACATTAAGCTTCCTTCTTAGAATTTGCCTGTACAGATTATACTTAGTGTTAACAGAAGAGTAATATACTATTTTCTGAACGCACGCCATGAATTGGCATCATTACGCCTGACTCAAACTAATAAAAGGTGAAAGAAATTATTATTTAAACCAATGAATATCGAATAAAAATTAAGTAAACAACCCTGCAGTGATTGTGAAGATAAAGTGTAATATTGTGTCCAAATAAACGTTATTTTAACTGGCAGATTCAGAGTGAATGAATTTAAGATGGTAAAAATATATAATGTGTTACAAAAAACATATGTACTTGTTATTTAAAGGTAACTAAAGTTTATGACTTTCTCTTGGAGCGAAAATCAGATCAGAATGCAAAATTTGAACTTGAAAATTTGAACTTAAATTAGCAGAAATTAGCAGTTTAGCTAGTTTTTTCTACACGTGGAAGAATTAAGTTATGCTTGATTTAGTTATGAGGACTTAACTTTTCTTACAAGTTTAAATACAAATTTATCTTGTTGCACATAATAGTCGTAACAAGTGAATTTATGTTTCAGTATTAGCAAAGGCTAGTGGTGGCTAACTCACCAGCTAGCTTTTTTTTTTTAGCTTTAGCTGTGTGTCTAAATTAAACAATATGCAACCATTGTAAGGCAGGATAGTAAAAATAAACTTAGTAGTTGGAACCTCTTGGTCTGTTCTGGGCTCAGTTAAGACATTTTAGTAGGAGCTAACTTGGGTTTTAGCCCGGCTGCTACTTTGCTTTTTATCTGTCTGATAGGAGAGGAAGCGAGGTGTTGGAGGTGGTGGTAAGGGTAGAGAGATGCTATACATAGCCTGAGATGGTCTGGCAGTAAAAACAAACAAGGTTTTCTTTCACTCACTCCTTTCACTGGGAGAGTTATGAGTCTGGGCCCTATGATGGGGGAGTTTTGAGCAGTGCAACAGGTGTGAAGCTCCCTGCTTCTGGCTCCCCATATCACCTGATTGGGGCTTACAAAGCGTCAGTGTCGGTGTAATTGTCGGCACTCGTGTAATTAGCCTGTGATGTACATGTGGATTAGTGCTCATAGCGGATTTTTTCTATCAGGCATAGAGATCTGAGTAGCAACAATCTTCTTGATCCCTGATCAGTGGGAGATGAGGTTTCCTTACATTGGTCAGCTCATATTAACGCTGCTATGGAGACTGTCTCTAGGGACGATAAAAAGGAGACCTGATGAATAATTGAGTTAAATTAGCCTTGAGAGCAGCGGCACCTTTTATGTCCAGCTAATATTTTATAAAAGGTTTAAAGACCTCGATGCGATGCTTTAATTAATTTAGGCCACGACTAAAGAAAGCTGAAGAAGTCACTTTGTCACGACCGACAGCAAACTACTACAAAGTTTAGGCAAAGAACACCACTTTACTTTGTTTAGGGACTGTTTTTCACCCAGTTAGCAGACACATTTGGGTCAAATCTGGGCCCATGTCGGCACCCATGGCTCAATGATGGCCCAGATTAGGCGAAAAATTATCATCTATTACGGTAATTGTCAAAAAAAAGAAAAAAAAAAAAAGTTAAATAATCTTAGTTGATGTTTTACCTTTAGGTTCTTAAAATATTCTAAGTTAATAAGCGGCAAGATTCTTAAAAGCTTTAGCAAACTAATTTTCCAAGCTACTTTGTCTAAATTGGCATTTTTCCCTCCATTTCACCAGACTGGTGGACTTACTTATACATGGCCTCAGAGGGGATTTGCCCTGTTTGTATCCGGGGGCACAGCGGTTACACCTGAGGCCCGTCACTCCTTCTCGACATAGACATTGACCTGATGTCTGGTTACACCAGCGACCCACAGCCCCCAAAGGATGGCACTGGCACGCTGGAAAAGAAAATAACAAGATTCAACAGGTGATACGTTTGATTTAATTGACACCTATTGGTTAAAGCACTTTTTTGGACCTTAACTGGAGTTGGCAAACAAGCTAAATGAGCTTATTTTAACATGTCGTCGCCATAAGGGGAATTCCCGGTAGCTGCAGAAGCCATTTGGGAACCACTTGGGTGTCTACCATGTGGTTCTATTCATACTGCATTCTGGGTAAACTGGACTAAAGCTTTCCATGCAATGACATTTGATTGGTCTAGAGTCCTTGTGGTCTGTTTCTCCACATAACGATTGTCCATATGATTTTTCTTCTGCTTGTCTGGTGGTTTAAATTTATCGCACCGCTCTCAGTTTGTGTGGTTCAAATTTTTTGGGTTGCACACTGTGGATCCCACATAACGGTGCAGATGACAACATTTAGGTGACAATGGCATTTCCAGAGAAGAAGACGAGGTACAACACCAGCATTAACTTCAAAATCGTTCATCTGACACATGTATCTCAAGGGTTCAGCCCTTTTTGCCTCAGTTCTGTTCTCCACACACTTCCTGTGAAGAGATTTATCTGGAACTAAAACTAAAACTTTGTGTCCTGAAGCCAATATCAGCAGAAATAGTCAACCGAAATAATCAGGCCGTAAAACTGAACAATGAGCTGAAAGATTAAAGAGGATCTCTCATCATCTCTTAGTGGACACGTGGCTTAGTGGAGGCGTATATTTAAAAAAAGTATGTATAAAACTATTCATCACTGACAGGACCCAGGTTTAATCCTGACTGACAGCAGGCATCTGCCCTTAAAGTTTGTCCTTGAGTAGAACAAAGTATACACCCGGGATACCAGGGAGTCTTTTTTTGTAGCAATCATGATGGGCAAACGAAGACAAATTCCTCTGTTAGGACAATGAGAAAATATCTCATCACGGCACAGTCGCCTCGTTGCTCCTGGTGCTTTAGAGAAGATGAACGACCTTCGTCCAAATGAAGACAAATCCTCTGTCTTAATCAATTTACCTTCTCCAGCATCGGCCGTGGTGGTGTATAATGACTAATGCCTGAATTTAGCTGTGGCTTACGTAGCAAGATTTTTTTTTATCCACTAATGTTATCACAGGATAAGAGAAGATGGATGAAGAAGGGAAGCCGCACGTCAGCAGCCCTGGTCACACTTGAATAATGTTTACACATATCCTTACAATGATACCAAACAGCCTGCCTGGAGAAAATGAGTAATAACATCACCGCTGGGCCTCCGAATGGCTCCTCTGTGGAAACAGTGGAATCAGTGGAGTAAAGCTCAGATGTAACGCTGCATTTTGTGCATAAAAAATGATCAAATATGAGGATATTTGACCACAGCTGGTATTTTTTTTTCCTCATCCCTGCACGTGTAGCGGGCTCAAAGAGCCCGTTAACTTTGGATATATCAGGCTGGTGGTCAGGTCTCCGCATGAGCATGCCAGAGTGTGACAGTCGCTTGTGACCAGTCAAAGGTCAGGGGTCATGGCAGATGCCGACCGGTGGTAACGATGTACAGGTGTCAGCTCAGTGGGTGTTTTTTTTCCCTTTGGGAGCACTGCTAACAGGAATAGCTGTCCGCTCTCACAATGTAACTACCCCATAAACACGTCCGTGTGCTCGGACAGAGACGGATTGGCGATGTAAACACGCACAGCGACGCAGTCTGACTGTGAGGTTTAATTTTCTGAAAGGTACCCATCTTCCATGACCCATTTTTCCCCATCACACACACACACACACACACACACACACACACACACACACACACACACACAACTGGTTACTGACGTTGGCAGGCCTTGCGGTGGTTGAGCAGCTTGCTGTGGTCGCGGGTGTAGCCGTTCTGGCAGTACTGGCAGTGGCGTCCGGCCGTGTGGTGGCGACACTTCTGGCACACGCCTCCACTGCGCCGACCCGACTGCTGAAACACCTCCATGCTGAAGCGGCATTTGTTTGAGTGTTCGTTACACTCGCAGGCTGGAAAATAAAGAATTAAAGATGGAAAAAAAACTGTGATCCTTGGTAAAAATGTTTTTATGTCTTAACAATTAAAAGCTGATTTGTTGTCAGATTAAGTTAATACTGAGCATCTGGATGGGCCTCAGTCAGTGGTGCCTAAGGCAGATGTCTGGTTTGAACTATTTAAAAGACTTTAGCTTTCTGGATTAAAAAAGTCAGAGTGATGAGCTGTTTTCACACCTGAAATGTTCTATACGTTCGAATATAATATTCTAATAATGTTCGAATCGGTCTGACGAGACTGCAGAGCTCGCAGGGTAAAGTCTGTAGTACAAAGTATGCACGGTAACAAACTGAGGACAGGTAATTATGTCAGATTAGTGCTGCAAAACTGTAAGGCTCACAGTCATTTTACACAGAAACACGATTGAAAGTATCTTAAAACTGGAGTGATGACAAGGTTCTTGTGAGATGAACCAAAACTGAACTCATGAGATAAATTCATGGAAAATAATTCACCAAATTAAGACTATGGTATGAGATATGAGACCGGGACACGGACACCGGAGGTCAGAGGCTGATCTTCGTATGAAAGGGAACAACCCACCTATTGATCTATCTATCTGAAAGAAATTTAAAGGATTTTATTCTGCACTTATGGCCTTTATTGGAAAGTTTGATATTTTATTAAAATGGATTATAACTATATAATTATAATCATAACTCCTCAATAGTATATATATACTAGAAGATATATTTTCTTTATTAATATTAAACATCAGGATTAAAAGGATGCCCGTCTGCCTTTTGATTTTTGTGACTTGTTAGGTAGTTTATTTCTTTAAAGACTGCTCTAAGTTTTATATTTTAGTTAAAATAACTGGAACAAAGCTTGAATAAGCTATAAAAAGCAGGACTCACCAACGCAGGGGTTTGGGTGAGTGGGTGTAGCTCGATGCCACGGCCTGTCAAAATAGAAATCCTCACACACGTCACAGTCTGGCCCTGCCGTGTGATGCTCACACACACACACTGCGCGGCCGGTGTCGTCGCGGCGACACCTGGAGGCGTGTCCGTTACATTTGCACCTTCCTCCGACCTGCAGGTCAGAGATGGCCAGAGGAGTTCGAACAGGGGAGCTCAAAGCGGAGGGCTGCTCCACCTGCAGATTCCTGACGCTTTGTCTTGTGTTGAGGTTATTGTTCCTCCTCTTCCTCAGCTCCCGCCCTTTGTTGCCCCTGCCCCGACCTTCAACTGTCCAATTACAACCTCTGTTGGGGCAGGGCGGCCAGTGACTGCTGTCCTTCTTGCGACCGTGCCCTCTGCCTTTCCCGCCTTTCTTTGGCAAAACAAGTGAGTCTATGGTGAGCCTGTCTTCCCCTTCCTTGCTGGTCACGTTGTGCCCTTCTTCATCTTGCCCCGACCCTTTTCGATGACCCTTTCTACCCTGCTTCTCCTCTTTGCTCCTCCCTCTTATTTCTGAGTTTTTTGTCTCCCTGTCAAAAAATGCCAGCGTGTTATCTCTGCTCGATTTGTCCGCCTGACCCCCAGCCTGGCCATTGTCGTCCGACCTCCATTTCAGAGCGCCCGTCCTTCTGGCGTCACGAGCACCATCCAGCACCGTCTCTCTTTCTTCTTCTGTGTTTTTCTTTTCAAAGTTGCCCACCCTGACGTCTCTCGTCACCTGGTGGAAGATCACACGGATGTCCGTGGCCGTCACCCAGTCCTGGAGGGTGGGGCTGTAGTCAAAATCGGGGGAGGATGGTCGTCCATCCAGGGTGGAGAAGGCCAGCACCACGCCGCCCCGCTGCCTCTGCAGGGGGCGAGGATCTGAGCAGAGGGGCTCCGTCTCCTGGTGCCTTGTTTGGGCGATGGTGTGGGAGGGCTGCTTGAAATACCCGACGCAGTCGCTGGAGTAGTGCTGCATCGGCCTCCAGGTGCGTCCGTGGTCCATCGATTTAAAGATGGAGATGGCGATGGGGTCTGATGGCCCCCCTTGGTTGCAGAACTGCAAACTTATGTAGGTTATCTCAAAGCGGCGTCCCAGCGGTAAGGTGAGGACCCAGTCCCCGGTGTCAGGACCCGTGTGAGCAGTCCAGCAGGTGAGGTTGTGGGGGTTATGGAGGTCAGTCAAGGTGGCGATGTTGCCATCAGAATCGCGCCCATGTAGCGAGTGGCTAGCGTTGACGGGGACCCCGTAGGCGGCGTTGATGAACTCCGACAGGCAGTGTCGAGGACGGCCATCTGGGTAGTAGCAGGGCTCGTGGGGCGAAGTCCAGCTCAACGGGGTGTGGGAGAAGGAAGAGGAGATGGGGGATGGAGGCACAAAAAGGAGGAAGAGTCGGAGGAGAACAGGAAAGAGAGCGGTGGACAGGGGAGGGGAAAAAGACAGGAACATCATGTCATCGAGCCTGTGGGGGAAGAGAAAAGATCCATTTTTAAGAGAAATCCACGAACGTTGTGTCATAACAGAAAAAAACACAAACTGACTGATTTATGCGTCTGAAGCAGAACAAAACCTAAGATGGACCACCTGTGCCTTTATTGAAAACACATGATACCAGCGAACGGCATCACTTCAGCTGCACCTTACTGGCTTCCAGTAGATGCCAGTAAAGACCTCATCCCATAAAAATGTAACTCCGATCTTCACAGTGGTGTCGTCCACTGGTCTGAACCTACACTCGTGACAACCTTTAAGAACGAATCCATCTTAAAACTCCCCTCAAACCCCAGAAAGAGATGATGAGTGAGGGTGAAGAGGGGCACGCACCCAGCAGGTCTGTCTGTTATGACAAAAAACATGCCCGACAGCTGGAGCTAAACCCTGCGCTGGACCACATCCATCACTTTTATTGCTCTCCTCTCAAATCGTTTTACCGTTGGTCGGGGCTGCAGGCCTGCGAGGGGCCTACGCATGAGCAGTGTGTCATGGTGCAGAATGGAGGACATGAGAAAATGGAGAGAAAGGGAAGACTGGAGGGAGGAAGAAGAAAAGGAGATTAGTTTGTGGTATGGTTTGGAAAGATTTATAGATTGAAATGCGAGTTTGACTTGAGCCCCTACTTTGTTACTTCCGCGGTGAGGACAAACTCCGACTTGTGTAGCCCCGGAGTGTGAACAAATCCTTCCCGTTATGTACAACTGGTGACGAGTGTAAATTATTCCTCTGTCAAAATGTGATGGCGGAGGGTGTTCGTTTTGGTATGTGGACAAAAAAAAAAGAAAGAACAATGCATCTATTTTCTCTTGAACTGGTGATTTACGGTTTTCTTTGCCGCTCACTCAAAGCCCAGAAGCAAATTTGCCAACAACTTCTTCTTTTACTGTTTCTTACGGTGATGTTTCAACACCCTCTGCTTCACCTTTAGGGACGTCTGCTTTTCCTGCGTATCATTTTCCCACCGATAACCACCTTCCTCGTGCGTTTCCAAACGACTTTCCCTCCGTCTATCACCTGCCACCTTCATTCTGCTCTGGGAATATTCTTAACTGCTGTGAGATTGATGATGTCCTAACAAGCGTTTGACACTGACAGCAAAGTCAGCAGGGCTGCATAAACCAAACTCGTAGGAGAGGATGGGGCTGAGCGCCTCTCCGGCCGCGTCATCCCGCTCAATTAGCCGACAACCGAAATATGAGGCTTCCCTTCGGGACCACACAGCTCCGGCCGTGGCACTCCCTCTGCTGCATCTGAGGAACGTCTCTGCTCCTGACCTCCAGAAAAAGCCACGGCGGGCTAGAAAGGTGAATAAGCCTAAACTAGTTGAGGACAAAGGAAGAGGCGGAGGCCTATTGTGCGGCCGTGTTTTGTGATGTTGCTACAGGAAACGCTACAAGAGCAGTGATGAGTGGTCTGACTGTGACCCTGGTTCCACTGAGCCACATTCCTGGGGTCCAGGATGCCTCAGCGAGCCATTCCTGGCATGTTGAGACATGCCCCACGGGAACCTGAACGCACCGATAAGAAGGAGGACTTATAAGTTGATGGGTGATTAATTAGTTCTCAGGTTTCATTTGGTGTCGATATCCTGGTCGCATAAAAAGCAAAATCAGCACCAAAGGGATTAAAAGCAGGGGAAAGGTCGCAAGTGGCGAAGTGTGGAGATTTTACTGAAAACTTCATTCCGGACGGGGAATTTCAGCGAGTGTAGGCAGGTGGGGGCTCTGGGTTGGGTGGGTGAGAACACACAAGGCAGGAGGAGAAAGGGGGGAGGTTGTTTAACATTCCCATGACATGCACTTGCTCCTGTCTTTGTCACATTACACGACTAATTAAACATTGGCCCATTACAAGCTCTATGATAAATGGATGCATCTGAGAGAGGCCCCCTGAGGTTCTTTAATTCAGATCCAGACTCTGCTCCCCTGAAACCAGATCATCCGTCTGGCACCGCCAACCCAACCCACCGGATCTGGTTTCGATGGTTTTTAATCGGCCTCTTTCCATAAATTCACACGGCGCGTCGGAAGCACATGTCGAGGATGAGCAGCATTCCCCCGTTAAAGTGTCTTTTGATGGGAACAGTTTTCTGTTGATGCACACTGGGTGTCGACCCATTTTTATTATCCCCGGCGGTGCCAAACTAACGTCCACAAATCCCCTGCAGCCATCTAAACCACGAATGCGCGGTTATGTGCAGGAACTCCGTGTGTAACCGGGGACGTTTTGAAACAACTTGGCAAGTAATCCGTCTTTCAAAAAACTTAAACAGCCAAATAGTGGTATGATGAGATCAACAACGTCTCCGGCGGGTGATCTTTAGAAGCAGCTATGCTTGGCCGGCGAGGGGCTGGAAAAATACTTGCTGACAACCTGAGGGCATGTTTACAGCATAGCCGAACAGATGAGAGCGCCGCTCGTGTTCGTGCTCTGCAGTCCTCGTTTATTTCCAAATGAGAGTCTCTTATTCTTCGTTAGCACCAAACAGAAAGCACTTTATGATGCACACACTTTGTTTTTCTTTGTCCTGTGATAGTTAATCAAAATGGAAGCAATTTTTTTTATTTTTTTTGGTTGGTTTTAAATCGACAAACTTAAATAAAAAATTTACTTTTTAGAAATATGAATCCACTGCAGGACAGTGCAATGCAGAGTAATGCTGTATTTTCTTTGGGAGATGTGAACGTATAAGCTGCAGTCATTGGTGATCGTGTTTTTTGGTTTGTGTCTGTTTCTGTAATCCACACACGTTTGTCTTGAATGACTGAAAAAGGAAGTGCAGATTAACTCTTTTTTTCTGAAGCAGCAAACCTTTCTTTTGCGATTTTGGCAGGAGATGGACGCGTCCCGTCCCTTTGAGTAAAGCTTGATGTTTGCTTCTCCCTCCTGCTACCTGTTAAGCCGCTCTGACCTGTTCACACTTCAGAGCTGCGGGCCTGTCATGGCTCCGGAGCAGTTCTGCTCAGCAGATGAGCTGGATTTGGCCTTTCTCACACATTTTAACATTCCTCGTCATGGGCAGCAGCTCTGGCGGGCCAGGCGGAGGCAAAAATGTCGAACTCAAGCTGCCCTACGACTTTGTGATGAGTTGAAAAAAAATACTCGTGTTGTGTAATTAAACACAAAGCGGCGCCGTTTGATAAGGCTGAACGGGTTCTGCATTGCAGCTCTGCAAGACACGAAGCCTTTAAATAAATACGATCAATTATATGAGCCCTCTGTCACACCCTGCGTGTTTGAAGCTGCACCAAAGCACCTGCTGGCGCATGTTACCAAACTGACACCTTTGTTAATTTGCAATTGTCCTCAGCGCCTTCAGAAATACAACACTGGACTCTGGGTGAGAAAAGGACGGCCATGCATGCGGTCTGTATTCCCAAGCGGCATTCCTGCCCGCTCAGTCGAAGCCCATGTGTGTGTTATTCCACACGGAGCAGATTCCTGGAGCTCTTTTTTAGGTGTAATAATCTAATTTTAGTGGGGCAGCCCGGGAGGTGGAAGCGACAGACAGCACAAAATGGATTATCGCTGCTTGTATCTTTAGCTAAAGGCCGCTGTCCTTCAAGTTTGCACCTCCAACAAACTGCCACTTGGTGCAGGGCCCCAAATGGGGCCAACCGGACCCCCACAGGCACTTGGAAGGTTACCTCTGACTCCGCACTGACCCGCGCTGGAGCCTCGCTTGCTTCATTTTTTAGAACAAAAAAACACATGTTACCCACTCGATATTTAAAGGCGAGTTACCTTGCAAAACTCCCCCTTTACAGCCTCATACCAGTTGGCAAGAGGCTCCGCTCCGCTCAGCTCCAGCTCCACATGATGATATTGAAAAACAGATGGAAATTAAATCATTGTGATTCCAAGCTGAAGCCAAGCCAAAGACAACCGAGGGCATGGTGGTGGGAAAAAAATAAAAGAAGAAAGGAGAGGGAGGGGTGGGGGGCAGAAAGCCTCTGGTTGCAATTGTGTGTCAATTAAATCCGCCATACTGCAGGTTGATAATTAGAATCAGGCGGTAAAACAAACAGAAAACACCGCAGGCCTGAGTCTGATATGAGCAACAGAACTAATGAAAAACACCCATTACTTATGTCAGCTAATTTATTATCAAGAAAATATCTTTTAAAAAGGGATTATAGAAAGTAAACAGGCTGTGCAGCTTGTTTTTATTAAGTTTCACAACAGCTTTCAGACCCAGGTTGTAAAATTTACGTCCCTGTATTGCAACAATAAAAAACAATCGCCTGTGTGACTGTTAAAAAGGCGTTTTTTTTTTGTTTTGTTTTTCTTTTGCTCTCGGATACAAGAGCTGCAGAGGGGGGAAGAAATGAGGAACAAACCGACCTTAAAAAGACAAGCAGCCCGCGGTCACACGCAGCCTGCTGAAGCCGCATTTATAGGCAGAAACTCTCGGTTCGTTGAACACAAATATTTATCATATTTAGTGGGATTACTTTGGCAGGAGCTGAGAGTGAAACCCGGAGTGTAATTGCGTCAGTTCTGCACAGCTAATTGCACTTGTTGAGTAGAAATTGGCTGCAGTCAATTAGTTTTATCTCCCAGAGAAGAGGAATAATATTTACACAGTTAGGCTATCGGACTGATCAAACAACCTAATTCACATGTTTAATGTGGGTCATTAAGCCGGCATGTGTTGGTATTTTGGATTAATTCTGGGCTGCAAATAAAGCGCGGGCCAAATAATAATAATTGAAAGGTTTTATTTTATTTTCTTATCCAAAGCTGAAGGGTATAATGACCAAAAAACAACAAGCTTAATATTTTAGAAATAGCTGCAGCCATGAGAATGATAAATAAAAAAATAAAAAAGCTGTCCAATGTCATAGAGACAATTAAGTTATTTTACAAAAAAGAAATGTAATTTCAGGTTTTTCAGGGATTAAAATGTCTAATTCACAAGAAAAATAATTCATTAAACTTATTCAGGTTTATCTATCAGAATAAAACGTTAAATTAAAGAATAATTTACTGATAATAAAACCTGGATTTTTTTAAGGATAAACTAAGCCGCGACGTCTATCAAGAAAAATCTGGCTGCATTTGTCCGTTTGATGAATTAATTTGTATTAAAAGTCCCGCAACGTGTTGATAGATATCCCTAAAACCAAACCTTACTGTATCGGCCACATTTTGCGCACAATTTTCAGCCTAATTTCTGCCTCCTAAACTTCCAAAACACGCTCCGCCGAATGGCTCGCTTCTCCACTTCAGCAGGGATGCAAAAACCTCGCCAAACAAGTCAGCCATCACAGCAGGGAAAGGATGTGAAAAGTGGCGTCAGGGGCTCACCATGTGCGTCCCAGCGAGTCTCCTTCTCCCGCAGCCCCCGCGGTGCCTCCGGATCATCAAGAGCAGCGCAGCAAGTGTCCGCACATCCAGCTCGGAGCAGAAGACACACACCGAGAGGGCGCAACACACCGGGTGCTGCTCCAGGAGGAAGAGGGGGAGGAGGAGGAGGAGGAGGGGGTGGGGGGTTGCAAATTAACGGGGATCAGCTGGGAGGTGTCTCTTCCAACAGCAACCGAGCAGAACCAAGAGCTCCCACCTCAAACCGGTGCACACAGCAGAGTTCATCTTAATTCAGGCTGAAACGGAGACCGACAGACTCGCTTAGAGTTCAGTATTACTTAGGATTTCAGGTTTGAAATGTCTGGATAAGGTTTTGCATGTAGTCTAAAGTTGCTAACTTACCCTTTGGCAGCTTTTTTCCTCACCTGAGCTTTGCCTTAAAGCTCCTGTTCAACTGATGATGGAATAACAAAGAAAAACATTTTATTACAGTTTGCAGTGGAGACAATAAGCGTCTTTTTTTTCTAGAATTTTCTTCCTTTCTCAATTTGCATGAACTGGATAAATATTTTCACTGTAGTTCTAATTTTTACTAAACCAAATGTACTTTAATACAGGCAACGTGCATTTTATCTAACATTTATCCTACTGTTAAACACCTATCTGTCAGACAAAAGTTAGACCTTTTTAATACATATGAAACCAGCATGTGAAATGGTTCAAACTGGCTCCACTGTGCCGAACATTAACATAATGTTTCATTTTAATTTTAACCTGAAAATGCCCTCTCCACACAGCCTACATTTAAGGCTCAGATGCATTTTCCTGATGATAGGTTTAATGCAAATTTACTCAGTATGCATGGTAAAAAAAAAAATCCTCCTTCTCAAGACAAACCAGCTGATCTGCATCCCAACCAACAGTTTTCCCCAAGTTTAAAAGAAAACTAGCATTTTAAGACCCGGTTCAGTATTTCATGGCTTGTTGAGGACTTCAGGTTTATTACCACTGGCGGGCAAACTCAAAACATAGAGGAAACGCAGTTGCTGCAGTCTTATCTTGCACTGACCGGGCGAAGGTCTCACCCTCCGGTTTGCTCCAATTATCCCTCAGTGGAATTAAGGGTGGAAGTTAATTGGTTGGAGTGGATGGTTCTCAGATGTGAAGCAAAACTGATACAGATGGAAATATAAGAAGAGGAATTGAGGCGGTAGGAGGAAGGGAAGACGCTTGATTGGAGAGGAGGAAACTTTCCCAGAGAAGGACATAAAACTGATTGATGGCTTCCCTCGAGGAATGTTTCCCCAGGTGTGCTTTGTGTGTATGTCTGCGCAGTTGCTTTGCACTTAAGAAATGCTATCCTTGGATGCAGGACAAGTGCAATAAAGTAAATTGAGGGGAGAAATAGCACGTTTATGCGTCAATAATGCACTTTGGCAACATAAATGCAGAGACACGAGAGATTTCCATGGGCCGGGGTGGAGGTGGAGGCAAATTGGTACCATTTAATGAAGAATTTAAGAAACACAAATGCTAATTGGTAACAGAAAACATCCCCAAAATGATAGAAGAGAGTATTTCACAACTTCATCAAACTCTTCAGGTGGTCCTTGACAGGTGCTCAGTGCTGCCAAACTTTTCACCCTCCGGCTATTGCAGTGTTCTAGGAGACCGAAGTGGCAATAAACAAAATACCAGCGTGGCGTAATCATAAAAGTCAGCATGACTGAATGGGATTTCACAATACATGGCATGACTGTTTTACAGATGAGCTTTGCCTAAATATCTAAAGCACTACAGTATGGTATTGTGGCTCGGTTTGATTATATACTGTAGATGTGAAGCTGAAAAGACCAAATGTGGTGCTATATACTCTGAAAAGTGAATTTAACAAATGTGAAAGGACAATTATCACCATGAGGCTGAGAGCTAGGAGGAAAAAAGAGCATCTACACAACTTATCAACTTATACGCTGGTTTCATGTAAATCTGCGGAAAATCAACAAAGATTCCAAATAAAACGTTTTATCTAGATTAAATGAAAATGGAAGAATTCAACTCCTACAAGATACAAAATGTGTTGCAACTTTTTCCAGCAGAGTAAGGGAAAAGTTAAAAGAATGGGTGTACCTCAGGGCCGGGTGTTAGGGCCCCTAAAGTTTAGCTTGAATAAACTAAATGAATAAATCTTAACAGATCAATTCAAGTTGAATGTTATCAAACAATATGATTAATCTTTTTTTCGTACATGCCAGTTTAAACCACAAAGTCTTTTATCCTAAAACTAGTCATTTTCAAAACTTTCTTGCTTATCTATAAGTTCCACAAATTACTTTGAGACTGTGTACCAACCATGTATGCATAAAGCAGAAAACATCCAAGAAGACAAATAAATAAATTAGGTTTTTTTGCAGATTCATAAACTGCCACGGCATGTTTGGAAAGTGTTGCATCTCATGTCTACATCAGCCAATTGGTCCTCATGATAAGAGCAGGCATGATAACAGCTCATGATAGGAAGCAGATGGATTTTAACTTGGAATGAAAAGAACAGGGGCATTTATTGGTATCAGTATGTGACTGTACAAGATATTTTGCATCTGTAATTAAGAACAAATGGATGCATCATGGCAAACAGATTGCAGATTGTCGCTGTAAATGTACCCCAGGTGTTTCTGTACGTTACATTTTACCCTCACATGAGATTTTGAGCCACTACCATTTATATCTCCTGATATTTGTATCCTAACGAACCTTAAAGTTGTGAATATAAAGCTGAAGTAGCATCATAATTATAGGACTGATGGTAAAAAGTAATGTAAAGAAACAAATGCAATACATATCTGTCAGCACAACAGCGTCTTCTGGAAGTAAAACTTAAGCAAAGAGAATAAAACATTAATATAACTCATTCATTTGTTCCAGGAACACACAGTATCTCCTTTCAGGTAATTTTTTGTTTTAATATAACAAGGGAGATGTCTTAAAAAAACATACACTCATAGTTGTGGCTGAATGCTTTGGCAACAAAACATAGTTGGCACAAAGAGCAGAGTGGAAAATTATCCTTGTTGCCATGAATCCAAATGCAGTGTTTTTGTTTTTCCAGAGATCCCTCACTTCATGTCTGGAACAACTGCTGACAGGTGGTGATGTGGAGCAGATTGTTTCTCTGCAGAGAAGTAAAACTAAACAATAAAATGCAAGTTAACCTGCAGAGTTCAGCGATCAATGCACAAGAGACTAGATTAAAATGTGCACGGGATTTAGCTTCAGCATATGATGACATAACAGTATTATCCTCAGGAAGTCCAGACTTTCTTCAGGTGAAGTATTTATCACTGTGGGGCGTCCTGGTGGGCCCGAGATGCTGACCGAGCTCTGTGCATGTCAAAGCCCTCACTGGCTCATCCCTTATTTCCTGTCACATCTTGTTTATCCTTTTTCTAATAAAGACACTGCTGCTAGATAAATGGCTGTTTCAGGATAAAATGAAGCTTTGGCAAGAAGTTTTCAAGGCTTAATCTTCTGTTAGTACACAATGTAAAGACAGGAAGAAAAGAGAGAGCTTTGTCAAATGAAAGTTTAACGGGTAACTTAAACTAATAGTAGAGTATTTGGCAAAGTTTTTGCTCTTTGGTTCTCCCTTCAGTTGTGGGATGTAACACCAATATGAATAGTACTTCCTACTTCTTATATTCCAAACAAACTGCACGACACCCAACGTAGACAGCCCTTTCTTAATGTATTATGCTAGTCACCCAATCGCCTCAGATACCTGTCACTCCTGCTGTTGTAATTTTAGCGACAAAAGCTGTTTACGGTCCCAGCTAATTAGCCAAAACAATGTTAGCATAGCTTGCTAATGAGCTAGCTTTAATGTTAGCAATATCCATCTTGCTTTTTGAAAGATATTATAGAATTTTTTGGAATATTTTTGTTTTGAGATAGCTTCACTTCTTATGTCAATAATGAGAACATTAACTGCTGTGAAAAGAACATTTTTCAGCTCGGAACTCAAGTAAGCTGCTGTAACTGATAGATAATCCTTCACTCAGCTGAATGTGAAGTGACTACTTATTGTTTAGTTCATCTCTTTTCAGTGTTTCTGCTTCCTACAGATGGAATCTTAAATTCAGACTGTGCAGTGCACTTCATATGGAGCCAATATAAACACAGCTATGGTCTTTTTAATGATACTGTTGGCTGCTAAATGAGCTGCAGTCCCGTTTCTGTGTCACAGTAAAAGGGCCAAATATTAGACTACTGAACAAAGGTCAGAGGCTACATCACTGCTCTCGTATGCAGTTACAAGTCACTTTTTTACAGTGTCTGGTTATCATTGGTTGTATCCGTAGCTGTCATTGGCAGGGATGTAGCCTCCTGCTACCCTCTGCCAAGTGCTCAGTAGTCTTAATTTGGCCATTTTACTGCACCAAAGTTAAAGATCGTCATTTGGACTGAGGACAATGGCAGATATTGATTGTTTCTGTGCTTTATTTTCCTTTTAATCCTCAAGGAAACAATGAAATATGCATTATAAAAAAAGCAACAGAACAGTTTTTAACTATTTGAGCCCAAATTCCTTCATACAAATGTATCCAAAAACCTTTTAACATAAAAAGATTATTTGCATGTCATTTTTAGACCAATTGCAGTCATCAAGCCGACTATCAGCCAGTACTGATGTTAGGCAGATACATCGGTGTAGCTACTAACTCTCATGTTGTTGATGGATGAAGAAACTAAAGACAAACCATGTTAAAGGTTAACTATAAACTATTGTTGAGTCAACAGACTTTGCTTGACTCCGTAGCTTTTGCTACGAATCATCTGCCCTGCTGATGTTAAAGGGGAACTCCGGGGCATTTGAAGCGCAATCCCATTGCTAGAGGTTGTCAAATAGTGATAGTAGGACACAGAGAGGTGCAAATCTGCGCTCCCTGTGTGGAGATTGCGCTGTTCGCGCAGCCTGTCATGCGAGGCTAATACGTGGTGGCTAAAGGGCAAGAGCTAACCCTTCCACGTAAAACAACAACTTATACACTGCAGAAACGTCACACCACTTTATAAACCATCCGACAATAAAGTCACAAGCCTTACCATCAAAACCATATGCATGGTTCTCACATTACTGGCATGGGGACGTTACAAAACAACTTTATAAACAGCATGTAACTCACCGGCTGGTTGTAGGCTCGCGCATGTGAAAGCCCAAAAGAGTCAATGGACGATAATCCCATATACAAAACAATTAATCTTCTCTAGAAAAACTGCGTTCAAGTATTTAAAACATTACAACAATACATGCCCAGTAATATTGTTGTAATGTTTTAAATACTTGAACGCAGTTTTTCTGATGGTAAGGCTTGTGACTTTATTGTCGGATGGTTTATAAAGTGGTGTGATGTTTCTGCAGTGTGCAAGTTGTTGGTTTACGTGGAAGGGTTAGCACTTGCCCCTTAGCCACCACGTATTAGCCTCGCATGACAGGCTGCGCAAACAGCGCGATCTCCACACAGGGAGCGCAGATACGCACCTCTCTGTGTCCTACTATCAGTATTTGACAACCTCTAGCAATGGGATTGCGCTTCAAATGCCCCGGAGTTCCCCTTTAAGCCTGTTTTCCTCTGAAAGTCTGTCATAATTATAGTTGCCATAACAGAGTCCATTTCTAAACTACTGTCAGCTCTCGTACTGTCGGTGCTGTTCAACAGCAGAAGGGAGGCGTTCAACAGTGAGCCTGAATGCCTCCCTTTCTCATATATAACACTTTTAAAAATGGAAGCTATTTTCAATTTTACTTGCACCGAGAAGCCAACATTCTGTATATTCTTGACATGGTTTCTTTGAAGAGATTTCTGAGATGAAGCCATATGCAACACATTTCAGATGAGTGATTCAGAGGAGTAAGTCTTGTTATGAAAAGAATAAACACCTTTCAATCCTCTAAGTGCTCTCACAGCCATTACACAGCGCTTCACACTGGATAATATGACTTCTCTCGTCACCTGGAGCAAGTGGCACGGCGATGACAGCGTCCTAATAGAGTAATCAGGCTGTACAGATTGGTTTTGGGTAATTATTCTCTGATGCCCAGCGGAAAAGGTTTTAAACAAGAACGCATCACCAGCAGCTGCGTTAAGCCGTGAGCGAAAACAAAATTGATTCCTACATATCCGTCCGCATTTGTATCATTACATCACTACATCTGGAAATCGTTTATCCATTAACTGTTAGATAAGGATCCGGTTGTGTAAATATCCAATATCTTAACAGGTTACATCACGCCAGTGCATCAAGTTTCAAAAGCAAATAAACCAAAAGGAGCTTGAAATTCATGTAACAAAGCCTTCGTCTGCCCCCCTTTTTCTTTTCTTGTCTTTATTAAATTCACGTTCCTCATTACAGAGACAAGTGATCTTCATGGTTGTCAGCATGTTCTGGCAGAAATACGAGTGGACCCAAAATGGTTTTCCTGTGCAGCTCTGCAAGAATACAACATCTGAGTTAATAACCTGATGATCATATCCCAAACTGCAAGTTTTACATTTTCAGAACTGAATACAACACAAGTTACACCATGTTGTGCGGGCCCTCCATTACTCCTCTGCACCCTCTCGTGGCCGAACTCGTCACCACCAACGTGGGCCATCTCTGCGGCGCTGTCGCAGCTCTCACACACATGATGGTCACCATCCACCGACCTCCACCTGACGGGAAATAAATAACGCTTACACGTACAGTATATTGGAGAATAAATTCAGCTTGACCTTCCAAACACCGACCTCCCACTTATAAAAGAGCAGGCCTTTTTCTCTGGGTTCCCCCTTGAAACAGGCACAGCTTCCAGGTGACACGTGACGTAGATCTGCAGGAGAAAATAAGAAGCGGGCTCAGGCATTTGTGTTCCTTGCAGAAACGAAGAGGAGAAAGTGGCAGATTTGGCACCGACATTGTGTCTGTGGTCCTGATGGAAGAGGAAAGGCTCCAGCTGAATCTGGAGGAGTTTGTTCCGGACTCGGGGCAGGAAACGCGAGCTGGAGCCGCTCAACTGGGAGTCCGTAAAACATCTGCAAAAAGCAGGCAAATCCTTATCAGATTCAACTTCGGTACACAGCTTTTATTAGCATGTGAAAACAATGGGACACGGGAACTGGATGGATTTATGACAGCAGGAAGTGGTCTTCATTTGGAAGATAAAGTGGAGGAACTACTGTGGACACCACTGGAAAAAATGCCCCTCAAAAAAATAAGTCAAGATTTCTTGAAATAAGATGTGACATTTAGGACTTTTGAGATAAAAGTGATCTTGAAATCAGCTTAAAAACATCTTCAAATGTCAAAAAGGCTTGTTTCATATGTGACTCAAAACAATTTGTTTTCAAGACTTTTTCCTTTAACAAGATATTCCAGATGTATTGTCTTCAAACAAGTCCCAATATCTGGCTGAAGTAGTACTTGTTAGGCAGTTGTGTCTTATATTAAGTGTAATGAGATATTTGGACTAGAAATGAGAGAAATATACTTGGTAAGACTTTGATTTTTTTCAGTGTGTACAGATGCAGGACTCACCCCTGGTGGTCTATGAAGGGATATCTGGGGTCAGAGTCCACATCAGGGGTCAGGGTGGCCACACAGTCGCCTGCATACAGACGCAGAGGAGGATGATGATCATGGTCCACCGAGGCCTCCATGTTGACCATTTCACCCATGAAGTAAACGGTTGAGCTTCTCTCTCGACTCCAGTCGCCTGAAAGAGAAAAACACACGACACCTGAAAAAACAACCGTGTCTCTGGATATTTGAGCATGTAGTGGATCATTCAGGGAAAAGGCATTTATACTTCATTCAAAGCTTTCAGATTTTTCACAACACTGGGCTCCTGCTCAGCATTATTTGGGTTTTAACAAGATGAATCAGAAGCAGTTTTACGGTGATACTAAATAGTTTTTACACATCATGTTCATATAAAAAAAAAAAAAAAAAAAGTCTTATTTGCGTTAAAATGTGGCAGAAATACAGAAATCTCTTGGGTGTATTGTAAAACTGGAATATTGTTTTATTGGCTTAATGTAAGATTTTCTTTCAGCTCAAATAAAACAAGTTCATTTCCACAGCCGATTTCTACCGAACTTCAGCCTGGTTTACAAGTGTTCCCGTTTCATTTTTCCAGATACTGTGTCAGAATAACAGCCGTTTGTATTTGGTGAACCACGCTGAAACAAACCCACTCGTCATGAGCCTGAGGTGGAAATTGAGGTTGAGATGGGCCGACTGGACGGAGACGAGGGGATTCCAGGTCGGGCTCAGCGCGCCACTGCTCACCGTGTACCTCCTGTGGGTAGGAAGAGAGCTTTTTACAACCACAAATACCAAGAAACCACTTCCATCCCAGCTTTGTGCTCCAGAAATAAAGTTATGTTACTTCGTTAATGACACAGAAGAACAATTATTAGTTTTAAAGCTTCACTTGGTTCTGTATTAATGGATTAAATGTAATTAAATCATAGAAAAATGTGCACAGCACAGATAACATTTTAAAAACTATGCACATGTCAAAGTAAACAGCTTCTCGCACTGTGGAGGGAATACACACACAAACTATGTGCCAGCAGTTTCCTTTTTATTAGCTCAAGGAGAAAACTTTCAACGTTTCGACAGAAGTAAATTGGAGAGTTTCCCGTAATCCAATGAAATCAATAAAAACCACCCAACTCA
The DNA here is from genome assembly GCF_027942865.1 of Odontesthes bonariensis. Classification (NCBI taxonomy): domain Eukaryota; kingdom Metazoa; phylum Chordata; class Actinopteri; order Atheriniformes; family Atherinopsidae; genus Odontesthes; species Odontesthes bonariensis. The sequence continues at coordinate 10,455,020 of NC_134524.1, read as the reverse complement.
CTGAGCGACAGGTAATCTGACTGAACCCTGCGAGTGTTAAAGCTCCGTGGGTTTGTTCTAGTTGCTCAACTTAAACAGCAGAAACACTAAAACCAGAAGGAACAATCACTGATTACATGAAACAGGTTTTTAATGCTCCTTCTTCTTTCGTTGTCACCTTTAGGATTGATTTTTAACATTTGACTGCATCTTCTGTAACTTCTGACTGTTCTAATGTCAACACTGAGAATTAAAGACTGCATTTCTGCTGAAGTAGATTCAAGATTCAAAGTTTTATTTGTCACATGCATTGTTATACACGGTACAACATGCAGTGAAATGACCTTTGACCGCCGTCCACAAAATACAAAATATAAAATACAAAATATAAACTAGGTAGCAAAGTAACATTAATGGAAAGTTAAAGTAAAATTAAAAATTCCTAAATTAGAATAGTAGAATATCACATAAAATATATAAGCAAGATTACAGTACAAAATAAGATTAAAAATATATACATATAGAATAAAATAGAGTGCAAAATAAAGTAAAGTAAATATACGTATGTGCACAGGTTAAAGTCCGAGATATGTGCAAAAATGTGCAAAAAAATGCATTCCGGTTGTGTGTGTGAGTGAGGTGGTGGTAGTGAGGTTGTTGCCTGTGCACCTTTTATATTGACACAGCACAGGAATGGCAGCGCCCGTCTGAAACGTGTCACCATGCGATGATGGAGGAAAGAAGAGCAGCAGGTTGTTGTACAGCACAGCACTCTCTGTGAACTGAAGGACACACGAAGCACCGTCAGGCGTAACCACTAGGTGGCAGCATTAAGCAGCTGGGATCCAGGATCTGAGGCTCACCGACCATCACTTTGCTGCCGCACTCGGCCAGCGGAGCTCTGATGACGTACTCTCCGTCAGAAGACAGTCCGGCTGTGCAGCCGTCTCCTGCAGCGCTGGGGGGTCCAAGCCTCCATCGTGTGGGCTCCAAAGGAAGGCTGGGGTCAAACAAACTGGCTCTAATCTTAACCTCGATGCTGTCCTGGAGACATTTCACCACAAAGGTCTCAACCTGATCACTGTCAGCTGTGGTTCCGTTTCCTTCAGGATCCTCAAACTGAGAGTTTGATTCCATGTCAGAGTAAGACAGAAAGAGAGGTTTGGTTTGATAAGTGTGGCTCTTGACTGTCACTAAATTAGACAGGATACAAAGAGCAAAAAGCTTAGAAACGGAAACACGAGACATTGTTTTGGTCCTTTAACAGTTGTTTCTTCTGTTAAGGTTGGGCTGTGAGAGCCAGGAGGAGCACACCTGAGGCCAATCAGCCTTGATTAGAGACCAGCAGCATCACCGTAACACAGGTCTGTTTTCTTATTATCAGACATTTCCTTTAATTAAAAAAAAAAAAAGAGCAATCAACAATATGGTAAAAAAAAATGCACTTTATTCAACACATAAAAAACTGTACATATTGCAGTTTTGTGTAAAAAATACTGATAATATTGTCATAAAAAGAGCACAAGTCACAGGTAAAACTGAAGCTGTCCCATGAGATTTACAGACTCTGTACAGAGCTGTGAAAGCTGCAGAAGTTAAGCATCAAACTGTATAAAATGTCCTTCATTTAAAAGCTAAAATACATCAATGTAACTTTCTGCAGAGATGCATCAGGATCAAGTTCCAGGAACTCTGCAGAAAACATGTTTGAACACATACTTTCACTGATATGCAGCCACAATCTAAAGCTGAGGTGTAGTGTTGTCTTCTCTGCTTCTTTCCCTCAAAGTTCTCCACCATCGTGCGTCCTTCCCTCCTTTGTGCTCGCCGCCTCCTCTCCCTTGTTGCCTCCTCTCCACACCTCTCTCAGACATTCTGGGGGAGAAGAAAAACACACACTGATGGAGGCGGAGGGGGTCGAAGCAAAGAGAAGTTTGGGCTTCCTTCAGATTTCAGTGACTTTCAAATCAAATCAAATATATTTATATAGGACATTTCATGTACAAAACAATTCAAAGTGCTTCACATAAAATAAAAGCATTGCAGCGGGGAGTGGAAGAAGCATTAAAAAGACATAAAAGAATATGAAGAGAAACAAATAAAATAATATAAATAATCGTGCAGATTTCATGCATAGACACATGAGAACAGAAATGTTTTTAACCTGGATTTAAAAATGTCTCCATTTGGTGAAAGTTTAATCTCCACTGGCAGTTTGTTCCACTTGTTTGCAGCATAACAGCTAAATGCTGCTTCTCCATGTTTAGTCTGGACTCTGGAGTCCTTGAATCTAAGAGCTCTGCTGGCTTTATATTCTCTGAACATATCACAGATGTATTTTGGGCCTAAACCGTTCTGGGATTTGTAAACTTTACGTGCAACAAACCAGGACACGACATCTCAGCGTGTACACCTGAATCCTTTGTCTCTCGCAGCCTCATACCTCGCTCTGACGTCTGGAGGACGTGGTTCTCACACAGGAAGTTCTCCAGCCTCTGGTCCTGGTGGTGGAAGTACCAGTCCTCCACCACGTCCTCGTACAGCTCCAGCATCGTCTCACACTGAACACACGACACACACTCGTCTGAGACTTCAAATCAATGGACACTCCTATTCCTGGTTTTTAATAAATTCTTACGTTTTTGGGGAAAAACACTGAAAACTGGTTGTGTTTCAACATGTAAAACAGGTTCAGGCACACGTTTGCTCTCCTACACTGGAAAAAATCAAATTCTTACCAAGTATATTTGTCTCATTTCTAGTCCAAATATCTCATTACACTTAATATAAGACACAACTGCCTAGCAAGTACTATTTCAGCCAGATATAGGGACTTGTTTGAAGACAATACATCTTGAATATCTTGTTAAGTGAAAAAGTCTTGAAAACAAATTGTTTTGAGTCGCATATCATATGACATTTGAAGAGGTTTTTAAGCTAATTTCAAGATCACTTTTATCTCAAAAGTCCCAAATATCACATCTTATTTCAAGATATCTTGACAAGCCGATTTTCACTAATTCCATAGGCAGATTTTTTTGCTTATTTCAAGCAAAAGCGTCTTTTATTTGTTGTTTTTTTTTACTTATTTTTGGAGGGGCATTTTTTTCCAGTGTACCTGCTTTTTCATGGCTGACACCTCCACCGAGGGCTCGTCCCACAGCTCAAACGGCATGCCCAAGTCCACCTTAACTCCTTTGTGGACCAGATTCTTCAGAGTCGACATGGTCTGACTGGAACCCTGCAGTCACAGATATTCCAAAGGAGAAAATGAGACGCTGAACTCATTGAGTCGACTTACTGAGCGCCTGCTTGGGTTTAATTCCAGGCGGGGTAAATATCGGGCTTTTAAACGTGTTAAAAGCAGATATTTGATAAGAAGGACGCTTACCTTGGCATATCTGAGGCTTCCGGGTCTCTCAGCATGGACATTATACTGCAGGATGCCCTCACATATGTTGTCCACCGCCTCAGTCAGACGAGTTTCCCTGAATTCAAACACACACAGGTTTAAACAGTCCCAGCTGTGGGCTCCTACCAGAAGTTTAAGCAACGATGAGCATCCAGATGTTTTAACCAGAGCTCAGGTGAGCAGGTCACCTGACCCCAGACAAAAGTTCCTCAGGTCGTGTCCTGGGTTTTACTCAGAAAAGTACTCAGCCTACTACCTAATCAGTTTGTCTCGTGAGGGCAGAATCACTTACGAGGTGTTGTATTTGATCTTTCTTCTTCTCTTGCCTGAGTCCAACACTTCTCCAACCTCCAGGACTTCTTTGGAGCGGCCAGTTTTTTCCAGAGCTTCCTGCAGCTCCACGGTCAGAAACTTACACACTGAAAGAGCCCAAAGTACGACTTTAAGGCAAGGCAAGTTTATTTATACAGCACAATTCAACAACAAGGCGATTCAAAGTGCTTTACAGATACATTGAAACCATAGAAATAAAAAGCATGATTTAAATTTTAAACAAAAAAGAAAGAAATAAGAACAATAGATAAAATCAGATAAAATCAGTAGGTAAAATGTGAATAAGTTTTGAAACTCAAGCTTCAGATTTAAGGGCTTCTTTCTGTTTACGTTTAAAGAAAGGTTACACATGACACGCTGGGCGTTCAGATGGCACATACATCTGTAAACAAACAGCTGGAACCGAGCCGGGGTCACTTTAGTCGTCTTACCTTCGCAATTATTCGGCAGTCTTTCATCTTCGTCTGCTGACACGAAGCCGAAGACGCAACACAAAGCCAGGATCAAACATTTCATGGCGGCTGTTTGCTTTAAAACGTGCAAACTAACTCAAAGCAGCTGAACGTTTGGTAGTTTTCAGCCACATCGGCATTGCCGCTGCGCATGCGCACTGTTAGCAGAACAGACGCGACTAGTCGAAGGGTGATTCTCGATCAAAGAAGAGAAAAATGTCTCTTTTACTAAAGAATAATGAACAAAACAACAGCTAGACAGTCATAAGACGCAGACAACACGATACAGATGTTAATGTTTTATTAACATACCATAGTTAATTACACATACACTCAATACATTTTACACTGGACGACACAACTCATGAATATATGCAAAAACATAAAGGCACAGAGATAAAAACAGGATATAAAAGATAATAAAGATAATAAACAGATAATAAAAGTAAAATGAAAGTGTAGATAATAATTCATCAAAGCCAAACAGAAAGTAGGCTACTGATATAATTTAGATATTTTATGGTGCAGCTGATTCTGTCTCTGTTGTAGCAGAGGCTTTCTGCAGGTATGCTGCTGAAATATATTCTGTATTTTTGCTGAAATATATTCTGTATTTTTACAGAAAACTGCACATTTTAAACCCATGTTTTATAAAGGATGCATGTCCGTACATTTTGTGAAACCATGGCTATATATCCAAGAGGAAGAAATATGAAGAATGATTATTTATCTGTGCTAGGTTATGTTTTTGTTTGTTTTTTTACATAATTTTGCATATAAAACAAAATCCATATTTTTATGATCTGGAGTTTAAATCTACTAGCTGGTCGAAGGATACTTCTTTGAATTTTTTCTGCACGTGGCCACATAGATGCTCTGACTCAGATTAAAATAGGAATCTAAGAAAAGCACAATCTGTTTTTCTACAGTGTACGATGTAGGTTATTTTTAATGCTTTTGAGGCTATTTTATTCACACTTTTCTATATCAGCAACCTGTCAGTTTTCTTTGTAGCTTCCCCACTTTGTCCCTTGAGATATTACTTTAATAATCTCAGTCTGAAGTTAATTTGAAAAAAGGGATGTCCTAATTTAGAAACATTTCACTTCATCAGCACTGAGCTGTTGCTACAAACTGAGCACATAAGAGAGGGCGATAATTGGCGTGATATTCAGCAGTGAGGCAGTTAAATCGGAGGGTGCTTGCGTTTCGGTTTCTCAGGTGTCAGGGGTCTCAGGGGCAGCACATTTGACAGTGAGTCTGTGAGGAAGAAGAAGGAGAAAAAGAGAGGAGCAGCAGTCACAGGCCATGTTAAAATGAAGACAGAAAGGGAAGGATGTGAGACAGAAGAGCAGAAGAAGACAGTGATATACTCATGCATGGTCCTGCAGTTGAGCGGTCGGTGTTGTGGGATTAAGTGTCTGAAACCCAAGAGTAACGGCTGTAACTGTAGATTTCCCCGGTGTGAGGCTCTCCCTGGTTATAATCGTTTGTTATGTCACTCAGTGTAGTGACTGTCTGTCTATTGTCTGTGCGGAGGCAGATAAAGTTACACCGGCACACGCACTCACACACACCAACTTTAGAGGCTGTTACATAGACACACGCTGAGGTGATACACCGTCACAAGAGATGGTGTAAGGAGACCTGCGGCACTCGCATCATGCTCTGCTCTCAAGCTTCATTTTTGACATCCAGGTCCAGTGAAACAAAAGAGGACGCCGAGTTAGGAAGCCGGTGGAGATGCAACAAACACCCCTGACAGACTCAGAGGACAGAAGAAGAAAGAGGCGTCGTGGAGGCATTTAACAGCCGGTTCAAAGACGAGCTGACAAATGCTGCCTGTTTTCTTGTGACAGATTATGAGAGGAGGGCTCCTAAAAGGATTTCCTTAACCACTCCTTAACATCTGAAAAGAACAAGTGGACGAACCTCTGTTGTGACCAAAAGGTAAAAAGGTACATTATCCAACATAAGCTGATCTACAGTTGACATTTGATGATGTCATGTTCAGCTATACAAGTGTCTCATGCTTGTTTCCACATCAGTAATGCATACTTAATTATGATTTATTAATGAATGAAAATGGCTTAAAGACTGAGGTTTTCTGCAAACATGTCAACATGTTTGTCTTCCTGACAACCCGAGGGTAACCCTAACATATCAGCATATTTTGTGGGTTTATTTTGCTTGTTTATTACTCTATAAACTGTCAAAAAGTTGTCTCCAGCCGAGAAGTAAATTCCATCTAACGTTTTGGCTCCTTAAGCTACGTAAACCGACAACGAACTGTTTGTTGTTTGTGTAACTTCAACATTCATTGTCCCATATGGTACATTTGGCTTACAACTTTTATTAGTCTAATTATCCAGCAGCAAACTCATTATACAGCAACATAAAATCCTGGATCCAGATCTGGATTAAATTGACATTTGAGCTACAAAGCCGCCCGTGACCTTTTAAATAATCCTGCAACAAAGCAGACAAGCATGTAACCGTTTATTTGGTATTAAAATATAACTAAAAAGCAAAAGTAATGGGCAACAACAAGTTTTGAACAGGTGGGACCAATAAAAGCAGGCAGGGCGTATACTTAAAATGTTTTCAGCTCATTAAATGACAGTTATCCATGGTTATCACTCCAATAATATTGGTTGAAATTGCTCAAAAACACTGGTAGGTTTTATAGGGAGTTATCACAGCCACCGGACTTACATTGTTTTGTCAGGTCTTCGAGTGTCACTACGAGCTCAGACTGAAGCCTTTAAATGTGAAGAGAGGCCATCTAACACAGCTGAAATATTAACTCTCCCAAACTGTTTGGTTTCGTGGTTTATTTAGATTTCCATGTTTTTTTTCCTGTGTTTTTGGGATTCATTCTTTGTTTGTATTAGTCTATTCTTGATGTGACTTTTTGCTTCTAGTCTCTCTTTTATGCGGTCTTAGTCTGCTCTGGTCTCAGTTTAGTTTGGAGTTTTTAGTCATTTCCACGTCCTCACCAGTAGTTTTCCCCAGTTCGCCGGTTTGGTCCACAGCTCCTCTCACACCTGTTTGTTGTCAGTCTGTCGCAGCTGCAGTCACTCACTCAGTATATTTGCTCCTGTGATTGTTTCTGTTACTCTCAACATTGATCAGTTCTGCTCCCTGCTCGTCTGGTATTTCTCACCCACCTGCCCTACGGCCTGGTTTGTTCTGTTATTTAGTCTGTTGTTTTCCCAGTTTAGTTTATGGTTTCTAATGTTCTCATGCTGCAGGGATCTGACGCCATGTGGAAACCTCATGTGTCTCGCGTTGACAGAGACGGGTCCAAACGAAATGATGATTCTAGATGTCTTCTGGATCAGCCTCGCAACACTGTGCCCGTACACACATCAAGCCAGCGTTGTGGGAGCATCTCAGTGACGGCTGCATGGTTGGCTTGAGTGGCGTGTTCCACAATGCTGGCTTGATGTCTGTCACTGCTTCTCCTGCCGACTCAGAGGCGTACCAGCTGTGGATCGACTTTTAAACGTGCACATCTGTCCTGGCTTGAAAAGACATACGTGAAAGAGGCTATTGGAAAAACATTGACAAGCCACCGTCATGATGAGCATCAATGCGCAAATTAGAACAAGCAAACAAGGAAAACAGAAAGAAACGAGTCTCACACTGGACACCAACTCCTCCATCTGCACGATCCTGTGAGGAAACAGTAATAAGTGGCAAGACCTTCCAGAATCCAGGAAGGTTGAGGCAAATCAAAGGTTAAATCCTGCTCCATTTGGCACATTTTCACTGACTTTACTCTGTTTTATCAAAAATCAATTCAGTTCAATTTTATTTATATAGCGCCAAATTACAATAAATGTCATCACAAGGCTCTTCAAAGATACAGTCCAATACAAGCCAAGTATAATCAAATTCATTGTAATACAATTAAATCCAATTAATTAGATTCCAAATTAGTCCAGTTTATACATACAAAGCCGATTTTTAAAAAAAGTATCCTAACTAAGGAAACCAACAGATTGCAGAGAAACTTCTTTTCAATTTAATCTCTCGCCCTGAGCGTGCACGAGGCGACTGTGGAAAGAAAAAACTCCTTTTTAACAGGAAGAAACCTCCATCAGAACCGGAACCAGAAAGGGCGGCCGTCTGCTTCAACCAGCTGGGGGCTGAGAGGGAACAACAAGCACCATAACACCAGACAACAATAAATTCATACGTACATGGAGAGTAAAGAGAGCAGAGGTGCATCATGGGAGGTCCTCCAGCAGTCTGGACCTTTGTGGAAGTGAACCTACCTAAGTTATGACATCTCTAAAAGTGGCACTGATTATCATCGTTATTGGTCCAAGGAAATAAAAAAATGCAAAGAAGCATTTTTCCTTTGCTTTCTTCTCATTGTGGAAGTTAAAAAACAAACTAATCCAACATTATCAAACCAAACCTGAAACATTCGCAGATAACTGTAACTTCAACATTAAGTGTGTTAACTTCATGCGTCCCCCCCCGTCTCCCCCGTCCCCCCCGTCCCCCCCGTCTCCCCCTCCCCGGTTTGTGTGTCCCTCTGCTTTAATCTGATCCAAGAAAAAACAAAATCTCACTGATAATTGATCACGCTGACCTGTGAAGCATCTGCCAGCGGCAGCACCTGCACGGTGTGAGTTTTTCCTTTGCACAGCAAAGCCCCCCGTTTGACCCTGCCATGGTACACACACACGCCAGCTCACAAATATGCATGATGCTGACTCAGGGACCATGACTCAGGGTGTCATTACCTTACTGCTGTGTTAGTGCTGCCTCCTCAAACACACACTACTTCAACCAGGAGCCAGTGTGCCACCTTTTACAGAAAATCATTGTCCTCATGCAGTTTTTCTCAAACATTACAAACAATTCCCTGTATGCATTCTGATAAACAATGTAGGTTTAGTTTAGTTTCAACAGATGTATTTGAATAAAATCATTTCTACATGCGGCCTTACCTTGGCACAACATTAACTGTGTCTGAAAGCAAAACTGTCTCCCAGTGAAATGTTTTATTGCTTTGTTTTTTGTTTGGTTTACAGCTTTAGCTGTAAAACATTGTGATGTTCTCATTACCAGGCTGCAGTGATTTATATCGGACTTTTTTCTGGGCTACGAGAACACAAAGTACCAATACTTTATTCTGATTTTACATGTGCCTTAAGCCATTTAGCATACGCTTTTATCCAAAGTGACTAAAAGCTACTCCAGAGAAGTTTGTGAACCTTAAAACTATGACCATGACTTTGGTTTTTCTGGGCTTTTGATAGTGTCTTTGTGGCGTCTTCCACATGACAACAAATTCAGGAGTCAATAGTACATGAATTGAAATGCCCACGTGCTAAGTGCAGCATCCCACAACTGTAGAGGGAGCCAGAAAGCAAAATATTTACCAAATTATCGTGCGTTACTTTAATATTTAAGCCTCAGTTTCAAATCCATTTAGTGTCAGCTCAGTATGTGGTTAATAATCGGATATATTTCTAATATGAGTTTATGCAACAGTAAGTGAGGACGCCATGCGGCTTTGCTGATAAACCTACACTGCACTACTACCACAGAGTTAGCAATAGCGGCTAAAGCTAGCTAGCTTTTCTTGTCCCTCTCGCTCTTCTCCTTTTGTAGCTGGACAAATATTTGAAATCCTCTGAAGCTAAATGTCATCCACAAACTTGCTGTGATAGCTTCCATTTCATAATAACTCATGTCTCAATCTAATTTCAGAAGGGTCTCAAAAATATGATCTTTTCTGTCTGTTGTTGGTACAAAAACACACGCAAAAAACGGCATCAAGTGCACGTGCATGAGGCAGGTGCAACACTTGTTTAGATGCTGAATTATTATTTTTTTTTGACGAGCACTAATTTTTTTTAAGTGTGTCGATAGACGTCCATAGAATATGTTTGAACCTCTGATTATCATCATATTTACTTTTATTCTCAGTCATTATTTGAATATGTTTAGGCACCGAAACTTTCTGGTTAGGTTTAGGAAGTGACTGTGGCATAAACCACGTGTTAAAAAGATCAGGAGTGACAAGTCTTGACCCCAGAATATCAAGAGGAAACATAGACATCTCAAATGTTCTACTGTGTATTATATTTTGATGTAATATTGCCCCGTTAAAGCTCAGTTTTACAGCTACTAAATGTCAGGTAGTATTTATTACATTTGTCTGGTCCAAACATGTAATTTGGGAACCCTTTGATGGACTGGCAACCGCTCCAGGGTGTTCCCCACTTCTCTTTCTGTGACAGCTCTATTTATCTACTGTTTTAACAGAGCATGGCTCCACCTTCTAACATCCATCCAGTGATTTAGCTTATTCATTCATCTGTCTAATTTACCATTTTCTTTCCATCTCACCAGGCCCAACCAGAATGCTGGAACAAGTGACTGACTTCCAGGGCCAGAGCTTCCACAAGCTGAGGCGGGCCTGCCTGCGTCGCGGCGCCCTCTTCAAGGACCCTCTCTTCCCTGCCACAGACCAGTCCCTCTTTTACAAGAGGGCACCCCCGCCAGGACTGACGTGGAAGAGGCCATGGGTGAGTATGATGAAGAGTGAAAAGCTCCTAAAGTAACAGACTCTTCTGCTTTTCTTATAAATAAATAAATACCTAAAAGCAGTTCAAACAACTGCAAAGTTATAAATATGATGCCTCTCTTGTCTAATCTAAATTTAATAGGTGCCTCAACGTAATTAAGGCACTTTCTATAATTAGAGTGGCGTCAGGCAGTGAAACCTAACCCCTGAGGAAGTGAGTTGCTGATGGAGGACTATACTGGTGTGATCATGTGTGTGTGAGTGCGTACAGTTGGGCTTACAAAAAGCACCATCCGATGTAAATAGCCCAGGTGTTTTTAGCACAGTGTTGTGATGGGTGTAGTTGTCTTTACTTGTAGGTGTTAATTGCAGCTACGCCCAGCCATGTGGACTTAAATAAAAGCAGCGAAACCTGAGGTTTAGATTCAAGGTTAAATTTATTATTGTCCAGTGCAGATGGACAGAATACAGATCTGATGGAGGGCTTAAAAGGAAATTATTCAACTTTGCACAATTCAGAATGAATATATTATAGTAACAGTAGTTGTTTCAGATGTGATTGATTAATTATGCCCTATCTGACACATTTTACTGATGAAATTTGGCTTATTTCAGCACATGTAGTGATCAGAAATACCTGGTATTTCCCACCAGGATCAGGAGTTCAAGGAGTTTGTCCAGTCTGTGTGTAAGCTGCACTTAATGTAAAACCCAAATGGTGATTAGTCTGCTAATAGTCTGCAGGGCTGAAGAGAAGGGGTTAATAATATTGTGTTTCAAATGCTACACTCGGGTATTTTTAAATGTGTCTCAGCGGGGAGTTGAATGATGAAGTGACATCTGTCATCTAACTTACCTGATGAACACACACACACACACACACACACACACACACACACACACTCACTAAACTCACTTATTTCCAATCATAACTGTCCGGTTCACTCTCTAGGTGGCCTAATCTGCACTTGAACATAACATCATCCATCTTAGAGATGGTTGATATCTTTCCTCGAGTTACAGCTTAGGAGGTTATGACCTCCGAAAGTGTCTTTCTGCGTGTGTCTAAGTGCGTTAAGCACTTCTACAGTTACCTGACCCTGATATCAACCGGTCCACATGGACAGGATCTGCCCACTCAGCGGTGTTCTGACACTCTGAATCACCTCGCAGGCCTCATAAAACTATGTGATGATACTAACTGCTGCTGTCAGTAATGACACAGTTTGTTCCACATCACTGCGAGTGTTTTTAAAGCTGCAATAACGAATATTCGCATCAAATGTGGAGGTGTTTCTTGTAGAAATGAGCATGCTGGTATTTATCACCTAAGTCAGTTGTGATTCAGCTACTTCTGTATGTTTAAGCTGATTGTTTTGGTTTAAAGGCCGACGTGTTTTGGTTCTCTGATATCAGTGCCTGTTGGTTTCCGTCTGCGGCACTCTCAGCCCACGCAGAGTGAAGTATTTTAGGTATTCAACCAATGCAGATGGGCGTGTGTGAAGTCCCCCAAAAAACAGCAAGTAGCCGTGAGTGATGACGCCGCATGTAAGTGGAATGCTGATTGGTTGAAGCTAGGTTCAGTTAGTTTGAGTTGGAAGGGATGATGTCACAAAGCATGAAAAACAGTGATAGCTCAGATAAACGTTGTTCAATCTTAGTTATCCTTTATTATTAGCTATTATTAACAATAATGACACCAAGGAATAGCTGTCTGGAGCTTTGGCTGTTCCACATGTCACACAACATGCAGACAACAACCAACTTTATTTAGAAACCAAGCGCTGCACAGAACAGAATATTAAAAACTAAAGCAGATAAAAAACATCACACATATTTAACACAATAAGACCAATTAAAACAGTTAAGATCAAACAAAGAAGCAAAGTCTCGCTGAGGTTGGAAAGTAAAGCAGAGCAGAACATGGTTGGACCCTCAGAAACAGCAGGCAGATCTTCAGTCTCAGAGTGTTGCTTCATGTCTGCTTAAAGCTTAAAAAGTCACACAGAGTGACAGCAGCCTGATGTCGTTTGAACCGTTTATTGTCTCTAAATAACAAAATATCACATCAACTAATTCGAGTTTAATGTGTTTTTTTTCTGTTGAACTTGGTCTCTCTTTTTCTGTTGATGCTACTTTAGGAAATCTGTAAGGACCCTCGTCTGTTCGTGGACGGCATCAGCACCCGTGACTTGCACCAAGGCAGTCTGGGTAACTGCTGGATGGTGGCAGCTATTTCCTGCCTAGCGTCTGAGCCATCGCTGTGGAAGAAGGTTGTGTCTGTCATCCTTTTAAATCCCCCATTTCTGTACTCCCCACTTTTCCTTGAAGCTTCTCTTTACTGTTTTTGTCCCTCTTTGCCACCTTTCAGGTCATTCCCGACCACGTGGACCAGGAATGGAACCCAAAGCGTCTCGATCTGTACGCGGGAATCTTCCATTTCCGCTTCTGGCGCCTTGGTCGCTGGATGGATGTTGTGGTGGATGACCGCCTGCCAGTCAGCGGGGATGGAGTGCTGCTCTTCTGCCGCTCTGCAACACCCAGAGAGTTTTGGAGCGCCCTGCTGGAGAAAGCGTACGCCAAGTGAGTCGCACCAGAAAACACCGAAACAGTTTCTGATGGACAAGCAGAGTTTCCTATCGTGACCATTTTTATGAGGAGCTTTGTTAAGTGAGAGCAGGTCAGTTGCCACTACTCTTACTACTGATAACACCTCTGTTCCTCTTTGTAATCCTGTTAGAAGCTCCGGGACACACCTTTAATGTAGCCTCTGGTGAGGGCTTCAGTTGCTTGTAGATTTCTCATATTCTCAGGACAACTTTGACTCTTGAAGTCGCCCTCTGCTAAAAAATTAAGTTTCTGCCCTTGTTATAACACCATGAGCAGAGCTACCAGTGCTATGGCCAAGGATTTCTGCTTTGAAGCAAGGAGCTGTGGCACTCTGCCGGCTATGGGAGACGACCAGAGGCTCACTGAAGGCAGAAGCTAAGAGCTGCAGGTCAAGGAACTCCTCGTTTTCTCCTGCTTCCAAGTGTAAACAGCCACAGAAAGGAAATATATTATCATTCCAGTACTTTCCATTTGCAGATAACCTTGTATTATTCCTTTTGCTTCTTGCTAATCGCTTTCTGGTATGGCTGATATGACCTTTAGTGCGAGCATTAGTCATTGCTTAGCGTAGCAGAGCCAGAGAAGGCCGGTGTCAGCTGCTGATGAGTGCAGATGGAGACCAGGCCAGATTAGCAGATTCTGAAATAAGGAATACCTTTTAAAGGCATGAGAGGTTTTTATCCCCTCGCAAAAACCTTGAAATTCGAGAAATTCCTTGAAATAAGATTAATAATCTTAATCTTGCAACATTTCTTTCAGTACAAAAACAGAAGAACTAACGGGCCAATTTCAGCCCTGCAGAAGACATGGGAAAGGGATCTGAACCTGACATTTAGGGATCAAGATTGGAACAGAATTTGTAAAAATATTAAAGTAGTTTCAAGGGATGCAAGAGTGCGCCTCAATCAATTCAAAATTATACATGCTTTTATGCTTTTATTGGACTCCTTCCAGATTATTTAGATTAGGATTATTACCCACATCAAACTGCTGGCAATGCAAGTCTGAGGAAGGTAGTTTAGTTCATGTTTTATGGTCATGTGATAAAGTCCAACAATTTTGGACTGATATTTATGATAACTTATGTGAGATTGCAGAGATACAAATGCCATTTAGACCTAGATTATTTATTTTGGGTGATTATTCAGTTCTGACAGGACAGGATAAACATATCAAAAGTTATATCCAAACCAGTATCATGATTGGCAGACAAGTACTTATCAGGGGATGGAAGACTAAGGGGGTGCCCTCTCTTCAAGGGTGGGCTGTGGAGATGGCACGAGTTGCAGCATTCGAAAAAATGTCATATAAACGACTGGGCAGACTGGATCTACATGAAGCAAAGTGGGGCAAATACTTGAACTTTTTAAAGGGCTCCTGAAAGGGGTCAACTTTCGACCAACTTAATAATTTCACACAATGCGTCATTGCTGGACATTAGTGAAACGAAGCAGACTGGTCTCCTGGTAAATTGTGAAATAGTTCTGACTTGATAATCTATTTATTTTTGACAATCAGCACATCTTTAAAAAGAATAGAGAGAGAGGGTTTAATGTAAGGAAAGCAACGATGGCTTCCAAAACCAAACCAAGTTAAAAGCCAAGATTAAGAGATTGGCATTTTTCTGATTTTGGTGTCTAAACCTTGTCAAACACTGAGTGGAAGTGAACTGAGAGTGAAACAAAAAGGCTAAATGGAGAGCAAACTCGGGTCTCCTGGATGTTTGTCTTTTTTTTACTCTGGACTTCTTCTACTCTTTTTAATCTACATTTTGTTGCATCCATGTACAGGAAAAAGAAAAAAGTTGAACATGCAAATGGAGAAGATGGACAACGATGAATCAAACATTCGATCCATCTGGTCACTTCTGTCTTTCAGAATAAATGGATGCTATGAGGCGTTGGAAGGAGGAAACACAGCAGAGGCCCTCATTGACTTCACCGGTGGGGTCTCGGAGCCTCTCGGCCTGGATCGCGAGGCCCTCAGCCTGCACAACGACCAGAGAAAAGCTCTCTTCCAGACATTAACTAAGGTCCACGAACGCAAATCCCTCATCAGCTGCTCCATACGGGTACGGCTCCTTATCCTGAAACTCTTCAGCATTTGAGATGCTGTTGGACTGTGGTTTTGAATCTTTCCGGTGTGTTTCACATTCCCAGCCGGCTGAGGGAGAGACTGTGGAGTCGGTGCTGGACTGTGGGCTCGTGCGTGGACACGCCTACGGGATCACAGCAGTGAGGAAGGTGAGGCTCGGGGAGAAGCCGTGGAAAACAAGCGGGAAGTTCCGACTCTTTATGGTGCGGATGAGGAACCCATGGGGGACCACGGATTGGAGGGGTGCCTGGAGTCAGGGGTGAGGGCGCTTTGTTCTGGCTTCTGCCGCACGTCTGACTGCTGAGAGCTTTTTACGGGAGCTCTGGGACCAAAGCCTCAGCTGACACTTAACAGTGTCATTGCGCTTTACAACATTTTACAATGCCACTGCAACTTTTCTGGACAATTTCAGATAGTTTACAATAGTTAGGGAATTGTTTTACAAGGGGACATCTGCTGTTTACATTACGAAAGTCTGAGAAACTCTGAAAAAGGCCAAAATGGACCAATAAAGCTCTCCAGAAGTTGAAACACTGCTTATATATTTCTTGTTCCGTGTCATCTGTTTAACCACATAGCTCTGCTTTTTGTCCTTGTACGCCCCCTGCAGGTCAGAGCAGTGGCAACAACTGAGTCGAGCAGAGAGGGAGAAGATGGGGCTCGTTGTTCGGGATGTTGGGGAGTTCTGGTACAACTGTTTTATCTTTCAGATCAGAAACAACACCGTACATGGTCTGATTTCTTTGTTCTGACCACGCTGATTGCTTCTCAATCAGGATGGATTTCCAGGACTTTTGTCGCTACTTCACAGATGTGGTGGTGTGTCGGTTGGTGGAGAGGGCTCTGCTGTGGCCCAGCTCGCACTGGAGAGAAACACAATGCTACGGGGAGTGGGCTCTGGCTCCCCCCGCCTCTGGAGAAGCTCCACGCAAGGTGCTCCACGGCAACATCGCTCTGAACCTGAGTGAAAACAAGTCTGGAGGGGCCAAGCAGCGAGGGAACCGAAAAGAAGCCCGACTCAGGGAGAGTCAACAGAAGGGAGGCAAAAGAGGAATCTGCAATCCCCATGAGAGTGGGAGGAACACCAGGAAGCAGGATGAGGGTGGAGGGGCGAGTGGAGCGTGGGAGGCACAGATGGACAGGAGGAGTCGGTGTGGGGGGTGTATCAACCACAGGGACACCTTTCTGCACAATCCACAGGTAAACCCTGAGGCGGAAACTCGTGGAAATGAGCACAAGAATGCTGGTGTAGTAAATATGCCGAGCCGACTGGGCAGACTGGATCTACATGAAGCAAAGTGGGGCAAATGCCTGAACTTTTTAAAGGGCTCCTGAAAGGGGTCATATAGTGGAGAGATGCAAGTTTTAAGTAGTGGTGGATAAATACACAACAGTGCTTCTTCTTATTGTTATTTATTTATTTTCTGTTAACCAATTATTTCTCTGACGTAGCGCTTATTTTACTAATTTGATGTATCGACCTTGTTTGGAGCTATTTTCTGTGTCTAATTTTGTTATAGTTCATTTATGTGTTGTCTACATTGATGCACATAGTGCAGCTACATGAAGTAGCACAGTAGTAGATGTTGGTAACCAAAAAGGGATCAGCATGGATGGTGGTGGCTTGGGAGGGGTTTGAAATGAACACAAGAATGCTGGTGTAGTAAATATGAGGGGAGTAAATATGCCGAGCCGATGTGGAGATAAGTGATGCTGAGACGGACTTAATCGAACATAGAAACCTTTATTGCATTCATCAGGTCCGTCTCGAATTTACAGAAAAGATGCATCGAGTCTGGAGAGAGTAGCCCAAATGTTGGAATGGAATCTCTCTGTCTTTCAGAGGGTGAAACTCCTTTTTATGGGTGTTAATTTATCCCTATATGGTGGAGATGCTGCAGGTCTCTTCTTCTCCAGGCATCTAGCCAAGAGACAACGTATATGGACTTCATGCCTTTGGAATGTATTTTCATCCGAATCTCCTTATTTGACTATATGCTATCTCTGGTTGGGACACATGCACTCAGTGGCCTTCATTAGTAACGTGTTTAGATATATATGCATATGTACTCCATGACCTTAGAGATGGTCCTTTTTCAACTGTTTCTCTTGAGTATCAGACACCTCACTGGAAATACACACAGACTTTTGTCTTTTTTTGTCAGTTCATGTTTGAGGTACGAGGCAAAGAGGAGGAGGCGCTGATCTGCCTGCAGCAGGAGGACCGGAGGATCTGGAGGAAAAACGGAGGAGGAGAAAACCTGCCGATCGGCTTTGAGGTGCTGAAGGTGAGCGGCCCACAGAGCAAACCGTGACCGCGCGCTTTTCCTGTTCCACGAAAGTAACCTCCTTTGCAACCTGGTCGTCCCCAGGTGGAGGTGAACCGCTGCAGCCGGGCGCAGTGTGTGGTGGAGCAGGCGGCCAGCTCCGTCTACATGGACTCCCGCAGTGTGACGTGGAGGGGGACTCTGGCTCCGGGCCGCTACGTTGTGCTGCCCACCACCTTCCTGCCGGGCGCCACCGGGCGCTTCCTGCTGCGCCTCTTCTCCCACGCTCATGTCAGACTCTGGTATGTTCAAGTCAAATAACAACATGGGTTCTTCTTCTCACATATTAGATAAATAAATGCATGTCTTTAATTAAACAGTGAGTCAAGCTAGATGTGTGGTTCTGTGATGGTTAATTTGATCTACAATATATATATATATATATATATATATATACATATATATTGGAATCAGGATATAATGTCAGTGTTGTATCCTGCCACACAAGTTGTTATACCAGCTGCAATACAGTACATTTATTTTGTGCATGTAACAACCATTTCTCCTGGTAAAATGTAAAATAAAAAAGGAAATCATTTCACTCACTACATGGCTTTTAAAGCACAGTAAATGTATCCCAGTGGGACACATTTTGTGTCTTTTGAAAATGTGGCAGAACTCAGAATTCATCACCTGATAAACCAGAAAAAACATGTTTGTAACATGCAGTATGGATGTTTTGCAAATATCATATCTTGCCTTAGAAACTCTAAAATTCGCAAACCAATGGTTTCTATGCTTTCTCAACCAATGTCTTTCTCTTATTCCACTCGTCACACAACTGTTTATAGAACCAAAAGATGCTCAAATCTCAGGCTGCACTCAGTGTGCTTCAGAAGTTAAGATCTGGAGCTTTAAATGACGTCACGTTCAGCCTGAACACATTACGATAACAAAGTGGGGGAAAGAAAAAGGCTTCTTCAGTGTTCAGTTATGGAGTTCACTAACTTTAATTTTTCTTAGCAGATGATGGAAGTTCAGAGTTCCCAGATTATTATTCTCTCCCAGAAATTCTGCTTATTCATGTTTCCACAGATGAAACTGTGTCTGTGACAGTGAACTTTGAATTTCTCCGTTTCTTTAAACTTCTCAAACTCTTTTCTACTCGTGTGGCGGTCCTCTCCTCTTTAGTTTTGTTCTTTTTTTTTTCCCCCATGAAGGGAACTGAGGGAGGACCTGCCGTCTCCCTCCTTGTTCCAGTGTTTTCTACCTCAGCCCGCAGTGGTGACCACGGTGCACCTCCGCAGGGCGTCGGGACTCCGCCCTCCCAAACAGACAGGTGATTCAGCGCCATCAATAAACCTCCTGCAGAGAAGCAGCTGGACACGTCACACTTCTGTTTGGTAGAAAAGAGAAGAGGGTCAGCGTTGGTAAATATCTTGAGACTCGGGACCTTACAATCACTGACCAAGTTCGTAACCTCGGAGTGTTGATAGACTCAGATCTGACTTTCAGCAGCCACATCAAAGCTGTCACCAAGGCAGCTTTTTACCATCTCAGAAACATCAACAGAATTAAAGGTTTCCTCTCCTAAAAAGACCAGGAGAAACTCATCCATGCATTCATCTCCAGTAGACTCGATTACTGTAACGCTCTTTTAACTGGACTTCCCAAAAAGAGCATTAAACATCTGCAGCTCATCCAGAACGCTGCTGCTAGAGTTTTAACCCGGACTAAGAGATCTGAACACATCACACCAGTTTTAAAATCTTTACACTGGCTTCCAGTCAGTCACAGAATAGATTTTAAAAGCCTGCTGATGGTTTACAAATCCCAGAACGGTTTAGGCCCAAAATACATCTGTGATATGTTCAGAGAATATAAAGCCAGCAGATCTCTTAGATCCAAGGACTCAGGGCAGCTGGTCCAGTCCAGAGTCCAGACTAAACATGGAGAAGCAGCATTTAGCTGTTATGCTGCAAACAAGTGGAACAAACTGCCAGTGGAGATTAAACTCTCACCAAATGTAGACATTTTTAAATCCGGGTTAAAAACATTTCTTTTCTCATGTGTCTATGCATGAAATATCTTTTAACTTATCTAGACTGTTGCCTGATTTTAAATTCATTTAAATGATTTTATTTGTTTCTCTTTATATTATATTATGTATTTTTAATGCTTCTTGCACTCCCTGCTGCAATGCTTTTATTTTATGTAAAGCACTTTGAACTGTTTGTACATGAAATGTGCTATACAAATAAATTTGATTTGATTTGATTTGATTTAAAGGGATAGTTCGCCTCTTTTGACATGAAGCTGTATTAAATCCCATATTGGCAATATCATTTATGAACACTGACTTACCCCCCGCTACGTCCTGTGAGCCGAGTTCCAGCCTCGTTTTGGCGTTGGCGAAGGTAGTCCGGCTCGTTGGCTGGGGCTTAAAAAATAAAGCGTCTTGCTTCTCAAAACAATATGCGTTCAAAAGAGTAATACATTTGCATCACAAAATCGTCCATCCAGAAAAAGTCAGACGTCACCTCACAATCGCTTGGAGCTATTTTTCTCTCCCTTCATATCACTACGGCTATGTAAACCATGCAGATCGAAGTGCAGACCGAGCAGTAAACACCGTAACAGGTGCAGCTGTCGGCAGGCGGCTGAATGTATTGCTATAAAGGGAGAGAAATAGCGCCAAGCGATTGTGAGGTCTGACTTTTTCTGGCTGAACGATTTTGTGATGCAAATGTATTACTCTTTTGAACGCATATTGTTTTGAGAAGCAAGACGCTTTATTTTTGTAGTCCCAGCCAACTAGCCGGACTACCTTCGCCAACGCCAGAACGAGGCTGGAACTCGGCTCACAGGACGCAGGGGGGGGTAAGAAGATGTTCATAAATGATATTGCTAATATGGGATTTAATACAGCTTCATGTCAAAAGAGGCGAACTATCCCTTTAATGTCTCGGAGATTTCATCTCTTTATTGGTGTTGGGATCCACAGCTCCAGATGTTTACGCTGTCTTGCGATGTGAGAGCGACACCATCAGGACGCGGGTGTTCAGGGAGGAGGGAAACCCCGAATTCAACCTCAGAACCATCTTCTACAGACGATACCCCAACGCACACATCTCTGTGGAGGTTTGACCGTCACTTTTCCCGTGAAAAGATGAGCAGACACACATGCACACCATCTCAGTCAGACTCCTCTGTGTGTGTGTGTGTGTGTGTGTGTGTGTTTGTGTGTGTGTGTGTGTGTGTGTGTGTGTGTGTGTGTGTGTGTGTGTGTGTGTGTGTGTGTGTGCGTGCAGCTGTGGAGCAGAGGTCTGCTGTGGGACTCGCTGCTCGGAGACGCTCGACTCCAGACGAACGAATCCGAGAGGAGCCGGAGTCAGGTGATCGATCTGCGAGGCGGCCAGTCGCGCTCGTTATTCAGAAGTTGCATCTACGTTGAGACATCCTCCAGTGTCTGCCTCACAGACTTGTGACAGCATCTGTGTGGTTGCCTTGGTAACCGCTGTCCTCTCAGGTGGGAGCCGACGGACAAACAAGCCCGAACAGGTGGAAAAAAAAAACTTGCACACATGAAGTAAAACTGACTGGAACAGGCCTTGAAAATGGAAACAGACTCAGCAGTGCTGAATCTGAGAGTTCAAAAGTCCAGTTTGTGTTGTTTTAAAGACGCTCTGAGATGATCTGCAGGTCAGACACGCCACCTCAAACAGCAGCTCAACAACATTAGAGAAAAAGCTGCCTGAGCTCGGTGTTGCATGATATTTTACTGTATTTGGTACATTTCTGATTGTCATTGTGTCATTTTGTGCCTTTTTTTCTTTTTTAAATACTAAACTTAATTTGCATTTTCCTACAAACAATAAACATCTTAGGTTAAATGACTGAAATAATCCCTTTTTTTTTTTAAGAGAACTTTGGGCTTTTAAAGGAGTGAAACCTACACAGACTAAATCCAAAGATTTGGCCAGACAAAAATATACTTTTGAAAACTGAATTAAATGAGAGTTTGTTACGGATTGGTAGAAAATGGCAGAAGCCAATCACAGAAGCCGAAAACCGTGGGTTGAAATGGGATTTATTGTTTCAACTGAAAGAGAGCGAGTTGAGATCCAGTGGAGTTGCAGATTGTTTCTCTGGGGCAGTAAATCCAGGTCTGTGTACAGGTGAGTACAGGTAGGTCTTAAAATAATCCAACAGAAAAAAACTGATCACTCTTGGAGATCAACACAAGTTAGTAGAGTTGATCTTCACTGAGACACAAATTAGTTTGGCCGAGTAATCCCGCTTCAACACAGATGAAGTGGCGCCGGTTTTTTAAGCAGGAGGAAATCAGTCCAGCACAGGTGAGTCGGATCATGAAGCCACTCTGAGAATACAGCGGTGGGATAATCATAGGAGCGCTTTCCTAGGTTTGGATGGAAAAATGGTGCCTGTAGAGTAAAAACTTTGGATGCTGCAGCAGGTTAAAGAAAGTTTCAGCTTCTCTAACTCTCTTGAACTCAGTTACACTGTAACACATTCTGCTGATTCATTTCAATGGGAGATTCCTTCATTTTAGTGACTAGAATAACACTTTATCAGTGATGTAATTGTTGTAATTCTTCTAATTCAAAGGACACAGAAACCAAAACACACTTCCATCATGAGTACATTTTGAGCACCGAGTCATATAACATTCATTGTGAGGACCCATTGAGTGAACAGTACCACAGAGGCGCCACAAAAATGTCAATCTACCATAAAGCAACACATTGTGGTGCGAGGCTGGAGAACAAAGTCTCCTGGGTGACCTTTAGGGCGGCCTCGGGCCCAGGACCGTGCACAAGAGAGCAGCACAGTTTTAAGGTTCACTAACTTCTCTAGTGTTGTTTTCAGATCAATGCTTATGTGTTTCCTCCTTGGAATTAGCAACCTGACAAGCTTTTATAGAGGTGCTCACACTTACTTTAGATCAGTTAATCATCTTCATTTGATCAGCAGCTCCTGGCTGCTTCTTTCCCTTTTAGTTCCTGTAGATGTAAAAGGGGGTGTACTTATTTTTCCACACCTTTTTTTCCCATGCACTTTGGCTTAGATTTGTTAAATGAACAACGGCATGGTGTAATAAATTGTGTGCTGTTGTTAATCCGTAGTTTTTATTTTATTTTATTTTATAAGACCGGCTCTTTTTCTTATGTCTTAGTGTTTGAAATCCAAGAATTTGAAGAGGGTGTACTTTCTTTTCCATGTTACCGTCTGTGGTTGGAGCTCCACAGCACTGTTTCAATGCAAAGTTTAGACAAACGGTTCATTTAGCCCTTATCTGTTCTGCCAGCATTTGTTTATCAGGAGGATCAGTCACGCGCGTTGCTCTTGAAAGTGGAACTATAAACTGCATTTGAAGAGGAAAATATGATCCAAGAGGAGTTTTTACAGCTGAAATGTTCATGCCATAAAGATCCTTTCTTTCTTTCTTTTGTCGGTTTATTCCTTTATTTAGGTCATATATATATATTGCCTTAAGACGTGCGCATACTTTTATAAAAGCTGCTTTCTGTCAAATGTTAGTGTTGCATTGACTGTCATTTTTAAACATGAGCAGAGAAAGACGCAACGTGAACGAGCTTGGCGACGGCCACGATTTACAAATCATCAGACCGCGTGACCGCGATCCTTCCTGTGCACACGCGCAGGCCGAAGTCCAAACTGGGAGCGGCTGTTATAGACGGGATACAGAAAGTGAAATCTGAACTATCTAAAGCTAATTGTGGAGCCTTTTTAAAGGAAGACGGGGATCTTTTCACTCAGAAATCTCCTTCACCGGACACGTCGAGACTTTTTGCTCGGATAGGAAGACCTTTATCGGACATCTGAGACGAACTGCGCAGCGGAGTTGTTTCCTTCCAGAGAGTAAAGACTCTTCACTGCATTCTTCCTGTATGCTTTGTGTATTCCAAAGTTAGGAACATCCGAGCTTTGTTTTTGAGGGAGCTTGTCTTATTTTAGTGGAAAAGTCTATTTACTCTCACCTGTTTGTTGTTTATCGCTGTTAAGGTTTGTTTATATCCTGTGAAATGGGACCAGGCTGCTGCTTCTGCCAAATAACATGTCTGCGGTCTGTCTTTTCTTTTTGAACTTTGGTAGTCACAGTGATTTGTATTCCTCTGCAGGTTAGTCACTCTTTACTGAACATGTCAAACATCCAGCTCATTCAGCACATCCACAGGCCTCCTCAACCCTCTGCGCCGGTGCTCGGTGAGCTGCACTCAGCGCGCGCGCACACATCTCATAGTTTCTGTTCTTGTAAAGAAAGTTGCCATTAAGTGTTTGATTATTTCTTCTTGCAGGATTTTCAAAGCTGTTTGTTTGCGTTATGCCCATTGCTCAGATTTCAATTGGTGAGTCACAGAACCAGTAATGAATCAGGCAGATGTGTTTTTCTATTATGAAGTAACGATAAAATTTGGATTGCTCTCCTGTCCTCTCCCCCTGTGTCCACCAGGGGCAGTACACCTGAATGACTGTCCGCGGCAGCCCTACATTCCCATCTATCTGATAGTGGCGGGGGTCTTTGGTCTGGCGCTGGCGGTGCTCTCCTGCCTCCCCTGCGCGCAGGAGCTCGATGACGGCACCACCAACCCGCTGAGCCGGCCCTGCGCCGCCTGGAACTCACTGACGTCTTTCTTCCTCTTCTGCTGGTTTATCACCGGTGAGCGACTCATTGTGCCAAAGCCAAAGGAAAAGCATGTCTCTGGTTGGTTGGCAACTGTTAAAGCTGTGTAAACAGCTGCGTTCAAGGACAAATGAGATGAGGTTAAGTATTAACATCTCTCTGTGGAGCTGATGAACTGTTGGGGTTCATACGAACTGCAGCCTCCAAAATAACTGAATCAACACTTCTTTAATACGGCTAACAGGTCAAAACCAGTGTGGAGCTTAATGTGAACTCCCATTAAATTAAAACCAAATACTAACATCAAGTAATGAATAGTACAGTTTTATAATTAGATTTTATAAGGGATCCTTTTATCCAGTAAGAATACGTATGAAAACATAAACCCTTGAGCATAAAAACACAACTTGGGTAGCTATAAAGAAGTTAACTGGTAAATTATTGTTCTGGATTAAAAAACACTCATCAGATCCTTGTGTTTTAACAATGCAACTAAAGTGATGAATAGAAGAGTTGTAAAATGCATCTGAACATCTTCCTTTTTCATATCAACGCAGTGCAAAAACATCATGAAATGGATTTCTTCAAAAGATTGTTAAGTTCTGCTCAAGCCTGCTAAAGATGCTTTGATCTGAATCAGGTGTTTCAGTGAGAAACATCTAAAACCTGCAGGACAGCGGCCCTCGAGGACCGGGTGTGGACATCCCTGCTTTACACCCTTTAGGATTTATGTAAAATCTGAATAAACTTTAAGCTTCAGCAGCAAAACCTGCGTGAAGTCTCACAACTGAAGCAGCATGAGGGCCCTGCAGAGGAAAAATACTCCTCCTCCAAACTGTCCATTCCGTCATGATGGCAGACATTATCTCTTCCATGATAACCCTCCCC
This sequence comes from Odontesthes bonariensis, assembly GCF_027942865.1. NCBI lineage: Eukaryota > Metazoa > Chordata > Actinopteri > Atheriniformes > Atherinopsidae > Odontesthes > Odontesthes bonariensis. Next base: position 10,429,765 of record NC_134524.1, on the reverse strand, counting down.
CAAGCTGTAATTTCCCAAACTACCTCCATTACAGATTTCCTGTGCAGCAAGCTTTACCTGCTTTGGAAGTAACTTTGAGGTGTGCCAGCTGTTGAACGGACCGATTGTAGTTACACATGTGAGCCACTAGATGTCCTGATTACTCCTTTTTTTTAATTGTTAGCCGCTCACAAACAACTCCTGTTTTCATGTTTCATTCTGCATTTGATTTTGCCAAAGTTGGACGGAATCACACCGCGTCCACTCTTTAACATCTGTTCCTGATCTTAAGACTACATCACATGCATTTCTATTTTTCTCTCGTTTTCTTTTCTAGGTAATGTGTGGATTTACTCAATTTATGAACCGAACTACAACAAGACTACAACGAACGTGGATCCCTACTGTGATAAGACAGTTTACCTGTTTGCCTTCTGGACCACCACGCTGGTCTACATCCTGATTGGTTTCTTCATGTTCATTGGCTGCTGCTTGTGCTGCAGGAGCTTAGTCGTCCCCAACCCCAGCGACAACGTCTAGAGACTCTGAAACAAAGTTAATGACAGGATGCATTTCGTGGGGCTGCGTAAGACGAGCGTGCTGCTGAAGCTGGTGGAGTTTCTGCGTCTCATGTTCCACTGTTGTTGCATGACATGCACTTTAACGATCAGATATGAGCTCCTAAATCCTAAAAGCAGAATAAGTCTGACAGCCCCGCTGGATGCATAATTGATTCTTAGATGATTTCTGTTTTAACACTGATTAGAAATTGTTATCTGCATTGTATTTTCTGCTTCTGCAAAAGCTCTGATGAATGTGTCTGTTGGATTTGAATTCAGCTGTATTCCCAAAAGATGCACAAAGTGTATGCTTACATTTAGAGTCAGGGTTGGGTTGTAAAAAAATGTCCCAATCTTTGATGATCCCCCAGAGCTCCATCAAATCCATCATCTTCAAATGGAAAGAACATAGTACCACAACAACCCTGCCAAGAGAGGACCGCCCACCTAAACTCACAGACAGGAGGGCATTAATCAGAGAGGCAGCACAGAGACCAAAGGTAACCCTGAAGGAGTCCCACAGCAGAGACTAGAGTATCTGTCCATAGGACCACAATAAGCCATACACTCCATAGACCTGGGCTCTATGGAAGAGTGGCCCAAAAAAAGCCATGAAGGCACGTTTGGGCGACTCCTCAAATGTATGATGGAAGGTGCTCTGGTCAGATGAGACTAAAATTGAACTTTTCGGCCACCAAGGAAAACGCTATCTCTGGTGCAAACCCAACACATCCCATCACCCCAAGAACACCATCCCCACAGGGAAGCATGGTGGTGGCAGCATCATGCTGTGGGGATGTCTTTCAGCAGCAGGGACTGGGAAACCGGTCCGAGTCGAGGGAAAGATGGATAGTGCTAAAGGTTCACCTCCCAGCAGGACAATGACCCGAAGCATTCTGCTAAAGCAGCACTCGAGTGGTTTAAGGGGAAACATTTAAATGTGTTGGAATGCCCGAATCAAAGTCCAGACCTCAATCCAATTGAGAATTCGTGGTTAGACTTGAAGATTTCTGTTCACAAGCAAAAAACATCCAACATAAAGGAGCTGGAGGAGTTTTGCCTTGAGGAATGGGCAAAAATCCCAGTGGCAAGATGTGGCAAACTCATAGAGACTTATCCAGAGCGACTTGCAGCTGTAATCGACACAAAAAGTGGCTCTACAAAGTACTGACTTTAGAGGGGGGGGTGAACAGTTATGCACGCTGAAGTTTTCTGTTATTTTGTCCTATTTGTTGTTTGCTTCACAATAAAAAAATTTAAAAATACATGAAATGGTGCAAACCCTCAAACAATCCATTTTAATTCCAGGTTTTGAGGCAACTTAATGGGGAAAATGCAGAGGGGGTGAATATTATTGCAAGGCACTGTAGGTCTTAAAATAATCCAACAGCAAAAGATTGTTTATGATCCAAGACGCAGGATGACGAATAGGGATGGGAATTGTTCAGAATTTAGCATCCAGTTATAAATAGTACAAATATAATAATAGGTGAAAGAGATGCTATAAAATGTGCAAATGTCGGATTATTATAAGTGTACATGTGTTATTAATCCACATGAAGACATGAGAAAAAAGATGAACAAGTGAAACACCACTGTCAGCTCAATATTATCACTGTAACTTTATTGGATAAATGTAATAATCCACACTTGAACCGCTCCCGCGGGAATGAGGATGCATTTCTTGGCAAAACACCGGCCACTTTCTAGAAATCATCTGGCCGCGTGACCTCGATGCTTCCCAGAGGTGGATGGCAGGTAGATGTCTGTCGTCCAATAAGGAGCGTGTGACAGGGCACAGAAAGTGAAAGAGAAAGCTGAATGTGGATCCTTTATAAAGGAAGACACCTGTCTTTTCACACAGAAATCTCCTCCACCAGACACGTCCAGAGTTTTTGCTCGGGCCCAGTATCAGACATCAGAGACGGACTGCGCGGCGGAGTTGTTTCCTTCCAGAGACTGAAGAGTAAAGGTGAGATGAAAGTTTATGGGTATCTGCTCTTGCTCACTGCATTCACAGACTTTTAGGGGCACTTTACACGGAAACGAAAACGGGTTAAAACCGCAAAACCTTTTTGCGGATGCACTATATCGTTTAGATCAGGGATTCTCAACCTTTTTTCAGTGATGTACCGCTTGTAAAATATTTTTTCAGCCAAGTACCTCCTAACCAGCGCAAAGCATTTTTTGTTGAAAAAAAGACGTAGAACACTGTGTCAACACTGTCTGTTTTATTAAACTTTGCAACTGCAAATAAACTGCATTCTCCTCAACTGTTTGCAAATGAAAATATATAAAAAATAGCTTAAGATCTTTAAAAATAATAATAACAATAACTTAGTTATAAATAAAGATTTGTGCACAAAATATAATCAACTTAAAGTGTCCTCTTTTAGGTCTGTGTTTAAAACTGAATTTATAAACTCGATTGTTTACAAACAAACACATAAAATCATTATATTTGTGCACAGAAAATGTTCACAAAAATGATTTTATGTATCTAATGTTCTTTAAGGATCAAAATAAGACTGGCATGGCAAACTTACAGACTGTCAGCACTGATGATTGCATTGTTTTAGTGAGAAACTTGTGCTTGTGCTTCACTAAGGATCTTGGTCAGTCTTGGCGGCAGGGAGGCAACTGCTGTGATCAGGCTCTTCTCCAGGCTCAGTCTGTTTCTCTGCTTTGTTTTTATCACAGTCATTGCAGAGAAGGAGGCCTCACATAAATATGTTGAGGCAAAGGGTAGTAGCTGCTCCAAAGCTTTCTGCCCCAGGTCAGGGTGCTCCTGCTTCACACACACCCAAAACTGTGTGAGTGTGGATGTGGCAAACTTCACCTGGAGGCCACGGTCAGATGACACTTCCAGCTCTTCCTGATCAGTGACAGGTAGCTTGCTTCTGTTTGCCTCAGACAAAAGAAATGGGTCTCTGACCCAATCCAGCTGTGCAGATTTCTCCTCCATGTCAGGAAAGTAAGAATGAAAATCTTGAATCAGTTTGGTCTTGACTGATGGACTGATTGATGGACTTGACTGGAGCTCTGTTCACATCCTCACGAGAGAGAAAATCATTCACCTGAGGAAAGCAGGTGAAATTTCCCTGTGCACAGGCCCTTCTCCACAGCTCTGCTTTCTTCAGGAAGCCTCCCACCTTGTCATACAGGTTTAAAAGGCTGGTGTCCTTGCCCTGCAGGGATGTATTCAGTTCGTTCAGTTGGCTGAATACATCTGCCAGGTAGCACAGCTTTGCCAGCCAGTCTGTGTCCTGGAATAAGGTGGCATGGGGGGATATGTGCTCAGTCAGAAAGGTGGTTACTTCGGCTCGTAATTCCAACAACCGGTTGAGTATTTTTCCTCGAGAGAGCCAGTGCACTTCTGTATGGAGCAGCAGCTGTGTGTGTTCAGTACTCATATGCGGCAAAAAAGGCGTGCATTAAGTGGCCTCGACTTGATGAAGTTGACCACTTTGATGGTGTCATTTAAGACGTCATGTAACTCAGGGCTCATTTTCTTGGACGCCAATGCCTCCCTGTGTATCACAGAGTGAGTCCACTTCACGTCGGGATTTTCCTTTTTAATGCGCGTGATGAGTCCTCTCGTGCGGCCTGTCATTGATGCTGCTGCGTCCGTGCAGATGCTGCTGCAGGATTTCCAGCTGAGGCCGTTTGCACAGAAAAAGTTGTTGACAACACAAAAAATATCCTCTCCTGTTGTTTTCCCCTCGAGAGTTTTGCAGAAAAGTATGTGCTCATAAATGTCGTCAGTATCGACGTATCTGACGAAAGCAACAAGTTGTGCATTTCCACTGACATCTGTGGACTCATCCGGCTGGAGGGAAAAAGAGTTTCTAAGTTTTGCTACAACTTGATCGACAATATCTGTTCCCATCTTTTCTACTCTGCGGCAAACGGAGTCATTTGACAGAGGCACAGTCTTGAATTTCTCAGCTGCGTTTTTGTCCAGCATCGTCTCAGCCAGCACAACAGCAGCTGGAAGAAGCAGGTCTTCACCTATAGTGAACGGTTTCTTTGCTTTAGCTATGAGCAAAGACATCGCATAAGAGGCCTCCAGGGCTTTGGCTGATGTTGTGGAGGCTTTCCGCATTGTGTCTTGAGATAACCTGAATTCCGAAAGTTTTCTCTTAAAAAAATCAGGTTCCCTACCAACATGAGATGCATGTTTTGTCTTGAGATGACGCTGGAGGTGCGCTGGCTTCATTCCACTGTTAGCCAACTTATCCCCACAGAAAAAACACAATGCCATGGGAGGATTGGAGCTGGTGGACGTGAATCCCATTAGGGCGTATTCTTCCGAATACTGTCGGAATTTTGGGGGAGCCTTCTTTCTATGTTACCAACAATGAGCGCAGAGTCGGTTGAAGGAATGCTGGATCATTTTAACTTGAAAATTTTTAATGTAATGGAAGCTGTTGCACCGATAAGAATCAAGAGCACCTTGATCAAACAGAAAACACCATGGAGAAACAGCACTACGGTCAAAAACCTGAAAAGAGAATGCAGGAAAGCTGAACGTAAATGGAGGAAAACAAAGCTTCAGATTCACTATGAGCTGTACAAAGAAAGCCTGCGTAGTTATAACAATGAGCTGTGCAAGGCCAGACAGCTGCATATATCTGAAATGATTAATAAGAATGTCAACAATTCTCAAACTCTGTTTGCTATGGTTGAAAAACTCACAAATCCTCCTAAACAGTCAAACCCAGACCTCCTCTCCACAGAGAAATGCAACGAATTTGCCAACTTTTTTAGCCAAAAAATCAAAACGATTAGACAAAACATTCACGCAACACAGACAAACAAGAAAACTAATCTGTGTCTAAAACCTAGAAATAACTCTGACGTTATGTCACAATTTAATATTGTTAATTTAAAAATCCTAGAGGAAACAGTTCGGCATCTGAAATCAACAACTTGTTCTCTGGACATAATACCATCCGACTTTTTAAAACTGTTTTTACCTCAGTAGAAAGTGATCTCCTACGAATAGTTAACAGCTCACCGGCATCAGGCATTTTTCCCAAGTCACTAAAGACAGCTGCCAATAAGCCACTCCTAAAGAAGAGAACTCTAAATGCCTCTATGATGAACAACTACAGACCTGTCTCTAACCTCTCTTTTATATCCAAGATTATTGAGAAAGTTTTATTTAACCAGCTCAACGACTTTCTGAATGAAAGTGGAAGTCTTGATAAGTTTCAATCAGGCTTCAGACGTCATCACAGCACTGAAACAGCTCTGGTCAAAGTGTTAAACGACATCAGGTTGAATACTGATTCTGGTAATGTTTCAGTCCTGGTTCTGTTGGACCTCAGCGCTGCGTTTGATACTGTAGATCACAGAATCCTGTTGCACAGGCTGGAAAACTGGGTTGGACTTTCCTTAACTGGTTCAGGTCCTACTTAGAAGGTCTGAGTTATTTTGTTACAATTGGTAGCTATGAATCTGAGCGAGTGGCCATGACTTGTGGAGTCCCCCAGGGGTCAATTCTTGGACCTCTTCTGTTTAACTTGTATATGCTCCCTTTGGGTCAGATATTGCAGAACTTTAACATCAATTTTCACAGTTATGCAGACGATACACAACTTTATGTGTCTCTGTCACCGGACGACTGCAGCCCAGCAGACGTACTGTGTCAGTGTCTGGAGGAAATAAACACAATTGGATGAGAGAGAATTTTCTACAATTAAATGAAGACAAAACTGAGATCATTCTGTTTGGTAGCAAAGAGAAGAGGGTCAGCGTTGGTAAATATCTTGAGACTCGGGACCTTACAATCACTGACCAAGTTCGTAACCTCGGAGTGTTGATAGACTCAGATCTGACTTTCAGCAGCCACATCAAAGCTGTCACCAAGGCAGCTTTTTACCATCTCAGAAACATCAACAGAATTAAAGGTTTCCTCTCCCAAACAGACCAGGAGAAACTCATCCATGCATTCATCTCCAGTAGACTCGATTACTGTAACGCTCTTTTAACTGGACTTCCCAAAAAGAGCATTAAACATCTGCAGCTCATCCAGAACGCTGCTGCTAGAGTTTTAACCCGGACTAAGAGATCTGAACACATCACACCAGTTTTAAAATCTTTACTCTGGCTTCCAGTCAGTCACAGAATAGATTTCTGCTGATGGTTTACAAATCCCAGAACGGTTTAGGCCCAAAATACATCTGTGATATGTTCAGAGAATATAAACCCAGCAGAGCTCTTAGATCCAAGGACTCAGGTCAGCTGGTCCAGTCCAGAGTCCAGACTAAACATGGAGAAGCAGCATTTAGCTGTTATGCTGCAAACAAGTGGAACAAACTGCCAGTGGAGATTAAACTTTCACCAAATGGAGACATTTTTAAATCCAGGTTAAAAACATTTCTGTTCTCATGTGTCTAGCATGAAATATCTTTTAACTTATCTAGACTGTTTCTTGTTTTTAAATTCATTTAAATGATTTTATTTGTTTCTCTTTATATTCTTTTATGTATTTTTAATGCTTCTTACACTCCCTGCTGCAATGCTTTTTTTTTATGTAAAGCACTTTGAATTGTTTGTACATGAAATGTGCTATATAAATAAATTTGATTTGATTTCTTTGTCACCTGTCCCTCTGTGTTCTCAGCAACACCGTTGCCGCGCTTTAACCAGAACTCCATTGTTTGTGTTGTCAAGGCGACAGTGATTTATTTTGTCTATCATGTAAAAAGGCAAATGCCGCGATTCATGGTTATCAGTCGCGTCACTGTTACGTCGCGCGCTCTAGTAGCCAGTAGAACGCCGTCATTTGGGTACCTGCCCCGCTGCCAGCTGTGTTTGTAAACATACCTGAACTTATATTAATTGATATTTATAATGACTTTTGAATTGATGCTATTTTTTAAATATATTTTTCAAAATCTCAAGTACCCCTGGAGTGCCTCCAAGTACCCCAAGGGGTATGCGTACCCCCATTTCAGAACCACTGGTTTAGATGGTAACAGCGTTTTGGGGGCATGAAAACGCAAAAAAGTGAATCCGCCCTCCAGAGTGGAATTCTTGAAAACGCTCCACTGTCGCGCCACCGTGTAAACGATGAAAAACGCAAAACTGCGTTTCTCGACTTAGGTGAAGTCAGTTTTAAGTTGAATAATCGACAGACATTCGCAAGCCACTCACACACATTTCAAGTGCACCCGTATTGCAGACTTTACAGTAAACACACGTGTTTTATTTGACATTTTGTACTGGATGTTTGTTGATATTACTCTGCCACCGAAAAGAAAATAGTGCGAGCATGAACGAGCTGCCAAATAAAACACGACAGAAGCAACTTTTCGCAACGAAATTTGATATGGATTACCAGTGCACACCAGTAACCACTCCGGTGAGTTGATGATTTTGAAAACGGACGTTTATGGACCTTTTAAGACATGCGCATGACTTGCCGTTCTGAAGCAGGTTGAGAAGAATCAAAATTAGGCAAATACCGGAGACAGCAGTAAACATCAAAAAAGCGGTGAGGGGGGTTCTAAAACATTGCAGACGACTCATAAAAGAGGCTTGATACGTGACATTAGTCCTGTACATGTTCTTACTCATTTCCTTCTTCTTGGCTTGATACGTGACATTAGTCCTGTACATGTTCTTACTCATTTCCTGCTGCTTGGCTTGATACGTGACATTAGTCCTGTACATGTTCTTACTCATTTCCTTCTTCTTGGCTTGATACGTGACATTAGTCCTGTACATGGTCCTATTCATTTCCTTGACACTCTGTCTATGTAACCTATATTTCAATTTACTCATAGCCTTGTGCTTTTCCTTATACAAACTATTTTGAGCATAATTTCTTTTACTTCTTTCCTTCCGCCAAAGCTTTCCTGTATATGTAAACACTCTTTGTCTTGCTTGTTCTGCAGGTTGCTCGTTAAATACATACGGTGTTTGGTGTCTGAAATTGTATCCATCACATGTCCGCACTTTACAATAACCATAACACGCCTGTGTTTCAGGCTGTTGAACACACACTATGTTTTCATAATGGTTACCATTGCAATTCTTTACATAAACTGCCTCTTTGGAGAATTGATGTTTGTGACAACCATATTCAAGCCAACGGTCATTGTGAAGAATCTTAAATTCTATTCTGAATTTAACAGGGGGCCAATGAAGAGAAGCTAAAACAGGAGAAATATGATCCCTCCTGTTAGTTCTCATCAGAACTCTGGCTGCAGCATTTTGGATCAGCTGGAGGCTTTTCACAGAATATGTGGGACAGCACAATAATAAAGAATTACAGTAGTCCAATCCTGAAGTAACAAATGCATGAATTAGTTTTTCTGCATCACTCTGAGACAGGATGTTCCTGATTTTAACAATATTACGAAGATGAAAGAAGGCAGTCCTAGAAACCTGTTTTATATTCGAGTCAAATGATAAGTTCTGGTCAAAAAAGGTTTACATTATTCCACTATTTTATTTTCACCATCAAACTGTTCAACCAGGATTTCTGCAACTGGCTTTCGCCTAAACTATATTTTGCTTTAAAAATGTGAACAGAGATTTGTTCCAACCTTTTCACACTGATAAACACTCCTTTGCACTATTTCCTACTACTTAACCCTTGTATGGTCTTCACTTTTGGGACCCTCTGGTGTCCCTCAGAACAAATTGACCCGGGACATATTTGGGGCTTTAAAACAATTTTAACAATACATTTTATTTCATAAAGCATTAACATATTGTCTTTATCTCAATTTCAAACAACTGAGATGATATATATGTTTAATGAATACAATCATTCTCCACTAGAACACAATTAACAATGGAAATGTGAATACTCTTTTTGCCATAAGCAGGCACATGCAATATTTGTTTGTTCACGCCACGGTGTATTCTTGCAAGATGACTGACAAAGTTAGTGAAGAGAGCAGCATCCTGTGTGTGTGCGTCTGACTCTGCAAACACTCCATAAGTTAGAGCCGCTAATTAAACACACACAGCATGCTGAGGGAGAAAAGTATTTCTGTATGCCTGTATGTATGGAATCTTTTTGTTTCTATATATTTCTTTTGTCATAGGCAAAGTGCATTGGAGAGATGTATAATTTTACTATCAAGTGAGTTGCAATGTTTTTCCTACATGTATGTTTATAGAGTTAGCGCCACCTGTTGGTGCTTGGAAAAGTCTTTTTTTCTCAACAATTCGTGTTTGATCGAACTCCTCCTACATATTTAATGCTAACAGCTCCAGACTTGGCCAGGTTACTCTTAAGACATGAGCTGAAAGAATCATGAAGAAACCTTTCCAAACTCGAACAATCTGGGCCAGGCGATAAAAATCATGTGATGTCGTTTGTGATATGAAAGCCTTATCATCATCGCAAAGTCATGAAACTTGGCACACACATCCACCCTGACGACCTCGTAAAGGGTATCGTGTGTGGCAGAGATAAATGACTCAGTGGCACCCCCTAGAAATTTTCAAAAACCCCTCCGCATTGGGGTTATTATGTGCTCGTACGTACGCAGAAGGTATCGTGCGTGTGGGCAGAGCTGCAGCTCCAGCGTCCAGCGCATGCCCCAACGTACACACATCCCAACGTACGCACACCTCGGCCCTGCATACAGCTGCTTGCAGCTTTCTAGTTATTATTAATTTTTACATGTAAATATTAGCATTTTAGCTCAATAGCTTCCAGATAACGTGATCAATTGACTCCAAATCAGTGTGGGATCATGTAACTACACTGGCTGCATGAGGTACACCTTTTATTTTTACATTTTATATCTGTTCATAATTTTCAATAACTTTATACACTGTAGCTCATCTCTGCTTTAAAGCAATACAATGTAACTTCTCAAAAAGCCCATTATGGAGCTCCCCATACAGGCTTGGAGGTAATGTACGGTTACGGTCTCTTGCTTTGTCGGCCTCTCTCTTTCTCTTCCTTGCTTCAGTCAACGTCTTCTTCTGTTTCTTCGGTGCCTCTGCCATGATGATCGTACTGACAATGTTGCGCTATCTTAGCCTTATACCTGGGAGCGTGAGAGGGGTCTATTTGTTTTTGCGGTAGGTGTGCCAGAAAGCAAGTCGAAGTACTTCCGCTCAGCTCCCGGGCCGGTCCAGCAAAGTTATATTGCCCAGTTATTCCAACTCAGACCCCCGAAGGGCATAGGAGACAGGCCAATCGTAATATTAAAACTCATTCTAGCCGCACAATTTTTTTCAAGCTGTTATTTTAAGGTAGAAATGTTACATAGTATTGCTTTAAATATCAAATTTTTTTTAATTTAATTTTATTTTGAAAACAGGAAGTTGGTACACCTGCAGTCGTCCTCTCCGTGTGTTTACTGTAAAGTCTGCAATACGAGTGTACTTGAAATGTTGGAGGGTTTTGCGAATGTCTGTTGAATATCCAACTTAAAACTAACTTCACTGAAGAGTAGAGAAGTAGAAAGACTTGGTCTTGGTAGTGTTGCCACCTAGCCATCTGGCTCTATGGAAGCAAATCGTAATCAAAATTCAAATTCAAATGCATTATCAGAAATGCTTTTTCATTTTAAGAATGTGGCTGCATTATTTGACTCATAAATAAAATTACTAATCAATCATCCTATTTGCATTTCAATTTTCTTCTTCAAGACTGCTCATTCTTTCACTTAATTCAAATGAAAAGGACAAAGACATTTGAAATTTAATTTTCAAAATATGCCTCAGCAAATAGATACCAAAATTCAATTTGAAATATAAAAGTTGAAAATTCTAATGCATTTACAGAAATGCTTTTTCATTTTAAGAATGTGGCTGCATTATTTGACACATAAATAAAATTACTAATCAATCATCCTATTGCATTTCAATTTTCTTCTTCAAGACTGCACATTCTATGCCATAATCAAAAAGAAAACAAAGCGGACATTGCTTTTTCGTTTTCGTGGTCTGCATGCAAAATACTGCCCACAATTCGATAATGAAAAAGCAATCTGAGCGGCGCAGGAGAGTGACGTCATGCCTGCTGACCGTGCTACCCATCATGTAGGCTACGGTAGGGGGCGGTGTGCACATTTGCTGTACAGTTAGCTGCCCAGGTGGAGTCAAACAATATATCCGATTCTGATGCCCGTGACCGGGTTGAACGGGTCACAGAGAGCTTGGCTGCATACTCTGCCGTCACAGATTCAGAGGTTAGTGCAGCAAGGGCTTGCGCGCCGAGGCTGCGGCCACGACCGGCCATGACTTTCTGGCCGCGGCCATTACTGAGGGAGCAGCCATTAATGAGGCTGAGACAGACGTTGCGAACAGGAGTTGGGGGATTACCTTTCACAGGTAGGATTCAACATTATTATTGGTTGTATTTTGTCAATAGAATATTATTGTACTGTATTTGTGTCTGCTGGCGAAATCGTAGCCAGCAAACGTTAAACTAGGATATGTTTATAGCCGGTGTTATGCCGAGAAGTGCACCCCCTGCTGGTCGTACTTTAAGGAGAGTCTGTGATGGAATGATATGATAAAACTACATCATAATTTGTTTACCTAATTGAATTAACGGATGCAAATCTCAATAAGTCCAAATTTGTATATAAAATTAAAATAACCAAATTTCATAGTTTCAGGTTCATTTTTATATCATTTCATCTGGGCTATAATGAGTTGAGATTGTTAATAGAAAATGTATCCAACCGTCTTTCGTGTTGACTACAAAAGTATTAGTCACGGCCCTTACTTTTGAATATATGTCCAATAATATAAAAATAGTTAGGAATAGGAATACTCTAAACTCTACAATTACCGGATTATCATAATTGTACACGTATTATTAATTTACATGAAGAGATGTGAAAACACCATTGTCAGCTCAATATTATTTTTTTTGGATAAATGTAATAATCCACACCTGAAACGGTTTACGCACGCTCCGTGAATGGGAATGCACTTCTCGGCAGAACACCTCTGTTCACACGGCTATTAGGCCAACGGAGACTTCATAAATCATATATTCCATAACACAGGCTTAGATTACAACTAACACAAGAATGCAACTTTTGAAATAATGCAAATATTACTGTTATAACATTGACCATCAGACTTTACACAGGTTTATTAATGACGTTTATTATGCCTGTATAATTCACATGTAATTCTTTCATCCTAACAAAAGTATTTACCTCATGTCTCATACCCACCCCACAGATTGTCCGACTGAGAGTTGGTGTTATTCCCTCCATCTTGGGCTTACAGGTTCACCTAATAAGAGTAGGTGTATCATCATAAGGCTATTAGCATTCATAAATTGAAATATTATCAATAACAGGGCAGGGTGAAATACTTATCCCTGTGTGTGTGTGTATTTTTATATATTTTAATATTATGCTTCTTCATTTTAGCCAGAAAAGGGCAGGACTACATGTTCTTCCAGAAAAGCTGAAGAGAGCCTGTCTGTGACCACTCAGGATGACAGCAAGGGCTCGCACATTTTCTGGCGGGACACACACACACACACACACACACACACACACACACACACACACACACACACTAGGGCCAGAACACCACCTACAGGTACCGTACATTAACAGCAGAATGACAGTGTGTGATAGACTGGTCAGTAGGCTATATTTATAAGACACTGATGCTCATTGTCAGCTGCCGCTGTTTTGGCAGCTCGAGCCTTGTCGTAATTTTGTACTTTGGAACGGATGGAATGAGAATCCAGCTTTGTTATATACATATGTATGTGTATATATATATTTCTAGTGTAAGGTAGAGGATGTTTGTTTTGTATGTGTATTTATTTGACGATTGCCTATGGTGCCCTACGAATGAATGAGTACGTATGTATACACACTGCTTGAGTAAATATTCAATGATGCGTCGTCAAATGTAGGTACAACCTCTGAGATAAGGGTGAACATAAATATGAAATGTTTCCAGATCTCGGGACTTGGTCGGACGGATTTCATGCGAGAACTCTGTCTCTCCAAGTCCAGCGCTGATACTTGACCTGTGACCTCCAATAAATACTTTGTTTAACTTAAGACTGCTCCAACTGGTTCTTGGGCTTCCAATATAAAGAATCGGGTCTAACACCCTGAAAGAGGAGTGTTTTGTAGAGCTTGTTTTTGTCTCATGCTCCCTTTTATGCAGGTCAAGAGAGGTCAGTTTGCCAATGTGGTGGAGCCTTATTTTCAGAAACACAGACACAAACAATGACAACAAGTTGGAATAATGGTTGTTGATGCCGAACTTTGACTCCTCAATGTGTTCCACAAGCTGAAAAACATCCTCCGTTCTCCTCCCGGATGATGTACGTGACTGTCGTCGTCTTTACAGCTTTGCTGAAGCTTGGCGAATCACCCACTCTGCAGCTCTCAGCACCTTCACCGTGCCACATGATGGAATCACTAGTACACCGTTGTTTTTCAGGGCTAGAAAGTGGTAGCTATCATGAAATGATGAAGGTCCAGCATCTCTGACCAAGCTTGCATGGCACACACCACAGGACAGCTTTTGCAGAATCTGGAGGACTACAAAACCCTGCGATGTAGTACAAAGCATTGTCCACAACATCCACCAGTATAAATATTGAGAAGTAGCTATTTAACATATTTAGAACGGTAATTTTGATATGATGTTTAATAAAGAAATACTCAAATCATTAGACTGAGTTAGTGAGTTTGAGGTTGAAGCTTCTGGGTCATCCTGAGTGGTCACAGACAGGCTCTCTTCAGCTTTTCTGGAAGAACATGTAGTCCTGCCCTTTTCTGGCTAAAATGAAGAAGCATAATATTAAAATATATAAAAATACACACACACACAGGGATAAGTATTTCACCCCACCCTGTTATTGATAATATTTCAATTTATGAATGCTAATAGCCTTATGATGATACACCTACTCTTATTAGGTGAACCTGTAAGCCCAAGATGGAGGGAATAACACCAACTCTCAGTCGGACAATCTGAGGGGTGGGTATGAGACATGAGGTAAATACTTTTGTTAGGATGAAAGAATTACATGTGAATAATACAGGCATAATAAACGTCATTAATAAACCTGAGTAAAATGTGATGGTCAATGTTATAACAGTAATATTTGCATTATTTCAAAAGTTGCATTCTTGTGTTAGTTGTAATCTACACAAATAATAATGTAATGTAATCTATACAAATTTGGACTTATTGAGATTTGCATCCGTTAATTCGATTAGGTAAACAAATTATGTTGTAGTTATATCATATCATTCCATCACAGACTCTCCTTAAAGTACGACCAGCAGGGGGTGCACTTCTCGGCATTACACCGGCTATAAACATATCCTAGTTTAACGTTTGCTGGCTACGATTTCGCCAGCAGACATAAATACAGTACAATAATATTCTATTGACAAAATACAACCAATAATAATGTTGAATCCTACCTGTGAAAGGTAATCCCCCGACTCCTGTTTGCAACGTCTGTCTCAGCCTCATTAATGGCTGCTCCCTCAGTAATGGCCGCGGCCAGAAAGTCATGGCCGGTCGTGGCCGCGGCCTCGGCGCGCAAGCCCTTGCTGCACTAACCTCTGAATCTGTGACGGCAGAGTATGCAGCCAAGCTCTCTGTGACCCGTTCAACCCGGTCACGGGCATCAGAATCGGATATATTGTTTGACTCCACCTGGGCAGCTAAACTGTACAGCAAATACGCACACCGCCCCCTACCGTAGCCTACATGATGGGTAGCACGGTCAGCAGGCATGACGTCACTCTCCTGCGCCGCTCAGATTGCTTTTTCATTATCGAATTGTGGGCAGTATTTTGCATGCAGACCACGAAAACGAAAAAGCAATGTCCGCTTTGTTTTCTTTTTGATTATGGCATAGAATGTGCAGTCTTGAAGAAGAAAATTGAAATGCAATAGGATGATTGATTAGTAATTTTATTTATGGGTCAAATAATGCAGCCACATTCTTAAAATGAAAAAGCATTTCTGATAATGCATTTGAATTTGAATTTTGATTACGATTTGCTTCCATATCTGGCGTGTTTACTGCATCGATAAATATGAAACGTCACACACTTTTGCGTTTCCGTATGCACGCAGATTTTCACCCTAAAACGCTCGTCTAAATGCAGATTCAAAAGTGAAAACGAAACGCCACTTTTGCGTTTTGGTTTCAGATCGTTTCCGTGTAAAGGTAGCCTTAATCTTATTTACTATCTGTGCTGGGACTTATCTTTTGAGAATAGATCACTCTAATAATGTTTTGTTTACTTCTCTTACACATACACAGGCTTTCCTGTATTTAAGGACTGACGTTCTTAAAGTTACAGAACAAACGCAATTTATTTAAATGTCATCAGATAACCCTCCTGTTGTCTTGCAGGTCAAAAGTGAGCCACTACCATGTTTAGCAGTAGAAAAAATACCTTAAACTATCTTTTTCCAACTTGAAATTTGGAGTCTCTTTTGGACTTTTCCTAAAGGGACCCCATCATTAGAAAAAGTCACACTTTATTTTTGTTTATGTTTCCATGTGGGCTGTACACCACTAGGGTACTACTAGGGTAAAAAGTTCAGTTTTTTTCCCCTTTCAATATAATTAATTTAGAAGTACTTACTTCACCTTTATATAATAGCAATAATAAACCTTTATTATGTAAAAGAAAACAGAAAACAAGAAAACTGTTGGTCCAACTGACAGTTGGTTTGTGGTAAAAAAAAAAAAAGTGTAATCCTGAAAACTGGTGATTGTCTTTTTGTATTGTGGAACCAAAAATACATGATAAAAAATGTATTGAATTGAGTTAAATAGATAAATAACAGGTGGTTTCATCATACTAAATAGATTTTGGATTTAAAATTCAATTAAGTTGCTTTATTTTGGGGCTTTGGTAGGGCGGGTCATTTCTGACCCGTAGGACAAGGGGAGTAAACACAATGTTAAGACCGCACAAGGGTTAAAGAGAAACATTGATTGGCCTAAAATAGTTGACACTACCACTTCTTTCACCAAAGGGAAAATAAAAAATAACTACTCGTTTTTTTTTAGCTTCTAGTAAATTATTGTCCCTTTTCTCTTGTAATCGTTGGTTTTTATCTCCTCAATCAGGAGAATTTTCGCCTATAAAGGTTTAATATTTGTGGGTTTTGGACTGTTGATGGAGCAAAATCAGCTTTTTTGAATATCCGCCAACCGAAGCACAAAGCGCGTGACCGCAGTCAACTTTCAGGTTTCGTTTTGCCGTGTAGATCAACTGTAATACCTCGGCATCGGATTAGATATAAATTTTAACCTGGAACAGGCTTCAGCAGAAGCAGAAGCTGCCCACCTTTATTTCGTTAGGGGACTTCAAATGACTTGTAGGAAGGCTGGTGAGACAGTTAGTGGGGGTCTGCACGTGTAGTTCTGTTTTCTTTTGTACTTTAGTAGCTTGCATTAATTATCCTTTTTTGTCCCTTGTACGTTCAGTTACATATTAAACTAAATATTAAATTAGGTCTCTCTTGTAAATGAGACGCTGGGTGGTCTCAATGAGATTTTACCTGTATAAATAAAGGTTAATAAAATAAAAAATATAATGTGTTTATGGAATGCTGTGCAATAGAAAAGAAAAAAAAAGAATTTACACTGAAACTTTAATTATGCAGTTGTATTGTTCAAATATTTAAAGTTTTATGATGGATTACGACTGCAGTTAATAAGAAGTTTAATAACAGATTGGTCAACATGTTGGATTGAATCAGAAACCATTCAAATAAAGCAGCTTACAGTCATGTTTGGCAAAGACAGACCACAGATCCTGACTTCTGACAGGCAACGGACTCAGTAGTGTTGTGTGTTCTCTTGTAGATAAGGATCAGTCTGCATGCTTTCAGTTTGCAGAATTTTTTTGCTGAACTTTGATAACATGAGTCTGTGTCACAGGGATTTATATTCCTCTGCAGGTTAGAGTCCTCGTTACTGAAAATGCCAGAATACCAGGTCGTTGTGTTCGGGAAGCTGGTACTCGGTGAGCTGCACTGTCAGAAGCACACACATCTCATAGTTTCTGTTCTTGTAATAAAAGTTGTCATTAAGTGTTTGATTATTTCTTCTTGCAGGATGTTCAGCGCTGTTTACTTTCATTATGTCCATTGCTAATATTTCAATTGGTGAGTCATAGAACCAGTAATGAATCAGGCAGATGTGTTTTTCTATTATTATAGATATGAAGTAACTGTATAATTTGGATTGATATCCTGTGCTCGCCCCCTGTGTCCACCAGGGGCAGTATACCTGAATGACTGTCC
Source organism: Odontesthes bonariensis (assembly GCF_027942865.1). Taxonomy (NCBI): domain Eukaryota; kingdom Metazoa; phylum Chordata; class Actinopteri; order Atheriniformes; family Atherinopsidae; genus Odontesthes; species Odontesthes bonariensis. The sequence goes on along the minus strand of NC_134524.1, from coordinate 10,411,961 downwards.
GCAGCAGCCCTACATTCCCATCTATCTGATAGTGGTGGGGGTCTTTGGTCTGGTGCTGGCGGTGCTCTCCTGCCTCCCCTTCGCTCCTAATCTCGATGGCTGCATCGCCTGCGGCGCCTGCATCGTCTTGAACTCGCTGATTTCTTCCTTCCTCTTCTGCTGGTTTATCGCCGGTGAGTGACTCATTGACACATGTCTCTGTTTGGCCGGCAACTGTTAAAGCTGTATAAACTGCTGCGTTCAAAGACAAATCAGATGAGATTAAGTATTAACATCTCTCTGAGGAGCTGATGAACTGTTGGGGTTCATATACGAACTGCAGCCTCCAAAATAACTGAATCAACACTTCTTTAATACGGCTAACAGGTCAAAACCAGTGTGGAGCTTAATGTGAACTCCCATTAAATTAAAACCAAGTACTAACATCAAGTCATGAATAGTACAGTTTTTCATATTAACGCAGTGCAAAAACATCATGAAATGGATTTCTTTAAAAGATTGTTAAGTTCTGCTCAAGCCTGCTAAAGATGCTTTGATCTGAATCAGGTGTTTCAGTGAGAAACATCTAAAACCTGCGTGAAGTCTCACAACTGAAGCAGCATGAGGGCCCTGCAGAGGAAAAATACTCCTCCTCCAAACTGTCCATTCCGTCATGATAGCAGACATTATCTCTTCCATGATAACCCTCCCCCAAGCTGTAATTTCCCAAACTACCTCCATTACAGATTTCCTGTGGAGTTTTTGACCTGAAGCTGTGTGTGTGGATCCTCGTGTTTATCTCATGCATGAATACATGATGAACTTGTGGCTGATAAGATGCACGACTTAGCAGAGGTGTGACACCTTTACGCTGCTCAGAGGCAGCAAGCTTTACCTGCTTTGGAAGTAACTTTGAGGTGTGCCAGCTGTTGAACGGTCCGATTGTAGTTACACATGTGAGCCACTAAATGTCCTTACTCCTTTTTTCATTGTTAGCCGCTCACAAACAACTTCTGTTTTCATGTAAAATAAATTAGAGGAGCAGTCGGGCTCAGTGAGGCTCCACTGCAGCTGGGCTGAACCATCTGTAGACCATGTGACTTAGAGAGGAAGCACATGTTCGGCCCCTCAGCTCTCAGTCCTCTAAACTTCACAGCTTATGTCCAGTTCAGTGAGTTTCATTCTGCATTTGATTTAGCCAAAGTTGGACGGAATCACACCGCATCCACTCTTTAACATCTGTTCCTGATCTTAAGACTACATCACATGCATTTGTATTTTTCTCTCGTTTTCTTTTCTAGGTAATGTGTGGATTTACTCAATTTATGAACCGAACTACAACAAGAATACAACAAACGTGGATCCCTACTGTGATAAGACAGTGTACCTGTTTGCCTTCTGGACCACCACGCTGGTCTACATCCTGAGTGGTTTCTACATGTTCATCGGCTGCTACTTCTTCTTCTGGTTCTACTTCTGCCCCGAAAGCTGCTTCTGCTGCTGCTTAGGATTCTGCTTCAGCAGGACTGACTGAAACAAAGTTCCCTCTTACTCTCTTTTCTTTTCACTTTTAATCTTAATTTGTTTTATATTGAATGATTAGTATCCATTGTGTTGTATTTGTTCTTGTAGTGTTTATGATTATTTTTATTATGCTTTTGCTTCTGTACTGCTCTTTGGTCGACTGAGGTTGTTTTAAATGTGCTCTTTAAATAAACTGTGACTAATGACAGGATGCATTTCAGGGGCTGCGTAAGACGAGCGTGCATGTAAGACTACATGGTGAATGTATGAGTCGTGATACTTGGAAAAGTGTCTAAATGAGATAAATAAGAACAGTGTAGCAACAATAAGATGTTTGCTCTTCATATAAACTCGCCTCCTATGAACAGATCTTACAGATGGAGACCAGAGAAGTTCATACTTTATAAAATATCTCTGATGTGCGAGATGCAAAAAACAACCAAAATGTAACACAAAATAACCAAAAAAGGGCAAAGATTGGGTACAAAGAAAAGTAAAAATAATCGAATTTATTTTTGAAATATGACAAATAAATTAAATTAGAAATAGATTTATGTACAGTCGGACAAAATAAAGAAATGAAAGGCACTGTACATCACAAAATGACATAAAGTTTGTCGCAAAATGACAGAAAACTCGAAAAATTGTAACAGGATGTAATTTTGTTTTAACAAAAGAGCACACTTAAGCTCATGTGGGTGTTTAATTAGTGGTATTTTGCATTTATCTGCAGTGTTACATCAAGGATTTTTACCTAAACATCTGATGCTTCTGCCCTTTGATGACTTACCGGCATTTATGAAGTCAGTGACACACTTTGGGGCTCCGTGCGCTAAAGTCATGTACACTTGCGGTCACAGTGGCCACATGTGTTGACTTTAAAGCGTGCGCTGTCTTTCAACACGGAGCCACAAGTTGATTCTCTGCGTCTCGGGTCTGTTTGATCCTGAGCATCAAACACTTAAATGGGTTTAAAAGAGGCTAAATGTCTTTAAAATATCACTGATATGTAAAAAATATTTTTTAGGTGTTATCAGCCATAGATTTGAGTTACGACTGAGTATTTGGAGCAGATTGGAGAATTTATTTGATATATTTTATAGCTACAGAATGCACCAGAGTTTGCAGACAGATGCACCAAAGCGGGACCAAGTAATTACTGGATTTGTTGAAAAGAAAAATACAGTGTCGGACTTTTGGAGCTTTGTTTTTTTTTTTTATGCATTCAGCATCTGTCGTGTTCTGATGATGATAAAGTTCTTCTGAAGCGTCTGTGAGCATCTTCACCATGTCAGAAAACTGGTTCAAACATCTGTACCAAGCTGGAATTTGTTTTTATGTCATATTTAATTCGTTTGCTTTTCTTCTAAAATCAGATTTCAGCAGACAGCCTGCTGCTCGTCTGACCTGCTGATCGTTCACAATCAGCACACCTGTCCACCTAATCCCCCTCAGCACTTCTTAAACCACCAGTTTTCCTCTGATTCTCTGTTTGAAATCATTCCCCGTGCTGCCATCTGTTTACTTTCCTTCATTTTCCTGTCAGCCTCGCTCTAAAGTGTCTGTTTGCTTTGGTTTTCTTGGAGCTGTAATCTGACAAAGACTGTCTTATCAACACATTAAGACACAAAATCATAATTCTAGGGAGATATTTCATGTTATTGAGTTTCTTTTGTGTAGAAGTCTACAGTTAACATTCAAATTCTCCTCATATGTTAAGGATCTTTGTTTGTTCGATATAAATATGGAGCTCTTGCTTTGTGTTCTTAAAGCCAAACACCAAAAATCATTGTTAATTTATTGAGTTTTTGACATCATTTGTTCTTCAACGCTTGGGTTAGTTATGCTAGCTGATAAAAGATCACTGGGTATGTTGAAAAGCATGTTTGTCCCTCATTTTCTTCCTTTTAGTTTGGGTTTCTCCTTTATTTTGACCTCACATACAAATGATACAAAAGTATCAAAGTTAATGACAGGATGATTCTTAGATGATTTATGTTTTAACACTGATTAGAAATCGTCATCTGCATTGTATTTTCTGCTTCTGCAAAAGCTCTGATGAATGTGTCTGTTGGATTTTAATTCAGCTGTATTCCCAAAAGATGCACAAAGTGTATGCTTACATTTAGAGTCAGGGTTGGGTTATAAAAAAATGTCCCAATCTTTGATGATCCCACAGAGCTCCATCAAATCCATCATCTTCAAATCTTCACCAAGGAAAACGCTATCTCTGGTGCAAACCCAACACATCCCATCACCCCAAGAACACCATCCCCACAGGGAAGCATGGTGGTGGCAGCATCATGCTGTGGGGATGTCTTTCAGCAGCAGGGACTGGGAAACCGGTCCGAGTCGAGGGAAAGATGGATGGTGCTAAAGGTTCACCTTCCAGCAGGACAATGACCCGAAGCATTCTGCTAAAGCAGCACTCGAGTGGTTTAAGGGGAAACATTTAAATGTGTTGGAATGCCCGAGTCAAAGTCCAGACCTCAATCCAATTGAGAATCCGTGGTTAGACTTGAAGATTTCTGTTCACAAGCAAAAAACATCCAACATGAAGGAGCTCAAGCAGTTTTGCCTTGAGGAATGGGCAAAAATCCCAGTGGCAAGATGTGGCAAACTCATAGAGACTTATCCAGAGCGACTTGCAGCTGTAATCGACACAAAAAGTGGCTCTACAAAGTACTGACTTTAGAGAGGGGGGTGAACAGTTATGCACGCTGAAGTTTTCTGTTATTTTGTCCTATTTGTTGTTTGCTTCACAATGAAAATAAAAAAAAAATACATGAAATGGTGCAAACCCTCAAACAATCCATTTTAATTCCATGTTTTGAGGCAACTTAATGGGAAAAATGCAGAGGGGGTGAATATTATTGCAAGGCACTGTAGGTCTTAAAATAATCCAACAGCAAAAGATTGTTTATGATCCAAGATGCAGGATGACGAATAGGGATGGGAATTGTTCAGAATTTAGCATCCAGTTATAAATAGTACAAATATAGTACAAATGGTTGCAGTAACACCACCATAAGTATGCACCAACATTTGATCTATTTTCGCTTCGGTCATTTTATTTTCGATGTGCTTGCTCCGTAGAAATGTATATTGGTGAGAGCAAAGCCATCACAGGCAAGTTTTACTAGCAAAACACCTTCTAAGGATCTGAGTGACATTAATACATTGGATTTTTAAAAAAGAATTTGCCCACAATGGTTGATGGAGAAGGAGAAACTGATTTGGTATCAAAACTGATCAAAATTCCTTTTTCAAGCTGTATGACAGTCTTTGAAGTCTTCCTGCATAAAGAGAGGAGGATGGATTTTGTCTATAAATAAATAATCAGGAACTCTTGTGAGTATTATACATTTTATTTACATATAAACACATACATATAAATATTAAATTATAAATATAAATGATGAGTCGCTCTTAATGCCTCTCATAATTCATTATGAGTAGGCTAATTGATGAATAAACATCCTGTAAGACAAGCGTGCTGCTGAAGCTGGTGGAGTTTCCACTGTTGTTGCATGACATGCACTTTAAAGGTGCCATGGCATGAAAATAAATGGAGGCTTTTATTTATTTGTATAGGCTTTAGTGGTCCCCTAATACTGTATCTGAGTTTTTTTTCCCCCAAAATTCTGCCTTGGTGCAGAATTACAGCCAGTCCCAAAAATGAGCTTTCCTTAGGATCCTCAGAATGAGCTTTTTAGGGTCTGCAGCTTTAAATGCAAATTAGGAGGAGAAAGGCGGGGCAAAGATTGCTCTGCTTTGCAAAGATGCACGTAGCGCTAGTCATTTCAATCAGGAGAAAGGCAGATATCGTGCGCGCCATAACACCAACAGCAGGACGGCTATCAAAACAACAAATAAGTACACAACACTCGCGTTACAGTAAATGAGGTGTCCACTCGCATACCTTATGCTATTTACTGTTACATTAGCGACAGTGACTGAGCTATTAGCTGCAGAGCTAACGACACAGACAGACTGACCGTTTTGACTCTGGAACCATGAATGAATCATTATCCTAACCATCTCATGGGCATGCAAACACCTCCCACAGCCATCCATCCATTTTCTATACCGCTGAATCCGTCGGTCGGGTCGCGGGGGGGCTGGAGCCTATCCCAGCGGTCAATGGGCGAGAGGCAGGGTACACCCTGGACAGGCCGCCAGTCCATCACAGGGCCACACAGAGACAAACGAGACAAACAACCACACACACGCTCACACTCACACCTAAGGACAATTTTAGAGACACCAATTAACCTAACATGCATGTTTTTGGACAGTGGGAGGAAGCCGGAGTACCCGGAGAGAACCCACCCATACACGAGGATCCCACAGCCCAGTTGATGCTATTAGCTGCATAGCTAACGATACAAACCCTTTCTTGTGGTAACAAGCTATGTAGCTATACTGTACATACAGGAAAGCAACACAATTATAGAGTGTTAACAACTCTAAGCCAAAGTGCAGGAGAAAGGTGTGGAAAACTTAGCGTGTGGGGTCGTGACACAAGTATAAAAAAAGCTCGACGTCGCCACCTGGGGGGACCTAAACCCCAAGAACTCCACTTTGGGACTCTTAAGGTAACTCAGGTAGGACATACGTGATTTTCAGTACACAAATATATTTCATTTAATCCTTTAAAAGCTAAGTGACAACTGAAAATAAACAACAAAAAACAGCTGGCGATGAGCATCCTCCAAAGGATTTAACCTGCAAAGGTGATGGTCACAGACAAACAATAAAAACTCAGTTTCCAGTTAGGCCACTCAGGCTCCCAGTAGTTCGATTCCGTGGAAGCGTTAATCCGCCTGCATGACGATCCCGTTTATATGGGAATCTCTGGTCTCTGGTCGTGCTTTAAACTGGTTCAAGTCCTATCTGGAGGACAGGAAATATTTAGTTGAAATTGGTAACTGTGTCTCAGACCAAATGGCTATGACCTGTGGGGTTCCCCAGGGGTCAATCCTGGGACCCGTATTGTTCAATCTGTACATGCTTCCACTAGGCCAGCTAATACGCAGCTATAATGTGTCCTACCACAACTATGCAGATGACACTCAGATCTATGTGTCACTGACGGCAGGAGAACACGGGCCTGTAGATACACTGTGTCGCTGCATCGAACAGATCAGTGTGTGGATGCAAAACAATTTCCTCCAGCTAAACTCAGACAAAACTGAAATCATTGTCTGTGGCCCACAGAAACAAAGAGAAAGTGTTATCAGTCACCTTGAGACCCTCTCTCTAAAACCTGATAATCAGGTTAGAAATCCCGGGGTAATATTGGACTCAGACCTGAACTTTAACAGCCACATTAAATCAGTAACATCAGCAGCTTTTTACCATCTAAAAAACATTGCCAGAATCAAAGGAATAGTGTCTAAACCAGACTTAGAGAGACTGATCCATGCGTTTGTCTCCAGCAGGTTAGACTGCTGTAACGGCCTGCTCACTGGGCTCTCTAAACGGGCTGTAAGACAGCTGCAGTACATCCAGAACGCTGCTGCTCGAGTCCTGACTAGAACCAGGAAATACGACCATATTAGTCCAGTGCTCAGGTCTCTGCACTGGCTTCCTGTCGCTCAGAGAATAGACTTTAAAACAGCTCTGCTTGTGTACAAGTCTCTTCATGGTCAAGCGCCAAAGTACATCTCTGACATGTTAGAGCCATATGAACCAACTCGGGCTCTGAGAACCTCAGGGAGGGGTCTCCTGCTGGTGCCCAGTGTCAGGACTAAACAAGGTGAGGCTGCGTTTCAGTTTTATGCTCCTAACATCTGGAACAGTCTTCCAGAAGATGTGAGACAGACCTCAACTCTGACAATGTTTAAATCCAGGCTGAAAACAGTTCTATTTAGCTGTGCATATGACACCTGAAAGTATTTTATCTGCACTCTTCACTTTTTAATTAACTAATTATTATTAAATGGGTTTTTAATTATTATTATTAGTAGTAGTATTTTTTTTTTTTATTATTATTTTTTAATGATTTTTTTTTAATATATTGCCTTCTTGTGATTTTATGTAGCTGTGAAGCACTTTGAATTGCCCTGTGTATGAATTGTGCTCTATTAATAAAATTGCCTTGCCTTGCCTATAGTTCTTTGTATAAAGCTCTGGGTTTGTGCGATGACGTCACGCGCACGCTTCGTATTTTTTTGGCTCAGAATGTTTCCAACATGGCGTCGAGGCAGAAGCGCTCCAAAGTTTGGTTATATTTCCCCAAAAAGGACAATACTTGGGCCAGTTGCAACACGTGCAGAGCTGTGATCACATCAAAGGGGGAAATACCTCCAACATGCTGAAACATCTGAGTTTAGTTAGGTGGGCGGTCCTCTTTTGGCAGGGTTGTTCTGATACTGTGTTCTTTCCATTTGAAGATGATGGGTTTGATGGTGCTCTGGGGGATAACTCGGTTGATCATCAAGATTGGGACATTTTTTTTTATAGCCCAACCCTGACTCTAAATGTAAACATACACTTTGTGCATCTTTTGGAAATACAGCTGAATTCAAATCCAACAGACACATTCATCAGAGCTCCTGCAGAAGCAGAAAATACAATGCGGATAACGATTTCCAATCAGTGTTAAAACATAAATCATCTGAGAATCAATCATGCATCCAGAGGGGCTGTCAAACTTATTCTGCTTTTCTCTCAGATTTAGGAGCTCATATCTGATCGTTAAAGGAGCCATGGCATGAAATTTTCACTTTTTAAGGTTGTCTAACATTAATATAATGTGACCATGCAGATGGCCTGATCGGGAAAGCTGCCGCTTATGACGTGGGCGCCTCATATGATGTCGAGGTCGTTTCCCCCCAGAGCCCATATATGGCTATGTCAAAACTGCCTTTCCCCGCCCACAGCTCTTTGCGCTGTAGCCTACATGGATGTAAAAAATCTGTTTAGAGCTCCTGCATCAGAACCTCTAAAGAGCCAGTGGACAGATTTAGTTTTTTCTGGGAAAGTGACGCCAGAACCGAAGAGATTTGTGTATGTGTGCGCCAAATATTTCACCGACGAATGTTTCCAGAACTTGGGCCAATACCAAGCTGGCCTTGCCGAACGTCCGAAAATTAACCCTGGATCAGTACCAACCAGTGGCGGCTCCTCCATAGGGGCGATTTGTGCGACGCACTACCAAACACGGAGTTTTTTTTTTTTTTTTTTAATCTAGTTGCTGAGGCGGGACTGATCTGCTGCAGGCAAACTGGTTGTATATGTCATTGTCCAATCAGATTAAGGTCGCGCCTGGTGTTGCTACGCCCATTTTGTGCGATTTCTGTCAGGGTCGAATTTGCACCAGGAAGCTCCCATTGACATGAATGGGACCTCGGTTTTTTTCAAAAATCCTGCTCCCAATGCATTTTCTATGAGGGTTTGTGTGCTCGCACAAACAACGCACAACGTGCTTTCGTCATCATATGTCTGTTGCGCGGGACCATGAACATTCTACTTGTTGTTGTAACATTTTGGTTTTCAATAAAGAAAAAAAAAAAAAAAACATTCTATGAAGAAGATGGCGAGTGTCGAATGCAACAATACGTTAGTGTTTCTGACAGAAGTGCCCTTTAGTCGTCGTACTAATGCGGAGAAGGAAGTTTGGAAGAATTTTGCAGGATTTTCGGGCTCGCCTTGCGAGGCAAAGATGAAACCGAGGGCTCCACCAACCCTGCTATTTTTCCAGGTAGTATAACTTACCCTTTTGTGCTCAATCATTGACTTGTAATGATTTAAATCTTTTATATAATGTTGACAATGATAGCAGAATGTATAATGACACATTCATTGTTAATGGTGCAGTATTATATTTAAAAAAAGAGAGAAATCTCACATAAGTAAGCTGCACTTAACCATGTTTGACAACTGGTTATACTTTTCTAAGTCATATTTTCCAAAACTTCAATAAACACTTGACTTGGATTTATATGTTGTCATTTTAATTAGATTCTGTAGAATGAAAATTGAATGAATCTTATCATTAAGAGCTCATGTGTTTACTTATTTCATAGAATCCTGGAACAATATGAGGAAAATAAATAAATAATGGTTAAGGTGTAATATTAACTGATTGGCAAATTATGCAAAAAATAACAAAAAATTATTTAAAATTATTACAATAAATTATGCTACCTAGACAAATATACCTCAGTCCTATGGACTTTTATGGTACTTATGGACATAACGGGGGAAATTGCAGAGTCACTTTGGTTATTTGGAAGACCAAATAACCCCTCGACTCTGCGTTGTGTTTATTTAAGGAAGACAAGGAGTTTCTGGATGATTGGACATTTTATTTCCTGTGTGGGAGCATAACAGGTTTGCATCAGTGCAATCGGTTCAGCTTCGCACGGCACACTCTGATGCAGCTTCCACAGACTGGAAATTGCACTACCTAAAAAAAATGTCAGGAGCCGCCACTGGGCCCAACTACAGACCTCGGACAAGTAAGTAATTTAAATGAATGACATGGTGTAATGAATCATGTGCTGTTGTTAATCTGTATTCTTTATTTCATTCTAAGACCTGTTCAAGGACTTTTAAGACCTGTGGGCGTGTTTACAGCATGAAATGTTCATGCCATATAAATACATTCTTTCTTTTTTTGTTGTTTTATTCCTTTATTTAGGTCATACTGCACATACACTGCCTTAGGACATGCACATGCTTTTATAAAACTGTTTTCTGTCAAATGTTAGAGTTGCATTCACTGTTTGTGTCATTTTTAAATGTAACATGACCAGAGAAAGACGCAATGTGAAGGAGTGTGGCACCGGTGTTATGCCAAAAAGTGCATGCCTGCAGAGAAATGCATCCCCTGATGGTCCCCTGCTTTAAAGAGAGAATGGAATGATATAACTACATTATCATTTGTTTATCTAATTGAATTAACAGATGCTAATTTCAATAAGTTCAAAATAAAATAATCAAATTTCATAGTTTTAGGTTAATTTTTAGATTATTTCATCTGGGCTTTACTGAGTAAAGATTGATATTCATAGAATATCCAACCGTCTTTCGGGCTTACTATGAAAGTGTTAGTCACGGCCCTTACTTTGGAATATTTGTAGGCCTACAATAATATAATAATAGGTGAAAGAGATGCTATAAAATGTGCAAATGTCGGATTATCATAAGTGTACATGTGTTATTAATCCACATGAAGACATGAGAAAAAAGATGAACTAGTGAAACACTACTGTCAGCTCAATATTATCACTGTAACTTTATTGGATAAATGTAATAATCCACACCTGAACCGCTCCCGCGGGACTGAGGATGCATTTCTCGGCAAAACACCGGCCACTTTCTAGAAATCATCTGGCCGCGTGACCTCGATGCTTACTGTGCACACGCACTTCCCAGAGGTGGATGGCTGGTAGATGGCTGTCGTCCAATTAGGAGCATGTGACAGGACACAGAAAGTGAAAGAGAAAGCTGAATGTGGATCCTTTATAAAGGAAAACCCCTGTCTTTTCACACAGAAATCTCCTCCAGCGGACACGTCCAGAGTTTTTGCTCGGGCCCAGTATCGGACATCAGAGAGGGACTGCGCGGCGGAGTTGTTTCCTTCCAGAGACTGAAGAGTAAAGGTGAGATGAAAGTTTATGGTGTTAGCCCGATTCTTTTATTGGAAGCCCAAGAACAAGCTGGAGAAATCTTAAGTTAAAAAAAGTATTTATTGGTGGTCACATGTGAAGTTTAGCCGTGCTGAACTCGGAGACAGAGCCCTCGCAGGGCCTCCATCAGAGAGAGCCCCGATATCCGGACACATTTCATATTTATGTCCACCTTTATCTCACAGAGGTTGTACTTGCACTCGACAAAGTATAATTGGACATTTGCTAGTGATATGAGCAGGCCATCCACCGTCTTTGTCATGTTCTTTGGATGTGATAAACGATGTGTGTGTGTGAGTGTTGTTTCAGGCGTGTATCTACTATACCAGACCTATCTGACATACATTTCGTTTGTATGAGTGTAAACGTACAAACTAGGAACATAAATTATTTAGTGAACTACAGAATATGAATACATAAAGTTTAAGAATAAAGCCAATTTATAACAATGGGTATCTGTTCTTGTTCACTGCATTCACAGACTTTTAATCTTATTTACTATCTGTACCAGTGGCGGCTCCTCCATAGGGGCGATTTGTGCGACGCACTACCAAACACGGATTTTTTTTTTTTTTTTTTTTTTAATCTAGTTGCTAAAGTGGGACTGATCTGCTGCAGGCAAACTGGTTGTATATGTCATTGTCCAATCAGATCAGGTCGCGCCTGGTGTTGCTACGCCCATTTTGTGCGATTTCTGTCAGGGTCGAATTTGCACCAGGAAGCTCCCATTGACATGAATGGGACCTCGGTTTTTTTCAAAAATCCTGCTCCCAATTAGCCTGGAAAACCGAGACGACGGCTGACTCGGGAGCTAGCTAGCTGGTCGACGGACGTGACGTGGTGGGGATTTGAATTCGTAGTTCGGAGGAGTTGGAGGTTTGGAGTGACGTGGCGGTTGGCATAAACTGATTTGTGACTGGATTGTATGGCGTCTCAGGGTGAAGACGAGGGAGATGATGAAATGGATAATGGAGATTGGAGTCATGTATGTGGTAGTGGTAGGTCAGGAAAAGAGAGAAGGACAAAGGAAGATAATATGAGGGGAACGCAAAGTAGTAAGCGAAGTCTCGAAGGAAATAGCTCAGACGAAAATAATATAGTATGTAAGAAGGTTGTCAGGGAGGAAACCAAAATAATTATAAAATTCAGGAAAGAAGATGAGGGTATTCAACTAAGTCCAATAAATTTATCGAGGGAACTAAAAAAGAAGTTTGGTGAGTTGATTCTGGCTAAGATTCTAAGAGATGGAAATCTGTTGATTATAGTGGGGAGTGAAGAGCAGAAAAACAAAGTGATGAATAGTCAGAACATTTGCAAAAAAATGGTGAATGAGATAAAGATATTGGGAGAAGCTAAAATAGCTAGAGGAGTAATTTATGGAATACCGGTGGATGAAGATCTTGAAAAGTTAAAACGTAGTATTAGTGGAAATGAGATAAGCAACATTAAAAGATTGATGAGAACAGTGGAAGGAAAGAGAGTGGAAAGCCTGTCAGTGATGGTAGAATTTCAAGGAGAAGTTCTTCCAGAAAAGATAAGAGTTGGATGTATGGTCTTTCCTGTTAGGCCATACAATTCTCCTCCGCTAAGATGTTATAAATGTCAGAGATATGGACATGTAGCAGCAGCATGCAAGGGGAAACAAAGATGTCCAAAGTGTGGAGGGGAGCATGGATATGAAGAGTGTAAAAATGAAAAGGATATTTGCTGTAACTGTGGAGGGCAACACAGGGTGACTTATGGAGGATGCGAAGTTAGAAGAAAAGCAGTGGAAATAGAACAAGTTAAAGTCACTCAAAATATAAGCTATGCAGAAGCTGCAAAGAGAATGAAGAAGCCAAGACAGGTGTCAGGGGAAACAATTATAAATACAACATCAGAACAAAGACAGATGAGAACAGATACAGTGATGACAGCTGAGATGAATACAACAGCAGAACAAAGACAGATAAGAACAGATACAGGGTTGACAGCTGAGAAGATTATGTTGTTCATTGCATATGTAATTAACTGTACAGAGCAAGTAAAATATAAAACAGAAAAAATCAAAATAATAGTGAAAGGAGCAGAGAAATTCTTTGGGATAAAGGACATATCTTGGGAGCACATAAATAAAAAGTTGGGGGGAGAAGGGAAGACAGGAGGACAGGAAGATAGAATATAATGTTCATCCTGCAGTGGAATGCCAGGAGTTTAATTGCTAATGGACAGGAGTTTAAGGGATTTATTAAAGAATTTAAAAAAGAGTTGGATATTATATGTATTCAGGAAACTTGGCTTAAACCAAGTTTAGATTTTGTTATTAAAGGATATGAAAGTGTGAGAAGAGATAGAGAGGGAGGGTCTGGAGGAGGATGTATAATATTTATAAAAAATGGAGTTCAATTTAGAGTAGTAGCTAAAGGAAAAGAATTAGAATATATTATTATTGAAATTTGGACAATAAATGGGAACATTAAAATAATAAATTTTTATAATCCATGTAAAAAACTATCTTTAGAGGTAATGGAGGAATTTGGGAAGTATTTAGAGGGTAAAGTGATTTGGTGTGGGGACTTTAATGGGCATAACTCATTATGGGGTAGTTGTAATGATCATAATGGGGAAGTAATTGAAGAAATAATGGATGTTAAAAATTTGGTAGTATTAAATGATGGGAGTGGAACAAGAATTAATTTTAGAAATAATACAGAGTCAGCCATTGATTTGACAATAGTGTCAAATTCTTTAGCAGGTAAAAGTTTATGGAAAGTACTTAATGAAACAACTATAGGAAGTGATCATTACCCTATTATGATAGAAGTTAAAATGCATATAGAGAAATATTGTATAAATGAGATGAAAAAATGGTGTTTTAGATCTGCAAATTGGAAAATTTTTAGGAATAATAGTGAATTAAAAATACGAAAAGTGGATGTAAATAGTAGTATTGAGGATTTGAATTTTAATATATGTAATGCTATAGTAGAAGCGGCTCATCAAACTATAAGGATAAAAGGAGGGAAAAAGGAAAGGAAGTTGGTATCATGGTGGACAATGGAATGTACTGCAGCTATTAAGAAACGAAATAAAGCGTTTAAAGTATTAAAGAAAAATCATAACCCTCAGAATTTGAATGAATACAAAAAATTACAGGCGATGGTAAGAAGAACTGTTAAAAATGTAAAAAGAGATTATTGGAGGAGTTTTTGTAACTCAATAGGGAGGGAGACAGAAATATCTAAGGTATGGACAATGATTAAAAGAATGAAAGGAATTAAAAGAGTGACTGGATATCCAGTATTAAATAATGGAGAAATAGCAGCAGTGACAGATAAAGATAAGGCAGAGATGTTAGCAAAAGTGTTTGTTAAAATTCATAGTTCTGAAAATATCAGTGTAGATGGGAAAAAAGGGAGAGAAAAAACAATTCTGGAAAATAAGGAGCTATTGGAAAAAATGGTAGAATCGGATGATGTATTGAATATGTCATTTACAATAATGGAATTAAATAGGGCACTTAAAAAATGTAAATTAACAGCACCAGGGAAAGATCAGATTTGTTATGTAATGGTAAGTAATTTAAGTGAATTTTCTAAAAACATATTATTGGAATTGTATAATCGAATTTGGGAGGAGGGAGAAATACCAAAAAGTTGGAAAGAAGCTGTGGTTATACCAATTAGAAAGCCAGGGAAAGATGAATCAAAACCAGAAAATTATAGACCAATAGCGTTAACATCCAATATATGTAAAATAATGGAGAGAATGATAAATGAAAGATTGATATATTATATAGAAAGTAAAGGACTTATAACAGAGGTTCAAAGTGGATTTAGAAAAGGGAGGAGTACAATGGATCCAATAATAGGTTTAGAGCATGAAATTAGGAAGGCTCAAGTAAATAAAGAGAGTGTAGTAGCAGTATTTTTTGATATTGAAAGAGCGTATGATATGATGTGGAGGGAAGGGTTATTAGTTAAAATTAGAAGAATGGGTATAAGTGGTAACATGTTTAAATGGATTAAAACATTTTTAGAAGAAAGAAAAATACAAGTGAGAATAGGGAAGGAATATTCTGAAAATTTTAATATAGAAAATGGGACACCACAAGGAAGCATAGTAAGTCCAGTATTATTTTCTGTGATAGTAAATGATATGTTTAAGGATTCAGAAGGAGGAATGGGTTGTTCACTGTTTGCTGATGATGGAGCAATGTGGAAAAGAGGAAGGAATTTAAAATTTATTGTAAAGAAGCTACAGGAAGCAATTTCAATGGTGGAAAAGTGGTCATATAAATGGGGATTTAGGTTTTCTGTGGAAAAAACTAAAATAATGTTTTTTACAAGGAAAAGAGTGGATGGAGAAATTAAGTTGAAAATATATGGGCAGGAATTGGAAAGAGTTAAGCAATTTAAATTTCTTGGGTTATGGTTGGATGAAAGAATGACTTGGGGTGTACACATTAAGAAAATAATAGATAAATGTAGGAAGGTTTTGAATATAATGAGATGTTTAGTTGGTACTGAGTGGGGGGCTGATAGAAGGTCATTGAAAGCTATTTATACAGGTTTAATTAGGTCAGTATTGGATTATGGGAGTATAGTGTATAATTCAGCTGCAGATACAAATCTAAAAAAGTTAAATACTATACAATATCAGGCTTTAAGAATATGTACAGGTGCCTTTAAAACATCTCCTATAGCAGCAATACAGGTGGAAATGGGTGAAATGCCTCTAAAAATGAGAAGGGAACAATTATCCTTAAACTACTGGTCAAAATTACAAGGTCAGAAAAAAGATAATCCAACAGTAAAAGTGTTAGAAACAGGGTGGGGAAAAAGGAAAAATTAAAAGTTATGGAACAATAGTAAATGCTAAAAGTAGGGAAAAATATTTAGATAAAATAGATATAAGTCAAACGATTCCATTACATACAGTTCCACCATGGATAATACCTGAAGCAAAAGTAGATTTATCATTATTAGAAAAGAAGAATAGAAATAATTTTAGTTTGAATAAATATGTTGTACAGGAACATATAAATCAATATTATAATTATGTAAATATATATACTGATGCATCCAAAACTTTAGATGATAGGATAGGGATAGGTATGATTGTACCGCAATTTAAAATTAAAGTGGGGAAAAGGGTAAGTGATGGAGTATCAGTATATACTGGAGAAATGATTGCGGTACTTTTAGCAGTTCAATGGATAGAAGAGGTTAAACCATTAAAGTCAATTATATGTTCAGATTCAAGTTCTTCATTAGTTAGTATTCAAAATAGTAAGTCAGAAAGTAGACCAGATGTATTAATAGAAATAGAACAAACACTATATAGAATTAATATGATGGGGCTTATAGTTCATTTTATATGGGTACCAGCGCATTATGGAGTTGAGGGAAATGAAATGGCAGATAGAATGGCAAAACAGAGTGTAAAAAGAGTAATGATTGATATTAATGTAAGAATGAGTGTAAAAGAGGTAAAGGGTATTATAAAACAAAAAATGGAAGAGAGATGGCAAAAGTTATGGGAGGAAGAAAGAAAAGGACGTTGGTTGTTTAAAATACAAAGGAAAATAGGGAAAATGAGAAGAACAGAAAGAAGTAGGAGAGAGGAGATCATTATAACAAGACTTAGAATTGGACATAATGGATTAAATAAAAACTTATATATGATAGGAAAACATCAATCAGGGAAATGTGAGTGTGGGGAAGATGAGACAATAGAACATGTTATGATATATTGTAGGAATTATCAGGTTCAGAGAAATAATTTAATTAGAAAGCTTAGTAGGATGAAAATGAAATTAGATATAGTAGATTTATTGCAAAAAGAATCAGGAAACAGATGTTATCAGGAAATTTTTTATTATTTAAAACGGTGTAGGTTATATAATAGAATATAGTATAGATAAAGTATATAAATGAGGGTATATGAGTAGGGAGTATGTAAAAGTGTAGGCATAAATAGATATATGGGTGTATAGATGAGTGTTGACGTATAGGTATATATATAGGTGTGTGAATATATATGTATGTATATATATATATATATATATATATATATATATATATATTGAACGGGTATATATTAATATAGGGATATAGATAAATGTCATGTGATCCACACTCCATATCAGTAGGTGGCGGTAATGCTACTAAAAGTTGTTTGCCAACCGCCAATATAAAATCCGAAAGAGAGAGAGAGAGCCTGGAAAACCAGCGCCAACTGCTGGACGGCAAAATGTTTTGCCTGCGGTTGGGTCTGGCCTCGATCCACTTGTCATTTTGAAAATACTGCCCTGAATCTGGCAGATGGCAACTAAACCAATCACAACGCAGAGATGTGTTTTGAATCAACGCGGGCGGGCCAGAGGGTTCTGGTGCGGGGTTTTGAGGGAGTGACGACAGAGCAGTGCGACGTTGGGCAGTGGAAGCGAACATAGACAAGCGAAAGCACAACAAGAAAGATGGCGGCGGCAATGGAACAGTGCTCGTTTGATTCAGCCTTGGCACACAGCCATTATAACGAACAGCCTTGCCACTCTGTATTAAGCCCCATTGTACCGGCTTTTTGGCTGCAGTTCCACCAGAATTCCACTGGGAGCGTCGGTGGAGACCAGAATGAATGGGGCCCTATGGAGCTAGATGCTACAAATGGTCAGTTTCACCTAAGTCTCCTCAAGAGCGCTCAGATTTGAATGTAGTTTCTGAGAGCTCAACATGGGTTTCAAGTAAAAAATCTACTGAACGAGTACATATATCGCTTTGATTTCTTACTGGTTGGCTTCTTGTTGTCCACAACGCGCTAGCATTGTGCTAATGACAGCTGGTCGACCAGCTATGTATGACGTCATATACACTTCAAATCCTTTTTTTAAGCAAATGAGTGGCTCTAAAAATCTAAAACTCAGCCATGGGTATTTTCTAAACACCCTTTTTCGAAAACAACATTCGAATTACTAGAGAAAAAATTATATCTTGAGATAAGGGCACGAAAGGGCGTATAGCTCCATAGGACTCCATTCATTCTGGTCTCCAAAATTGGGCGCCCCACGTGGAAAGAGGGTGGAACTGCAACCAAAATCGCCTCGTTGGAAACCGGAAATGCACCGTGAGTGGCGTATCTGTCCTATTATAGAATCTGTGCTTGGCATCAGTTTTGGAAGAGTCCCCTCCCACCAAAGCTTTCTGTCGCGCTTACTACGTCACAGTCAGTTGCGCTGATTGGTCAGAGCGTTGGCCTATAGGCACAGACGCGGTTTGAAAGACAACGGGTTGTGCTCATCAACAATGTTCCGTTGTATCCATTGATCGGTGCCAGACTAAATTAGACATCCAATCCATTTAGGCTGGTTTATCAGGCTAGCTCCCAATGCATTTTCTATGAGGGTTTGTGTGCTCGCACAAACAACGCACAACGTGCTTTCGTCATATGTCTGTTGCGCGGGACCATGAACATTCTACTTGTTGTTGTAACATTGTGGTTTTCAATAAAGAAAAAAAAAAAAAAACATTCTATGAAGAAGATGGCGAGTGTCGAATGCAACAATACGTTAGTGTTTCTGACAGAAGTACCCTTTAGTCGTCGTACTAATGCGGAGAAGGAAGTTTGGAAGAATTTTGCAGGATTTTCGGGCTCGCCTTGCGAGGCAAAGATGAAACCGAGGGCTCCACCAACCCTGCTATTTTTCCAGGTAGTATAACTTACCCTTTTGTGCTCAATCATTGACTTGTAATGATTTAAATCTTTTATATAATGTTGACAATAATAGCAGAATGTATAATGACACATTCATTGTTAATGGTGCAGTATTATATTTAAAAAAAGAGAGAAATCTCACATAAGTAAGCTGCACTTAACCATGTTTGACAACTGGTTATACTTTTCTAAGTCATATTTTCCAAAACTTCAATAAACACTTGACTTGGATTTATATGCTGTCATTTTAATTACATTCTTTAGAATGAAAATTGAATGAATCTTATCATTAAGAGCTCATGTGTTTACTTATTTCATAGAATCCTGGAACAATATGAGGAAAATAAATAAATAATGGTTAAGGTGTAATATTAACTGATTGGCAAATTATGCAAAAAATAACAAAAAATTATTTAAAATTATTACAATAAATTATGCTACCTAGACAAATATACCTCAGTCCTATGGACTTTTATGGTACTTATGGACATAACGGGGGAAATTGCAGTCACTTTGGTTATTTGGAAGACCAAATAACCCCTCGACTCTGCGTTGTGTTTATTTAAGGAAGACAAGGAGTTTCTGGACGATTGGACATTTTATTTCCTGTGTGGGAGCATAACAGGTTTGCATCAGTGCAATCGGTTCAGCTTCGCACGGCACACTCTGATGCAGCTTTCACAGACTGGAAATTGCACTACCTAAAAAAAATGTCAGGAGCCGCCACTGATCTGTACTGGGACTTATCTTTTGAGAATAGATCACTCTAATAATGTTTTGTTTACTTCTCTTACACATACACAGGCTTTCCTGTATTTAAGGACTGACATACTTAAAGTTACAGAACAAACGCAATTTATTTAAATGTCATCAGTTAACCCTCCTGTTGTCTTGCAGGTCAAAAGTGACCCACTACCATGTTTAGCTGTAGAAAAAATACCGTAAACTATCTTTTTCCAACTTGAAATTTGGAGTCTCTTTTGGACTTTTCCTAAAGGGACCCCATCATTAGAAAAAGTCACACTTTATTTTTGCTTATGTTTCCATGTGGGCTGTACACCACTAGGGTACAAAGATTGTCTTATGGGTAATTTTTGACCTGTGAATTATAAAAACATTTAAACACCAGAAAAAAGTTCAGTGTTTTTTTTCCCTTTCAATATAATTAATTCAGAAGTAATTACTTCACATTTATATAATAGCAATAATAAACCTTTATTATGTAAAAGAAAACTGAGAAAACAAGAAAACTGTTGGTCCAACTGACAGTTGGTTTGTGGTAAAAAAAAAAAAAGTGTAAGCCTGAAAACTGGTGATTGTCTTTTTGTATTGTGTAACAAAAAATACATGATAAAAAATGTATTGAATTGAGTTGAATAGCTAAATAACAGGTGGTTTCATCATACAAAATAGATTTTGGATTTAAAATTCAATTAAGTTGCTTTATTTTGGGGCTTTGGTAGGGCGGGTCATTTTTGCCCCGTAGGACAAGGGGAGTAAACACAATGTTAAGACCGCACAAGGGTTAAAGAGAAACATTGATTGGCCTAAAATAGTTGACACTACCACTTCTTTCACCAAAGGGAAAATAAAAAATAACTACTCGTTTTTTTTTAGCTTCTAGTAAATTATTGTCCCTTTTCTCTTGTAATCGTTGGTTTTTATCTCCTCAATCAGGAGAATTTTCGCCTATAAAGGTTTAATATTTGTGGGTTTTGGACTGTTGATGGAGCAAAATCAGCTTTTTTGAATATCCGCCAACCGAAGCGCAGAGCGCGTGACCGCAGTCAATTTTCAGGTTTCGTTTTGCCGTGTAGATCAACTGTAATACCTCGGCATCGGATTAGATATAAATTTTAACCTGGAACAGGCTTCAGCAGAAGCAGAAGCTGCCCACCTTTATTTCGTTAGGGGACTTCAAATGACTTGTAGGAAGGCTGGTGAGACAGTTAGTGGGGGTCTGCACGTGTAGTTCTGTTTTCTTTTGTACTTTAGTAGCTTGCATTAATTATCCTTTTTTGTCCCTTGTACGTTCAGTTACATATTAAACTAAATATTAAATTAGGTCTCTCTTGTAAATGAGACGCTGGGTCTCAATGAGATTTTACCTGTATAAATAAAGGTTAATAAAATGAAAAATATAATGTGTTTATGGAATGCTGTGCAATAGAAAATATTTAAAGTTTTATGATGGATTATGACTGCAGTTAATGAGTAGTTTAATTACAGATTGGTCTACATGTTGGATTGAATCAGAAACCATTCAAATAAAGCAGCTTACAGTCATGTTTGGCAAAGACAGACCACAGATCCTGACTTCTGACAGGCAACGGACTCAGTAGTGTTGTGTATCAGTTCTCTTGTAGATAATGATCACTCTGCATGCTTTCAGTTTGCAGAATTTTATTGCTGAACTTTGATAACATGAGTCTGTGTCACAGTGATTTATATTCCTCTGCAGGTTAGAGTCCTCGTTACTGAAAATGTCAGACAACCAGGTCGTTCTGTCCGGGATTCTGATACTCGGTGAGCTGCACTGTCAGAAGCGAACACACATATCTCATATTTTCTGTTCTTGTAATGAAAGTTGTCATTGAGTGTTTGACTATTTGTTCTTGCAGGATGTTCAGCGCTGCTTACTTGCGCTTTGCCCATTGCTCAGATTTCAATTGGTGAGTCACAGAACCAGTAATGAATCAGGCAGATGTGTTTTTCTATTATTATAGATATGAAGTAACTGTATAATTTGGATTGATATCCTGTCCTCTCCCCCTGTGTCCACCAGGGGCAGTATACCTGAATGACTGTCCGCAGCAGCCCTACATTCCCATCTATCTGATAGTGTTGGGGGTCTTTGGTCTGGCGCTCTCCTGCTTCCCCACCGCTCAGAAGCCAGATGACGGCACCATCAACCGGCCCTGCGCCACCTGGAACTCACTGATTTCTTTATTCCTCTTCTGCTGGTTTATCACCGGTGAGTGACTCATTGACACATGTCTCTGTTTGGGCGGCAACTGTTAAAGCTGTATAAACTGCTGCATTCAAAGACAAATGAGATGAGATTAAGTATTAACATCTCTCTGTGGAGCAGATGAACTGTTGGGGTTCATACGAACTGCAGCCTCCAAAATAACTGAATCAACACTTCTTTAATACGGCTAACAGGTCAAAACCAGTGTGGAGCTTAATGTGAACTCCCATTAAATTAAAACCAAGTACTAACATCAAGTAATGAATAGTACAGTTTTATAATTAGATTTTATAAGTGATCCTTTTATCCAGTAAGAATACGTATGAAAACATAAACCCTTAAAGGGGAACTCCGGTATTTTCAACATTAAAGTAATACAATGTAACTTCTCAAAAAGCCCATTATGGAGCTCCCCCTACATGCTTGGAGGTAATGCATAAATGTCATAAATCTCTTTCTCTTCCTTGCTTCATCAGTCAACGTCTTCTTCTGTTTCTTCGGTGCCTCTGCCACGATGATCGTACTGACAATGTTGCGCTATCTTAGCCTTATACCTGGGAGCGTGAGAGGGGTCTATTTGTTTTTGCGGTAGGTGTGCCAGAAAGCAAGTCGAAGTACTTCCGCTCAGCTCCCGGGCCGGTCCAGCAAAGTTACATAGCGCAGTTGTTCCAACTCAGACCCCCGAAGGGCATAGGAGACAGGCCAATCGTAATATTAAAACTCATTCTAGCCGCACAATTTTTTTCAAGCTGTTATTTTAAGGTAGAAATGTTACATAGTACTGCTTTAAGCCTCTTTTATGAGTCGTCTGCTAACTCACCGGAGTGGTTACTGGTGTGCACTGGTAATCCATATCAAATTTCGTTGCAAAAAGTTGCTTCTGTCGTGTTTTATTTGACATTTTGTACTGGATGTTCGTTGATATTACTCCGCCACCGCTAAGAAAATAGTGCGAGCATGAACGAGCTGCCAAATAAAACACGACAGAAGCAACTTTTCGCAACGGAATTTGATATGGATTACCAGTGCACACCAGTAACCACTCCGGTGAGTTGATGATTTTGAAAACGTTTATGGTGCTTTTACGGACCTTTTAGGACATGCACATGACTTGCCATTCTGAAGCAGGTTGAGATGAATCAAAATTAGGCAAATACCGGAGACAGCAGTAAACATCAAAAAAGCGGTGAGGGGGGTTCTAAAACATTGCAGACGACTCAGAAAAGAGGCTTAATGTTGAAAATACCGCAGTTCCCCTTTAAAGGTAGGGTAGGAGATCCTGGATTTTGAGTCCAGCGAAGCTGCATTTTGAAAATACACCGGTAAAAAGTCCCAACCCTTTTCTTCACTTTCCCCCCGAAGGCACGCCTCTAGAGTACATGAACGCGCACGAGCACGAAGGTGCACAAGCGCTGTTCTGACAGCAAGCATCGATCGTTGCCGTATTTAGTATTTAGTATTTAGTATATGCTAACTATACGTTTAATAATGCTAGGTGCTAGCCAAGCTGGCTCTAGTTTAGCTTCCTGCCAAGCTTCTGGACGCGTAATTCGTTCACGGAGCAGGGTACGCGCACAGGGGGGGGAGGAGGGGGAGGGATGAGCAGGTTGCAGTTTGATAGACGGCATCAGTATCCAATCATTGTGAACGGACCGTTCACAATGATTGGATACTGTTTTTCCTAGATTGTACGTTCTAGAGGCCACTAAAACTTTTCATATTTGTGTCAAAACTTTTAACTAATTGGTTGCAATGGGGGTGTGAAGAGTATTTCAAGCAATATGTAAAAAAATGTTCCAGAAAAAGATCCCCTACCCCGCCTTTAAGCATAAAAACACAACTTGGGTAGCTATAAAGATTTAAGGTAAACACAAGAAACTTGTTCTAAAGAAAAAATGGACCAGACTCAGTGAATAATTCCCTATACTCCCTATAGATCAGTGAGTAGTGCTGACCAACATGTCATTGGGGTCATCGGGTGGGAACCTCCTTTCATCAGTGTTTAATCTAGTTTGGCCCACGACACCTCCAGGAGGCTAGACAATGAACACTGGCGTCCCAGAGTCACCCCCATAATGCCAGCCAACACTTTCTTTTTTTTTTACAACCACAATCTACCTCAGCCTCTCACTAACTGCACACACCAGTGTGTGTTATTGGGCGTTTATATATGTATTAAATATAAGGATTTATAAGATGTTAACACAGTCTCAATACCTTAAACCCCGAATATAGGGCACCACCTTCTGATTTGTTTTAACTTGTTTAAGTTACAGTCCAGAGAGGAAAACTGTTAAGATAATAAAATGGGTAGTCTCACTGAAACGTAAATTCTGTTTGAAGTGACAACCGGCTTAATAAACTGTCCGTGACGCGCTTGAATGGATTACTTACAAACATTTATTCAACATTGCACAGGTATATAGGTGTATAAACAATTGATAAAGAGACAGAATATGGGTACTTTGCAATAGTTATAAGGAAACACGGTTGAAAGGGAGAGATAACTTAACTAAAAGGGAGGACTAGTGACCTGGGGTTTAAACGTTAATACTAAGTCTGGGCCTTCACACGGAGCTGCTATGGCTAATCACTTCGGCCGGTTATTTCCTACGGATCTCTGCACAACCATCACTTTAAGGAAGGGTTCAGCATCCAGAGTTCAGCAGAGTTCCACGGCTTCAAAGATCTCAGAATTCAGCGCCTTACTTTGTCGTAGAGTAGCATGGTTCTTTTACAAGATGAGCGTCGATGTTGGAGACCACGTTTCCTTGGTTACCAGCGGCTGGGCGTCGTTGTTGGAGACCACATTTCCTTGGTGACCGGCTGAGTGACGTTGAGTCGACTGTTTCTTCTTCTTTCCTTCCTGGATGGAAAGTGGTTGCTTGGGCCGTATGAGTTAGCAAACACTCGCGTGTATCGGACCAGACTTTAAAAGGGGGAAAGTCTAAAAAAAATTGGGAATTAATAGTTACGGAGTAAAACAGAGAGAGGACAAGAGAGTTGCGGGGTGAAGACAAGAGAGCGAATATCCTGCGCGCCTCTGCCTTTAAGCTTGAGGTCAGCAGTAAACATCAAAAAAGCGGTGAGGGGGGGTTCTAAAACATTGCAGATGACTCAGAAAAGAGGCTTAATGTTGAAAATACCGCAGTTCCCCTTTAAAGGTAGGGTAGGAGATCCTGGATTTTGAGTCCAGCGAAGCTGCATTTTGAAAATACACCGGTAAAAAGTCCCAACCCTTTTCTTCACTTTCCCCCCGAAGGCACGCCTCTAGAGTACATGAACGCGCACGAGCACGAAGGTGCACAAGCGCTGTTCTGACAGCAAGCATCGATCGTTGCCGTATTTAGTATTTAGTTTATGCTAACTATACGTTTAATAATGCTAGGTGCTAGCCAAGCTGGCTCTAGTTTAGCTTCCTGCCAACTATTGCAAAACATCCATAGTTGTAATTGTCCCTGGTCATTAGGCTGACATAGTGAAAAGTGTCCGTCATCCGTGTCCTCTGGGTGGCGCTGTGGTTCCACGGAAGAATTTCTGTTAAATCCAATATTCCATAACTTGGTAAATACTTCATGTAAAAGAATGGCGAATGTTTCAAAATGATCTGTAGATTTATGCAGTTCCGATTTTAACAGTTTTATTCCAGGAAAAGTGAGGATTAGGGTTGATTCTTATTCTTCTAAAAGTAGAGAGTTGAACATTCCTTGGCTGGTACCAGGCAGGAAAGAAAAGCAAGCCTGGTCTGTTTCTCTGTCAGAAGGTGTCAGTTTGCATAATTTATTATGCGTGGCTGGTGTGGAGGAGAGAATCTCACAAAGAAACTCCAGTTGGTCAGAATTCACATCTGGGTCCTTATCTTCTTTAGGTAATCCGTTAAGAGGATCGTAAACAGTGAAATGTTTTTGATGTCAAGACATTTGAAAAAGGGGGGAAGGTTTTTATGTAAACATCTCCGTTCTCTGTCTTTCCTGAGAGCACGCTACACCAGTCTCAGCGGGGTGGGGATACAAACCCTGATTCTGGTATGGGGTAGAAATAAAAGAGGTAAAGATAAGTAGGAATGGGATGCCAACCCTGGTTCGGGAATTGGGTAATGAAAATATAGAGGGTGCCAGAGGTGGAGGCAGGACAAAACACACTAGCAGATTCAGCAGACAAACTCACCTAAACAGTCCTACAATCACTAAAAATGCCAGCAAAAACAAAGCGATACAACTCACTCAAAGCCAAATCACCTAAAATGGCCACCTGGTTTCAAAAGGATCACATGGGTCACACCCTCCACTTAAATATCTTGAACTTCTTCTTTGCTTTTCCAAAAGTCTGTTTACCCTAAGTGCTCCCCCTGATGCACCCCCAGCTGCTATTGCTTCTTCTAATCCAAATCCACTGACTGGACTTTACTGCCTCATCTGACACTTCCTTCACTATTTTCCTCACACTCTGTCCACTTACACCCAGCTCCCTCAACAATGAGACAACAGACTTTGCAACAAATCCTCTACATCCTACTTCAACTGGACAGATCCTAACTTTCCATCCTTGCTGCTCTGCTTCTGCCCCCAACTCCACATACCTAATCTTTTTCCTTTCATATGCTTCTGCTACTAATTCCTCCCAAGGAACAGTCAGCTCTATGAAATAGACTCTCATTCTACTCCTAGACCACAAGACTATATCAGGCCTTAGATTTGTAGAGGCTATTTCCTGGGGAACAACAAGTTTATTTCCTAAATCTACCTGCATCTCCCAATCACAAGCATCCTCCAAGCTGCCGTGCCTCCTTATTGTCTTATTAACTTTCTCCCCCTGAATTGCCACTCTCTTCACCTTAGACCAGGGGTGGGCAATTATTTTTTCCATGGGGCCACATGAGAAACAGAAAATATTACTCAATTCTGCATAATATTAACTGTATTTCTTTATAAAAAAGCAGTAAATAGCATTGTTTTGACAAGCTGGTAAGAGTATATGTTATAATTAAGCAATGAAAATTTGAGGTTGCCTTGCAAAAAATGTAATTTATTCAAGCAAATTTCCCAAAACAATGGGAATGGCAATAAATCACTAAAACAACATCTTTCTCTCGTTTTCTTTTCTAGGTAATGTGTGGATTTACTCAATTTATGAACCGAACTACAACAAGAATACAACAAACGTGGATCCCTACTGTGATAAGACGGTGTACCTGTTTGCCTTCTGGACCACCACGCTGGTCTACATCCTGATTGGTTTCTTCCTGTTCATCGGCTGCTGCTGCTGCTGCTGCGGCTTCACCATCGCCACCACCGGAAGCACCACCACCATGAGCAGAAGCATCACCGTCAGCAGAGGCACCACAGTCGCCCCCAACATCAACGTCTAGAGACTCTCTGAAACAAAGTTCCCTCTTACTCTCTTTTCTTTTCACTTTTAATCTTAATTTGTTTTATATTGAATGATTAGTATCCCTGTATTTGTTCTTGTTGTGTTTATGATTATTTTTATTATGCTTTTGCTTCTGTACTGCTCTTTGGTCGACTGAGGTTGTTTTAAATGTGCTCTTTAAATAAACTATGACTAATGACAGGATGCATTTCAGGGGCTGCGTAAGACGAGCGTGCATGTAAGACTACATGGTGAATGTATGAGTCGTGATACTTGGAAAAGTGTCTAAATGAGATAAATAAGAACAGTGTAGCAACAATAAGATGTTTGCTCTTCATATAAACTCGCCTCCTATGAACAGATCTTACAGATGGAGACCAGAGAAGTTCATACTTTATAAAATATCTCTGATGTGCGAGATGCAAAAAAACAACCAAAATGTAACACAAAATAACCAAAAAAGGGCAAAGAAAAGCAAAAATAATCGAATTTATATTTGAAATATGACAAATAAATTAAATTAGAAATAGATTTATGTACAGTCGGACAAAATAAAGAAATGAAAGGCACTGTACATCACATCGTCGCAAAATGACAGAAAACTCGAAAAATTGTAACAGGATGTAATTTTGTTTTAACAAAAGAGCACACTTAAGCTCATGTGTGGGTATTTAATTAGTCTTTAAAATATCACTGATATGTAAAAAATATTTTTTAGGTGTTATCAGCCATAGATTTGAGTTACGACTGAGTATTTGGAGCAGATTGGAGAATTTATTTGATATATTTTATAGCTACAGAATGCACCAGAGTTTGCAGACAGATGCACCAAAGCGGGACCAAGTAATTACTGGATTTGTTGAAAAGAAAAATACAGTGTCGGACTTTTGGAGCTTTGTTTTTTTTTTATGCATTCAGCATCTGTCGTGTTCTGATGATGATAAAGTTCTTCTGAAGCGTCTGTGAGCATCTTCACCATGTCAGAAAACTGGTTCAAACATCTGTACCAAGCTGGAATTTGTTTTTATCTCATATTTAATTTGTTTGCTTTTCTTCTAAAATCAGATTTCAGTGGACAGCCTGCTGCTCGTCTGACCTGCTGATCGTTCACAATCACCACACCTGTCCACCTAATCCCCCTCAGCACTTCTTAAACCACCAGTTTTCCTCTGATTCTCTGTTTGAAATCATTCCCCGTGCTGCCATCTGTTTACTTTCCTTCATTTTCCTGTCAGCCTCGCTCTAAAGTGTCTGTTTGCTTTGGTTTTCTTGGAGCTGTAATCTGACAAAGACTGTCTTTGTCAGATTACAAAGACAGTCTTTTGTATGAGAGGCAACACGTTAAGACACAAAATCATAATTCTAGGGAGATATTTCATGTTATTGAGTTTCTTTTGTGTAGAAGTCTACAGTTAACATTCAAATTCTCCTCATATGTTAAGGATCTTTGTTTGTTCGATATAAATATGGAGCTCTTGCTTCGTGTTCTTAAAGCCAAACACCAAAAATCATTGTTAATTTATTGAGTTTTTGACACCATTTGTTCTTCAACGCTTGGGTTAGTTATGCTAGCTGATAAAAGGACGTCCATGCGCTACACCGAAGCTTGTAGAGTGTTAATCCAACATGACAGCGGACACAACGTTACCGTTCAATGCAGCCTTAGAAAGTGTTTCGGAGTAGATTCACCCTAGGGTCATTTGAACCGTGACATCCAGCCAAGTAGCCCACCCGAAGTTTTTCCGATATTGGCTGAACATCAGCTGAGTTACTGAGTTATCCCGAATAGCTTAGTACAAGCGCTAACGGACCCTGGCAGTATCTCCAAAATTACCACACTAAAATCACATGTCATGACACCAAACTTCTACAGTAGTACAAATATGGTCTGTACTCACAAAACGATGCATTTGGAAGTTTGTACATAGTCCAGGAGTTTATTATTATCAACACAAGCCTGATAGCTTTTCTGCTGCTAAAGCTGCGTCAACGTCACTTCTGGGAGCTGGGAGCTTCAAAGTAAGATAAGGGGTTGATCTACTACTGTAGACAACAAAGCAAGGCTGCTCAATTTCTCCATTATTAAAATAAATTCACAACTCTACAACATACAAATTCATGTAGAATATAGCATATAGGCCTACTTTGTTGTCAATTTAAGTAGCTTAGAGCGCAAGTTTACTTTTATTTTACTGTTTTTTCTTCTTCCTCGTCGAATTTCTGTCATCATCTGGTATAAGTGATACAATTGGCTATGAATCGCGCGCAAAGCAGCATGGGAAGAACCTGACGTCATTTGATAGACATTCGTAGCGCCCAATAAACGGCTCTAGGCATTCGTAAACCACGCCTCAAATACGAGAAAATGCACACCTAGTTCCCAGACCACCATCTCATCGAGATTGTGGACGCGTCAGCCAGGCTATCTTGTTTTAGCATCTTTGCACAATATGTCATCAAAATAGTTTGAAGAGAGTCTTTAACGCAAACAGTCACAAAAAACGTGTTTCAACTCGAGCAAAGTGTACAAAGAGGAAATGGAAGATAAAGAAGGGACCCCAGTTTCTGTAAAAGCCAAATATCAGCTGGAAAAGAAGGAGTCTGACGTGGCTCATCTCTTCCTGTCCTCACCTCATTAAGTCATAGTGAAGAAAATCAACGTGGAAACTTTTACTTTCCAGCACAGAAACATGGGAATTGTGATTATAAGTCATAAAACACAACATTCAAGATCTGCTGTCAAGCAGTATAGGCTGCCATGGATTTTATTTTCTGTTCTCAAACCATCAAGCGCTGATTGCCAGTTTATGTCTGCACATTTAAGTCTAATTACCATTACTGAATATCAGGATGCACAAATGAGATGTTAGAGGGTGCGTTGGGAGTCAGTCTATCCAGTCTTCTTGTGTTTTGTGGACTTGGAGAAGACTTATGACGGAGTCCTGTGGGAGCAGCTTTAGGAGTATGTTGCTACGGGCCATTTGGTTCCACAAAAAGTCAGACTGATGTCTGATGCACACTGGACTCCACCAGGACCATGGACGTCAGAACTATTTTCTGAGGGGGGGTGGGGTTTATGTTGGGAGGGGCGGGGCAAGCACCCACACTTATCAATGATTAAGGATTTGATTTGAAGTTATTTTATAACAGCTTGCAGTTATAAGAGAACTGGAATGGATGAACACGGCATCTTTATTGTTAAGAAAATGAAACTTTGATCACTAAATCAAGCCATTTAAGGAACATAACGGCATTATTTGTACCCTTGAATGTGTCGTCTATTCAGCAGCGATACTTAACATACCCAGGCAGAGCAGATAAAATACACCACAAATGAAAAAAAGAAAAGTCTGCGCTCATGTCTCAGGGCTTTCGTGCATTTCCAAAAGTGGACCTTCTCTCAGTTGACCTACTGATGAACATTTTAAGCAGGGTCGAGACTTTCATCCATAAGGTCACTGTGAGCGTTCATAATGGCCAAATGTGTTAGTCTCTCCTGCGTCCTGGTGTTGAGCAGCCAGGTTTGCAGCCTGAGCAAAGCTGAGGAAGAGCGCTCGGATGCCGCGACAGATTGCCAAGGCTACTGTATGTAGTCAGGCTGCATATCACAGCAAAAGCATAGATCTATCACAGTTGGTTTAGTGAGCTTTCAAACGTTTTCTGTAGCAGCTTTTGACAGTTTATTGATTAATATCATGTACATGTATGAAAGAGCAAGAATGTCTACACTAATTAAACGAACCACCTTAGCCTCGGGTAGGACTGAGTTCCTGTTTCTGGTAATTAACGAGCCATTCCATGGAACAGGTGTGGAAGTCCGATCGTTGACTGATAAAGTTGTTCTGTCCCTCTTTGTTTCCTCAGAGAGAAAAACAAGTCAAACGTGGTGATTTCACAATGAGCATCAGCCTCTGAAGAGCAGAAACAAGGACAAAGTCCAGCAGACGTACTGAGTCGTCTGGAGGAAATAAACACCTGCTTAGTTTAGGTGACAGTTAGGCTCTATTTTGTTTTATTTATTTCTTTGATTTGGCACAACCCAACAGCCTGTTCACCCTGAAGACAACCACAGACAGTAATTGAAAGATCTTTGTAAATTGTTTGAAAATGAGCTTTGACTTAAAGGAGTTCATTCAGGCTCCTAGTTATGAGAAGGTTGAAATTGTGTCGTAAAGATGACTTGTTGTGCATTGCAGAACATTTTGATATTCCTGTGAAAAAGCATGTTGCTAAACATGAAATTAAGAATATTGTTTTGCAAAAAACTGGTTGAGCTGAAAATCTTAGGGGACTCAAGTAGAACCGATCTAGATGTTTGTGATGATGTTTCTCCTGCTGAAGCAGGGGTCTCCCCTTCGAAGGAGGAAGGAGCTGCTGCTGTGGCAACTCCACCAGAAATCAGTGGTAATGTCAGGCTTAAGGTTCGGCTTGCTCGCCTTCAGTTAGATCCCATGAAAGGGGAGATGGTGCTGAGTTTGATCTCAAATTTGAGATTCGGAAGCTGGAAATTGAAGCTGAGGAGGAGATTAATTAAAACAGCTTGAAGTGGAAGCTATGAGGGTTTCGCAAAACAAGTCATTACCAGGTTAATTTGTTCCTTCTGAATCGGTGGCAGTCTTGCCAAGTAAAAGCACGTTTGATGTCAGCAAAAATATAGCTTTGATGCCACCATTTAGAGAGTCAGAAGTTGATTCCTACTTCAATGCCTTTGAAAGGATCGCAACGGCTGTAGAATGGCCAAAGGAGATGTGGGCTGTGCTACTGCAATGCAAGCTAATGGGTAAAGCACAAGAGGTTGCATCATCTCTGTCAACAGAGGATGGCATGGATTATGATGGACTGAAACAGTCCATATTGCGTCCTTATGAGCTTGTGTCGGAGGCCTACAGGCACAAGTTTAGGAATCATAAGAGGTCTAGTGGTCAAACTTATGTGGAGTTTGCACGAGAGAAAGGAGTCTTATTTGATAAATGGTGTGCTGCTAATGAAGTCAAGGGAAACTTTGAATCCCTTCGCCAGTTAATCTTGCTGGAAGATTTCAACAATACATTGCTTGAGAAAATGGTGGTTTTCTTGAATGAGCAAAAGGTGCCTCATTGTCAAAAGCAGCGATCTTGGCTGACGAGTTCATGTTGACACACAAAAATGTGTTTGTATCTACACCTCGTTCAGATAAGGTTTTAACCACCCGTCCACAGAAAGCTGAACCTGGTCAGGTAGAGGCCAGGGATAAGCAGCCACTTCCTTCACGGGAGGTACGGGAGTGCTTTTACTGCCATAAAAAAGGTCATGTCATTGCTGACTGCCTCTCATTGAAAAATAAAGCTTCGTCAACACAAACAAAGGGCATGGGTTTGCTAAAAAATGCATCAAACCCTATT
Organism: Odontesthes bonariensis; assembly: GCF_027942865.1. NCBI lineage: Eukaryota > Metazoa > Chordata > Actinopteri > Atheriniformes > Atherinopsidae > Odontesthes > Odontesthes bonariensis. The sequence goes on along the minus strand of NC_134524.1, from coordinate 10,379,403 downwards.
GCCCAGATGTCTGAGAATGAACTAGATCCCAGTTTCAAGCCCTTTGTTACTCAGGGGTTTGTTTCTTTAACAGGTGATCCAAAGGATAACCAACCAGTCACAATACTGAGGGACACAGGTGGTTCCAATCTATTACCCGAGAGGGTATTTTGCCTTTATCGGTCACGTCATCTCAGTGTTGTCATCCAAGGTACTGGAATGTCTTTTGTGTCTGCACCTTTGCATAATATTCACATTAGCTCACATCTTGTGAGTGGTTTTTGAAGAGTTGCTGTTCTTCCCACTTTGCCCATAAGAGGGGTTGACCTCATTTTGGGGAACGACTTGGCTGGTGGAAAGGTGTTGCCTATGCCTGAGGTTTTGGATACTCCTGACACAAGACTTGACCCTAGTGAAATGTTGTTCTTCTATTCTTACCCAGGAGGAAGCCAAAGGGAAGAAGGTGGTATATGTGGAGGATAAGGGTCTCCTGTTGTGTCGCTGGGCTGGTGGCAACTTGGAAGACTGGAATGCTGTTTATCAGGTGGTTGTGCCAACAGTGTACCGTATGCAGGTGCTAGCTTTAGCACAGGATCATCCACTGTCAGGGCATTTGGGCATAAATAAAACCTATAACAAAATTCTCAAACACTACTTTTGGCCAGGACTCAAATCTGATGTTTTCCAGTAACAGGTGAACCATTTGGAAGGGTAATAGTTGACTGCGTAGGTCCCTTACCAAGGTCTAAGAGTGGAAACCAATGTCCTTAAAGACAAGCTTGTCTCACCTTCTAAAACAGTTAAGAGTATCCCAGAGTATGTTACAAAAATGAGAGAGCGCCTTCAGGAAGCTTGTTCTCTTGCTCAGGATACTTTGACCTCAAAACAGGTTAAAATGAAAAAGCATTATGACCGGAAAGCAGTGGCTTGTGAGTTTCACCCAGATGATAAGGTTTTAGTCTTGCTGCCCATCCTCGGTTCTTCTCTGGAAACTAGGTTTGTTTTCTGGACCATATGTGGTGGAAAAGAAGGTTAGTGAGACAAATTATGTTGTCCAGACTCCTGACCGTCGCTGCAAGACTAGACTCTGTCATATTAACATGATGAAACTTTATCACTCAAGAGAAAATGGTCAAGCCTCTAAAAGTCAGGTTGACTCAGTTTCATCTACAGCCCGTGTGGCTTCATTTTCTACTGATGAGGAGTTGGTCATACGCAAAGATCCATCTTGTAAGAACTTTTCGACGGTCCCTTTAACTGCTTTGACCAGTCCTCCTACACCTTTTATTTGGTCTGATAAATGCCAGCATGCATTTGAGAACCTTAAAGGGACACTATGTAATTTCTTCCCCCATCTAGTGGTGCAATTTTATTTTGCAAAGTTGAATGAATTTGCTCTCTAGCGCTTCACGTTTTTAAATGTGAGCTGCAACTGTAACACACATACAACAACACTATGAATACAGATGACAGATAACATGTCAGATAACATAACATCTCCTTTGGTGTGCAAGCAATGCAATTAGTCATATTCCGGGAGTTACCGGAAGTGACGTCGACGCAGCGTTAGCATTAGCCTGCGTTAGCAATAGAAGCATTAGCAGCGGTAAATAAACTCCCGGTAAACTTACAAACTTTCTAATGCCTCGTTTTGTGAGTTAAGAGCCTAAGTGTACTACGGCAGAAGTTTGGTAACAATCAATGCATTATTAGTGGGATCATTTATGAGATAAAATCTATTTAGCTTTTTTTTTTTTTAAACTTTATTAGTAAATCAACAAAATAACAGTTTACAAATGTGAGCATAACGCCAAAAAGAAGATATCCAGGGGGAGCATAGGAATAATAATAAAAAGAAGAAGGTGATGCACTTACAAAAAGAAAGCTAATGAACACAAAGACATATGTGCCAAGGAATAAAATCTATTTAGCATTAGCGGCTGTAATAAGCCATTTGGCGGAAATGACGTCACAATGACGTCATTTCTGCTTGTAGGCCTGGTGGAGAAATCGCGATTCGAAGTGCTTTATGTCCCTCTCGGCACTTCGTCATTTTTCATAGACCGGAAGGACATGGCAGCCTCCATAGAGCTTACCTGCTCTATGTAGATACAGACAAGTTATTCTTCACTCAGGAGGATAAGTGAGATTTTTGACAGAGATCATTTTACACCAATGAGGACTAACTTATGAATGAATATGTTGATTTGAGCTAATAAATGACTTAATTTATTACATAGTGTCCCTTTAAAGCATGTAACTTCTCAAAAAGCCCATCATGGAGCTCCCCCTACAGGCTTGGAGGTAATGTACGGTTAAGACACTGTCGTAAATCTCTTTCTCTTCCTTGCTTCATCAGTCAACGTCTTCTTCTGTTTTTTTCGGTGCCTCTGCCATGATGATCGTACTGACAATATTGCGCTAGCTTAGCCTTATACCTGGGAGTGTCAGAGGGGTCTATTTGTTTTTGCAGTAGGTGTGCCAGAAAGCAAGTCGAACTACTTCCGCTTAGCTCCTGGCCCGGTCCAGCAAAGTTACATAGCGCAGTTATTCCAACTCAGACCCCCGAAGGGCATAGGAGACAGGCCAATCGTAATATTAAAACTCATTCTAGCCGCACAATTTTTTTCAAACTGTTATTTTAAGGTAGAAATGTTACATAGTATTACTTTAAAGGATTGCTTTCTTGTTCTCCTGTTCTTTCCGCCCAAAATTTCAACCTGTCATTTAAACTGGAGATAGATGCCAGTGCAGTTGGGGTAAGGGCTGTGCTTCTGCAGGAAGGTAAGTATTGCATAGATCATCCTGTGAGTTAGTTCTCATGGAAGTTCAGTCTTCATCAAAGTAGGTATTCTACTATTGAAACACTTGCATTGCTCTTGGCATTGCACCACTTTGAGGTTTATCTGGGCTTGAGTGTGGAACCCATCACCATCTTCACAGATCATAATCCACTTTCTTTCCAGGATGTACAATCAAAATCAGCGACTTATGCGGTGGGCTTTAATCATTCAGGAGTACAGCCTCAAGATCTGCCATTAAAAATGGGTCAGAGAATGTTTTGGCAGATGCTTTGTCTCGTGCGCTTTGACCTTGCAATTTGGCTATGGTTGTTCCAAACATTTTTTTTTTATTTGTCAGGGTCATGCAAGGCACTGCTTGGCACTTTAAACACCAAACTTTGGAGCGCTTCTGCCTCGACGCCATGTTGGAAACATCCTGAGCCAAAATACGAAGCGTGCACATGACGTCATTGCACAAATGCTTCAGAGGTTAGCAGAACCCAGAGCTTTATAAAAAGAACTATAAACGGGATCGTTATGCAGGTGGATTAACAATTCCACGGAATCGAACTACTGGGAGCCTGAGTGGCCTAACTGGAAACTGAGTTTTTATTGTTTGTCTCGGTGCAGTCCTTTGGAGGATGCTTATCGCCAGCTGTTTTTGTTGTTCATTTTCAGTTGTCACTTAGCTTTTAAAGGATTAAATGAAATATATTTGTGTACTGAAAATCACGTCTGTCCTACCTGAGTTACCTTAAGTGTCCCAAAGTGGAGTTCTTGGGGTTTAGGTACCCCCAGGTGGCGTTGTCGAGCTTTTTTTACACGCCGAGTATTGTGTCACCACCCGACACGCTTAGTTTTCCACACCTTTCTCCTGCACTTTGGCTTAGAGTTGTTAAATGAATGACATGGTGTAATAAATCATGTGCTGTTGTTAATCTGTAGTCATTATTTTATTCTAAGACCTGTTCAAAGACTTTTAAGACCTGTGGGTGTGTTTACAGCATGAAATGTTCATGCCATATAGATACATTCTTTCTTTTTTTGTCGGTTTATTCCTTTATTTAGGTCATACTGCACATACACTGCCTTAGGACATGCACATGCTTTTATAAAACTGTTTTCTGTCAAATGTTAGAGTAACATTCACAGTTTGTGTCATTTTTAAATGTAGCATGAGCAGAGAAAGACGCAATGTGAAGGAGTTTGGCACCGGTGACTCTCTTGAAACTCTTGAAAAACGTGCTTCCTAGAGGTGGTGGATGTCTGTCGTCCAATTAGGAGCCGCTGTTATAGACAGGACACAGAAAGAGAAAGTTAAAGCTAAGTGTGGAGCCTTTAAAAAGGAAGACAGGGACCTTTTCACACAGAAATCTCCTTCACCGGACACGAAGCCGGTGGAGTTGTTTCCTTCCAGAGACTGAAGAGTAAAGGTGAGATGGAAGTTTATGGTTATTTGCTCTTGTTCACTGCATTCTTTCTGCATGCACGTGTATTGGCCAAAGAAGAGGCTAAAACACAAAGACACCTTTCTCTGCAGTACATGACTTTTAATCTTATTTACTATCTGTGCTGGGACTTATCTTTTAAGAATAGATCACTCTAATCATGTTTTGTGCACTTCTCTTTCACATACACAGGCTCTCCTGTATTTAAAGAGAAACATTGGCCTAAAATAGTTGACACTACCACTTCTTTCACCAAAGGGAAAATAAAAAAAACTACAATTTTTCTTTTAGCTTGTAGTCAATTATTTTCCCCTTTCTCTTGTAATAGTTGTAATCGTTTAATCTCCTCAATCAGGAGAATTTTTGCCTGTGAAGGTTTGATATTTGTGGTTTTTGGACTGTTTTTGGACCTTTGGACCAGAGGATGTGTTCCAATTACAGGGGGGTCACACTCCTCAGCCTCCCTGGTAAGGTCTATTTGGGGATACTGGAGAGGTGGATCCGTCGGATAGTCGAACCTTGGATCCAGGAGGTGCAGTGTAGTTTTTGTCCTGGCCGTGGAACAGTGGACCAGCTCTATACCCTCAGCAGGGTCCTGGAGAAGGCGTTCGACCGTGTCCCTCGGGGAGTCCTGTGGGGGGTGCTCCGGGAGTATGGAGTGCCGGACCCCTTGATACGGGATGCTAGGTCTCTGTATGACGGTGTCAGAGTTTGGTCCGCATCACCGGCAGTAAGTCGGACATGTTTCCGGTGGGGACTGGACTGTGAGGGCTGCCCTTTGTCACCGATTCTGTTCATAAATTTTATGGACAGAATTTCTAGGCGCAGCCAGGGCGTTGAGGGGGTTCGGTTTGGCGAGTATCTCAGGATCTTCAAGTGAGGGACGAATGGAGCAGGAGATTGACAGACAGATCGGTGCGGTGTCTGCAGTGGTCTCTGCACCGGCCCGACGTGGTGAAGAAGGAGCTGAGCCAGAAGGCGAAGCTCTCGATTTACCGGTCAATCTATGTTCCTACCCTCACCTATGGTCACGAGCTGTGGGTAGTGACCGAAAGTACGAGATTGCAAATACAAGTGGCCGAAATGGGCTTCCTCCGCAGGGTGTCTGGGCTTTTCCTTAGAGATAGGTTGAGAAACTCAGAGGGCCTCAGAGTAGAGAGGAGTCAGATGAGGTGGCTCGGGCATCTAGTGAGAATGCCTCCTGGACGCCTCCCCGGTGAGGTGTTCCGGGCCCGTCCCACTGGGAGGAGGCCCCGGGGAAGACCCAGGACATGTTGGAGAAAGTACGTCTCTCGGCTGGCCTGGGAACGCCTCGGGGTCCCCCCGGAAGAGCTGGAGGAAGTGGCCGGGGACAGGGACGTCTGGGCTTCTCTGCTTAAGCTGCTGCCCCCGCGACCCGATCCCTGGAGAAGCGGTAGATGATGGATGGATGGTATGCTGTGCAATTAAAAAATGGCAGTTTATCCTGAAACTTTAATTATGCAGTTGTGTTGTTCAAATATTTAAAGTTTTATGATGGATTACGACTGCAGTCAATGAGTAGTTTAATCACAGATTGGTCAACATGTTGGATTGAATCAGAAACCATTCAAATAAAGCAACTTACAGTCATGTTTGGCAAAGACAGACCACAGATCCTGACTTCTGACAGGCAACGGACTCAGTAGTGTTGTGTGTTCTCTTGTAGATAAGGATCACTCTGCATGCTTTCAGTTTGCAGAATTTTATTGCTGAACTTTGATAACATGAGTCTGTGTCACAGTGATTTATATTCCTCTGCAGGTTAGAGTCCTCGTTACTGAAAATGTCAGACAACCAGGTCGTTCTGTCCGGGAAGCCGGTACTCGGTGAGCTGTACTGTCAGAAGCGCGCACACATATCTCATATTTTCTGTTCTTGTAATGAAAGTTGTCATTAAGTGTTTGACTATTTCTTCTTGCAGGATGTTCAGCGCTGCTTACTTGCGTTATGCCCATTGCTCAGATTTCAATTGGTGAGTAGCAGAACCAGTAATGAATCAGGCAGATGTGTTTTTCTATTATTATAGATATGAAGTAACTGTATAATTTGAATTGATATCCTGTCCTCTCCCCCTGTGTCCACCAGGGGCAGTATACCTGAATGACTGTCCGCAGCAGCCCTACATTCCCATCTATCTGATAGTGTTGGGGGTCTTTAGTCTGGCGCTCTCCTGCTTCCCCACCGCTCAGAAGCCAGATGACGGCACCATCAACCGGCCCTGCGCCGCCTGGAACTCGCTGATTTCTTCCTTCCTCTTCTGCTGGTTTATCACCGGTGAGTGACTCATTGACACATGTCTCTGTTTGGGCGGCAACTGTTAAAGCTGTATAAACTGCTGCGTTCAAAGACAAATGAGATGAGATTAAGTATTAACATCTCTCTGTGGAGCAGATGAACTGTTGGGGTTCATACGAACTGCAGCCTCCAAAATAACTGAATCAACACTTCTTTAATACGGCTAACAGGTCAAAACCAGTGTGGAGCTTAATGTGAACTCCCATTAAATTAAAACCAAGTACTAACATCAAGTAATGAATAGTACAGTTTTATAATTAGATTTTATAAGTGATCCTTTTATCCAGTAAGAATACGTATGAAAACATAAACCCTTAAGCATAAAACACAACTTGGGTAGCTATAAAGATTTAAGGTAAACACAAGAAACTTGTTCTAAAGAAAAAATGGACCAGACTCAGTGAATAATTCCCTATACTCCCTATAGATCAGTGAGTAGTGCTGACCAACATGTCATTGGGGTCATGGGGTGGGAACCTCCTTTCATCAGTGTTTAATCTAGTTTGGCCTCCAGGAGGCTAGACAATGACCACTGGCGTCCCAGAGTCACCCCCATAATGCTAGCCAACACTGCCCCTCACACCACAACCACCATCTTTTTTCTTTCTTTTTTTTTGTTTTTACAACCACAATCTACCTCAGCCTCTCACTAACTGCACACCAGTGTCAGTGGAGTGGGGATACAAACCCTGATTCTGGTATGGGGTAGAAATAGAAGAGGTAAAGATAAGTAGGAATGGGATTCAAACCCTGGTTCGGGTAGGGGGTAATGAAAGTATAGAGGGTGCCAGAGGTGGAGGCAGGACAAAACACACTAGCAGATTCAGCAGACAAACTCACCTAAACAGTCCTACAATCACTAAAAATGCCAGCAAAAACAAAGCCATACAACTCACTCAAAGCCAACTCACCCAAAATGGCCACCTGATTTCAAAAGGCTCACATGGGCCACACCCTCCACTTAAATATCTTGAACTTCTTCTTTGCTTTTCCAAAAGTCTGTTTACCCTAAGTGCTCCCCCTGATGCGCCCCCAGCTGCTATTGCTTCTTCTAATCCAAATCCACTGACTGGACTTTACTGCCTCATCTGACACTTCCTTCACTATTTCCCTCACACTCTGTCCACTTACACCCAGCTCCCTCAACAATGAGACAGACTTTGCAACAAATCCTCTACATCCTACTTCAACTGGACAGATCCTAACTTTCCATCCTCGCTGCTCTGCTTCTGCCCCCAACTCCACATACCTAATCTTTTTCCTTTCATATGCTTCTGCTACTAATTCCTCCCAAGGAACAGTCAGCTCTATGAAATAGACTCTCATTCTACTCCTAGACCACAAGACTATATCAGGCCTTAGATTTGTAGAGGCTATCTCCTGGGGAACAACAAGCTTATTTCCTAAATCTGCCTGCATCTCCCAATCACAAGCATCCTCCAAGCTGCCGTGCCTCCTTATCGTCTTATTAACTTTCTCCCCCTCTTAAACAAACTAAATTGCCACTCTCTTCACCTTAGACCCTCCTAAGTTTACCTGCCTTCGTTTTTCTTCAATACCTGCAGCTAAGCTTCTTAATACCTGGTCATATCACCATGTATACCGGCCTTGTGACAGACTAACCTTACAACCTGACAAAATATGCCTTAGAGTTGCAGTACCTGAACATAACGAACATAACGGGTCTCCATTTACCCAGAGTTTTATGTTCTGGGGAGTTGGCAATGCATCATATGTTGCACCTATCAAAAATCTAATACTCCTTTCCTCTCTACACCTTCCCAATTCAACCACCATCCCTGCTTAGTCTGAGCCACTGCCTTTGTGCCCCTTAACATTTCCTCCTGTCTACAAACCTGCTCAACAACTAGTTTTCTCTTCTCCTTGGGACCTGCTTTACTCCACACTGGTTTGCCTGGGCCAAGCCCCAAGCCTCCCCGGCCTATTTGCTCATTACCCACAATCTCTACATGTCTAATGCTGCGTGTACACCAAGGGCGACCTACGCTGCCTGGCAGTGTTGTTTTCGATGACGATGACGAAATCATTTCGTTGACGCCACTTTTTTTCATGACGATAACGAGACGGTGACGAGATAAACATAGCTCTCTGATGACGAAAACATGACGAGACGTGTGTGAGTTTTCATGACGAGAATGGACGAAATTGTTAGTGGGTGATCTGTCAGACGTTTAAAATGCATGACATTTCTGCTTATTGTGTGTGTCAATTAAAACCTAAAAAGTATCTGCTGCGCCACCTTAAGGCTCGCCACAGGGATATTTTTTCGAAGGTAAGTTACAAATGCTGTTAACATAATCGATAAATTTCATAGTAAGCTAATACATTAGTACGTTTTCCACATACTCCTGGCGCAAATGGGCAGCTAACTTCAGGCTAAAGTTAGCTTTTGTTACGCTAACGTCAATTCATTATGTGTGTGTTACTTTAGCAGCATGTTTAGCCATGTTTACATTCAGTGACGGTGTGGTTATCTCTTTGTGTGTACGTTCTGTCAGCACGTAACTTGATATGTTAAACAGGTCGAGTTACTGTTATACGTAGAGTCTGCTAGCTTTAGCCTAAAAGCCACAAGTGACGTTGTGCAGCCCTAACCAGGACCTGTGCGTTTAGTGCGCTTACAGTAAAGTTGGGACATACGCACAGTACAGAATGAAAAATCAGAACGCTTTAGTATAGGGTCAGTTAATAAGCTATGTATTTTTGTTCTGCTTGTTTGATAGTTAAGACCATACTATTTTCTTAACACGGTAGACTATACTTATTTTTTCTCTTGTTTTTTGACTAAAACTAGACTAAAACCCTTTTCAGTTTTCGTCGACTAAAACTGGACTAAAACTATCACATATAGAAGTGACTAAAATGCGAAAAAAGAACAAAGGAGGAAAGAGAGGGCAGGGACACGAATAAACGTGTTGTTATTTACAATTTGTTATACAAGATATACATCACGTTACAAATTATGTAAAACTACATTAGGTACACCTGAGAAGAGCAGGAATAGCAGAGGCAGCTGTGAAAAATAAACTAAATTCGAAATAAAATCCAAAATAAATCCGAAATAAAACTTAATTGCAGTGAGAAAGGTATGCGTGGGGTTACTACTAGGGCTGGGCAAAAAAAAATATCTCGATATTTTTTAGGATTTTCACGATAAAGATATTTTGACGATATTTAATAAAAAAAATTCAAACTTGCTTTAAGATCACAATAAAATTAACACAAGCATGCAAGTCTAAGCACACACGGCCGGTACAGTGAAACTGCGAATGGCTCATTAAATCAGTTATGGTTCCTTTGATCGCTCTACCATTACTTGGATAACTGTGGCAATTCTAGAGCTAATACATGCAAACTGACCTTCGGGGATGCGTGCATTTATCAGACCCAAAACCCATGCGGGTGCCTCTCGGGGTGCCGCGGCCGCTTTGGTGACTAGATAACCTCGAGCCGTTTCTCAGGCTACTTCTCCCTCCGGAGAGGGAGCCTGAGAAACGGCTACCACATCCAAGGAAGGCAGCAGGCGCGCAAATTACCCACTCCCGACTCGGGGAGGTAGTGACGAAAAATAACAATACAGGACTCTTTAAATCCTTTAACGGGGATCAATTGAAGGGCAAGTCTGGTGGTCTGGTGCCAGCAGCCGCGGTAATTCCAGCTCCAATAGCGTATCTTAAAGTTGCTGCAGTTAAAAAGCTCGTTGTTGGATCTCGGGATCCAGCTGACGGTCCGCCGCGAGGCGAGCTGCCGTCTGTCCCAGCCCCTGCCTCTCGGTGCCCCCTCGATGCTCTTAGCTGAGTGTCCCGCGGGGTTCGAAGCATTTACTTTGAAAAAATTAGAGCGTTCAAAGCAGGGCGTGGCATGGCGCCGTGGTAAGGGCAGAGGACCACTGGCGCCGCACTTTATTGATTTTTAGCGATTGAAAATAAAAAAAATAAAATAAAAAAAATATATATATAGCCTATATCTCGATATTGCAAAATTACTCATCGTCAAAACAACATTCACGATAATTTCGCAAATGATACATATCGCCCACCCCTAGTTACTACACTATTGTATTGAAGCACTCGACACGGCAATTGCAAGAGTCTCAGGATTAAATGACTATTGTTTGGATAGGAACCAAAGTTTACATGTCTGTTTCCGCGAACCCCGCGGATTGTCGGACCCCTACAATCTGTGGATTGTCATTGGTTTTCGCCGAACCGCGTCATAGCTCATTACCATAATATTAGCTTGAGTTAAATGGCTGGAATCCGCTCTGGTCGCTCAGTTCTCTTCGCCCCTGGCGAATCCTCTCTGGTCGCCCAGTTCGCTCACCCTCCATAGAGAAATAATGATTTCCGGCGCTCAGGTAGCGTAGGTCGCTCTTGGTGTACACGCGGCATAAGAGTTGCTTCTGCCTCCTGAGCTGCCATTCTTGGTTTCAACTTCCTCTCCTTGGTTGGGTTTGGAACCACCTTACTAACTACCACATCTTTACTCCCAGCTAACAGGAGCTCTGTCTGAACTTTAGTACATTTAAACTCCTCTACTAGACTAGATACTGGGAGCTGGAGTATGCCTTTCCCATACAGTGCCACAGTACGTAAGCATCTAGGAACACCTAGCCACTTCCTAATGTAAAAGCTAACTAATCTTTCAATTTTTTCTGAATCAGATAATGGAATGTCATACACGTACAGTGGCCACATCAATCTAGGAAACAATCCAAACTGCAGACACCACAGCTTCAACTTTCCTGGGGTCCGTTTCACAAAGCAGGTTCAACAAACTCTGAGTCTATTCCTGAACGCTGAGTTTATCTACTCTGAGATAGAAAACTCAAAGTTTTCGGTTCCAGAAACGCTGATTTGAGTGAGTTTAGTCAGCTCTGAGTAGGTTCACCTTGAGTTTAGCGCGTGCACCACAACTTTAAAAAGCCAGCATCAATGGAGCCCCGATTCAACGAGTCACCTTGGCAACGGCGAAGAGGAGGGGCTACGTTTTTCACCAACCTCGAATTGGAAATCTTAATGCGCTCATACGTCGAGTTTCAACACGTTTTTAGAAATAAGTGCAACACCGTTGCAGCAGCAAAAGCGTAAGTTTAAAATTTAGTCCTTTGCAATCATAATAATATTACAGGGGAAAACTGCTTGAATGGTAGCCCATTCATTTATTTCATTTAGGTGCAATCCCGCGGGGGAGAAGCGCACTTGGCACCAGTGTAAGATGATCATGTTTTACACTGTAAAATAAATATTAAGTGGCTATTTGACTGTGCAGTTGTTTTATCCCCAACATAATGCTGTTTTCACACACATAAACTATGTTCAGTTAAATAATTTAGCCTATTCATCAGTGTTTCGTCTAGTTGGGCCCACGGCGCCTGGAGGCAAGACTGCGATCACTGGCGTCCCAGAGTCACTCCCCTAACTTAACTGGTAAATTATTGTTCTGGATAACACACTCCTCATCAGATACTTGTGTTTTAACAATGCAACTAAAGTGATGAATAGAAGAGTTGTAAAATGCACCTGTACATCTTCCTTTTTCATATTAACGCAGTGCAAAAACATCATGAAATGGATCTCTTCAAAAGATTGTTAAGTTCTGCTCAAGCCTGCTAAAGATGCTTTGATCTGAATCAGGTGTTTCAGTGAGAAACATCTAAAACCTGCAGGACAGCGGCCCTCGAGGACCGGATGTGGACATCCCTGCTTTACACCCTTTAGGATTTATGTAAAATCTGAATAAACTTTAATCTTCAGCAGCAAAACCTGTGTGAAGTCTCACAACTGAAGCAGCATGAGGGCCCTGCAGAGGAAAAATACTCCTCCTCCAAACTGTCCATTCAGTCATGATAGCAGACATTATCTCTTCCATGATAACCCTCCCCCAAGCTGTAATTTCCAAAACTACCTCCATTACAGATTTCCTGTTTTTGACCTGAAGCTGTGTGTGTGGATCCTCGTGTTTATCTCATGCATGAATACATGATGAACTTGTGGCTGATAAGATGCACGACTTAGCAGAGGTGTGACACCTTTACGCTGCTCAGAGGCAGCAAGCTTTACCTGCTTTGGAAGTAACTTTGAGGTGTGCCAGCTGTTGAACGGTCCGATAGTTACACATGTGAGCCACTAGATGTCCTCATTACTCCTTTTTTCATTGTTAGCCGCTCACAAACAACTCCTGTTTTCATGTAAAATAAATTAGAGGAGCAGTCGGGCTCAGTGAGGCTCCACTGCAGCTGGGCTGAACCATCTGTAGACCATGTGACTTAGTGAGGAAGCACATGTTCGGCCCCTCAGCTCTCAGTCCTCTAAACTTCACAGCTTATGTCCAGTTCAGTTAGTTTCATTCTGCATTTGATTTAGCCAAAGTTGGACGGAATCACACCGCGTCCACTCTTTAACATCTGTTCCTGATCTTAAAGGGACACTGTGTATTTTCTTCCCCCATCTAGTGGTGCAATTTTATTTTGCAAAGTCGAATGAATTTGCTCTCTAGCGCCTCGCGTTTTCAAATGTCTGTTGCAACTTGTTGAACTACGGCAGGCGGTATGTGTCAAGATTCTCTTTTTCTGTGGCGCGGCATAACTATGGTCTACCATTGCGAACAAAAGTGCAGGCCGTTCAGGCTGGTTTATACCAGAGAATGTTTAATGGCGTAGACTGGCTCTGTTTTTACCTGCAATGCAAACGTGACGTCAAAATGACGTAATCTCCGCTTGCAGGCCTGGTGTTGGGGAAAACGCGATTCGAAGTGCTTTATGTCCCTCTCGGCACTTCGTCGTTTTTCATAGATCGGAAGGACATGGCGGCCTCCATAGAGCTTGCCCGCTCTATGTAGATACAGACAAGTGATTCTTCACTCAGGAGGATAAGTGAGATTGTTGACAGAGATAATTTTACACCAATGAGGACTAATTTATGAATGAATATGTTGATTTGAGCTAATAAATGACTTAATATATTACACTGTGTCCCTTTAAGACTACATCACATGCATTTGTATTTTTCTCTCGTTTTCTTTTCTAGGTAATGTGTGGATTTACTCAATTTATGAACCGAACTACAACAAGAATACAACGAACGTGGATCCCTACTGTGATAAGACAGTTTACCTGTTTGCCTTCTGGACCACCACGCTGGTCTACATCCTGATTGGTTTCTTCATGTTCATCGGCTGCTGCTGCTGCTGCTTCGGCTTCACCATCGCCACCACCAGAAGCACCACCACCATGAGCAGAAGCATCAGCATCAGCAGAGGCAGCAACAGCCACGGCCCAGTCGCCTCCAACGACAACGTCTAGAGGCTCTGAAACAAAGTTAATGACAGGATGCATTTCATGCAGAATAAGTCTGACAGCCCCGCTGGATGCATGATTGATTCTCAGATGATTAATGTTTTAACACTGATTAGAAATCGTTATCTGCATTGTATTTTCTGCTTCTGCAAAAGCTCTGATGAATGTGTCTGTTGGATTTGAATTCAGCTGTATTTCCAAAAGAGACACAAATTTAGAGCCTCAACTTGTGGCTCAGACTTTATACAGAGTGCGAGATGAAACGATTAAATAACTGTTTTTAATTGAATCCTTGTATTTCTGTGATACTTGCTGTTAGCTCGGCCTTATTGATAGATATTAAGACTACATGGTGAATGTATGAGTCGTGCTACTTGGAAAAGTGTCTAAATTAGATAAATAAGAACAGTGTAGCAACAATAAGATGTTTGCTCTTCATATAAACTCGCCTCCTATGAACAGATCTTACAGATGGAGACCAGAGAAGTTCATACTTTATAAAATATCTCTGATGTGCGAGAGATCCACTCAGACCCACAAGGACAGCTCGCCTTCTCCGAAGACATTTTTTTAATCTGACAGTTCAGTTCATGGACAACATCTAAGCAGTTACTTTTGGGTATCTGAGAGAAACGTGATGTTTATTTATTCCAAATCCCAATTCCTCTCCTTAGCTGACTCGGCCTCATCCTTCTGTTCCTCAGGGTTAAGGTGCCCCATGAGAGGTCATCAAACAGGCTTTAAACAGAGACAGTGGAAACCATTTGGGTGACCACAACTTCTGTATCCCCATTTAAAAAAGGGCAAGTTGTCCCTGGAAAAACTGCAGTGAAGGGTGTTTAATGATTCTCCACAACTCATGACACATACTCGACCTCTGAATCCAAGAGTTTTTCCATTTTCTTGCCTTGTTTATCTTCTTGTGTTTTAGAAAATAAGGAGGAGATGCTTAAATTTCCCCAACAGCTGTGTTTTATTATTTTGCACCTTTTAACACAGATACGATTTAATATATAATACAATTTACATACAAAATGAAATGTTGAGTACTTAACAAAGACGCAGCTTTACACAACTATAGTCTTTTATGTAAAAAATCTTGCAGGATATTGTTAAATATTTCCACTCTCGGTAAAGTCGCATTTCTTTTCGGGGCTGTCGATCTTTTTTTGGTGGAATAAGTTGAGACATCAGCACGATTTGCGGGAAAGGACGTCCAGTGCTTTGGCGTGAATGGGCTTATAGAGGAGAGTGAAGCTGGAGGGGCTCAGTTGGCCTTTGCCCTGCGCGCCGACCTTTCCCATCAGCACGTAGTTTTGACCTGGATAAGAGATTAAAACAAACTGTGTCAGCATATGTCACATACCGTGTATGTGTACTCTCGCACATAACAGCAGCAGATGGGCTAAATTGAGGACCAAATATTCACTGAAATTGTAACTAAGTCATCAGACAAAGCCCAAATCTTGGTTTTCTGGGGGGCTTTGGGCCACATCTGGCCCTAACCCAAGTCAAGGCCAACATGTGACATTTGGGCTTTGTCAGGCCTCCATATCATTTCCCAGTGTTGAAACTGAGCCATTGGCGCCAAAAGTACAGATGCAGCCACTTGACTTGACTGGGACGGCCACTTAACAGGGAGAAGGTCAAAGGTCAGTTTCCACACAATGTGGATGTGGCTGAGTCTGCTGCCCAGATTATGAGTGATATTGAGTGATATTCAGGGGCCAAGAACAACTGCCCTGAGCTGCAAAATATAACAAGGCTGGAGAGAATAAAACATTTCAGAGAGTGCAACAAAAATCAAGTGAACATAACACAAAAAAGCAACAACAAAACGGAAAACGTAACATCTCATAAGGGGCGTTTAATGTTTCGTCAGGGCTCTGATCGTCAGCGCTGTTTACTATTTCAGTGAGAACGCATCTCGACTGTAACTCTTACAGCATTAGCATTACCCCCTTTCCTTTGTATTGTATGTTTAAAGTTGATTTAATCACAAGCAGCTAACGGATAACCCTCATACTGATAACTGAACAAGGTTGTCTCAGGTCAGTCTGACAGCTGCGGTGCACAGGAGCTACTATTAGGAGTCTGATTTCAGGATTAATTCAGGTGGAGATGAGACTCCTTTCAGATGGTTTGTGGTAGAAGAGCAAAACCTTCAGCTTATTTATTTCAGTGAGACAGTGTGGCTTATTTTAATTTTTTTCGGTTCAGTTTATGTGTTTAGTCTAATAACCTTTAAAGTTATTTTAGTTTATCTTTTTCGTCACGGTGACCATGGAGACTGTTTCTGAAGTGGTGGATCTGCATCCTATAGCTGATGTAAGGTGATCCAATATCAAGTAAAAGCACCATGTGAATCCCAGGCAGGTAATTCTTTTTTGGGGATTTTTTATGCCTTTATTAGATAGGACAGTGTAGAGAGACAGGAAGCATGTAAAGCCCATCATATGACAGTGTGTACCACACACATCAGCATATCACTGGCGACCTGTCCAGGGTGTACCCCACCTCTCACCCAATGACAGCTGGGATAGGCTCCAGCCCCCCATGACCCTGAGCTGGATTAAGCTGGTATAAAAAATAGATGGGTGACATCAACAGTCAGTGTTTTAATGCTATATTAACATATTATTCTCAGTCAAATAAGATCCGAAAGTGAAGCAGAAGAACCTAACAAAGCAGTCGGCACAACTTTTAGGTATTTAGCCTTTCCAGGTAGCACCTAAAATATTCTCTTTATGGAAATATGTGTCTCACATGCAAAGCCAGACAAAAACAGTGGATGCAGAGCACTGTGTTATACCTTTGATAAGGCTGGGGCATCGCTTGCAGGTAGAGGTCAGCGTGACCGTCTTGATGGGTCCTGATTTGTTGATTTTGAGGCCTTCTGCCTTATAGGCCCTGATCAAGGACACCTCAACGGTCGCCGAGCCCCTTGGACCAGCGGTCACAGATGTAATCCTACCCGTCATCACTGAAGGAGACAAAACGTCAGACATTGAGTCAACATCGTGAAATTGGGAAGATCAAATAACAAATGCACGTTTTACTGGGAAAAAATTAGGTGGAACAAGGGAAGTTTTGGATATTAAGACGTGAGTTTTGTGAGGATGTGGGCAGCCTGAGCTGCAACTCACCAAAGTCGTGAGGGCAGAAGCTGGACTGGAGAGTTCCTGCTCTCTTACAGGGTTGTGTACACAGCGGGTTCAGCGGTATAGCTGCAGGAAATGCACACAGCAACAAACACGCAAAGAAATATTAAGCACTTGCTGTCAGATACACACACCCACCCAAAGAGAAGGTTTTAAAACCATCCAACTCCACTCACGCTTCTTGCTGACTGTTGGCTTTTTCGTCACTGTCTTGGTTGGTCCTGGTTTGGGTGAAGGTGTCGGTTTTATTTTAGGTTTGGCTGTTGGCTTAACTTTACTCTTTGGTGTCGGTTTCACTGGTTTGACTCGAGGTTTCATGGTGGGCTTGATCACTGAAGGTTTGCGTGTGGACTTGGCCTTGAGGCTTGGCTTGATTGTTGGCTTAATTACCTTCGTTTTAAGTGTAGGTTTAGGTCCAGGTTTGATTATTGGTTTTTTCACTTGTATCTTGGTTTTAGGTGTTGGTTTCGCTGGTTTGGGTATCAATGCGGGTTGGACTGCAGGCTTGGGAGTGGGTCTACGTAGTGGAGGTTTCTTTACCAGAGGAGTCCTCGGCGATGCTTTGACTGGTTTGGAGGTAGGTTTAGGCCGGAGACCAGGTCTAGGTTTAGGGGTTGGTTTCAGTTTAACTTTAGTATTTGGTTTAAAAGATGGTTTGGAGGTTGGTTTAGGCGATGGTTTGGAGGTGGGTTTAGGCGTTGGTTTGGAGGTTGGTTTAGGCGATGGTTTGGAGGTTGGTTTAGGAGCAGGTTTAGATGTTGGTTTGATGGGTTTCCTTGGTCTTATGATTGGTATCTGTGGCGTGGAGGTGGTCTGAGGTCCGTAGATAAAGTCACCTCCAGCGGTGGGTGTCCGGGACCCACGGGGCACGCTGGAGTAATGGGCCATAAATCCATCTGAAGTCACACTGAGATCAGACACAAACTGGACAAGGAGTTCGTTGCCATTCGTCACTACAGTTCTACACAAAGAAATGGGGGAAATTAAAGAGACTCAGCTGTGAATCACGTATTTAGCTTCTTTTAAAACTAATTTCTGTGCAGTAATCTCACCCCGGTGGTCTGTCTCCACAGAATTTCCCAATCCTCCTGGAATCATCGGTCTCTCCCCCATTAAACAATGCCACATAGTCATAACGACAGTAGGAATCGGGCTCTAGATCCAGCTTCTCAAACTTCACTTCAATCACCTAGAAAAGAGGCGGCAACACAAAATATAAAGTTTATGACAGGGAATGAAGCTGGCACATGTTTATTTCTGTCTACAGACACAGCGAGGCGGCGGTGGAGGAGTTTTGAAATACAGAGGGGCATTTATCTCTCTCTTGCCCTCGGTTCCTTCCTTCGTTTCCTTAAGTTCAATCTTTTTGCACACATGAACACGCCTGCAGGCACTGAATGAAGTCTTTCATTTGAACTTCATCACCAGGCTGCTGTCACACGCCCCCTCACGTACATATTACATAAGGTACATAAGGTGGGACGCTTCCTTGTGATGGGCCCCTTCCACAACACAACATCCTTCATTTTACACACCCAGCCATACCGTGCAAAGAAAAAACTGATGCTGCAGCAGCTGTGCAATTTTTCAATTTTTATGACTTATCTGCATGCCTTACAAACATTTGTACAAGACATTTTTTTTACCCATAATCACTGACTCTCATTGTGTGTTTGCATGCCTCACAGTGGGGTGTTTTCTTGGGTTTTACTCGCTTTTTAACCACATGTTTCATAGACAACCCTTTGGATTGTGGTTATAACCTTTAACATAATTGTCTCTAAACTGTGCAGAGCTGAAAGACTCCTTTAGAGAACACAGCAGAGAACTCAAGATGGTAGAACTTTTAGTATTTTCAGACACTTTTACATCTACATAGTGCTCCTACAATCCCCCCTAAGTATCTTTAATGTATATTTTGAACCTTAAAATGGCGTAAAGTGCATAGATGCATCATGCATGCGTGGCCAGCAGTGGTACCCTGTGCATAGGGTACACCTGAAATTTAATTTCTGGAGGTGCAGGGTTTACCCCTCAATTAAATTGTTGCAGATTTAAATGCCTAACCATTATGATCTACTAGCCTTAACTAAGTACTTTGATTGTGTAACCATAACCAAGCTGCATACTGTAACAGTGTGGCACAGTAATGGAGCAAAGAAGTCAAAATAAACACAGAAAAAAACCCAGAAGTCTCAAAGTTTGGGAGTCAGGTGACCTTCCCCACTTCTGACCCATCTTTTGAATTGAACTGGACATGCGGCCGCTGATATTCAGGCCCAGCAGAGAGTGGACCAATCAGCGTACAGGGCTGGATGAAAAATGTTCCTTAACTTTTTCCTCCTTATTCATATTCAGCAAATCAAAGCAAACACCTGTATTCTATAGACCTTAGTGAGTTTAAAATGTGTTGATAAAGACGACTGTGAGGTGAAGTGTGGTCGGCTTACGTTGCTCGGCTCTACGGAGATGTGCCAGGAGCAGCTGATGCCTGCTGGGTAATTGGAGTTGGGCCAGTTGGGTGTCTTGACAGAGCCGTAAGATTTGGTCAGCCGGCCTCCACAGAACTGGTCCTCTGTGGGAGTTAAAAAGTGCAAAGATTCAAACAGCGGCTGCTTCATTCAAGGCTTAAATAAATGTACATTAGTGTCCTGAGCTGATGGCTTTGCATCTGCTAAATGATAGGCTTTAATATTAATGATGTCATCTTGTTTAGTCTTAAATAATTCAGTGGTTTCCGTATCCCACAGAACTTTAAAGCCCTTACTGGGAAAAATCTAACCAAAAAATCTGAATTGTTTTCAGCAGATGGTAAAAAATGACGGAGCAGCGGATATAACGTTCTAACTACATGTCCACACCTTCCATATGTGGCTTCCCTGCGTTAAAGGAAGCGAGAAAGCCTCTTCCTCCCGTGGCGTCGTCCGACACCATCTCCAACATCATGGTGTTGGAGGTGGAGATGACGGCGCCCGGCCTGAACGTCCCACAGAAACGGCCCAGCTTCTGCACCAAGCGCGAGTGACCGTTGTACACGTCCAAGTAGTCATAGCGACAGGTGGGGTCCGCCTCCATGTCAAAGAGGCGGAATGACAGCATGACCACATGACTCTCTGGGACCTGCAGGGTTAAAGAAAGGAAGTCTGGGAAGTAAACTACAGGAATTTTATTTCTTTTGTGGTGGAGGAAAAGTTAACATGAACACATATTACTGCAGGCGTTGTGATTCAGTATCAACACCCTGCATTTCTTTCTAAAATGAGAGCGATGAATCCATGTCCAAAGGTTGAATTATTACAAGATTATGAAGGTTGCAAATAAATAAATTACTGTTCAGTTGCTCTGAGCAGCAGTGAGCAAACATTTTGAAAATCTCTGGAAGAAATGGCTCGTTTGTTGCGTGGGAACAGATAAAACTGTCACTATCAGCATTGATTGAGGAAATGTGAATTGAATGTTTTGGTTCTTACTTCGTAAATGTAAAGTAAAACTGAATCCAAGGAACTGCAAATCAGGTCAAATTTACATTGAAATGAAAGCATTTGATACTTTATTCATTCGTGCATAAAATATTTGCTCATTTTGAATTTGACACCGGTAATTTGTTTGAAAACCTCTTGGGGCAGATGTTTAACACCTGCACGATCAACACGGTGTTGTATCAGTTCTTTAAAGTAAAGTAAAATGTTTTTTTTTTCTCAACACTTTAGTGCCTCCTTTGTTTGTTTCAAAATGCTCCAGATGTTTTTTAGTGGGTGACAAATCTGGCCTGCAGGCAGGTCAGTTTAGCAGCTGGACTCATCAATCCAGGCTTTTATAGCAGCAGAACGGGGTTCGCCATTGTGTTGCTGAAATAAGCAAGACCTTCCCAGAAGAAGACGTCATTATTATGTTGCAGATGTTTCTCAAACATATGTTTACTTGTATATTATTCAATCTGTGAGCAGATAAAATGTTGGTTGGTCTTTAATAGATTGTCCTTAATCTTTAAAAATGCCTAATTTATATTCATATACACCACAAATTAGCTTAATTTGTGAGACGGCATCTTCATGACGGAAACAGTTCCTGCATTTATGGAGGGAGCTTTGAACTTTGTTCATTACAGTAGATTTCAGATGTTGATAGATGGTGTAATCCATTATTTCTCATTATTTCTCATTATTATTTTATAAAGTGTATCTATTTAGATTGAGAGATCTATATGCCTTCAGTTTTTCACCCAGTAATTAACCCCCATCTTTACCACTGAAACACTCAGATGTAAAGAAGTGGGCTATGTTAAAGGGATAAAACACCAAACCTCACACTGCCTCTGATGCGTTCAACAGTGAGTCAGAAAAGTGCATCTAATTAGTTGTTAGATGTTCCACCAGCTGTTTGAACTAAATGGAAAGATTTTTGCATTCTGTGTTTTCCTTTTATGACCTGAAACGCATTCGCTTGCATCAAATTGGCAGTTGTGTGATCTCTAAATTGATCAATTCACACCAACTTGCATTTTTCCTATTTCAATAAGTTACAACCTGTCATTTAAATGGATTTTTCTTTTAGATTCTATGTAAAAACATTCACAAAAAATGTTTTTAAACAGGGGATTTTAATTAAAAGTGGTGCATTCATGTGTAAGGAAGCTCCTAAATTAAGACCTACAAATTACCTTCAGACGTCATATAAGGAGTTGAATCAGGTCCAACTGTGCGCAGTTTAAGTGTCACATGATCCCAGCTGTTCTGAAAGGCTCCAATACCACTAATCAAGAGGCTTCAGCGAGTAAGAAACATCATGAAGACCAACAAGCTCTCCAAACAGGGCAGGGACAAAGTTAAGAAGTAAAAATAAGCTTTGAAGCTTTAAAAATCCCACAGAGCACCATTGAATCCATCATTCCAAAATTTAATTAATCAGAGAAGCATAAAAAAAACCAAAAAGCACCCAGGAGCTGGAAAGCTCCACAGAGGTAGGCTGGTGTGCTTCATAGAGCTAAGCTTTTTGGAAGAGAAGCCAGAAAAACAAGCAATATTTAGAGGAAAGTT
Organism: Odontesthes bonariensis; assembly: GCF_027942865.1. Classification (NCBI taxonomy): domain Eukaryota; kingdom Metazoa; phylum Chordata; class Actinopteri; order Atheriniformes; family Atherinopsidae; genus Odontesthes; species Odontesthes bonariensis. The sequence continues at coordinate 10,357,362 of NC_134524.1, read as the reverse complement.
TACCAAATGGCATGTGGAAAAGGGTCCTCTGGTCAGATAAGACTAAAATCTAACTTTTTGGTCATCAAAAGAATCACTGGGACAACTGGGAAACTGATCAGAAATGGTGGGATGATGGATGGTGTTAAATCCAGGGAAATTCTTTAGGGAAAACCTGTTTTGTTGTTCCAGATGTGCCAAGCTCATAGACATATCCTAAGAGATTTGCAGCTAAAGGTGACCCTACACTTTGGAGCTGGGAATACAGATGCATGTACCACTTTTTTAGCTGGGGTTAGGATAGTTAGTTTTATCTAACTTCACCAATTTGGACTATATTTTTGGATATTTTCTACATAACGACCCCACCAAAAATCCATTTCCATTGCAGGTTTTGACGCAGGAAAAACAGCAAAACTCGAAACTTTTGAAAGATTAAACCAAACAATTCTCAAGAGTTTTGAAACTGAGTTGCTGAAACTGGTGTCATGACTCACAGTGATGTACCAGATGCATTTGCTGTTGGGTTTGTAGTAACTGGGGAACCCTTCACTGGCCACGATGGTGGAGTCTGTGACCAGGTGGCCTCCGCAGGGGAAGACTGGCCTGAAAGTGAGATGGAAAAACTTCAACCCTGATGTGTTGTCAAAGAAATGCAGCTCGACTGCGCAGCTATAGGCAAGGCAAGGCAGGGCATCTTTATTTATATAGCGCATTTCATACCACAGGCAACTCAATGTGCTTTACATAAAGACAAGGCATTTAAAAGATAAATTAAAACACAGTTAAAAGTAATCAAAGAAGAAAAAAAAAATATATAAACTCAACCATAAGCACACCGAAAGAGAAATGTTTTTAACCTGGATTTAAAAGTGCTTACAGTTGGGGCTGATTGATTCGGATACTGAAGAGTATTGAGGCGAAACCCTGCAAGAGCGCACGCACAAACGTTTACATACACGCTGAAAACCACAGTGGCGGTCTCTGTTCTTCGAGGCCGGAGGGGCGGGTTCCCAGTTAACCCCCGAGGCGTGTTTCTTCATTGGTCAAACCAGGCCAGCAAGACTGTCAATATACAGTGTATGAGCTGTGTGCTGACTGTACCACACGCCCACTCCTCCGCTCTCAGATAAACACACATCAAAACACCAGCCAGGTTGAGTTTTTAGATCACCTGATCGCTTTCCTCTTAAATCTGTAGCTGATTTTTCATGGCTTCCACACCATGAACACTGTTGCTGCCATCTTCAGGTGGCTATGGCTTCTGTTATATTGTGTCGTGCTCTTCAGGCATGCCTTTGGCGTCTTGTTGCGGTACCATAAGGACACTTTTGGCTGACGTATCCAAGCGGTTGAGTCCCTCCCTTCAGACCCTCTGGAGCTGAGCAGCCCACAGGCATTTGTTTGTCTCTCATGTTCCATTTACAACCTGTGTGTGGAAGGCTGTGCGCGCTGAAGCTTCAACAAACAACCCAATAAACAGGCATCTGAGCTCACGATGTGTGAGATTAACTGGGTCTGATCATTTATTTCACACAAAGCTACTCTACATTTGCCCGGTTTAATCACTACATCTGTAAAAGCATGCTGTCGTTTCGTCTCCGCCTGCATGTCTGCGAGTGTTTATGGGAGGAAAACCACATCTTTCTAACACTGAAACCTTCTATTTCTTTTGGTGATCATACAGCAAAACTCAGATTTTAGCAAGAAAAAGCCTCGCCACATGTGCACAAGCAGGAAAAACCACAGATTCACAGGGGGGTGGGGGGGCATATTGGACACAAACTCTTTGATAGGCTTACCTTAAGTCAGTGATGTTTGTCTGACTCTGAGCATCAGTCCGTCCGAATGTCAAAGAAATTAGGAGAAGGCATACAGTCCACACCCTGTCCTCCATCCTGCTGTCCTCCAAGATTAGGGAAAGACGGAGCAGGAGGAACGAGGGAGAAGCAGAGCAGAGGCGTGGAGAGATGTTGAGGATTGGAAGGGGAGGAGAGAGAGGAAGAGGGGGGGTACGATGGCTGGGATGGTGGTGTGTTATGAAGAGAGGCAAAGGTGGCCGAAAGAAAGTTGACTGACTCCAAATACGAGGGGAAAACTTCACCCCCTCGTCGTTAAACGTGATGCAAGTAGAGCTCAGAGCAGAGCGCACGGGTCTCAACAAACACTGAAGTGATGAGAAGTTCATTCATCCCGTCAATTATCCCAACATCTACTTTATGGACTGGAACTAGCACAAGTGGGATGGATATAAATTCATATATTTACTTGGTGATAACTCCATAGAGTAACAGTGTTTCATGAAAAAACCTGTGCACCATATTTAATAGGCAAAACAGTTTGAACTTGGATGTTGAAGGGTGTGGGCGATGGCACTGCACACCAGATAACCAAGTGGGAGAGTTTAACTGTAATATAAAAACTAAAGACTATTGTTTGGTCTGACAGTTCATGGTAATAACGTATTGCATTAAAATTTACCAGGATTACTGGTTGATGAGTCAGGCTTCACCAGCTAAACACAAAAATTATGCTGGACGCACAAACCAGACGTCCTACATATCTTTGAAAGTCTTGCCTCATGGCCAGAAAAGGCACAGATCAGCACGAAAACAGATTTTCTGTCACTCTAGCCACAAACACTTCGTTTCAAGCCACTAATTTGGGATTTTATAGACAATTATTCACAGGATATGAGGTTGGCGCCTCTGTTACGTTAGCAAAGCAAAGTAATGGACCCTGAATTCAAATTAGTTACGCAAAACGTCATCACGTTGAATCTGAATGAGAAGCGAGACCACCGTTGACGCATGTCATGGCAACGGTTGAATCCGAGCTGAGAGAAAAAGTTCAGCAGAAAATCTGCCACTCTGAAGCGAATCTGTAAACATCAACCATAAAAAAAGTCGAGAATAAGTCATCCTCATTTGCTCTTGAAAATGTGTGTAAATAACTCAACAACAGTACACAACACACAACCCTAAAAGGTAGATTGAAGGGTGTCTGTATATATATATAAAAAAAAGACAGCCTCGGCCTCAGAGCTAGCAGGAATAAAATATGGCGTCTAAACAAACGCTAGTGATGTCAGCTTCGCATTTTCAGTAGAAACACTTACATTTTTTGTTAAACTATCGGTTAAGGCTTTTTAATTTTTAACAATAACTCGATTAATACTATAAAAATAAAGATATTCCTCTATAATAACTTTGTGTATGCACGCTAATTAGCTGCTATCTGTTAGCTTTGTCACTGTGAGAATGTTAGCATGCTGACGTTAGCCTTTAGCTAAACGTGCTGCTGTGCACAAGTGCCCTTCAAAGGGCTGCTGCAAACACTGCTGTATACTTGTTTGGAAAGCTGCCTGGCTCACAAGCACAATTTAAGTGACTAAGATTTAAATCTTTTACAAGGAATTCAGAGGTGGGAATATAAATGTAGGAAAGAATGAAAAATACACAGACGAAAATAGTAATGGACAGGAATCTTAAAGTAATGGCTGAAGAGTTGACATGTGAAATTGTGCTTAGAAATATGCTTTGTTTTGGCACATGAACATTCATCATGATTGTAAAAATAGATTTGGATTCATATAACTTTAAGATTGGTTTTTATTAACAGCTGGCTCATAACATAAGCCACATGCATTATGATCTTTACTGTAATCATCATGTGCTGAGAAGTAAACTTTGCCACTTTGTGTTTGTCTATACGAGGACATGCCTTTATCTTTTTTAAGCTGCGGTGACCACTTAGGGTTGAAACCACAGTTGAATAGAAGGAGACTGTGGTCAGGTAGGAGAGCAGCTGCCCTGGTCTGCTCCCGGCTGATCCAGTTCGTTCTGGACGCTTCTATGTACCCTGGCCAACTGCTGAAAAACACCCAAAGACAAAAATAGACTGCAAGGAGCTGTATAAATCTAACTGTGCTGGAGAAGAAAAAACAAAACAGGCTTCCCATTTAAATGCATTTCAACTCATTTTATTGTCACCTTTTTGTACAAATAACTTCACAAAAATATTAAACTGTCGCAGACGCCACCGACGCCACGAAGCATAGGATATCACATGACCAGAACAGTGCCACAGAGAGGAAGAGAAAGAAAGTGACGGAGGTAAAGAGAAGATCGGCAACACTCTCCCATCTCTCAGGACTTTTCGAAAAGTAGCGCCCACCTCTTTCAAAAGCCACCACGGGCGAGCGCTGGCCACGCAAACGCTCTACGTCCTCTGAAAGTGTCACTGAACATTTGGAGAATAGTGTCTGTTCAGCTTGTTGTTGTCAACATTAATGCTCAAACTAAAACGAGACGTTAAAAATGTGGATCCGTCTCTTAGTGATGCCACAAACGCCACGTAAAGCCGTGCCAAAACACTGTCCAGCGAGTGTCGTCTGATTGTTTTCCTGACACACTTTCAATTAGCAAATTCACAACAAATTTCTTTTCTTTTCACTTTTTACAGACTTTTTGGGCATTTCTCCTTCATCCATCTGTAGAGGATTCAAGTACAAAAATATACACAATGTTTATAAAATTACCTGTTTCCCACTGTACATTTGCTCAGTTAAATCAAAGTAGCTTCTTCAGCCATTTACGACAAGTTTTTTTACAAAAACAAACTTTTTTTTACAGGATTTCAGTGTGAAAAGGATCCCCGAAACATTCGTTGTAAAGAACAGTCACATGAGCTGGACCCTGACCAGAAGAAATGGAAACTTCAGGGAGGTGGTTGATCTTTCTGCAAAGGTGCCATATTTGTAACACATTCACCTCAGTCCTCTCTGACTACTTTACAGTGAACATAAATATGCTGAAAAGAACAGCAAAAAGAGGGGAGAAATAACCAATCCACTCTAAAAAAAGAGTGGAATCCGCCTGTTGCTTTCATATGCAGTCCCACACCACGCCTGAGGCGTTGCAGTCAAAGTCAGACAATTCAACCGTCCCGTCTGACCTGCCCAACAATAAATGGCAGTTGTGTGGATTAATATGCACCTCAATGTCCCCACAGAGCTGGTTTTCCCTGGCACCGTGTCACTAACGCAGAAAGTCCTGGAAGGTGCATATTATTCTGCGCATCACCGGAAAGGTTGCGGTAAACACAAGAGGCTCTTTTTTTCCGGCGCTCAGGTCCCCGCCTTTTCGCACACAGCCTCTGAGGTCGCGCTCGGCTCCTCTGCCGTCATGTCTTGGTTGCCGTCTTGCTTTTTGGCTTCCACCTCTTCCTCCTCGCCTTCGTCTTCTGGCTGAGCGTCATCCATCGCGGTCTCTGTGAGACTTGTCCCGGCCTTGCTGACGCTCTCCTCCTGAGTCTTCAGCACAGTGCAGAGCTCCATCTCGTGGATTTCTACATCAAATGGGGCAACGGGAGACATGGGCGGGGGGCACTTGCAGCCTGCGCAGCCCTGAAATCAAACAGAAGGGGACGGATCGCGGTTACTTTACTGTGCACCGATGCATTCTGCTTCTACAAACATGGCACGGGCTGGAGCGGCAGAGCTTACAGAGATGTTGATGGCACGTGGCAGGCGCCCTGTGCGGATCCAGGGGTGAACCTGACTCAGCTCCTTCTTCTGCTCATCTGTGAAGCGCGGCTGATGTTTCTGCAAGTTCCTCAGGGCCTCACGATCCTCCCGCAGCACCGTCTCCATGTCCCTGATATACACACAGGAGAGGCTCAGTGTTAAAAGTGCCAGCTGTCGAAGCTTCATACATTAAATTAACTTTATTTTTCTCTTCTGATGGTTACAGCCACAGGTCACATCTCACCTGACGGGCAGCTGGTACGTCATCATGACCTTGTCGTCCGTGTTGGCCATCAGCAGCCAGATGGGGTCCTGCAGGACACACTTGATGAACTGCTCCTCCCTGCCGTCCCCTCTACCGCTGCTGCCCCCTGCTGGCTGCTTACGGGAGTGGTCGTTCTCCGATGAGTCGATGCTTCCAAAGTACTTGCTGGTGTGGCTGCCGCCTGAATGGACAAGAGGTCAAAGCTCTCGTTTAATTGTGGGCAGACATGTCAAGTGGTTTGTGCTTCGCAGAGTCAATTTTAGAGGTTGCAGTCTTAAATGTACTTTTTAAATAGATCCATCACAGACAAAAGAAGAGGTTTCCATTTGTGATCCTTCAAGTTGAGCCATTTCACATTTAAGTAAGCACAAGCAGAGTCACTATGACAGCTAATCATTGGTTGTATAATGTGAAAAGGCCCATTTTCTTTGTATGTTTGAAGGTGATCTAATAAACAATGTACAGTTAAGTCCAAACCCATTCACACCAACTTAAGAGTTGTGACTTTTTCTTTTGACTGGAAATGGCATTAAGAGTCAAATGATGGTAGGACATCGTGCAAGATGAGGTTCATAAAAATTAAACATTCATTTAACCGGCGTTTATAATAAAATGCAACTATTTCTATGGCTTTTCCCCAAATATTTTTATGACAAATACCCTTTCTTAGATTCAAGGTAAACACAAGAAGAAAAAAAATGGACCAGACTCAGTGAATAATTCCCTATACTCCCTATATATATCAGTGAGCAGTGCTGACCAACATGTCATTGGACCACTGGCGTCCCGGAGTCACCCCCCTAATGCCAGCCATCACTGGTCCTCAAACCACAACAACCATCTTTTTTTCCACAGCCACAAGCCACCCCAGCCTCTCACCAACTGCACACCAGTCACAGCGGAGTGGGGATTCAAACCCTGGTTCGGGTAGGGGGTAATGAAAGTATAGAGGGTGCCAGAGGTGGAGGCAGGACACGACACGCCAGCAGATTCAGCAGACAAACTCACCTAAACAGTCCTACAATCACTAAAAATGCCAGCAAAAACAAAGCCATACAACTCACTTAAAATGGCCGCCTGGTTTCAGAAGGCTCACATGGGCCACACCCTCCACTTAAATATCCTGAATTTCTTCTTTGCCTCTTCCAAGAGTATGTTTACCCTAAGTGCTCCCCCTGCTGGGCCCCCAGCTGCTATTGCTTCTTCTAACCCAAATCCACTGACTGGACTTTACTGCCTCATCTGACACTTCCTTCACTATTTTCCTCACACTCTGTCCACTTACACCCAGCTCCCTCTACAATGAGACAACAGACTTTGCAACAAATCCTCTACATCCTACTTCCACTGGACAGATTCTAACTTTCCATCCTCGCTGCTCTGCTTCTGCCCCCAACAGAAGGAGTGTCTCGTTTTCTGGATGTTTTCGATCATTATCTTATTGGAAGGTCCAGTGGTGCCACAGTTTTCTCTACAGACTTCCTCTCATATTCGGTTAAGTAAAGCGACTGAAACGTTATACCGTTTTTGTTTTGTGTTTAAAATCAACAGGCCCGACTGTAATATGGGAAAATCTATTTAATTCGTTATTATATATTTAATTAATTAGCTTAATTATTCATCAATACCCACAAGTGTGTTACAGTTTTTGCCAATTATTTAAAACTTTATCATATCAAAACCAACATTTTTGTATTGCTGGGCTCAATCATCACATCTATCATACAACTAAAATAACCGTAACTCTTCATGCCGAAAATGGTGATCATTGAACTAAAGAGCATTTCATAAGGTATCTAAGTCTGTTTGTGCGTCTGTCTTTTAAGAAAAAAAACACGTACTAGTTCCACTGGTGCCAGAGGAGCTGCAGCCATTGGAGCCGGAGCCGGAGCCGGAGCCTAAGGACCTCGTGCCTGAGGAGCCTGAACCGGAGGCGGCCGAGCCGGTGCCTGAGCGGGAGTCTTCCTGCAGCAGCAGATCCAGCAGGTCGCTTGAGGTGGACATGGCATCTTGGTTGGACTCGTTAGTTTCACCCTAAAAAAGGGAAAAATAAACAACAAACGTGTAAATTTACTAAATACTTGATCAAATTAAGACTCATTTTACATTAAATGAGTGAACAACAGCTCTTACATTCTCATTCTCCTTTGAGGTATCATCAGAGCTCCTCTGATTGGCTGAGTTCTGCCCCCCTGCTGCACCGCCCTGCACAGAGGGCGCGGCTTGCTGTGATATTACTAGTGCTGTAGCCACCTCCAACCGGTTGATCGGTGACTCCTCCAGTTGCAGCAAGTTGAGAGGGGAGGAGCACCGGGACTGGAAGAGGGGGGACTCTGCACCGTCTGCAGGCACCTGGGTGCAGGACAGCGGGGTGCTGCTGCGGGACTGGGTGCAGGTGGCCGGCATGTGCACCGGGTTGGGAATATTTGGGACAGGGACTGTGGGGGCCCCGGGGTAAGTGTAGTTGGGGTTGTAGAAGGTCCCTGTAGGGGCACCCTGTTGAGACATGGGTGCTCCGATCTGGGGGAACATGTAGTTGGGCAGAACGAGGGCCATCATGGGAGGTACCATCTGGGCAGGGGGGAAACGTGACGGGTCAGGGACGGGTAAGGGCTGCGTGAGCTGTGGGAGCTGTGGGTAGACGGGGTAGATTGGAAGCAAACCGGGGGCAAAAGGGGCGGGGGGGATGCTGGCCTGGGAGCCCAGGGAGGGCCAGGAGGAGGAGGTGGTGGGAGCTGCGAGGGGCATGCTGAAAGGCATGGGGTCCGTGCTGGTTCTGGGGTCCTGGTGACTCCCAGGCGGGCCCAGAGAGCTGCGCTGGTCAGACGACTCTTGGTGTCTGAGTCTCTTACCGCCACGACCCCACCGGTGACCGGTGCTGCCCCCTGCTGCCGGGTAGTCACGAGAGCAACGCACTCCTGGGAAAGAGAGGGGAACACAGCATTAATTATGTTGCTTAACATCAGTAATTTCCCAAACTACGCCACCACTTCCCCTTTATTTCCCCACACTGTCTCTCACTGCCATCGTCTTCATGAATGAGCAGTGTTTGTGTGTGCGTGTCTACCTCGTGACAGAGCAGCTGGGGTGTGGTAGCGCACAGTCGAAGACGCCGTCTGATCGAAAACGCGCAGCTTGCTGAGGTCTTTGAAGCGGTCGAGGAAGGCCTGCTCCTCCTTCTGGGTGTGGGCGGACAGCACCTCCTTGGTAAGACCCAGCCGGCCACCTCCGCCTCCACTTCTCCGGCTGTCTCTCTCCGGCTGAGGTTGAGGAGGTGGCGGAGGGGATGGGAGGCGAGGAAGAGAATGGGCGATGGCGACGTTAGTGGGACGCGCTGAACCGCCCAAAGGCCGAGTCAGGGTGGCGATGGTGGGAAGCGCAGCAGTGAGAGGAGGAGCCTCTTCCATCACGATGTCTGTGACGGAACAGGAAGATGACGGGGTGTTATGAAGACAAAAGAGAAAAGGTTTTTTAGAATCACAGTTATTACAAAGAAATGCTAAATAAACCTCAAAATGTTCAAAAAGGTGACAATTCAACAGATTATTTTAGAGTTTTTTCCTGAATGAGAAGAGACTGGAAACATAAACATTGAACCAACAGCTCTCTAACAGTGAGTATCAAACAGCTCTTTTGCATGACTGGCATGTTAAAGTGCATCATTTGTAGTTCAGAGTTATACAGAGTTATACAGATACTGAAGTGGTGTTTTTTCCTCCCATACTTCTGGGAGGTCTTTTAGCCAAGTCACTTGTTTTGTACTTTCCATAGACCTGGTTGCCATTTCCTTACAAGATTTAGCACAGACTTGGGTTAATGTGAGCCAATCTTCGCGTACCCTTACTCCTATAGTGTTCCAATTGACCTTTGCTTTAGGAAACTACCACCTCTTAAAAGATTTAGATCCTGTAATGAGGCGGCAGCCTGATTCTGTCTGGTTCTTCTGCTGAATGGATGTACAGATGTACAGATGTTATGTTCTTGCATGTTTGCTCGTTGTTTTAGCCTAAACAACTTCCTCCTCGATACCATTTTACAAGGGCACCGTCATTAAAATGTTAGGAAGGTGCAGCCAGACTTTGGAGACAGGCTGGCTATGCAAGACTTTCAAGGATAAATACAGATAGCAGCAGACAGAGTTCAAGATTCTTCTTTTTCTTGTGTTTTTGGCCTCAAGATGCTCCAGCATATTCAAGTGGCATAATCCAATTTGAAAAGACATGAACTTGAATGAAAACTGTAGAAAATCTGTTTGGGTACAACAAAACCTCAAGAAACTGCTAAAAAACTAAAAAAGCTGCAGTGAGAATTGGAGGTCTAAGTGAGTTTTACCTGCCGTCTTTTATCACGAGGCAATGAATTTATAAAAGATCCCAGAACATAATGTTTTTTTTTCCGACTTCCACTGAGGAAAAAAAGATTTTGTTAGTTGAAATATGCTAAAAACAAAAATAGAACTTCATCATGGATCTTGGCATTTTTCCCATCGAGGACCTGCAGAGAGTGTGAGTGTTGACGGTGCCCACCTGACTCGGGAGGTTTCTTGTCTCCTACATGGACGATGGTGCTGCTGAAGCTACACTGAGACGTTACTGAGGCTACACTCTCTGCCTTCGTGGCCATGGTCAGAGGAGGCAGAGGAGGTGGTTCACCTACAAGGTTTACTGAACCACCTGGAGAGAGATCAGCGTCACAGTTCAGATAAACAGAAACATGAACAACCAGGTTTATTAGTCTCATCAGGCAAGTCAAGCTCACATTTTCTGACTGTACGAGCAGATGGTCAGATATGTTTCTTCTGCTTCTCATTACTCTAAGTAATACTTCCATAGTATCTCATTCTGGTCGAACATAATAAAAGTACCTTTGCAGTTGCTGCTGGCGTCCGGCTGCTTGTCGTCATCAGACGTGCAGGAGGAGGAGCCACACTTCCTTTTGAGAGTGTTAGGAATGTTGCAGCTCTCCAGGTACCTGTGTAGAACAACACTGGATGAGCGGACTGATGGGGAGAACATGGCGGGACGCAGACGGCTACGGGGCTCGTGCACAAACCTGATGATGCTGTCCAGACAGTTGATCTGCTGGTAGGAGTATCCTGTACATGGCTCCTTCTGCACCAGCGGCGCTGGGACCACAGCTTTGGGTGGAGGCGTCACGTCAGCTGTCAAACCTCTGAATGGGTCGTTGCTGATGGCTTTGACGGCCGTTGCGCCTGAATGAAGAATAGAAATGAGAACGTCATCATTTATCCTCCCATCATCGTTAACCATCTTTAGATTTGATCATGGAGATGAACACCGATGGGCCTTTTTAACTCACCTGCGCTGGTGTTTTTTCTGGGCGGCGGGCGGTTGCGAGACTCGATGAAAACCTGCTGCCCGTTGGTTTTGACCATGTGAACGTCTTTGCAGATCTGCTGAAACGTCATCTGGAAAACCACATAAAATAAATTATATAAACAATTAAAGATAATCTCATGCTCATATGTGATCATGATTAGATTTGACCACTTTTGAGTTTAAAAATCATCAGTTTGTGGAGCTCAAAGTGCACTTTAAACCCTCTGAAAGGCCTGTTTCAAGATCTTGCTCGCATTTGCAACCCATTCAACTTGAATTAGTGAAGAAGTCTCATGGAATCGAGTCTGGCAGAGGCCAGGAGGTGACCAGAGATTACGATGTTGGTGCGACTAAAAAGTTTATCCCGAGTTTATTCTTTGTGTTTGTTTCTAAATGCATTTTAGATTAAAAAGCACTTCCTGCTCTGACTCACAGGCTTGTGCAAAGTCACCGCAGTGGCGGTTTCCTCCATGGTGGCGCCGTTGCTGTCGCTGGACGAGGCACTGAGGTGCTGTTGGTGGGACCGAGAGCCCCGCGAGCCACTGGACCCCAGCGAGCTGTAGCCCTGAGAGCTGCCGCTGTGCACCGGCTGCCCCAGGACCCGGTGGATCTGCTCGCTCAGCTGGACGACGTCGGGTGTGGTGACGCGACCCTCGCAGCCCTGCGGCATGGAGAACACGTCCTCGTTCAGAGGGCTCCTGGAGACGGACAGAGAGGGAGAGAGAGGGCGTCTGAGCACCAGAGAGCAGAGAAACTGTGTGCTAAGGCAAAGAAACAAAGAAAAAAAACAACTTACGTTCTGACTTTGTGGCGTCCAACAACAAACGCCACCTTTCTGCTCCAGGGGTTGACGAAGGAGGACCAGCTGGTGTCGATGGTCAGATATTCCCCGTTGCGGGCGCACATCCGCAGGGGCGAATACTCAAACGGCTGACCTGCAAACTGCAAGACTGAAGAGAGAAGAAGGAGCACGTTAGGATGGAGCAGCTGAGCCTGTACAGTATACAGTTATGCCTGGTTTTAATTGGCTACAACTAAAGACTAAAGTCTATAATAACGTGTAGTGAGGACGCCATCGCCTTTATATGAAGAAAACGTGGCATTGAAACAAAAAATCTATTGTATGTAAAGACTCATGGCCGCTTTTTAAGGTGGTTTTTAAGGTGGCTGTCATTACCAGTTAGACTGAAATGAACATTTCAGAAATGACTGATAACACACGACCATTTTTAGGGTTTTTCAGAGAATGATTTGGAAAAGAAATACCAGTTAAAAGTCAGGTTGGTCTGACCTGACAAAGAGGAAACCGGATCATAAAATAATCTGATTGGAACCAAGGTCTGACCGATAATACTGAAACTGGAAAGGCACGACAAAATGTTATCTTCAGAAAACTCTTTTTAATTTCCTTTTTATTCGTGCCTCCATAATTCAGATCAAGCTCCACATGGATGAGACATAAAGTGCAACCTTCACACCAGTAAGATCACTTTAGTCGAATCAAGCCTTTTCATAAGGCATAGATGGTCAGTTTGGCCCATCATGGCTCATTTCTGCCCATAACTGGTTCTAACTTATCAAATAGATGCTCAGTGGTGACTAAACCTCTGAAAAGACAAGTGTGTTAATCTTAAAAAGTGTTTGATTAGAGATATCTGCTATAAAACACCACAAGATAACTGTAGACCATGTGAAAGCCTCCATGAAGCTTTAATAATCACTGATGAGCAAAGACAGTCTGTACTCTCTGCACTTTACCATCTACTCTGGCTATAAGATAGATGTTTTGTGAATAAATTAACTGTGATTGGTGGCATAATTTCTGCTGCGCACTAATAATGTGCAGCAATGATGAGTTTTTGGCATCTTTAGTGCCAAAAGGGCACAATTTAAAGACAACAGCATCCATAAAGTAAAGATAATGGCATATTAATCTCTTTCTGACCTCTATTCTTGTATCACAAAGCTCGTTTTACCTCAACAGAAAAAGTTAATTGAATTTAAACGACCTCAACAGTCAGACAAAACCTCACATCTTTAAATCTACATATACGATATATTTATGACGTATATTCCTACAATATGAAAGCAGAAATAATAGTTAAGCTGACTCACTCTTCTCATGAATAGCCACCATCATGGGTCTGTCCTCTGGGTGGATGTAAAGCAGGATGGGGGTCCCCACCAAGTCCTGTGGCAGGTGGCCCAACAGTGGCACAGCCCTGAAAACACACCACATATACACATAATTACACATTACATACTTCTAACCAATAACAAAATACTCAGAGGTGATAAAGAGGAATGTTCTCACAAAGACATGCAAAGAAGTGCACACTGGATACTGGAAATGAGGAGAAATCCCCACATAAAACCAGATGTATGGCTTTTAAATCTAGACTTAAACTTTTAAAGGTGGGGAACTGACCTCTCGTCCACTTCTTGGAAGAGGCAGCTGGGAGTGTGACTGGTGGTGAAGATCCTCTTGTCAGGAGGGATACGAGGAGCTGATGGGAGGAAAAAGGGAACAGATGCAAATGATGCAACGGTCTCTGCTAACAAATGCTAACCAATCTTTTAAATTATACTGCTGATGATGAGGACGTGCATGGGTCTTGTACTGCATCAAAATGTTAAATACTGGGCTTTTACTTCAACTAAAAGCCTTTTCAGGGTCAAATAAACTAAAAGTGCCACAGAATGTGTCGCTCAAAGACTAAAATGAACATAAACAATGCTCTGCTGGCTCGTTCACAGATGTATAAAAGTGGGGCTGTATGAAATACCTTCGTATCCGGAGTGGACCCTCTCTGCGATGAGCAGGCAGCAGGGCTGAGGCTCTGCGGCGTCGGAGTCTCTGAGGGTCAGCTGGTACGGCGTGAGGCGAAACGGGTAGTAGCGAATCTCGCCGCCCCGTGCCCGGTGGGCGCTGAGCCGACAAAACATGGACTTCTCCTGAGTGCAGTCAGCAGGAGGAGGGGCTGAGGGGAGGGAAGAGTCGGTCAGTACAGGAAGCACGCCCCTGAGTTTCTTCACCTAATCTTAGCAAGTCTAAACTCACCTGAGCCAATGCAGGAGGCCCAGGCGGGCAGGCGGCAGGGGGCTGTGCCGCTGTAGAAAGTGCTGACGTCCTGCGGAGCCAAAAGCTCAGAAAACATTGTTCCCTGGAGAAACTCGGGCTTGCAGCGCAGCAGGGATGAACCCTGTGGCGACACGTACACGACTTTCCCCGACAAGAATGACACCGCCATGGAGAACGTGTCCTGGAGAAGAGGAAGGAGGAGGTTAGACGGCTTGGTTTAGAAGGCTGAGCCTCTTAAGAGATGTTGTAGAAAGCATGAGATGGGTGAATAACTGTGTAAAACTCACAGTGTTTTTGAGCGTGTACTCTGAAGTGATGTTGTCAAGCTCCTCGATGGTGAAGGCAGACAAGTCCAGGCTGCAGCCGTGACACTCCTCCACACTCCACTGATGATAGTACTCTTTGTTAGCTGCAAACATTTCACATTTCTCAGTCAGGGTGTTGAAATGCTCACGGGCAGCATCACATACAGAAATAAACCAGTGCTAACACACATATTCCTACCAAAACAGGCCTTACCTTTGACTTGTCTGACACACTGAAGTGCGTACTTGAGCGCGCTCAGGGTGCCCGAGTGGCCCTTGCCTTTGCGCTCAGTTGGCAGGCGGAGCTTCAGCTCCTTGATGGCCTTCATCAGCTCCTTCTGCGTCTGGAGCCTCGCCGACTGGTCGCTGCTGCAGCCCGAGGTGGAGGGGGGGTCGTGCTCCGAGCTGGTGGACAGCAGGCTGTAGGCCAGAGAGCCGCTGGGAGGCGACAGACTCTGAGAGTTGGAGCTGGGTGAGAAGTTAAAAATACTTTGGTGAGTTTCTAACACTCATTTAAACCAGGACAAGACACTGATTCAATTCCATTCTGTGTGTGAGAGTCCTTTGTCGTCTGTGCAGGAAGCACGCGCTCACGTTGGGGTGTCACATGTGATCGCATCAGAGGAACACAATACAGAAATGATGTGCATTTCCTGGAATCTACCGAGCAGAACTAAGAGGCAGAAGGCAGTTTCAGCTCACTGAAGAGCTGCTGTTGGCTGAATTTGAATTCACCCTCCTTAAAAACATCCTTTTAATCAACAATAACGTAATATTCTTCCTTACCTCTTGTTGCTCTCTGTGGTTTCCAGCATCATGCCGGAGTCCTTTCCATTTGATGAGCCGTGACTGCGGGAGCTGCGGGACGACTGGTGTCTACAAGACCCGTTCTCCCTATCCCCGGAGTCGTTCCCGCTGGACAGTCCGTCCATATCATCCGAGGTAGCCCCCCTTTGATCTCCCGACAGACCTCCGGACCTTGACCCCTCGTCGGGTGACGAACACCCTCCGACTCCGCTCCCCTGGCCCTGGTTGGGGACATTGGCGCCGCCGGTCTTCTGAGCATTCAGCCCTCGTGACTCTACTTCTTGGTCTTTCTCGTCAGCCGCCGACACTCCCCCCTGAGTGCTGCTGCTGGGCGTTGATGTGGAGCTGTCATAACTCATACTAGAGTAGGACGAGGCTGGGACAGCTTGATTGGAGCAAATTTGATTCAAGTGGGACTACTATTTAAACACAAGTGAATCATTGTTGGTTGATATTTAAAAGAAGTGAAATGAAAACTGAGAAGAGAAATCCTTTGTTCGTCCTGCAAAACAAAACAAAGTTTTTCTTTTATGAGTCGGTGCCTGTAAAGCCCTCTGAAGTGCAGACTGTAATCATCTCACAAACCACAAAAAAAGAGGTAAGTGATGCCTCTAAAGGACTGAATTTTACCTTCAGTTGTCACTCAACACGCCGCAGACGAGACGAATGTCTTGTTATGAAACAGCTCTGGCACAAGTGCTCCAACAGATGGGACGAGAGATGGAGATGCAGAGTGAGAAAAACACATTCCCTTTCACTCGTCTCTGGTTTTCTCGCCTCCTCAGAGTTGTGATGCTCCAAGTGTTAAAGGCCAGCTGAAATGAACAGACAGAGGAAGAAAAGCAACAGCGTTAGGATCATAAAATACTCACACATCAGTACCTCTGAAGGACTAAAGCTTAGAAAAGACAACAAAAGAGATCGCATTGGTCGTGTTGGACTCGAACATGGTGCTGTGTGGGCTGCATGTAAAACTGTGCTGTTGTTCAGGGCCCAGCTGATTAGTCTTCTGCACAGATTATCTAGAAATAAAAAGAATAAAAAGGCACCTAATCTGGTGCACAGAATGACAATAATCTTCAGGTGCAACTACGTACACATGCTTCTGAATATAGAAGGCAACATTACACAGGTTAGTCGTCATAGCACAGTCACCTTTTGCCCAGAGGGCAGTCAAAATAAACATTGGAGCAGAGACCTGTGATAAATCGGGGTTTATTTGTGAATAGCAGCTCCAAGTATACGTTTATAGCCATCACCTACGCAAATGAAAGTCTTGTGCTATTTATTTACTAGGCCAAGATGGCACCCATAATCCTTTAAGACCTAAAGACGCAATTGCGAGAAGACGCAGGCAACTATTAAGTCGTCAATCCAATTAATTTTATACACCTGGCTGCCCCACAGGCCCGTTTACCCGCCTCTGACAGGGGTGCAGCGATGCTTGGCTTTAGTTTTGGTTGCCGCACCGACAGCTCAGACAGAAACGCTTCCCGTCTGACGCAAAGACCAAAAATGGCGAGGATGGGTTCAGAGCAGCAGAGCTAACAGGTACGGACAGCTGATGACGACTTTAACTCGCAAATTACTTCAACTTAAGGCAAACTTACGAAATACAACGCTAACGGGCATTATGTTTGAGGGTGACGCACACTTGCACATGGCACAATGTGTGGCCGAAGTGGGCGGGGGAGGGGTGTGAGTGGGTGTCAAAGCAGGCTGGCATCCATGCATACATCCACAGATGATAGCAGGAGCTGCAAGACAGGGATGGTGGTGGCGAAATGAGCCGGGGCTATTAAGAAACGCCTGGATGTGTCGCCCCAGTCCACAAGGCAAGGTGAACATCTGATGCAGCCCGGTTAAAGCTCAAATTCTCCCCTCGATTTTAGATTGGAACAAACAAACTCCACATCGCAGTGGCCACATCAGGCCTGAGCTGTCGACTGTGAGGTAACAATCACTGATTCACTATGCCTCCCACCCTCTCCAATTATTCACAGGAAATGCACCCTGTGAGACCAGCCTCCGATTATGCAAGTTGGAGTCCATCTTGGCGTGGGAAGGAATACACAAGGCATCCCGACTGGCTAAGATGGTAAAAGCTGCTTTATCCCCCGGAAAAGATGCCACAATCTGTCAAAACTCCAGCGAATTTAAGATCAGCTTCACAAATTTAGAAATCACCAACAGAAATGCACCTTGGGGGAAAAAAAAAGCTCCGTCCAAAGCTCGGTACTTTCTTCTTCAACTGATGCCAGGGCGACGGATAGATGGTTGTGTTGTGTTGCGTGTTTTTCCGCTGCTTTTACTCCATTTAGGACAATCGGAAAATAAACTGCAGCATCATTCGTGCTCACAGCGTGCGACAGCTTTGAATTCAAACCTGCTCGACTCTTTTTGGAGTTCACCAAAGTTAACAAGCTGCAGGAGCCATCGTTGAAATGAACAAAGCCATACAGCGTCACGGCGTCTAATGAAGTTGGATAAGCTCTGATATTTAATCTGATACAAAAACAGTATCTGCAAGGCTATGCACAGACTGTAGATACACCGTCCTAATCAATGGGAATTTAACTGATTATTCCAGTGGATTATTTGCATGACATGGCATGATGATGATCGTCACTCGGTGTTATCTTTTAAATTTGAATAAACACGTATAAGCACTGAGTTGCAGTGCTTGCACCTCCTCAAACATGATTATTTCACACATTTCTGTTAAAGCATACCATAAAGTTTTGGATGAGATAGAGGGGGAGGGGCGTTGGACAGATAATTAGTCAAAACAAAGATACAGATAATTAAAGGCCTTGGACCCAGTTACCCAGTAATTATGCTATTATTCCTCAACCTGTGTGAGATGCTTTGTGCATATCGCAAAGGTAATGTTATAGATTATAGGACGTCAGGGTAAAAAGCAGAAACCTCCCAAAATATCAGTAAAATGCATAAATAGACCGAGCGGATGTGGTTTTAATGGCATGTAAAATCCGCTTTCTTCTGCTTTTCAGCGCAACATGGGGCACTTCCCTGCCGCAATGATCAGCAGGACTCTGCGGAAGGTGTGGCTCCGTGCCTGAACATGTGTCTGAACTTCCGGCCGCACACATCCATCCCAACGCCCCGCACCACGAACACGACTCACACGCACCATCCTCACCTGTCCGCGCCTCCGGTTGAAACCGCGCGTCACCGCTGGACGTCGCCAATACAGCGAGTGCCGCTCGCCCTGTTGCTATCACCAAGCTATTATCTCTTGTACACACTGCACGTGTCAGTGGCCGTGTTTTCCGCGAGCCTCAGCGGCCGCTGATTGGTCGGCTCGCTGGACCAATAGCAGAGCGCGCCGTGCAGAAGCATGCCACCCCACACACTGATCCCAGCTCCGCCTACAACTGGGCCTGTAACATGTATAACTCAGCGAGCTGATTCACGGTCAGTGCTCAATGACACCCGGCCGTTTTCCAACGCACGAGTAAAACATTAATCTCACAGAGATAAAGTGATCTGCATAAATAGCTAAAAATACCTTCATTCACTTCAGTTGCGCTTTGTTAAAACACACCCATGCCTGTAAAAGAGTAGAAGTGGGTGTAAAAAAAGTCAGAAGATCTGCTGATTACTGCTCCATTTAAATTAGACTGGTCTGTCATCCTCCAGCGTGTTAAATGACTGCAGGATGAGCATATCGCCAATCAACCCAACCACAAAAAGGACAAAATGTCATGCATCGCTACATGTGCAATCCCTGCAATGTCAGCGCATTTGTCAAGCAAGTGGAAACTGTCTCTGAATCATCTTCACAGTTAATCCTCAGCAGAGAACAGCTGCAAAGACAACATTAAAACAGCTAAGATTTCTTCCTTTATAATGGACCTCGTGTGCCACCACAACAAACTGAATGCTCATGGATTTTTTGTGTAAATTTAAAATACTATAAAGGTTATTTCTTGTGATTTTTTATTTTTTTTTTGTAGCTAAAATAAACTCCACCACCAGCCTTTGTAACTTACAAAGTAAACAGAAACCAAAGCATGTTCTTTCTTATTTTGGTTTAGTCCGTCCTTGTTGTGCTCAAAACATTTTATTGGGACTTTCAAAGGAGCCGAGAAGGTTGCCAGTGGTGATGACGGTTCTTAAAAAAGCCCAGACCCTCAGACCAGATGCAAACAACATTAGTGTCGCTGTTCCACGTTAAATATAAAGTTTCTGGTGTGAATGACACGAGCAACTGCTTTGCTGCTATTGAGAATATCTGAACCGCATTCAATAACATGATAATAATAAATATAATAATAAAAAAAGATACTTTGTTCAGCCAGGCAGCAAAGGTCAGCGCAGAGTTGTATTCACATGTGTGATACGATATAAAAGCAACGCCCTGAAACACCACGATGAGCACAAGATTAATTCTTACACTGCAAACATGGATTTGCTCTAAAATCAAAGCAAGTTGCAAACACAACAGAAACCAAATCACTTCTGACACCTTAAGAGGAAACCAGAGTCGCTTCCTGGCAGCCTCTGATAAGGTTGGCATTCATGATTGTTTTCAGTTGTTTGAGAACACGCAGTACAGACACAATCTCACAAACTTTTGTCCCAGAATACCTGCCCATCTCTGCTTTTCACCCTTTACACCCACAGGGGTTCATTAGGAAATTACTTTATGACCAGTGGAAGCTCCAAACGGAAACTGTGGTGCTGTTCCTCTGTGTCAGCTCTAAAGTTGGTGGTGAACCTCTGCTTCTCACTTTGATGTCATCACTGTGAGGGGAAACTACAGACTGTGTTTTATACTGTAATTGTTGGGTCACTACCCGGCAAACACGTGCTCAAAATGTTCAGATATGCAGAACATCATCTCTACTGTCACCCTGCTGCTCAATGGTGTGAAAACTGACCACTTTGACATGTTTATGCACCAAACTTGAGGACTCATCTCTGAGTTGCCCACTCAAAGATCTCTATCAAACAGATTATTGGATGAAGAAGTTCTACATTTATGTACACAAAAATAAAGTAGGTAAAACAGTGTGCCATATTGTTTATTACTCATGGCTTTTCAAGGCTAGGAGAGGAATGCAGGGAGGCCATAGCTGCAACTAGACTTTGAACATCTCACAAAAGGAGGGGCAGCCAGGTGGCCACTCCACGTTTGCGTAAAGACGCATGGAACAAAGATGGCTGTAGAAAACCAAAGCATAAACATTACTGGCACGCATTTTGTGCATGATGTCCGATGCAAATGACAGAGGGATGGCAGCAGAAAGTGCAATTCATGGACACTAGCAACATCTTTAAATCACAGGATATCTTTTTTTAATTTTTTTCAAAGATCAGAGGCGAGCAGTTCCTACAGTCACCGCACAAGTAAAGCAGCTTTGCATTCACATGTTCATAGCACACTGCAAGTACGTGCAGCTTTATTTACAGAAAATGGCGCAGCAAGAATATGTGTGCTTCAGATGATGTGATCCTCCAAATCATATCTAAAATACCTTTAAGTGACATGTGCAGTTAACAGAGCTGCAATGAACACAAGTTAATCTGCACACATATCCAGAGGGTTCTTACGGATTATAACAAGCATAATTGAAACATCTGTGAATAAATCCTCCAAAAAAATAATAAAAAAATGAATGCTAAACGTCAGTTTAAGACCCCCTAATAAAAAGCCCTCAGATAATGAAAAGCCTGCGTTGTCTTAATGTCTTAATGCTGCACGCCTTAGATATGGGCCACTGACAAATACAAAGCACGACTTGGATGTCACAACAATCTGTGACCAGGATCATGAATAAACGTAAGCAAAACTGATACCAGAAACACTGATCTGTATCAATCTAAGGCGGTGTGGGGGTGGGGGCATTTCGCAGCTTTGGCACCACATTGTGCAACGTCTACAACTCAAACATCACAGTGAAAGACACTGAAACCTGGACATATTCCATTTGATAATATAGCTTTTAGTTTGACAATGTTCAATTGATAGTGTTCAAGTCTACATTTTGGAGCGATAATAGCACAGTAGTAAACAGCTAGTAATCGTAAGAATGCTGCTAAGCAACAGAAACGATATTTTTCACAAAGTCGACAAACCTACCTTCGATAGACTTGATGATAACAGCAGCTTATTTGATATTCCACCGTGAGATGCTCGAAATTTTTCGAAAAAAACGGCTTAAAATCTTGAGAGCAGCGAACGCATTTGCTTAGACTTCAGTATTGACTTCCATACAATCCCAGTCCGCTCCCCAACTGAAGTTTACACGCATGGCCACACGTGATTGTGCATGGACTGGCAAGTGATGGTGAATCCGCGACCGTGATTGGACGAGGCGGACTCGAGACCGCGCCTATGGACCGCCCACCTAGATTTTGATTGGTCGCGGTGGGCGGGGTTAGCCGCACGGGGCTCAATAGTCACGTTGCGGAGTGACTGGTCCTGAGTTCTTTTCCAAACAGATCAAAACACGAGAGGGCGTAGCCCGCTCTGCACACCGAGCGTCCTCCAGGCCACCGTAACACGGGAAATAGCACCGCAAAGAAATTTAGAGAGCTATCTGTTTGGTTAAAATAGCAGCTGTCTTTCATTGGGATTATATCTCTGACTCAACAAAGTTACAAGAATGAAAAACTAACCTCAACGGGTAGTGGCATTATATTTTAGGTTGTTTTTATGATCAAATTCGTTGCACCGTTCAACAATAATAATGAGAAGATTGAGAAAGGTGGAGGAAATATACACTCTACATGAATGTTAACAATGTGTGAACATTTAGAAGAAAGTTCTAGTACAATCTGGAGTTATTAATGCCTTTTAGATAGTTTTAAATATGTATTTGATAGGTTTAAAAATGATTAACATTAATTTTCCTCGCTCTGGTTTGTGCTGCGCGTTTGCTCCGTACTTACGGCTGTAGCAAAGCTCCTGCATGCTCGTGTCAACGTGCTTCAGCACTGTGACGTCATGTGCTTTACTTCGAGAGGCACGCGGACTGCAGGGTGGTTGTCGAGTTGCGGTAAACAGAGCTGATGTGGGACATGTCCCTGTCTGTAAATACACATTAATGCGTTGTTAATTTATAACAGGGACAGATTATGCTTTAAGCAAAATGTTTTAAACGGCACAGACACAACAACCTGTGCGTAAAGTACGTTTATCAGCGTATTCATCGGCCAGGTTGGCTTAGAAAATCAAGGTTAAATGTGTTTTAGATGCAGATAGAAAGTAAGTAATACAACTGACGTTTACGTATTTGTGAAAACACAAGCACTTTCCAATAATTAGGCCGTTCAAACAAACCCTACTCCACTTTTTTTCCCCCACAGTCAGTGGTTCACTTGGCCGTGCTCACATCTGGTGGGTGAAAACTTGCACACAGCACGTCTGAGATCATGTGCTGGAAATGGCAGCAGAGCTGTGAGCCGGCGGGAGCTTTAGGAGTGCGTGTAATCTGCCACCAAAGGACACGAAAACGTGTGAAATGTTGCTTTAATAAGTTTAATTTACAGAATTTTACTGGCTCAGCGCTGCAGGTTTATTAAGAGGTGCTCGTGTTTGCTGTTCTGCACGATCGAGAGGAAGAGTAGCACCTAATGTGCCATATTTCTGAGGAACATCGTGTAAAAACAACAAGTATTCAACTACTATAACTACGGCTATAAAAAATGTGTCCAATAGGGGGCAGCGTTGCGTGAAATGAATGCACCAGGAGGGGAAATATAAACACGAAACAACCACAGTAGGTGTGTGTTCAATGTAAAACAAAACAGTTTGTGTAGTTTCTGCAATTCTCTGAATTATTTTCCATGATAATCTGACTTTTTTCCTGCTTGTGAAGTCTCTAAAGGTCTAAAGCTAATCGGTGAAAGTGAAAACAGGTGTGCTTCATTACTGAGGGCCAAGTGAGAGGCGCCCCTTCAAGTTGGAGTGGACGGGTGGGACTGCCCTGTGGTTAATTATCTGTACGTTTAGTGCTCTCACGAGTGTTGGACTGTCATGGACTTTCACTGATCTCTGTGTGGTTTATTATTCCCTGCATCTTTAAAGCTTCGGATGGCGCTCAACCTGTGTCAGTCGTGCAAGTGGTACAGTCCAGCAAAGAAGAAAAACACACACTGGTTCAAAGAACACAAAAGAGGGGGGGGGGGGCATGTTCTGCCTGTGCTGATTACGTAACACCTAATATCACTTCTTCCTTTAACATGATCTCAACTCTCGCCGCATCAACAGGCATCCACATCTATTCAAAGGAGGAAGTAACACAACATTTACTGACTGATTAAAGATTATAACGGCACGTTTTCGGAGCTGCTGGCCAGGATTCGTTATCCCATCCAGAATGACTCACGTCTGTTCATCTGCGAGCTGTTTGGCCCTTTGAAAACAAACAGAGTAAATGCATGTAGCTACAGGCCTCTTTTTTACAGGCCCTGGTGTAGAGCTTTTAGGACGTGCAGGGAGCTGCTTTTCTTACCTGTCTTTTATGGAACGGCAGGTAAGATGAGGCTCCTGATTTACCACTGAGATGTTTGTCAGCGTACGATGCTTTCCACCTCCTCCAGGCTGAAGAACGACAGTGAAGGCTGGGATGAAGAGCTCAGGTGTGCACTTGTACTGATGCTCCAACTGGCCTTCCTGCTGCAACGAGGAGAAAAACAAAAGAGGGTTTTGAGCAGAGGAGTGACCAGAATGGCATGTGTGGGTGGGCAGTTAGCTCATCTGGGGGGGGGGGGGGGGGGGGGGGCAGAAAACAATACCTGAAAAAAATCGGTGGAAAACCACTACTACAACTTCAAGCACGCCCCCTATTCAAACGAACCAACTGGAAAGCAGTTTTGACGATTGTTCTGCCCCTTAACCCCTTCGCCATGTTGCAAATATGTCCTATTTTGGAGAGGTTTTTAGACCAGGACTTTAGGATGCAATAGCTTTTGTTTAACATGCTCCACATTCTCCATTGAGGGTTAAAATTCAAGTAGATACTTGGGACAAGACATCCAGCCAACTCCAGCTTTTTATTACCTTCATTAAGTCTACATTTCAGATCATTATATACAACAAAAACATCCGAAAATGTGAAAATCGCCTTTTTTTTCAGCAGCAAGGGGTTAAGGTTTACGGAGGGGGGGAAACACGATTACAAAAAAATAAATAAAGCTATAAACTTTGCAGATATATGCTTTTTTAAAGTCACCACCTGCATTTATTCTATCAATACAAGACACAAACAGAGATAATAAATCGTGGCCTTTTTTCTGGCCAGTTTTCTTTGGATGGACAGGGCAATTCTCAGGGGGGCAGGATTTGTTCCTGGGGGGGGCAGTGCCCCCCATAGCCCCTCTGTAGCCACGCCCCTGGTTTTTACTGCAAAATGTCTACAGATTATGAGAGGATTTTCCTCTTCAATCTTCAGCTGATGAGCTGATCGAAAGGCGTTACGGTGGTTCGGGCATCAGCTGCCTGGTCGCCTCCCTTTGGAGGTTTTTCAAGCATTTCCAGTTGGGAGCAGAGCCAGAACATGTTGAAGGGATTATATATGTCCCTTCTGGTCTGGAAACACCTCATGATCCCCCAGGAGGAGTTGGAGAATGTCGCCGGGTAGAGGAAAGTCCGGGCTTCCCTCCTGGACCTGTTGCCTCTGAGATCCGACCTCGAATAAACAGAGAAACACGTACAAACATATAAACTCTGACTAGTTTTTGGAAACGGGGATAATTATTGTAAAACCGCACAACAGAAACAAACTCACTTAACTTACTCTAATCTGAATGAGGCCTGTGCATCTATGTAAACACATCTGCTGAGAAAAGCCACCAGTTGCTAATCGGTGAGATTTCAGACGACTTATCGTCGGTGCCAATTGTGGCTTTCAGCTTCTTAGACTCAATGATCTTCTTCAACAATAGTGGATAACTGGATTATAGAAATAGTCTCATCTTTCTTTTCTGGCAGCAGATGGCAGCATTGTGTCTTCTGCTGCGTCTTCTTTGGCAGGAGTCCTGTTTTTCAGGTTGGTTAGAAATGCCAAACCCAGCTGAAATGGACAAATTACTCCAGTGTAACGCACAATATTCAGGTCTGTTAAACGAAGCACACGAAGAAGACATTTTCAAGTCGTATGGTGTATTCTGAAGAAGCAGTTTCTTTGTTCAGGTCTTTCAGAAAGCTGTCACTGGTGATAAAAAGATAATACTGCTGATTAATCCGCTCTGTGATGCAGCACAAAACGCCTGAAACACCAATGGACACGACTGAAGGCCAGAACACTCGTCAAACAGGAGTGTAGCAACTTTGTTTATTTTTTTCTTCTATTGAACAATCTGATTTCAATGTTTTTGGATGAATAAACTAGTTATTCTGATGAACTGTGGGTGGATCTTTGCTGTTCTTATACTGTTACCTTTGGTTGTATTCCTACGCATCTAAATGGCACATATTAATCCCATTTTACTTCTCCCACATGGCCAACACAAGTTATTTCATGTTCTATCTCATGAATTTGATCTCTTTTGTTGATATAAATCCATTTATTTTGCCTGTCAGGCCTCCAACATATTCCACAAAAATCCTTTGTAATATTGCTTATTTGCTTACCCATTCTCTGTGCAAACACATTTGAAGATGTGAAACATATTTAGGGTTGTTATTGTCACGTTTTTTCAATCTACAAATTCTCCAAACATTCTTTGTTGGGGACATGTTAGGACCAGTCTGGTCTCCTCAAAAACTCAGCCTTTTAAACATCATACATTTTTAATATAGTTATCATTATCATATCATTACAAGCCCTGAATTGCAGGACTAAAATACAGATATAGACGTTTATTCACGAATGAACAAAAGTTGACAGGAAATATCTTAGCTTCGTACTTTCTGCCAGTAGATCAATGTAACAGCGCCATTTCTTCTTCTTTGATTTTTCTAAACAGCAACAACTTCAATGTACAAAGTTATGTTTTTCTTTTCTTGGAAAAACTTCGTTTCACATTTTTATTTGACATTCAGACTAATAAGATATTTTTTCACATTAACGATTGTAAAAAAAAGTTATCTTTATAAGATTTCCCTCTTTTTTCTTGTCTTTCAAGTGCTGAGCTTCGTATATCCCTTGAAATGTTTCAAGCTGCGCTATTTAAAGACTTTCCTGACCCACTAATTTCAGTTAATTTTGCCTCAGTTAACTGTTGGCCTCCTTAGTACAAGAAAACGTGTCAACGCTGTCGAATCAACACAAAATTTCAAGGTTTTGTGACGTTTTTAGGACGCTGAAACGATCGTTTGGCCAATCGGCACGAAGGCGGAAGTATTAAGGAGGGAGTGCTCTCACTCTTCTTCGCGTGTTTTGCTCTTTTTTGAAGGCGGGACCCGTTTAAACAGGGCGTATCCACTGCCTGTTAACCAGGAAACATGTTAATGTTTCTGAGTGGTCCCTTCTTTAGTTTAGTTTGACCAGTGTAGCTTCTGGCCGGAGGTCCAACAGCCGCCTGTCTGTCTCATCCGGCTAACTGCGGCTCTGTCCATCAATGGCGGATACAACCGCCGTTACTGGTAAGTTTCCGAGCCTTTTTTTCATCCTCATTTGCAGACACGACGCGGAGCACATTCGTTGATATTCAACGTTTTTTGACATTTAACTCCTCTCCGGAAAAGTTTGCTGTTAATTCAGACTTCAGTCTTTGTGTTGATGTGGCAGCCAGTCTGGAAAATGAACTCAACAGCCATTTAGGAAAGTTGTCAGAGTGACAGATGCATCTCAGGGGAGCATGAAGCTAATGTGAAGGGATGTGCAAACACAGAGTATCTAACTTATAAAAGCCTGGCCGAGGTACAACTTTCCTTAATGGTAAAACAAAAAAGAAGCTTTTAATGGCTTACATGATCTTTTCACAAACTTAGACACGATTAATGTAGATAGTAGTATTGGTTGATGTGTAATTGCATCTTAAAAAGTGCTTCCAAGTATCAGTTTTTCTTTATTTAATGACAGTAAATCTAAGCAGTTTGGCTCATTTCAGTCGGGAGATAATAATCCCTCATAATAAAACCTTTTTAAAATACATCTAAAGTCTCACCTGACAGCTGTCCTGATGATTTGAACTGCTTCAGACACATTTAACTAGTTTATTACCCGGGAAATGAAGCAAAGAAATGCCAAAGTTTCGTCGCTTTTGTCCATCCCATAGACCGTAAAGGGTTATGGATCCAGATTGTTGGTTGCATTGTGTTTTAGGAATCAAGATTTTGATTTGGCTCTTTGCCGTCCAAGATAGTAATTGACAGATGAGTAAATGATGGAAGTTCTCTGACTTTTGGCATGAATTTAAACACTGTTTACTCAGCTTGGTTTCTGCAGGATTCAGTGAGATGGCTAAACACACAGGCTGCTGACACTGAGAAGAAATCACTGCTCCGTTTTAGTGATTTTACACTTCAACAAGTCAATTTTCTGATTCTGAGAAGTATGTGACTTGCTAAAGGCCAAGGCTAAGGCTGAATCGACATACTTATTCATTGAACCGGTCATCCAGTACATTTGTTTAAAAACAGAAACGCTTACGTAACGTGAGGCTGAGAAAAGACACC
Organism: Odontesthes bonariensis; assembly: GCF_027942865.1. Classification (NCBI taxonomy): domain Eukaryota; kingdom Metazoa; phylum Chordata; class Actinopteri; order Atheriniformes; family Atherinopsidae; genus Odontesthes; species Odontesthes bonariensis. The sequence goes on along the minus strand of NC_134524.1, from coordinate 10,329,463 downwards.
TGAAAACGCACTGATCCAAACTTTATTAATCGAATATTTTTCCAGGTTTTCCGCTCTTTGGATGCTTCTACTTGTTGTTGAACTCAAGCTTTCGTGTCATACGTGCGGGATAAGACCTGTGGTGATGAGTCATAAGCACATATAGCTTAAATTCAAGTGAGTCTTTGCAATTAAACAGATTTGGTTTGCATTAAACACAACACTTTTGCAATTTCCTGAGTGTGTGGAAATGGGAAACCACAAATGGATGAGGCACTTTATTCTATTGGTTTTCAGTGGTCAGCTGAAAGCGTGCGGTTGCAGTCTGACAGAAATTAATTCCTACTCTTGTTTTAAAGGCCGTGTGGTGTATTTTTTGCAGCTATCCAGTAACTTCCAAAGGGCATATCCTGTCTTGACGTGTGGAGTTCCTCTTTCTTTATTCCATGCATCCTCAGGGGTAAACGGACTGCTCGGTCTCTTAAAAGACCCGACACCAGAACATTAGCAGAGAGGATGCTGCGGCCTAATGTGTAGGTGGTCATTGTTGTAACGCTGAATGGAGTTAAGGGTCAGATTACGAGCTGAAGGGAGGAATAACACATCATTTTAGTCTTTAAACATGCAATCTGCTGCTTGGAGACATACTTTCTGTGTCCTGGGGTTTCTGCTGATGCCAGCAGGAACATGGACATCCTCTTTTCTGTCTCGTGCTCATCAGTTTCAGCCTGTGGCATCCAGCAGATGATATCCAGTCTATGCTGCACTCTGACCAAAGACTCGATGTAGGGGGGATTAGAAAAGCTCAGGTCTTTGAGATTTGAGGTCGGGTATTACCGAACGAGAAGAATTGCACGAAGTGTAAGCGTGTATCTTTTGCAGAGATTGATTTGAAGTCATTTTGTGCTTGAGACTGTTCGGTATGAAATAACCTTCAGGCAGACAGAACTTCTCACCGGTAAATCCAAATAAAACTGCAGGAAATTAAAGCAGCTGCACGGTAACGCCGGCTTATTGATCTTGCATGCAGCTCTGGGAGATGTTTCAAATGTTGGGTTTGTCACGATAGACGGAAACACTTCTTCACATCTAGAGTTGGAGAGGGGAGGATTACTCCTTATCAGAGTAATTGCCTGTTTTGGTGAATTAAGTGATAAACTGCTCAGCTTTTGTAGATTTTCCTCTGCTTGGAAACCAAGTTAAAGTGGTCAGCTGAGTTTGATACATACCAGCTGTAGTCCTTTGTGCATCTGGTGCTCGATGAGCTGATTTTTCTTGTAGCCAAAGGCATTTTGATCCAGTAAGTATTTGTTTGACTCACCTAAAATCCAGAGAATCACATGCAACTGAGACGGAGTGTTGTGACAGAGTATGTTTCCTCTGTTTCGATTCAGTTCTCACGCGCTCATACCGAAGTTAAAGCCAAAACGGACATACGTCACAGTTTAGTTCAGGACAGTTTTATTGATAAAGTGCCAAATTGCAACAAGTGTCATCTCAGGGCACTTGGATACGATCCAATTTGTTGTAATGCAATCATAATTCAATCAAATCCAATTCATTAAATTCTGAATTAGTCCAATTCATATATACAGAGCTATATACAGATTGCATTGATATGATGCTCCTGTCCTGAGCGTGCATGAGGCGACTGTGCAAAGAAAAAACTCCCTTTTAACAGGAAGAAACCTCTGGCAGAACCAGAACCAGAAAGGGTGGCCATCTGCCTGGACCGGGTGGGAGAAGAGGTCCCCCAGCAGTCTGGGCCTATAGCAGCATAATTAGGGGATGTTTCAGGGTCACCTGAGCCATCCCTAACTCTAAGCTTTATCAAAAAGAAAAGTTTTAAGTCTAGACTTAAAGGTAGAGATGGTGTCGACTCCCTGAACCCAAAGTGGCATCAGGTTTCCCTTTTTATAGGCGTACGTCTCATTTTTCACCAGAAGTAGCGTGTTGAAACTGTTTCTACTTGACTGAGTTAGCTTGATAATACTTAACTATGGGCCATTAGTCAGTTGGAATTGTATAAACTGTTGGAGATGAGACCAGACCTTGTAAAAATGACCACGACCACCATTCAATCCACCAATAAGAACATCACTACCTTGCTGGCATCCCCCGTTGCCATGTAAAGGAAGCCTAGTTACCACTGTCTCCATGACGATCATGAAATATTTTCACCCTGGATGGAGTTTTCTGAAAAACTAACAAAGCAAAAGGCCTTATTAGCTCACTGCTGCAGGCTGTTAAAGAGTAAAATGCCTTCTAAATGTACGTTTTACTGTTTTTACACTAAATATTGATCCATCAGAGTGCAACTTCACTTATTCTGCATAAATTCAATAATTCTTTGAAATAACCTCTTATCTGAAGAAATAAGGGGATACAAATGGATTTTTAACACCCTGAACTTTAGACGAACCACGTTGCTTTCACTGTGCCTGCAGCGATGTAGGGAAAAATACAAGTGCCCTTAGATTTAGTCCAAAACAAACTCTGGTGCATCTTGTTTTACAGGAAATAGACAACAAATTTTGACGTTATTGCTGCCAAGTTTTGTATTTACGTCATTCTTTCATATCTAGAAGTTATCTTGTCGTACTACAAACTACTGAAAGGGTCTTCAGTCAGAGGCTTCCTCAGCTTCTGGCACAAAAAGTAATTTCTTTCCACTACTTTTTAGGCTTTTATGATAGCTTTATAATCACTTTGTGTCAATATTTTTTAATAGATTTCATTCATTCTGCTTTTAGTAGTTGATTCTGTTCAATCTTGTATATACATTATACATTATAATTTCCTTTTAGAGATTAATAAACTGTTTATCAATAAAAATTGGCAACCATTTCCCTGTTTTACCTTGGCTGTAAGGTCATATTTGGTGATATTATTTAGTCTGCCGGAAACTGAGCTGTGTCGATTTGAGGTCATCTATTTTTGGGTCGCACTGAGCCAGGTTTACTTGGGGTGTTATCCAGTTCACTCCCAGTGGTTCTGTACATTTAGATCTGGGCATTGTTACATTTCAATACTGGTGTCAGAACTTGGTGTTCGTCTGTGATATTTATCATAATTGTTGGCGATTCCCGACGCTCTCAGTTGGTAGAAATTCAATTGCCACCGATTCATGTGTCTCTATGTTTTCATATATTACTGCTCATTGAATATCTTTGGGTTTGGATTGTTGGTTGGATGAAACGATCGTTGGATGAAACGATCATTGCCTGCCGACGCCATCTCAGGTTCTTGGGGACTGAATCGTCTGGCTGACACACGATTGACAGGTTAAGGTAATAGACGGATGAATCGATGACGAAAACAACCTTTAATTGAATCCTCACATTGGTTTCACAGCCCAAACAGAGACCTGCCAGCCTGATGGTCTCTTTCACCCTGCATCGCTGTATAAATAAACACGATTAAATGCGTGAAACGCCTCCTGGCGTGTGGATGCGACATCACTTGGCGCTCACGCAGGACTTCCACCATGGCACCTGCTGTGGATGCTAAGAGATTAAAATCCCCCTTAATGACTCCCTTCAACCCAGTTCCCAGTCGTTGTCCTCCCTTAAATGCTTTTTAATTCAGTCCTTTGCTTGCTTTGTGAGTCGGTTAGAGAGGAAGAATGGGTCGTCACCATCGTCATATCTCATTGTGAGCACATGGACACATTTGGTCACCAGGAGGTCAGCGAGCAGACAATGTTTGGTGTGTTCAGCATGATGCGGCGGGCAGCCGGGACAATGGAAGAGCAAAACACTCGTGAGCATCTGGGGGCATGTGGTGAGGTATTCAGATGCCTCATACTTGCCGTTGTTGCAGCACAGCAAGCGTCTCGAGGATTTTATTTGATTTTTATGAGGGTGAAATGAGCTTTTTACCCGTGCCACTGTTTCTCTTTTGTGTTTTCTGACTTTTACTGTGCTGTGCACACACTGATGTGGACAGGAATGCAGACAAAAGCCCTCTTGTGTCTTCTGCTGGAATGTGTCACGTGACGCATCGACAACAGGAGCCATGGGAGCGTTCGGCTTTCACTGACCACAGATCACGGCTTATCCTTTGATGTGTGACCTTAATATGACCTTGTGTCCTAAATGAACAGTAGAAATTAGGAGTTACGTGGATGGAAGACCAAAACAAACAATTAGGGCTTAATATATCATAGCTTTCTAACCCCGTTATCATCAAGTTTTTAGTTTTTTTTAGTTTTTTTTAATGAAAGATGCTCTCTGCATGGAGCATCTTAGTCATTTCTAACTTAACGGCACATCTTTGGATTGTTGTAGCTTCCAAGTAATATTGCTTTGGCTTCCACTCAACTATGTTTGAGCACCTCATTTGTCGTAGATTGAACAGCAAAGAGCATCCCGGATCGGCGGCATCGTTGGTGCTTATCTCAACGACTTAACTCCTGATCCTCAGCCCAGCTAAAATTGCTGCTACTTTTGGACGGAAACCGGAGACTCAAGCCGGTCAAACTGATTGAGTTCATCGTTATAATGATGAATAAAATCATCTTAGACTTTCAGGACTGTCTCTTTAGTTGTGTGAATTGAATGTGGAGCGTATGAGCTCCTCCCAGCAGCCTTCTCAGGAGACTTTAGTCCATCTGTACGGGCAGATAGGACAAAGAAAGCTTAGGCTGGAGTGGTAAAAGTTTACGATCCCTGTTGTTTAAAACCCCTCAGATATGACCAACCCTGCCACATGTAGGTGTGTTTGTGTGCTTTAGCAGACTCAGAAGCACATGGGCCTGTGTCTTTGGCTCACTGTGAACTGAATAATAATAATAATAATAAGAGATCAATGGGCTCGATTTTATCTGGGAGAGGAGCACGAAAGCTCCGTCATGTTGCCGCTGACGGTGTTTAAATTCGTAACTGCTTTCATTTGTAATTTGTTCTCGCCTTCATCTTTTGTTTCTTCGTATTCTCCAGCGGGGCCAACCACGAATAATGGTGCCGTCAGAGGCAACCCAGACTACATTGCCTTCGTGCTGGTGCCGGCTTTCTTCCTTCTGGGCCTGCTGGGGGTGGTGATCTGCCACGTGTTGAAGAGCAAGGGCTACCGCTGCACCACCGCCCAGGATGATGATGATGAGGAGGAGTGTGTGGAAGAGGAGGGAGACCCTGAGCTGGGTGGAGGTAATCAGATCCGGCCAAATTAATTTAAATTGGATTGTTTGTTTATTTGATGTCTTGCCCAAAGTTAGTGACACAAGTATGATTGTGACACTTATTGCAGCCATCATCAACTGTTTGTACAACACACACACGCCCAAGTAACTAATAAGTTAAATCCAACTGTCTGATAACTATTAGTCAGAATACAGATGTGTTGACGTGCTGTGGTGGACAGGCCGAGATCATCGCTCCGACTGGTTGTCACGGAAAAGTACGGCGCGTTTACATAACCCACCATTTAAACTGACGTTTTATGTCAAAAGGGGAAAATTTAGTTGTTTTTTTTATCTTTCTCTGTTTTCACGGGAGTGCCGACAAACTGCAAACAACGTGCACGCCTCTTTCACCGTAACACTCATTAAAAACAGGAGCAGTGTGAACAATGAGGGCTTAGCGATGCCATCCAACCTTTAGCCCCACCCCGCCCTCAACATGCAGCACATCAAGCTTTTCTTTTCGAGTGTTAGAGAGAAACAACGGTGGCTGTTTAAAGATGCACTCGACTGTCGGGTGTTACGGACGCTCGTATGATGAAGTTAGATCTCCCTCCTGTGTTCTACTTTTTAGTCGACCGTACAGAAGCAACGCTGCATGTTCGTGTTAAAACGGACGACTGAACATTAAAAAAACAAAGCAGAACATGGCGTAGCTACAAGGAAAACACGTTTGACACATCCTCTTTTTATTAACCTTTCAGTGTCTCTGGGTTCAGCTGAGGAGCCCAAAAAACTACTTACTTACTAAACGATACCACTAAAAGCGCATTTTTATTGAACGATACAACATGAAATGGTCAGTTTTACAACAATATGTTGGGAACGGCTCTCAAGATGAACGATCCTGACCTTCATTCTTTCCTTTTTTTGGAGTTTTTAAATGCTTTAATGTTGAAGAAAAGCAGAATTTTGCCCTGACTCCAGCACCTCTCATCACCTTCTGGCTTCAGTGGCCTTTTTTTTGAGATTGGACCACCACACAGACATTAAATTAGCACCTTTATATTATTTATATTACAAAGCAGCGTCCTCTGTGGGAGACGATGACTCCCTTTGGTGCGTAATTGTGGGCTTTTTTTTTTTTAAATGAGAGACTGGGGAATTTTACTCGTGATCATTAGTAAAAGTAACATTTGCTTAATATTGTAACACAGGTGGTTGATTTTCTTTATTGCATTAAAGGCATGGTTGGTAATCCTGTTCAGAAACACATTTTGTAATACTGGGTGAAATGGTCCGTCTGTCCTGAGAGAAATCTATACAAGATGTATTTAGAAAAAGGGACGAAAATAATCAGACCTCTGTGGCAGCTGCAGGACTGAGAAAAAGCTGACCAATCCGAGATCAGCGGGATTGGAGCGCCTACAAAAACCAATCAGATGCCTCTGCTTTCTGCCTACGCCCCCCTCTGTCGGCTCCCTGCTCCGTGTGCGCATGCGGTTCTACCGGCTTTGGATGACGCACTGACGGAATGGGGAGGGGGGGGTGGAGCTTAGAGGAGGGGACACTTTCGAATCTTGCTAGCTCTCTTGCTAGCTCTCTAGGATTACCTACCATAGCTTTAAGCTGTGCGCTGCATATTTAAACAGGAAACTCACTTTCTCACTTTACCCTCTTTGGTCTAACAGCAGCACATGAGAGGAAGCATTTTTATCTGGATAAACATTTATTAAACACCACATTCCTTCTGTCAAACTGCGACGCTGTTGCACAGAAACCACCGGATTTGTGGTAGAGAGAATAGAGGTCAGGGAGGGGAAAAAAAGAAAAACGATAAGATCACTGGATGCTTTCACCTGCCTTCGAGTATTATCAGGCTTCGACTACATTCCTGGATCTAATGAGATGGCATGTGCCAAAAATAACCTGATGTCATGACCAACCGCTTCCCTGTAAAGATTTTTCAGTTTGAAATTAACAGGATTGAATAAAACAATACTGTAAACTCCCCCAGGCAGGAGGTAATTTTAAGAAAAACAGTTGTTAGTCTTTGTACAGATGAAGGAACTCCAGAAACGCCCCTGACTTCAGAAACGCTGATGACATTGAATTCGGAGCCTTTCTTGTAATGTCCTCGTCTAAATTTAGCCATATTATTGAGAGAAAGCCCCTGTCACTTCAAGGCGTGGAGGCTGGTATAAACCAGGAAGACATTTGGCAGTGGCGGTGCTCATGTTCTGAACTAACAAAGGGCGTGTTCAGTAAGGTGAGACTAACTAAATCTCAGCACAGCCGTCATAGAAGAGAGTTGAGGTGAATTTGTCGCGCAACTCTGAAAGAGGCCAGGTTTGGGTGCTCTACTCTCCTTTCACTAATGCTTGTGCTCAGAAATGTTGGCATCCACTGTGTTGGACGGCGGTTTGTCACGGGCAAGTGAAAAAAGAACTGCTGACACAACGCTGTGAGGTTTGGTGCCGTCTCTCTCACTAAACTGTTATCATACACCGGACCCCTCGATGGTTTTCGACATATTTCACGTGTCCCTCTTCTCCCTTCTGGACTAAAGCCTTGGAATAGTCTAAGGAATAATTTTAAGTGGTAGTATCCATCCCTCCATCCATCCATTTTCTGCTGCTTATCTGGGATTGGGTCATTTTGAGCAGAGATCCCATACCTCTCCTTCCCCAGCGACATTGTGCCGCCCTTTAGAGGAACCTTGACGCATTTCTGAAGCCGGCCAAGAGATATTACGACTCCAGCGGGTCCTCGATCCACCTGGAGGGCCTCCTCCCAGTGCCTAAAAACACGTCCCTTGAGAAGTTTCTGAAACAACATGTCCAAATCAACTGAACTGTCTCCTTCCAATATGAAGGAACTGCGGCTTTACTCCAAACCACTGACCCTATCCCTAAGGCTGAGCTCAGGCATCTATCGGAGGAGGCTCATTTCGGCCACTGGTATCAATCCGTCCATTTTCGATACCCATTTATTCCAATTCGTGGTCAAAATAGGCCTGGTTCCTATCCTAGTTAGCATTGGGCTAAAGGTTGGGTAGCTGCCAATCCATCACAATGTAGATTTAAAGGTAAATCAACAGCGTTTTCTTTGGGATTCTCTTTGCCATGACATCGCTTTTCTTCAGGAATTTGTTTAATCTCTGGAATATTATATCAAATCTGTGAAAACACCGGTCTGACGAGTTAGTTTATTGTTTCCGACTCGGAACAGAAACGGCTTCTGAGTCATTTAACTTTAATCTTTAGCAGGTCAGACAGGAAATGGTTTCCAGTCATCTAAAACATATAAAGTCTTCTATGAAACTGGCAAAAAACACACACACACACACAAGTGTATCATTTCAAAGTGAAGTTATTTAATTTTTTACAGTTTGAATTGAACTTTTCTCTCAAAGATGAATTAAAAGTGGTGATGGAAACTTAGTGGGGTGGAAACTCCTGCCAGTGGTGCAACAGTTGTTGGTCCATGAAGGTTTTTCCCTGTTTTCTCTGCCTCTTTGTTTCCTCATTAAGCCCTACCCTGTCTCTGGCTTGTCAAAACCAAGCTTTTGTGTTCTGACCTCATTCGTTCAGTTCATCCCCTCTCACAGAGATCAGGTTTCCTCTCGGCTTGTTCCCTTTAGCGCTCTTCTGTTTCACCCTCCACACTGCTCACCATCGCCCATAACGCACCAGGAGGCTCCTGAGAATGCGATCATTATGTTTATCGGCAGCCAGGAAAACCAGAGGAAGCAATCAACAGGAAACTCCAGGAAGTCGGAGGCTCATATGGGCGTGTGCTGCGTGGAGGTTTTGGTCGGCAGTGTTGAAATACAGTTAATCATCGCACTTTCTATGCATTTGTGCTCATCGCTGATAACACAAATATCCGAGGAAGCATGACACTGAACGTCACTGATTCAATAGAGGACTGCTGACAGTTTCGCCCTTCTACTCGATCACGTATTGTGTGATTATCCCACAGGTGATTAAAGGTGGTGCACCCAACACGTATTTAAGATTTAAGCAGGACGTTTGCCGGTAAACAAACAAACCGTAAGATGCCAAACTAATTGATCACGCACTAAGCTTGCAGCTGTATCCCAGTTACCTCAAACAGTCTTGGATTAATTATTGGGTTTTTTAAAAAGTGCCAACCAGCACTAAACAGCCGGTAAACAAAGAAATCAACCAGCATGTTCTGCTGACAGCTGAAGAGTGACCGGCTTTCACTGTTGGTCTTTCTCTGGAACTTTTTAGTTCTTGTGTTTACTTTACAGATTCTTTTGCTCAAGTGGCAAAAAAAAAAAACGAAACAAAAACACCCCAGATTCAAGCTTTAAAGCAATACAATGTAACTTCTCAAAAAGCCCATCATGGAGCTCCCCCTACAGGCTTGGAGGTAATGTACGGTTAAGACACTGTCGTAAATCTCTTTCTCTTCCTTGCTTCATCAGTCAACGTCTTCTTCTGTTTCTTCGGTGCCTCTGCCATGATGATCGTACTGACAATGTTGCGCTAGCTTAGCCTTATACCTGGGAGCGTGAGAGGGGTCTATTTGTTTTTGCGGTAGGTGTGCCAGAAAGCAAGTCGAAGTACTTCCGCTCAGCTCCCGGGCCGGTCCAGCAAAGTTACATAGCGCAGTTTTTCCAACTCAGACCCCCGAAGGGCATAGGAGACAGGCCAATCGTAATATTAAAACTCATTCTAGCCGCACAATTTTTTTCAAGCTGTTATTTTAAGGTAGAAATGTTACATAGTACTGCTTTAAAAACTTGTAAACGGCACTGGATTAATGAAATTACACGCTCAAATCTCAGGAAATATGCAGTAAGATGCTCCATGAATCTGTGTGGGTTTCCATTATTCCTCCAGTTAAACAGAGAAGCCTCAGAGAGTAATGTTGTTAAGTCTCAGTTAGCTTTAGCTGCACTGTTTGCGTCACTGATGGCCTGAATGACGGTAACGACACGTAACATTTTCTTTACGTCCTTCTGTGTGAGAGATGATGCTGATGTGATTTCGATTGAGATTAGACACCTAATAACACAACTTTGTGTGTTTCTTGTTCTTGCAGATATGAACGACACCCTCAGTGACAACGACACAGTTGGACATATTGTCCAATACATCATGAAGAACGAAGGTGTGTTTCCAACAGGTTTCCCACCTCCTGATGCGCATTATTTTTGCTTCTCTTAGCTTCTGAAGGTTTCTGAACATCTGATTGTCGTGGGACTTCCTTCTTGTTATGTGGGAAGGTAGGTTTTCACACACTCTGCAGGAAGGAAGCGAGTGCTGGAGTCTGAGCTGTGATGTATGAGCGGCTCTTCTCAGAAAAGCTTGGCTCGGGAATCAGGGTTTTAGTGGAAGTTCATATCCAGGACGACCGCTGTGGAATTTAAAGACGGAAAGGTGGTTGGTTAGATCGCCGTTTCACAATGAAGTCAAACAAATGCTGCTGTTGGTGATCTTATTTCTGGACCGTAGCATCAGAAGCAATCAATCCTAAGATTGTGTTAAATTCACAATAATAACCATAGAATATTTCCTTCATTACCAAAGAGTGATATCGAAATAAGGCTTTTTTTAGTTGAATAAACAACCTCCTGTTTCACTTATTCTATACCAAATGGATACTTCACAAGTTTTTATGAAACAACATCTTTAAGGTTTATGGCTCAAAGGTTTTGATTTCCTTCAGTTTTCCTCAACGGTAATTACTAAAAAATGGTATCCATAAGTAGTTTGTAGAGTTTAAATTAGTGGTTTAAAATGCCACTTTTTAACCTCCTAGGTTACCTAATTAGGTTGAAATGTTCTTTAGATGTATTTTCATTAATTCGTTAAGTTTCTGGTGTAGAATTGATCATGTTTCCCAGATAACACTCCTCAGTAAAAGAGCGTTAAGAGTTACAACTGCCCCCGTGCACGTAACACCGTCTGGATGACACATGAAGGCAGGACTGGCCGTCACTGTCCTGAGCTGTGGGCTGACTTTTCTGTCCCCTGAGCCGACTCATCACTGGTCCTTACGGGAGTGGGAGTCCTTCAGCTGTGACTCAGCCTCACGAAGTCCGTCTGACACGCAGTGACTCAAGCACTAACACACCTTGAACAGAAACAGCTGATAAAGGTGAATAAAACTGCTGTTTTTAGCTGTTTTAAAAAGGAAACTGGTCATCTGGGAAACCAGAGGTGATTGTGTTCTGTTCCGTTTATATCAGCAACAGCATTTCGTCTTCGAATAGGAGGAATAATGGACTTCAGTACGTGGAGTGCTTCATCAGCGGAGAAATGAAACGCTGCCCTCTGCTGATGATCCAATTATTTCAGCGTACTTCCTTGTACAACCTCTGGAACAAACAACATGGAATCCCCACACTTCGAGGATGTTCATTCATGCTTTTATTCCTCATTATTTAGCTAAAAACTTAACAAAAACACAGAAAAGACACAAAACAGTCTTGTACAATAGCTGAAAGTTCTGGGTAAATCATAAAATTGTGGGTATTCAGACAAAATGGAGGAAAAAATTGTGGAATCATGCTTTTCTGGATGTAAATCCCATTGTGAATATATATATATATATATATATATTAGATTTGTGCAGGTATTTGTTGGTGATTTCATTGTTTTTTCCTCAAAGAAAATTATTATTTTAGGGTGTGAATCCCTTTAAAACTAGATTCCATCAGTTTATTTAGATTAAAAGTTTTATGATTAAGCGAGCAAAAATATGAGCCGATTTTCTGTCTGACTGCTTTTTAAGTTGCAGCAACTAAACAAATATACTTTTTAGTTAGTATGTTGAATCCTAATTAGTGCACCGGCTTTTCTCGACCCGCTGTCCTGCCATTAAGCAGCTGGAAGAGCAAGGATATTCGCAGAAATTCAAAAAAAGGTCATTAAACCCCAAAATCAAGCTTTAACCTTTCGATAATTTGCTCTTATTTCTTCAAGTGTTATTATAATGACTTTATCAAAGGGGTGTTCTTCTAAAACTCTCTGTGATGAGGAGGGACGCACTTTAACTCAGATGTTTGAGTATATTTACGCAAAGTTGTGATGTGAAACTCTTACAGGAATCATCTCTTATGTACCTTCTTTTAATCTTTGTACACTGTGTGCTTGTTTTGACATCAGTGAACGCATCAGGACTTAAATCTGATTTAAATCTGAGCTGCTGCTTTTGGTAAAGCCACTTTGCCTGTAAGCACAAGCTGGTAGCTGATGTTTGGGGGCGGCGTAATAAATCCAAAACATAATCTCCAAGCTCTAAATTTCTTACCATTACACCTAAGTTAATTTAAAATGCCCCAGTCATGTTTTTGGAAGCACATTTCCTTTGTGTGGACCAGCGTACTCCCCCTGAGGCTGATGAAGTTAACAGATTGCGTCTTATGTGCCACTTAATTGCGTTAAAGATTTAATCGTTCTTAGCCATCTTTCAATAAGTGCTCTGCTTTTTAAATCACTGGAGCATTGTCACTAATTCCCACCACAACTGTTAGCTGTTTCCCCTACTCTCTCCTATCTATAACTCTCTCTCTTCTTCCTCAGCAAACTCAGACGCTCTGAAAGCCATGGTTCATGAGAACAGCATCGATTCGGATGGGTAAGTGTCCTCGTGTTCCTGTAAACATCAACTCTGTAAATAAAAAGGCTTTTTTAGGAGGCCACTTGTTTTATTCATGTCGTCCACCAGGGGGCAGTATAAGCCTCTTTGTCAGCCTGTGACTAAGCACGGAGCAGCACAGGAACACCCAAAGCAATCAGGCCACATTTCTCCTCTGATTCCTCTCCAGATTGGCGAGGTTTGATTGAGGGCGAGCGGCTGGAGACTGTTCCCAAAATGCCGCTGTGCCACACATCAGTGCATTGTGGGATTATCAAACGACATATTTTCTTCTTTGGTTCTTAACTGTGACAGCAAATAAAAGGGGAACAAATTATATTTTCTAGACGTTAAAACTTTTTCAGCTTCCCTCAGAGCTGAAACAATCAGCTGATTAATTTATTAGCACCTTATATGATAAATGTTCTGGGATTTTTATTTAATTTTTTCATTTATAAACTTAAAAAATGTAATTGCATCTAAACTAATCGGCAAATTAAGTTGGACAGCAGACCTGTAGGTTACACTCCACTCAAAAGCCACAGATTCTCGCTAAGTGTTTAGACTAAAAAGCTTAAAAATGACCTAATTTGTTAACTAATCTAAGGCGCAATCATTAGCTTGATGGCTAGTTAGCTTTACCAGCTATGGAAGTACCGCTTGTGTGCGTCCATGGCCAACAAGGATTTTAATGTGGACTTTTTGTGTTAGTTTTTGTTAAAAAGAAGGTTTTCTGCTCCATCAGAGTTTCCCGAACTTTATTGGAGAACTTAAAGGTGACCAACATTATCTCACAACATTTTACAGTTAGTTGCCAGTTAGTTAGCCTAACCCACTGTAATCTTTTCATGTCTGTGAAGAAGAAATATTAGAAAGCTTCTTTTAAGTTCATGAAGCCATGCAAAATCTTAAAGCTCTACTCCACATATTGCGATATTCTTGCCATGCTGCGCTAATCTCTCATTTTTCTCTGGTTTTTGTGTGAAAATTGTGCATGAAACTAAGGGTAAATTGCTACTAAACAGTTGTTCGTACTTCTACGATCTTTTACAGAAGTCAAAAATGATGTTCTGGACAAATTTGAACCTAAAACGGTGAAAACCGAGCGATGGGTGAAGCTGGTGATTTGTTCACGTTTTGGATCCTGCCTCTACGTAAAAATACGAAACCAGTTGGTAAGGCTTAGAGAAAGAAAATCCTATGACTTCATAATGAAAGAAATCCGTGACACAGACAAAAACATTTAAGCAAGTCGACCGGTTCAATGTTAATCTGTTCTGAAGCTAATTAGCTTAATATTTTAGCTAGCTGTGGCAGATAAAACTGGTAATTTTTAATATATCAGCTCATAATATGTCTTAAAATACATTTCTTTAGAAAATGACCAAGAATAGTGACGAAATCTCTGAATGTGGGAACAAAAATCTCAACTAACAGCAATAGCAACCAAATCTGAAACGACTCAGGTGTTAGCTGCAGCTTTAGCTTGCATCAGGATCCGATAACAGCAACAAAAATAATCTACAGGCATGAATTTAGGCCTGAGTGGGTCATTTGATGCTAATATTTCAAATCAAATGCTGCCTGCTTGTCACTATAAAATGACAATAAATGATAGGAACAGGAGCTGAAGGCTCAAGCTGACTCAAACTGGACGGTTGGAGTCGTCTTTCTGCTGTTCGTCCATACAGCAAAACATAGAGAGGACACGAGTGCTGTTTTTCCTCGGAGATGAGAGGAGATAGAGTTGGGCAGATGAACACATCGGAAGAGGAGGTGCTTGTGACATTAGAGGAGTCAAAGTAAATCGAGTTAGCGGCGTACTGTGTGTTTTTCCCCGTCTTTACACTGCTGCCATCTTCCTTTCCCGACTCCATATTGCTCTGGATGGAAAGCAGTTAAAGAGATGTTCCCTTTTATTTGGTAACCGCCTGGATAAATAGTGGGAGTGTTACCTCTAATGCTCAGCCACATTGGATGTCCACGAAGGGGGAAAAAATAAGTAAAGAATATCACACACTTCCCTTATCTCCCTTCACATATTTCCACCCCTCGTTTTTCCTTCTCTGTTTTCTCTCTGTTCAAATTGCCCCCTGCTCCACTCCCTCTTTCTTTCCATATCTTTCTCTCTCTCTGCCAGGATGGGCAGCCTGCCAATGGATCACTTAGAGATGGTGGATAGGAGAGGAGAGGGGCATCGGTTGGGGTGATTTATGGGATACATGGGGGCAGACAGACGCACTGGGAGGAGGGAAAGAGAAATGGAGAGTGACTGTAGCTGTGCCTATCTTGGTCTCCAGATTCTCCCCTTAACTTCGACCCAGCACCTCCTCATCTTCGCCTCATCAAACTCATGTTTCATACCTCCACTCATGACGGAGCCTAACCACACCTGCGCTTAACGAATACTTATGTGCGCCGGTTTGAAAAATAATCTTCTCCCATCAAGTTAATTCAATTTATTTCGCTCTTGCTTTGGCATTTTTCTTGGAGCTTTGAGGTGACGACAGCCGCCACATTTAAGTAGCCTATACTGCCATCTGCTGGCGGCTTTGTGTGCTGCAAAGGCTTTACGTTTTCAGGTCATATTCGTGTTGTATTTAATGGAAACGCAGCTAGTGACTCTTTAAAACAAGCTGTCGCTCTCTTGTTACTATGGTTACTATTAAAAATTACGAGTTTCTTTCTTTTTTATTGTCTTGGAATAACTCAAAAGTTTTTAGGCTAAAAAAAAAAAAGCACATATTTGATCAAAAACGTGAAAACAATTGTTTTATTTCTTTCTTGTTGTTTATCAAAAAAGTTTCGCAGGTATTTACGTGAATATGGGCCTTACCTCACATACTTAATGGAAGTATTGATGGCTGGACAGTGGGACAAAGTTTAAAAACATTCAAACTACAAGTTCAGGCATCTTTAGACCTATTGATCATGTTTGTATCAACTCTTAACTGACAGAGACGGCAGCGGCCGATAATGCTAAGTGTGTCGAACGCTGGTCTTTTAACACATGGATGGTGGGCAAAACTGAGCCATTTGGATTTAGGTTTTTAGAACAAGGGGAAAAACAGGAGCATTAAGTTCAATATTTTACATGGTGACGTATTAAACTTTACTAAATTACTTAAACGAGGGGAAATATTTAGGTTTTTCGACCAACATCTCACAAATAGAGAATATTTTGACGGTTTATCAAATAAAAATACTCCATAGTTGTTGCTCTATGTACCTACGTGCCTCCTGAGAAGAAAAAAACGAACTCCTTAACACCAAGCCTTTCCCTTTTCGTACTTTAAGGTTTCATGTTGATTTCAGCATGTAGAAACACTATTTGTGCTTGGGTTGATCTCCAGGGACGTGGAGAGAAAAACACGAAGGAAAGCAGAAAGACCAAGCGAGTTGTCCTCTATTTAAAATCTCGACGCAATTCTGAGGCAAGGTCTTTACGAAAGTGGAGAGAAATTGTATGTGTGGTGATATTATTTTAGTTCTTATTGCAGTGTAACTATGACGTCCGAGTGCTCCGAACTGAAACTTTCTATGAATTTTCCTTCAAACATCATCAATTAGTGTTTGTTTGCACAGAGCGGGTCAGTAATTGCTTGGAATTCTGATTTATTAGGCTTTAATAAAGGAAGAACTAAATACGATTAGACCTCCTCTGTAAACTAATTATAAATGTAAGTCGATGGTTAGTGAATTTGTGAAAATGTTTTTTCTCTTTAAAAAAACAGCTGGGTTTAAAGTATCTTATCTTTTCGTCTTTAAACAAGCTCTAATTTCTGGTTCTTTCTCTTCAGGCCTCCGCTCACGCCCACCTCCGTGGACTCTTCGACTCCTCCCTTGACCCCTGTGTCACCGGGGGCCCCTCCGGGAGCAGCCAAGCACACCTGCAATCACCTGCACACCATCGGGGGACTCGGCGGCCACAAGAACATCTGCACTCGCTGCAGCCAGAAGAAATGGCCGCTTATGAGGAAGCTGTCGTCCCGCAAGCCTGAGCAGCGCCGCAGTCACCACGGCGAGGTCACGGTCCTTTCTGTGGGCAGGTGAGTGATGAAACAAGAGTTTACCGTCTTCCCTCAAAGGTTTCTCAGGCTCTTCCCAGTGGAGTTTGGATCAGCAGAGGTTAATTAAAGCTGTGTTTGCCCCTGAGGCGTCTCAGTCATTAGTCCGTACGCATTGCTGACAATCAAACATTAACTCTGAATAATCATCAATGAAAAATCCTCTATTAATTACACCGGGCGAGTGCATTTTGACACCAGACTGCTGATCTGGAAAATGAACAAGCAGATGGTTTGTTTGAAACGTGGGAAAACGGAGGCTTCGGTGGTACAACCGCCGTTAAAGTGACACGACAAGGAGAGACGCCCACTGAACTTAAAGTGACAGGAACAGAGAAACCGCAGCTCTCAGACTCACTGACGAGTCGTTTACTCCCAAAAGTGGTTCACCACTATCCTTCCAGGTTTTACTGATGAATTGGACAGTTTTTAACCCATTTTCAATGGTTTAAAGGATCACATTGGTCTGAAACGCACCACAGGAGCTGTCGTAATGACAACTTCCGGACCCAGTCCACATGAAATGTGAACTGTTGTGGGTTCCAGTAAGTGTAAGACTGCTTTGTTGTTTCTCTATGAAGCCGTTTTAGACCAAAATAACCCATCGGGAGTTAATCTCCGACGGCGCGTTAACGTTATAAAACCCGTTTTAGGTAAACGGCAGGCACAGCGTTGTTGCCGTCACACAGCGAGCGTTTCTCCTGCTCAGTTTCCTGCAGCGAGCTGATTGGGATGCAGAGAGGCTGCTTTTCATTTACACTGTCGGATGACGGAGGGTCAGCATGACCAGGATACGAATATTAATCTGCTGATTTGATTAAAGCTGTAGCTGTGTGTTCGTGTGTGTGGGTGGATGAGAGAGGTGTCATTTTTAAATGAGCTGGAGGTGTTGGGAGTGTGTTTGTGCAGAAGCAGATGTCAGTAGTGGCACCAATGTAATATAGATGCACCATTTACAAAGGTCAGTAGTAGTCGAACCCATCACGCATCTCACCGACTGTATTTTAGCCAGAAGAGCATTCTCACATAAGAACAGGAGCTTGTTTTAATGATTCACGAAAACATCCAGGCTGAAAAAGGGATTTTGAAACACATTGGTAACAATCAAACATTAATAAATTTAAAAACTTTCTTTCTTTGCTTTTCTTAGGTTCCGTGTGACAAAGTGTGAAAAACCAGCCAGGGAGCGGCGGACTCTGCTCATAACTGACTCCAACAGGAGCTTCCCATCAACACCCACAGAGGTGGAACCCCACGACCGAACGGCGTCCGAGTCCCAACAGGTTTGTGGGCTCAAAACTTCAGCCGTTCGTGTCTTTCATCTTTATCGTAGTATCGTTTAAAGGGTAAAACTAACGAAATTCTTCGTGTGCCTAAATCTAACCAACTAGGCAGTCGATGAGAATTGAAAATAGCTTGAAATGCACTTCTTAACCCACAATCGTGTGGAAAATCCACATAATCCGTATGAAATCCAGCTTTCACGTTACAAAGTAATCTGCCAGGAATGGACACCTGCACGTATTTGTTTTTGCAGCGAGGCTTCGAGTAAAATCTACAAAAGCCGACTTCCTATATTTTTATGTTTAAGTTGAGTTCTTTTCATTTTGTTTGTCTGACATCTAATCTCAAGCCTTCACCTTTTCTGATATGTGGTTAATAAACTGGCCTTTTTGTGTTTGGATTGATAATCGAATGTTTAGTCAACCTTCTGTGTGACAGCTGTTGTAAAATAAGTGGAAAATCAGTTGTAAGTGACTTAAAACGTGCCGTCACATTGTCCAGCAGCAGTTTGATGACTGTTATGTTCCCTCTTTTAGCTTCTGTGACACCAGAAGGCGCCTTTCATCTCCAAGTGCTCATAGCGGGAGATGTTACTCGACCTCGCATCACGGTTTTTGTCGTGGTTCGTTTCTGATGTTTCTTTGTAAGGGATGAAAATTAATCCTGAGCAGATCCTGATGTCGAATCTATAATCTGCTAGATTTCCGTCTTTGTTTCAGACTATAAGACGCGTCTGTTTAGATTCATCAGGCTTCACTGAATCAACAACCAAACCAAATTTGTTTTAGGGTGGGAAAAAAACATGCCACTCAATAACATCCGTGTTTGCTCCATTTCTTACTGTTAGCTCCCGTGTTGACTTTCAGCTTTCTCACGCAGGCTGTTTGAGGACGTAAAATGCCCACGACGATAAACAAACTCTACACCGTGGAAGAATGATCGGTGCACAGTTTGACTCTTTATTATTTCCTCTTAACAGGAGCAGAAGGAAAACTTGGACAAGGAGAAACGATAGAAATCCAGGTAACTCGTCATTATTTTCATCAGCCGTTTGAGTGTCTGTTTTCCCAGATCTGCCTGTTTCTGACTTTTCTTCCTGAACTTCCCAGCTGTCCGAAGAGGGAGCAGAAGCAACATCTGGACACTTTTTAAACCCAAGGAGAACATTGAAACATCAGCGCAGGGAGGGCGCACGGACCCAGGAAGCATCCCTCTTCATTGTTGCTCCACAGGGAGTGAAAAGTGCTGCTGCTGATGGGCGTTATACAAGCCGAGGGGGGAGAAGGCGTGTCTGTTACATCCTCTCTAATTCCCCTGTAGTAGTTTCACAGCAGTGCCTTGCTCAGTGGCGTTAAAGCAGGGCAGCTGCTTGATGCCGTCATGGGAGCTTGAACCGGGGCTTTCCCAGTAAATATGGTCTTATTACTCACAATGACGTTTGTACATATGTTTTTATAAGTGGAGATATTAAAGAGTTTTTTTTTTGTTTTTGTATGTCACTACTTTAATTTATGAAACTACCCAATGCAGCGGCCACATCGCCAGGAAGTAGACCGGAGCATCGGCAGATGTGATAAAAGCTGTCGCTTTCTTAAATGGTGCGAGCGTGATGTCGTTGGGATGAGTAGTCGTCCTCGCAGTGCCTTTTTAACAATCTTGATTGTGTTGTTTATTTTAGTGTTCTGTCATCAGTCTGACTTCAATAAAGAACTTTACGTATTCTGAGTCGAACAACAAAGCAGCTTCGGTATTAAGAGACTGGCTCCTCTCTGGATGTTTGAAGTTGGTCTTACGTATTGGAATCTTTGTTTCTGAGCAGCACAAAATTGTCCCATTTTTCGGATTCAATCGATGGGCAGCAACAATAATGTGCTGAATATTTGCACATTCCCGTCTTTTTCGCCCAGTTAGGGTCTCTACCACCACGTTCAGACGCTCATGCCTTCACTGTTTTCCCCAGTTTTTTTTTTTGTTTGTTTGTTTATTTTATGTTTTTAAAGAAAATGTCTGCCTGCTGTGTCTGAAACGTCTCAGAATGGAGCAAAAAAAAGAAGATGAAACAAAAAATAGAGCATTACATCTGAAATCATGAAACACTCGTTTTACGAAAAATTTCGTAGAGATGATGAAAGTAAAAGTGAGCAGGATTGTTACTGGACACATTTACAATTTTAAAAAATACTGATTTGTGCAACTGAAGGCTGACATTTACACTGGGTTTACGGTTGTTTTTTTTAACCAAAAAAAATCTACTTGTTAACAAAATACATTTCGTTGATCAATTTAAATGAGCTGATTAGTGGGTCATCTTTAATGTTTTGGGTCAAATGTTTTTCGAAGCATCAAAGCGGAATTTTTCTGTTTCGTGAGCCTTAACCTGCTGACTTCCTGATGGTGTGTTGACAGATTGATCATCGGTTGAAAACAGAAAAAGATGCTTGTTGTAATTTCGTGAGCCAAGGATTTGAGCCTTTTTGTATTTCTAATGAAATGTGCCTTTTTTTTGTGTGTGTGTGTGTGTTCTTGTAGAGGTCGGTTAACGTCAAGAGCTACAACATGTTTACAGTACGAGCAGTCGTCTACCGTAGGAAATAGATTTTGGTTTCCCCAAATAAAAAAAAAAAACTTAACTTCCTCTTAAAGGAAAGATGCGACAATTTTCCTCCTGTTTATGCATTTGTGGCCATGCTGGGTTATCCAAGCCTGTCTAGCCTCTGTTTTTAAGTTTTCAAGAAATTAAACCTCCATGGGTAGTTATAAAACAATATCATAGATTTTTTTTTTTTTACCAACCAGCTCTACTCATTTGGTCTGATTTGTTTGAAGCCACATTCTTGTCAGTTCATATCTCCAAAGCCACAAAGTCCATGCCAGAAAAACCCCTTCTGAACTGCCTGGATACTCACGTTTTAATTTTTTTAATTTTTTACCAATCGGAGCAGATTGGCTCGTTTGAGAGGCGGGGCTTAATGAGACACATCGATAAGTTTTTCAGACAGAAGGAGACTGAAAGTCCTTGAATGAGCATGATTTTGTCTCTTTAAGAGCAAACGCTGCTTGTTTGTGGAGGGAATATAAGTGCATGAACACCATCAAAATCATTAAATATAATTTCTTGGATTGAGATGTAGATTAAACAATAACATTTTAGCTTTAAGATTAAATACAAGTTAATAAAAAACGTGTTCCGGCCGAAAGTTTCTTACGTAACTTGTATTAGTAACATGGTGTCCCTACCCCACCCTGTATTCATCTCTACGTCACTCCAGTGAGATGAGAAGTTAAATCACTGCTGGTTTGTAGCCTTAAAATGTTTACAGTATGTCTTATGTTATTTTTCTAAGTAAGACTAAAGGCTGAGTTATACTTCTTTTAACTGCCCTTGCGCTTGCGTCTTGCGCGTATGTTAATGGCTCGAGACGTTTATACTTCATTTTGCTTTGTTGGCGGTTGCGAGTGCTGCGTGGCGATTCACCGCCAGGACAATAGGTGGAGTAGCGGGTTTTTTCAATGACAAGCCTACTACGATGAAAGGAAATTCACCGCCAGGAGCTCTTCGGCAAGTCTCTCTTCCATAGATTCATGCTTCTTCTTCTTCTTGTAAATAGCCGGTATTTTGTCAGATTTTCAACACCTTGGGGGTCTAAACGACTACTTTCTCGCCTGAAAATGTTTCAAATGTTGCTAAAGTTATATATTTACAGAGTTTATAGCTTAAGGGAAATCAGCTTTTCAGGCCGGCTGATTTCGGCTCGGGCAGGAGTGAAGTGCACTGTGTTTTCGACCACAGCCAGTGGCTTGTGCTTGCGTCTTGCGTGAAGTTTAGAAAATTGAGGTGACACACGCAAGCACGCAAGGGGGGGCTTGCAACCGCGCAAGGGCTTGCGTTGCGGCTTGCGGCTTGCGTCTTGCGTTGCGTCTTGCGTTACCGACTATAAACCAGGCTTTAGTTTCCACCCACTTTGTACACTACAACCACCAAATCAGTTTTTTGGGTTTTTTTAGGTCCGACAATTTTGTCGATATTCTGAACTTATCAATCTTCATGATAATGACGAATAGAAGTACATAGAATCCCCTATTAAGCTAAATTTTTATTGACGTCTACGTCTTTTCCTGATTTAGAAAATCAAATGGCAAAACTGACTCATGCCATTAATGTCACACTTAAGTCTGTTTAACTGGTGATTCATTCAGCCCCGTAGAAACACGTAGGTCTGAAACTTACCCTGCTCATGTCACTGTGAATCCGAAAACTGATCCTTATTTATTTTTTTGTAGCGCGGCCCACTTTAGAAAATAAAAGTCAGGATTTCTCAGCTGTAAGTGTGATATTGAGGTTTTGTGAGGAGAGACATGGATCAGAAAAACACAATTTCCCCGAATTTGCCGAAATGTTTAATTTCCAACATGAAGCTTTTACTTTGTTCTTCACGAGTGTCATGATATCAAGACTTATTTTTGAAAGCAGATTTTTGTTGTTCGTACGAGACAATTTGCTGCATTTTAATGTCGTATATGATGAAAATAAAAACAACTAAAGCGTAACAGATCATGAGTTCACTTTGTTTGTCAAACACTGCGGTTCCTTCACACAGATAGAAACCAGGCTGCCTTTCTCCCTTGTCGGACTGAACCGACTTCATCTTCGTATTTTATTCCGTCTCCTTTCCCTCTGCCCTCTCTTTGCCCTCTGCGGTGCTTCTTTTCGTACCGTAATGAAAAGATCATTTGTCTTACTCATCCCTAGTCCACCGACCTCCAGCTCTCGACCATGTTATTTCCAGATAATAGAGACGGAGATGTGTTTTTAGCACAAGACTTGTTTTTCTTCGCCCTCTTTTTTTTGTCTCCTCATGACCTTCTCAGTCTTATCCGGCTCACTCACACCAAACATTAATTGGTACTGCCAAGATGGATCACATCGCTCTAATTTTGGCCTTTCTACATTAGCTCTCTGTAAAGTTTGAAGTAGAATATAAAATCCTTATTATATACAAACCCCCTAATGGCCAAGCTCCTACCTATCTGAAAGATATTAATTTTCCCTATCGACCCACAAGTGCTCTCGGCACTTGAGTCTACTTATTTCCAGGAATACTAGTCTTGTTAGGTCTTCGGTTTTTGCTAAAGGATATAAGCCTGAAATTGGAGCAAAGAAAAGGATTAAAAAAAAATTTAAAAAGTAAATTCAGGTCATTAGTTCAGTGCATTATTAACTAATGCCTAACTGCTTCCAACAACCAGCAAGCATGTGATTAAAGAGAGCTTATGAGTGACACTGCTGGTGTCGCCTCACGGACCCAGAGGGAGGATTGGCTTTCATGGTGGTGACGGGGACACAAGGCGACACCACCCCTTCTAAAAACACACACAAAGATGGCTGCGGGGTGTCAAACCTGTCAGAGAGATGGTGGTTGACACTGCAGGACATGAGTAAGCTGCAAATATTGACTCTTGTTGCGTGCGTGTGTTTATTTTAGTTCGCACCGGGACAAGAAACAAAAGGGTTTCGCCACTTCTGGGTAAGGTTTGTCACACCACAACGAAGCGATGATAAATTCCACTTACAAGCCATGCACACAAACAGCTCTGATCCGTCTGTTTTACATGACTTCACAAGCAGTAAATTTATCTCAGGCACTGAATTATTCAGGCCTCCAGGCGACAGAGTTCCCATGCTGATGCCAGGCTAAGTGCCCCACATCCTATCTTCGTCTCTGGCTTTCAGCCAACAGGACGGAGCTCTGGCTTTCTTTTTTTGGAGAAACATTTGGAATCAAAGGGAGAAAGTCCGGTCAATGTTTAACACCGCTGACCTTCAAAAATGACTCACCTTTCACTTCAACACCCAACACTTTCCCAAAATTCCCATGAGAAGGCAGCAGTGACTGTTTTAACCACCAACACTGTATATATTCAGAGAGTTTAAACAGCAAACATCCTAATTAAGTTTCCTGGTAACAGGGTTATTATTTAACCAAAGTCAAACATTTGCACATTTCTGTGGATGTTGGGTGGGTTCCAACAATAGATCCACTATTTTGGCCTGTTTGCTGAGACGTTTAAGAGGTGAAAGATTACATTAACCTTGAGAGTAGAGTAATCTCTGACTTTTAGTCTGATGGAGTTTCTGGACAGAAAGAAATCAAATCAACATGCAGCTTTTCCAAAGGGAGTGCAAAAATTGCATTTAGAGAAAGTCGTTTGTAAAGATGATGAGACTCCAGGGAGGCTCTTCGGCTTCTACTTTCAGATAAATTTTTCATTTACATGGGTATCTCCAGGTCTCCAGTATTAGAGCACAAATTAGGCCATTTCAGTTTATTTCACCTGGCAAGGAGGGGAAGGTTTACAGAGAAAGCTGTTTCTAACAAGTCTTTGCCTTCAGGGGTTGTTTCTCCTACTTGTAAGTCAGCTGTTGTTCAAGCCTTGCTGTTTAAAATAAACTGGCATCACAAGGATTTTAGACCTAAACCTAAACTACCCTTTTACACCAAGCTTGTCTGTTTTTTTTTGTATTTTCAGTATGTGCGCTTATTGGTATTTTTCAAACCTTCAGCACATCAGATGAGTGGACGAGAAGAAGGCGGCAGTGATGACAAAGGGCTAACGGCTAACGTAACATGTGACACATACTCCTCTTATTTACAGTTTTCCCTTCTCCGAAACACTTTTCACATCGATAAAGACCAAAGAGTTCAGCTGGATTTACAGTTGATGCGTCGCTTACGGCGCAGCCGACCCGTGACGTCAAAATGGCGTTTCAGACCTGCCGCTTGCCTTGAAAAGACGGCGCAGCGCGTTGTCGTGCACCAGTCGATTTTTGTAACTTGGCTGCGCCGAGAACGACAAACCGGATGGACCAATTTGAGCCCAGAGGTCCGTTTCACGAAGCAGGTTTAGTGAAAACTCTGAGTTGATTAACCCTGAAATGAGGGAAACCCTGAGTTTTCCGTTTCACAAAGGGAGGTAACTCAACCCCGAGAAAGAGGGGTAACTCTAGCCTGTTTCACAAAGAGAGGTAACTTAACCTCTCGGGTCAGTTACCGTAGTAACAGACTCTCTGAACCTAACCTGGTCGGGACCAGGTTTTATTATGGCTTGATTAAATTAATTCTGGACTCTCTATCCGACCACATGAAGACATCGGGACACTTCGGTTTGGCTTTAGGGACCCTCTACTCACTACCATGTAAGTGTTATGTTGTTTGGAGCTGTAGAAGAGGTATAAAAATAGCGTTTTGTAGCGGCGAAATGATATGCCCCTCTCACTTCCAGGCTAACGACTTTTGGCTAAAAACGGTCAAATCGAAATTCTTAAAACACATCCGAATGACATGATTTTGATGTCAACTGAACGTATGTACTCCCAATCATCCCGTAAATTGATCTAAAGTGCATTTTACTCCGGATTATCCCTTTAACTCCGTGGTGTGTAGAAAATGACAGACAGCTGACTTGTCTTTTCAGGCCGATCTTTACTGACTGATTGGAAACACAATATGTACTGGTCACATATACAGTTGGCTTGCCGCCGGCAGCTTTCTCACAGCACGCTATAAAAGAACCAGAAGCGTCTTTAGCATAAAGGCTAGTTAGCTTTATATCGTTGAAAGAGCATTTTACTAATCATTTGAATAATAGCACAGAAAATGAACAGTTTATCCACTCGTAAGATTTCTTAGTAACAGCTCTAGAAGTACTAATGCACTTATATTCATAATGTATATATCAAACACGTTAACACGTGGCATCTGTACAGAGTAAAAGTTGTACCTTTTACTTTTTTTAAAAGTAAAATAAAACTATCTTGAATCTTGAGTGTTGCACTTGACAACCTGAGCATGCCTCTCATTAGCTGGCAAAGTCTTAGGCTACCTTTACACGGAAACGATCTGAAACCAAAACGCAAAAGTGGCGTTTCGTTTTCACTTTTAAATCTGCGTTTAGACGAGCGTTTTAGGGTGAAACTGCGTGCATACGGAAACGCAAAAGTGTGTGACGTTTCATTATCGATGCAGTAAACACGCCAGATGGCTAGGTGGCAACACTACCAAGACCAAGTCTTTCTACTTCTCTTTCCGTGATCCATTAAAAATCCGGACACTAGCTCCTCTGTCTCTGGCACAGTGAAGGGCAGCTTGATAAATTTAGGCCCGAGGTGAATTGTGATAGCCTCGCAAGTTTGCCTGACTATGAGCGACACAGTCGGTCAGGATAAACCGAAGGCATTTGCCGTTTTGCGCAGCTGACCCTCTTCGCTTAAGTAGTAAAGCGTGCAAGCTACCTTCTCAACGACAGGGACAGGCGCCCGCATGTTTGTTACTTGTCCCTCAATGTGAGGACGGAGTTCCTCACTCAGGGCAAACAGAGACTCCTTCGACATGCGAAAATTTTCATGCCACGCTTGGTCGTCTACCACTCCATTCATGAAGTTATCCCACCACTGAGAGGTCCTCCCAGGTCCCCGTTTTCATTTCCGTGTAAACGGCCCCTTAGGCTACGGCTACACGAAAACGTTTTTCACTGTAAACGATACTTTTTCTTATCGTTTGGCTGTCGCGGCCACACGGAGCCGGCATTCCCACTACCCCAAAACGATAGTTTTTGAGAACGGGTTCCAGAGTGGGAAGATTTGAAAACGGTGTCGTTTCGTTTCCATTGTTACAGCGAAAACGGATTTGTTTACGTCTGCACAGCCACATGGCTAACGCCAGTGACGTATACACATACGTCAGTGACCAGAAAAAAAGCGGCTTCTATTCAAAATCCGGAAGAAGAAGACAACACAACAAGGACAGACAGCGATCATCATGGACCCCACAACATTGATAGCAGCACTGCAACGTGAGCTTCGCGCTGTTAGAAGTAGGGGCTTACACGCATGCGCATTGCTTCTTCTATTGTTCTGGTGTAACCGGTGGGGGTGGCTTACAGCGCACCTAGAGGTGTTTCGTGTGTACTGCATCGTTTTCAGCAAGCGTCGCGTTGTCATGTGGACAGAGAAGCCCCCCCGTGTGGTCGAAATCGTTTTCGTACCCGTTTTAAAAAAAAGCCTCGTTTCGTTTTCGTGTAGCCGTAGCCTTAGAATGGCCATTGCTATTTGTTTACTAGGTCAAAGAGAGAGGCCCTGCCCCAGAGCCAACAACTATCCACAGAAATTATACAAATAAAAATAAAAGATGGCAAGTGGAATCAATGACCACATAACTCTGTTACACTAGGGTGGTTTATAGAATTCATAAGTAAGAGCACATCATGGAATATTTTCCTATGTTGTTCAGAGTTCCATTGTTGACCTACCCTGGGTCACATATGTAAACAATCATTTGCTCTTTATCTTCAGAGTGAGTGTTGAGAAAGATAAATGTTGCTCTGCTGCTTCAAAATGACAATAGAAATGAACATATATTTAAAGAAACAGGCTTGAATTGTTAAATTGTGTCAAGTGTTTCTGATAGTTTCTTTAGATATACTGTCCTAACTGTTCCTCCTGAGACAAGGTGTGTTTGTGTCTCACAATTAAGGGTGACATCATTAACTTCAACAAAGCCCTGAGAAAAACAAACACATTAACCAAGCACACACACCTCTGGGACTCTAAAACTAGCTGCCTAATGGACTCAATAAAAACAACATGAAAGAATCTGGCACACAAAGTGATCTCTATTTGCTCTCATACAGTCGACAGCAGGTTGTGGCACAAATGAGCTTATTGCAAAACCGCTTTTTGTGCTGTTATCTGTTATCTCGAGGTGAGGAGAAGTGATTACTGGGAGTCACTGAAATAGTGACAGATACTCGGACATAGCTTTGAGCATGCAGTGAAAAGCTATACACCCATTTGCACAAAAGAAAACAAAGATAACCTGCTCAGGCCGTTGACATACCATTCTAAAGGTGTATCCACATACGATCTTGGATTTTTAGAATAGTACCTTTTTTACTGTCTTGAAGAAAAATAACTAACTAGATCAACAACAAAATGAAAATAAGATTAAAAAAATTGGTGAAAATCAGTTGACAAACAGTTGGAAAGTTGAATTGTGGCGTGTTTAAAATCTCAGATTGCTGTGGATGCATTTGGGCGTTTTTAGCTTAACAACAACTGAGCTGACGATGTCACATGACGTGTCCCCAGGTAACACAGGTGAACTCTCCTGGTACACAACGTGAATGGAAACAGTCGCCGGTTAGGTATTTAAGGTGCAGATCCTTCTTTAGGCCTGCTGGATTTTTCCCCATCGCTTGTAAAATAACTTTTTTTAATGCTGATCATCTGCCATAGAAAGTTTTAGGCCTGCTACTTTTATTTAAGGACACTCTGCACACCATGCTGAGATGTGCAAAGCTTGTAGGCCAACAGCGCTTTGAAAAACACCTGACACCTGATCGTATGCCTGCCAAACTGTGTTATCTTTAGTAATTTTCTTGGATGCAACTATAGAAATGGGAACAAATGATGAATCAATGCAACAAGCTGTTTTTTATCCAAGTGCCCAAATTGGTTCTTCACTGGTTCATCACTGGTTCATCCATAGAGTTAGGTGCCTTTTTCATGGCTGAATGATTCATAGGTCAGAGTTAAGTGGCTCAACAGACAAAAAATGCACTTTCCTCTGAAAAAGGTCAGGTACATGTGGTGGACTGCAAATGAGTGCAAAAGCAGCTTTAAAAGAAATAAATGACTTGATAGAGCTTCATGAAGCCTGGAGAACTAGAAAGTCTGGCTGCTTGGAATTAAAATATTAAGGTGGGTTAAAAACTGAAGGGTTTCTGACTAATTCCATATATTTTAACAAACCCTTTCAATGAACTAAAATCAAAACTTTTCAAAAATGTATTTAGGGAAAAAAAAATAGTCAAAACCTGTTGTCACAAATAGAAAAATACATTCCAATGAAGCTGAGGAAAGCTCAAATCCTGTCAAAATTACCATTCATCAACGAATGCCGTTCAGCTCCTTTTTTAACACAACACAGAAATCCAAATAGAGGAGGTTTCCAACACATTCAACAAAGGAATAAGTGCCATGAGGCCAGGGCCGTGGGAAGTAGTTTTTAACAGGGGGTGCGGTTTTAAAAAAAAAAAAAAAAAAAAAAGGGGGGGGGGGGTTCTCAAACTGTGGGTCGCGGCCGCAAACTTGTAGAATATTATGTAAATACAATAAATAGCTGTATATATCTCCTTCAATGAAATATTTTAATGAGCAAAAAACGGAGACTTTCCTGCAATTGTTGTGGAGAAATTAGAGTCGAATCCCGCGTTGGTCAGCCGTCCATTGGGGAGTTTATTGAACAAACCGTCACAGCAAATGTGCATACAGAATGTACAAAATGTCCGCCGTCTTCATACTGTGAACCAACTTTATACTGGTTTAATCATAACATGCATGCGTCATCCGGACTTAATCTCTTTCTGCGACGCCGAGCGTCTGCCCTAAATGTAAACAGCCCATACTACCTTTTACCCATATTCATATGAACCAGTCAACAAGGCCCAGGATGTAACTAGGCCAGAAGTCATGAGCATGTCATGACATCCTTCTCCCACACAATCTGACCGTGGAACTCCACCCGTGCTCGTGTGTGAAGGGCTCATATTTTGCAACATTGTTGCGAGCTTTAATTATATTAGAACGTTGTTTAAGTTCCTGTTGTTACATTGTGCTTAATCGTGTCCTGAACACACAGTTTAGGTCAGTGGCGGCTTTTTCGCCCTCGTTGTGGTCAACGCAATAAATGAATGAATGAATGAAGGAAATGCAATAATATCCACAATGCACAGCGTTGACGTTATGAACTCATTTTAAACAGTATTTTTGAATTATTAAGAAACTCTACTGAACAATATACCATTGTGTACACCAAAAAATGACAATTATTTTACGTGTTTTAAGGTGTTTATTGATTCATGTTGGGCTTGAGATTATGAATGCAAAGCAATACCATCAATGCATAACGTCACCACGTTCAGAACTGAACATTTTAACAGTAGCCTAGGCCTATTTGTATCATTAAGAAACTGTAGGCCCTTCTTAACTTTATTTTTGTTTAACCTTTTTTTTTACTCTTTTATTATGTTTATCGATGCATTTGTAATGGATGCAAACTAGCAGAGAACAGTCGAGTCTAAGCATAGGCTACATAAGTAAACCGCGCATTACGGAGTAGCTACAGATCTCAATAGCAACTTTGTAACGGTAGACCGGAGCAGTGGCTCAGTTGGTAAGAGACGTGCTTCCGTTGCTTGAGTCGGAACGTTTGTGTTTTGATACGCGTGTTCGAATCCCGATCGGAGAAGACTGTACAATAGGTTTTCATGAAATATATTTTTGTTAGCTCCCCACCATCTCGCAATGCACATTCAGCAGGGGGTGCAGCCGTTGAATATACATTCAACAGTTTTATGAAGCAGCCATCTCAACGTGAGAGGACTCAGCGGCTTCTGCCTGGGAACTGGAGCCGGAACGGCCATTTCCGCTGCCTCGTATCTGAACGACATACACAAACAAAGCACGGGTAAACAAATGTCTCATGATCCGCTGGTTACAAATAACCTAAAGACAAAAGGATTTCAACCTGTCTGTGGCGAATCCTCCATCGTCTATCTTCTCCAGTTCCTCTTTGAGAACTTGGTGATGAGCCATTACACTGAACACAAACCAGCTCCACGGCATAAAGGCATCTTATTGGAAAAATTAAACTATAATTAAACTAAAAAAGATACAAAAAAGGAAAAAAAGAAAGAGCTACTGCAGCAGGATGCACGATAATAAGCTACATCATATATCAAAAAATTGTGGATTCTTTGTGATACTTCAGGTTGTGTCTGTTTACTAAAAACTGCCTCGTGCATGATGAGACGCACATAACGGGAATGAAAACTAAAACGATATTCGCAGCATTTCCTTACCAATAAGGATGGACAACACTGTCATCACAAAGGAATACACCAGCGCACGTGAGGCGATCTTTTCGCAATGGAAACGGCTGTTGAACAAAAGCTCATCTTAG
The DNA here is from genome assembly GCF_027942865.1 of Odontesthes bonariensis. NCBI lineage: Eukaryota > Metazoa > Chordata > Actinopteri > Atheriniformes > Atherinopsidae > Odontesthes > Odontesthes bonariensis. The sequence goes on along the minus strand of NC_134524.1, from coordinate 10,298,378 downwards.
TAAGTGGGTTGTGCAAACTGAAGGCGAAACCAGGAGTAACAAGTTCAGACATCCCTGAACATAAAGTGAAGTTAAAGTAACTCATCCCTGACTGGATCCCTGAACCGGCACTGAGCTGGCCAGCTGGAACACTTTTCAGAGAGTGACATGAAGATTAGCTCAATTATAGAGAATAACATGTTACAAACTAACATCAAAGTTCAAATCAGCTCAGAAAATGAAATTCAACAAATGGTAAAGTAAAAGCAAAAACTAATAATAATTACTTTCTATTGAATAAATTAGGTATAATGTAACAAAAAGGCAGTCCTATGTCAATTTGATTCAGTGGTTATGTGACACTATGATGTGTAAAAAGCCAAAAGCTGATTAAAAGATAACACCGGTTTTTTGACATTGGGCCCTTGATTTCACATTATAACATGATGTTCTACTCACCCCTGCTTGTTGTTGAACATTTGGAGCTGTTCCGAAGATATTCGAGAGGCGTCTGGCTGCTCTCTCGAGATTTTCGGCCATGAAACGGTTTCCTATGGGCAAGCTTATACAGGCACAAACTATGCTGTTTATAATTTATTAATTACTCTACACTAGCACTGATAACGTGGAGGTGCGTCGCTTACTTAAAAAAATCCGGGTTATTGTAATTTTGATTTTTTTGTCGTAAAGTGGGTGTTACTGACGTCCTCGTGGTGCTACTGCCACAGACAGCCCACAGACCTGCTGCCTATTTATTCATTCGGCTAAAATTCAAAATTAGTAACCCGGATTTTTTTAAGTAAGCGACGCACCTCCACGTTATCAGTGCTAGTGTAGAGTAATTAATAAATTATAAACAGCATAGTTTGTGCCTGTATAAGCTTGCCCATAGGAAACCGTTTCATGGCCGAATATCTCAAGAGAGCAGCCAGACGCCTCTCGAATATCTTCGGAACAGCTCCAAATGTTCAACAACAAGCAGGGGTGAGTAGAACATCATGTTATAATGTGAAATCAAGGGCAAAAGGGCAAAAAACCGGTCTTATCCTTTAAAAAAAGTACAAGACCAAACTATTATAGATTTTATTTTTTTAAAATGTAATAAACGCAAATGTTTATGTTTTTGCATGCTGCGTTTTGATGTTTCCCAACACATGGAACAGTAATCCAGTATATTATATTAAATGCTATGACGGTAACTGTCCGCTAGATGGCACAGTTTGACCGTGCCGTGTTTTTCCGACCGCCGCATTTATGTTCGAAGTGGTTGCCCTGACAACAGGATGAGATATTTTTGTTTAACCCTTTTAAAGACAGATGGACTTTTAATGGCCATTGTTGCAATTGGAACTGTTATTTGGAAAAGTGTAGCGATAGCAAAGTTAGCTTTAGTAGAACAGGACATTGTGCGTTTTTAGTCTATATAAATGGGAAACATACAACATTTAATTACCGCGTTTTCCGGACTACATCTTTTTTTTAAAGTTTGGCTGGTCCTGCAAATTTCAAGTTTCAAGTTTATTTGTCATATGCATGAAAACACAGGGCCAACAATGCAATGAAATGTGTTGGATGAGACCAACGTGTGACTCAACAGTGCAGTCAATAAGAAATTATAATAGTTTATAAAGAAAACTCCGGCTACCTCCCACCGTCCAAAAACATGCACCGCTCGACAGCAGGCAGATGGTGCACCTGTAGAAGTTGGTAAGGATGGTTGAGTTCATACCAAACTTCTACAGCCTCCGAAGGAGGAAGAGCCGCTGGCGAGCCTTCCTGGTCACCGTGTCGGTTTGGCGAGACCACTTGAAGTCCTCGAACATGTGCACACTGAGTAACTTGAAGCTGCTGACCCTTTCCACCTCAGCGTCTCTGATGTAGATAGGGAGGTGTATGCTCCTCCGCTGCCTCCTAAACTCTACAATCATCTCTTTGGTTTGGCTGACATTGAGAGAGAGGTTATTGGCCTGGCACCAGCTGTGCAGTGACTTCACCTCCTCTCTGTAGGCCGTCTCATCGTTGTTGGTGATGAGGCCCAAGATGGTTGCGTCTTCACCGAACTTGAGGATGACATTTGAGCTGTGCCTGGCAGCACAGTCGTGGGGGAACAGGGAGAACAGAAGAGGGCTAAGCACACAGCCCTGTGGAGCACCAGTGTTCAGGATCAGGGAGGAGGAGGTGTAACTGGTGACGAGCTTAGAGGGAATGATGGTATTGAACGCTGAGCTGTAGTCAATAAACAGCATTCTCACATACAGTATGTGTTCCCTTGGTCCAGATGGGTGAGTGCAGTGTGTGTTGCATTGTTTCTCAACCCACTATTACCCAGCAGGTCGTTAAAGGTTAGCATATTCCTTATGTGGAAGCTTCTCAAGCAGATCGCGACAAAGCCTTTGTTGTTCTTCATTTTTCTGAATTTCAACAATATTTCACTTTAGTGAGATAATTAATGTGATAATACTACACTGCAAAACTCACAAGGATGAATAATGCTCAGTGGTTGCTAGGCAACGCTCAACTTTCAATCATTCAATTCCACTGTTTCATTTTGTTTTGAAATTGCTGCGTGTCACGTGACTTAGCATGTTTTTCCTGTTATTTCGTGGATGTTGCCGCCTGCTGCATCCTCAAATATCTGACAGTCAGTCGACTCAAAACAGTCCCTTAGGACCTCCTCAGCCTCGTTGTCCCATAGAAACCGTTTTTTCCTGCTTCAGCTTTTTTCTATATGCTGGGAGCAATAGGATGGGGCCAAGTGCCTTCAGACCTTCACCTCTACTGACTGAATTGTCTTGGCTCACAAACTTCGTGAAACACAGAAACACACGAAGCTTTTCATCTTCCAGATACTGCAGCAGTATCATTGATGACAGTGTTCCTGCTCTTGACAGTGGCATTGTTTTCTTTTCGACTTTCGTGGTTGTAGGGTAGCGGTAACCTTCACGTAGCAGCGACACCTCTGTGACGGAGAAAATTGCTACTGCTGGCGCATCGACTTGCGCCACTATATATTCACCCTATTACGCCCCGCCCATTTTTAACAGCCTTTTTTCTTCCGCTTTGTGTTGGAACTTCCGGTCAGCTAGTTCCGGTTAGCTAGTGTAAGGTAGTGTAAGATGGATGTTACCTGGGCAGAGACAAGCAATGCTGTTCGTAGTAGTGGAGGTGAAATGTTACTACACCCTAGTCTAATAGCAGAGTGGATGGACGACAGATGGCCCCCTGTGATGTACGGCGATATTTTCAATCATATGGTTTTATCTGTAGGCGTAGACAGGGCTTTGATGAAAAACATTAAAAGCACCGAAGCATACCAGTACCTACACAGCGGAAAGGTCGGTCGCGTCCTGCTGCATAAACTGGATGATCAAAAGTTATTTTTAAAAGCCACCGTAAGTCATGCATTGATCCTCCCACTGTGTTCTGATGTCGCGATGTCCATCACCCTCGGGCTCGAGCTCAGGCTCAGCCTCAGCAGCATTGCTGGTTGATGCCAATGACTCAGTTAAAACTAAGATTTATCCGTGTTGTCATGGCTTAACTAAGGTTAACACTATTTTTTAAAACATTTACTCCTAAACTGCAATCGTTTAAAACTGTGTTGATAAGCAGTCGATAACAGAATGTTACCACAAATGTAGCTAGCTGCTAACTCGCGTTAGGGCAAAGTATGTTCTGAGAACTTACCCGATTGCCTAACAAGCTGTCGTCACGGACGTCGCACCGGAGCTTCATAGCCAAGCCATTTCTCAGGATACGGGTGTTGGGTAGTAGGTCTACCATCCACAAAATGAAATGAATAGACATAGGGCTTTTTTGGAGCTTTTTTTAAGTGAAGTGCCCTCAGCCAAAGACGCCGGTCTTCCTCAATGCTAGGAGGCGGCTGTAGATGAAAACTTGGCCCACAGCATTCAATTCGCCTCTTCCCGTGAGTAAAACACTCTTGCTGAAGAGACAATCTTCTCTTATTCCAATTATTATGGCAACCACGGACTGCACAAATGATACTAGTCATTTTACCTGACTTCTTTTTACCCTTGATTTTAATGACTCAGCTGCGCCACCGGAAGTTCTAACACAAAATAAACAAGATGGCTCCGCCCTTGTAACCATGGAGAATAGGGTGAAGCAGACGTGGCAACCATGCTAGAGCCTTAACAGTGATCCAGAGTCTGTTCCCCCCTGGTGTGAAAGGAGATGTGTTGGAAGTATTTTGGGAGAACTTTCTTCATGTTTGCTCTGTTGAAGTCTCCCAAAACCCAATAGATGCAGCCTCCGGGTGCGCATTCTCCAGTCCATTCACAGTTATACAGCTCATCCAAGGCTAGAGTTTTATCAGTCTGTGGTGGAATGTAAGCAGCTGTGAGGAGGACTGAGCTGAATTCCCGCGGCAGGTAGAAGGGTCTGGCTTTAATGGTCAGCAGTTCCAGGACCGGGGAGCCTTATGTTTCAAGCATAGTGACATCAGTGGCCCCCAAGGAGTTAACCATAAAGCACACACCCCCTCCTCTTGACTTGCCTGAGTCTTTCGTTCTGTCCTGGCGGTAGATAGCGGTAGCAGTTTCTTATGTCCCGTTGGTGTTTGATCCGTGCACGTAACTCGTCCAGTTTATTGTCCAGGGTAGTGATGGGCACAGCAGCTCTTTTAGATAAACATTAGAATCAATTCACTAAGAAGATTCTTTCAAAAGATTTGTTCACCGAATCGTTCAGTGCTTGGCGGGAGGAGGCTGCGACTCCGACCCACCCAACTGATTCACGGCTGAGCGGTTCATGTTTCAGTTTAGTTCACGGCTTCCGGGACCGGGAGACGAGAGTGCTGTGGCTGTGTTGCTTTGACAAACACGTTTCTAAAAAATAAATTAGTACTAAAATGAATAAATAAAAAGTATTCAAGTATGCAACTAAATGTTGGGTTTATTATAGGAAATATAAATCACATTACAAATAACATAATACAAAAAATAAGTATGAACTAACCTACAACTTTGAGCCCAAAATAAATATTAAATTAAGAGCAAAATGAAGATAAAAACTCTTGTAAAAACTGTACATTCATAAGAAAATATCAACTTAAATGTGCAATCTAAAAGAAACAAATAGACACAACACTAGTCCAGGGACATTCGATTCCACTGTTTCATTTTGTTTTGAAATTGCTGCGTGTCACGTGACTTAGCATGTTTTTCCTGTTTTTCTGAGTAATTTTTTTTCTGAATTATCGAGATATTTCGAAATCCCGCGAGAACATCCAACTTCTTTCCAGCCCCACCTTTAATCAATCTGTCACATTTTGGCAAAAGGTAATCTACACATTTACATGTCATATAAAGTGAGAAAAAAAAGAAAGGAAAAGCAAAGGATAAGAACAGACTTTGTAGACAGTGTAACACCAGACTTGCTCACTTCCAAGATCTTCTAACTTTCTCAAGTCTTTTCATACCTGGAGTTACAAGTCCCGCTAAGACTCGTTCAAACTGACTGACAGCGCTGTGACGTTTGGAACTATGAGGCTTACATGAACCACATGACAGCACAGCGGTGACATCAAAGCGTGTCGCAGCTCTGTATTTACTCTATAGCTCTGGTGGACAACAGTGGGGTTACATGGCACTGAAAGGATCGGATTATTCACTAAATTACAATAAGACTGAGTTATTAAATTCATGTAGACACCTTAATCTGACAGGAAATTGGATCGGATTACTCGCGATTGTATTAAGACCCTGAGATAACTCGGTTGAAAGTCAAATTAAACGTGTATGTAGACGGTGAAGCACGTGGTGAATTAGACTTCTGCGTTCTGCGCATGCTCGAGATTTTTTCCCGCATGTCATACCCCGGTATGATAGGTGGCGCTGTACCCATTTCAACTATTGCTAATAGAGCCACTTCCTGTTGACCTCTTCACCAACAACAACAACAACAACAACAAACTCAGGCATTCGAGGAAGATGGCGAACGAAGAGCAAGATGAAGCTACGTCCCTCTACATTTCGTTTGTGATGAGCGGCTTGTTGCACAAACGCGATGCACAACGGAGCATTCTCCATCGGGTTGTTTGTTTCTTTCTGACGGCGACGACAACAGGAATATCGTCTCCTTTGACTTACGGTTCCCGACCCCGGGAAAAAATCTCAAGCATGCGCAGAACGCAGAAGTCTAATTCACCACGTGTTCAACCAAGTTATCTCGGGGTCTTAATCCAATCCGATCCTATTCCTTGTCCGATCAAGGTGTCTACATGAATTTAACAACTCAGTCTTATTGTAATTTAGCCAATAATCCGATCCTTTCATTGCCATGTAACCCCACTGTGTGATTGGGTGAACGCCGGTTCAGTTTGACCAATGTCTTTTCGTGCAGCGTAAGGGGGCTGAGGTGCGCTCCATTTTTTGTATGTTGGTGCATTACGAAGGTGGGCAAACATGGTTTACCTTTGGAAAATGGGAAAATGGGGGGGGGAAATCATCTTGCTGTAAAAGTTGGGGTCCCCCACCCATCCCCCACGGGTGCGGCGCCCATGAACGTAGGCTAGACATGTTTACTGTGGCCCTGAAACCGGGTGTGACTATGCCAGATATGTATTTTGTGTTTGCTGTGCTTATGATTTATGTAGACTGAGTAAAAACGAGTGAAGAAGAGAGCGACTGTTTTCGTTCATTCATTCTCCCATCGCTCTTTCCCTTGTTCAAGGGTACAACAATGGCAGATATTTTCTGTTGTGTCCTGGCTTTGTTGAATTGGTAATGGAACTGAGCTCTTTTTTTACCTCAATTGTTAAAGGTCCTATGGTTTCCTTAGGATCCTCAGAGTGAGCTGTTTAGTGGGGGTATGGCCTTACTTACGCCCGTGGTACCTTGCGCAAATGTTTTGTGAATCGCTATGGCTCGTAGATGGCACGGCAGCCCTATGCCGTAAAACTAGCGAAACCTGTTGAAATGAGCTTACTTTGACAATATGACGAACTAGTTACTGAACAACTCTCCTAACACAGTCAAACATCAAGCAAGTGCTACACAAGACAGCAAAAAAGGCGTGCGTGAAGGGGAAAGCAGGAGTGAGGATTTTGACATTCTCATCTGATTGCTCTGGTTTGCAAAGATGCACGTAGCGCTAGCGCTGGAACCATGAATGAATTATTATCCTGATGAAATGCACTGAATTTGTGAATTCATTCTTCTTCAGGAAGCTTGAAGTAGGGGGTTTTGGTCTAAAATGAGCGAGCTAACCATCTCATGGGCATGCAAACACCTCCAACAGCCCAGTTGGCAGAGATAAGTGCTCGCAGATGCTATTAGCTGCATAGCTAACGATAAAAACCCTTTCTTGTCGTAACAAGCTATGTAGCTATACTGTACATACAAGAAAGCAACACAATTATAGAGCGTTAAATCACGAAGAGACGAATGGAGCAAGAGATTGACAGGCGGATCGGTGCGGTGTCTGCAGTGATGCGGGCTCTGCACCGGCCCGTCGTAGTGAAGAAGGAGCTGAGCCAGAAGGCGAAGCTCTCATTTACCGGTCAATCTATGTTCCTACCCTCACCTATGGTCACGAGCTGTGGGTAGTGACCGAGAGAATGAGATTGCGAATACAAGCGGCTGAAATGAGTTTCCTCTGCAGGGTGTCTGGGCTCTCCCTTACTGGGCTCGGCAGTAGCCCAAGTTCTGGAAACGTTCGTCTGTGAAATATTTGGCACACACACAAATCTCTTCGGTTCTGTCGTCACTTTCCCAGAAAAAACTAAATCTGTCCACTGGCTCTTTAGAGGTTCTGATGCAGGAGCTCTAAACAGATTTTTTACATCCATGTACAGCGCAATGAGCTGGCCAAAGAGCTGTGGGCGGGGAAAGGCAGTTTTGGCATAGCCATATATGGGCGCTGGGGGGAAACAACCTCCACGTCATAGAGGCAGCTTTCCCGATCAGGCCATCTGCATGGTCACATTACCAAAACGGAGAATAATTTCCAGTGCATGGTTTAGGTCTATCGTCATTTTTAGCCACTGGGGGACCGCAGGCAGGCTAGAGGAACTCATATTAATGTTAGACAACCTTAAAAAGTGAAAATTTCATGCCATGGCTCCTTTAACTCTGTTGGCTGCTGGTGACATTCAGTTTTTATTACTGTTTGTGGTTTTTTATTTTATTTTGTGACTTTGAGTTAGATTTCCTTGTCTTGTTTTTTTCTGTGTTTTGTTTGACTCGGTTTTCTTGTTTGTGTTTTTAGGATTTTGGAGTTTGAATTGGGGATTTATTCTGTTTGTACGAGTCGATTCTTTATGTGACTTTTTGTTTCTTGTCTCTCTTTAATTGGTTTGTCTTTGTTGTTGTTGCTGCTCTTGTTTATATTTATCTGATGTAATCTTAGTCTTGTCTTACCGCAGGATCTCTTCTTGTGTTTATCTTTCTGTCCTGGTCTCAGTTTAGGTTTCAATTATTTTCTCGGTCCTAGTTTTAGTTCAGTTTCTAGTTTACTCTGACTTAGTTTCCCAAACTCGCCAACATTAGTCCTCAGTCCGGTTTTTTGCTAATTTTTGTCATTAGAGTTTAGATTCTGTTTAGTTTTAAGTGTGTTCAGTTCAGGGCTTTGTTTGATTTCCCATTTCCTGTTTTATTTTGAAAATCTGTTTCCCATTACCTCTGTCAGTACTCCCTGTTTCACGTGTGATCCCAGTTAATTGATGGTGTTCTGCCACTATTTCATCTCCTGAGTTTCCTTGTCAGTTACCAGTTTGTTGTTGGTTTCCTGGTTGGTTTTTCACTGGTTCTGTCTTTGTGCCTTCTCGTTCCTATTAGTTTACTGGCGTTTCCTGCTGAGCAGCGCTGTCATTTAGTGAGTAAAATGATTAGAAATTGAACACTAAAAGTACAGCATCCATAGATTGAATGCTCTACTTTTAGTGTTCAACAGTTGTAATGTTGGTTGATTTTGGTCTTGATGACGTCTAAAGTATCTGACAGATCAGTAACAAAAACGGATACATTTACAGTATATTCTCTCAAATTTACAAACTAAAATGAAAGCTGTTATGATGAGGACTGTAGTCTTCAATCACTTTAGTGTTTTTTGGCGTAATTAAGAGGTTGAACTACACCTTTATATTTCAACTAAGGCCCGTTTGGTTTGGTAAATAACTTTGTTGTCATTCAGTGCTTATGCTGGCCTTAAAAATGCAGACTTCACAACAACTGCAGCACTTTTTACTGTCATATTTTCTCCCTCTCCGTTTTCTGTTCATTTTATTTCAGCGTTTGGACTTTAAGAAATGCATTTGCTTGTTTGAAGGTCTATGGACTGATTGATTGAGCACCTACGAGTTCAGGGATAAGCTCTAGAATGGATGGATGGTTTTTGTTGTGGCTTTACGTTTATTGCTGAGTTTCAACATGTTTTTTCTCCACCTTGCAAGCTGCTACTGACTAAACAGCCTCCTGTATTCACAAATTATCTTCATGATGACAGGAAGGCCAAAACTGAAATACAAAAAAGCAGTTTTATGCCTCTTCTTGCATTGACACAGCAGGCCTCTCTGCCAGTTTATCCCACTGTCTGACGGCATGTGACTTTGTGGTTTCTTACAGGTGGAGAATTTTGCAAAAGCTATTAGCTTAAAGGCTGTTCAAAGCATACAAGCATCCTGATGTAGCTGTGCTTTGACGAGGAAAATTGCAGCATCAGAAATAGTCCACCTGTACACAGTACCAGGTTTCGGACTTAGAAAGAGGGCTGCGAGACCAGAGAAGATAAAAGAGACGGGGCGACACGGACAGTTGAAATGGTCAAAGTAGGAGCTATTTTGGTATCAGCGTATCGTCTGTTTCCTCCTGTGCTGAGACGGACGCAGGCACAGAAACGCTCACATCCTCTCCAGCAGATGAGGCTTTTCTTTGTGGAAGTTACCAAGGCTGTCTGTGTGTACACGTGCTGTTTGGGACTGATGCAAAAAGACCCAAAGGTGTTCATTAGCTGGATTCTCTGGAGCCACATTATGCCAACTCCTGAGGCTCTAACTGCTGCCATGGTGAGGTTTAAGCACCCAGAAACCCACAGTGATCACTTTTATTTATGAGCAGGGAGAGACGCGGCACTCAGAAACCAACATTTGTTGTGCTGCAGAGTCTGTGAGACGATCTTATGTGGGAAATTTACAGAATATTCATGGAAGAGGTTGTAGTTCCCTCATGTTTACCTACTTCCCTGTGTTCCCATTTTTTTGTTGTCTTCATCTGTTTGTTTACATTTGGGATGTGTGTCCTACTTCCTTTCTTCTTTGGGTAAAACCTTCCTTTTGTGTCTTTTGTAGATTTGCTTCCCCTCCGTGACTGCCACATAGCCCTCATTGGATCCATCTGCCTCTTGCCCCTTAATTTGTTTTCAGTGTATTTATAGTCAGTTCTCTCCCTTTGCTCCTTCCCATTCTGCCCCCTGTGTTTTTGTCTTCCTGTTTTTCCACCAGGTCTTCCCACACAGAGGTTAAAGCTTCATCTCTCACTGAGTTTGCCTATTTTGTGTCCCAAGTGCTAGTGGGGATGGAATCACAACCACAAAACATAATGCCTCTGAGGTGCTCAGTCTTTTAGAGGTGAAGACTGCTATTCCCTGGATTCAACCTGGTGCTGCAGCCACCAAAAGAAGCTCACAACTAGGTTAGAAAGTCTTGCTTTGCCAAGTTGCACAGAGCAGATAAGCCAGAGAAGAAGTCAGACACAGTTGAGTGAAGGATTTGAATGCAGAGCTCTGTCCAGACAGGACAAACTGCTGATTTATCAGAGATTTAATTAGTCATTTTTCCAGATCCATTTTTTACTTGTGTACACAAATTTTGCTATACTTTTGGAAATAAAAAGTCGGCAAATTTAACATTTAGTACAGAAGTTAGATTACTACATTTCTGTAGTAAGTGTCTTATGTTCCACATGGTAGGGGGACCTGATGGCCTGCTCAATACTAGCTTAGAAGGACAAAATTAAGTAGAGATATAAAGTTTAATAAAACTTTAAATACAAAAGCTTCTAACATATTGTCGTCTCTGAAACTTTGTGAATACAGTATGTTACTGGAAGAAGTCTCATGCTGTTAATTAGCTAGCTTACTGTTACTAGCAAATAACTGACAAGCTGTTAGTCGACTAACTGTTGTTACTTAGCTAGCTAACTGTTCATAGCTAACTGTTCATGGCTAACTTATAGCAAACTGTTCATAGGTAACTTGTAGCTAACTGTTCATAGCTAAATTGTAGCTAACTGTTCATGGCTAACTTATAGCAAACTGTTCATGGCTAACTTATAGCAAACTGTTCATAGGTAACTTGTAGCTAACTGTTCACAGCTAACTTGTAGCTAACTGTTCATGGCTAACTTGTAGCTAACTGTTCATGGCTAACTTATAGCAAACTGTTCATAGGTAACTTGTAGCTAACTGTTCACAGCTAACTTGTAGCTAACTGTTCATAGCTAACTTGTAGCTAACTGTTCATGGCTAACTTATAGCAAACTGTTCATAGCTAACTTTTAGCTAACTGTTCATAGCTAACTTCTAGCTAACAGTTAGCGAGCTAACTGCTAACGTGAGCAAGCTACCGAATATTATCCACACCTTTATGAACAGAGTAATAAAGTAAAAAAATCACACCCAGCCTTTATTGTTGTATCGTTTCTTTATTTTACAATACAAATACAATCAGTAGAAATTATTTGGCAGGCAAATGATTCAAAAGATGGTCTCAAGGAAGAAAATAATTAAATTGAACAAACAGCTTATTTAGCATGATCTCTTCACTCCCATGAATATTTATTAAGTACTCTCAAGCCTCAATTAGTTCATTATTAGGCACATGATGAGCTGAACTAATGTCACAAGCCAGACTAGAAACACGAAACCTGACCTCTAAAATAAGAAAAACAGCAAGCGGGGGGAATTGATGGCCGCTGTGGGGTTTAGTGTGCAGATCTGACCTTCACTAGGCTTATTAAACTCAACCTGGAAAAGCTCAGTATTCAACGTGGCATCATTGAAAAGTACAGCGGTGCCTATTACATTTAACAGAAAACACAAAAAAAATAGTTACTATGTGCACGCAAATGACTTTTTATAAAATTCTGTGTCTATTATCCTTTTTATTTCCAGGTTGATTATTTACTCGTTGTGTTTTCTGAAATCATCAAAGACACATAGGTGGAAAGCTATGAACCCCCCCCCCCCCCCCCCCCAAACAAACTACCTAATCCCTCTGCTCTTCTCTGGTCTTTAAAAACATCGGGTTATTCTCACAATAAATCACATAAAATGTTCAGATTTCATAAATAACAAGACACAATTTACAACCAAAACTATGAGTAACATAAAAAAAACGATAAGCCAATGACCTTTCCTTTCATCTGTTTGGTGAAATGAGGGGATTCCTGATGAGAGAGGAAGCTATGGCGAGGAAATTTTGAGTTTAGGGATTAAAATATTATATATTATGTGATCTGTGATTTAAAAGGCAGTGTGCCCATAGCAAAGCCGTGAGTGAGCACATACAAAGCTGTGGAGTGTTAAACACACTGTGAAACGCCTGCAGGTGATCTTCAGTCCGCACACTGGTCTCTTCAGTTAGAACTTTATACAAACCTTGTGGTTTTGGAAAGGTAGCCTCCTTCTCAAGGCCGACATTGTCTTCATCCACGATAAAAAGAAGAAAAAAAAATAGTTCAAAAATAAATCTGTGCTTTTTTTTTTCTGTAAACAGAGCTTTCCTTCATTTCATGTTCAGATAAAAACATAATTATTCAGAACTGTGGCAAAGTCTCACGATGAGTCCGAATGCTCTGTCAAGTCCGATCAGTTTTCCATGTGATGCGTTTGCTGTCACTCGAAATCCTCCCCGGCGGTGGCGGCCTCCAAAGCAGCCAGGGCCTCCGCCACCATGGAGTCCGTGACGCTCTGAACCTCCTCCTTCTCGTTACTCACGCTCTCCTCGTCCTCGCTCTTCGACACCGAGATCCCGCTCTCCTCGGTGGAAATGTCCGGAGTCTTTGGCTGCGTGAGCTCGTCTCGCGTGCCAGCTGAGGACAAGCTGGTGGTGCTGGTGTGGACGTCCACAGACAAAACGCTGCCTTCATCCCCCGTGTCGCACTGGTAATCCGGTGTCCCGCCCACGCCTTCATCTACCTCGTCCACTGACGGGCTTTTGCTGGTAGTGATGGAGCTGTCCCACCTGTTGCTCGCGGCTCTGTGCCCCCCCTCATTCTCGTACTCCTGTATGTTGGGGTACACAGGCACCTGGCTCTGACCTTTTTCCATCCATCGTGCATCTGGCTGGATGATGTACAGCCCCCCCTCTGCAGGTGGAGCGCCCTGCTGCTGGTGCAGCTCCTTTGCACGTGACGGTGCAGCGTGCAGCCGGTGGTTGACATGATTGTTGTCGATCTCCAGCTTCAGCGTGCTGTCACTGGACTTGCTGTAGCCCAGGTTGTGGAGGCCCTGCTTCTGGCTGCTGTGGCTGCTGTGCGGGTCACGGCTGGGAGGCTCGCCTGTGAAATGATGGGGCTGGTAGAGGGAGCTGCCTGCAGAGTCGCTCTTCCTCACATCCACAGAGGGGTCATAGATGTGGCTGCCAGAGAAACAAAAAGGACAGACGGAGGATTAAATACAGCATGACAAACAATCCCAAGAGGTTTTACCAGGCTTGGCAGCCTTTTTTAGATCACCTAGCTAAGTGCAATGATCATTAATAAGACTCATAATAGGCTACTCACCTCAAGGCAAGGCAAGGCAATTTTATTTGTAGATCACAATTCGTACACAAGGTAATTCAAAGTGCTTTACAGCTACATAAAATCACAAGAAGGCAATAAATCATAAAAAAAAAACAACATAAAAATAATCATTAATTAATTAATTTAATTTACCTCTTCTTTGAGAATTTGTCCACATACATAGAGTACTAGGGATGCAATACGTTTATCATTGCTTGAAGTGTACCCCCTGTTCAGTTTGTGCTGTTGTTTTGATAATTTTATTTTTATTTTTTGTTATTATTTTTCTTTCAATTTATTTCTTTATTTTTTGTTACCATTATTTATTTATTTTTTCTATTACCCTCATTTCTCTTGTATGTCCTACACGACTTGAAAAAGACTTAATAAAAATACTGTGCAAAAATAAATGAATAAATAAATAAACTGACCTGCAGACCAGAAAAAAAAAAGGATAGACGGGCCACTTCTGGAGCCACAACCATTAATCAGCTTGCATGAAAGCTGGTATTCAAATAATAAGCAAGTAGTGGCTGGCACAAACAAATAAAGAGCAGCCGCTCGCAGAGGTGGCAAAGGCGAGAGACTCAGAGTCATGTTTACTCATCAACATCTTTTCATTCTATAATTATTGCCAATCAGTTGTCCTTTGCCACGCTGACTGATGTTACGGTACAATCACAAAACAACAGATGCCTTCATCTGATGTGAGTCTGTCACCATTCTGTCCAACACGAGCTGAGAATCTGTCATCAGGAAGTCAAACTGTCACGAGTTCGATCATCAATGAAATATTTAACTGAACATTATGCACTTTTACCAAATTTTGATGTAATTTTTTAGTTTATTCTGGTAGATTTTAGACTGAAATCTGTTGAACGCACTCACAATGGAATAACATTGGCGATCTCTTTTAATCTGGAACAACCGTGAGGTCGACATTTGAATTATTCGAGTTGACATGCAAAGCTAAAGGCATGACCTCAGCTCATGTTTGTGTTAAAGCTAATTAACATGTAAATGTGGTGAAAAATGACACCTCCCAAACATCAGCCTGCTCACAATGTACTTCAGAACCAGAGATAAAAGATGAATGAAGCCTTTAGGCCTAACTGTTTAGAAGTTCTTACTTTATCTATGACCTCAGTAAACTGGCCTAATTATTTTATGAAGGACTGCTGCTGTTGATATATTATTCATTAATCTCGGGGTTGTACAGCGGGGTGGTGGTTAGCATCGTCGCCACAAAGCAAGAAGGTTCCCAGTTTGACTCTCGGCCGGGGCCTTTCTGGGAGGAGTTTGCATGTTCTCCTCTCCCACGATCTAAAACCGGTATGTTCGATAGATGGTTCTAAATTAGGAGAGTTAGCGTGCATGGTTGTTTGTATCTGTGTGGACGAGCTACCTGTCCAGGATGTACCAATGGCAAACATTAGAACAGTGATTTTCAAAGTGGGGGCCGCCAGGGGGCGCTAGGGGGGCCTCAGAAAATTGGAGTGAAGATAAGAAAAAATGCAAAAATAAAAAAATAGAATTAAATTTTTTTTAAACATTATAAAAAATTGTCACATTTTTTTAATCAGTATTGTAAAATACAATTTATAATAACATATCATATCGAAATGTTATTTGCCATGCTTGTCTTTCTGATTGGCTGCCAGTCAAACATCGTAGACCTGGCGGTTTGCGCCTGTTCTCAAGCTGCTCTGCTCCTCAAGCTAGCATGTAGGTAGCTAGCCAAAATGGACAGATTTTTGACTTGGAAGAGACTGAAAGAACTGGCCGACTAAAATCAGAAAGTATGAGGCAGCATACATTAAGTTTGGCTTTACAGCCGTACAGAAAAATGGCGTCCTCTGTCTGGAGACCCTCTCAAATGAGTGTTCAAAACCTTCGAAACTTCAGTGTCACTTGATACAAAAAACATCCGTCAGAGTCCGAAAAAACGGTTGACTTCTTCAGATGTAAAGAAGAACATTTAGTCAGTTCTAAAAGTTGATGTTTCTTTACATATTTTGTAGCTTTGTCTGTGGTTTGCAAAGGGGGCCAGAAGCTAATACTGTTTGGGGGGCCATGGTATGGAAAAGTTTGGGAACCCCTGCATTAGAACATTGTTGCAGATTTTCCAGCCGGTTCTCTGGTGAAATCTGAGGCTGAGCTCTCAGGAGCTTCTACTCTGAGCATATGAGCACATAAGTGTGTGTGCTGGTAAAGTGGTGCTCACTTGTTGCTATTGTGGATACACTCAACTACATGCGGCACTGATATCAGCACAAAAACATCAGAGAGCCTCATCCGCCATTCTAAAGAAAACGGAGTGATTCTCACGACCTACTTTTTGCATCATGTCCTGCCTCCCGTGTGCTTTAGGCTGCCGCTCCCCAAACACATGCACTCAAAAAAAAAAAAAAAGGTGAATCTCTCAGAAGAGAAAAGTTGACTTACAATTTTTCCTTTACGGATCATTGATGACAGAAACTGGGGTCAGACGTTCAGAAAAGCCCAACAGTCTAAAATCCAGTGATATTCAGGGCGTGCCTGTACACACAGTGAGCAGTGAGCCCCAGCTAAAGTAAACTTTCCGCAACTCAAATGAATGTCAAACTGTTCCTTCCAGTTCAAACTGTGAAATACTGACTGGTGCTTGAACAGGTTTTTTTTTTTTTTTGTGAGCCAGACTAATTGTAGAGCTGGGCGAGGGGCCTGAGAGGCAATCAGCTTAACAAAGCTTGAAAAAGGAAGCTGGGTTTAAGTGTTGGTGAGGATAAACGAGGTCTCAAAGACATATATATAGATACTAATTTATGCTAAAAAGGTAAGAAAATGTCCATAAATGATATTGCTAGTATGGGATGTCATACATCTTCATGTGAAAAGAGGCGAACTGTCCCTTTAAATGAAGTCCTTCTCACCTCTTGGGGTTCTAACCAAGTTTAATACTATCGTAAGTCTTAATTCTTGTTTTATGCAAATGGTATTGTTCTGCGTTTTCAACCAGCACGGGCGCTGTTGTTGTCACTTCCGAACAGGAAGCAGGCGTAGCTGTGGTCGAGCGTAACCATGGCGACGAGGCAAAAAAATAAAATAAATGTATGATTCAACTGAAGCGTACAACAGGAGCAGCAACCGACTGCATTATGGCAACAGCACGAATTTCTCTTTTCTGTGACTAAAAGCTGAGTATCGGAAGAAAAAACAATCAAAATGGTGAAAATAGGGACCCTTCATGATCTCCAGTGTTTGCTAAACCTTTAGTCTTTAGGCTCCAAAAATAACAACGAGCCTAATCACACCAAAGAACCTGATACAATATCAAACAACTCCAAAGTTTAAATCCAGCCAGAGGAAGAGAGCAACAAATAATCCTGATGTGGGCTCCAGTACTTTTAGGAGGCTCCACATCGATGATTAATAATTAATACTCACTCATGCTCTACACCTTGAGTTGACCCTCGCCGCCTGCTGTAGCTCCCTGAAACCCCACTTTAAAGGATTTTCTGTTCCAGGGCGGAAGCGTGAAGCCTGGTTTATAGTCGGTAACGCAAGACGCAAAGCAAGACGCAAGAAGAAACGCAAGCCCTTGCGCGGTTGCAAGCCCCCCCTTGCGTGCTTGCGTGTGTCACCTCAATTTTCTAAACTTCACGCAAGACGCAAGCACAAGCCACTGGCTGTGGTCGAAAACACAGTGCACTTCACTCCTGCCCGAGCCGAAATCAGCCGGCCTGAAAAGCTGATTTCCCTTAAGCTATAAACTCTGTAAATATATAACTTTAGCAACATTTGAAACATTTTCAGGCGAGAAAGTAGTCGTTTAGACCCCCAAGGTGTTGAAAATCTGACAAAATACCGGCTATTTACAAGAAGAAGAAGCATGAATCTATGGAAGAGAGACTTGCCAAAGAGGTCCTGGCGGTGAATTTCCTTTCATCGTAGTAGGCTTGTCATTGAAAAAACCCGCTACTCCACCTACTGTCCTGGCGGTGAATCGCCACGCAGCACACGCAACCGCCAACAAAGCAAAATGAAGTATAAACGTCTCGAGCCATTAACATACGCGCAAGACGCAAGCGCAAGGGCAGTTAAAAGAAGTATAACTCAGCCTTTACTCAGCCTTGAGTTGACTTGCTTTATAGGGGGGCTTTATTTTGTAGAAGTTATAAGAGGTTGTCAGACGTCGCCTGCTGTGAGCGCATGTTGCTTTTCACGGCTATTTTTTCATTGTTTTCTCAGCGGCAGCGGAGCTGCTTCCATCTCGCACCTCTCCAGGTGCTCCCCATCCTCTTGTGTCTCCTTCAGCGTTATTGTCATCTAGCTGCAGCTCCCTAATCTACCACCATTTAGCACTTCTCCTTTTAGCTTTTACCATCTCTTTCTTTTTCTGTCAAGCTGTTAAATTCAGTCATCTTTTTTTTATTTTTTTTATCTTACTTCCCACAATTAAGCATTCATGAACTTATCAAGAATACAAGTCCTGAGATTTAAGAAGTTGACTTTCAAACGTATCGATTGATTCGGTAACAGCAGACACACATAAATGTCACCCGCCCACACAGTTTTATCTC
The DNA here is from genome assembly GCF_027942865.1 of Odontesthes bonariensis. Classification (NCBI taxonomy): domain Eukaryota; kingdom Metazoa; phylum Chordata; class Actinopteri; order Atheriniformes; family Atherinopsidae; genus Odontesthes; species Odontesthes bonariensis. The sequence continues at coordinate 10,280,092 of NC_134524.1, read as the reverse complement.
ACACAGAGGCTCACCCTCTGACTCAAGCGCCACCGTCCAACCTTCAATCGTTCCTTCTGTCTCTTTTCACTGTGGACAGCTGAGAAAATGAATGCTTTCCTTTTCTTTAGCTCTTGTCCTGATTCCCAAACACCAAGGTGAGATCTGAAGCACGCTGTCAGAGAAGCCAGAGACACTCAAGGGGTTTTATGAGGGAAAAGAGACCAATAATTCATAGAGGTGGACAAAAGCTTTGAAGCAGAAGGAAAGTGTATTTTTATCAACAACAGGAGGGCGCCCATTTTTTATCTCAAAGCAATTTTCAAACAGCCAACAAATAGATAACCAGTTGTGCCAATTTCCCTGCCTTTGTTTTGCCAAAATAGAAAAACAGGACAAAAAAAAAAAAAAAACAACAGAGAAAGTATCTCACTGCCTGGGGGAACATTTCAGTTTTTCATATGAAAGAATGCAAGTTTAATTAAGTGTTTGAGTGGCAAACAGGCCCAAATCAAATAGCTGATGCAAATCAAGCCTTGAATTCAAGGTCAAAGACAGAGAAAAGCAGTACGTTGAATTCTAGTTGCAAAGGAATATTCTTGCATACAAGCTGTTGCAGTTAATGGAGGTTAGTTCCTGCCCAAGACACTTTGCAGTTGCTTTAACATCAGGCGAACACCAGCAGCAACACATAAACGGTAAAATATAAAGAAAGAACGTGTGGTAACTAGTGCACTTTTCGGACCACAAAGAGCAATTCAATAAAATTTGGTTTGTTTATATCAAGCCGATTGTCAACGTTTGTCGTGTCAAGGGACTTTAAACAGATAATAAAAAAGTTAGATGTATTTCCAGTAGGGCTGGACAAGTTAACTCGTTAATTATTTAACGCCGATAAATATTTAATTGCGCATTAACACGTTTTTTATGTTTATTTTTTTATTTTTAAATTTTATTTTATTATTTTAAAAGTCTGTTGCTCACAGGCTTTTATTTTGTAAAAGTCTGTTGCTGTCTTCTGAGGAACTGGAAAAGAAAGTAATCGGCGGATCCACCAAACCTGGAGAAGGGTACGGAACTTTTACTCGGCCATTTTCATTTTAAAGTTCTTCCAGACGGCGGAGTCGACAGAACCAAAGTCATCTGTAAACACTGCCAAGTTGAATTGTCTTCTCAGCGTAGTAGTTCCAGTCTAAAATATCACTTAAAGGCAAAACACACAACTGATAGCAGCAAGTCATTCAAGGAAACAGACAGTGGAGCGAGGCTTCTACATAAAAACTACAGAAAGATGCTGATGTTAAAAGTGTGTTTGCACAACAAATGTTATGGCACTTTCATTCATATGGCAGCACATTTAAAATAAAGCTAAATGCTAAATGCTATACACTACTTTTGAATTCATTTTTGGATTCTGCGTACAAATGCGATTAATCGTGATTAATCAGGGAAATCATGTGATTAATTAGATTAAAAGTTTAAACGTTGCCCAGCCCTAATTTCCAGTTATTTTAACCCTGATATTTGGAGGAAACAAACAACAACAAAAAAAAGGTAATATTACCGCTATTCCAAAAAAAGATTGGGAGACTGTAAATTGTAAAAACACAAGGATGAAGCAGGAATGTCAGGAAGGAAAAGAAATGGCTGCAGGAACAACTGGTAACAGTGAAGGAGGAGGACTGAGGATATTTGTTAACAACAGATGGAGTCATAATGGTCGCTGAGGAGGAGTTCCTCTACACCCCAGATGTTGAACTGCTGCCTCTGAAAGAGCTCACCTGTGTTAACTGCTGTGTCCACAGCATATAAGCTGTTGCCAAGCAACAAAAACGACACCCCGACCCATGGATGGTGATTTCTATGACACCTCAACTTATCTAAATGTTTGTCAGCAGAGTATTTAATAACAAATTATACTACAGTGGTGTCATTAATAAAGTTTTATTGAACTGAATTGAATGGTCTACTGTTTGATTTGAAGAGTTTCTAATGCGCCACATAGCAGATGAAAAGGTGGACCACACGGGGAACAAGATCTGAACACAACCCAAGGTAAAGACAACGATTCCTCCATCGATCATTCACACCATGTGACAATCATACCAATTATGTTTTTCTTTTTGTTTGTGCACCTCCCAGGAGAAGCTGCAGCTGTCATGAGCCACACTGAAGTTACAAAAGAGTAAATATTCCACCGAGGAATATCTAAGACTGGAAAAATGTCAGGCTGGTGGGTCATTACTGGTGACCCGGTGACCTTACAGGCCTCGCCTGACAGACCCCAAACCCTGCTAATCCCACAAATGTGACACTCAACACAATTACGGAGGTATGTGTTCACGTCACAAGCATTCACACGTGTGTCTTTGACATGGGAAAGAAAAAAAAAAAACAGTTTGAAGGGGGATTACAACTGTGGTATGTGAACCCCAGCGAGCTCTTTCATTAATCTGCAATCAGAATATCGTTTTCCAGCCCCGCTCTGTCTACTTGTCCGCCTTAAAAAAAGCAGAGCGATGTCGAGCCCTGACAGCGACGCCTTGTAGGCTTTAATGAGCAGACAGTCCTGCAGAGAAATACAGTAACCAAGGGTGATGGCTATTGGCATATTGACTCACGGTTTGTGCTAAAAGCCCGTGTGAGGCTCACGATGCAGACGCATTATAAATGGACCTCTCACTATCTGCATGAGACAAGACAAGAAATCATTATGTGGCCAAGCAGACATTTGAATTGGCACTGCAGAGCAGCAGATAAGAAAATCAGCAGTGAGAGGCTGATACTGTGGAGGTGGACAGTGCTCAGGGGTAAGACAAACATTAATGTGATGTATTCAAAATTCATACAAGCCGTGTGACGCATCGACCGCAGGTTTATGCTATTTAAATGTGCTTTTATGTAAAGCAGCGAACAATGGGATTGTTACTGAAACATTACTAATCATAGCAACGAATTTAATGATTGGCAGTTCATCTCAACTCTACAGCCATGCTCCATGATTGCAGAGGCTTAAGTTATTCTGTCTGACACACCTTTAACAAACACACATCATGAAGAAGTTATAAATATAACTGAATAAATGAAAAACTGAAAGTTACAAATTCTATCCAATGAAAAAAACCTCCTTGGTTGAGGTACTTTTCCTTGAGGCAGATGCCAGTCAGTAAATAAATAAATCTGTTTCTTGTTTTTCCATCACTGTAAGGAGTTTTGATAAATAACAGCCACGCATCGACTTATTGTACTTCAACAGATCCACCGGGTAATACTGAGGTGTTCTCAGGTTCTCCATCAATATCAGCTCACCTTGCTACAACGCCTGCATCTTTGGCAGGGCTGGATCAACCGGCCATCTCATGTTCCACACATGTTGCACTGAGCCGCCTTCTGTTTGCACGACTTAAGAAGCTTTGCACAGTGTATGAAAGCCGAGACGTAGAAAATACATGCTTTGATTTTGACTACATAGTCCCACCCTAATTGTGGCTAAATGTAAAGGCTGGTTAATAATATAAATTGATTTGACTACAGGGAGTAATGCCATCGTGTGCAGGGAAAGCCTTCAGCATGATATATAAATACACTTCTACAAGCTCCATATTTCATTATGGAATGATGCTAATATGAATTGTAGTACCTTTTTGGTTTTCAAAAGGATGGTTTCTAAAGCAACTTTTTAAGGATTTTGTGTTTATTTATGATTTTGTTTCATTATTCTTCTATTTTTTTACTTTATTGGCCAACTCTGGACAATTCTGTTTTTTGTCTTTTCTCTTTTTACTATTACTTTTCTTCTTACTTTAGTATTTGTAAAAATATAGGTTGATGGGTAGCTTAATTTTGTTCAACAGGACAGGCTTAAATATAAGCATTACACTTCAGCCTGTGCCTTTTCAGTCACAAAAAAAATGCTATGATTGTACTGAACACATTTGTTGTATACCGTGTGACTGAATAAAACAAACAAACAAACAAGGCTGAAGTATTTCTTCTTTGATTACTTGATTATTCAATGGAATATTTGATAGAATACCAAATAACAAGGATGTAATTTTTGCACCGATAAAGACACAATTTGAAAAGAGCTTCGGTGTAGTGGAGCCACTAAAATGTCTTAATACAAGCAAGAACATTGAGGTTTAACTTCATCAGTCGTAATTCTGAGGGAGCTAATGGCAGTTTCCAAGCAATTTCTACACGGCGCAGTTACTCTGTGTGTTAATGTCCGCTGTAATAATCACCAGAGATGGGACCAAGTCACACATGTGCAAGTCTCAAGTAATTTTTTCTTGGTCAAGTCAAGTCACCTTATTATTGCACATTTACCTGCAGAATCTGATCTTAATAAAGTGAAAAGTCAAAATATAAGTAACTGTCAGTAAACATCATTGGCCAATGTGTCCAACCTGTCCACCCCGTATCATATCAAGCTAACGTTAGCTAACTACCGACTAGGCTGACAGGATAATATTAGATAATTTGACGAGCACTTACTGGTCAGAATGGATCTTCAAATGACGAACAAAGGTCGTAGTTATGCTAGATGCTTAACACTCAAGTCATTAAAGTAATCGTGTCTCAAGTCAAGTGCCGAGTCTTTAACTTCCAAGTCCGAGCCAAGTCTCAAGTCTTTTATTTTTTGTCAAGTCAAGTCACAAGTCATCAAAACAGCGACTCGAGTCGACTTGAGTCCAAGTCACAGAGACTTGAGTCCCCATCTCTGATAATCCCTGACTTATTGGTGTTATCACGATATAAGTCGACATTGTGTGAGACAGCAAAGAGGCACAAACAAACATCTCACCTTTTTATCATCCTGCAGCATCGGCACCCCATTTGGCCGGCTGTGTTGTGGAGCTGTGGAGACACATTAACAGAGGAATTAAACTTTATCCACATTTAAACACACACATCCTGTTAACTGAAGAGGAAAAAAAAACAAATCAACTCTCAACACGTGACGTTTTCCCTCATGAAGGACGGGTTAGACGTAGCTCCCCAGCTTCATGTCTGTGTGACACATGGATTCAGACGCTGCTATTGATCAGACGGATCACCACCTCTGACACGCGAATGGTTTTTAAATTAAAGCTTTTTCTGGGCTATCTTGAAGATTTCACCTCATCGGTCAAGTTTTGGCTTTGCCCTTGGTCTCGAAGGTGTTTGGTCACGAGGATGAAAGCTCTGCCTGCCTGAAGCACCGATAAAGATGTTATTGCCATCCATCACTGTTGCCTGTGTGTGGAGGAGTGTGTGACTGTCTGCGGGATGGGAGTGACCTTTTCTCTCCCGGTGGTTGTGTTTCTCTAGGCTTTGGCATTTCATCGCCTGGGTAAATAATTAATCACGGACTCTCGAATGAGTTTGTCTGAGAGTGAAGGAGAAAGTGAGATTGACAGAAGTAGAGGGCACAGTGTCTCTTTGTGGAGTAAAGGGAAGGATTTGTGCCCACCGGACAAAACTGTTTCTCATCTGAACGTCAAGTCTCTGACCCCGTCGGACTTTATTTTACAACAAGTTTTATCGCTGCTCAAAATGGTAAAAGAGTCAACGTAAGAAGGGAAAGAATTCATCACAGTCCTTATAAAAAGAGTTTTAAGTGTCATCTGGTTCATCATCAACATAAAGGTAAAGGACAACTAGACTTAACTGATTGAAACAATGTGGTATGATCTGCTTTCTTTTGTCAAAATAGCTCAAAGCAGTGATGTTTCTTTTTTTTTAACTGGGCTGTAGCCTTAAGAATGAAGCTGTAGATACACTGATGAATGTCTTTAAAAGGGGGCTCGATAACTTCATAAAAGACATGCACACATTCACGAATATTACGGCTCAAACGCCAAACCGAAGAAGCGCTGCCGTGCCTCCTGGCATAGCTAACAAAAAAAATGAATGGGGGAAAAATTGCTCTTGAGCACCCCAAAAAGACAACTTCCGACTGCTGAAACTGACGCATAATGTAGTGCAAGAGGACACAACACAAGGAGCAGGAGCCTATAAAATAATGTAAAAGGTAAAAAACATAAACCTAAGTGTTTGTAAAAAGTCCAACACGGTTATCTAACATGGTTCAGGGCATGACTGTCCATAGGTGACTGATCATGATTCAGATACGCTCTTAATGCGCCTGAAGGGGATATTTTATAATACTCTCATCATAAAGAGCAAACAAATGTGCTACTTTATGCAAATTCATATCATATTTACTCCTGCACCAATCCAAAACAAATTGTCCTGACAAATACTGTCCAGAACATTCTTACATGAACTGACCTGCACCCCTTTAGCTATCGTTAAGGTAGCTAAACCCTAAGCTAACGTTAGGGTTTACTGCAGGTAGACTCGTCCAGAGTGGTCTACCGTTGGCAAAAGGGAGCAGGGACCTCTGCATCAGCTGTTAGCAAGCTGTTAGCATCAGTGCTAGTACGTTTAGCACTCATTGCTAACAGATAACTTTGTTCATGTTGGGAGAACCATCTGGAAGGGCTTTCAAGAACTTAAAAGAGCCTTTTCCTTAACTGTTCTAGCTTTCCATCCTCAAGATTAACGCACATCGTATTGTGCAAAATAGCCCTTAAAACACGTGTTATCACTCATATCATGTAACATGTCTGTAAATGTGCATAATTATTTACTAATGCCAAATAAAATGTGACAAAGACAACTATATTACTCATGAGATATTTATTAATGAAATATTAAAAAAATTAATTTGAAACTATCAAATCAGGCTTCATCAAAGCAGCAACACATTAATTTAAACCAGACGGGTCACTAAATTAAAAATGAGGCAAAGGAAACTCAGCAGAGAGAACTGTCAATGCAACGAAGCTGCACTGCACATGGCCCTAAACTACAAATCATAAACGTAACATTTCAGCAATCAGCATTGAAACGTGCTATTGTAAATATTTTGCCTACTTCCAATTAGTGAGATACATGTGCCTGTCGGGGTGCGCAGATTCTTTTAATCCTCGCTGGCACTGAGCAGAGGGCCACTCGCAACTCCTGTTCAACAGAGCCGTGACCTCCTGTTGTTCTTCATGTTTAACCAGAGTAGAGAACGCAAACTCACAGGCAGGTAGTGGGGAAAGGAAGAAGGTTGGACATGCTTGGGCACTCCGATACAGAATCCAACCAAAACGGATCCAGTGGGAGCTCAGTAAAGTTGAGGTTCAGTGTGCGGTCCACACGGAGCTCTGCACACTCCTCTCTCTCTTTCATAGGGAGCTTTTCTGTTGAGGATTCCTGCTTGAATGGGTCTCTGATCCAGTCATAGTCCAACATGTCAGCCACACGTGGAAAATAGTGCTCAAACCTCTCTTTTAAGGTCTGAAGGTGTTCGGCATACACAGCGCAGCTGATGCCAGCGGGAACATGTCCATGGTGCCCTGTTCCAAAGCCTCGCGCCACAGAATAATTTTGCCCATAAACCCCCCACAGAATCTTGTCTGTGGATGATAAAATGTTTTCATTCCTGCCCTGAAGCTTGGCGTTCAACTCGTTGAGATGTCTGCAAGGTAGTCCTTCTGTGGGACAGCGTGTTCACAGGAAAATTCCAAAAGCTCTTCCCGAAGCTCATAAAGACGGGATAGGACTTTCCCCCGTGACAGCCAACGTACGTCTGTGTGGAGGATCAGGTTCAGAAATCAGCCAGATTTCAGGGGCCTTGATTTGATGTAATTCACCATCTTCCACAGCCTGGTTCAGCACCTCGGTTAACTGGTTTGGTTTTGGAAACTAATGCCTCTCGATGCAAAATGCAGAGGTGTGTCACAATATGTGGGTTTTGTGCTTTCACCTTAGCAATAAATCCTTTCACTCTCCCCGTCATGCTTCCACCATCTGTGCAAAGACTGACGCACATATTCCAGGTCAGATTGTTCTCTTTTAAATAGTTATTCGTAACCCTGAATATTTCTTCTCCCGTAGTATGGCTTTCCATTTCTTTGCAGAAAAAAAAAGTGTCTTTGATAGAGTCACCATCAACATATCTGACGTTTGCCAGAAGTTGGGCAGCGCCACTTATGTCAGTGGATTCGTCTACTTGTAGGGAAAATCTGCCGCTCGCCTGTAGTTTCTCTGTCAAAAGTTGCTAAATGTCTTCTGACATGTCCTCGATTCTTCTTTTTATTGTATTATCAGACGACGGCACTTTGGATAGCTCATTTGCGGCATCTGGACCCAGCATGACACCTACAATTTCTTTGCAAGCGGGGAGGATGAGTGTCGTGTGTGATCGTGTGAGGTTTCTTCCACTTTGCAATGAGCTCCGCTAGCATGTAACTAGCCTCCATTGCCTTTTCAGACACTTTCACACAATCCAACACACGGCCTCTGGTTCAGATCCCGCGCTCTTTTGAAGTAGGCCAAGTTTCTCTCAAAATGAAAGGGATGTTTGGTTTTCTAAGTGCTACTTCAGCTTGCTCAGAACCATGTTAGCATTAGCTAACTTCTCCCGACAACAAACGAGACATATGGTCACAGTGGCTCTCAAATTAGAGACAAGCTAATCCATTTCAGCAAGAAGAGTAGTGCTCGGTAGTTTGGTAAGTCAGTCTTTCTTAAATTAAATAGACTGAAAGGGTGAAATTGATTAATTGAGACCACTGTTAACCACCCCAGGAGTCGAGAACTAAAACAGATCACTGAAGGAGCGAGGTGTGAATTAGAGATTACACACGTACCCATGACAACTGGAAAACAACTATAAGCATCTCTCAGATTGGTTGATGTTAATGTTCATAGAACATTTCAGAGAACCTGAACACTTCAAAAGACAACTGCTACCCATGCGTGGTTTTTACTATGGCTCACCTGATTGGTTGTATCTGATCCTGGACTCATTAAATAATTATTACATCAGTGAATTTTAAAGGAAAATGTTCATGAACTGAAACCTATCGTGGGGGTCATACAGCGAGACAACGACACGAACCAAACAAGCAGTTCTACCACAGAGTCATTTAAACAGGGTTGAAGTTTTACTTTAATATAAGAACATGTTGTGACAGGACCTGAAATCTGCCCCCAACCAACGTCTCAGTGGTGAAAAATGGACTAAAACTCTTCCAAGTTGATCAAAAGTCACCAACTTTCAACTCAAGCACCGCTGCACGTGGAAGAAATAACTGGACCCATTTATATATTTTAAACGATAACATAGAAGGTTGTTGTCTCTTCACCAGGACAAACAACAACCGGGTTAAAAACCTCTGTGTCTGACAGCTGTGGTGCTTTAAAAGCCAGAGCAGTGCAGCACTGCGGCTCGGTGAACCACCAAGATTGATGCCAACGTTGGATCGATTTGTTGTAGGTGTTGCATCATTTCATGAGATTTGTTGACCTGTGGAATAACACAGCCTTCTCTGCTAAAACTCTTATGATTTATAGAAGTAACGTGGATCTATTACTCCTGTATATTTCCAGGCTGATTTGATGTAAGAGGTTTTAGTTGCTGTTGGACTCCATCCATCTTTGGTCCCGGGAACGAGATTAGAGGTCCAGGGGAGCTCTGCTTGGTGGATTGGTTTAAAAGACGCAAATAGGACGAATGAATCTGCTCCTCGTGTTAGTATTGATTAAGTTAATGTAAAGAAAGTGTCCTTATTTGTGTGATGGCGTGTTTTTTTAAGATACAAGGGTATCGCTCTATGCCTGTGAGCATGACTTGCATTAAGAGGCAGAGTTATTTCTGGAAAAGCTTGACTTAGCTCTCCCAAGACGTCTAATTATCCTCCCACAGGTCTGCTGCTGAGCACAAAGAGTCCAGAGCTGGAGGTGGGTGTCATCACTGATACAGGGTATCATCCTCCTGCCTCTTCGTAAAGAGGGCAACACACACACGACGTTCATCCACATGCTCATGAAGAATTCGGACACATGCAATCCAAGAGTGTGCACCACGCCAGGTGCAGTTCGGAGAGGAATTGGAGAGAGGAGCTGATTTCCCAGCGGCTTTCAGGAGCGATCACATTAATGGAGCGTTGGGCTGGTGCGGAGAGGGAGTTGATACCACAATCAGACAACTTTTACCATTTCTAGTCACATTTATGCAGATCAATAACCCTCCGACAAGCTCCAACTCTCAATCCTGTGATCGCTCCTGTTGCTGGGGACTAAGATTTCTCCCTGCAACACCACAAGCTTCCTCATCCTCTTCATATTTTGGTCTGTGGTGGCATTTCGTTTCCTAGTACATTATTTATATTACATATCTCGCTGCTTTCTGATTTAAGGCTCTTGCCTTGAAGTCTTGAAGACTGCTTGAATTCGTTTAAAGCCTCCTGCCAAATATAATTGCTGCAATAAACGGTCCTCAGAAGTGGCTCTAACTGAGCTGCTGAGGTACCGATTACAGGTAAAAACAAGAGAAAATAAACCTAAAGACAAACAGATAGCTGCATAAAATCATGACCCGTCCTTAATTTTATCAGAGAAAGTTGGTGGTTATTGTACTGTCAATGTATATGTGTGACACTGTACTTTTTAAGATATATATATCTGTATTTATATTCATATTCATGTTACATAAGCAACATAATACTTCATATTTCCTGACCATCATCTCGCTCCATCGGACACTAAAACAATTGTCCATAATTCACAGTGTAAGCTGTCTATACATACGAGTGAACCAAAGAAAAGATGGTCGTGAGACCTTTTCACAAACAGGGTCATCACTTTCCCCCATGGGAACTTAGTGGTTTGCTCAATAAAACCGATTCTAATGAAGAAAGCAGCTGATCATTGGCAGCTGCAGCTCAGGTGGTTGAGGTAAAGCGGACTGTCCACTTTTAGGAAGGTCGATGGTTCCATCTGTCGCCCCCAGTCCATGTGTCAGAGTGGCCTAATACTGAACCCCTAATTCCTACTGATGTGTTATCAGTGTGAGTCTGACAGAAAAAAGAGATATAATCATCTGCATTAAGGGACAAATGTGCCTTCAGTTAGAAATAAGACTAGAAAAGCCCTACTGAAATACATTTAATACCATTCTTATATATCAGAAACTGTTTGTTTACATGGTCAGTAACCATAAGAGATAATAATACTGATGTTTATTAGATTAGATTAGATTAGATTTAACTTTATTGTCATTACACATGTACAGGTACAGAGCAACGAAATGTTTAGCATCTAACCAGAAGTGCAATAAGCAGGATAAATAGTGTGGTATAATGAGGTATGTACAGGTTGTTTTTATAGCATATGGACAGTTTTTGCAGATAAAAATCTATGTACAGGTGAGACCGTGTATACCGGTGATTGAGCAAAATATACACAATGATTGATTGAGGTGTTGAAAACATATTATACAGAAGGATGGACGATTCACAGGAACTATAGCAGGATTTACAATAAAGGAAAGATGATAAGTTAGGGGACATAAATACAGATGGGGGGAGGATTAAATGGTGCATAAATAAATAACAGTAGCTTCCTTCTAACTAAACTAGTGCTATATTCTGTACATCGCGTAAACAGCTTGTTTAAAGCGTGCGTGTGCAGAACAGGGAAGTATTACATAAAACTGTGGCTTTGCCTGCATTTTATCTTTTGAAAATCAGTTAACAAGGATGTTTGTGCATGTTTACGCAGCTCTTTGCCATAGAAACACAAGCTCCTCAGATAAAAACCGAATGTAAAACAGCCAGCAAAGACGTTACGTTAAACACAAATCTATGTCATTAATTGATTAAAATGACACTAATTTAATCTTTTATCTGTTGTCCAAGCAGGTGGAACACCAGGAGCATTTGTGTGTTTGGGTTCATGTCGGGCTGATTAATGGCCCGCTGACTGGATCGGAAAAAGTTGGTTTGCATCAGAGCGGAGTTGGGTTGCGAATTTGCAAGGCAAAAAGTGTCTCTGAGTTCTAACAATGTGACTGTGGTGTTCCCAGCCCCGGGCGCAGCATTGTGCCGCTGCTCAGCAGAAACAGCTCCCAGTCGGAGGGGAACGAGACCTCCAGGCCAGAGGTGACACGCTGCGTTTCTTAGCTAACAATGTTCCTCAGAGCGGCGGCGGCCAATGAGTGACTGCTAGCTCACATCACTCTGCTGATAACAGTGACGCTCGCATTAAAAGTCAAACACAACTCCCGACAGCTTCAGATAAACACGGCGGGCGGAGGCATGTTCCGGCTCCACTGTGTCTGCGTACAGCTGCCGTCTCTCCACGCCGTGTTTGCAGAGTAAAGAGCCACAAATACAAACGTCACGCAGTAAACAGCCACGGATTCTCAACATGACTGTGTGTTTTAGGAAGGATCTGTGGTAAAGCTACTTATTTCGGCTGTTGTCGGGGATCTGACTGGTGGTTAAAGCACCTAAACAAGAGATCTCCCTCATTGGCTGCAGAGAATGAGATGAATAACTAAACTGATACAGCTAAAAACAAGCTTTTAAACAGCTCTGAGCTCTATTTGTTTTCAGTCTCACAGCTCTGAACTGGAAGCCACCTCAAAATGTCACAATAATAAATGAAAGGCCGAGAAAAGAGGATGTTAAACAAACACCAAAGCTGCCATGTTTACTGTTCTTATTTTCTTTCACGGTTCAGTGCGCATATATACGAAATGTCAAATAATTAATCAATAAGGAGAAGAGCGTTAGGGCCTCGACCTCAGGCGAATCCAAACTAAGCTGCCATATATGGGATTTATGGGCTTTCACCTTTGTCTGTTTTTTAAATAGTCAAAAAGTCGTGGAAAAAAGCGATCAACACAGATGAGACAGTGAAGGTGAAAGCTGACATGCAAACCTGTCAGTAATGTCAGCCTCAACAACCTCGGAAAGCCTTTAAAGAAACCAACAACAGCCGACTCACTCGCATCCCAACTTCCAAATGCCCAATCATGTTCTCCCCAGAGACTTTCCAAACTCATAATGAGATCACGGATTCAATCTGCGTATCAAATGACAATCATTTATTCAGATATTGGCCATTGTAGACTGGCAATAATAGTGCCTTATTTGCTCCCTGTGCCATTCAATATATTATATATTGCTCCTGTTTTTTATGATAGGAAAGATCGAGGGATGATTACTGAAGAGGAGAGATATTTCAGTGCTGGCAGCTTGGCTGGGCTCCTATCTTTTCCCTTTCTGAGCTACATTTGGAGGAAATTGAAACATTTCATCTTGGAGAAACGGGTGCAATAAAAGTGAGATTGCTGTAGAGTGTTGCCCTAAATGTGGTATGGACAGAAATCCAGATGATACCCAGAGAACTGGCAGTCAGGGCTATCTGTGAGCGATTGCTGCAGGTGGAAAATGTTATCCGGACAGATGAGGCTTGAAATAATTCTCTCGCTGGAAAGAGTCAAGTTCAATGTGATTTTAACAGCTAGTAGTTTTGTTTGGAGGTAGTAGTTACAGAATTTGGGGAAAGTTACCTTCTTTTTAACTCTAATGTGGACGATTCGATCGATTTAAGTGACTATTCTTTGACCCCAGGGCACAATTCAGAGCTTATTTCTCTGAAACTGCTGAATCGAAATGATGAAGACGACACAGGAGAGTTTGTGAGTTGTTAGATTAAATATTTCATATGATATGAGCGAACTGGGATCTGAGGAAACATTTACTCTGGAGAGCATCTTCAACTGCTTCTCTTGAATTTGAGTATTAAAAAGGGAAGTTTTTGGAGGTTGTTTTTGATTTTTTTTTAAAAAGAAGATGCAAACAAGTTTAATTAAGCTAACGTGCTAATCATAAGCAATCCCATGAACAATCTGTAACAAACGTCATCAAAAGTGATAATAACGACAGTAAAAGGAAAATCTTGAACTTGGTTCATGGCCAAAGGCGCTCGTTCAAAGTTGTATTGAAGTTAGCAACAACTACACTGAACATTCAGACATTAACCAGGCTTTGCAGCAGGAAAGTAGCCTCATTGAGCCGACAGACGGTTCAGTCTTTCTGAGCTTTCTTTAAGGAGCTAAAAGACTAATTTAGTTGAAGGTCTTTTGGAGTTCTACTGTGAGACAAATTAAATCTGTTGAAGGGTGAAATGTGCAGCGCCGGTTACCCAGCAGTCAAACAGGGAGTGTGCTCTAGCTTATTTTCACAAAAAAATCTGTTCATCTTACACATTTCTACGGATTGTGGGCGTTTTTATTTGCCCCTTGGAGTGTAACTGTTGTGAAACAATCTGAAGCCAGGTTTTTATTGCCATTCATGGAAACAGTACAGAGCTTAAAAAAAATTCAACGCTTTCTTGAGGTGGTTTGTGACTGTTTCAGTGAAGACCTGATACATGCAGACCTGATAACTCTCCCCTTTGCTCTTTCTGACCCGATGAACATTAAAATGATATGATATGACTGATCGCTGTTCCCAGAAAACGTTTCCCAGATATTCCAAAAGCTTAAGTAATTTATGAAAAATAACTCTCTCCGTTTACCTCCTGTTGATGTCCACCACAGCTGTTGTTTTTTTTCCTCCTAAAAGCTTGTTCACGGTTGGGCCAAGGACTTCTTCAGCTGGGTTAAAAGCCTACAACTCCATCACCTCCATCAGTTCAAGATCACTCCAGACTTGCTTCACTGGTGAACAGAAACCTGGATATATACTAAGTTTGGTTGATCTAATTTCCTGTTTTATTTGTGTTTGTGGGTTTTTCTTATGTTCATTAGGTTTTTGATATTCTAGCTTATTTTTTCTATTTTCATTGTTATGTTCACTCCAGTTATGTAACTATCATCATTTCTTTGGTTGTTTCTGTTACTTTAGTGTCATAATGTGTTTAACTCTGTTTGGATTATTGTTTCCTTTGAGTTTTTATCGTAGTCACTTTGAGTCCTTGGTTTAGTTTAAGTTACTTAATTCCTGCCATTGTCTCTGTATGTCCTCAGGTGTCTTGGTCTTGTCCCAAGGACACCTGTTTCCTGATAATGTCTCACCTGTTGTCACTTTACTCACCAACCCTCACAGTACTTCTCGCTCTCTGGTTCTCTCTGTCATTTGCCAGTTTATTGTCTCTTCCCCCATGGTTTTCCTGTCTTTGCTGTTTCTTTACGCTTGCTTTTTGTGTTTGACTTCCTGTTCTGCAGCACCCTTGGTTTGTTTTGATAAAAACATCCTTGGCTCATTGAAGTTTGCCTCTGGCCTGTATGACTTTTGGACCACCAAACTCTCTTTTTCCAGGGATCCCAACGATCTTCTCAGCTGACTGAATGTGTGAGTTTGAGCGTTGAAAGTTGAAGTTAAACATGGGATGCCTGAAGCAGGAATAAAACGTTGGAAGTACTTTGCACTGCAGGCCCCATCATGGGAGTTCTGGGTAATCTCAAAAGTAGTACAAATATAGTACAACCACTCCCCATCAGGGCTGTTTTGGGGAGTGAAATCCCCTCCTTGGAACTTTGTTCCAGGTATCAAAATGGAAAAACCTGAGGAAAAGATCCCCAACCGGCCGTGGTTTCTGGAGAAGGTTCCTGCTGTGGAAATTAAGTTTTTGTGTGATTAAAAACTGCTGTGATGAGAAGCTCTACTGGTAAAATCTGTATAAGCAGGAGGGTGTGATAGATGGATGGGCTGATGCTTCCCGTGTGATACTGTTATAGTCACTATCAACAATGAGTTAATCATGTTCATCGTTGCCAAAATAACAAGAAATAACCCATATTTGAACTGAAATCCAGCGCAGAAAGAAAACCTAAAGGTCATGTCCATGAACACAAATAGTTGGGAACTACGTTGCAAGTTTCCTACACTTGTTTAGTCGGATAAACCAAAATAAAAATCTACCGAATCGTGACCGTATACACTGAAGTGGATACTAAACTATGATTTTGTGTGCCATTACCCCAAATAAACATGGATTGGAAACGTACATTCAATAAAGGTAAGAAAAATTCACATCTGAACATGTGACAGGGGCTTTGGCCATTTGATTTCTGACTTTTAACACAAAAACATAAACACTCCTCCACCATTTTGAGATGATCTCATTTGTTTTTGTTGAAATCCATCCACAAGCATTTCTGTACGACTGCGGGTTTGAGTTGCTGGTCCAAACATTACACATACCAACACTTAACAGCTAAATACAGGTAGATGAGGTTCATACACAAAGAGACACCAGAGGCTTTCTAAATGATGACTCAAGTCCCTTGTCTGCCGACAGTAATGGAACGAACATTCACGGAGTTGTTGCCTGAGGTGTAGATACGAATGTTTCGAAGGACAGTCCCAAGACAACAAAGAGAGTCTTTTACTCGGTCATCTGATAGAGCTCTGCAAAGAGGAGCTTATGTAAGGCCGTGTGTCACATTATAAAATCACAATTTATATCTTAACACCCAACACGTTGGAAAGGGTGATCATGTTCATGTGGGTGTCATAGAAAGGGTGTGGTGATGGAAAAGTAGGCCAACTGGTTGGACATCCAGCTCAATGTTGTTCCGGATTCTTCTTCTTTATCATTTTGTTCGTCAACGGTGGATTTTACTGCTTGTGCTTTCCTGAAATTTGTGATTTTAAATCAGGAACATACACAGAAATATGGTGAAATGAGTATGAGAAATATGGCACCCGCTAGTATTAAATTAATATTCAATGAAAGACGTGTCGGGCGGATCAAGAACACACTTCCCAGCAAACGAGGTGAAATATATCCAGCTTCTGAATGGGTGGTATGAGCTTTTCGAGCTAAAATGCTATTTGAAATCACGGGAAATTAGTCGAGAATTAGTGTTTAATGGCCGCCGTGTCTCTCTTGTTGTTTACGCTATTAGCATTTGAGCTAACAGTACCAGAGACGTTGCACCGGAGCCTGATGAAGCGCTCGTCTATTATTACAAACAGCTAACAGCAGTTAAATATGTCAAAACAGAACAAAATGCTTTCAAATGACTGTTCTTAGAGCCAAGGTGATCCTTGTTGTTGTAGCTGACATGAAAAACTTTGAAAGCGAGCTACTTTACGGCTTATCCCTAACATTGTTACTGTTTAAACTGAGCTAAAGTTTCAAATATGGTTATTAATAACATATTTCTTAAATCAAGTGGCCCAGGCAGATGAGGAGAATCCACAGATGTCTGAGGAGTAATTGCTCTCAGGAATCCTCAACAAGCAAGAAAATCCAAAAAAAACGAGCTGCAAACGTGAGCGTTAGCTTCAGAGTTTCCAGCTTCTGACCGCAATGCATGATGGTCTATTTTGGCACAGCTTCTGTCTTCCATCTTCAGTTTACCACAGTGTTTCCTGCGGGTTGACATCTGAAACTGCTGACTCAACACATCCATAAAGTGTTGAGTCACCCTTGATATCGTTTCACTGCAGCTTCTTGACTGCACGGGGCATCGTTTCCATGCCCCGGTGTGGTTTCTCCTTTAGGTGAAAGGTGGGGCAACAGGGTGTGGGAAGCAGGTGGGCGACTATTGGCCCGATTCTTTAACTGATGAAAATCAGAATGAACTTAAACAAGAGCGGAGTAATTTATCAGTTATTTAAAGATTAAATGTAATGATTTTCACCTGTTATAGCGTCTTAGAAGTGAGGATTCACAGCTTTCCTCTCTTTTAAATGAAACTAAGATGGATATTTTTATGTTTTAGACAGGTGGAACTTGGGTATCATGATTTAAAGATGTAAATAGGAAATAGTGAGAAGTGTTTGTCGGACATCTCCAAAAGAATTAATGGGCCAGTAGAGATGAAAATATGTTTGTTGTAATCTCCATCACAGTCTCAGTTGTCTTATAAGCAAACTGAATCTGCTTTGAGCAAATTCTTGTGGACATGTTACAGTTTTGGATAATGAAGAAGGATGACATGTTGAACTAAATTCTAAAGCTCTTGTTTGAATCTGTACAGCTGCAAACATAGACGATGGAATAGCTTACATTTTGTGTACCGCCTTGACCTTTGAGCTGTTTTTCAGCTCAGAGCACATGTTCCTTCTGTTTTATCGAAGCGTTTGTGTCCGAACGCATCCTGTGTCACAGCCAGAGATGCCCGGCTGAAGCTGCCACTCTGTTAACATGCTGCCAGCTGCTTCTTTCCTGAGCGGCCTCGCCTTACAAAACACGCCAACGTGAGATCACAGTGGGGATCGAGGCCGGAGGAGTGATGGGCTGCCTTTCTGTCACAAAACAGACTGGTAGTGACAAGTGTGACGGCAGTGTTATCTGCGGTTTGGCAGAGTGTGACAGTCGGGGAAAAATGGCCATTTTATCACCTCGACTCTCCAGCTTTAATCTCTAAGAAAGTCAAATTCACACACGAGATAATCTCATGAGAAACACCTAAAATGAACAGTTTGATCCTATTAAGATATATCTGAAAGATGTTAACTGAAAACAATTCAGTCATGTTTTGAGAAGATATAAAGGAAGACGCGAAGATATCTAAATAAAGAAAGCAAGTTTTTCGTATCGGATCGGCCACATTATCTGAAAGCTCCACCAAACCTTCCAAATCCCACAGGTTTGCTGTCTGGATCTTTTGGCTCTAAAGCTAATTTGCAACCAATTCTAATCGAGCTGCAACTGGCTTTTATCTTATTTACCTTATTAATCTATCAATCTATCTCTTATGTTCCACAGCATTCGATAGAGTGACCCGTCATTTTAAAGACGCTGTAATGACAGAAAAATGCTTCTCAACAGTCATAAAAATTGGTTTCTCTTTATATTCTTTCATGTATTTTAATGCTTCTTCCACTCCCTGCTGCAATGCTTTTATTTTATGTAAAGCACTTTGAATTGTTTGTACATGAAATGTGCTATACAAATAAATTTGATTTTGATTTAAAACACAGAAGAAGAGAGATGAGCTTTCCATTCAATTAATATCAGAGTGAAACTGAAACCTGTTCACTGAGGTGAAGGACGTCAGCGCTCCTCCTGAAAGAGTTTGTTTGACAGACGTGCGCGGCTGATTTGAATGAGTCGGGTGCGATTAGGCAGGTGTATCCATGGTGAGTTGTTATGGCAACGAATTTATAAAAAGTCAGCCCAGGTTGACAGATGAGCTATGACATGTTTATAGCTTCTTTCAGCTGCATTTCGTGTTTAATTATCAACCGATTATCAAATCATTCAGTCTGATTAAAAATGATCAAAACACATCCTGAAGCTGAGTTTGTTTCCCTGAACATGAAGTTTGGTGAAAACAAGCCCCGCCCCCTCTGTGTTACCCAGCAGCCCACGCTTATCAATAAGTCTCCCCTTTGCTCTTTTACTCTGCAAACAGACCCGCTGCTGCGTTGTTAGATGTTCTAACACATCACCTGGTCCAGGTCTGACATTTGCAGCTGCAGCACTTTCAGTCCATTCATTTAACATTTTTTTCAATGAAACACCAATAAAGAGGTACATTTTTTACAAAAGTTTAAAGCCTCTTAAAACACAGACGGGCAGCACAATAATTAAAGATCTGCTATCAAAAGAGTTGAAAGTTTCTGTTTATTGAGCGCTGAAATAGATCAAATAAAGGACAACAAACCTCTCTGGTTCTGAACTGAATATCTGTAGCTGACACTCCACCAGGTGTGTCCACCTGCAGTTATTTATTTTTCTGTCAGAAGTCGAGTTTATTTGATGGGAAATCTGACTGTTGGAGCCATGACGTCTTAAATTCATACAGGGCTCGGGTAAGATTTCATATATTTACCCTAATTATGGAGCAGGTATGGAACTGAAAAAGGCTTCTGCTTTTAAATGTTTTATACAAAAATGTGTTCTTTGTTCTTATTTTTCTATTTAATCAGGAATGAGATAAGGCAACTTTGTGCTATTCAAAGTGCGTTTAAGATGTCCAGATGTTATGAGAAACCTTTGTGTTTGTGGGTTTAATTTGGCAGAAACTGGTTTGTAGAGGTCATCATGAAAGTATCCTGGAACCGCCGAGGTCGCATGAAATTGTTAGTATTTCAAATGAAATGTTTGAAAAAGCTGCTTCTCAAGCACGAGTGGAGACAAATTTAGAGTAAAAAGCAATCTCTGACCACCCCTGTCTGCTGTGGGACACTTTTTCTTGACAATAAGAATCAATTAATGAGTAATTAACTCATTTTAAGTCATCGTGCTTTTCGGGAAGACTTTTTTTGCTGCTAAACAGCGATCATGCTGCTCTGAAAAGTCCTGATTTTTCTCTCGCCTGTTTAATTCCTCTGATTTAATACTGCTGATTAATCGCCAACGAAAACAACGACTCTTCACAACAGCCTAAACCATCATTTTATCATTTTATTATTCATCAAATCTGACATGCAAACAAGCCTTTATATTTACTAACCTTTAATGTGTGTTGGTTAGCTTGTGAGATGAATTAAAAAACAAATGAAAACTGGAGGCAGGAGTGTTTACAGTATACAGTATTAGTGTCACTGTTCTCAGGGGTTAATTCAGTCTTCGTGCTGCTTTGTTGCTTTTAAATTATGTTATTTTCAAGTGGACTGGACTCTCTGTACAACCTGTTTTCCGTGCACAGTGTAAACACTGCACGGAGCTCGTGTTTGCATCCCGTTTCAGGTGCAGTCGTGCAAAGTGAAGGCCTGAAATGGTATTTGCATCCACTTTTAATATCCCTGTTTTTGTCTAATACGCTGCCAGTGGGTGGAGTCTGCCACTAAAGGGCAAGAAAATAGGTTTATCAAACCACAACTGAGCACCTGAGTGTGTAAACCAACAGTCATGGCTGGTAAACGACACCTGCCTGGAGTTATAAAGGAGGTTCAAGTGACACGCTGATGTAATACAGCTGCTGGTACGTGGCTATAGCTTCACCTTATGATAAACGATGGGGGATCGACAGTTTGGGGCCCAGATTTGAGTGGCCCTGAGTTCAGTTTGGCTTGGTGTTAGATGTGCAAACACAGCCCAAGGCCGTGTATGTGAGCTCTCTGAAAGCAGACCTCTGCTGCACCTCCCCATCCCAACAGCAGCTCCGCTCACTCATTAACCCCACCTGCACATGTGCAGTGTCCTTCTGGGTGTTGTGGAAACTTTTAGCCTGGCTGCCCATACAGCGGGACACACCAAAGCACACACCAGTCCATATAAAAGACTCTTTAATACTCACATTTTACACCTTTTTTATGCTGACCTGAGATAAAGAGGCTTCAGGACAACAGTTACAGCTCTAATATCTGGTTAAAGGTACATGTGTTTATCATTTTCCACGTTTCAGCTTGTTTTTAAATGTCAGCTGTAAGGCGTGCAACAGGTGCGCGCTCACACCTCTGCAAATGGAGTAAAAACCGACCTGAGTTGATGTGATAAACGTTACATTTAAGCCATGTTTTGGCCGCTGTTCACGCACGGCTTTGTCCTCGCGACATATGGCTGACACACCTGAGTTGAACACCTTTAACTGCTTCTCAGCTTAACTCGCAGCTGCGTTGTCATGACACCCAGGCACAGAGATGACATTTGGAAAGTGTAATAATAATAATAATAATAATAATAATAATAATAATAACAACAGAATAACTGTTTCGACCTACCTGTCGTGCTAAGCGAAGGTGTGGCACTTTGCCCCAGGTATCAGAAACACACGGATGCCATTTAATTCGTCTCCCTTTCGGTCCTTTAAGTGAGTTAAAAAGTAGATTTCGGGCTTCCTGACGGGGTGTGGGGCTGAAACAGACTTCCCTCTGTTGGGCTGAGTTGTTTTGCTGAGCCGCTGAGAAGAGTTTCCCCCCCTCGGTGGCCACACAGTCCCATGTCTCCTGTGTGAGCGGCGGGTCTGCTGATGGGTAGTTAGTTAGTCTGGGAAACTAGTAGACCTCCGTGGAGCCACCGTCACAGACACCTACTTCCGGTTACACCTTTCACAGTAAAGCGCGTGCCTCAACCGAGCTACTATCAATCGATTTTCCTATTGATCTTTCAGTCGTCCTCGTCCGTTTATCCACGGACTGTTTTAAAGAAGCCTGAGAGCTTTTATTAACCAAAAAAAAAAAAAATCATGAATATATGCTTATCAAGCCCATCATCACCAAACAACTATAAACCTAACGGTGCTCAACTTTACTTTATCACAATGTGTTTGTTGAGTTTTCTATTGCTTTTAATTTGCTATATACATATTCTAAAGCCATTTTTAACTCCTAAACATGCACAAAATAAACATAAATACAGTATATAATATTTATTACAACTATAAGAAGGCAGCCTGAAGCCTCTTAGACATGCATTTTTTTCATCGTTTCTTTAAGTAGTCTTCAGGAATGGTTCTCCAGGCCTCTTGAAGGACATTTCCTTGGATGTTGGAGGCCTTTTGTGTGTTTTTTCAAGGTGATGAAATGAAAACAAATGATTTGTGACAGGCTGGTAAGTCCCAAAGTGCCCAAAGATACAAGTTAAGATGCTTCTTTGCCAAGCTGTCTGTTGCGTGTCTTCGGTCAGATGCATTTTTTTATGCTTAAATAATTCATAGTGAAGTGGCTTAACAAACTAAACGAACTCTGAATATGGTCAGATACGAGGACTGGACTGACAATGAGCGAAAAAGCCTGGAGAACTAATAATTTAGACCACTTTAAAAGATCAAAATAAAGTCTGTCTGCTTGTTAGCAAGAGCCACAGCACTGCGTATGCAATTCAATGCTTGATCGTTCACTCCAACATTAAGGAGATTTCCCTCCTCCTAAAGGGCCAATCGACAGTACATTAACAGTTATATGGAAAGGGAAGTGCGTCGGCATTCAGGTGTCTGTTAACACGACGCCAAAAGACCTCAGCAATGATCTTAGAGAAGCCGGTGTTGCTGCCCATCAGCCTGGGAAGGGTTATGAGGCCATTTCCAAACTATTTGGAGTTCATCATTCAACGGAGAGAAAGATTATTCATAACCAGCAACTTCCCTCCAAAGTCAGTCCGTGCAGTGACCCGTGAGCTGCATCTCATACGGTACAGGCCTCAGTTTGCCATATAAGACTTTTAACTGCACGCGACTTCCTGTCTTTAGCTCCTAACCTGCGCCCAGCTTGACGCAGCTTAACCTGACCCGCTTCCTCACAGTCCCCATGGTTGATCATATGACTCGGATGCGATTAGAGTGAAATAACTCTTTAACACTTGCTCACCGCTTGCAAGTTTACCTTAAGTTTGTCTACAGAAACAGGAAAAATAGACCAAAAATATCAAATAAAAGCACATTTTTGTAACTGGACTGACACGATCCTGTTGTTTGCCTTTTTTTTTTGGTTAATTTTGTTTTCAACAAACTGATTTAAAATAAAAGCCATCAAGTATGAAGAAAACTTCAGGTTAATTCTGCATATCAGTGTCGCTGTTTGGAGGATGTGAAGTGAAGACATGGCGGCTGGTTTTTGTGACCTGATGGACAAATTACTGCCCTGAGGAGGACGCGCAGCTGAAAAACCGGTTTGAGCAAAGTCTGTTTATCCTTAAAAACACAACTCACAGCAGGAAAAAGAAGAACAATAGAGTCGGTACAGGTGGTTGTTATTTCTAAAGTCTTCTCTGGCCGTGTCTGTATGTGCGAGTGTGACTCCACCAGGTTTCTCACATGTGGGCATTTTGAAAGGAAAAGCCTCAGGTTGTCGGATTGAAGCTCCACCTGAGATGTTTATTCTGCTCAGGCAGCCGCTGACAGACTGACGCAGACACCAAACATGACAATGTGACACTTCAAATGCAAAAATATACTTTAATATACTTTCCACGTGTCTTCACTCTGTTTTATGTGCTTCTTTTGGCACATAAAATATAAAATACCTTTCGTGAGGAAGGAAACTTGGACACTGAGGAAGGAAAGTCGTCAAAAGTTACTATTCAGTTAACTGAAGGAGAAGATTCATCATGTAGATTTGAAGCTACAGCTTTCATCTTATACTTTATATTCGAAGGTCAACAGGGAAGCCACCTGTAAAAGACTGAATTGTTAACAAACAAGGTGGAAAATATGGCTTCTTCCCAATGTTTGGGAGGAAAGTTTGGAGCACATTTAATTCAATTTAAAATACTGCACAGACTACATTACTCCAAAACAAAGTTGCATAAAATATTTCCTGAAGTCTCACCCTTGTGTGAGAAATACGAGTCTGAGGAGGCTCACGTAGTTTTGCTCTCTGCCCCAAACTTCAACACTATTGGCATGAAATATCTAATTTTCTTCAATTAGACCCAGATCTTATCTTATTAATTCTGGGAACTTCTGACAAGTTAAGGAAGCTAAATGCTGCACACAATGGCATTATAACGGCAAAAAAACTGATCTTACTTAACTGGCGGGGGAAAGAGGAGCCCTCCTTCAGACGTTGGTTGACTGACTTGATAGACACCTTGCACTTGGAGAGAATTAGATTTATTCTAACACTTTAGACAACATGGGTCGAAATGTTGCCACGATAGTTAGGCTTATGGTATGGTCATAGCCAAGAGATGCATTCTGAAAATGTGGAAATCTGACTCGCCACCTGAGTTTGAAGCCTGGTTGAGGGAGATGGCAGGAATCCTTCACATTGAAAAACTGAGAAACGAGATATCTGGCAATGTACAGAAATGTAATGGTGTATGGAGACCTATCCTGGAGTATTTGAAACTGTAAGTTAACCCCCCCTGAAAAGTGACTACCCTGACATATGTGATGCGTTTGAGTGGACTTCCAACTCTGACAATATATTAAGCCTGATGGTATGTTATTTGTTTTGGTATGTTATGGTTTGGATGACTGCAGTCCTATAGACTCATTGTGCGACTGCTTAAAGCAAGTCAAAAAGTGGATGAACCAAAATTTCCTTCAGTTAAATCAAGACAATTGTGTTTGGCAACAAAGAGAAGAGGTTTGCTGTCAGTAAACATCTTGAGTCACTGTCTCTAGAAACTGAAGACCAAGTCCGGAACCTCGGCGTGCTGATAGACTCAGACCTGACCTTCAACAATCATATCAAATCAGTCACCAAATCAGCCTTTTATCCGCTGACTCAGATCAGATAGTGGAGCCCAGAGTTCAGACTGGACCCGGTGAAGCAGCTTTTAGCTGTTATGCTGCACTCAACTGGAACAAACTACCAGCAGAACTGAAATCAGCCCCAACTGGAAGCACTTTTAAATCCAGGTTAAAAACATTTCTCTTTCGGTGTGCTTATGGTTGAGTTTATATCTTTCTTTTTCCCCTCTTCTTTGATTGCTTTTAACTGTGCTTTTAATTTTTATTCTATTTTTTTCTCTTTAAATTGCTTGTTTTTATGCTGTTCTTTTAAATGCCTTGTCTTTATGTAAAGCACATTGAGTTGCCTGAAGTATGAAATGCGCTATATAAATAAAGATGCCTTGCCTTTGTGTCAAGTCTTATTATTGTTATTATTATTGTATGTGCGTGTATGTATATTGTTTTCTACTTTGAAAAATGACAAAAATATATATGAAAAAAAACAAAAAAACAAAGGGAACATAACGGTTGTTTGTTCATTTCTATGTGAAATGATGTGTTTCCCAATAAATACATTTGAAAGCCAAAAAAAAAAAAGAAAATATGGCTTCTTTTATTGCAGTCAAACATGAGCTTAGGAAACTGTTACAGAACGTTTTAATTGATTTTGATGTTTTTTCATTAATTCTTTACGTATTTGTGTGCTTGGACATGTGTTTTTGTTTCTTATGCACATGGAAACTAAAGTTTTGTTTAATTTAAGGACACAATAAATAGATAAACAGACAGATAGATAAATTCACATCAGCAGGAGGTGGTGGAGAACCTGTTGTCCAGGCAACCCGACTCCTGTCCAGACCAAGGCAAGGCAATTTTATTTATAGAGCACAATTTGTACACAAGGTAATTCAAAGTGCTGACCAGAATGTTTTAAACCTCATTTGCTGCTTGGTCAGATTTAGGTTTTTGAACAACCTGGTTAGGACGAAGCTTTAAGAAAACAAGTTGCTTTGAGTAGAAAATTAAAATGTTTACGACAAAAAAAAAAAAAAGGCTGTCAACAGAATTAGTAAAAACAAAAAGAGGACAAATGAACAGAA
Organism: Odontesthes bonariensis; assembly: GCF_027942865.1. Lineage (NCBI taxonomy): Eukaryota > Metazoa > Chordata > Actinopteri > Atheriniformes > Atherinopsidae > Odontesthes > Odontesthes bonariensis. Next base: position 10,254,157 of record NC_134524.1, on the reverse strand, counting down.
CCGATAGAAGTTGGTGAGAAACAGAGTAATTACAACAGTAGAGGACGCTCATTGACTTCGCCACCCGTCCGATAAAGGAACTGCGTTCAGGAGCAAAGACGCAAAAAGAGTTAAAAGGAGTAAATATTGATGTTGACATCTGAAACAGAACTTGTAGCTTTCCCTCTGGACTGGTGAGCAAACAGCTTGAATTGATCATACTTTCTGCTCCCATTGAGCAAATCATGCAAAGCGATCTATAAAAAGGGTAAACAGGAGCTGAGTTGTCCCGATCGGCCTGCACAGCATCAGCAGTAAGATCTCAGTGAGTGTATGCTGACAGGTATGGGTGGGTTGGCAGGACACGGATGCGGACTCCAGAGGTGTATGGCAAAAAACTGGGTTTTATTCACAAACAAGGTTAACAAAGGGCAAACTGTGGGACAAAAACATGAATATAACTGTAACTATGACAAGAAAAGAAAAGAAAAGACTTGGCATGGCATGGGGAAAAAAAAAAGCACTTATCTTTGAACGTGGCGTCGTGGCATGAGGGGTGAAAATCAGAAAAAGGATTTCACAAAATGACAGGGGAGCCTGGGAACTAAATATTGAACTGGGTGATTGTGAATGAGTGCAGCTGGGGACAATGAAAACAGGTGATGTGAGTGAAACTCATGAACTGAGTGAGGGAAAAAACAAAACCTAAAACCAAACATGAACTCAAAAACCAAGACATGACAACCTTTAGGTTACATGATAAAGCATAAAACTAAAAACATGGGGAAAGCCCCGTGGCCGTGACATACGCTAATTTTCTCTAAACTTTGTGCACACTCGCATCTTTGCGAAACTTGAACAGGATCAGTTTGATTTGCCCCCTAAAAATGATGACTACATTGCACTGATGCACAATACGTCGGAGAGACGCAACACCTGCAGTCAAATTAAGAGGATTAAGCCGGAACTGGAGGGCGCCACCAATAAGAACATGGTGGGTGTCATGTGGGGTTCTTCTGGTGGGTTTTGTCACCAAATTCTGTAAATCTGACTGTAATTATGATTTTTATGCAGCTAAAAAGGTTTGCACTTTATTCACATCAGTTTAAAAGATAGTTTGAAATGATTCAAAGGTCCTCATGTAGACATTAGGATAATGATTATTTGTGGTATTTTGAGTGTGTATTATATGAAGGGCTGTTCAACAAATATTGCCAGGTGGCTAGTTAATTTACCACTGCCTAAAGACTTTTAGCTCATTTCCATTGCTAATATACACTCAACGGCAACTTTATTAGGTACACCTGTTCGATTGCTTGTTAACACAAATAGCTAATTAGCCAAATTGCAGCAACTGCGTGATGCTATCATGTCAATATGGACCAAAATCTCTGAGGAATGTTTACAACACCTTGTTGAAAGTATGCCATAAAGAATTAAGGCAGCAATTCAACCATCATCAATCCAACCTTTCACGAGCCAGGTGTACCTAATAAAGAGGCCGGTGAGTGTATATGATACGTACAGTGTTGGGTAAGTTACTTTAAAAATGTAATCCGTTACAGTTACAAGTTACCTTGTTTAAAATGTAATTGTAATGTAACTTTTTGGATTACTTAAAAAAAGTAATGTAACTAATTACTTTTGGATTACTTTTGGATTACTTTTACCTATTTATGGTAGCCTATTATCTGTATGATTCCATCTGTATTTATCACATTTATTTATACCATGCTATTTTTCTTTTCATTGTACTGCCATAACTACATTATACATTCTCTGCACATACATGCATTTCCCTAGGTAATTGATCTATTCTGCACATATCTATAGGGCTCGGGCACACGCGTTGCATTCTGGGATATGGTCGCCATATTGGAGGCACAATCTCGTAAACAAACCCTGAGGCAAGACGGAGATCAAGGACCAAACAGTGAGAGAAAAGCATGTTAAAATCGAAGAAAGGATGTGGGATATACCGGGATACATTACAGAAGGAAACCAGAGATCGGTACATACAGAAGATTGGCGTTATAAACGGACTGGACCCTTATGAAATACCGAGCAAGGAATGGATTGTCGACGAAGATTTACTGCCTAAGTTCACCCTTTCGGACATAATTGCGTATATAGTATGTGGTGTCAGTGCTTATACTTTGCAACAGTTTCAATTATAATGACACTTTACACTTTTGTCATGTTACTCTACTTGTAAATAAATAATGAAACACACACACTTGGCTGTATCTCAAAGCATATTTATTTCAGACGACTTCAACTGTGCACAACACTCCTGCTCATGGTGGTCAGAGTACAACATACAGACACAATCTTGTCAAAGAATGTTTTGTCTTCACCTTTGCATGGCAGAACTATGTTGATAGGTACTTTTGCTGACAAAAAGGTGTATTGTTTCTGACAGTTCCAATCGCCCTTTCCATGTGAATTTGGAGATGGGCAATTTTCCTTGTATTTTCCACATTAAATTAAGATTAAGATCAGATTTATTGTCATGTATACATGCAGGCATGCAAACTGGTAAGGGGTGAAAAAGGTGACAAGGGTACACGGACACACGGCACGCGCGGAAAAGCGGAAACATGAGACGCATTAAGTTGTAAATTATACAAAATATATATTATGTCCCATTTGCATTAAGTAGAGAACAGCTGTGCAGCATAAAAGATGAATTTATAGGTACAGTAGGCCTATCAATTGCATTTACTGTACTATTATGTGTTTGATATATAACATCACAGGTCTTCAAAAACATTTAACTGTAGTATCATACATTTAATTACATTAAATTTAACGAAAAAGTTAGTCCCATGGTCCTTAAATGGATACTACAAGTATGTAGGATTAAAAGTTTAATTAATTACTGCCCCAAGACAGCCTATGCTTAGTAATAGCCTGAACGATAACTCTCCCGACCACTTTCGCGGTCCGCTGTCATTAAACCATTAAAGTGAACGTTTGGCATGCCGAGCCAAACGAGCTCCACGGGAAAAACTTATATCAGCAATTCACTTGACGTACCGCCAGAGACAAATTTGTATCGACAGCTGGCACTCTAACATGAAAAACATTCTCGCGGCAAGCTTAGTTAAACGGCATTTTTTCATGACAGTGTAAGTTTTGAGACATGCATGCCACGAGCACTACGTAATCCTACATTGTGCCCCTTTTAACTTCGATTGATGGTGCATCATACTGGATGAACACGAGTGCACCTGTAGGCTGTCATCATCAACGGGGGTGTGGGCGAACAGCGAGGGGATGGGGGTCGCACTCTCAAATACGACCTGTGGCAGAGCTCTCCGGACTCTGCATTGATAAACTCACGACGAATGAAACGACCTCCTCAAATGGGCAAAATGTTCCCTTTCCGTGATTATCGGAGGGTATTATAAAGGGGCATACCTCGTTAAAAAGCCAAGTCCGGCGACAATTAAGGTCTCCATTGACGTAGGCTAAAAGTATTAGCAAAGCCCTGAACTTGTGTGGAAGGCGCTAGTTAGCCACTCTACAGTTACCTCGAGTAGCACTAACACAAACAGCGTTCTGTGAGGCGGTGAAATATCGAGGAATTGTAGACTATTTCAAGTCTGTTATCAAGACATTTAGCTGACACTTGTATTAAAGACACTATTAAAAGCACATTAATTGATCTAACGACACAATTCGTTATGAAGACTATTTCAGGACATCAGTCAAATTGTAGCATTTTAGCGTCAAAGTTAACAACTGTAAACATTAATCCCTACCTGTCCTTGTCGCAATTTCCACCGTGTGGGGTCGGGGTGGGGGTGGGGGGGTGGGGGTGAATAGGGGTTCGCCCTCCTCACTTCTGATTGGTGATAGTGCTTCTCTCACACGCCACTCTTGTCAGTCATTTGTTGTCACGAGAAGAGAGCGGCGGTGATAGGTCTAGTGTTGTTTTGAGGTTCACAGTTCCACTCGCTAGTTGACATGCTCACCCCCCCCTCCCCCCATTTTTTTTTCTCCTCGGATCTACGCGATTCAGAAGAATGACCCATTTTGATTTCAAAACGGCGAATTTCGCCGAAAGGTGGCAAGTTTGCATGCCTGTACATGCATACACACGAAATTTGTCCTCCGCTTTTAACCCATTGAGACATCCCTTGCTTCCAACTGACAGTGTCCTCTTGTGAAGGCGGGGATCTTTACCTCAGCACACAAAAGTCTGTAACTTACCAGAATGAAAATGCAGAGAACACACTCTCATCGACACCGGGATTGAGTGGAAAGTTATGCTTGGTCGTCTTACAGCAGCGATCCATGCTAGTCGACGACGCTTTGTTATCTCGGACACTTGGTCTCCGTGGGTGCGCCTCCAAGCAGGAAACCGGTAAAAAGATAAACCATTTACGATTTCCCCCCCATTCCTGTCACGGCTTACGCTATTGCACCCCACGACACAGCAACGTGCGACCATAGTGGCAAAGACAATAAGTAAAATAGATAAACCAACGAAGAAAGTTCCGAGACCAGGCGGGAGTACGTCTGAGCGCAGTGGAAAACAATGTAAACAAAACAGTTCTGAGCCTCCAGTATGGCCGCCGCTCACGTAGTGACGTCACGTGCCCGAGCCCTATTAACCATCTTTCCTTACACTAGCTGTAAATAACTGCATTTTATCTCTAAATACTGCATGCTATACAATCTGCACGCGTTACACTTGATAAGATGCCAAACTGCATTTCATTGATACATGTGGAATGACAATGAAGTGCTCTACTTTAGTAATAAATAAGCAAAGTAAGACTTTTACATCACATTTTATTTTTCTTTGCACACACTTGCTTGTGTGTGTGCGCCAGTACTTCCGGTGAAAACTTCCAGGTGATTTGACAGCTAGCTCGTCAGGTTAGGGCCAGTGGCCGTAAACAAAGGTTAACTTATAGCCGAGAAGAAAGATAATAATATAACGTAGCTAAAAAGACTAGCTTTCTTCAGTAGCCTAATGCTTACCGATTTAGCAAGCCTAGCAGCCTCGTTGCTAATGCTAGCCGCCGTAACGTTACCAACCATACCCGACGTCAAGGAGTTGGCTGAGCAGGGGCAAGATTATGGGGCTGGCAGAGTTAACTTCATAATGGGTGAGTGCAGGTTTCATTCACTTGTTTTCATTCTTTCACAGGATTGATTCACTTCATTGGTTTATCCGATTGCTGGCCGCCGAGCCATTATGTGTCTGGGTTTGTGTAGGTTACTGATCATGGTTGTTAGCAGTCGATAGTCAGGTTGTGTGTGTGAGTGTGTATTTTTTTCTATGGGTGCGTGCCATTGACTGTATGAGCGGTCTGTGCTCGTTTTTTTATTTTTATTTAATTAGATTGGAGATACTAATTAATACTGAGGGGGGGCTGGTCCCGGGGAAAATTGCCAGGGCCGATTTTTTTCCCCAGTCCGACACTGCCGCTCTGTACTTCTGTCACTGCAACCTCGCACAAATTGTAATCCTGTTAAGTAACCCCCATTCTCACTGAATGTAACTGTAATCTGAGTACATCTTTTTTGCTTGTACTGTAACGGATTACAGTTACTTTTATTTTGTATCCTTTTACCGTAACGCCGTTACATGTAATCCGTTACTCCCCAACCCTGGATACGTATATCATATCAGTGTTGCAGATTACATAAATCCCTAAAAAATAAATATATTTATGACAGAAGTTCAACAAGCTAACTAGTATTATAAAAGTTACCCAATTGTAGCTAACAGCTATGTGAAGCTTTGAAAAGCAACTTTAGACAGGCTTGTGCAAACCTAAACAATCCATTTAACAGACAACAGATAGACTCTTTGTATTTGTTGGTAAAGAGAAATGTTGTAAAATGGTGCCCACGACTGAAACCAGGGTGTGATGAAATGTACCTAAAATATTAACTTGTTCCTTTAAGTTTTAAAGAGAGGCACGTAATTGGTTGTGTAGATATTAATCAAACATAAAGGCAGGAAAATGAGCATAACTAAGTCCAAAATTTGTCCTGTTTGCACGTCGCTTTGTTCAGTTTGCATTAGCTTATTTTACCAGTGTTGTTTTAGTTTAGCAGCTTAGCATAAGAATATAAACTTTATGTGCTCGAGTTACATGTAAATCATAACTGGAAAAACATACTTATTTTCAAGTATTTGTTGGATATGATTGCAGGAACTCATCGGAGGGATGATATATTCAATTATAACTATTTATTTAGCCGAGTTAAAGCTCTTTTGAAGCCTTGCTCCAATTAGAAAAAAATTGATTTTGATTAAAATGTACCTAATTTGACCAAAACTCAAGGACGGGTTTAATGTGTGTGAACAAAATATTAAGGGTGCTAAGAACATCCGAAAATGTAAATCAATATGATCTAGGCTTAATACGTTAGGTGCTACATTTTGTTTGTCTTTATGCTAAGCTAAGCTAATCGTTGCTAACAAATAGCTTAGCATTGTGAAGTTCCTTGAAAAAGGGAAAAACTAACCACAGCTCAATAGATATAGCCCTATATCTCTCACAGTAGTATGTCTTGTTCTTTTTATGCAGTCTGTGTGTGAATTGAAGGAACATTAAATATATTTTGGCCAATGTTTCACTCCCGTTAGCTTAACAGACATCACAATAAATGACAGAAAGTGGATCAAATCAAGATGTCTCTTTTTTCATGATAATAAATGAGGATTTTAAAAAAGGAAAAACTGTTTTCAGGCTTCACTTTGATCAGAAGGCATGATAAACACTGCTGACACTGGGGAAACCGTTCTGCCGTATTTATTAGCTGCTCAGTCGATGAATCCGGTGATTTGTTTTTTTCAGGTCAAATGTCAGCTTTGGACCTCAGGAACTCCAACTTTGTGGTTTTGACATGTTCTCATAATGAACTAACAATGCTTACTGAATATTACTGTTGGATATTTTTGTAGTTTTGTGAAGAGTTTGGTAGTTTTGAGCATCTGTCTTTGGAACTGTGTTGAGTTTCAATGTAGTTGAAACATGTCTCAAGTTGATTTAAATGAACTATAATCCTTTCTTAGATGCAAATGTAAGCATAATGAACCTGGATATTTTTGCACCCCCTCACCTAAAACACAGCAGAACAGACTGTCTGTTCTAATATAATCTCTTTAAACATATCACAAGCAAACAGCTGCTGTAACGTTTCACCTGAAATCGAAACAGAGCAAAAGCCTGGGAGAAGCGTGCCTCCCAGCATGCTTCAGAGGAATTAGGTCAGGGCTCGTGGGTAGTTTTCTTTTCCTAACCGACTTCTGGCTTTGATGGGAGGGGGAAATGCAAGGAGAGTGAGATAATATAGATGAGTGGTGGTTGTAGAAGCTGTATTTCATTGATTGTGTTTCATTCTTAACTCACTTCACAGATGAAATGGAATGGTTCCTTTTCCAAATAGCCCATATTTGATGAAACAGTTTTAGTTTAGTCAAACACGGGGGTGCTTAGACTTTGTTAAACCAGAGGATTTTGTGGAGCATGCACCCCGCAGGGTTTACTTACTTTATATGTTGGCAGGTTTGTTTGTTGAGGAGAGGAGGGAGGGACGTTTGGATGCCTCATAGGCTTCCCCATCATGGAAAATACAGGTTACAGTTGAATGCAGTGATGATAAAAGACTCTGGCTGACAGATTCAATGCTGCTGAAATGGAAGGGGCTATTTTAAGCATTGGTAAATAATGTCGTACTGTACAAAGTGTGTGACGTGTGGGGACCTCCTGTTCAACAAACAAGCGGTGTGGTCATGCGCCTGCGTGGCGCTGCAGGTGGAATGTGCTGGCGATAGTCAAGCCCTTGTTGTCCTAAGGACTGGAAGCAACAGCCAACAGACATGAGCTCACCATCATTACAATGAGAGGCGTGGCCGAGCCCTCGACTGCCGCAGACCTGATGTTGCCGTGGAGACAGGACACACACACACACAGAGATCAGCTTAAAGTGAAACCAATGGGGAAATTTAAATAGTCCAAACGATGGGATTTCATTGGTCAGTCGCAGATTTGTTCTGGGTTTCTCTGTGAGTTCGTGCGTTTGGCGCAGGTCACCGTGCAGGTGCGCCGCACACGCTTCGTCTAATTGTAGTGACGCCGTCAGCCAGCGTTGGAAAAATATTCACCATGCTTGTCTGGCATTTGGCATCAAGCTCAGGAGAGCAATTACTGATCTATCAAATGATTCGAGAGGCCTGTTCTGTGTTTTCTGACTTGGCTTGAATACAAACTACACGGATGAGCTGTTTCTCAAACCTTAACGCGGGTCGACTCCGCTTCGTCCGCTCAGTCGTTCACAGAAGATGAAACACTTTCCAGAAGTAGATCCTCTAATTCCAGAGATAAGGCCAGAGGCAGCAAAGTGGAGGCAAAAAGTGAACCGTTTTATTACATTAAAATGCTTCATACAAACAATTCATACGCACGAGTTTCATATTGCTTCAGACATAAGTTTCTTTTCTGTTTGATTCCCAGTTAAACAACTCTGTAACAAAATGTAAGTACAACATTTATGAAAATATAAATCTCTAAACAGGTAAGTCAGTCCTGACAATACAAAGAATACCATAGAAACATTCATTACCAGTATGTCAACTATGAGTTGCAAACATGTAAGTTATTAAAAGTCATTCAAGTTACTTAAACATACAATAATACCGTTTACTGGCTTCCATATGGACACATTCAAATATACTCTTAAACTGGCATTCCAATATATTTTATAAGAGAACTCTTTTTAAACTTTTTAGCAAAGATAGCACATTTTCTCTATCATAAACGTAATCACTGTCAAACACTTGAACAATTTGGTAACAATATAATTACAGTACAAGCCTCAAAAACTAATGAGACGGTCAACGGAAATAAAACAAACCATAAGTGGGACTTTGGCAATTACATGATAGGATGTCTTTTCCTCTTTTCTTTTTTTTCTTAATTCAGAAACTCTTCGAGTCGGCGAGAAATCTTAAAGCTTGGCGCTGCTACCCAGTTCGATATGATCCGAGGGCCGTCGTCTCAACTGTTCAAAACGAGTGAACTCACGATAAGATGGAATAGCCCTTTAAAAAGTATATGTGTCAAGGTGAAAGTGGGTGGTGTTCTGTTTCAGTTTCACAGATTTTTAATTTAGGATTATTACAGGCGTGTTTAAAGGGGGAGACCCTCGAGTTTCAGCCTGTCACGACGTCATCAGACTCAGGCGCTGTGTCCGAAATTCCACGCTTCTAGCAGCAGAAATAATCCCATTTCTTTATGGACGGACGACATAGTCAATGTGTTTATAGGACACCAGAGAAGAAATGAAATCATCGTATGAGACTGAAACGAGCCTAGGTGCTTCGTACGTGCTCTAAAGTTGCTTTTTTTTTTTTTTTAAGTGTAACGGTGTACGCTTGATTCAATAAAGATGCTCTTCTTTACGTAGCACCTGACGCTCTTCGGTAAATAACGAAATTCTGCGCCCATGCACGTGTTCTGGGACCAAACGGTGGTCCGGTCAAACGGCCAAGCTGAGCTGTAACGTGTTGCCAGTTGGAACCAGGTGACCGTAAAACACACTGATGTGGAGAAAGTTATTCATATAAAAGATACCTTTATACTTGGACTGAAAACTGACTTTCCTTGGCTAACCATGCTTGACTACTGCATTACACTGTGGTAGATTTAAGCCTTGCATACTGCAGCATCATCAGCCGTATGTACTGCTTTAGTACTAAGGTGGCGGACATGCTCAAAGAGTTTCACACGCATAGTTGAGAGTACATAATAGCACGATAGGATGAAATTTCGGACACAGCCGGGATCTACGAGACCTTTTGTAAAGCCGTGAAAAGTTAACTGTACTTTAGATTTAAAATAAACGGAGAAAAGTACATTATAAACGTCTAGATCTGTTTTTAATCTGTGCTCAAAGGACGTACTTTTCCCCTAAATCCCATTTCTCTTCACTCATTTGACAGCTTTGAATGTCACATTCTTCTCCGTTTTACAAATACGATAAAATGATCACAGGCTTTGAAATCGTTTATCAAGGCGACCCAAACTCTGATTCAGTCTCACGGATTTTCAAATGGCTCCTCGTTGAAGGACTGCTGTGAAGATGACAGCGTCTCAATTTTTTAAAGTCCCAACCAGGCATTTCAGGAAGAACCTCCAAATGGTGGAGTGTGTTTCTGGCAGCAGACCCGATCGATGCCTGTCTTTTAAGACACAACTAAACCGACTTTCAACAATTAATACGATATTTGATCTGAATAATTCTAATAATTTCTCACAAACCACTCCTAAAGTGCTTCCACGAAATGACTAAACCTCTGAATATGTTCACACTCTGTCCTTCTATACGGAAACATCTGAAGCTAACTCCACTAAAACCTAAAGCAAGTACACTGGTTAAGGCGTAAACGTGTATGGTGCTATGCTACACTGTATGCTCAATAGTGGTGTTTCCCTTAAAACGGACCGCGGGTAAATTCGTATCAAATTCACGTAAACGTTTCCAAGAAATTCCTCCAGCTATCTTTACACAGATCGGTGCCATCGATCTCTCCCGATGTTGACTCGATTTCAGAAGATTTAACGTCAATGCAAGTGTTACACTGTGTTTACAAAGTCCCTGCATCTTCATAAATCTTGTAATCTGCACGTAAAGAACATTTTAAATTCCAGGCACTCACTTTGATTGCATTAAGCACAACAAAACATTTCTTTAAGGAGTTACACAAATTGCAGCAGCCAAAAAGAGAGATATGTACATATGTTCATAGTTCTTCCTTTTTTTCTTTTCTTTGTGACAAACATAAATATTCTCTTCCAAGAACAACATTATGGCTTAATGCGCACAATGGAAATAAAGACGATGAAAGTGGCTAAGATCACTGGAATGGTTTTGAAAATGTTTGACGAAGACATTTGAATATCAACTTTGTTCTTCAAATGCAGAAGGACACATAATGGCAAACTAATACGCTTACAGGAGTTACATTTTTCTTCTTTTGTAAAACAATATTCATCTAACAGTCGTCATGTGTAAAACTAACGTAAAACGTATCATAAGTTGGAAGTAAGTAATACATCGTTTGAGTGCAGCGTTAAAATGGTCGGCCCATTAACTACCCACAGGGCTGACATCTGCAGCTGAGTCACGTGGCTGTAAACAAGAATCAATTGCAACCCCAGAGATTCCAAGCAATTTCCACCCGTCTCCACCCTCCTGTCTTAACTCCTCCCACTCCTCTCACTGCAGCACTTCGGTCTTTTTTGTAGGCGTTGTCGACTCACCCTCTCCGGAGTCCGACACGTTGATCGGGCTGTCCCTTGAGAACACCTCTGTCGACTCCCTCCAGATGCAGTCGGCGATGGTCTTGAAGGAATGGTTGCCACATTTGGGGCGCACTTTTTGCGAGGCGTTGTTGACAATCTGTCGGCTGTTGGAAGTGGCTATCTTTATCTTGAGGGCGGCATCCACGCGATCCACAACCGTGTATGTGCCGATGCTACCGTCCTCGAAACCGATGATGATGTTTAGTGCTCGCTGTGAGAGCAAAAGGAAGGTCGGGGTCTTGTACAGCGAGCACGTGCCGATGCTCTTACCATCGGCGAGGCGCATCACGATCAGATTGGAAACTACGCCGGCTTCATCATCCTCATCACAGTTCCGAAAGCAAATGTACACGAGATAACGCCCGTCTCTCGATAGCTTCTGACGCCAGATTATACCTGCAGCATGAACGAGCCTCAGCTTCCCACTGTGAAGATCCAGAACGTTTATATTCTCATCACCTTTGGAGACTATCCCTAATTTCCCATTGGGTGAGATCTGAAAGTCCTCAAGGTTTTTGAGAAAGTTGGTCGGCAGCTGGACTCGCCTGCACACAGACTCGTCTGCCACGCTCCAGATGAAGACGGTTTCTGTGGACGTGATGAACACAACACAATCGGGGCAGTCAGGAATGAGCTTGAAGTTGACGATGGTGATGCCGTCATCGCAGACAAACTTCTTGGATACGCTGCCCGACCACAGGCTGACAGCGAGCAGCTTGTTCTTGGACGTTCCCACCAGAAAAGTGTTTGCTGTGGTGATCAGTGCATTCTGCAGAGTGACTAAGATGTTACACACTTTGTGCCCGGTAGCAAGTCTCCACACTCGGGAGGCATTCTGCTCACACAGGGACACCACAAACTGGTCATTGTGGGTGATTAGCAGCTGTGATATTCTCTGTCCATTGATGCGGAAAATGTTTTCTCCATTGTTGGTTTGCCAGATGTACTGACTGGACTTGTCGTCTGAGGTCACCATGAGATCCCCTGAGGAGGTTAGGACACAGTTCTCCACTGTGCCCTCATGTTTGAAGACCATCTCAATAAAGCCAGTGCTAAAATTCCACTTGTGGACGGCTTCTGAGCCATCCATGGTAAAAACGTAGTCCTCTCTGCCAGACAGCTGCAAGGTCTGTATCTTCTTGCCTGTTTTGTCAATGTTGGACATGGCGGTGATGATGTCAATGTCCCAAACAGACAGAACCCCACTGCTGGCAACAGAAAGAAGCAGGTTGTGGTGGACCGATTTGATGAGTTTGACGATAGCCCCTGAGATCTCGATCAGGCTAGCCATGCACTGTCCACTGTCCCTCCTCCAGACAAAGATGGAGGAGGTGTTCTCCATGGAGGCCACGATGCTCTGTCCATTCTTCGAGAGAACAGCAGCAACAAAGCGTTCAGTACGTTTGGCTTTGAACTTCTCGACCATTTTCCATACTTTAGTGTCAAGAACCTCGATACTCCTGGCCTTGCAAATCAGTATGGAACGCTGGTCTTCAGCTAACTCAATGCCCACCACTTCACTGTCATCCCCTCTACAATCATAATCCTCCATCAGCTTCGGGTTAGTTACCTCTTTGGTGCTCCACACAGACAAACTGCCTTCATTATCAATCATCACCATTTGGTTAAGGGTATCTAGTATAAGGATGGACTTGACAAACCCCCCAGAAAATTCAGACGTCACAGTGGCTAACTTGTCCCCATTTCCCAGATGGAAGATGGATGCTGTGTTGAGGTACTGGCCACAGAAGGCGTACATCCCATCTGGTGAGCACTGGACACATGTCACCTCGTACCAGCAATGGAACTGGTAGAGAGGCCAGCCGTAGAGGAGGTCAATGACGTTGACATCTTTACTAGCCTCAAGCCAAGCCAAAGCGTGATGGGTGGAGAGAGTAAAACCGTTGATGAAGGCAACTCCACCAGTGACGCCACTGTGCTTCGACCCCTTAATTTCAACCTCTGATAAAAGGCAGGACTTGTGATTATCATAGATAAGAAGAGTATTTTTGGTTGTGGCCACGACCAGATACTTTTCGTCAGAGGTTAGCCTGATTCCCAGCACAACAGATCTGGCTGTGTCGATCTGTCGCAGGAGCTGCCGGCTCTCTACATCCCAGGTGCTGACCGACCCATCTTCTAATGCTACGAGGACGATGTTTGGGGCTAGAGTGGGCAGGATCTCCACAATCTGCATGTAGCTGGTGCAAAGAGGAAGCCTCTCTGGACTGTAGGTGACGTCCATAGAGGAGTGGAGAGGTATAATAGAGCAGTACTTCGGCCCGTCTTTGTCGCACTCCAGGAGAAGGTGTCTGAGCTTAGGTAGGGAAGTGACAACTGGAAGAAGCCTTTGCTGCAGTTCTGCGGACAGCGATGCTGGGTTTTTTAGCACTTTTACCTTGACGCTGCGTAGAGTGGTTGCCAGGAACTTGAGCTCTTTTTCTTGGGTGTAGCTATAAGCAAGGTCAATGTCTGTTAAAGCCTTGTCAAACTGACCGATCTTGATCATCGTGTAGAGCCAGCTGAAGTTCATGATGACACCGAACATGAGGTCATCGGTGCGCCCACTCCTGGTGAGGTGGTACACAAGCTCTATCATCTTTCTGTGATTGACAAAGAAAATGTCAGGCTCCAAAAGGTTGCACTGGAACACCCAGGGCTGTTCGGGAGTCTGTCTGTCGTAGGAGTATTTATCAGAGGATGTTTTTTCATGGGACTGTGGATGGTGAGGGTTTTTGTGATGAGAAATGTTCAGGGAAGTGAAATGGTTGTTATCGTAAGTAAAGATCTTCTTCCTGCCTCCTGACCATGCCCCTAGGAAGTACTCAGCCAAGAGGCTGTGCATTTGATGCACATCCTCCTCATTACTTAGATACAGTTTCTGGGCAATCAGATGCAGATGCCTGTTGGCCCAGACCATCAAGGTGATGTTCCGTACCTGCCGCTCCACCAGATAGCCTTCCAGCTCCTCCCTGAGCTTCGCAACCAAGTCATAAGAGATCCTCAGTGGGTTTTTGAGGTAAGTTGGCACAATGACATCGCCAAGAACTATGTTGTCAAGGGACAGAATATCTTCCAGCTCAACCTCCGTTAGCCCGGCTTTAGCCATAGTGATGTAGCCCAATGCTCTGAAGACAAATCGTTGGCCCAGTTTGTTCTCCACAGAGTAGAATAGTTGTTCTATGCTTTCATGCACCGTTGAGCAGAGGGATTTATCGTCCACGTCTTTGTGAGACCTCCAGTGAACTACTTCTCTGTAGATAAGGTTGACAAACATCGGCAACGTACACTTTGCAAGCGCCTCATTGACATAGATCTGCTGGCCTGAGGTTACCTTTCTCTTCACCCCGAGCAGCTGCTGTTTTAACGTTTGGCTGCAGACTTTTCGGTCTCTCTGGATCAGCTCCACATAGTACCCCTCGTCATGGACGAGGCTCCGCAGCTTCTGCAAGATGCGGTGTTTATTGGGCAGCGTTGATAAAATGATGCGGACCGTGCGAGGCAGGTGTATGGGGAGCCACCACAGCTTGCGAGCATCATCTGCTTCTGACAGCTGCTCCAGGGCGTCCAGCACAATGACCAGGGGCCTGTGGAATGAGGATTCCCCAAGGAGGTTGATCAAGAGCTCCTTCATCTCCTCAATTTTGGTAGGCATAAAGTGAATCAGGCAGCGGTAGTTTATTGCAATCTGTTCACAGATGCTCTGCAAGAGAGTTCGTAGGTCTGTGGAGGGTTGGCTGGAGCCAATAAACCGAACGATGACCACTGGGTCTGTTTCAGGGTTCGTCTCTTTCTGCAGCCACGTGTAGGCCTGAAAGAAGAAGAGAAAACAAAACACTGAGGTGGTTCTTAAGATACACGGAGTATGGTTATTTATTTCAAATCATGAATGATACATGGGCATAAAAACAGATTTACTTTAAAAGAACAAATAACTGGAATAATGAAAACTTTAAAAGTAGGACAGAGGACCAAACTAACTGTTATTCTAACAGTAAAAGACGGGAATCGTGGTTTAATTCATTTTAATGTGCAAAGTCAAGTTTGCATCATTGTTAAACAGAGAAATCTTTTAAACTCAGTATAATGAATTTCTTATATTCACAACATCTCGATACGCTGACTTTTATGAGATGAGAGGTTTTCTGTGAATGAAAACTACTTTAACATTGTGCCTTTGGTGAGCTCATTACTTCATTCATGAGCTCATTTAACGGCCCAGCTGTGATTTCAGGGAGCATTATGCTATCTGCCACTTTCAGGGAAAGTGATCATTCCTGCTCCACTTTTAGCTTTGAGTACGTTGGAGGGTGTGGGAAGGAATAAGAGCAAAGCAAATGGAGTGTTTACAACAAAAAGATGTTTTACTAGCGTTATTTATTCCTGGCCGTGTGGTTGAGTCTTTGTTTAAGGATGACAGCAGTGACAGAATTCACAAAACTGCTGACATTAAAGACTGTAGATCTGTGCAGAAACCATATATACTCTTTTTTTGTAACAACTTATACAGCTACAATGTCACTGTGAGACAAAATAAAGCCTAATTCAAGTCTTTTCCTTTAGATTATCTAAATCTTACTATATATAAAAGATATTACATCTATTAAATCCCTTTGCGAGTGACATTTTGTTAAGGTGTGCAGATCCTGCTTGCAAATCATGCAAATAATCTGTATTTTTAGGGATAAAATTTGTGCCGTCACGAGCTTTAGATAATTTTACAAACATTAATGAAGTGTGAGCTTAACATTTCAATATTTCCTTCATCATATAAAGTACTGTGCATAAGTCTTGAGCCACCCCTCTTTCATTCACATTTTGGTTCTTCCTGCAGTCTTTTAACTCATTGGCTGCCAGCCATTTTCAGTTCAGAGCCACCCATACTGCCAAGTGTTTTTCAGTATTTTGACTGATTTTTCCAAGACCCACAGAAAAGTTTGTCTTATGACTATGTACACACCGAAATTACCAAAAGAAAGAGTAGACTCTCTTCTTTATAGGTGAGTTTGTCTGCTGAATCTGCTAGTGTGTCTTGTCCTGCCTCCACCTCTGGCACCCTCTATATTTTCATTACCCCTACCCGAACCAGGGTTTGAATCCCATTCCTGCTTTTCTTACCTCTTTTATTTCTTCCCCTACCCGAACCAGGGTTTGCATCCCCACCCCGCTGTAACTGGTGTGCAGTTGGTGAGAGGCTGAGGTAGATTATGGTTGTTGTGGTGTGAGGGGCAGTGTTGGCTGGCATTAGGGGGGTGACTCTGGGACGCCAGTGGTCATTGTCTAGCCTCCTGGAGGTGTCGTGGGCCCAACTAGACGAAACACTGATGAAAGGAGGTTCCCACCTGATGACCCCAATGATATGTTGGTCAGCACTGCTCACTGATCTATATAATACGGAGTGTAGGGAATTATTCACTGAGTCTGGTCCTTTATTTTATTTTATTTTATTTTTTATTTTCTTTAGCACAAGTTTCTTGTGTTTATATTGAATCTTTGATCAGGAAAAAAAGTTTGTTTCTACCATTTTCAGTCTTTTAGTAATAGACAGTAGAACATAGGTTGGTTTCACCAAAATCAGCTGTTTGACCCAAAAAAATGGAGAAAACAAGCTCTTTTTTATTTTGGTGCATAGTGGCACTGCTGCCACCTAGCGGGTAATTTTGACAGTATATTCTCTGTTTAGTGTTTACAAGCCTAAGATTTAGTGACGAACTCCGCTAGATTGTCCCCCAGCCCGCTCCGTTAAAAAACGCAATTGACGTCTATAGACGTCTTTGGCAGTGAACATTTTTTTTTAAATTGACGTCTATAGACGTCTTTGGCACCGAAAGAGTTAAAGTGGTCCCCAAGCAACTTTTAAAGTTTTTCTTTCTCTTTCAACACTTCACTATGAAGCATTCAAGCATTAAAAAGGCAACTAAATGCAGACATGATCCAGTGTTGTCTTTACACATTACAGCCAACTTGGCAAAGAAGCACCTCTAAGCACTTTGTTTCTAAACGCCCGTCGACGCGCAATTTGTTTCCATTTCTTTAGTTGCATCCATGAAAAATGAAATAAATGAAATAGTATCTTTGCAGCAACAAAGTGATTCCCACAAAGTTGGTAGCTGAAAACTTGGCATTTCTCAGCATGGTGTCCAGTGTCTCCTTAAAAAAAAAAGTGGGAAAACTGGGAAAGTGGAGGATGAAAGAGGAAAAAATCCAGCAAAGAGATGTGAGAAATGCATCTGGACCTCCAGCTTATCCATCTACTGTTGGCCCAAGCCTCATCAGAAATGGGCTCCATGGAAAGGTGGCTGTCAAGAAGCCATTTTTAAGGAAGGGTAAAGGCTGAGCTATGCCAAATGACACAAGAAGTGGACTGAAAATCAGTGGCAACAGGTCTGATGGAGGGATGAATCCTGCCCAGGACAGCTTGCCTAACAGGGTTCAGACTGAGATGAAGAACTCATTCCAAAAAAGCTCATTAGAGTTGTAGAAAACCTCTGTTTTTGCCTTTTATGCTGTATTTATGTTGATGTTTGCACATGTTTTTAGTGTATAGACAATCATGCCAGTCAACACTTAGAGGCCGACAGAAGACGCCGACACCAAAGGCTCAGATGGAGCCTTTGGTGAATCACACCTGCTGGATTTGAGCAGAAGCTTAGACATCCTTCTTCATTCACCACCATGTGTAGTCTGGCTTTAATCCTATTAAACCTATTCCTTTTTAAAGTACCCAATGTCTCAAGATTAATAGATGCAACAAGATGGTTGTGGGAGATTTTACTTAATAAATCAGCTCACTTGCATGCTTATAAACAAGTTATCTTTAAACATTACAGGCATTTACAACAAACGAGTGCCCTGACGGGACATTTAATGCAAAGGTTGAAGCAGATATGAGGCTTTCTGCAGGGTGCAGAGGCCAGACGGCACATCCAACGCCAGAATGAACAGAGAATAGAGTAGATGGGCATAAAAACGAAACGTACACGCACGTGCAAAGTTTGCTAAAACCGTTGTGTCTTTTGGTAGACGCACAGATGGTCGAGCGAGTGTTTGAGAAGGGATGAACAGTTGCACGCCCCCTCGTACCCTGTTGTACAAGACAAACACATGCTGAGAGCATACAGACAAACTCAGCGAGCGAACACTCCTGCCAGGGCCGTGGAGGAGGAGTGACGGTGATGAGATAAAAGGGGAAAGAGCGTCTCACCTGTTTGGCCACCTCAGACAGCAGCAGCGTCTTTCCGGTGCAGGGTCCTCCGAACACCACAAGAGGGCTCATCCTGCTCCCCTTCGACGGCATGATATACTCCTGCACGTAATCCAGGGACTCTGCCTTGTACTCATAGAGGGCTGCGAAGTTCTTACACAGGGACAGGTGCTGCACCACCTCATCGTAGAGCGGGTCGGTTTCTGTGTCAAAGTTCTGCTGGACTGTGGCCTGGATGATGTCCACCATGTCCTCGTAGAACTGCTTACACAGACCCTCCACGTAGTGACTCTCCACCTCTTGGGAGTAGCCCAGCTTCATGTCGCAGTGAGTGACGGACGAGTAGACGCGGAGGTTGGAGGCAGCCACGACGGTGGGGATGAATTCGTCTCGGACCTTCAGAAGGCGCTCGTAGGCTTCCTGGTTGCGCATGACGCGATCGCCGCCGACCACGATGTCCATGTAGCGGCCCATGTCTGGGAGTTTGGCGAAGCGGTCGAAGTTGGAGATCTTCCGAATGTAGCAGACGCATTTCCTGAGAAAGGCAGGAGTTTGTTTCCCGAGGGCAAAGTCTAATTCATCCTCCAAGGCTGAAATGAGACCAAGAGAAAGGGAAACTTAAGTCATTTTCTGAGGGAAAAACTTTGGTTTTATAACTTCTGAAGGTAAAAAGCTGATAAATAAGTACAGCTGGAGAGAGATCAAATAAAAGTTAAGCTAGCATCAAGACTGAAACTCTGCCAGCGTCTCCTGCGTATTTCAGCCTCCAGAGAAACCTGTTCATTAAGTTAGAAAGAGACCAAGTATGAAGCTCCAGGAGGTGGCACAGCTTCCTCCAAAGCATACAGTCAAACACTGTTAACAGCCCTGCTCATTCAGTTAAAAAGCATAAAAACTGAAGCTTCTGCACACAAAAGCAACCCCTCCAACTGACCATTGCCTCTACTTTACATTATTTTCCTATTCTGAGCCGTGTCAAGCCTGCCAAACCCAAACCTGTCATCAGATCCCAGCAGCTCACTAATAAATGAAAAGGAGATAGTTTAGTGCTGCCCAAATAATTCAGCAATAACTGTGCGTCCCACATGGAAGGTTTTTAAATCATCTGCACGGTTTGAAAATGCTGTGGGAGGCATCTTGTTATACTTCTATACCCTGATGACACCAGCACTGTTGGTGAATGAGGAATACCTGTTTAGGAGATCCTACAGAGAGCACACAAAGTAATAGCTATATAATTAGCACGTTAGCATCTTATCCCACTGATCTGGCTGCTTCTGCTGTGGCTGACCGTAACAGCGCCTGTTCTGACCTGCAGTTACAGAGAGTACGAGCTATTTCAGTGTTCCCTTCTTTTATATACTTCTATAGTTTATCTTTTCTAACGTGTAATAATGTACTGTGAGAAAACTGCTGTGTACTTTCTAATTTTTTTTAAATTTTTTTGTTATTTATTTAGTATTTATTATTATTATTATTATTATTAGTTAGTAGTAGTATTTTTTATTAGAATTGGTATTATTGTTGTTTTTAATATACAATCATTGTAAACATTAATAATCTTTTGAGCTACTTGACTAATTTGAATTTCCCCCACTGGGGGATGAATAAAGTATTTTTCTATTCTATTTCTATTTGTGCCGCAGCACATTCTGGTAAAAGAGACGTTAAAGTCTCAGGAACTGGATAAATAAAGATCCAATAAATCAGATGGCATCCCCTTTGTTTACCCACCTTTGCCTTTCCTTCCACAGAGTGCAAAGAACAGCAGGAATCGGTTAGAATATGCTGGTCTGACTCATTGATCGGCCCGAGGTTTGTGCAAATCAGAATCTATGGCGCCGCTCACGAGTCTGAAATATAAGTGGTAGTGATTATGCTGTTTATTGATAAATCTATGGCACTGAAGTACGAGAGAGAGCTTTAATTCTGCCATTTTCTTTCTCTGCCCCCCTGCAGTTTCATCTACTGCTCAATGTTCTCTTCAATCTATGCCCAAAAATACCCAGTAATACACCTAATTGTCATCGTATTGATCAGTGAGATGTGTCGCAGCTGCAGAAAAGCCAGAGGAAGATGGAAACACCAGCTGCTCGAGGTATTCCCAAAATATCTCCGAGCAGACCGGCCTGCTCAACAGCAAATTATCTCAGAGGAGACGTAACAACCGGTGCAGCGTTCCTCTGAAGGATTTCTGTCACCTGAAAGCGAAGCAGGTAACGAGGAAATTAACCTGAAAGCGCTCAACAGTTACATCACGAAGAGTTCAAACTCATCCTGTAAAAACTACAGGGGGTTGAAAATATACAAAATACACGACCCCCGACTCCAAAGGAGCTGAGACGCCATGTATAGTGTGAATAAAAACAGTCCTCAATGGAGCAAAGTGAGACCTGAAAAGTGTAATGTTCTAATAAAAGTTGGGGAAAAAGCTCGTCATTACTCTTAGTGTCCTCCATTTCCCTGTTTGTTTCTCAGCTCCATTTCCACACCTGTCTCCTAATCAATCAATCACAGCTGCAGTTACTTCCTCATTACTTTCCCTCAGTTTATTGATCCCCCTCGGTTTATCTCAGTCCCCGTCAGATCCTTGCTGTTACTGTCATCACCTCCACTTCTTTAACTCTCTTCTTTCCGCTGCTCAGGTTTTTCTTTAGTTCTGTTGTTTTATTCATTTCGTCTCTTGTATCTTGGATTTCCGGCTCAATTTATCTTTCAATAGACACTTTAGTTCTACTTTTGCGTCCTCCTCCTCCTCCCCATCATCATCATCATCAGCAGCAGCATTAGTGTCTATGGAACCAGCAGCTTACACATCTGGAAAGGCTTCTTTAAAGCTGAAGGATGTTTACAGCTTTTAGAGAAACATCTGCTCCCATCCAGAACACGTCTTTTCCAGAGAAGAACTTTCATATTTCAGCCGGACAACGTGAAACACACACACTGGCTGTGTTCGAAACCGCATACTTCTCCTACTACTCATACTAACTTTTTTCCCGGATGCATACTAGATTCTCCGAAATGTTGGATATGCATCATGAGGTTACTACTCATACTCAAACTACCCAAGATGCAACGTAACGTGACGTCGTCGATCGTCATTTCCTGTCAAAACGGCAGTTTCAAGCTAGCTACGACGAGGGTAGGTTCACTTCCTGTTTTCAAAACAAAAGCACCAATTGTATCGTAATGGCTTTCCCTATGATAAAAGGCAACGGGTATTTAATTTTGTGAAAATAACCGGAAGTGCGTTGCTCACTGCAGCTAGCTTTAGTATTGCCGAATTCGTCGGGATAAAATTGTAAATAGCCGTTTTTTTTGTCAGATTTTCAACACGTTGGGGATCTAAACGACTACTTTCTCGCCTGAAAATGTTTCATTATCGACTACGTCACTAAAGAGCGCTTGGTTTGAATTTGTTTGAAACAAACATGGCTGCCGCTGGAGAGCTAGGGTGTGTAGATTCTGCCATCGAGTCTGTTCTACAGGATCTCCACATTGCATTTATTTTGAAAGACGAACAGAGGAACGCGATAAAGGCTTTTATCGATAGAAAATATGTTTTTGCCGTCCTTCCTACAACAAGTGTGTGTCGCTTAATCTACGTCACATATTACGTTGCTCTGATTGGTTGTAGGTCTGTCCAACTGAGCGAAGAGGCATTTTTTCTCCTGGTTCGGTTGAAAAACACAAATCTCTATTGAGCGGTATCAGACTCACATTCTGACTAGAATTGTGAGTATGACGTAGTCAGGCTAGGGCTTTTATGCCTTTAATGGAAAGTTTAGATAGACAGGAAGCAGAGAGAGGGGGAACGACACGCAGCACCCCTGTTTTATTATTTATTTTATTATTGTAAAAGTCTGTTGCTCACAGGCTTTTTTTTTGTAAAAGTCTGTTGCTGTCTGCTGCGGAACCGGAAAAGAAAGTAATCGGCGGATCCACCAAACATGGAGAAGGGTACGGAACTTTTACTCGGCCATTTTCATGTTAAAGTTCTTCCAGACGGCGGAGTCGACAGAACCAAAGTCATCTGTAAACACTGCCAAGTTGAATTGTCTTCTCAGCGTAGTAGTTCCAGTCTAAAATATCACTTAAAGGCAAAACACACAACTGATAGCAGCAAGTCATTTAAGGAAACAGACAGTGGAGCGAGGCTTCTACATAAAAACTACAGAAAGATGCTGATGTTAAAAGTGTGTTTGCACAACAAATATTATGGCACTTTCATTCATATGGCAGCACATTTAAAATAAAACTAAATGCTAAAAGCTATACGCTACTTTTGAATTTTTGGATTTTGCTAAAAATGCGATTAATCAGGGAAATCATGTGATTAATTAGATTAAACATTTTAATCGTTGCCCAGTCCTACTAATTACCCTAACATGCATGTTTTTTGGACGGTGTGAGGAAGCCTGGGTACCTGGAGAAAACCCACGAAGGAGAACATGCAACCATGTGCTATCCACCAATTTGAGTCTGATTCTCACATTTAAATTCAATGTTTAAAAAAAATCCGGAATCTCACACGGATAATAATATATCAAACACAGCTGTAATTATGTTACATGTGACACCAGAAACGCTCTGGAAAATAAAGAACAAAGGCAAAAAAGTAGCATTTAAAAGTCCCTCGTCAGTTCCAGTCCCCAGAGCATGTTTTCCCTTGTTTCACGACACTGTGACACGTCGCGCGGATTAATGACCGAGACATGAAGCTGCTCTGTAATCGATCAATCACTGTCATCTGCCGGGGGTGACGCTAATTAATCCTGACTGCACCACATCTCTTTTTCTATCATTCCGGTTTCACGCCCAACGCCTAAACAACAACCCCTCCATCTCAGATAAAAAAAAAAGTAAAAACACTGGAAGATGAAAAATGAAAAAAGGGAGACCTGACACTCACCAGAGCAAAGGAATTTCTTGGCCTGAGCGATCTTCATGGTCCCCTTCTCCTGAAGCTGCAGCACCGCCGTCCGGAAGATCTTCTTGATCTCCTCCGACACATTCCTCCAGGCCTTGTCATTCTTGGTCTTTGCTGCGCTGCTTGACTCCATCTAAGCCAGACGGGGGCCAGACAGAGGGGACAGGGGGGACAGCACACTCATCATGCACTGAGGGAACGCTGTCACTCTCGTTTGTGCAGACGTGCACGACAACACGGCGAACAGCCGCGACTTGTCCGTGAGGAATTTGTGTTTTTAGCTTTTCAAAGCGCCAGCAAACAGGTTTTTTTTAATGACTTTGGAGAAACTCGAGGCAACACTTTGATGCAGCTTCGAATACAGAAACTCAGCCGGATTTTTAATTATCTGCATAAATTTGAATGTCAAAACTGAGATCAACAGTTTTGTTTGAAATTGCGTGAATGGGTTTCAGAGGGTTCGCTTTGGAATTAAACTAAAACTTTGAAAAAACATTAAAGGATTAAAAAAGAAAGCGTTTTAAAGCTGCCTGAACCGAAGCAGCTGTGCCGACAAACTCAAAGCAAAGCGTCTTTTCTCTGCGTGTGCGTTCAAAATGTGTTCATCAAACAGAAGAAAAGCTTTCCACCACAGAGCTCAAGGACACAAATACACTATCAGCTCTGTTAAACAGCTCATTCGGAGATTCATAAATTTGTTTTGGGGGTCGGTTTACACGCTTTAACTGTTAAAAACACAGCACACCTTTACACTTCTTTTACCTCCCGTGTGTTTAAGCCGTCATATGAGAGGCCCACTCTGCTCTAACCGGTCAGCTCATAGATCAGACTTGGTGAAATAGATGTTAAAAAATAAGCTCTAATTAGCTGTAATAAATGATAGAGCTGGTGTGGCAACCAGAAGTGACCATATTTGGACAAAAGGATAGAGCTGGAGAGCTGATCAGACACAACTCTTTCAGGACTTCATCTCCATCTATTGAATTATGAAATTATTTTGATAATATATATATTTATTATATTATATATTATTATTATTATTATTATTATTAATTATTTTGGGAAGTCCACTAGCACAGCGGTGCCCAACCGTTTTTGCGCAACGGACCGGTTTAATGTCAGACAATATTTTCAGGGACCGGCCTTTAAGGTGTGGCGAATAAATACAACAAGGTAAAATGATATGATCAACACAAAAACTGTGGTATTTTGTAAATATAATAATAAACGTGGATCCACTGTGTACTTCTATGTAACTTTTAGTTTTGAAGGCTTCATTGCCTCATTGGAGAGCCGGTCGCCGCATATTATGCAGAGCGCGCTTGGTGCGTGGGAATCATCCATCGCGATAAACATATTTTAAGTAGATCTCCTGGTGTTGTCTGTTAAATGCAGCTTTCTTTTTATTAGTGGCTCTTCTTCTGTCTCCTCACTGGGCCTTTTCTCCTTTGCAAAGAAACTTTTCAAAGACGTCTGTTTTTTACTCATTTTGCTAGCTTGTGGGTTTAATATTAGCGTTACTATATCACGTGAGCGAGACAAGCATCTTGACACGTGTCAAGAGTGAGTCATAGACAGAGAATTCGGTTATTTTTCAAAATAAAACATTGTTCAGACTCGGATGATAAATAAAACGGAAATAATGTAAGTTATTTATGCTTTCTGTGAGGCCCGGTACCAAACGACCCACGGACCGGTACCGGGGGTTGGGGACCGCTGCACTAGCACACTGATTTGTTAACATTTTTTAAAATGAGCATTTAGCCCCTAGTGGTCATCTGTGCTACTGCTTTGTTAAGCACTTCTGTGACAGCTTCGTCCATCCTTTTTATACTGTCAGTGCATGCAGAGAGGGGCTCTTTTTGCATTCTGAGGCATGTCAAACTAACCCCAACGCAGGCAGTATGTAAATGAGCCACATGGTGATGTAGGACAGATACGCAGGGAGACAATAACAGCTTTGGTTGTGGGCTTCGTATCTTTGCAGACATTTTTACACAAACAAAAAGCAACGCATGCTTCCTCACTGAAGGAAAAGCCTGGCTGTTATTTCAGTGTCGTTCACACAGTACTCGGAAGCTGAGTTGGACTTACAGAGTTCTGGTAGTTCTTGAGCATTTGGGCTTTGGGTTTGAGGTAGTATGCGGGTGGCACAGAGTTTTCATCCCTGCAGTACCACTCCTCTAAGATGTGGG
Source organism: Odontesthes bonariensis (assembly GCF_027942865.1). Classification (NCBI taxonomy): domain Eukaryota; kingdom Metazoa; phylum Chordata; class Actinopteri; order Atheriniformes; family Atherinopsidae; genus Odontesthes; species Odontesthes bonariensis. Next base: position 10,228,513 of record NC_134524.1, on the reverse strand, counting down.
TGTCCAGCCCCGCCTCCACAGCCGCGTCCAAGATCATCTCAAACTCCGCCGACTCCACCTCCCCGGGCACTCGGATGCTGCCGTATTTTTCACCCACCAGACCCTGAGGATAGAAGCAGGGAGAAAAAACAGAGAGACAAAGGGCGCCGTGACTCATTGTGATCTTTCAAAATGAACAGTGGAGTCAATGATGCACGCAGCACGGCTTATTTCAGGCAATTTCAGAGCCGCCGGCACAACTGCCGCGTCTCTGGGACATCAGGAACATAGCTGCAAAATGTAACCCCCACTCTGTGTGCACTGTGGCACGCACCGACAGCTCGAACCTGGCTGGTAATTGCTTCACACAGCAGCCACTGTGTGTGTGTGTGTGTGTCCAGTTTAAAACAGACACTACTGAACCTGTCCTCCCACACAAAGTGTCAGAAACAAAGCTTTTCACCTGTTCATCGCAGCATTCCTGACAGAAACATCCCAACAAAAAAAGCTCTTTAAAAGACACAGAGAAGAACAACCGTGGCGTTTCAGAAAAGGAAATACAAGTAAGGACAAAGTGAAGTCACTACACAGAAAATATCATCCAAAAAGGGCGTCTGAGACGCTGAAACTCTGCACAGCAGTTCTGCTCGAGGCAATAACTGAAATCATCTATCAGGAGTGCGTTTCCTTCATCTTCGGAGCTATGCCAAAGTTTTACCAACTCTGGTTCAAATTTCTATAAGTGTGAAGAGCCAAGAGGGTAACAGATGATCTGATCTGGTTTCATTCTTAACTTCAGTGTTATGATTCCTTACTAAATTTACTGACAATTCTTCCTCCAACCAGAGAAAAAGTTCAAAGCATGATCCGTCCCCGTGCTTCACGGTTGGAGATTCGTTCTTCACATGAAACTCTACAGCCTTTCTTGCTGCAAACGTCTGCTGATGGCAGTTAAAAAGCTCCGTTTGCTCCACTTATTTCCAAAGAAGCAAATGTCTTGTGATGGATTTTGGATGCAGGAAAGCTCTTCTCCTGATAAAGCTTCCATGAAGGTCACGTACAGAATGTGCAGATAATGTTGCACCAACAGTCCGCTGAGTCTGCTGAATATTTCATGAAGGTCCTGTGAATCGCCTTCCGAACAATCACACAAGCTTTTATGTACCTGAAAATGCTGTTCTGTCTTCTTATAGCTGCCTTGTGGCTACATGGATCAGAGCCTGCCTCCTCTGATGGAAGGTGGAGGCAGTGGGTATCTTTGACAAGAGCAAGAGGCTTAAACTGGGAATCGAGTTATGCTGTCGACCGTTAGAAAAGGTTTGAGACATTCTGCTGCTTCTAATTTTCTCTGTGGGAGATTATTGTATATGTGAGGTAAAAAAAAAAAAAGAATAAATAGGTAATTAAGCGGCAATAATATCAAACTTAGTGTGTGAGTAAAAACATGGAAAAGGTTGGACTCCGTGAATCAGTCCAGATGATCGTAAACATGCAGCGATTCAAACCCCGGCTGAATTATCCGGGCGCTTGTTTTCTTCCAGGTTTGTTTTCCACACTAACATGTTCACATGCACTTTAAAGTCCGGCTCTGTGTGGACTAGCACAACATAAACCTGCTTAAAAAAGGGAAAATGCCATCTCTCAATGAGAGGAAGGGCTGAACGCGTTCACTGATTGGACGAAAGCGCGCAAACCTGGTCAGCTCGCCGCGTGGCTGCTGAGGTTTGAGTCGTCACGGTATTTATGAAGCTTTGACATTTGCATCGACTCCCTTTCCTTACGAGGACCGTGAACAAACCAAAACCCTAAAGGCTAATTAAAGTCTTTGGTAAACCTTGGTAAAAGTGGTCTAAGACAGCTTTTGCATGGTGCTGCGTTCTTTCCAACGAAAATAAGACACTAATCTCCCTTAATATGGTCACAAGTTAAAAGAAGGTTTAACTTCTTTGATGAAAAACAGAATTCGTCACGGTCTTTTCTTCCCGTTTTCTGAGTTAGTTTTGTGTTTGAGCGACACACTGCGATGCAAAACGCACCCGCCTGGCCAAATTTAAGAAAAAGATGGTGTTAAGAAAAAGCCAATTGTATTTTACATGGAGCAGATGGGATTGTTTTAAAGAAAAGAACATAACACATTAAAAGGATGCTTGTGGATTTTTGTAGGATGACTGTGAAATTAGATTTATGTGGGCCTCTGTGCTGCAAGTTAAGGTTATTATCAACACAATGGCTAAATTTATTGCTGTGCTTCATACCCCAAACAAACCTCTCTCCAGACACACACACACACACACACACACACACACACACCACCCCCGCAGTCTTTATATCCAGAAACAGGAACACTCAAGACAGCAACAGCCTAATTAGGCATTGTCAAATCATCTTGTAGCCTTTCATCCCACTGTCATGAAAGGCTACGTGTCCCATAGATCTACAGTTCCAGTCTTCATTCAGTCACGTGCTTCTGAGTGACAGCAGGTTCAGCATCACTGGATATAATCAGAGCCATTTGATGCCTTAATGTTTGATGTTCGAGGAAGCACAACAAAAAAAAAAAAAAGAAGGAAAACCCTCCATGACATGACCAGCTTATCTTCGCTCCGTGTGAGATAATAAACTCACGTGCACCTAAAGTGTCGCCTCCGGGCGGATACGCCGAGCGCACGGGGCAGAAGCCAAATGACTGTGAGCTCCGATGAGCAGGGAAACGACGCCGCGCTCCCGGCCATGACGCTTCAAAGACGCTCCGTGTTGGAGTCCTCCTTCCTTTGGCAATCGCAGTGGGAGCAGATGCAGAGAACAAGCAGAACCAGTCGATGGCATGTGGGACGGCCTCCTCTGAAAACACACCGACGCCTGCGGTGGATTCATTTGCATTCGCACAGTTCTGTGTCCGCAGATCAATTTCTGAGGCCGACGACGGCTAACGTGCAGATAATCAGCTGGTTCGGAGGAGGACGTGTCACTTGCAGTTTTTTTAATCCAAACCGAGCATTTGCATGATCTAATCTTTGAGCTGACCCACTATTAGTGAAACAGCAGAATAAAGGTATGAATCCTGCATAAAACAGAAAGGCTAAGAGCAAAAATAGGACAAGATATGATCTTTAAATAAAAATCACGAGATACGGCAGCTTTGCTTTGCTTTGCTCTCCTGTAACCCGAGTGTTCCAAGTACAGCCAGTAATGTATGAAGCCTAATATGAAAAGAATGCTAATTAGAGCAAACTGGAGCCAAGCACATTAAACAGACAGACACAATACAAGAAGCAAAGGAAGAGAGATGGTTGCGATAGGAGTGTAAGAGCTAAAGAGGGCAGGCTGCAGGCTAACTGCAGGTGTGAGTGACAGGGGAGGTCACAGGTTCCAACTCAGAGACAGATGAAGGTTTCAGCCCCGGGTACTTCAAAAGAAATCATTAACCTCTGATCTTCAAAAGGAGAGGGTTCGCTTTTATCGGCGAACCCTATCATCAACCTGAACTCTTGTTGACAGTCACTGACGGGGGTTTCCAACTGCCAGATCTGAAGCGATTTGTTGAAAAGCTGCAGAAACAAATGTGAATCAGACACGTTTCTTTGGATGGATTTGGAGTCAATAAACGCGGCCGCGTCGTGTCGCCAGGAGGAGGCGGTATAGCCTCAGGGATCGGGTTGAAAAGACAAAAAGGGTTCGAACTTGTTGAAAACGTCACGACGAGGTCGAGGAAAGTCACAGGACTTAGGAAAACTTAACTGGGATGCGGGTCTGAAGCAGTGAAATCACAGCTGTTCAATAAATATTCTACTGAAGTTTCTTTCATTATCACTTGTGTTTAAAAAAAAGGAAACAAAGGGGCAAAAAAAAGAGTGAAAGATGCTGCGGTCACAGGCTGCTCCTGTTCTCACATTCATCCCAATGAATCCCAGTTAGTACAAACCACAATCGAGCATCACGTTGATAAAAAGCAACGTTTTTCTCTGCAGATAGGGTTGGGATAAAGCTAACATGCTAACAGGCTAACAGAGGGACTGCCTCGTGTAAAACTGGGATTATGCCCGTCACATTTAGCTTTTATTGGCACTTCTGGGACCAGGCGTTGCCACTGTGAAAATGGCGCCCCGACAGCACGGTGAGAGCCAAGACACTTAACTACAGTTTCAACTTCTCTGTTGCACTTTTAAGCCGACTTTCAAGTTTTCATTGCACCTTCTTGGTGGGCCGTACAGATGAGCCTGTAGAGATTGAACTGGTCGCACACTATTCCCTGCAGCTCTTCCTGTTTTTAGTAGTTTAGCCTGTAATTCCACATAAAGACGTAGTGGGGAATTCTCCCTTTAGAGGTGGCATCCATCGTTTTAATGGTCTGGTAAAAGGAAAACAAAAATCTGATGAATTCCTTCAAAGTGTTTCTTACTGTAGCACCATATGGAGGAATCCACAGAGTTCATCAGTTTTCCACATGGTACATCTTGTAAGCAGTGAGCATCTTGATCCTGCCATCTTGTACTTTATATAATATCAAGCTATTTTAGCTAAAACAGCCCACAAGCAGGTCACGCATGGCTGTTCGGGTGCTCTTGGGATCTCCAGTAAACCCTCAGTACGCTGGGCTGGCGTGCAGGTCGCCATATGTGCCTGACTCACAGTGGTGCAGCGTATCAGGAGAGGATGGAGGGACAGGATTAAACTCCTGCAACACTGAGAGAGACACAGTGCGGCGAGCACAGTCCGTGATGATGCTGACAAGGTTTCTGCCAGCTTGCCCTGTGGCGTGTGTGTTTGTGGGGACAGAGATTAGGATAAAAGCTCAAACTGGCGTTTCGTATCAAAATGCCAAAAAAATCAATAAATCGGCCGTTAGAACGCTAACGCAGGCACGAGCGCACAGAAGCACGCTCACACCTGTCCACCGAGCGGTGTAAGCTGTCGTCACACACTTGACTTACAAACGGCGACGTGTAAAAGATGCTCGGATATTTGCTGGCTGGTTTGAACCCTGCATCAGTCGGAGAGCAGGCCTGGAATGAGGCCATGTTGAGTGGATTACCGCACGGCGGCTGACATGCGAGAGCTCCACTCTTTTGTGTTTTACAGTCCGTGTACAGCATGTGTGTGTGTGAGTGTGTGTGTGTGTGTGTGTGTGTGTGTGTGATTGTCCTGTGAGAGGGATTTGTGGCGTTTGTATTACTCTTGCTGCAGGTGTGAGGAACACAGGAGGATACAGCAAAAATAGCACAGTGGCCAAATGAAATTTCACCGATAGCTGCACTCCTCCACCTCCTCCTTCCTCAGGTTTTTTTTTTTTTTCCATCCTTGGAAGGGGTTTTACACTCTAAGTAAGTGCACTTTATCTGATGAGCCAGCTGGGAGAGGCAGCTAAGATATTGTGCACAGCCACAGCATGAATTAACAAATCAATCACTCGCACGGCCGATTAATCAGTGAAACACACAGTCAGCTGTGTGGGTATTTGCTGCATAAGCTTTGGCACCGAAGAGCCAAACATCCAAATTTAACAAAACCAGATGATCTGATCAGAGAAATGTTCAGTTCTCAGTGACACCTGCCATAAGTTATGCTTTAATTGTCATGCTTTACTGTTTTTGCAATCAATCTGTGACAAATGAATGTGGTTTATAGTCTTGCACGAACATGGAATGATGTCATCGGCGTGCTGCTGCTTAAAGAAAAATACGGAGCAACATCCCGGCCGAACTGAGGGGGTCTATATGGGTAATAACTGGGTCAACCGCATGGGGGAACCTCTGGGTGGGCTCGATGTTGGTTGTGAACAATACAAAAAAAAAACCATGATTGTTGTCATTTATACAGAAAAATCAGGATAAAACGTCCTAATTCACACCAAAATTTCATAGGTTTCTTCTAGGGCTGGGCGAGTTAACGAGTTATTATCGCGTTAACTCGTTAATTATTTAACGACGATAAATATTTTATTACGCATTAACGCAGGCTTTATTTTTTTATTTTTAAAAACATTTTTTTCAGGCTTTTATTTTGTAAAAGTCTGTTGCTGTCTGCTGCGGAACCGGAAAAGAAAGTAATCGGCGGATCCACCAAACATGGAGAAGGGTACGGAACTTTTACTCGGCCATTTTCATTTTAAAGTTCTTCCAGGCGGCGGAGTCGACAGAACCAAAGTCATCTGTAAACACTGCCAAGTTGAATTGTCTTCTCAGCGTAGTAGTTCCAGTCTAAAATATCACTTAAAGGCAAAACACACAACTGATAGCAGCAAGTCATTCAAGGAAACAGACAGTGGAGCGAGGCTTCTACATAAAAACTACAGAAAGATGCTGATGTTAAAAGTGTGTTTGCACAACAAATGTAATGGCACTTTCATTCATATGGCAGCACATTTAAAATAAAACTAAATGCTAAAAGCTATACACTACTTTTGAATTCAGATGCGATTAATTGTGATTAATTAGATTAAAAATTTTAATCGTTGCCCAGCCCTAGTGTCTTCTTCTTCAAGCGTCACAACATTCATCTTGGTCATTTTCACTGCTGACGGATGTAAGATGTAACAAAGTTACATTCAGTGTGTATCATGTAAACTGTGCGGCAGATGTTTCAGACTTGTTGCACAGGGATGCTCACGCAGGATGATTGTAGGTGGAGAGGTGAACCAGAAGGTCTGGGGTATCGCATTAGGGCTGACATCATGTTAACCGAGCAGAAAAGAATCAGGGGAGGTTATATATGAGCGGCGTTATCCCGACCTCTCATCTTACATCCAGTAAAGAGCTTCGGACTGTTTGCTGATACGCGTCCTTGAGGTATTTATCACGTTTTTTTGTTTTTTTTCTCCACACGAGGGAATTTGAGACACTTTGAGAGCCGAGAAGAGAGGAGAGAGGCGAGAAAATCACGGCTCATTGTCATGCTTAATCTCCGGGTCAATGACACGGTCACCATGCCTACCCTCGCTATCACCATGAAAACCAGCTGTACTGAATCGGCAGGAGAGAGAAAAGCCCTTACAGCCCCGCTCCGCCACCTGTCTAGAGTTCAGTTTTGCCCTCTGAACGACACTTTATGCAAGACATCCTCACCCATGAAGACAGACTGATGTTTCCTGTAAAAAGCTGCTGTAAAGGACCACACTAGTCCTTGTATGTGTTTGTTTGTCTGAGTAAAACTACCTAAATGTGTTTGTTTACATTCCATATTTTTCTACAAATATAACGCTTAATCAAAATATTTCTATTTTTGTATGTGCTTTAAAATGACTGGTGTGTGAAGTTATGAGTGAATCTTGAATGTATTTTGGAGATTGAATTTTGTCCTTTGCCTGACACCGTAGCTCCACAAGAGGGAGATCTGTAAAGGTAGCCAAACAGGTGTAAGTAACAAGAGCTGCTTTGCTTTGTTTGAGGCTGAGCCACAAAGTTTGATCTCCAGGCTCCAGCTTAACTTTCTTCATTTGCACACACAAAAAGGGACTTTTGACGGCTGTTTTAAACAACGGAAGAAAAGATTATTAAGCATCCTTGGTGAGCGCAGTGAGGTATGTTTGTTTGCTTTCATTGAAACATTGTATCTGTATGTAATTTTGTATCAGTGTGTATGTATTTGACTAGGCCTAAATGACTTTTGAGTAAATTAATGCCTTTGATGTTTTTAATATTGATGAGCAAAATATGACAATTGTACTGTGAAGACTGTATGGTGATTTGATGTTTTGTTTGTATACCCCAACACACAGTTTTCACGGTGCTAAGGTCAACCTGATGATTCTGCTGCAACAAAAATAAAAGACACCTTGAGCATCTGTCGAGACTCTTTTGGAATCCAAGGGTTGCTACAGCTGCTTTAGTTGTTACGGCTGAACATGAAACAGGAAATAAATGCTGTTATTTCTGATTCTGCAGGGCAGCCCTGAAGAACTGTAGTAGTGTCTGTGCCACGCAGAGAATAACAAGGTTTCCAGGTGTCACACAGATCTTCTGTGGCAGCGGCGAACACTCCTACAGCACACGTCAGGCCTTGTTCTCTCTGTGGCGCCTCCACAGAGGAACGATCGATAATCAATGCTGAAGTAATCTTGCTTTTCAGAGAGTTCCCCCTGCCTTCATCCTTTCTTCTGTTCATCCCTGTTCTCCCCTCTGAGCCCTACATTGGGCTCTGTGACAGTTGCTTTTGGCTGCAGACGCATAGGGTTGCCTCTCTTTGAAGTCTCCTCTTAAAGCCGTGTGTGTGTGTGTGTGAGAGACACCTGAACGGCACCTGAATGGGAGATGGTCATGGTAACGGTGTGAGGAGACCACGAGCGGCTGCAGTTGTGTGTGAATCAGACAAAGAACGAGAGAGAAAATGTGGGAAATGAAAATAAAGCCGGCAAATTGAATGCACAGGAGGCTGCTCAGTCACTGGCACGTCAACACACCCTCAAAGACCTGCTGTTTGTTGTTTAAAAAACAAGAAAACCCCAAATCCTGTTGACGGTTTCCCCCGTCTTCACACGAGGATCTCGGTGTACCCCCCTGTAAAAATAAACAACGGTTCTCCGGAGATGGCCCAGACAACCCAGAACTGTCATAACGGAGGATTGGAGTCTCTGATCAAAGACGCTCTGAGCTCCTTCAGTCCTGGAAACGAGGCCGGGCCGGCCGGCCCGACCACGGGGAGCCACAACAGCTGGCTTTGACATGTCTGAATGGAACACAGTGGCTATCATGGGATTCTCAGCATAAAATCCAACATTCATCACAGATGTGCGACCACTAGAATACGCCATAAAACATTTAATCTGTCAACCGGTGAGAACATGTCGTGTACTCTGAGCGCCCAGATTGAGCGTGCAGCCCGGCTGACATCTGATGGCGCAGAGCGAGTGGATCAGAGAGAAAAGCAGCAAAACGATGCGTGCGTGCATACCTGAGTGTGTCTGGTTTCCCTCTGCGTTTTGTGTGGTGTCAGATGTGGAGGAGGAGGGGGGGTTTAAGACGGTGAAATTGCAGCAGTGACAGAGGGCGGAGAGGCCGAGGGGAATGAATGCAATCAGCACGGTGTGTACAACACTACACCGAAGACCAAGACAGCAGCACAAAAGCTGCGTCTCCTCCTTTTAACTCACATCTGATCGTTTCAGCGCAGTTTAGCCTGATTGGACTAACACAGTTTGATTTAAAAAAAAATAAATAAATCTCAGTGAGGACATCGACTCTGAAAAGCTGAGCATCAGGAGAATAAAAAAAGCAATCAGCCGAGAAGCCGAGCTGAACTCCTGCACAGGAGTCGATCTCAAGGCGCCCACGCAGGATTTTAAATAAATAACTTCTCACGTATTGTTTAAATATTAAGGCGCACTCGGAGAGAAAGAGCTGGGATGCACAGTCTTGGTGATGGAAAGAAAAGATGCAGCAAGAATCTTATACTTTTCAGCCTGAGAGGCTGTTGTTTTCTGAGGCTGCTTCACTCTCATGGCGTCCTCCAGCTGCAGCAGCCATTCAGGCAGAGGGCTGTCTGTAGAGCTAATGCGCTAAATGCTAAATCTTCCTTTTGTTCTTCACGAGTTAATAAAGTCTTTGACAAAGTACTTTTGGAGCTGCTTCTTCAGGTAAGTGAACTGTGTAACTGAGGGCGAACACTTGTTGTCAACAGGAAATGTGAACCCGCGTCACGCTATCTTGGATTGTGGGATGGAAGCGCCATCTTGTTACATATGCCGACTGTTAGATCTCTATAAAAAAAGCAGCAAAGCAAATCCAGAGGCAGCCATGTTTTTTTCTCCTACTCTTTGCACTGAACAGGCTTTTAAATGAAGTGATTTCAAGTGTCCCATTTCTGAGTTACCATGAATGCAGCACAGAATCTTGTCTTCAGTAGTATGTGTCTGATCAAATAAGCCGACGTCTCGGTGGCTTTTATGGAGCTCTGTTCCTGGAGTATTTCATACTTTGTAGTTCTGCTTCACAGTTTTCCCCTCCGTAGTTTTATGTGTTTGGTTCTCGAACGATCTTTTTGTGGTTTCTGGGCTCATTTCCCAAATGTTCAGCTTTACGATGAAATGAAGGTTATGGCTTCTGACTGTGACAGCAAGGGCTTCACTTTAGGTCCTCATTCAGATCCTTCAGGAGCACATCGGAGCCCTGATAAATAACGCCAACAGAAAAACCAGGCTGCGCTGGCCCGCTCCCCCAAACTCTACTGTGCTGAGGTTGGTATATGCTAAAGAGAAGTGTTGAGGCAGGAGCCAAGATGCCAAATTATGAGCTATGAATGCGCTTTTAGATTAAGCTGAGCAGCTGCCAATGAATAAAGGAGCGTGAAAATGCGTTCTCTCTCGGTTCTGAGACGGTTTCTGCTGCTCAACAAGGAAGTGTGAGTGTGAAGACATCTTCTGAATGAGAGCGACGTCAGGACGTAGTGCATGCGGTTTCGGAAAAGAAGGAAATATAAAACTCTGTTCGAGGAAGGGGATTACGCACCCTGGAGACCGAGCTCATGTTGTACCCATAATGCATTACCAGTGATCTCTCACCTCAATTTCAAACTGTAGACTCGATCTGTTCCATCTGAATAATTCACCATCAGTTTCTCTTCTTGTTGTTTTCCTTTCTACAATCATGTCCTTTTACTGCCCACTTCTTTTTTTCTTTGAAAAGAATCCCAAAGTGATGCTCTCCCTTCGTTTTGTCGCTCAGCTTTGTGGATTTTCAGGTCACAATATTCATGCTGAAGATGAGATGCAGCCAGCGACGCCTCTCTCATATTTGATGACGCCCTCCTTGCTAATCTTACGCTTCTCTAAGGACGGCCCCTATAACAGAGATTTGTGCATTATCGCCTTATCTTCTGTCAAACAAAGCAAGCGCAAACGCTGCCTGGACAGATATCCTGCGCGTGTAAACTGAAGCAGAAATCCTTGGAAACAGTCTGGTCTTAATGCCATAAAGGAGCCGTACAGGAGCTGCTGCGGGCACGTGCAACATGCTGCTGGAAAGCTGAGATCAATGCAAAGAGTTTTGCAGTGCAGAGACCACAGAGGGTGCAAGTAAAGCAAGAAATAGCACTACCTACTCTTTCATTCTCATAAATCTGTCAGATTCCCCCTCACATGAGCCTGTGGGAGCTCACTGGCTTCAATGGCTTTAACAGCCAAGAAGAATGTTGAGAAAATCTGTTTGAAACGTACTTTTTTTTTGTGCTACTGCTATCAAATTTGGATTAGGACTAGAGCTGCAGCGATAAACTAATCTCACGATACAATACAATTCAATACGCTTACATCATTTTCTGGGGGGAAAAAAGGGACAGTGTGATTTTGACGTGAATCATCGCTGATTGGACTGGTGGTCCGACCTTTGAACCGGAAGGACAACACAGCCAGACAAACAGAAACAAACGAACATGTCACGAACGTGAGAGCTGTGCACTTTATACAACATTTTTATGAACTAATTTATCACTGTTTAGTATAATGGGACCCCCTGGCATTGCATTGTATTACCTTAATGTTCAGTGTTTTCAGTAATTGTAACATCTGACTTTTCAATAAAGTTTGCTTTAAAAAAAAAAAAAAAAAAAAAAAAAAAAAAAAAATCGATACTTTATTGGGAAACGAAATATCGATATATATTGCAGTATTGATAAAATTGCTCAGGCCTAATTAGGACTGGTTAAAACATCAGGCGGTGGATGGGTTGGACTAAAAGACAAAAAAAAATGTGTGTTGAAACATCTGTGACTCTGTAACTAAGTGATTCTGACAGTTTAAAGCAAAGGAAAACAAACGGTGCGAGTGTGAGCTTTGGGTTTATCATGGATTGGCATTCAGAGCAAGTTCTGACGGGATGGGAAAGAGGCAAAGTGAGACACTCACCACAAAACACGGTCCAGCCGAGGTCTTTAGACATTCCTCCAGGAGTTTCATTCGGAGTCTCTGCAGCTCGGGATTGTCCCACTCCTCCGGATCTACTCCCCAGTACAGGTCCACCACCTGAACACCCACACAAGCACAAAGAAAAGTGTTCCATCACTGCACTAAGAGCAAAGATTAATCAAGCATGGCCAGCTTTTCCTGGAAACTGTGTCTTCCAGAGAAAGAGTTTTATCCTGCGTGAATAAAAACAAGGTTATACATCATCTGCAACCGAGGGGATTAACCAGGAGACGGAGTCCTACTTCTTTTTTTTTTAAACCAGAAATCGCAAAAACTTCCGACTTCAATAACCAAAAAATTAAAATATAGATGTGCAGCTTCTTCGCAGCTGAAAATAAAAAATGCTCTGAGAGAAAGCTGGAAATCACTTTGAGAAAACTGAAGTCAACGCCACGCTCTAATGGGGATCAATGGGATTAAACCCGAAAATCCCTAAAAGACGTAAACACACATGTGCACCTGCTGTGTGTCACTGCCCCCCCACCACACCCCACCCCCGCATCTCCAACACCTTTCCCAAAGAGCAGCGGGGAGATGCACACTCACACACATCCTCCGTCAACACATTCATCACAAGTTCTGGCAGCTGAGACAATTCCAACAGTAAACACGCCACAGGGGGGATCTCCGGCTGTAAATGAGTGCGGCGGCTGCAGCGAAGAGGACAGCAGGCCCTCCTGCTGCAGCTTCCTGGGTCTCTGAGAGCTTCCATCAGGCCGGTTTGGGCCCGATCTGAGGCTAAGGAGCGGCACTCCTGATGGTCACAGAGGAAAACAGATTGAAGGGATGTCACGTCCATGGGGTTTTTGCCATGTTTTTAGTTCCTGTTTAGTTCTTAGTTTTACCATGCTTTAGTTTTCTGTCATGTTTTTAGTTTTCAAGCTCATGTTTAGTTTTGAGTTTAGCCATGTTTTAGTTTTCTCTCATGCCTTAGTTTTCTAGTCCAGGTTCGGTATTTAGTTTAGCCATGTTTTCCCCACAGTTTCTGTTGCTCTGCCATCACCTTCATTCACTTCACCTGTGTTTTTCCCCTCTGCTGCACTCACTCACCTATCACTCAGGCTGTGTTTGAAACCGCATACTTCTACTACTCATACTGACTTTTTTCCCGGATGCATACTAGATTCTCTGAAATGTTGGGTATGCATCATGAGGTTACTACTCATACTCAAACTACCCAAGATGCAACGTAACGTGACGTCGCCGATCGTCATTTCCTGTCAAAACGGCAGTTTCAAGCCAGCTACAACGAGGGTAGGTTCACTTCCTGTTTTCAAAACAAAAGCACCAATTGTATCGTAATGGCTTTCCCTATGATAAAAGGCAACGGGTATTTTATTTTGTGAAAATAACCGGAAGTGCGTTGCTCACTGCGGCTAGCTTTAGTAGCGCCGAATTCGTGGGAACAAAATGGTAAATAGCCGGTATTTTGTCAGATTTTCAACACCTTGGGGATCTAAACAAATACTTTCTCGCCTGAAAATGTTTCAAATGTTGCTAAAGTTTACAGAGTTTAGAGCTTAAGCGAAATCAGCTTCAGACCGGCGGATTTCAGCTCGGGCAGGAGCGAAATGCATCGTGGGTAAACGCTCTGCATACTGTCTAATCGATGAGTATGTAGTATGCGGTTTCGAACACAGCCTCGGTCAGTATTTAGTTTCCAGGTTTGCTCATTGTGTTTGCCAGATCCTACCCGTCAATACCCTTCATGCCACGCCAAGTTAAGTATTTAATCTCAAGTCAAGTTCTTTGTTTTTTTCTCAGCCATAGTGATGTTTTGTTTTCTCACAGTTTAGTTATCATCATCCGGCTCAGCCGCGCTTTGTGTTAACCTTGTTTTTTGGAATAATAAATCAAGTTTGCTTTTTGAAGCGACAGGAGGGCCTTTATCACTGAGAGTGTGGGACTTCACTCTCACAGGGCCGGGTGACACTCGCCTCTGCCAATATCGGTTGGAGCAGCAGCGGGGGGGGGGCTGCAACGACTTCTCCGCTCATCTGCTTGATTGTTGTTGTGCACCTGTGAGCAGCTGTGAGCAGCCGTGTTTCCGTTGAGGCAGACAGCTGTCAACTACAGGAGCTGCACATCTCACACACAGCCTGGAGCTGCAACTGAATAACATGTGAGGAGGTGGAACCAGAGAGTGAGTCTGCCTGAAAAACAACATGTCTGTGGGTGTGGGGTCACTTTGGCTGATTAAATAAAGTGCTCCATTCGTTATCCTCCTCCACCACACGACTATTACTTTGAAGAAACTCTCCCACTCAGCGGTGCACGATGAGCATCCCTTGTTTCTCATTGCTCAGCGCGTCAGTGAAGCTGTACACTGGAAAAAATACCCCCCCCCCCCCCCCAAAAAAAAAAAAAAAAAAAGTAAAAAAACAGCAAATAAAAGAAGTTTTTGCTTGAAATAAGCAAAAAAATCTGCCAATGGAACCAGTGAAAATCAGCTTGTCAAGATTTCTTGAAATAAGATGTGATATTTAGGACTTTTGAGGTAAAAGTGATCTTGAAAGTATCTTAAAAACCTCTTCAAATAAAAAAAAAAAAAAGCTTGTTTCATGTGAAATATGACTCAAAACAATTTGTTTTCAAGACTTTTTCATTTAACAAGATATTCCAGATGTATTGTCTTCCAACAAGTCCCTATATCTGGCTGAAATAGTACTTGTTAGGCAGTTGTGTCTTATATCAAGTGTAATGAGATACTCAATAAGAAAAATATATTTGGTAAGACTTTGATTTTTTCCAGTGCACACACTGGAAAAAATCAAAGTCTTACCAAGTATATTTGTCTCATTTTAGTCAAAATATCTCATTACACTTAATATAAGACACAACTGCCTAACAAGTACTATTTCAGCCAGATATAGGGACTTGTTGGAAGACAATACATCTGGAATATCTTGTTAAGTGAAAAAGTCTTGAACAAATTGTTCTGAGTCGGATTTCATATGAAACAAGCTTTTTTTTTTTTTTTACATTTTAAGAGGTTTTTAAGCTAATTTCAAGATCACTTTTAACTCAAAAGTCCTAAATATCACATCTTATTTCAGGAAATCTTGACAAGCCGATTTTCACTAATTCCATTGGCAGATTTTTTTTTTGCTTATTTCAAGTAAAAACGTCTTGTATTTGTTTTCTTACTTATTTTTGGAGGGGCATTTTTTCCAGTGCACAGCCACTGATCGACCTCCAACACACACGTGTGGGGAATGCGGTCGGCCTTGTGTTGACAAGGACCGGAGGGAAGAGGGACGGAGTGAGACGAGCGCCCCTGATTGCAAAAGGTTTCAGCGGGCGATCGGGGAGGATGCGCGGTAATTAAAAGCCAAATGAAGACATTAGTCATTTCTACTGGCTGCGCGCGTGTGGGGAGGATGTTCTGATTAAATTTGCTCCCTCACCTGCCGTGCTTCACTGGAGTATGGGGTGGGGGTGAAGGAGAAAAAGGGGTGAAAGGACAGAAATAGTTGAAGGAAGTTTAAGGGTGCATGAATGGAGTTAAGAGAGAACGCTTTTAACGAAAGAGGCCGGGTTAGATGAGGAAAGACTCCGGTGGGACTGGATTTGGCTCAAACAGTTTCACAGTTTCCTTGTGCCTTTTCGCCCTTCTTCTCTCTTTTTCTTTCATGCCAACTTTGCTTCTCCTCTCTGATTACTTTCCTTTTCTCCGGTCTTCCTCTAAAGTACAGTAACGGGGGGGGGGGGGGGGGGGGTTGCTTACATAAGAGACTAACCGGCTTCTGCTAAGCAGCTTTCCAACGCCCTTGAGAGAAGTTTGCCCGTGGCGGGTCAAGTGCAGGCGATGCTTTTATTTTATTTATTGAATGTTAGTCTATTACGCTTTGGGATTGGAAATCAGATGGGGGGGGGCAGGAAAAAAGAAAAAACCTACCAACTGAAAGACTGAGGCAAGAAAAATGAGCAAAAATAGATCCAGCGCCAACATTAATATATCTGAAGCCCAATGCTGCAGGCGGCTTTATTAAGAACATGTAGTAAATCTCTAAGAATGTTTAGAGAATGCCGGCTTTCTGCTGCTGGAGGACAGTGTCGGTTTTAGCACCAAATCCACGGCCAAATAGATCTATCTGCACAGATGGATCACAGGGAGGGAGGCTGAGCAGGGACTTTGACTTTCCTGCTCCATCTCTTTAACCCATCTCTCAACTCGCACTTTAATAGAGGTCAGGTTCTATCTCTTGGATCAAAGAGAGTTTATTGAAGTTATAAACGGGAGATTTCACAGTCACGCCTTTGAGGAAAAATCCTGCCAAGCTCTGACACACCAGAGCAATCACGGTGCAGTGTTTCAGACAGCAACAAGTTGGGATTAAGTGACAGTCAACAACATGAAATAATGAGCTCAACGGCATGAGACGGGGGGACGGGGGGACGGGGGCTTTTTACAAAACTGCTGAGGATGATGCTTCTTCTTTTATGAGCAACTCCTTCAGATGAAATCGAGTTTCTGTTTTCGAAAAGGGGCGCCGAACACAAAGCTTTGGGGACAAAGTCCCGTTCAAGGTCCGATTGTGAGCCGAGGTTTTCACGCCTGATGGAAGTGCTTCACGCACAGCTTGGAAGCTCCTCTAACCAATAACAGACTGGGAAGCATGAACCAGAGGGTCAGCTTAAGCCTGTACACATTACGGAGAGTTAGAATAATTCAGATAAATTATGTTTAGAAACACTCCGTCCTCCTCAAGGAGGCTCACAGAACAAACCGGGTACTTTAAGAGAAGGCTTAGCTGCCCTGTAGCCCAGTGGATGTGAAGATTTATCCAGTCCCACAAAACGGAGGATTTTCAGATTACCGAGTCTGTATAACCGGCGGCACATGGGCTGCTTTTCCTTTTAACCAAGCGTAAACCCGACAGCCGATATTCTGCAGGTGGTGCATGCGAGCCCATTAATTTCCCCGCTTCCAAAAGCATTGCTGGCAGTGTATCATTCGGGCAAGCTAAACGCAGCCTGCAGTGCAGAGAGGTGTCTCTTAATCAGGCCGGCCGCCGGGTGGAAGAAGTCTGAGCTGATCTGAGCGCGCTCGAGGGCCTAAAGTGTAGCAGGGTGAGTGCAGGTGTTCCTGAACGCAAATGCAGTTCATATTTGTATTCAAATGACACTATAATTAAATAACACGACAATTAGAACACTTAAACGAGGGATAGCGTAAGTCATTTAAGCCATTTTCCCACACTTCCGTCTGTCAGATTTCACAGAAATATGCTCTGCTGGTAACTGATAAACCAGCTGGAGTGAAAATGCCAGCGACGTGGTAGAAGTAATGAGACATCCTCTTTAAAAAATGAGACGCTCTCTTGAGGGTTATCTATAAATACAGCGCAGCCGAAGCCTTAGATGTGTTTCACATTTGATTTTTGATTATCTTTGTTGATTGTCAGTATCGTTCGTGAGCAGGCGGCTGGTATTTCTGAATCGAGACTGAGCGGAGAAAACATCAGTGAATGGAGACGGTGGCCTGCTGCCAGGAAGCGACCCGAGCGGCAGACCGAGGAGAGAACATGAAACCAGAAATATGGCATCCAAGTAAACAGATGGGGGAGTCGCAAATAAACCAGATCCAGGCTCACAACTGCTTAGTTTAGTCTGAAGATAAGAGACGAGAAGGACGAGAGATCTAATAAGTGTTGGCGTTTTTATCTCGTTTTACTTACCAATTAAAACACAAAAGAAGCTTAAGCAGCTTTTAGATTTTGAAGTGGGCGACGTATTCAAAGAGTACGGCGTCTTTTGTGAGAGGCGTCTCCCCTGCATCTGAAAGCACAAACAGAGTGTCTCTCCGCCCTTCTTCTCGTCTCACGTTGGCCCACTTGTGTTCTGAGATGTAGCGGCCGTGTGAGGGACACATGCTGGGAGCAGAAAGCTTTGCTCGAAGCTGCGCTGATTCCGTTTGAGCGCCAGCGATCCGACCGGGTTTTTTACAACGGAACTGCTTTCAGGATCCAGCGTAACTCCCGTCTGTGTGAGGAGGTGATTGTATTGTGAGATGATTTATGAGTCTGAGAAATGCAAGCTGGGTTAGAAGAAAGGGAACTGGGATTTTTTTTTAACCGCATTGGATGAGAAAATTGCATCCCAACAACAACAACAAAAAAAAAAAACTGATCTCTGGAGCAAATCTGTGGACTTATTCGTGTTGTACAGGAACTGATCGATAGCACTGCAGAGAAATCTCGCTTGTGATCACTGCAATATATGCAATACGGTACAGCCGACAGTATAGAAACATGGTCAAACTTTAGTCTGCTGGTCTGACCAACTCCTCAGTTTAGAGAGCGGGAGCTCTATTCTGATGGGCTGTTATTGAGCACAACAAAGGTTAGGGGCTTGGTCTTAGTGGGAGTTAGTTACTGATATAAGCTGGGCTTTCATGTACTAGCAGCTCTTCTCACTACAGAGCAACTCAACCAATCAGCACCATGAACTGTAAGGGCTCTCAAAACCACTTTCAATTCAATATGCATTGTGAACCTCCTTGAAATGAAAATGTATTTTATTTATACAGCCCTTTACAAAACAATCGTTACGATGTACCAAAGTGCTTTACAGCAGGTAATAAATAAAGAGAAGAATAAGTAAAAACAATAAGAGAACAATGAAAGCAATAAAATACAACAAAATCAAATAAGATGAAGTAAGATAAAAGTGTCATGATACTACTGGGTATTAAAATCTATCCTAAATAAGCAGGTTTTTAGCTTAGATTTGGGCCCAGGTCAGAAATAAGGCGTAGCTCAACGGGGAGCTTATTCCAGAGCCTGGGGGCAGCGACGGAAAAGGCTCGGTGTATTCTGACCTCAGAGCTCTACCAGGACTGTTAAAAGCTCAGATAAATATGATGGGGCGAGGCCGTTAAGAGCTTTAAAAACATTAAAAGTTTAAAATCAGTTCTATAAAGGACAGGAAGCCAATGGAAGACTGGGAGACGCCGACATAAAGCGGATAGTCTGACCTTGAACTTATTAGGGCATGGATGGCATTCTCAAGGTCATGACGACTTAAAAACATTTTAACTTTGGCCAGGAGACGCAACTGGGAAAAACTAGTCCTGAGATGCCCGATACCTTTTCCAGCCCAGTCGCCAGAGAGAAGCGTTTCTGTGTTTCTCACGCTCCAGTTTCACGTTTATTATCTCAAAAACGGGCTTTTACAATCTTTACAGGGCTTTAGATCTTGAGTGTAAACGCAGACAATCTCATTCATAGAACTTCTGGTTGAAAAGCAGCCTATGAGATGAGGAAGGAGTCACACTGGGTGGAAAAAGTTACACATAACTTTTTTTTTTTTAAAAAAAAGGAAAACCTTTAGCTCAGGTGAGCGGGCTGCTTTTATTCTGATGTGGTGCAAATCCTCAACTCTGGGGGCAAAGATCTGAATAAATGCATAAATATGAATAAAGAGCTTTTTTTTTAACCTTGGCTATTATGATAATATATGATAAGCTGCTCCCCGATTTGAACTGGATTCATGAAAAAAAATTAATAATGTGATATAAATAACTATCCAAAGAGACTCCAACAGTTGTGTAATAACCCAAGGATAATTAGACACAGTCCAAAATGTGGTCAGCATAAACAAACAGAGACAACACGATGTGTCACCGACTAACAGGCGGCCATGGTCAAAACAGACAGTAATACGTGTAATCTGACCCCACAAATAACAGCTCACACGCTCCGTGTTGCGTCTGACGTGATTATAACACAGCGTGGGACTTTCTATCATCTCTATTGGTGGCTGTTTTGATGGGACCCAATTAGGAAGGGTCTTAAATATTCTGAGAATGAGACGACTGGAGGCCCAACAAGTACATCATTATTTGGTGGGCCAAAGACTCAACCTCGGGCATGAAACTTAGAGATCGGTGCCTGAAAAACAACTCCAAACGGTTGGAAAGTGAACACTTTCTGTTGAAATATGTCAAAGGGACAGAAATCCAGTGAAGTTACAGACACGCCGACACCTGGTCTGACCTGAATAAGAATGCTGGATGATGCATCCCTCCGCCACCACCCCTCTGTCTTTGAGTTGGCTTCAGCTTTCTGTTATTTCCCTTGAAAAAGTGAGCATGCAAATGACTGATTAAATCAAAGGAGAGAGAGCAGGACACATGGGGATAAAAATAGTATAAAAAAAAAAAAAAAAAAAGGGATCACGGAGCGTGATGCCCCGGTTGGTGCTGTGCGCTGACTGAATGAGGACGCAGCCCTTGGCCCCTGGGCTGGATTTCCGTGCCCTATTCCTCCCGCTCCATCCCCTGTGATCCTTCTGCATCCTGTTAAGGGAACGCTCTGGATGGAAACTGAGTCAAATGATGAGAGACGGGGAGAATTGGGTTTCAGCTGCTTGGTGTGTGCGTGTGTGTGTGTGTGTGTGTGTGTGTGTGAGAGAGTGAGAGAGAGGGGAGTAGAGTGAGAATCTGTGTTAAAGAGGAGGCGGGTTGCTCATAAATTACAAATCAAAGCAAGAAATGAGTTCAGCTCGGCAAAGATTGTACTCGCGCTACAAGACATCGAACGTGCAAATCATATACGGTTTTACTCGAAAGTCCCCGACTGGTACTAATCGGCCCCGAAGCTCCAGTAAAAGGTGATTCCAGCCAAGGAGCCGAAAGCTTCCTCATGGCGAGGAGGAGGAGCGGTGGAGGAGGGAGACGAGTGGAAGTGACTCATTGTATTAACTTTCGGGCCTTCTGCATAATCATTCGGGCTCATGCCTCATCACAGCGAGCTGAATCACCAGACAGACACGTGACCGCAGCCTCGAAACGCCGCTGCCTGACTTCTGTTTACTCCTTTATCACTCAGTCCCAGTCGTGTGTGTGTGACGCGTGGCCAAGCTTCACAAGAAACCCCCACAGGGGCAGATGCAGTGGTTGCAGACTAAATAAATGTTCCAAAAAGCCTCACGCGACAAAGCTTTGTGTGCTGCTCGCTACTCCAGTGTTTTGAGGCTCTTGGCATACGTTATTTTGCTCAACAAATCAATAATACAACTCTTCAGGATGTATTTCAGCTCCTTGAATGGACCTCCTCTTATCTCAGGTTGGTTAGGACAAAGGTGTGCACATTTCTGCACTCCTTCCTGTGTTTATGCGCAGGTATTCTGAACTCCGTCTGGTTGCAAAACCTTTAAAACCAGCGCATCCTGCTGACTACAGCTTCATGGGATAATTCGTTGGGTCCGGCTCATCGGGAACGAATCTCCGCAGAAATCTCCCGATGACTCCAGGGGCGCTCCTGGGTTTGTTTAACAAACAAACCTCTGATAGTGATCTTTCCACTCGCACTGATTTGCAATGCAAATGATTGTGATCGGTGGACACCAAAGGGGGGAGGCGGGGGGTGTGCAGCGGTTCTGAGAAACAACAAAGGGGAAGCCTGTTGCATCATGCAGCATAGCCGCGGCTACATGTGTGCCAGCCGTCACCGACGGCCTTATCTCTGCCGGCCTTCTGTCCGCTTAAAGAGACAGGATCCCCTCCCTCGAAATAACCTGGAAATCTGGAGCTCTGAACCTTACAGGTTACTGGAGCTATGAAGAAGGTGAGACGTACAAAGGATAAATCAAAGTCACCCACCTGGAATTCAATGCCATAGTTCTCCCTGCAGAAGTCTCGTAATTTGGGGTAGACGTGCTCTTTCAGTGCGTTTCTCTCGGCTTCTGTGTCTGGAAACGAAAGACAGAAATGTGACAAATTTAAGCAGGTAGCAAATAAGGTGAAGAACACTTGAGTTTAAACTTGAGCTACAAACGGACCTTTTAACCTTGGAAAAATAAAACTCGGGACTAATCTCTGGCGCTCTGGAGTCGCGGCCTTATCACCGGAGTCCTTATCAGACAGTGAACATGATACATGACAGGACGCTGGTGAAGAAACAGCATCGGATCATAGATGGAGCCGTACTGTAAGCCATTCACGTGACGGTACATCCGGCCGGGTTTGTGATGCGCTGCTTGTCCCAACAATGGACGGGAACATCTATAAACGTCCCTTTTCCACATGTTTGAGCTTCTTGAACAGGTTGATTCAGTTGCATTTTCTTTGCATTTCAAACAAGAAGCACAGCTGCTGTGTAAATGAATCCAGCCCTAACTGTGAGTGCGTATGATTCTGTGCAATTTAACGGAAAAGTCACCGTGTCGGTCATTCAGACACGAAGCTGACCCCTTTGCACTAAGTGTAGTGGAATGTAGTGCATGTCAGAGAGGGACTTAATATGTTGAAAGGCCCTACAAGCACTGAATAAAATATGTATACTTCTTTAAAAAAAAAAAGGATGGGTGGTGTCAGATGGGTGGTGTCAGATGGGTGCTGCAGCCCTGACACATGCCACTACGTGACTGACATTGATTTTTCCTCCCTCGAACAGAGACGGAGAGTCCCCAGCCGTGACTTTGGATGGCTCAGCAGAACTGTACTTTATATAATTGCACCTCTTTATGGACTTCTGTGGTAAAGCCGTCCTCACTGGTTCAGTCAAATCAATTGTAAAGCTTTCAGGAGACAAAGGACAGGAAACGCCAGAGATTTACAGTTTCGCACAGAGAAAACTATTTGAGGCCCAGGTGGTGGTGGGCACGTGCACAACCTCGGGAGACCCGAGACGCCGAGGGGGAAAGAGCCCGACGCCCGTCCACCTCAGCCATGTGTCACCGATGCTGGACCAGCTGGGAGGGATCCTCGGCGTAATGCCGTTGCTTTTATCACACTTTTATTAACATTCAGCTCATGTATATTAAATACCGTTAAAAAAAGAGAAACAGTAAAGCTGTGATGTTAGAAATCTGTGGTTATTTCGACAGCCTGAAGTGGCAGAATGTTATATTTAACAAGAACAAAGTTAATCTCCTCTATCTGGAGCCTCTGATTTGAGCTCAAAGGCTGTTACTGGGCACTTAAAAGCTCCTCCCCTGAAATTAAAAAACGGAATAAGAGAGAAAAATAAACCACTAAATCTGAAACAATGAAAACTAAATGAGTATAATCCTCTTCTGTAGTGTTTCAATTCTGCAAACGTATAAGTTTCATATAAAACGCAGCTGGATTAAATAACCTTTGAGCACATCACTACTCTGTCTCACCAATCCATACGGATCCTCGGTGTGACCATTCCAAATCAGCTAACTGTTTAATTCATTCATCATTCGATATTTAGCGTGACGTGTGAAGATGCCCATAATCGTGCGGTTAGCTCGCAGAGCCGGTGCTAACGTACTGCTGAGGAATGTGGGACTGTGCAGCTTTACAGCGGCGGTGATCACATCGGACAGACGGGAGTGTCAGAGAGTGAAAGCCCACGGCTTGTTGTCGTGTCCCACTTTCTTTCCTCCTCTCCTCTCGTTTTAACAATCCTCCAAATGGTTATTGTAATGTATCCGGACAGGCCCGGCCTCTCTCTTTCTGAGGGGTGTGGACGGGCAGTTAAAAACAGAACATGCCCGACAGAGATGCCCCGTGTGACGGCAGACGCCGGCCTGCACGCACAGCCCCTCAGCTGCTAATCGTGAGCAGACGAGCCCACAAATTTACTCTGACGTATCTATCTCCCATCTATCTTTAGTAAGGCTTTGGGCCGTGACTGAGCAAATATCCGCCCACAGCCACCCCGGCAAAATGTCAAATCTGAACCAAACGAAGGAAATAGTATGCAAATGAATATATATCACAGTGAGGACGACAAATGTGCAGAACGAGCAGCCCTTTGTGGAATTTAGATTAAACTTGTTTCTGTGTTTGGGAAGTGTTGAGAGACAAGTTCTACTCTGTCTGGATGTGACCTGACAGACTCAACTGTGTTGTTGTTTGTATTGTGCTGATAACAGCAAACTGCCTCTCTGTCTCTTTTTTTGTTTGTTGTGGGACGATGATGAGCTATGGCAGCCTGACGTATGTGTGTGTCTGCTGTCGACACACTAACATGCAAAAGAACAAAGACTGGATCCAACACTCTGCTTTCCCTCCGTGTGTGTCCCTCCCTCCAATTTTCCCATCTGTGTCTTTCAATAGCGCAGACAAATCTATCTCTCTGATAACTCCTGTCAGCTCCCTCTATTCTCCCTCTCCCATGCTTTGCTTTCCTCTCCGCTTCCCTTCTACTTTTGGAGAGCTAATGGGCAGTCGTCTGGACGGAAAAATAAGCCAAATGTCCCCGACGCTCTTCCTCCCTTTCTTCTCACTATTTTTAGTCTAAAATGTAAAAATAGTAGAAGATGTTCAAGAATCCGGGATGATGACGTCCAAGCTAAAATATTGTGATTAAGAGGTGAAAAACAGGCTTTTTTGGCTGATATTTCAGTGCTACAAGTACAAAAATCTCCATGTTTCCGCTGCTAAAATGGGCTGAAAATCTCAATCTCAGTAAGCAGAATAGACCAGTCAACTAATATGACTTGTATGGATTATTAGATCAATATTAGCATTAGCTATATTGGTGGGATTTTAAAAAAAGAGGAAATCCTTTCGCTTGTAGTCCACCGTTGTTGTTTACTTTGCAATGCTTTATGGGTAGTAGTGACGTAAAATGGCTGGAAGGTGGAATGGATCCAGGCTACAGTGAAATGAACTTGGCTTCGGGTTTGTCCTCCGTTTGAACCCGAGCGCAGAGTAAGTGGTGCAGACAGCAGGGAGGACATTAGCAGAAATGTACAAGAAGATGAAGAGGATCGGAGAGGTGGGAAGGCTGCCTTTCAGTGCTAACAGAGGAGCTCGGCCTTCTGTCACTCACTCACGTGACTACAGAGTTTTTAAGCTGAGCTGATCATTTGTGGTGCAGCCGTCAGTTTTGCTGTTTGAACTTGTGGTTTTCAAAGGTTTGAATGGCTGGGATCGCCGTTAAATTGGACAAACGATGGGCGCTTTCTCTGGAACGCGGCTTAAAGCTGACCAGCATCACAACTCTGTCTGTGATTGCTGCACATCAACAACATAGAAAATAGGAAAGAGCAACTCATCTCACGGCCGAGGGTTGATGTTTGTGTTTAGCTTACATTAAAATGTAGCTCATTAACTTAATGAGACGAAGAGTTGCTGTGGAACATGATATCATCTCCAAGCTTTGCTTTAAGCCCCCACTACAACGAAGAAACGACCGTGGGCTCCCTCCTATTGGCTCCAGCTGACAAAAATGTCAAATGAATCAGGGAAGACGAGGTGAGAACAGGGATGGGGTCCTCAGGTTGTTGCCCCTCGACTGGAAAATACAAACAAACGTGGCTCTGGATCCACATCTTTACTGCTCGCTGGTAAAAGCTCCAAAGCTATCGGTCAGAGTGGGAATTTCACGCCGTCATCGCCCTGGAAAGCACATATTTTATCCTTTTAAAAAGGTGGGTGTGAGAATTTTACCCCAAGTGCCATAGACGTAAACAGGGCTGCACAGTAGATCGAAAAACATAAATCAGTCACAATCTCGATTCACACGTGCACGTGATCTCATTTCTAATTTTCCTCGGGGCGATTCAGAACAATCCTTTTAGTCATGCAACTGTTTCGCTGCTCTACAAGGAGCGAGACCTCGACTGTTTCCAGCTTTAAACCCGACGATGAGGCCCAAGGCGTCATTATCCGTGAGCAGAGTTTCAGCATCGTTGCAGCGCCACCACCAACGTCTACAACCACCTTTAATGCCACCACAAACTACAGCAGGAGATGGCCATTAAGGACGAGGAGGCCATATGTGTAGCACACAAACACATCCATAAATCAGGCGTTACACGGTGCATCGCCATTCCCTTCAAGTTCCCAGCAGTACAAAGATATTGCCTTCGACTCGGCGCCTGCAAAGTAGGGATTTAAGGCAGTGATGGAGACTCTGGACAAGCAAAGTTATTCCTTTAAGGGGTTTAAAATAAGGAAAAGTCCCGCATTTTCTTGTTTCTTTGGTGACATTGGTCTGTAAAGCGTAAAGTCGTGCAGGCCTAAAGATAAACGGAATTTAATTATTTAATTTGTGCTCCTTAAGGCGCTGAATAAACAGATTTGAAATATTCGGCATCAACACTTTTTCTTTTGATGTTTCAGTTTCGGAGCCTCCACTCACCTCCGCCCGTCTGTGAGCAGAGGCAGAAACCTCCGACAGATGCAGTCCTGTCAGCATCCGTTTGGACAGTTACAAACAGGGAATTCATCGCCTTTCCCACACTCAGCTTTACACACGATAACTGGTGATAGATTCAAATCTCAGGGTTTAGACTTGTGTTGAAATATTTAAGGAATTTAAGATGAAACTATTCCAGCGGTCATGTGTTTGCCTGCTTTGTTTTCAGAGACTTGGATGATTGATTCAGAGAACGACACATTGGTCCAGAGCCGTAAAATGGGGGGCCTGTGACCCCTTAACGCCCCTATTTCTGACGCCTTTGATGAACAGGCTCTTTCCCTGTCATGATCTCAGTCTCGTTCAACTGATTTTGTCCCTGCTCTCATCTTTGCTTCACACCTGCTTTGACTTTTGTTGATTGCTCCATTGTTCCTCACCTGGCTGCATTTAGTCATTCGCCACACTCACTTACTATATATTTATATATATATGCATCCTTCCTGGTTTGTATTGCTCTCTGTTGCCAGATTGCTTGTCCCCTCTGACAAGCTGTGCAGCCTTGAGTCCCTCGTGGCATTTCTTGTGCACGTATGACCTCAGCATGTAAGTCTAAGTCTTAGTCTTTGTCTTTGGGTTTGACAGTTTTACCCAAACGAAAGCTGAAATAACCCAATGAGGCGATTCTGATGCTTACATAAGGCTGATAATAATACCAATTGGTGGGTGGGGACTCCCCCAAACTGGATCCTACGTGCGAAAAACACACTTTATCATGAATATATTGGAAAATTGAACACATATAATCATCATAAACAGTTCCAATCCCATTGGAAACACTGAGAAAATGCAGACGTGAACAGGAAGTGAAAAATGGTAAACCACCTCTGAGAGAAAGCACGAAGAAGACCTGGATATGATTTGCATGCGGGCGTAAAACCTTTTCATATCGACACAGCGAACGTGTTTCCATGCCAACCATCACGAGAACTCTTCATCACTTCATCAAACCTCATAAGCCTTTTAAAATATAGACTTCTGCAAACCAAATTCTGGGGACTCCCATGATCTATGCTGGTAATATGGAAATATTTGGGCTGATTCCTAAAAGATTGCTCTGTCTTTCTCAAGGATTTGATGATCTGTAAAGGCATGTAGTGGAAAGAAATGAAAAGATAGTCATGTTCTTCACAGTTCACATAGATATTATTTGGGATTTTCAGCCCCTGTAGACATGCTAAATGATGCTAAATAAATAATATCATAAACTGGCTGATGCAGAGCTTTCTCACCAGTCATACTCTAAACTGCTGAAGTTAATATTCATCGATACAAACAGGTTACAACATGTTGCCTTGTAACGCATCAGAGCAGATCTCAGACGCCCCAAAAATGAAAGCTTGTGCTTCTTAGGATGCTCGGGGGGCTGCTGCTCTGACGCAAACTCTCCCCCCCGTGTTGTTGTGTGCGTGCAGTCGGTGAGCAAATCGATCATGAATGACCCGGAAGATGCTGAAAGCACACGTGCGAACCAGCCACCCATTAAGGCCAGATGTTCCTGCGTTTCCTGAGCGCAGTGGGACCCCGTCGGTAAGTGAATAATGCAGAATCATGGCTGGAAGGAACCCTCCAGGGGTTAGTGCCTCACCGCTAACATCAGCGTGACCAGCATGGAGCGAAACTCCGCTTCTCTGCCAGGGACTTAACTTCCATTTGATTAGACAGCCCAACCAGTTTTATCTTACCCAACATGAAACCTGTAACAGGTTCAGTGGCTAGTAGCAATCCAAGCAGCGGCTGCCTGAAGCGCCACGAGTGGGGGGCGTTCCTTTTTCTGTGCTGCACACTTTCAGGCTCTCAGAGACTCCTCTGTGTGCTGGATAGAAGGTGACGATAGGCATGAAATGTTGTCTCGTAATTCATGTCATTTTTCAGACTCAAATATTTGGCAACATGAGCCAAACATCAGACCGGTCAGGTGGTTGGATCAGCCTGCAATATATCAAGCGGTTCAGATCTTTAGAGAAATCTAAACAGACTCAAAATGTATGACGCCACTCCTTGGTTATCCCCTCAAGCCATTTTTTTTTTCCACATATAAAAACATCCCAAATTCAGCCAGTAATTGTTCTAAAACAGGCCAAAGCGAGCAACCGTTGCCCTGTTTTCAGGAGACGATTTAAAACCAAAACAAGCCTGCGTTTCCTCACCAGACTAATTAGCCCGCTATTCGAAACTGTGAAATTAAAGAGTAAATTGCACCCTTATAACAACGAGCCGGTGATTTTATAAAGATCTGCGCTGCTACAGTCACAACAAGAGCAGGTGAGCTCTTCAGTGGAAAATAAGTTACCGAACATTTCAACTTATTTAGTAACACGAGCAGATCTGGAGGATGTCGTCCGATTGTGTGATCAGATGGAAGACAGGCGGATATATTTACTGTCTTTCTGGCTGAATCAACTTGCTTTATTCTGTAAATATTATCATTTATTTCTAATCTTAAAAAAAACCAAACAGTCAGTTTGTTCTTTTTGTGCAACGATGTCATGTCCGACCCCCGTGTGAACGGAGCAGGTAACACTCCAAAGCATTCCCAGAGAGCGTGTTGACAGGCTACACACAGAACCAGAGGAAGAGGGTCGTTTAGCACAGAGACGTCGATGAAAATGTCTAACCGGGGAGATGACAAGATTTGGGAGCCTCCGTTGGTGAGAGTCGACCTCGAGATTTGACAAAATTAACAACTGAGAACGAGACCTTTCTCTGTTTTTGTATCCCGTCTCCATCAAAGCACCAAAGCTACAGTTAATGTTTCAAGCTAAAACGCCACATCTGAAACAGAAAATCTCAAGTATCCAGGGGACTTCTTCACCATTAAACGTTTAGACGCTCCAAGGAGTTGGAAGCAGGTACGCTGCCAGACTTGTCAGGGATAACTGCCTCTATTAGATCCTTCCCGAGTGGATCCTTCCTCCACTCCAGAGCTAAGGAGGCAGGAGATGTCACAGGAGGGATCGGCTCGGCCGGAGAATGTGGCCGGGTACGTCCAGAAATCCAACACTTGGATCCAACGATTTATTAAAGAAAGCCACAGACGGCTGACACGGCCTCTCCTCTTTGCTCCCTTTCACCAGATTCGATTAAAAGAACTACTACATCATTGCAGACGCTGACACTCTAACCTATATCACAAACCTAAAGGGGAAAAGGGCAGGACTGAGCTCTGGGAATAGTTGCGTGGTGAAATGTAAAGTAATCAGTGGTCTCTATGGCGACATTACAGCCTTGACGATGCTGCGTTGGAGGGCTGATCTCGTGCATCGTATCTCTAAAGCCTCTGGCTTTCATCAGCGTTTAACAGCTTAAGAGATAGCTTGATATTTGAATACAAGCTATCATATCGATCCCCTGAGGTGACTTCAGCAAGCCGGAGTTGCTTTGATATTCTCACACAAACTCACGTACATGGAGAAGATGAGACGGACTGCAACAATGCGCCCACTGGTATGCTCAGAGATAAATCAACTTGGACTTTTCTCTGGCTGGTCGCTGCTGGCTAGCTACTGGCAAGAACGGATAGTTGGGGGGGGGGGGGGGGGGGGGGTTAATTGATCAGCTGTGGCCACACACACACACAGAGAGACTGATCCACCTGAGCCCAGAGGCTGTGCGATTCATTAAGATCGCGACAAACCAGCGTAAATCCGCTCAAATAAGTTGTTTGGCTTGTATTCTGCCAAACGTGACACACTGCAAAGGGATGATGAGATAATGGGGGGTTTGTTGATGATTAAAGTTCTTTACAGTGTTTCTTCTTCTGCTAAAATGTGTGTCCTTCTCCTTTACACGCGCCAACACAAACACGGTACACGGCGGTTGTCCGTGGCTTGTGATTAAAGGCGTTAGGGTCGGTGTGCTCAGCTGATCCGGCCGTAAAACTGGGCAGAAAAGGTTTAGCGGCTGCTGACCAAAACAGAGTTTCTCATCACGCAGACACGATGAAAAGAAAACGGCACTTGTGTCGTTACGCTGCTGCGATTAAAGCTGCGGATAACGCCTTCATGCTGCGTGGACCTTTAAATGCTGAAACAACAGTTGTTTTTTGTTGTCAACTAAAAAAAAAAAAAAAAAAAGGACATTTCTCTGAGAGGACTGAACTGAAAACGAGAAAAGAATATCACTCCAGAGCACTTTAAAAAGCTTTTAAACAAACGAGGAGTGGCTCAGCACAGTGAAGATGAGGGGATCAACATTTTCTTTCTGTCCAAATACGTTGAGAAGAAGCGTGATTTGTCAGACCGCAGGCAGCTTCCACTTCAGCCCATCTTCAATCCAAAGGAGTCCACGGCTCACGTAGTTTGATTATGCACAGCTGACCCATGAGGTAGCCTCTCTGAGGCTCCTTTTATCCACAGTCTTGCTCCACAACTTTCCTGCTCTTCAGCTGCCTTTGCTTCCAACCTTTCTGGACAAAAGTTTATTTTTCTTCCAAAAACACCATGACATTTCTCAGCTTAAGCATTCGACAGGTGGTCTTCCTGCTACGATCAGTTCAACGTGTTTTCATTTGGATTCATTTGTTGGAATCGGGATTTTCAGCTCGCGGAGAGCTTTAAATCCCAATGCTGCAGAGAGATATGACAAGAAGTGTGTTTTCTAAATGTGCCTGGGGGCCATCGGATTGTGAGTTCATACCTCCAGTTAATAATCTCCACAGCCCACGCTTCAGATGGACTAAAGAAGAGCCTGGACAGCCCCCTCTAGTGAACATGAGGAAAGCAGCTGTGTGTCAGGGCTGAGCAGGGTCACATATAAGTAACTGGGTTTTTTGCAAATGCATGTGGCAGGTTCACTGCTTCTGTAAAGCGAGCTTGAAGGTGCAGCAAAGTTTCTGAAGACACTATGGATCCGCTTTGTGTCTAAATATGGAGCAAATGACCCCACATATTTTCAAATGCAAAGAATACAGAGTGTCTGTGCAGCTGAGTGAAGTCAGACAAACAGGATATCAGCATCTCCATTGGACTGGTGACCAGCATGTCGCTTAAATGAGAACAGCGGGTCATAAATGGTTGCCTTTCAGGCTGAGGTGTGTATTTCCCATTTGTGCCGACGGTGTGAGGAGAATCACTCCGAACAGCAGCTCCCCCTCCCCTCCCGCCTCATCGGTTTTCCGTACACACTTAAATTCGTGCTGAGACGGGAAGCTCTCGATGCCTGAGTCAGCTACAGGTGGCTAAAAAGTGAAGACTCAATAATGTGGCGCAATAAACTGAGATGGGTTCATTCGTTTTTTCTTTCCTTTCATCGGATCTGCGGCAGTTTGCTCGGGGAAGGAAAATGAACGACAGCGACGTATCGACAAGTGCAACCGCTGTTTTTTACTCTTTGGGCATATCCTCCCTCTCTCTTAGCCTACTCCAGTTCGCTCGGCTTGTTTACTCCAGTTTTACTGAGACTATTTTTACCCCCCTGTGCCCAGAGGGCATATTCAAATACAGAACTGCGACGGGGTGCCTCCCTCGCAACCCGACCGCCTTGCACTCTGCTCAAAACCATGCACTCTGTGCTGAAAGCAATCTGTTTGGTCGCCACATTATTGCACGACAAAATTAGTTTTTTGTCAAGCTGTCACGTTAGGATAAGTGGGCATGTGAGCTCAGCACCCTTTTAATAAACTCCAGGTTAATCTCAAAGCGCTGCCTTTTCACTTCAAATGAGGGCAAAATCAATAGTGGGGCCAAAGGATCAGGAGCTACTACTCATTCGACTGTATTTTGTGTCAGTGTGTTTGCATACTTCAAGATACCTTAGGGGGAGTTAATGTGGCAGGATGTTGGAAATTCCCACATATTATTGTTTACCAAAGGGTCAAATCTTTTACACCATGCTGATGTCTCCTTTAAATGGAACACAAGGCGTCTAAACAGCTGCATATGGTGAAATATCTGGTGGAATGAGAGATGATGGGGCACAAAGAGGCGGGCTCTTACCGTCGGGGTTGGCGGAGATGAAGACCCGGACGCTGCGGCCGGTGGGGACGTGGTGCAGCGGCAGGGCGTTGATGTTGCCGCTGATGGCCGCCCTGCGCAGCGCCGACTCCCGCGGGCAGGGCTGCCTGCTCCCCACTCCCGACGGCCACATGGGAGGCGACTTCCAGCGTGGCTGTACACACACGCACACAGGGGGGTCACGTTAGCGCGGCCAGGGGCGCACAGATCTCCCCCACCGACCCATCCACACCCATGGGGCGTCAATTATTTTTAATAAACACTAACTTTAATCATATTTATGATTGAAACGTTCCATTATTAGATCCACAAATATCCTTAACACACATACACGCACAAGAACCAAGTTAGGATGATCCTGCCAAATCTTTCCAAAACACGGGAATGAAACTGGATGTTTTTGTTAATGCATTCATGTGGTGGGGAAATAACATAAAAAAAAGGATATTACGCACAGCCTACTACCGTCATGGTGCATGCGTAATTTGTATACATGTCCTTGGACTTATTCATGAATTTTCATGCCACTCTGGGACAAACAGACAAACAAGAACGAGACGATACAAAACTCGGATGGACGAGCAAGGCAAGCATCAGTCGCGTTCCCACCCCAGAGAAGATGCTTGTAAGGGCGAATAACCGCTAAGAAAGGTTATTCCGCCAGGAGCAGATGTCAAGTCGCTTGGTTTTCCGGAGTTGGTCTGTCTTGGAATCTTTGCTTCACAGACGGAAAACCTCGAAAAAGACAACAAAAAAAGCTGGGGAAAGTTGGGTAGTCCACTACTGACCACTACATGAAATCATCCGAACCAGACAACTACTGTAAAAAAAAAAAAAATCACAAAGGCGCCGCGTCCAGAGAGTACTTGAATACTACTGATGCTGGAGACGGGCACAACAACAGGATACTTCTTGTTGCTCACATTCGTTCGCTTCATTTCGTGGCTTTCGAAAATATCCAAGCGTCGAGGGCGGCAAAGACAGGTTTAAAAACGCCCATCAGAGTCGCAGTGCCCGAGAGACGACGTCGGGAGACGGTAAAACGGACGTTGTGAGCCGGAGTGCTCCCCGTGGCATCCTGCTGTCTCTGTGAGCAGACTGAGGCGCTATGAGTGCTGGATAATGTGAAGCAGCTGGAAATAAGGAAGCGACTACCGGTTGGAATTTTCAACATAAAACGCGGTTTTAGGATACAATTAGCTGCTGCGCTAAATTTACTCAGTTTACGAAAGAATATACAAAAAAAAGACACGATATCTTCAAACCTGTCGTCAAATAAACAACTGCGAACGTGTGACTGGTAGTGCTCATTTAAAAGCTCCTAGCTTCGTACTCACCTTAACCTCGTCCGTTAGATATTCGCTTTTACGTTGAAAAAATAATATTTATTTCCGGTCGTGCTCCAGCTTCTAGTGTCCGACTTGACGCAGGTGGCAGAGGATGCTGTGGACGTTCCTCCTCCCTGTCTCCCTCATCTCCGGTGGAGGGTGCTCACCCAAGCCCTATTAAAATGGTAATGGACCGCGAAGTCAGCATTGCGTTGTCGTAACTGACGTTACAGCTATTTTCAATCACTAACCAAGCAAAACACTGATGTGAAGACCGAATATATCTTTATCTTCATTAATTAGACATCGAAAAAGTTGAAGACAGCAACAAAATTACTTAACTTTTTCTTTCTTTTTTAACCCAAAGTAGCTTAATTTAGCCATTTTCTTAGGCACGGCTAGCTAATAAAACGAGAAACCGCTTACAGACAGCACCTGGCTTTATTATTTAATTCATGTCGGCAAACATTGAAAAAAAAAACATTCCTATTACAAACAATTACATTTTTTAATGTAGCTGAACTTGTAACACACTATTTTCTTACTGAGCAACCGTTACCTGGCGTCCCTTTTCGTGGATAGCACAAGCAGCAGAGAAGAAGAAGAAGAAGGAGGGGGTTGAATTAATCGCTTTATCAATAAATGTACCTCTGCTCTGCAGCCTCTGGTTATTCGCGCAGGAAGTTTAAGTGCATTGGACTTGTACTAAACGGAATTGATTACCGTGCTGTTCTTGTGAGGGGGAAACGCTGAACCATATATTTTTCCTCCCCTCTCAGCCTCTGTGTTTAAAGCATTTCCCTGAATCTGATGGGGACTCTGTCGATTCAACCCAAATATCAGCTTCTGTACTTTCAAATCATTATAGGAATATAAAAGAATAATCAGCCCTATAGATGCATAACATCCTGGGTTAACATAAGAATATTAGCATAATTGTGTTTTTTTTCTTTTTACACCCACATCTCATTTCACATGGGCTATATAGACTATAAAAAACAAATCAAGACATTTTAAATCAATAACAGTGGCACACTGATGCCTGTTTTACAACATTCTGCAAAAATGTACACACGTAACTTATCCAACATAGTAGATTTTAAAGTCTAGATCGCTATTAACACAAACACTAAATCTCATATTTCACTTTTCGAAAGATAAAGTAGACTAAACTTAGACACTAAATGACTTACTGCTGCAGGACTTGAGGTTGATTCTGGATCTGCAGACTCACACCGACCCATTTAAATGACCCTGCAGGGCCACCAGCTCACACACCTGAACAGAACTGAGCTCATGTGGAGCACCTGGGGACCGGAGCCCAGCTGCCAACAGTGTTATGACCTTTCTTCACTTGATTGTTCCGATCCCTCTCATAACACCCGGCTGGTTAATCATGTTAATCATGCACGTCACCTGCACTGGATGAATGCATCCCAGTCTTTTCCAGAGGATGCGGTTCACACTGCGTGTTTACATTCTGTGATGAGGCAGACTTAATGCGTGTTTGTGCTCATGCAAAAGTTTGGCGCTATTTGAAAATAGCTAAAGGGGCCGCAAAAAGAGTAAAAAGAAGAGAGAAAAAAAATTGGTGTATGCTCTCTAATGCTCCAGTGTGAGTAAAACACCTTTTGGGTTCGTGTTTCAGCATCCTGAGTGTGCATTCAAGCCATTTTTTTTCTCTCCAGCTGCAGGTTACAGGGTTTGCTGGCATGCAAGCTTGTGGATGCTCTCATATTCCCATTTCCCAAATCCTGGACCACTCAAGGCGAATGTGAGTCACCCTGGTGACGAGATGTAATGTGTCACCTGGTCCACACAAAGGACAGAGACTTGCTGTTCACTTGGCATCCACACGCACAGACAGACAGACACACACACACACACACACACACACACACACACACACACACACACACTAAAAGATGTCAACTTCCCAAACGGTTGTTGATGGAGGCTTGTTTCTTCAAAACAGCTGGATGGAAACACAGAGAGTGTGAGGCAGATCAGACAGTTGGGAGGGCCTCTTTCTGTTTGTCACCACTACATTAACTCCTCAGCTGAAATGATCCCTCAGCTGCATTGTTCTCCTTAGCTGACTCAGAGGTCAAACACATATATCCCTGCAGGTTTGAAGTCAGCACTGTGATGGGGAATCTCCACTAATGTGTTGTTTTTTTCCCCCCAAAAGCTAACATTCTCTCTAAGCTTTGCAGCTGGAAAGCAAAGTTAAATCATATGGTAAGAAAAAGATACAACTTTACTCTGTAAAGATTACTCTTTTTTCTTTGTTTATGCAATTTGAGAGTTTGTCAGTGATGTAAGAGAACTGAACCTGGATTTTCTTCTAGGAAAATAGCATTTGTGCAAAAATTTGAAACCTTTTTCGGTTTGTTTCTTCAAAAACGTAGCATTACATCTTTGAAACTGCATCCTAACCCACTGACCT
This sequence comes from Odontesthes bonariensis, assembly GCF_027942865.1. NCBI lineage: Eukaryota > Metazoa > Chordata > Actinopteri > Atheriniformes > Atherinopsidae > Odontesthes > Odontesthes bonariensis. The sequence goes on along the minus strand of NC_134524.1, from coordinate 10,192,784 downwards.
GGCCACTGGTTTGACACCACAGACATCTGTTGGCAGGTCACTGTGAGAAATAGAGCAATACTCTGTCTTTGTAGGAGGAGTGGACTTTGTGCGACCAAAATAAATGGTCAGGCAAATTAGATTTTTAAAGTCAAGCATTTGCTTTTGTCACAGCAAGAAAACAGTGAACATTTTCTGGTTCGTCAGAGAGGATCTGATTGAACCAATTACTGGCTGCGAAAATAGTAAATGGACTGCATTTCTAGTCTTATTGGCATTCAAAGCACATCAGTGACAATGTGAGACAAGTGGACCTAAAGAAATGAGACTGAATTTGATCTTCCGACGGGTGGACGACCGCTCCACCCACAGAAATCGCCTGACAATGGCGCTAATTTGTGGCTCTTCGGGCCATCCGCCTCATCACCACATTACAGTTTAAAAAACACATTTGAACATGTCGACAGGCATAGAATACGATAATCACGTTGTACTATTTCAGTCTTTTAAATTGTACATTAATTGTACATTGTACAACCGATCCGCCCACACACTGACTTGTAGTACACTCACTCCATCCCAATGTCATAATCTGTTTTCATTTACAGGCAAAATCAACCTACAGGGTATATATTTTTAAACAGGATATAGAGTGGACAAAACAGGCACATATTCAAAAGACATTTCTATGTTTAGAGTAGCATGTTCTGAGAAATGGAGCCTCCAAACTAGTCCCTAAATGCAAATAAACATAAGCTGATATTGAAAAATATATAATTTTTATGGCTGATCTTCCAGTCATTATTGAACTATGTTAGTGTGGTAATCACCTCGGGATTTTGTCCAAAACCTAACCGTACATCCAATTAAATCAGTTTAAGTGATCTTTCTTCATATTCTCATATTAAAATTCCAAATATGCTTTTAATTACATTTTCCTTTTATCTCCTTTTAGGTACATCAGGAAAGCTGAGTGGAAAAAAGAGAGAAAAGAAGACTGAATAAAATCTAGAATCTAAAGAGGTTTTCAACCACAGCAGATGCCTTGAAATGTTGTACTGGGGATTAAACATTATACAGATATAATTCCTCTGCAGAAACTCTTCCTCTGATCTTTCTTTGGCAAGTCCTTGAATGCTGGCCTGCTTCTGGGAAAGTACTCTCATGTGACCAAGCACTCTGACCCCACTTTATTTTTTCTATTGTGTTCATTTCCATAGTGTCAAAGGAATTTGTATGAGCTGTATCACTGATTGCCTTAGTGATTGCAAGTCTCTTGGAGCTTTTGTCACCGCCCTTATCTACCACATCTTATAGTGTATGCCTCAAAATAAATGTCATTTTTTATTTCGCATATATGTTCTTCACGTTTGTCACTGGTGTGAAAATGACAAGGTGATTTTCTGATTTCATGACTTGCATTTTGAAGATTCTCAAAGGATGGTGCTTAAAAATGTATTTATGCAAAGCAGATTAACTTTGGCACCTTGCAAATCATCGAGTTCATTCATGGGTGAAAAATCTTCATCATCAATAAATAAGAGATGCAATTACTGCTTCGATTGTGATATATGAAAACGATTTGGCCACTTTGAGGATGAAGTGTTTTCCTATCAACACATCTGCCCACCTCCACATTTCTCCAGACAATGGCTGTGTTCGAAACCGCATACTACATAAATCCATTCTGCATACTCATCAATCAGACAATATGCAAAGCGTTTACCCACAATGCATTTCGCTCCTACCCGAGCTGAAATCAGCGGGCCTGAAGCTGATTTTACTTTAGCTCTAAACTCTGTAAACTTTAGCAACATTTGAAGCATTTTCAGGCGAGAAAGTAGTCGTTTAGATCCCCAAGGTGTTGAAAACCTGCCAAAATACCGGCTATTTACAATTTTGTTCCGACGAATTCGGCGCTACTAAAGCTAGCCGCTGTGAACAACACACTTCCGGTTATTTTCACAAAATAAAATACCCGTTGCCTTTTATCATAGAGAAAGCCATTACGAAACAATTGGTGCTTTTGTTTTGAAAACAGGGAGTGAACCTACCCTCATTGTAGCCAGCTTGAGACTGCTGTTTTGACAGGAAATGACGATCGGCGACGTCAAGTTATGTTGCATCTTGGGTAGTTTGAGTATGAGTAGTAACACAGCCCTTTTACAGACAGCCGTTCCACTTCCTATTCGCCCCATTATAAAAAATTTGGCTGCTGTTCAGTTGATTTTCTCTGGGGGCGCTGGCGAGCGAGTGCAGAATGACCATTTTCCATAGGGCTGGCGCTAATAACTCAAAAAATGTCCCCGCTAGCGTCTGAAACCTGAAAATAATACTGTGATTTCTGACAGAGGGATGTGGATTTATATCGAAAGTACAATAACCTGGGAGTTATAGCTTTCTGTTTTCTTACAGGTCTGGCATTTGCGAGTCAGTATCTGCTAGCATCTAGCTAACGGAATCTGAAGAACGCACGGCTGATTACGACCGGCTGCTTTACGGCACACGTCCACTGTGCCAGAGTGCTAACCTGGTGCCGCTAACAACAACCAAAGCTAAACCAGAGGCTAATCAGAGAGTATGTAAAAGGGCTGTGCTGAAATCTGTAACTATTTGAGCTAACCCCTCTCTGCTAGCTCAGCGCTAGGACTGACCATGCCGTAAAGTGATGCCACAGGCGTGACGTCACTCGGAATGCAATACTGACAATAAATGTGTATTTTAAACAAATCTAGTGAGTCTAAAAAATCAAACCAAGTGCCGTTTGAAAGGATAATTTATCCTGCCTTTAGGAAAATTAAAATGAAAAAATATAAAAAATTAAATCCAAAGCAATGGCTGCATCTAAGGTGGATTTCATAGTACCACCATAGAGTTCGGCGTGCGCTGCACTGCTTCGTTGGCGCCCCTAGAGTGCAGTACCACCCGGAAATAGCCGCCAGTTTTCCCTCTCCTCATAATAGAGACTCTCTGGCTATTTGCTGTACGGGTCTGGCTTGCTAGGCTATGAAACTGCTGTTTTGACAGGAAATGACGATCGGCGACGTCAAGTTATGTTGCATCTTGGGTAGTTTGAGTATGAGTAGTAACCTCATGATGCATACCCAACATTTTGGGAAAAAAAGTCCGTATGAATAGTAAGAGAAGTATGCGGTTTCGAACACAGCCAATGTTTACATTCATTCAAAGATTAAGGGCTTTGTCCAGTCTCCTGGTTATACCACCAAACCATCTACCCAGTAATGACGCTGAAGTTACACGTTTATTGAATTAGTTAATAATCCAGGTCTAAGGCCTTGTCCACACGTAGCCGGGTATTTTTAAAACCGAATGTTTCCCCCCCTCCGTTTATAAAAAAATCTGTATCCACGTTACCTCGTTTTCGAAAAAAACACCTTCCACACATAACCGAACATCTGCGTTTTCACCTGTCTTGACAACCCAAATGCATTTGCTGTTTTGCGCAATCTGCCCTCGTCAGCTAAATAATAAAGTGTGCACGCCACTTTTTTGAGCACACGGACAGGTGATCGTATGACAGTGGACTGCCCCTCGATATGAGGACGTAATAATTCCGACAGCGACAGGAGTGAGGACCGGGACATGCGGAAATTGTCACGCCATTCCTCTGGGAGTACGACTTGGGCGTGTAAAATCAAGGCTGTAAACAGCGCCTGGACAATAATACCAACCACAGTTCTCAAGGCATCCATGCTTCTTCAGTAAACAAAGGTCGCACGTTTGACTTCAGAGCAGATTTGTTGTTGTTTTGGCGCATATTGTGACATTCGAAAACGCAAATCTCCGGTTATCTCTGTCTACACGCAGCTGCATAAACGGAGTTTTCAAAAATCTTCACTTTGGAGTTTTTAAAAACATTCGTTTACGGTGCGTTTTTATGCGTTTTCATGTGGATGACAGGTCCAAACGTAGAAAAATATATTCGTTTTAGCAGATACCCGGCTACGTGTGGATGGGGCCTAATTTTACTGATAGCTTGTTTTCAAAAGCAAAATTTACATCAACATGTTGTCCCAAAATATGTTGCTGAAGTGTCGCTGACCCCGTAAACTCACTCATATGAAGTCACAGCAACATTTCTGAAGCCAGTCGACCGAATACTGAAGAAGTCAAGCCAGAACAGACTTTATTTCAAAACGCACGAATCTCCTCCTACTCCTGTTAACTCCCTTCAGAGTGTGAATCCTCAAACAAAACAACAATCAGCCAAGATGCTGCAGTTATATTTGGTTATTTGGAGAAAGATGTAAGTCAGCCATGCTTGAGCTACATTTGTGCCATTTATAGCTGTTTACAGTCACATCAGATTACCTCTCCTGGCTCAGATTTCTTTGTGATCCCCAAAGTGTGACTTTTGGTAAACAAAAACAAATTTGAAGACAACCGCCTGAAACCGAAAGGCTAATTCATGTGCTGCAGGGTTTATGCTGGTGGACAGACACTCAAACACCCACACTGAGGTGAGATACGCAGATACCGTTTTTTACTCTCTTTCCTGTAAATGGAAATCAACACTTCATAATTAGACGAAGCTTGGGACTTCCAGTAACATATTTCGCAGCTAAAACTCTGCGTGACAGTAAGTCTGGACTTTGGTTTATATTTCCTCTTTCATTTGTTTTTTTGTCTTTCTGCTATTGATCTGCTTCAGAAAGCAGATTTATGCCTCCTGTTTCCCCCCTGTGCATTGCAGTTAGCTTTGCTTTCTGCTTTTGTGTTCCTTCGCACCTGTTTTCAGTTAGTTCATTACTTTATACCCTTAACTGATCACCTGTTCTCTTTATGTGTTCTCTGATTTTTTCTTTTGTGACCATTGTCATTTAAGCATTCTTTATCCCAGTGTTCTCTCTTGCCTTGTAACCTCAGTCTGTTACTGGTTTTGACCTTTTTCCCACATCCTTGGCATGCCTTTTTTGTTCCCAGTGTTTATGATTACCCGGACTAATTTAGACTGTTGCCTTATTATTGACATTCATCAGCATACTGCATCTCTATGTTCAACCAAGACCTGGAAAGAAAGTTTAGATTTTGGACTTTCACCTGTCTTGTGCCCTTAGATGGGTGCTTTTCATCAGGCTAACTCGAGACTCTGTGTGTTCTCTCTCTTTTTGATGCAGAAAACTACCCTTACTATCTTCTAACTCCCTAACCTTTCAATGTGAAAAAACAGCAATGGTGCGATGGCCACACCTGCAGCCACACAGTGGGTAACCCCACACACCAACACTTTTTCATTCTGAGTTTACATATACACCTTTATTGTAGCACAAATATATGGGTTGTTTATTTTCATTTGATGATATTGAAATACATGAGTTCTAATTGTAGCGTGCACATTTAGTTAGCTTTTGTATGTTTAATTATGCTTAATTTGTTGTGCTTTCTTTAGCTGGTGCTGTGGGGGAGTACCTTGGACTGGGCTGAAGCAAAGCACACCGGCTGGCTGATTGGGTGATACCATCTGGAGTTCCAGGGGGGAAGACTATGGAGTCTTCATTCTAATTTTTGCATTAGTTCTCTTTGCTTTTGTGATTTGCTTATTTTGTTAACTTTGTTTAGTTATTAGTCATTTAAGTTGCTTCTTAAGCGAACTGTGTTTAGTTACTTTTGTTAGTTAAATTTTTGTAGATGTTTCCCTTCCCTCTTCCTCAGTGTGTCAATATGGTCTGATCAGCCAATATTTAAGTCCCCTTTTGTTGCGTGTCAGGTCAGTTTTGTTTGTTTTTGAGCCGTTAGAGGTTATTTTATGTTAAAACCTTGATTTTTGGCATTGAGTTTAGTTTCTTATAGGGCCCTGTAACTATTGTTTGAAGTTTGTTATTTTTTGGGGAATAAACCCAAAATTTTCTTGAAAATTATTTCTGTGTCCTCATGCTTGACCGGCTCGGTCCCTCACAAATGGACAAGTGTTTCTTTCCATGTTATTAGTCTCAGAAATTGAAAAGGTAATGGCAGAACATACGTAAATGGAGAGGTATAAATGGCTCAGGCAGCTTTACTTCTTCATTGGAGGTTTTCAGGAGAAAGTGTGGACAATTTGGTCTGTTTTTTCTTTCTCCACAGTCGGTGTTCACACATGAGCTTCACAGTTGGAGGCTTTTCTGCTGGAAATATGCTCTCATGGCTGGAAATGCAAGGGCCGGGATGCGGGGACACTGATGTCCGGAGCGCGCAGGAGATGAATGCGAGATGCAGAAATGACACTGTGGAAATAGCTGTTATCTTTAAAGCACATTGAGAATAACAAACAAGGCTCCTTGTTGTCTTGATATGAGCACCGCATGTATTCACACTTATTCCCAATAGCGGGGAACGAGTAGAAAGCAGCCCACAGCACACATACCGGCACACGCATTGACTCGCTCAGCAGCAGCAAATGCTCCGGAATATTTGCTGACATGTTGGTGCATTGTCTAACGCTCTGACGTTTCATAGATTTAACTGGAGAGGTTAGGTGGAGAATCACTGGACATTTGCATTCTCACTCCAGTACGCGTGTGAAAACAACTTAAGATACAGTGTAGTTAGAAAAGATTTGCTCAACCAAACAGAGGAAATTAAAGGGTTAAACCAGCCAGTCTCTAAAATTACGCATCATTCTACATGTACATTGCTCAGCCAAAGAAGCTTGAGCTAGCACGCCATGACTGTGCACTCCGGGGACGTGCTACATGTAATGCAGTCGAATTTTATTTCTCAAACTCAGATTATTAATTTAAGTTTCTAAATCGGGTATTTAATTACAACCATAGAACACATAAAAATTAAGAAAAAGCTCCAGTAATAGGACCTACTATAGGAAATGGTGACAGGATGAAGGCTATGATGCTCTACAGGTCTTTAAAAAAAGAGAGCGTTCACTCTAAACTCCTTCAACATTCAACATAGGTGACTTTGAGCATTAGTATGGCTAAGCATGGGAATTGTTAAGAATTTAGCAATTCCGGTTCCATTATCGATATCGCTCATCGATTCAGTTATTTATCAATTCTCTTATCGATTCTAATCCGGTTGTATAGTACAAACTTACTACAAATGGCTTTGGTTTCAGTAACACTTTAATTTTACCAACATTTTATCTATTTTTCTGCCGGTCATTTTACTTTTCCTGCCTCGATGAAAGGGGTAGCTACAGGTATGCGGGAGCCTGCCTCAGAGCCTGCCTCACTCTTGCAGTCCTCGTCAACTAAATGTTAATATCAAATTATTTATACAGTATGTCGCTAACATTAGTCAAAGTCAAAGTCAACTTTATTGTCAGATCTGTATAAGTACAGGACATACACAGGCTTGAAATGACGTTTCTCAAACTCAATAGTGCAGCGCAGCGGCAGCATGCTTGCGACAGGATGCTTGCGACAGGATGCTGTGCAGTTGCCGTACCACACTGTGATGCAGCTGGTCATGATGCTCTCGATGGCACCTTTGTAAAAGGTGCACAGGATGGAGGTTGGAGCTCTGGCTTTTTTCAGCTTGCGGAGAAAGTATAGGCGCTGGTGGGCCTTCTTGGCCAGTGATGCAGTGTTCATACTCCAGGACAGGTCCTCCGAGATGTCTACACCCAGGAACCTGGTGCTACTCACGCTCTCCACAGCAGTACCACTGATGGTTAGAGGAGCATGCTGGGAGGGCAGCTTCCTGAAGTCCACAACCATCTCCTTTGATTTTTCCACATTCGGAGAAAGATTGTTGTGACCACACCACTGGACCAGGCGGCTCACCTCACTCCTGTAGTTTGTCTCGTCGTTTTTGTTGATGAGACCCACCACAGTCGTATCGTCCGCAAACTTGAAGAAGAAGTTGGAGCTGTTTGTTGGAGTGCAGTCATGTGTCAGCAGAGTGAATAGAAGGGGGCTCAGCACGCATCCTTGGGGTGCCCCTGTGTTTAACACGATGGTACTGGATGAGTTGCTGCCGACCTGTACTGCCTGTGGTCTTCCAGTCAGAAAGTCTAACAGCCAGTTGCACATTGAGGCACTGAGCCCTAGACTGTCCAGTTTCTGAATAGGTTGTTGGGGAATGATAGTGTTAAATGCCGAGCTGAAATCAATAAATAGCATTCTGACATAAGAGTCCTTAGTGTCTAAATGAGTGAGAGCTGTGTGTAGGGCAATTGAGTTCACCCTATCCTTCTTACCCCACCCCCCCACCCATAGGGCTACAGGTTCCCAAACACACTCAATTTACTCAAGCAACCAAATGAAAACTAGAAAAATAAAATTAGACAACCAGGAAAAAAAGAAAAAAAAAAAGGTACAAAAATACATACAAACTTGAAATAATAGAAGAGGGAAAATTCCACCAATGCAAAAAGGTCATGTATTAGTTCAAGTCTACTCATTATCAAGGGGTTCTTGTAAGGAGTCATAATAATCAAGAAAGGGCCTCCATACCTTGAGAAATGATTGGGAAGATCCTTCAAGTGTGTACTTGATTTTTTCTAACTTTAAGAAGTATATGATATCTTTGACCCAGTGAGAAAAGGATGGAGGTGTGTGTTGCTTCCATTTGAAAAGAATCAAGCTTCTCGCAAGCAGTGTAGTGAAAGCTATGACAACACAAGCTTTAGTCTGTATCTGCTTTTTGTGGCTGTGTGGCTTCTAATGTTTTTTTTATAAACCATCAGAAGAGCCTTTTAAAAAAACATATCCATTTTAAATGGCATAACTTACAGTGAAAATGAAAAAGATCTGTTTTACAGACGGCATTTAGTCAAAGCGGGAAGAGCACATGTGTAAATGCTAAAGATAATTTACTCTGCTTCTGTTTAAGTGTTGTGATACTAATGTTACTGACTCACTGAAACCCTTCCCCTTCCAGTAAAGTTTATTCTTTCCCACCTCGTGTTTAATCCAGTTCACAATATTGCCTAATATGTGATTTTTTAGTCTAAAAGAAAAAAACTTCCGCAGGGGATGCATCCTTTCACCAGTGCAAATCTCTTCTCTCCTCCGAAGGCATTTTGGAATTGAAACATCTTTCAAGATGGTGAATGAAAAAGAAGAGCCAACGATCGTGGCCTACTGCACACATAATTAGATCAGGGCCATTCTTAATACCATTATACATGGTGGTGTCAAGTCAAAGTGAAAAAAGGCAATGATAATTTGGATATCTCAGCATGTTTGTTGGAGTAATTCAGACCCCTGATGTGTGATTATATCATTATGACTTTCTCCTAATTGAATTTTCAGAGTTGTAAAAACTTTTGTAATAAAATCAAAACCTTACTCCAATTAGCCAAACTTTTCTGTGTTAAAAAATGTCTTTGTGAGTAACATTATTATTGGGCTAAGGGCTGTGAAAACAAAGAAATGTCCCTTTTTTTTTTTTTTAACCAGTAATTTTAAACGCAGCTCCAAAGTGTTAACGAAGCACTTTTTTTCATGTCAGCATTTCCTGTTTGTCTTTCTGTAATTACAGGAAAAAGAGATGTTTTGCCAGGAAGACTGCAGCTTCACACCGAAGTGGTAGATTATGCTATCAATCATGTTTTCAACACATGCTGAGAATGTCCTGGCAATGAAACCTGCGGAGAAGATGCCAAAACAAGTCATTAGCATTATTCTGCTTTACAGCATGTTTAAGGCAAGGCAAGTTTATTTGTACAGCACAATTCAACAACAAGGTGATTCAAAGTGCTTTACAGATACATTAAAACAGTAGAAATAAAAAGCAAGATTTAAATTTTAAACAAAAAAGAAAGAAATAAGAACAATAGATAAAATCAGTAGTTACAATGTGATAAAGTTTTGAAACTCAAGCTTCAGATTTGGAGCTTTATTCAAATGCAGCTGAAAATAGGTGTGTCTTCAACCTGGACTTAAATACACTGAGTGTTTCAGCTGATCTCAGTTTAAGAGATTTTAGATCTTTGATACGTGGCATGAGGGGTGAAAATCAGAAAAAGGATTTCACAACATGACAGGGGAGCCTGGGAACTAAACAGTGAACTGGGTGATTGTGAATGAGTGCAGCTGGGGACAATGAAAACAGGTGATGTGAGTGAACTAATGATCAAGCGTGGGAAGTGAGAGGAAAAACAATGGCAAGACTAAAAACAAGAACTCAAAAACCAAGACATGAAACCTAAAACATGATACAACATAAAACTAAAAACACGGGGAAAACCCCATGGCCGTGACAGTGTTGTTGTTTCTTGTGTTTTGGCCACTTGTGAATATGTGGGACAAGCTATGGTGTGGACTATTCTTGATTGTGTTGATGTGCCGTTGTTGGTGCTTTATCTTTTCTTTGTCCGAGCTTTCCACTGACACCGACTGTGTTCTTCATCAATTTTCACACTTCATTCTCTTTGTGCTGATGTCTGTTGATGTCTGCGCCATCCCGATTAAAGCTAATTTTCAATCAATCAAACTTCAACCTCCGCGAAGCGCCTCTTCCAAGCTGTCACTTTTTTTAAATGAAGTCTGTCTGCATTGAATAATTACCTAAAATCCTTCACTCTGTGTGGATGAGATAACGTCCATCCACACAGATGCCACCACAAATCATCCCTCGGTTTTGCCTCTAGTTTGAATGCCAGTGAGCTCTTTGTTGCCATTCTTAGTGAGTGTGAACGATACACAGCAAAGGCAAAGCTAAGTCCTTCATTTCCTGTCTACATCACAACACACTGAGGTGTTATCCAGAGCGGATAGGTTGCCATCTTCTATCTGCTTCATAGTCCTATGAGAAGTACGACACAGCTTTTCTGGAGGAGGTCTTGGTGTGAAACAACTTTGTCAAAGGTTTTGAAGAAGTGACAAACCGTCTCAATCACAACAAAAAAAATTGTGTTGGGCAACTGCAAGGAAAGGTAGCAGTGGCAACATCTCTGCACAATTTCAGTAGAAAACCACACCAATAGATGCAAACTCACAGCCATATGATGTTCGTGTAATGCAATTAAAGATCCCTTCTCGGCAGAGAGAAAAATATTTGCTTTGCATGTTTCACACTTCATGCACAAAAAGGCAGCTCCTTTAACTGGTCATGTCTAATTTTTTAAAGGAAGGAAAGAAATGCAGTCACACAGCAGATTTGTGTTGTGTGCAAAATGGCGCCAGCATCAAGACACATGTGAGGATGTCGCCAAAAAGAGGATGAGTTATTATAAGCACATGTACGACAGGCAGGACATGACAGATGGCAGGTGACAAAAGAGAAAGACCAATTAACTATAATCTAGAGGATCCATATTTTACAACAGTCCTGTCACATGCTTTAAGATTTAAAGGAACGAATGTGCGGAAACAGATTTCCTGAAACTAAAATAATAAACCACTTGTCAAACTTCAGAAGTGAATGAAATATTAGCGAGTCACAATATTTAGAATGATAGCAGCAGGTCTTCAGACCATGACTTGCTTAGTGGAGCCATTACAGAGCAGGACCACGATAGCAGCTTGACTGTAACCTATTGTCACATTAATCTAAGGATGATGAGTAGCCCACGAACTCTGCTTCCTTGTCTCACAGGATTAATATTATGTCAGAGCAGGAAATATGAACCTCCATCTGGTCATAATTAGTTATGTCAGCTGCTTCCTAAACTGCTGAAAGTGCTAATGACAGTGACACAATAGACATCAACAAAGTAATAAGCAAACAAAATGCCTGACATTAAAGACATTTACATGTCTCAGAGTATTGTTTCTGTTAGCTGCCCGAATGTGCTGACAGAAGTCTTATTTTTACAGACGTGGTTCTTTGAAGAGCAAGACCAGATCACAGAAAACATTTCACAAACAAAAGGTTACTGAATCAGAAAGATTTTGATGGAAAAAATGAAAAAAATTTCCTGAGATGATCGGATTTGAGCCTTTCATCCACATTCAAAATGGTTTTAAGTGAACAAAATGACACTGTTTAAAAACCTAATTAAAGGAAATGTATTTAGTGCTTGAAGTGTTAAGTAATTTGGTGCATGACAGAGAGAACAGAGTTTCTGGTTTGTTGATCTTAGGGTACTCCAGTAAGCCATGCAAAAAAGGATGAACATGCTCCTCCATTTCTATGATGATCATAAACCAGTCAGCGGAGGCTGTATATTTGTAGCAGGAGGCTCTATTCGTACTGACGCCAACTGCTGATCTCTCCAATGATAAGCTAGCATAAGTAAATGAGTGGCTGTCTGTGGCAAATGAAAAGGCAACGACTGATTTTTACCCGAGTTTTAAAATGTCGTTTGCAAGAGACGAAGGCTACGTGCCCACGACAACGCTCTGAAGCATAAACGCAGATGTCAGTTTTTTTCCTCCACAATTTATCTGCGTTCTCACGAGCGTCTTGGGGTGGATATCTGTCTACCCATGGGAACAGGGAAAACGTATAAAACTCGCAGATGTAGTATGCACGCCCCGGACGTAGGTGGCAGTAGCAACAATACCTTTGGTATTGTTATATGAGTTATATATTAATAAATATGAGAAATGCCTGTTTTGTGGCTACTTCCTCCGCGTCAGTTGGAAGAAAATGGCGAAGCGCGGCAGCAACAACAGTACGCCTTCAAACTTTGTTTGGACAGATGATGAGGTCCAGTTGCTCCAACACGACACTGAACTTCAAAGCCAGGAAGGCAGTGGATAATGTGGATTGGGAGAGTGTCCAAAATAAATATAGTGAGATATGGGAGTCGTTAATGGAGAACTACCCACTTAACGTGTGCAAAAAACGCACTTCTGCGTTTTGAACTGTTCCTACGGCGACGAGAGGTTGGATCGTTTTCAAGATCTCCACTCTGGAGGGCGTTTGCGTTTTCTCCGTTTTGAACTCCTAAAAACGCCGTCGCCGTGTGCAAGATAGGCACATCTGTCGAAATGTTCTGCGTTTATCTGTCGTTACCGTTGTCGTGGGCACGTAGCCGAAGACTGCAGTAGCAGCCAAGTCAACAGTAGGAGGCGGCAGTAAGCTATTTCGCATAATCTTCCACTAAATGGAAAAAAGACAACAATACATGCCCAGTAATATTCTTGTAATGTTTTAAATACTTGAACGCAGTTTTTCTAGAGAATATAATTGTTTTGTATATGGGATTATTCTCCATCGACTCTTTTGGGCTTTCACATGCGCGAGCCTACAACCAGCCGGTGAGTGACATGCTGTTTATAAAGTTGTTTTGTAACGTCCCCATGCCAGTAATGTGAGAACCATGCATATGGTTTTGATGGTAAGGCTTGTGACTTTATTGTCGGATGGGTTATAAAGTGGTGTGACGTTTCTGCAGTGTGCAAGTTGTTGTTTTACGTGGAAGGGTTAGCGCTTGCCCCTTAGCCACCACGTATTAGCCTCGCATGACAGGCTGTGCGGACAGCGCGATCTTCACACAGGGAGCGCAGATCTGCACCTCTCTGTGTCCTACTATCACTATTTGACAACCCCTAGCAATGGAAACACGCTTCAAATGCCCCGGAGTTCCCCTTTAAAGCTAAGATACTTTGCTGAAAGCTCTATAGATCTAAGGGGAACAATTTGCAGTTGATTTGTGCTGATTAGTTGTGATTGTTTTGTGTTTAGCACTGAAGCTTTTCACCAAAACTGCCTGTTGCCGCTTTAATTGTGACATGGTGTAAAATAAATCTTCATGTCTGGCTAAAAAGACGTGCCTCAGATCTCTACACTTGACTTGGTGGCATAACGAGATGGCACCAGAAGCCTTCAGCATTGATGCTTTGTGGAAGACACCCATCCCCCACTCAGAAACTATTCTATGCACATGCTTTAAAACTGCGTGTGCACAGGTCACTGTTTCACATGTAAGCCGAAGAAATAACAGCGAATGTGGCAGGAGAAAAACATCCATCAAATCTGAAATACATGTGAAACGGCTGTAAGCGTTTCTGTTAAATGATGACACAAAAAGCAGTTTTTATGAAGCCTGTTGAGATAAATAATAGAGAGCAGCCGGGCATTAATGTTTCATATATTTAGATTCAAAACCTCCACCAGTACAGCTATTGCAATTAACTACTGCGGTTCCAGATAGATTGATAGATATAGAGCTATGGTGGTGTTAGTGTGTGAAAGAGATCATCTTGATTTATTACGAGATGGCTTTAAGAGGCAAACAATATGAATTCAACTCACGGTTTTCTACCACACTGGTGTGATAGATGTGGTCATGTATGATTGTGTGTGTGCAATTCCCCACGGGCTGCCTCATATATCCCTTCTAGCCACTGATAAGCGTTCTTGTTCATGTCTCTGCGCCGCTATCCACTGGTTTAAGGGCCTGAACAGATGAAGCTTGAGAATCATTTGTAAACTGCATGAATTCGTATGATTCTTAAAGGTCATAACAACAGAAACCACAGAGGAAAACACAGCCTCTGTGGATATACGGTAGACTTCCGCTGAACACGAATTAAAAAATTTTAAAAAATTAATTCATATGACATGTAATTTTATCACTAAAACCGATTACATCTGCAAAGTCTAACAAAAACACATTCAAATTCAGACCGAGTTTTTGGAGCACAAATCACGTTGTGCCTGAGAGATCTTTAACACTGACTCTGACCTAACCCCTAACCTTAGCCATAGCTTAGCCATCCTGTAATTTAAACCAACATTAAAGACAAAAAAGCTGCAGACAAACAAATAGGCAATGTTACGCCTCTAGCATGGTTGCCGCGTCTGCTAGCGCGAGCGGTGTTGATGACGTCACGATTTCGTGCCGGCTATATATACGGTGGCGCAAGTCGATGCGCCAGTAGTTGCAATTTTCTCCGTCATAGAGGTGGCGCTGCTACGTGAAGGTTACCGCTATTCTACAACCACGAAAGTGGAGAAGAAAACAATGCCACTGTCAAGAGCAGGAACACTGTCATCAATGATACTGCTGCAGTATCTGGAAGATGAAATGCTTCGTGTGTTTCTGTGTTTCACGAAGTTCGTGAGCCAAGACAATTCAGTCAATAGAGGTGAAGGTTTGAAGCATCAACAGAGTCTCTGCCCTCTTCTTTGCCTTCACGTATCTGTCCCGTAGCTTCTTCCACACATTCTTACAGAACTCTCCCTCTTTCCCCAAAGTTCTGCCCATCTCTGTCCACCAGTTTTGGGAGTTTACGTGCTCCCTGTGCTGTTTCACTGCAGTTTCGTACAGCTGGTCTCACATTGGTCCATCCGGTTTGTCGTTCTTGGCGCAGCCAAGTTACAAAAATCGACTGATGCATGACAACGCGCTGCGCCGTCTTTTCAAGGGAAGCGCCAAGCCTGAAACGTCATTTTATACGTCACGGGTCGGCTGCGCCGTGAGCTACGCGTCAACTGTAAATCCAGCTTTAGGCATAACAGATGTAAAGATGTTCTTGTAAAAATACGTGCTTAGAGTTTGCTTGGTGGACACATACATACATACATGCACATAAACTGACATATACTAAGAGGTTTAAAGGGGAAGTTTTTTTTTTTTTTTTTAAACCTGGACCTTATTTACGTTCATTTACTCACCGATTACAGTTTGGTGAAAGTCAGTGTCCTTCGGACGATATAGAACAGGGCATTGACACTACAGCCTCTAAATAAGGCATTATTTGTCTTTATTTCACCAATACTTTAAGACGAATGAATGAATGAACGCGTACTATTGCACTGTCAGAGCTGCCGTGTTGTTGTTATTGGGGGCTATCTGGGCTTTCTACACATGCGTCTACTAGGATGACGTCATCGCTGCGCGCCGCCGCAGCAGCAGCATCTTTACACGGGATTATCTTCTGCTGCTGGCAACATGGTTCGTTATTGCGTATGTCCATGTTGCACAAAACTAGCAGCAGCAAACTTCGTGTAAAGATAGCCGACCGTCACAGAGCACGGAGTGAATGAGCTGTGCTGCAGCGGGGCGCGCCGATGACGTCATCCCAGTAGATCTCTCCCGTTATCCCGGATATACGCCGATCTCGAGTGATCTTAATTGCGCCGGCTTTCACCAAACTGTTATCGCAAGTATATGAACGCATTTTATGTCAGAAATAAGGTCTAGGTTTAAAAAAATAAATAAATAACTTCCCCTTTAATTTGCAACCCTCAAGGCAACAAGTTATCGACAACCCCAATTTAATCAAATCCATGGTTGGGTCGGCACAGGTACAACATAATGACAGATGCACAGTTGCCATTAGTTACATGGATCCAACCACACCTGCAGACGCCCAAGCTATTACACGGATGTGACCCTAATTTACCTGCAACCTTAAAAGCACAGTGGCTCTTCTGACACCCCCGCTCCTTTTAAAATTATAAAAAAGAGATTTTTTTTTCCACTAAATCCCCTTCAACCCTTCTTAATAGACAATAGACTGATTATTATTGACCAAAGAAACATAAAAATATGTGAGTGAGAGCAGCTTTATTTGGAATTATGTTGTATCAATACTGTTTTTAATAAAAAAGATCCAAAAAGATACAATAATGGATCTGTCAGGTTTCGTGGGGTGCGAGGCGTGGAAGGACACGGATGCGGACTTTCAAAAAGCAAACTTAATTAATTTTCACAAAAACGGTTAACACAAAACACGGCTGAGCTGGAAAACAAACTAAACTGTGAGAAAACAAATACTATGACTATGAAAAAACACTGAACTTGACATGGCATTAAATTAAATGACTTTGCTTGACTTGGCTTACTTAATTTGACAAGATGCATGGGGAAACCTGGAAACTAAATACTGACTGGGTGATTGGTGAATGAGTGCAGCTGAGGGGAAAAACACAGGTGGCTTGAATGAATGTGATGGGAGAGCAAACAGAAACTATGGGGAAAATAATGGCAAAGCTAAATACAAGACCTGAACCTAAAACTTAACAAAACCAAGACATGAGAAAACTAAAACATGACAAAACTAAAAAATTAGACAAGAACTAAAAACATGGCGAAAACCCCATGGACATGACAGGGTCGAGCGTATTTGAGTTTAGTTGAGTGTATCTATGATTGATATGAATGGCCTGCTGCATTATCTGGGTCTGGTTTTAGTCCAGTTTTGAGAGCTTTGGTTTCATACATTTTGGTCAGACTAATACTGTACGTTCACAGGAATTGTAAACATAGTAGTTTCTTCCTAATGTCACGTGAACATGCTTAGTGATGTTACTCTCTTCAGAGCCCAGTGGAGAGTGGAAACCTCTCCACTGGGATTCCCTTGTTGCATGAAAAAGTATGTTTCCAACAAGATGAGGCCCCTTACATTCATCTTATGCTCTGGATGGCTTTATGAGCACCCACAGCTTCAGGTTCAGGTGGGTAATTTTCTGGTTGCCCCACAAGACAAAGCCCTCAGTGTATGTTCGGCACTCCATTCACTGAGTGAGAAACAGACAGAATGATGACTGGAGGGGATAGACAGATTAAAAAGGAGTTGGGAAGAGAATATGCTTTGATGTAGCTGCACTTCAAAGATTTTCTCGCCTCTAGGGCGAGCGTCCCTCCACCGTACCTCGGCTCATGTTCCTGAATGACAGGAAGTCTCCCCTCTGTTCATCTTCTGCAGCTGTCGGCTGTGCCTTTTTCACCCCTGCAAAGTTTCGACAAATCTTCCCCATTTTCACCGTGTGTGTAAAACATGCAGCAACTTGACAGAAATGCACGTGAAGGATGTCAGACAGGATTGGGCTCTCATCATCCAGCCAGGTTCATCAGATTTAGCTCCACTCGTGCAAATCATGCCACATTCTCTCAGGTTTTACACAAAAACATGGAGATACGTGTACATTCAACGTTTATATTTGACATTTAACACCACATGATTATGTATTGTACATGATTTGATGGATTTTTATTTAATTTTGTCACTGGTGAGCAAATTTCTTTGTCATTTCCCCGAGTTGCATGTAAAAGGGACTCACCAAAGGGAAATCGCTTGATCAATAAGCTGTTTGTTTGCTGTAGTGCAGATGTGCAGGAATGTATTTGTGGGATGCAGAATGATGCATGCTGTCCTCTGATTGTAAATTATAAAAAGAAGTTTTATGATGAGAGGGATGCAGTGACAAGTACCCTTCCTGAAACTCTAAGAATCCCCAACAGTGGAGGCACGAGGGCTTTGATCAATTATGCTGCACTCCAAGAAGTGCTAAATAATGGAGTTGTACATTTACAGGGCTGATAAAACCGATATTTAAATGCGCTTTTAGTTTCCCACGAGTCCCTTCTTTTCCATTTCCATCTGAATGACAGCTTTTTTTGCTCCACTCTGCATGCACGCGATTGGAAATATTTTGAAACCTGCTGCCCTCTTTAAGCAAATTGCATGTTAGAAACACATCCTGTGGCACACAGGCTGTTCCAGATGCAAGAATGAGATTGGATTTTCAGAGAGGCTGTATTCTCACTACTTGTCATTATGGCAGTGGACGGGCAATAACCTGCTTTGCAGTGTGACACGTCAGTTAAAAAGGCTTTAATTAAAGTCCATATATCAGAATCCACGGGTGGGTCTGATTCATTGTTGTCAAACAGCTCTACTGAGGGGAAGCATAGCATCATTTCCAGCAAGATGCTGGCTTTCACCTCAGCACATTTATTAACGGGACTCCTCGCCTGTTGGCTCACCTGACTTCTGCAGTCAGGGAGGGGAAGTGTTACTCCACTGCTGCTCGACAGAGACATTTTACTGCCTCTCAGACAGGATGGGCTAATTGTGAGTGGAGAAGCAGATGGTGCGCAAAACTTTGGACAGAAACTAGAAAAACCGTTACACCTGAGAAAAGGCTTTATCTTTTCCGTTTGAGTCACCGGTGAAGAAGGAGGGAAAGTGAGAGAAAGTCGAGTGAACACGCTTCAGTCTGGGGAGAATCTCTTTAATGGGGAGCCAGCTTGGGAGTTTCTCGAAGGGGTGTTTGGCTCATTCTGGGGCACTTGTGGGCTGACTTTCAAGTGACGAATGAGAAGTGAAGTCTGGAATGTGACTGGAATAGTTTGATGTAAAAGAGTGATGAGAAACAGGGAACTGGGAGCGGGATGTAAAAAGGACAGGGAGGGAGAAAAGGAGCAGTGGGAGGTGGCATGACAAGTGCTTGTTTCTGTCTTTGTGCTCCCATTCATTCAAGGCAGGACCACCGAGGCAGAATGCTAAGCTAATGAGCTCCCGCAGGATATTGCTGGTTTGGCATACTGACAGATTACTCTCTATCAAGTCTCTTATTACCAGCAGGCTTAGCACAGCCTTGTCTAGCTTTAGCTTAGCATAGCTTGCCAGGCGCAGATCATAAGCCTTTTAAACTGTAAGGCCACCCCAGTTTTTAAATATAAGCATGTAAACCCAAGTATTTCATCATTTATCCACCTTATTCAACGTATGCCTTGTGTTCAAGTTACCACATTTGTGATATATGTTTTCTTCCTTTTGTGCCAATCGCAGAAAATAGCACAGGAACATCTTGGCAAAATGTAATTGTCTTTCTAATCTAATTCTGTTTCGCTGCTCTGCTGTCAGCCAAAGTATTAATCACACTCAGGGAAACTGCCTGCGTGCACTAAGACTCAGGCAAACAGGCTCACAGATGCACAACGAGCTCTACTTCACCCGTTTATAATCAGCTGTGTTTTAAATCCAGAAACAACAATCAGTGAGAGATGTTCATCAGAGAGAATGACATGAGTTGTTTTAAGAGAATTGTGAGTGGAATAAGGCTCGTTTTGAGCTTTTTCGCCAACCAAAAGCCAATTAGTTATCCCAAGAACACCCTGTAAAAACTTTGGATGCTTTCAACACATGTGGATTAAGATGTCAGCACATACAGTACGATCCTCTTTGAGACTGTGCCTATTAATAAAGGCGATACGCACAAATGACCAAGAATTCATTTTCATGATTTATATTCACAAGGTTCCTATCACCGGGTCCCGTCTTTAGCCCGTCTAATTAAAACCTCTAACATCTGAGACTGGAGAAATTCAGTGCCTCGTGAGTTCTGGTTCACACCGAAGGAAGAGCTAAGAGTAAAATATGAAAAAAATCTACATCACTTGCTTGTTTCAAGAATATGTGAATAAGAAAGGATGAATGGAAAGGCCAAAATGGGACAAACCTCTGCAAATACACAAAAGACGAAAAGAAGATGAAATGATGTGACACACCGGCTGTTTCCGTTCTAAAATGTGAAACTCATGCATCTGACCAGATATGATATAACATCCCAGATCTTCCCAGAGAAGAAAGCAGATCTCTTTCCATTTTTTTCTCTTGTGTATGTTCTTGTTGGATTGTTCCAGTTTGGACAAGTAATTCTTCTGAGTTCCAACCACTTTTATCGTAGCCTGTACCACCACCGTCTGGCAACACAATGCAGCCCGATTTATTTCTGATTTTGTGGCTTTTCAGAAGATTGCTTCATATTGCACCCGACTAGTATGAATAGCTGGTTGCCACAAGTCAGTAGTTCCTGGTAAAGAGCTGTGTAGCCAAAGCGACAGCTGACATATGTGGTGCTGGAAGTAACATCGTTTGTGATCACTTCACTACATGAATTCTGCTTCATATCAAAAAGTGTTTGAAGAAAATATGAGACGATTTCAACAAAAATTGAAGTGGCCTCTTGAAGATATTGTGCTTCGCGGCACCAGAAGTTCCACCAAAGAATGAGTCGGAGGAGAATCAAAGCTGAGGGGAAAGTGCATGAAAGAAACGTCAAAGCATTCAGTAAGCTGACTGAGACATGTAGACAATTATGGAGGAATTTATTCCTGCTAAACAGAGCGTTTGAGGCCAAGACTTCACTTAAATCTCTGCAGCAGAATGTTACATGTATTGGTTTAATACACAAGTGGAACAGCCATATTTTTACGTGTTGTTAAAATGTAAATGTAAGTAACCCGCCTCATTATTTTTTTACATGACTGTAAAGATGTTAGTGAAAAGACATTTGTTTAATTAGATGTGGATGGAATGATCCAGTGCAAAGAGGAGCACACCTTATGTCTCCGTAGCAAGGGTCGCCTTACACGAGGTAACACTTTCTCTTCCACATTTTATCCTTAACCAGGATCTGTGATTTGATCTTCGGGGAAATGATTAAGAAAGAGGAGTGTGTTGTTTTTTTGGTTTTCTTTAAGGGGAAATGTTGCTGCTTTGTTCGCACCAAAACAAAGACTACCGGCGAGGAGCATCAGGAGACATGAGGATGAGTTATGGTGCAGAGTGGGGCTGAATCTAAGGACTGCTCTCAAACACAGCAAATGAAGATGGATTCCACAGGGACACAGCAGTGTGTGTGTGTGTGTCTGGTAGAAATGGAGATGACAGTGAAATCTTCTCACGAATCTGTCAAAATGATAGAGTGTGTTTGTATTTGTATATAAACATGTAAAGCGCACGTGTGTGTGTGTGTGTATTCATCCTCTCGTAGACACATTTGTGTGAATCTCAAAGACTGAGCTGTGCTTCCAGTGTAGGAAGTCAGGTTGAGGAGTCTCTCATTGCTCCGGCTAAGAGTCATTTGGTTTGAATTGATGAGAAGGCCATTAGCTGCTGCTTCAGCCCGTTGCCATGACGACACATCTTATGTCGAGAAAGGCATGGCTCCTCAGGTGCATCTTCTGCAAGAAACTATTGTGTGCGTGTGTGTAAAGGATTTTTTTTCACGTGCTGGAAGGCTGAGGCCCTCTTTTTCTCAGATATTTGTGTACGTTTAATTGTGTTAAATTTCCTCAGCCCTGTCTCTAAATGCATGTGTGCATCTCAGACTGATTAGCTTTTAAATTGTTTCCAAACATCTGGACCTGCCACTCAAAAGCCTCTCCTGAGCATAGGTAACAGCTGCATATGCCACTAGCACTCCCATTGGCCAATGAACACCTGTCTGTTATAACAGGCCGTTTGATTGGCAGGAGGTTACAGCTTGCACTTTCTTTTAAATGGCCGCAGTGGAAGCTTAAAGGTCAGAGCAGCTTGTGACTAGAATGTTACTTATTCTGCCAACAGAGGATACTTAGGAAATGTGTGTGGGAGGAATTGAATAACCAACAATTCGCAAATGTGCCCTTCAGCAAGACAAACACGGCGGCTTTTACATCAGCATTAGCATGATGCTGCGGGTGCGTGGAAAGAAATGTTGGTAGGCTGCGTTCAGCCTGACCTTGGAAAACAATGGTCTGGGGGGAAAAAAAGCCTCCGTTTTTGTTTTGTTGTGACAGTGCCGACAAACAAAAGGTCGAACTACTCTTCCTGCAACATATTGATTAAAAACATGTATTTGTCTTCCAGGCTTTCAGTGTTCTACAGTCATCTCTACTCTTGATTAATTCGATTTAAGGTAGCTTTATCCTCAGTTTAACAAGGCTCAACACTGCAGAATAGACACCAATTAGCCCTAACCACATGACTACCTGACTAAGCAGCTCTGATCCATCGAGGCATGCCGTCCTCTAGACCTCCGAATGGGTGCTCTGGTATCTGGCCCCATTATCAATAGCAGATAATACTAGTCCTGTAAATTGTGAGTGGGACCTCCATGGATCAAACTAAGTTGTCTGGCACATTCCACACATGCTTGATTAAGATCTGGAGAATTTAGAATCAAAGAAACATCTCATACTCCTTGTTAGGTTCCTCAAATCTTCCTTAAACCATTTGTGCAGTGTGGCAGGTTTCCTTTTCTTGCTAGTAAATGCCACTGCTACCAGGGAACAGCAGTTCCATGAAGGGGTGTATCTGATCAGCAACACTGTTTAGCTATGTAGTTGTGTCCACATCCATATGAGTGGCAATGGCAGCAACTATAGTTTTCAAGCAAAGTGCTGTCTAAACCACCTCACTACCCTCACTGGCTTGCCTTCTTTCCATAGTTTATCCTGGTGCCAAGCTGTAAGCCATCCACATGGACCCGATAAGCCCTATGATACAAAGGAAAACACGATGAATCGACCAGACAACCTTCTTTCATTGCTCCACGGTCCAGTTCTGACCCTTGTATGCCCACTGGAGGCGCTCTTAGCAGAGGGTACAGGTCAGCATGAACACGGTAACCGCTCTGCAGCTATGCAGATGAATAAGATGAGCAACAGACTGCTGCACAATGTGTTTTCTGACATCTTTCTGTCACAATTAGTATCAACCTTCGGAGCAGTTTGAGCTATAGTAGCTCCTCTACTTGATCAGACAACACAGGCCAGTCTTCGCCCCCGCCTCCACACTCATTGTTAATGAGCCTCGGCCACCCCGTCACTGGGTTTTCTTCCTGTGGCAGGGTTCGTTGCCACCGTGAGTTCTCCCAACACACACAGAGACCACTTCTGACTTTTGACGGTTTTTATTTAGAATGACCGAGGCTCAAGAGACAGATGACAGGAAGTGCTCGCAGGTTCCTCCGTGTCCCTGGCTTCCACACATACTGCGGTCCCTCGTTCCTCGTCTCACGGTCATCCATCTCTGCCCAGACCAGCACGCTACTCATAAAGGGGAGACTGATTAGCTGACAATGTGCAGGTGTGCCAATCATCTCCCCTCCCACTGTCCTCTGAGCACTTCCCACCTCTCCTCTGCACCTGATGAACCACGCCCCCTCCACACTTCCTTTAGCCAGTTTTGGTGTGTCCTGACCTCTTCAGATTAGGAAAATTCCCACTTCTGAAGCTGCAGGGGTGAAGATGCCAGGCTCCAGGAGTCTGGCCATCACTATTTGTTAAAGTTTCACATTTTTTTTCTCCCTCCAACAATCCACTTTAAGGACAGAATATTAACTTAGTCATTGCCAGGTGCCATTGTTGTAGGGCAATGAGTGTTTCCCAAAGTCGGGGATGCTTCCTCAGTAAGATGGGTCCTTTCAAGTCCTTCTCAGGTTAGGAAATCATCAGTATTTGAAGAATCCACGATAATCCTCCTTGACATTTCACAATACTAAGGACTAAATCCCTTGAAAGATCTGGGACATTGGAACACCCCTTCGGTAAGATTTGATGACATGACATCCTGGAAAAATCAGAGCTATGGGATCATTTCCTGACTTTGAGAGGTACTTCCCCTGTACTGAATTAATGAATTAATGAAAAATACTTTATTTATCCCAAAGGGAAATTATATATAATTATATGTAATTTCAATTCTCCTATATCCAACAGCTGCATGTTGGAGACACTTTATAGTCTTTTCATTTTGAAACATAGCCACTGGAAACATTAAAAAGTCTGAAACTGATGGCATTTTCTACCAGTTCATGTTGGTGTTTTCTGCTGTCGTTTCCCAGGCTTCTATTTTCTCCAGCTTAATATCGTGTCAGATTCTTCATTAACCCTCCTATTGTGCGCTGGTCAAAGTTGACTGGTCTCATCTGAAAGCACTTCATAAAAACTGTATTACCCTCTTTTTTTTTTTTCTTTTTTAAATTAGTTGCATAAACGCAACAAAAACAACGGTTGTCATTCTAAGCTTAACCCTTAGCCCCAATTCCTCAGTGAGCATATGTCATATTTCATGCCATGAAATGCAAAAACAATGCTCATGTTTTGCGTGCTATATAGAGCTGGAGAATGTCGAACCCTCGCAAAATACATCGGCAAGTAAAATTTCAGTCACTGAAAGAAAGTTGAGTAGACGAAGAACTCATCTCCAAATGGCAGGTAGTGTCATGATCACGCTGGCTGTTGGTTGGTTGGTTTCTGGGAGTCTCCTGGGAGTCTTGGGAGGAGACTGGCTTGTTCCTACTACAACACCTGTTCCCCGTAGGACCTCGTTGGGACACACTTAAGCTGGGCATACACTGTGCGATTTTTGGCCCGATGTCGACAAGATTTTCACTTGTGCGACTATTTTGGAGATCGGGCCGAGTTTTGGCTCAATCGTGCGTCTCGCATCGTGTAGTATACATGGGGTAACGACAAACGATTAAGCCCTCCCGACCACCTCCCGATCGATCGGATGAAAATCAAACTTGTTTGAAATCCTGGTCGCCCCTCGTGAGGCTCTCGCACAGTTGAAGCAGTTGCACGAGCCGATTTACCTCATCCTGTCACACTACGCATGCGCGAACATAGGTACGGAAGAGAAAATTGTCAACAGAAGAAGAAGAAGACAACAGAACAGCATGGCAGCGACCGGCGACCGAGTCCGACGTGTTGTGTAGTGTGAGCAGCCAGATCGCAATAGACCATCGGATCGTACAGTGTGAGAACAGGAATCGTGAGCTGTGACGTTTTAACCCTTGCGATTCACTCGTACAGTATGAGCAGCAGCTGAATACCGCGATTGAAAAAATCGCACAGTGTATGCCCAGCTTTATAGGAGTCTGCGCCAGGTTATTCTCACTTTATAGTGGTAATTCGGCCGACTCCAATGGTTCATTGTGAGCTTTGCTTCCCTGCAATACTCTCAGAAACAGGGGTACAGTACGAGTCCTTTTTTGTCCCCTGAGGTACAATCTATACTAATGTACCCCTAGGGTTAATTATTGGACCTAAAGGTACCTGTATGTACCTTTTTGAGGGTCCAAAAGGTACATATATGTCCTCAAGTGGTAAAAGGTACCTATATGTACCTTTTTTTCTACATGCTGGGGTACAATAGAAAGTCTGTGTTACGCTACTTCAGTATCAGGGTACAAAATTGGTCTCTGTAATTGGTCAATTAACAACATCGTTTCTAGAATCACTTTTCCGGTTTAGCGCCTTCCTCTCAGAACAACAACACCGCCATTTTTGAAAGAGTTTACTGTGTGCCGGTCAACATTTGGTCAAAATTATTTGCATTTCAATATCAATAAGCTCCAACTCCAACAACAGTTTTTCTCTCTCGGTCGCCATCGTTCACTGTGAGGAGCGGAACGGAGCTGGAAGGTAAACAATCAATCAACGACTTTCAAGATGGGTCGTTAAATGTAGCGACGCCTACTGATCGGGAGGTGAATTGCCTTGTGTATCTGACAGCCCGACTGAGAACTTCGAAAGAACGGAGAGCTGACGGATAGCGACGGAGAAGCATACTGAGGCCTTTATTCGTCTCACCAGTCCAGGGTTAGAGTTCCCCTTCAGCCTGTGTCATTACCCTGCCTGCTCGCCCCGCCGTCCACTCAGAGCCAAGCAACACAGCCCGCACCCTCTCCTCCAGCTTGGATCCCTCCTGGACTAAAAGTAAGGACGAGCGTTCCTTTTTGAAACATCCCAGGAACCTGGAACAAACCTCTAACCTTCTCCCTCTTCCTGCAGCTTTCCCAGCATCCCTGGATTCAGCCCTCACCTCTCATAATCTGTTGTCAGTAAATAAATTCTTACACTTGTGTTTTCAGGCGGCTACGATCGAGCCGTGACAGGAAGATTACACAAAATATCTTAATTTGAAATTGCAAACAGTTTAGTCACCCAATGAGATAACACCTCTAACACAAATCTAAGAGCTGTAGACACACTCCTCAAAAGTTCCTGGAAGAAGGAAACCTCCTCTGTGATGTGGCCACGTCATTCAGTTTGCAGATGAACATCTGAACAAGCCTGAAGCGCTTTGAAAAGAGGAACAGATGATGATAAAATAAAACTCAGCAAAAGATGTTGTCTCCAGCTGTTCACAATCGTACTCTGGGCTCGTCTTGAAGCCGCGGGGACACTTGTGGAAGCAAACGGCACAAAAGGTTGGCTTATACACAATGAAACACCTCAGAAGATAAAAAATACATGCAGAAATAATCTTACTTAGTATATGACAGAAATGGGCCATCTTTACCTGGAAATCAGTGCCCAAACTTGCATGCACGTATGACCGTCACGCTGTTAGACTTAAGCAACACCAGCGAGAGCAGATGTGCAGAACGGGGGAACCTGTTTCCATTATAACTCATTTGAATATTAGCAATGTGGGTCCCCAATGAGACAGCAATGACTACAACGCGGCTTTTTTTGCTCACTTCTGTCTGAAACTCTGAAAAATTATGGAAATCCACCCGCACCTATCATTTGTAAACTACATATCTTCCCCCTTTAAATGAAAAGCTTGTCAAGCGTAGCAACATGAGCTGAGGAGCAGCGGCTCAGAAAGAGAGCAATTATTTCTTATTCCTAAATGCACTGTTATAAGTCGGGAAGATTTCAGGCCGCATTTAAATACTTTTAAGAAAACATGTGCATGAAGCTATCAAACACACACACACTTTTTCTGCCCCCCCCCCCCCCCACCACACTCTTAATTTAGTCTTTCATGCTCTGGCAACTTGTGGAGTGCTCTCAAATTAATCAGTGTTTTAATGTAATCTGGTTAAATATTCAAATTCAATAGTGATTTGCTGAACACAACCTCAGCTTGACTCTCTCACGCTGGCTGAACAGCAACATTTCAGACTGCATTTTTCATTTGATGGACTGATTCCAGGGTGAAATATACTGGCTCTCGATTAAACTTAAAAAGATCTACAGTGCTTCTGTATGGGAACAACCAAATCAGCCTTATCTGACTGTGACTGACATAAGCAAGCTGTGGCTCTGTGAGCAATTCTAAGATTAAAAATTTATCTGATCCTTGCGATGTCTTAGAATTAGGTTCGTACACATCAGACGAATAACAACACACGACATATTACACTGCGTCACTTTTCATTCAACAGAAATTAGGCCCAAATGCAGAAATTATAAAAAAACTAAGTTCACCCCCACTGCTTCTATGGGAATTTAGAGGGTAAATAACAACCAAGTGCTGCAAATCAAATGTACTCCATTAACTGATCATAATAAACTGTGAGCACCTCTACAAAAGCAGAAGTTTGGAGCACTCAGGTGTTTAGACCAGAAGTGATGCTCTTTGACAAAAAAGTACTTGCTGCCCATCGATCTGGGAAGGGTTATGAGGCTATTTCCAAACGATTTGGAGTTCATCATTCCACTGTGAGAGAGATTTTTCACAAGTGAAAAACATTCAGGACAGCTTTCAATCTTCCCAGGAGTGGACGTCCCAGCAAGTTCACTCCAAGGTCAGACCGTGCAGTATCTCAGAGAAACTGTAAAAATAAAAATAAAAATTACGTCTCAGACTCTACAGTCTGCCTCAGTTAGCATTAGAACTGAAAGAAAATGCACTTTGTGTTTCACATGATTGTACGCCTATATGTTGTGCAGTGCAGTATATGCACATATAATTACTTTTGTCTTTGTGTCTTATTACATCTTCCATGTTTATGGAAACCAAAAACATGGAAGATGACACACATTCACAAATTAATTTGTCTCTAAATAGAAGATACATTATATAATTATGCTAAAAAATGTGTTTTTAATGAGATATAACAGAGACATAACACAGTATATGACTTGCAAAAGAAGAAATTAGCATCTCACATGATGATTTAGATGAAGATAATCTGGGTCTTTTGAGCTGTAGTGGAGCCATGGAGCAACATTTTGTTTGACGTGTGCTCCTGTTTTCCTTACCGCTGCAGCAAAGGCAGAGCTGGCACATGGTTACACACAATTACAAACACACCGGTGGGAAACTTCACGCTATTCTTCCTATTGACAGGTTGGTGTTGCCAAGAATAGTACGAGCAGCCACTGTCAGATGGAAAGGCAGCGAGTCGGGTGAAGCTTTGACAGCTTTGATGGCCCTTGGAGAGAATCCCTTTGTGGCCACCTGTCTCCCAAGAGAGACTGCGGGGGAAGTATATCAGAAAGTGTCCAATTACAACCAGAACTGTGCTTTTTGATGCTGATCAGCAAATTATTGTCATGTTCCCAAAAGTTCTCATCAACCTTATGATTGTTAACGCCAGCAGCAGCAGCAGTATGTGTGAGAGACGAGCAGAGGCTGAGGTTATGAGGTGGACATTAAAAATGACACCACTGGTCATTTGTGCAAGCTGTTACTATAATAACGTTTGAAAAATGAATGACATGTTGTGGTCTGAAAGTGCATCTGAAATCCTTGATGGTAGGTTAGAAAATGAAGCTTTCTAACATGTGGGGATAAAAAAAAGGCTGAGAAAGAGCAAAGTTCATCATAAATAACCAGCTGTGAAAGCTAAGTTTGGACTAAACCTAAACAGAGACCAAGTGAAAGCAAAGTAATGTGAAAAGGAAACATCTTAAAAGCAGTTCTTCCACCTCTTAGTGCTGAAACATTCTTCAGTCCTCTAATCTTTTCATGCAGACTTTGTGACTCTCCCTGCAAAGTGAAAATGATGGAGTGCTTATCGATCCTATCTGTCAGCAGGGACGTGTAATCAGCAGCCATTTTGTTATTGGGGAGCCAGAGAATGTTGACTTTTTTACATACATTAACACATTGTGAGAATGCTATTTTAAAAATCATCCGTATGTGCTGACATTGTAAGAACATCCCACCGCTGTATATACAGAAGGCTGTCATCGTGTTTATGGCTTTAATCGTCACTCGGCCTATTTAAAGCTGTGTTGATTGATAGCTGGCAGTCGACTTTGATCAACTAAAGGAAATCAGCTTATTTTAATTCTATATGAAGCATTTTGCTATGTATTTCGCTTGCAACGTGCTAATAACTCACACACATTTCTTTAGTTTTTGATACAACAAAGCCCAGGGGTCTCATTGGTCAATTCCAACCGGCCCATGCATACTAAAATCGACCAGTTCTGACCCTGTTAATGGTTTTCTAAGGTTGAATTTCTTTTAAACTTTTGATATGTGTGGCAGTTTTTCTTAATAATTTAATTAAGACGACATGATTTTTTAACTTTTGTGAAAGTGTGATGCCATTTGTATTATGAGTAGCCACTGTTTTATTTTGTACTCACCTTTTTTCCCTTTAAGACCATGATCTCCTCCGTTTGTGTGATTGTCTTCCCCGCCCAGATTGTTTGCACCTGTGTTCCTCCTCATGTAGAAATAGTCCCGTCTCCCTTGTCTCGTTGCCAGTTCGTCTTACATGTCCGTCAAGTGAGTTAAACTGTCAAGTATTACTAGATTAAGATAATTTCCGTTGTGATTTACGTCTTGGATTATCCTCCCTGTGAGCGTCTTTAGTTTTTTGGAATAAGCCCTTTTTAATTTTTGCATACCTTCCTTGAGTTCCTTGAGCATTTTGAGTCCTCCATGAGTGCTCCATTACATAAAGTATCACCAACTTAAGCACATCGGCATCATTAATGGTGCTTCTGCTATTACTGCTTCTTACACAATAATTCAAAACAATTCCCTCAAACTTCTTTGAGGCCTTTATTTATACCCGAATAATACATTTATTACGACCAAAGCTAAAGTTAATCAGTGTTCTGGTTTAAAAACTGGTACAATGCTAAGATAATACTTAGGCAAACCTCTAGATGTTCCTGTTCTCCTACTAAATGACTGATTTGCAACAGTATGACTTTATGAAACACTGATAAGCAAGTATGTGCGTCACAGTTGCTACTGAGGCATCACTATAATTCTGTCTCTAGCTTCAACTAATTCAGCAGTGGGTTGAGTATGATGAATGACAAACTCAAATTACTTGCATTTACAAGTGAGAACGTGGCTTCTCAACAAATGAAAGTCGGTCCATAAAGAATTATTTTTAGCCCGGCAAAAGCCTGCGCCTTCTATAAAAGAAGACTATGAAGCCCAACATATCTCGGACATATCACTTCCTGCACTTCCTGCGCAAACAACATATAAATGTTCAATCAGAGGCTCTGCTGACCCTGCTTGCTGTTTCAAACCTCCTCCAATGGCAGCGGTGGCGTCGCCGCTGACTTGTTGTTTGGTTACTGCAGCCAGTCATTCCCAGCTCTCAGTCACCGGGCAGGATTGCGGGAGAGGTTGCCTGTCAAATAAACCATGACCACTGCAACCTGTCATGAGCCCTCCTCACTTTTCCCATTAAACGTTGTGCTGTGTTGAGAACCCCGTCACTCTCAGACAGCTCTGCACACACCATGAAAAACACCCACACAGTGGAGTGGAAGTACAGCCTCGGCTAACAGCAGTCTGTCCTTTCCAATTCATGAAACACTGTGATGAAAAGCGTGCCTCCATGTATGTGTACTCGACCTGTTAGCATCATGATGTATGAGTCATAACGATACCCAAACCAAACCTGGCACGATTTCTGTTTATTGATGCGTTTGGACTCCTTCCGTGAATGTGAAATAGTAAATAAGCTAAAATTAGACAGAGATCCTTCTCATGACACCAGACTGATGCGTCATAATTATTAATATGGGCTGAGAAATCCCCTCAGTTAAAATGGCTCCTTAAGACTCCTGTGAGTTGATGGCGGATGCTGAATGGAGATCTGTGGGCATCTATAAATAGCTTTGTGATGGATTCAGAGTGTGTGTGTGCTAGATGTGCGTGAAGATCTGTGGAGTGGATCTTGGAGGTGTGCAAACACTCATGCGTTAGAGCTTGGGTAGAGTGCAATATTTTTCAGTGGACGCATTTATTTTTTCTTATATTTGTAGAATGAAAGGTAGACACAGCACTTCTTACACCACCTGCCACTGGAGAAACAATTATTCCAGCACATGCAGCATCCAAATGAAGAAAATGAGCAGAATCATACATTTATAGCTAATACATATTAATATAGGAAATAAATCATTCTGACAAGCTTCACAGATGTACACATTACTCATGGTATATCCATTAATATGACCATGTACCGTTAGAGCTGCTGCTTTTATACAGTGGGTTGATACCGAGGTGGACGGCCCCTCGCTTCTTGTAGAGCACAATTCGTACACAAGGCAATACAAAGTGCTTTACAGCTACATAAAATCACAAGAAGGCAAATAAAATCATTCCATTAAACAATCATTAATTAATTAGATAAATAAAAAAATCATTAATTAATTGAATTAAAAGCGAAGAGTGCAGATAAAATACTTTCAGGTGTCATATGCACAGCTAAATAGAACTGTTTTCAGCCTGGATTTAAACATTGTCAGAGTTGAGGCCTGTCTCACATCTTCTGGAAGACTGTTCCAGATGTTAGGAGCATAAAACTGAAACGCAGCCTCACCTTGTTTAGTCCTGACTCTGGGCACCAGCAGGAGACCCCTCCCTGAGGTTCTCAGAGCCCGAGTTGGTTCATATGGCTCTAACATGTCAGAGATGTACTTTGGCGCTGGACCATGAAGAGACTTGTACACAAGCAGAGCTGTTTTAAAGTCTATTCTCTGAGCGACAGGAAGCCAGTGCAGAGACCTGAGCACTGGACTAATATGGTTGTATTTCCTGGTTCTAGTCAGGACTAGTGTTGCGTTACACTTAAACGCCGTTACTAACGGCGTTATTTTTTCAGTAATGGAGTAATCTAGTTAATTACTTTTCCTATCGTTACAACGCCGTTATCGTTACTGAGAATGTAAAGTGGCGCGTTACTACAATTTGGTTGTAGGCTTTCGGCTACACATCAGCTGCATGCTGCCTGGAGAGAGCAGGGGTGGGGATGAGGACACCGTTGCAAATGCGATGATGATTGGCTGGGTGGGCGGATGACCTGCTCACGCTGTCTCACTGGACGCGCTGACGACTACGACTAAACACGGACGAGCCAGGGAAGTTCTTTTTTTTGTTTTAAATATTTTTGGGGGATTTTTATGCCTTTAATGGATAGACAGTTGGAGAGAGAGACAGGAAGCAGGAGGCAGAGAGATGGGGAAGACACGCAGCAAAGGGCCATCCGGTGCGGGACTCGAACCGGGGCCAGCTGCAGCGAGGACTGTAGCCTCTGTACATGGGGCGGCTGCTTAACCCACTACGCTACCAACTGCCCCAAGAGCCAGGGAAGTTCAAAGGTAGCATTCTCTAACTGGAAGTACCGACACTACTTCTCACTCGTGGAGATAAAAGGCAAGAATGTGTATGTAACATGCACGCTATGCCCAGGGAAAAAAACTTTATCCACGTCTGCCTCAAGTAACTCAAATCTAATGAAGCACCTTACATCAACCCATGCGAATATGAAGCACTTGTTGCTTCTGCAGCTGCTAACCAGGGTTGCCAACTTTTCCAAAAACCTTGGAGTGAGATTTCAGCGGGTCGGTTCGCATCTCAGAAGTTGTTCCACAGTACAGATATATATCTGTGTAGTTACATGTATACATTTTATGAATATGCAATAGTGCAGAGTGTGGGGCCTTCCTCTAGAAAATTTTGCATTTCTTAAATGCAATTTCTTCCATTCTAGTCGCTTTTAGGGTGACTAGTTAGACATGGCAAATCCTAAATCCACATCTCATTCATAGCCTACATCCTCAGCTGCCCTTCAAAAGACAATGTTGTTTAACAGAGAGAAACTTGCTGGTTCAACAAATTTAAAGGCAAAGGTGAGATGGTATATGTGGATAGTTTCATGACATAGTCATAGATCAATTCAGAATTTAACAGAAAATGTACAAAATGACAATGTACACGGTCCCTCTTAAAATAACTTCATATATACAGTATATTACAAATATCAATATATAAACTCAAATCAGAAATCAAAATATTAATATAAACATTCTGTAACAATTGTGACCATAAAAAAAAATAAAATAAATAACCATTCATCAGGATTGCTGATCCATTTTTTTGATTGCCTTTTATTGGTCTGTTTTTTTTTTTCTTTTTGCCTTGGTCTCTTTTTTTTTGCCTTTAATGTCCATATCCAAAGTGTCTCTCTTCAATTTCCAACTCATACAGTCCCCTCCAAAAGGCTACTTACCTACCTACCTACCTACCTACCAGACAGGACAGACTATTATTATTATTAATTATGTCCTTCCCCTCAGACTGAACTGGCCGCGCTCACTTGAATCGAATAACACTACATTGCTGTAGTGTATGGAAGCAAATCATGATCAAAATTCAAATTCAAATGCATTATCAGAAATGCTTTTTCATTTTAAGAATGTGGCTGCATTATTTGACTCATAAATAAAATTACTAATCAATCATCCTATTTGCATTTCAATTTTCTTCTTCAAGACTGCACATTCTTTCACTTAATTCAAATGAAAAGGACAAAGACATTTGAGATTTACTTTTCAAAATATGCCTCAGCAAACAGATACCAAAATTCAATTTGAAATGTAAAAGTTGAATATTCAAATGCATTTACAGAAATGCTTTTTCATTTTAAGAATGTGGCTGCATTATTTGACT
This sequence comes from Odontesthes bonariensis, assembly GCF_027942865.1. NCBI lineage: Eukaryota > Metazoa > Chordata > Actinopteri > Atheriniformes > Atherinopsidae > Odontesthes > Odontesthes bonariensis. The sequence continues at coordinate 10,158,768 of NC_134524.1, read as the reverse complement.
CATAAATAAAATTACTAATCAATCATCCTATTGCATTTCAATTTTCTTCTTCAAGACTGCACATTCTATGCCATAATCAAAAAGAAAACAAAGCGGACATTGCTTTTTCGTTTTCGTGGTCTGCATGCAAAATACTGCCCAAAATTCGATAACGAAAAAGCAATCTGAGCGGCGCAGGAGAGTGACGTCATGCCTGCTGACCGTGCTACCCATCATGTAGGCTACGGTAGGGGGCGGTGTGCGTATTTGCTGTACAGTTAGCTGTCCAGGTGGAGTCAAACAATATATCCGATTCTGATGCCCGTGAACAGGTTGAACGGAACGGGTCACAGAGAGCTTGGCTGCATACTCTGCCGTCACAGATTCAGAGGTTAGTGCAGCAAGGGCTAGCGCGTCGCGGCTACGACCGGCCATGACTTTCTGGCCGCGGCCATTAGGGAGCAGCCATTAATGAGGCTGAGACAGACTTTGCGAACAGGAGTTGGGGGATTACCTTTCACAGGTAGGATTCAACATTATTATTGGTTGTATTTTGTCAATAGAATATTATTGTACTGTATTTGTGTCTGCTGGCGAAATCGTAGCCAGCAAACGTTAAACTAGGATATGTTTATAGCCGGTGTTATGCCGAGAAGTGCACCCCCTGCTGGTCATACTTTAAGGAGAGTCTGTGATGGAATGATATGATATAACTACATCATAATTTGTTTACCTAATTGAATTAACGGATGCAAATCTCAACAAGTCCAAATTTCATAGTTTCAGGTTAATTTTTATATCATTTCATCTGGGCTATAATGAGTTGAGTTTGTTAATAGTTTACGCGCGCTCCGTGAATGGGAATGCACTTCTCGGCATAACACCTCTGTTCACACGGCTATTAGGCCAACGGAGACTTCATAAATCATATATTCCATAACACAGGCTTAGATTACAACTAACACAAGAATGCAACTTTTGAAATAATGCAAGTATTACTGTTATAACATTGACCATCAGATTTTACACAGGTTTATTAATGACGTTTATTATGCCTGTATTATTCACATGTAATTCTTTCATCCTAACAAAAGTATTTACCTCATGTCTCATACCCACCCCACAGATTGTCCGACTGAGAGTTGGTGTTATTCCCTCCATCTTGGGCTTACAGGTTCACCTAATAAGAGTAGGTGTATCATCATAAGGCTATTAGCATTCATAAATTGAAATATTATCAATAACAGGGCGGGGTGAAATACTTATCCCTGTGTGTGTATTTTTATATATTTTAATATTATGTTTCTTCATTTTAGCCAGAAAAGGGCAGGACTACATGTTCTCTCATTTTGTTTTGCTTTAGGTTGATATCTTTCAAAATATTAAAACTTGTGTATATACAACTACCTTCTTGTACAGTGTTTTTTATATTCTTTATATTTTATTATAGTATTTCTATTTTTCTAGACTGTTAACTAAGAGAGATCCCTGAACAAGTAGTGCATGTGTCTTGACTGCGGTTCATGCACAATTGGCAATTTAAAAAACATTGCACCTTGAACCTTGATGCTATGGTCATAACAAAGTTATGCTGTGAAGCCAAAAAAGCAAAAATCAAAGATATTTTCTCACATTGTTTTGGCCTTGTGAAATACTTTATTACAGATTTGATAAAGATGTTACACAAAAATCATAACAGCTGTATAGTGTCTTTATTCCTCTTCAATGATACAAAGCTTGTAGTACATGATTGGAAAATTCGTTAGGTCAACAGCTTGAATGATCTTCAAGCAGTGTGTATACATACGTACTCATTCATTCGTAGGGCACCATAGGCAATCGTCAAATAAATACTCATACAAAACAAACATCCTCTACCTTACACTAGAAATATATATCCACATACATATGTATATAACAAAGCTGGATTCTCATTCCATCCGTTCCAAAGTACAAAATTACGACAAGGCTCGAGCTGCCAAAACAGCGGCAGCTGACAATGAGCATCAGTGTCTTATAAATATAGCCTACTGACCAGTCTATCACACACTGTCATTCTGCTGTTAATGTACGGTACCTGTAGGTGGTGTTCTGGCCCTAGTGTGTGTGTGTGTGTGTGTGTGTGTGTGTGTGTGTGTCCGCCAGAAAATGCGCGAGCCCTTGCTGTCATCCTGAGTGGTCACAGACAGGCTCTCTTCAGCTTTTCTGGAAGAAAATGTAGTCCTGCCCTTTTCTGGCTAAAATGAAGAAACATAATATTAAAATATATAAAAATACACACACACACAGGGATAAGTATTTCACCCCGCCCTGTTATTGATAATATTTCAATTTATGAATGCTAATAGCCTTATGATGATACACCTACTCTTATTAGGTGAACCTGTAAGCCCAAGATGGAGGGAATAACACCAACTCTCAGTCGGACAATCTGTGGGGTGGGTATGAGACAAGAGGTAAATACTTTTGTTAGGATGAAAGAATTACATGTGAATAATACAGGCATAATAAACGTCATTAATAAACCTGTGTAAAGTCTGATGGTCAATGTTATAACAGTAATATTTGCAATATTTCAAAAGTTGCATTCTTGTGTTAGTTGTAATCTAAGCCTGTGTTATGGAATATATGATTTATGAAGTCTCCGTTGGCCTAATAGCCGTGTGAACAGAGGTGTTCTGCCGAGAAGTGCATTCCCATTCACGGAGCGCGCGTAAACCGTTTCAGGTGTGGATTATTGCATTTGTCCAAAAAAAATAATATTGAGCTGACAATGGTGTTTTCACATCTCTTCATGTAAATTAATAATACGTGTACAATTATGATAATCCGGTAATTGTAGAGTTTAGAGTATTCCTATTCCTAACTATTTTTATATTATTGGACATATATTCAAAAGTAAGGGCCGTGACTAATACTTTTGTAGTCAACACGAAAGACGGTTGGATACATTTTCTATTAACAATCTCAACTCATTATAGCCCAGATGAAATGATATAAAAATGAACCTGAAACTATGAAATTTGGACTTGTTGAGATTTGCATCCGTTAATTCAATTAGGTAAACAAATTATGATGTAGTTATATCCAGTGTTTGGAATAACGCCGTTTAAAGTAACGGCGTTAGGTAACGACGTTATTTTTTCAGTAACGGGGTAATCTAATTAATTACTTTTCCCGTCGTTATAACGCCGTTAACGTTACTGGACGTTAAATGCGGTGCGTTACTATACATTGATTGAATAAACTGTGAGATCCGAACGCACCCCTGGCTCACAGCTAGTGAGAGGAGGTGGGTTAATAACGAGGTATGCGATTGGCTGAGGCATAGTAATGTTTCATGGTAGCCAATCAGAGCCAGTGTTTGACACACATGCCAGCACACGCGCCACACACACACAAACAGACATGCACACAACCGCTGAACAGAGGGTCGAAGAAGCAGCAGAGATGGCGGAACAATCTGATGAGAAGTTAGCGTTTACCAGGTGGCAATATAAGCACTACTTTAACTTCGTTGGAGTTTAAGGCAAGAACGTACATGTTATATGTACATTATGTGCGGGAGCCAAGTCTTTGTCGACATCCATTGTGAGCAATTCAAATTTGATGAATTATCTCACAACGACTCACGCGTCGACAAAACTAGTGGCCAAAAACACCGATACCTCACCATCCACTAGCAAAGATGAGTGTTTTAGAAAGAGTGTTTGGATGGGTAGATGAATATCTAGGAGCTCAAAGTTCAATCTTTAAAAGAACTCCATCTTGTTAAACTGTTTACTTTTTTTATGAAGATAAAGAAATAGAGTAGCCTATGTCTTTCAGACTATTTATCTCAGGTTGTTAAGAGTTTTATTTATTTAATTTGCTACAGTTATTGCGAACACACTTTATATTATTTAACTGTTTACTTTTGAAGAAAATACTTGAAGTACAGAATGTCTACCAGACCAGTTGTCTGAGATTGGGAGTTTGTTTATTTAATTAAGATTTCATTATTTAATCAAGAATAAGACTACAGAGCTAAACACACTTTTTTGTTGTTTAAAAGTTTACTTTTGTTGTGAAAAAAACACTTGGAAGTACGGGTTCTTTACTTGACCAGTTGTCTCAGATTGAGAGTTTGATTTAATTTGCTAGAGTTAAATGCACTTTATATGGTCTAACTTTTTACTTTTCTTACAAAGATAAGATGGATAGAAGTGCAGGATAAACATCTGGCTGTCTGTCGAAAATAAATCTAAAAAGTTACGCACAAACACCTGTCTGTTCTACTCATTTCAACTGAATGACTGAAAACTGCTAAAAAAAATCCAAATTCTATGATATATTGCAACTTTTTTTTAACAGTAACGAAAATAGTTACTTTCCCTGGTAACGAGTTACTTTTATTATAGAGTAATTCAGTAACTAACTCAGTTACTTTTTGGAACAAGTAGTGAGAAACTATAACTAATTACTTTTTTAAAGTAACGTTCCCAACACTGGTTATATCATATCATTCCATCACAGACTCTCCTTAAAGTACGACCAGCAGGGGGTGCACTTCTCGGCATAACACCGGCTATAAACATATCCTAGTTTAACGTTTGCTGGCTACGATTTCGCCAGCAGACACAAATACAGTACAATAATATTCTATTGACAAAATACAACCAATAATAATGTTGAATCCTACCTGTGAAAGGTAATCCCCCGACTCCTGTTCGCAAAGTCTGTCTCAGCCTCAGTAATGGCCGCTCCCTCAGTAATGGCCGCGGCCAGAAAGTCATGGCCGGTTGTGGCCGCGGCCTCGGCGCGCAAGCCCTTGCTGCACTAACCTCTGAATCTGTGACGGCAGAGTATGCAGCCAAGCTCTCTGTGACCCGTTCCGTTCAACCCGTTCACGGGCATCAGAATCGGATATATCGTTTGACTCCACCTGGGCAGCTAACTGTACAGCAAATGTGCACACCGCCCCCTACCGTAGCCTACATGATGGGTAGCACGGTCAGCAGGCGTGACGTCACTCTCCTGCGCCGCTCAGATTGCTTTTTCATTATCGAATTGTGGGCAGTATTTTGCATGGCAAAACTAACAACTAAACATGGACTAAGAACAAAAAACGTGACCTAAAACATGAAACTAAAAACAAGAGTCCATGGGTGTGACAGCGCTGCGTTACCAATCAGATTTCGCCTTGGCAGACCGACGTCACTGATGTACCGACTGACGTAATGACAAGCCGTTTCCAGCGAATCAACAATCAGAGAGGGATTAGACTTTCTGCTGTGGTCCAATCATGAGTTTAAGCATTTGGAAATTATAGAACGAGAGTGAAAAAAATCAACACAGAAAGAAAAAATTATCTAGCGTGAGATTTCTTTGTTAAGTGTGAGAGCGTGACACTAAGCCTGAAAGAGTGAGTGTCACGGCAGATGAGTGAGAGTTGGCAACCCTGTCTTATGTAATATTCAAATTTTCTGAGACACTGAATTTGGGGTTTTATCTGTAAGCCATAATCATCAAAAAAGGAAAAATGAGTGACAAAAAAAAAATATCAACATTTTTCACGATATTCCAATTTTTTTTTTTAACCGTACCTGTACATGACAGACGGAGAAAAGATAAGCAGGTAAGAGAGACAAGGTAGAAGGAGGGTCAGCACCTAAAGCCTCGTTCCACTATGCAGTCCGGTACGGGTCGGTTCGGAACAGTACGGTACGGGTCTGGTCGCTTTGGGGTTAGCTTGCGTTCCCACTGTACAAAGGGGACCCTTAGGGGTGGGCGGTGCCGAAGCGTAAAAAACAAATAACATCCATAATTTCGAACCACCTCCAAGCTTCTTCAGCTTAATGCGACACTGGCTCGCGGTCCGGTTGAAATCACTCTACCATTTTTGTGGCAATCAGCTGGAAAACTTTTTCGTTTCGCACAGCGCCATCGAGCTCCCGCTGCACAGCCTCCTCGCCAACAACAGAGAGCAGAGCCTGGAACCGGTCCTGTGTGCTAGGTACCCCAAGCAGAAGGGTTACAAAAATGGTAACGGGTACCATGGGACCGGTACGCTTTCGTGGTAGTAGTTCAAACACTGAAATAAGCGAACCGTTCTGAACCGACCCGTACCGGACTGCATAGTGGAAACACGCCATTATTTCAGTGTTTCCACGACCACGAAAGTGTACCGGTCCCATGGTACCCTATCTGCGGTCTGCAGTCAGGGGTACTTGTTTGTACTGGCATGAAAAAAATCATCCAAGCTTGCTTTTCAAATGTTTGGGGAGTGGCAGCTTCTCTGTTTCACTGTGAAAATATTGCAACATCATGCATAGTTAAACAGGTGTGTGAGATAATAGAAGAAGAATTATAATGAGACAATTTAGAGGGAAGTCGTAAGTAAAATACTAAATGTTCACTGATGGTTACAATATGTTCGTTGGTTGTACCTTGCTTTTATTTGTATTTTCTTATATTTAAACTTTTTTGTTGCGTCCACTGTATCAATAGGTTGCAAAATACATACAACTAATTACATAAAAAAATACATTTCCCCCCAAAACAGTCTTTCACCTTTTATTAATGTTAACAGTATCAAAACAAGGAGCAATATAATCATGTATAAAAGCAACTGCTTTCTGTTCACATTGAATAGTTTAAGCACAAAGTTAAACACACCTGAGCCAAAAAATGTTTTGCATTATAGTTATCTTTTTAATTTAGGGTCAATTACAGAAACTAATGACAAACGACTGTAAGAGACCTGATTAAAAATGTTAAAGGGATACAAGGTAGTTTAGCGGCAGTATAGCGATCTCTATTGGTCAAACTGAAATTCTACACTGTCGTAAAAATGCCCACCTGTACACACCCACTAACTAACCATCGTGGCGAATGCTGCCGTTGTGTTATTTAGTCAGTGCAGTTAGGTCATCTGATTCACAAGTGTAGACTGCCCACGTAAGATACTATAATCAGAGATTTTCTGAAGAGAGAACTCAAGATAATATGCTATAATCCTGTTGCTGGAGGAAGTGGCCGCGGACAGCTCGTCTGGGTTTCTCTGCTCAGGCTGCTGTCCCCGCGACCCGATCCCCGGACAAGCGGCAGATAATGGATGTATGGATGGACTGTTGCTGATCTTGAATGGGATTCTTCCCTCATCATGGTGTATTCGTGGAGTGATTCCTTTGTATTAGCAGACACTTACAAAAGTTACATCTTAGACAGATGCGCGCAGGCACTACCAACACACGCCGCAATAAACGCAGACTAGCTCTACACTATTCCGATTACAATCACAAATTAATCAATTTTCATTTGTACATAACAATTCTTGTTCGGATCAAAACGCTATTCTTATTCTAATCAGGTCAGTCCGTGTATTTCTGAAGCTAGGCTACGTCTCGAACTCAGGAGGAATTAGAGCACCGTCATCACCTGTCTCTTTGCGATCTAAAACGCAGGTCACTATGGTAGATGAACAAGATCACGCTTGGAGAAATTTCACAAAGATGGGAAGTGCCAACATCGAACGTTTCATATTCAGTCTGTGAAAGGCAGAATATGAAACGCTTGGTGTTGGCTCTTCAACGCAAGCGAACACATAGCTACAACTACAGCTAGCATACAGTACCTAGCTAAGTGCCGTAAACACAAACGACTCTTCTCGCGCATCACGACACTTCAGAAGCGGGTCGCTCCTGCCGAAGTTACATATGGGATTTTCAGCATACAGACCCCTGTTGGGAGCGAGACAGGCTTCATTCGCTTACTATTGACTTGTTTAACCTTTGTTAAACTCCTGAAGGCTATAATTTTAGGTGAAAATGCTACCTAGTGCCTCTTTAAGTCCAAAGTATTCACACCTCTGTATTCAGTAACAGAGCCTTTCTTTGCCATCACAGTCTACAGTTCTCTGATTACCTTGTGAAGAATGTGAACACGAAATGCATCTTAAACATTTGAATAATTTGTTGCAAAAGTTATATATTTTGTTCTTTTTGACTTTATGCCAAAATAACTATTCACCTACTGTGACTCCTCCAGAGCTTTTTGTCTGAGATATTTCTCTAAGCAGTAGACAGAAATGGGATCACTGTCTACATCAAACTTATTGGCAAAGAGGTGGTCCTGTTCAAGCAGCCATTGCAGGTCTCCAGCACCATATACACATATTGCCCGGACATGGTTGCCTTGACACTCTGGGTATACTGCCTCCAATGAATCCTGTGATCCCTCATGCCACTGCCACTTCACCAGCCGTGCAATGGCATTGATATCTGACACGTCATATTTACGGTTTGGCCGCTTTGAGCCAGGAACACCAGGGATTCGTTGAATGGTAGCCCAGAAGTTCTCATCAGGACTGTAGGTGTCTTTGAACCACTCAATCAGTGTGTGTATTCGGCTGTCTTTCATGACACTGTGGACATATCCTCGGCTAACCACGATGTAGGCATTACCGGACATAATGGGCAGGTTAAAGGGAGCCGGATCCTTTTGCTTTCCTGTATTCTAAGAACATCAAACAGTACATGAGTATGATGGTTATGGTCAGAGCAGTCTGAACATGGAGTTTTATCATGACTGTTCTTGCTACTTCATCAACATAAATGTGTTTATTCTCAAAAAAAATTACCTGGATTTGTCCATCAACAATCTGATGAACATATGACACTCTCCACTTCTTTCCTGGAGGCATGTTTTCTGACTCCAAACTGTTACCGCCCTTCAGTGAGCGCAGACTCCTTATTATCTCCAAGTTGGTTTTCAGAGGGAAGTCCTGGCCACAAAGGTTGATGAAATATTTCCATTCTGTGCTGATATTGTAGAGATCTGCCATACAGTTAAGGTCAGCTTGGACACGTGGCCAGGCAGCATAGACCACACTGACAGCCTGGCTGACCATGAAGACATTGGGGAAACAGGATGTAATGGCACTGATGGCAGAGTACACCGAGACCTCTGCTTTTCTGTCCACATGGACACAATAAATATTTTGAGGTGCATAGATCGCTCGCAGTAGTCGTTCAAAGTTCTGCACCTGAAAGATTGGAAAAAAAGAAAGAGAATGCAATGATTGCATTTTTCATGTGCACATTTTAAAATATAATTTATTTACTTTAGTGCAAATCCACTGAAACAGTAAAGTATCGCTCTGTAAACAATTCACTGCCAATTGAAAAAGTAGTCACAACAGAAGCTGCAGATTTTTAATCCTTCCTGTGAAACAAGTTACAAAATCTGTGAGAAATCTTGTATTTCCCACAGCAAAATATTTCATTAGATCCTTGTGACTCTAAGGACCTGCTTTGAAACTTGAAATGTATTGCATTCTGTCTTTTAAACTCCTCACGTCGCACCACGTCCACGTCCATCCCGCGTCACTTGCTTTCACATCAAACTCGGCTCGGCAAAAAGACTAGGGTCCGACGCTGGTCGAAAGGCGAGTCGAGTTGACCCGCCAGCCCGGGTCATCAGTGTGAAAGGAACAGCGGACACGCTAAAATCGCGAATTAAACGCGGGTTATTCCTCAGTGTGAAAGGGGCTTCTGTTGCTTGGTTGGTTCACAGTTGAAGGTTGGGGCACAGCTGTCCCATCAGATGATGCTGTGCTTTTTACTAGTTTTGCTTTGAAATATTCAAAAATGGGTTTGTGCCTTTTCATCTTGGTTGTATATTCCACGCCACGAACAATCTCTGCAGTCTACCACAATCACTACTCCTGCCGCGCGATTTTCAGCGCTGCGCTGCATAGGCCCACATTTTGCAACATTGACGTGTGAGGTGAAAAATACTGGTTAGGGAAAACGCTTGATTAAATTATTACCGCATGGGTTGTGTTTAAGTTTGATCTTCGACAGGTTTTGAGAAAACTTGCAGGCTCTCGGATACACACAGAGCGGGGAGGGTGGAGGGGTGGGGGGGGTTCATTCATTCATGGGAGGGAGCCAATCAGAGACGCCTCATTATCGCGTCACCGATATGCATGAGAAGGACCGGAAAACCCTGTCGTTTCTCACCAAGCCTTTCTTCCTGCCCACCAAAACAGCCTGAAATAAAACAACCATGTTTTTTTAAACAGAACCGACGCCTAATGCATTCAATAACAATGGTGAACACAGCAGTATTAATGAAATGACTATGGAAGTTGGCCTTTAAGTTTGTTTGCAACTGAATTCAGAATTTAGAATCTGCATACCTTGTGATGCACTACTATAGAATAAGCCAGAGGAAAGTCCTCCTCTTCCTTGCTTAATGGCACTGTTAAGTACTTCTTCAACTTGAAACTCCTGTAAAAAATGTTGCATATAAATGCTTTTATAGTTCAAAGTTATTGAATTAAAAAAACATATGGTCTGAAGCAACACACCTGCAGTCTTGGGTTGCATTATTGTAATACTCATCAGGGATCTGAATACTCTTACGGAAGTCCTTAGTGATGGTGAGTATTTTGGCCTGCTCCAGTGCCTCCTGCTCGCCCTGCAGGATTGCTGAGCAGTTGCACACTTTCTCTGGGCTAGCATCTTCATCCGTATACTCCAACCAGCTGTACTTGTGGATGAAAACAGGGTCCCAGTCCGTGTTCAGCTGACAGACAAGGAAAATCGTCCACAGTGATCCCAGCGCAACACTGAACTTCAACAACCATCGCAGCCAACGTTTCGGCAACTGCATTGTATAATATTGTATTGTGCAATATTGTGAATTCTGTACTCCAGTACTCCAGCTGCAGTTACTGTAATTCTTTATGTTGCTCTAAAAGTGACTGGTTTAACTGATTTTTCATCTTTCAATGAAAAATCGTATCAAGGCACGTGCTGACATTTTGACTTGTTTTATACATGTCAGACGGAGGCTTTGTCCTGGGGCACTAGTGGAAGGGTTTTCCCATAATTCCACTCATCATGGAGCCAGGCTAGTTATTCCAGAAGTTGTTTTTCCTAAAAACAAGATAAGAGAAACATTTTAAAAATACACACTGCCTTCATGCTGTTATTTAGATCCTGTTGACGTGTATTAAATGCTCAGATCTTTTTCAATATTAATCAACTAGAAGAGTTTTTGAGTTTTTGAACATCAAAGAATAATTTCATCTAGTGAAATAATAAAGAAAAATGTTAACATTTGTTTGCCTAACTTTTGGCAGCAGCAGACGCTTCTTGCAACTTTAAGTTGGTGACTTTTTCCTGTCTTCTGTCTGTTTAAGTTTGAAAAAGACAGATTTGGCTCTTTCTGGAGGTTTTCTATGGGTTTTAGTTAATTACTAGCCAGTTTAAAACATTCAGTGGGTTCTGTTTCCTTTTGGGATGTTTGAAATGTGTCTTGGACTGGATAACACACTTTGCACTAAACTTGATCAACCTCTGATTTTATTGCCCACTGATTTATTCAGTATTGGCTTAACGACCAACGGCAGCAAAGAAGCTCCACAGCATGATAGGACGTCCACCATATTTTACACAAGGGATGATGCAAATGTTGCCTTTGCATGCTTGCCTCTTAAAAGCTGTTATCCTTGGCCTCATCCACGGGCCCTACTTGCGTTGGAGCACATTATTCTTCAAAATGAAACTACCACTTCAGGTCAGCATGAAGCTCTTTAGATAACCTTTGTGGGGCTTTTTTGATGCCCCAGGAGGCAAAAACTATTTACAAACAAAACAAACAGCAATCAATATTTCCCAAATATAAAACAAACCTTTGCACCTGGCTTTACAGACTTTAAGTGGTAAGTTTGTTCCTAATGCCACAGTGCAGAAGCAACTGAACACTTGTTTCAGATGGGAAAACGAAACAAAAATGTATTTCACCATAAAATCTAAATCATTAAAGTACGAAAATAAACTTAGGTATAAAATATACTGGGGTGTAAAGCACTTTATTAAGATGCAGATGCACTTTTTGCCCTGAAAAAGAAAGAATTGTACAATCTAAAGCAATCTGAATGAAAATCTGTCTTTCTGACACTGCCAGCAGCTGCTTCGAGAATTTCAAATAAAGAGGTGTTACAACTGAAACTTCACTGACCGCTGTAGGGTTGACAAAGTTGATATATTCCTGGGTGGGGATGGCTACTGATTTCCTGAATCAATTCAATTCCAACTCAGAAGGTTGTGATTCAATTTGATTTCTGATTCAATTCAAATAATTCACTTTGAGTACAAATTGGGCTTGGCGGCTAAAGAGATTTTCACAAAAGTGGAAGCAAAAGTAAAATTTAAAGAAAAAATGTTTGGAGTTGTCGAGCTTCCCACGGTCGGCATAGTTTCTAGCCTATAAATCCAGACGCCCCTAGCGACCGCAAATTTAATTTTGCTGTACGGGTCTGGCTTGCTGGAAATGCTTCGGCACGTTTGCCTTCAGGAGTGATGGTGTCCATCAATAACCGATTTTCATCTTACAGTTAGGCTACTCACGTAAAACCAGTTAAACGACTTAGTAACTTGCAACACCGCAGACACACCTTTTCAGGTGAAGTGGGTGTGTTCTTTTTGACTTTATGCCAAAATAACTATTCACCTACTGTGACTCCTCCAGAGCTTTAGAGAGATATTTCTCTAAGCAGTAGACAGAAATGGGATCACTGTCTACATCAAACTTATTGGCAAAGAGGTGGTCCTGTTCAAGCAGCCATTGCAGGTCTCCAGCACCATATACTGTACACATATTGCCCGGACATGGTTGCCTTGACACTCTGGGTATACTATATATATATGAAAAGTGCTTTAAGTGAACATAGGCTACTTCACCTTTCCGAAGTTTTCGTGGTTAATAAAACTGAAATTTGATTATTTTCTCAGTTTCTTTCATTCTTGGATTATTTTGAAAAAAGAGCCCCCATTTTAATCTCTACCTGTTTCTCTTAGTTTTAGAGGTGTGAACATGTGACCTGTGATTTATTTACATTGTAAAAGGGTAATCTCTCTTTATGGAGGATGCCACTGCGGATTAATTGTTTGGTGTCTGAACCAGAAGAAAAAAAGAAAACAGTCACTTGAGAATGCGCCAACATAAGAAAATTTTGTTTTATTACGTCTTTCAAAATCTATTTAAATCTGTGGAAACACATTGCGGCATAAATCAGTAGATAACTGCAGAAATTTAACAGCAGAAGATGCAAATGGTTCTTACCTGTGGTAGAGCTGAAATCTTCTGTCTATCTAATTCCATAGACGGTGCAGATTAGGTACAGCAGGCTGTGATGTTTATTTCACTAATTCGCTTCCTGTTAGTGATTTTCAAATTAATATTTTTCTTTTAACCAATAAAACATCTGTTGAAAGATTTCATTGAAGGATATATAAGTATATGTAAACATATTTGCATATGCGTATGTTTAAAATGCGTTGCCTTTTAATGTGCAGTTTTAAAGTTGTTTTTTACTCTTTTATGTTTAAATTCCCTGTGAACAAGGAAGTATCTTGTTTTGAAAGGACCTCAGCTCATCATAAAATGTAGCAATTGATGATGTGTAAAAAGTTTTTTTTTTTTAACTTTTTTTTAATTGCAATTAAAGAACAATGACAGAGACATGGTATGACAATAAGGCAAAACAAGGATATAACAATGTAAAGGACCATTTAGATTAGGTTAGGCTACATTAAACAACTAAAAGAAAAACAAACAATAAACAAAACTAGTGGAATACATTAAAGAACATTCAAAAGTCTTTCATTTTTCTTATTATTTACAAACTTAAGAGACTTGAGAAGAGCGGACATTTCTAACATAAAAACATTAAAGAAAGGCTGAAACTCGTTTTGCATTGCAAGTGGATGAAGCTACCAACAGCAATAAAGACAGCTTGCTTATTGCATACGTCCGCTTTGTGAACAGCGAGTCACAGTGCGAGGATTTGCTGTTTTGCAAATACATAAACAAAAAAAAAAAAAAAAAAAGAGAGCCACGGCTGATGAGCTATTTAAGATCATGGATAGTTACTTCGAAGAACACAGTCTTAAATGGGGAAAACTGTGTGGGCTTTTGCTCTGATGGCGCACAGACCATGGCGAGGAAAAGAAACGGGCTCCAGGCACTTATCAAGAGGGTTGCTCCAGATGCGCACTGACGCACTGTATCCTTCAGTTCACAGGGAAGCGCTGGCATCAAGACAGATCAGCCCCGAACTAAACGAGGTTTTAACAGAGGTTGTAGGCATTGTAAATTTCATCAAAACCCAAGCTCTGAAAGCGCAACTGTTCTCTGCACTATGTGTAGAGATGGGAGCTAAGCCAGACATCCCAAGTTCCAAAAACTCATTTCAGGGAGATGACTCAGTCTCCATTCAGAGCCAACGTGTTCCTGGTCTTGGTTTTATTGAGCACCATGGAAAAAACCCTCTCTGCATCAGCATTTCAGTGTGGCAACTAATACCAGTTTGGCAACTGTAGATAGCCGGGAATCTGCTCATACCAGTCACCTTTGAAAAAAATGAACCACGGAAGCCTAATTACACTCCTACATATTTTTCATTTTTCATTAAGTTGCTCATGTAAAAGGGTGTGTGCTGAATATTTAGGCCTACTACTCCAACGAACACTTTAATCGGCAGGTATTGGTCTTTTACAAAGAGTAGGAAAACTATAGTAATTAATAAAAGATTTAAATAAATGAAGATATGACCTGCTGATGATCCTGACGGTTCTCTTCCACCTCCAGCTCGTCTACAACTTCTGCACAGGTGCTTGCAGCTGAAAGCTATTTCAGACCTCACCCGGCAACAAGAAATTCTGTTTTCTGATTGGCTGAGAAATTCTATTTTGTGATTGGCCGATGGGTTGCTAAATCAAGACAGCTAGTTCTGAGCTGTACGAGCGCACAGTAACCTGCCAGTGACTTGTTTATAGTATCGGCCATTAGAATTTCTGTGCGACAAAGTTGACCATTTCTCAGCGTGAGAAATGGCATGTGTGGCGTGTGAGCGTGTGAACTTGTTGAAATGCGTGTGTCTCACGCTCATTGCGTGAAACTTGAGAGCCCTGTGCTAACCCAAGCGCAAATGCAGCTAGCGTGAGCCCCAGCGAAGGAGGCGGAGCCACTCGAAAACAAACAACACTCCATTTTTCGGGTCAGAAACAGGCAGTGTTGGGGAAGTTACTTTAAAAATGTAATCCGTTACAGTTACAAGTTACCTTGTTTAAAATGTAATTGTAGTGTAACTTTTTGGATTACTTAAAAAAAGTAATGTAACTAATTACTTTTGGATTACTTTTGGATTACTTTTACCTATTTATGGTATAGGATAATCTGTATGTTATCTGTATGATTCCATCTGTATTTATCACATTTATTTATACCATGATATTTTTCTTTTCATTGTACTGCCATAACTACATTATACATTCTCTGCACATACATGCATTTCTCTAGGTAATTTATCTATTCTGCACATATCTATTAACCATCTTTCCTTACACTAGCTGTAAATAACTGCATTTTATCTCTAAATACTGCATGCTATACAATCTGCACGCGTTACACTTGATAAGATGCCAAACTGCATTTCATTGATACATGTGGAATGACAATGAAGTGCTCTACTTTAGTAATAAATAAGCAAAGTAAGACTTTTACATCACATTTTATTTTTCTTTGCACACCCTTGCTTGTGTGTGTGCGCCAGTACTTCCGGTGAAAACTTCCGGTGATTTGACAGCTAGCGCGTCAGGTTAGGGCCAGTGGCCGTAAACAAAGGTTAACTTATAGCCGAGAAGAAAGATGATAATATAACGTAGCTAAAAAGACTAGCTTTCTTCAGTAGCCTAATGCTTACCGATTTAGCAAGCCTAGCAGCCTAGTTGCTAATGCTAGCCGCTGTAACGTTACCAACCATACCCGACGTCAAGGTGTTGGCTGAGCAGGGGCAAGATTATGGGGCTGGCAGAGTTAACTTCATAATAGGTGAGTGCAGGTTTCATTCACTTGTTTTCATTCTTTCACAGGATTGATTCACTTCATTGGTTTATCCGATTGCTGGCCGCCGAGCCATTATGTGTCTGGGTTTGTGTAGGTTACTGATCATGGTTGTTAGCCTATAGTCAGGTTGTGTGATGTGTGTGTGAGTGTGTATTTTTTCTATGGGTACATGCCATTGACTGTATGAGCGGTCTGTGCTCGTTTTTTTTTATTTTTATTTAATTAGATTGGAGATACTAATTAATACTGAGGGGGGGCTGGTCCCGGGGAAAATTGCCAGGGCCGATTTTTTTCCCCAGTCCGACCCTGCCGCTCTGTACTTCTGTCACTGCAATAACCTCGCACAAATTGTAATCCTGTTAAGTAACCCCCATTCTCACTGAATGTAACTGTAATCTGAGTACATCGTTTTTGCTTGTACTGTAACGGATTACAGTTACTTTTATTTTGTATCCTTTTACCGTAACGCCGTTACATGTAATCCGTTACTCCCCAACCCTGGAAACAGGTGACCACCATCACCATTTTATATTCAATATTTTTTTTTTATTTCTATGGCAGGCTGCAGTCTATTGAGTTCAAATGAATACGAATGTTCTAAATTACTGTATATAGTGTTCTTACTCTTCAGTCAGTTAATATAAACATATTCGATGTTAAAGATGTTATAGAACATAAAAAATAACACCACAGTTACTTTGCTGAGTAACTAATTACTTTTACAATGTGGTAACTGAGTAACTAACTCAATTACTTTTTGGGAGCAGTAACTAGTAACTAATTACTTTTTAAAAGTAACTTGACCAACACTGGTCAGGACTCGAGCAGCAGCGTTCTGGATGTACTGCAGCTGTCTTACAGCCTGTTTAGAGAGCCCAGTGAGCAGGCCGTTACAGCAGTCTAACCTGCTGGAGACAAACGCATGGATCAGTCTCTCTAAGTCTGGTTTAGACACTATTCCTTTGATTCTGGCAATGTTAACTTTCTTAGATGGTAAAAAGCTTCTGATGTTATTGATTTAATGTGGCTGTTAAAGTTCAGGTCTGAGTCCAATATTACCCCGAGATTTCTAACCTGATTATTAGGTTTTAGAGAGAGAGTCTCAAGGTGTCTGATAACACTTTCTCTTTGTTTCTTTGTGCCACAGATATTGATTTTAGTTTTGTCTGAGTTTAGCTGGAGAAAATTGTTTTGCATCCACACAATGATCTGTTCGATGCAGTGACACAGGCAAATCTTTTAAAACTAGCTCCCATAGATGGTAAATTCCCATTTTATTTCTAATTGTATGCTGAGAAAGTTTATTCTTTGGCTTTTCATCTATTTGTCCACTAGAAGACTGTAGCTATCATTAGCTTCAGCTAGCTAGGTGCATGAGCTTGTCGCAGACACGACGCAGTTATTTTTTGATTTATGCCTTGAAGCGCTGTCTGCGCTATGTTAATCCCACGCCACAACGCAAGAGGGACAATCACGAACAAGCTAGGATTGTGGGTGTTACGGTTACGGAGGTCATTCAACAACAATGGCGACTGGACGAATGCGCACTTTGATTGAGATGCAGCTGATCGATCTAGAAATAGAAGAAATATTGCTACTACTGGAGCTGGCAGAGAGGGAAAGAATCGTCACGGTTAGCACGGTTAGCGTCAGCCGGTTAGCAAACCGGAAATACGCATAGTGTAGAGCGGATGTAGAGTTGACCAATCAGAGGCCTCCTTTCTCTCCCCCCTGCGGCGATGTCTGCGACACTGTCTGCGGTGAGTTACAATTTTGAGGAGGTGCACCAGAGTGTCTGCGTAGTGTCTGCGTAGGGGGGGGGGCATGTCTGCGTTAACTGCGACACACACGCAGACGACCTGGTTTCCGACCATAAACCGCCCTTTAGACTACAACACTTAACAAGATAAAGCTGTTAATGGGACCATTCTTTAAGCACAAAGCAAAGCTCATTCTGACGGCCATGCTGTTAGTAGAGCATGTGTTTGGTCTTAAAGAAGTTATGAAAACTCATTAAATCTACTGACTCAAAGTCAGTTTCATTAAACTCAGCAGGATTCATCCTCTGTGGGTTACAGATGAATATCCTTTGTGAATCTTTTGAATCTACGAAGGACTGGACCAAAGTGCGAGGACAGAGTGAGAAGCATCATTCGAATGGCTACTGAAAAAACCTGCATCACACCATCGTGCAGATGTGACAAAATGAGTCATCTTCTTAGAGCAGTACGTACAAATGAATGCAGACAGAACATTTTGGCCTTACATTATGGCGACCAATTCTTTATAAGCAAATCAAGAAATGAAGACTTTAACATCAAGAGTTAATTGTCCTCCTTTTTTTTTTTGCAAAACTTAAATGTGATTAAACTAAACAAATCTGTTTTGAGTTTGATTTAGGTGATAGAAATTTCTGCCAGTCCTACACTCTGCCCTGCGTTGACCAAGTAAAGTGCTTTGAGTGCAGATTTCAAACTGTATCTCTAGTGATTATGATTGAAGTTTGGCTTCTGGGCACAAGCATGAGGCAGAGGGCACGGCGGAAAATTTGCAGCCTAAATAGACCGCCCAGATTGGACAGGCAGGTAGAGAGCGAGGCAGCAGAGCAGCTCGAGTTGCCGCTGGTGCTCCAATTATTGACTTTGTATGAAAAGTGCCAGAAGATATTCTTGTTGTCATACCTTTCTGAGGGCAGTGCCATTCTCATTGAACCATCAAAAACACTGTTCTGCTGGTGTTATCAGTAGGATCTGTGTGTACCTTCTCTGCCTAGTCGCAGGCTTGTTGCCTGCTCATATTGCAGGAGAAAACATCATTATTAGGAGCATAATGGGGTGAATGGGGTAAATACAAACATTGCCTTCACTTGTATGATACAAGACCAAAGTGCAAAGATTTCTTCGACCTTTGTTTTAAGGCTCTGATTTTGATTGCCACATTGATCATTGTGATGTCAAAACGGCAGCATAACTGTTTATGCCAGTGCTTCAGGCATACTGGACACACTGGGGTTTTTCTCATAAACAAAAAGCCTCACCTCTGAGAACATGGTGCTACAACCCACAGGAACAACTTTAGAATACAGGAAGTACAATATGCCAAATTTCATTTCAATTATTCAATTAAATTATTCCAATGTTATTACTGTTTTTCATGTTTAGGTGGTTTTCGATGTTTTTCCAACAGTTAAAACCTCTTGGTTTTTGATGGCTGTCCTCACACCTTTCCCTGAAGCTTTTCTTGTTCCCCAAACACATCCCTCTCATACCGCATGGCAGGCTACAAAAATTGGAGGTGCAAGAACGAAATGACACCAAAGCACCCGGGGTGCCAGCTATTTGTGGCATCAATTTTGGTGCGCACTGCTGTTCATGTGGGCGAGTATGAACCAAACATTCTAAATCAAAACGAACCAGTTAGAGTGAAGAAAAGATAATGGTTTGACTTTTAACTCATTGGCTGCCAGCCATTTTCAGTGAAGAGAGAGCCATACTGCCAAGTGTTTTACAGTATTTTGACTGATTTTCCAAGACCCACAGAAAAGTGTGTCTTATGACTATGTACACACCGAAATTACCAAACGAAAGAGTAGACTCTCTTCTTTCATCAGGAAAAAAAAGTTTGTTTCTACCATTTTCAGTCCTTTAGTAATAGACAGTAGAACATAGGTTGGTTTCACCAAAAACAGCTGTTTGACCCAAAAAACGGAGAAAACAAGCTTCTTTTTTTTGTGCAAAGTGGCACTGCTGCCACCTTGCGGGTAATTTTGCCAGTATATTCTCTGTTTAGTGTTTACAAGCCTAAGATTTAGTGACAAACTCCGCTAGATTGTCCCCCAGCCCGCTCCGTTTTACGCAATTGACGTCTATAGACGTCTTTGGCAGTCAACGTTTTTTTTTAAATTGACGTCTATAGACGTCAATGGCACCGAAAGAGTTAAGACATCCTGTCACGATGCACAACGTCAACGTAAGAATTCATGACCTGAACCAGGAGGCACAGTAGCTGCCTACTGGCAACATAAATGAGCCCACACTGATCACAAAATCCACAGAACAGTACGGTTACAACAAGATCGGCACTGATTTCTCTGCATCAGGCAGATAACCTCTGGATGTGCGTCCTCTGCTTCCCAGAGGTATTTCTTCAGCAGGCTGTCTTCAGGATCAGCACACCCAGGGTTATTAAAACATTCTCCCCTATGCCTTTCGGAGAAGTCTCCCCATACAATTCGCCCTTGTCATCTCAGGGCGAAAACCATGAAAGAGTATGACAAAACCTGCATCAGGGTGACCGTACGGTGTCCGGGGATTATGTGTAACAAATGAAAAGGAGATGGTGGCATGTACAGTAAAAATGTGTTGGCAGCTGGGGGTTGTGTTTCTGTGAGGTTTGTCCTTGCATCTCTCCACCAAAGTACCTCTTCTTCTCAGGGGATGGACACAGCCCCATGGTAACTTACCCATTGTTGAAGCATGACAAATCGTATGATGGCCATTGGTTGGGAGAAAATAAAGATTTTTTCTTTATTTATTGACCTTGGGTTGGGGTAATTGAGGTTATTTCTTTGGTGCTATCAGGATTGTGTGTTTCTTTTCCGAATAATATTGCAGATTGCGTCAAGCTGTCCTTACGTTATTGTCACATTTATTCGCTGCTGGAGATATTGATTTTTCTGTGAAATGGATTGCACTCGAGCGTTGTCCTTGTCTGTTTGTGACTCAGAGGAAGCGATTCATTGGTGTTTACTATCGGTGTCTTCTTCTTTAACAAGTGGGCACATCTTGTTGGCGCATCCCGAGTCTCCAAGTGTGTTACAGCTATACACAAAACAATCTCCCTTCGTCTTATTTAACGAATATTTTCACCGATATTTCATTGATATTAAAAGCCAACTACCTTTTTCATTTAAAATAAATATATGTAAGAAAAGTGACAAAAAGAACCACAGAATTGGTTCACAAACCAAGCTGAAAATGAATGGGAGGAAATTGCATTTGGCAGTGGTCATTACAACATCCGTGACAATGAAAAGCCTAATGACCCACGGTCTCTCAGTGTTCATTTCTTAATTACATGATATTACATGGCACAATATGAAATTGTGTGTCGTTTTCAGTTTCTCCAGCTAAATGAAAACGGACTTGCGTTAAACCGCAGAACATACTTCTCACACGAGGCAGCAATATTCTGAGTCTCATATAGAATCTAACCAGAGCTGAGTTTGGACTTTTCCCTCGCAGATAAAATGTCAGCGAATTTTCGAGGCTACTGGAGGACAGAGTCATTTTGAATGGCTTGATGCTGACAGCTGCGGCCTTTGCAGGGTAGGAAAATCAGCAAAGCAGCCACCGTTTCTCTTAAGTGTGCTGTGCCCAAATTTAAAGGTTGTGCAGCGAGAAAGCGGACACGGTCTTTCTGATCAGTAGAAATATTAACAGAAGTGGTCCAAGTATCTGTCGCTGTGAATAATTAAGGGAGAAGGAGAAGAACTGATCTCCAAAATGAATACATTTAAAGACATCACCATCATTTACTGAACAACAGTGTATAATCTAAATTGTGAAGAATTATAGAATGGGGACTAAAGTAAAGGACTGAGTCTCAAATCACTCATATCTTAATCAGCTTGATAGTGCCATGCCTTTTTTCTTTAGCTTGTGGTCATCATTAGGAAAGACAAAGTGATTAAACTTAAAGCTTTATAAAGTTAATAGAATTCTCAGAGCAAAAAGCAAGCATTGAGGTTTAGGATGGAAGAAGACTGGCTTCTACAACAACATTATGATGCTGAAAACACGTAAGAATCCCCAACTGATCACCTCAAAGGGTGAAAGATGGCTTAGTGAATTAGCTAAATATAGAGAAATTCCTCCTTGTCCCTAACAGTGCCCGAGACTGAGAGGATATGACATCTCACTTTATGAGATTATAGCTGGAGATATGTAAAGATTTCAACTTTTTAGATTATGCTAAGATACGCATATCCTGACAGAAGATTTTCATTTAATGAAGAAATGTAAAAATAATACCAAATCTACGGTTTAACTCATAAAGAGAGCTTATTGGCTTGATTCCCAAAATGCTAAATGAATCCTTAAAAACTAGGAACGACCACCAAGGCCCCAAATAAACTAAGCTAGAATAACATGGCAAACTAAAAAAAAACCTAATAGTCCTACATTATACAGTGTGATTTAAGATTAATGATGCATGGGATCAGGATGGAGGCTCACCAACACTAAGGGATCATGTTTAAAATACACGTTTGTGTGCTGATTCTGTCTTCTTTTTAGCCACTTTCAGCCACACACATTTTCACACACTGACATGCTCGGACTTTGTCAGCAGTGGGCAAGAGTCCAGCTGCGAGGCGCCCTGCAAATTGCCAGCGATTACAACCTTTTTAGAAAATTCAGTGGAGGAGAGAGAGGGAAAAGAAAGGAGGCGAGACAGAAAAAGGAAGGCAATCAATAAATTCTGAGCAGAGCATCAGAGAAACTGACTTCTGATTCTTTTCTGTTCCTCTGATTTGTCACACCGCGGTGAGGTGGTTTGATTTTGGGGTTGTTTTTTGTCTTGTGATTTCCTGTTTTATTTTGAAGAATAACTCTCCTCTCGTTTCAGGTCACTTGCTCTTCCTCATGTGTCACATGTTGGAGTGTCTTCCCTGATTCCTGATTGTGTCCACCTGTTCCCCATTACCCTCATGTGTCTTATAGTCTGCGTCTCCCTTTGTCTTGTTGCCAGTGTGTTTCGTTCTATCGTTCATGCCAGGCCTTTTCATAGCTCACAGCCAAAGAAGTTAATCGTTAAAGAAGAAGCTCATTGTTATAGCCTCCAACCCTTTAGGAGTGTTTTTTGTTCTTTGCGCTTTAGCCATAGCAAACAGCCTCCAGTTTTTGAGGAGAGATTTTCAGTTTTCTTACAGATCCTGTTCTTCCTCCATCTGGAGCGATTTTTTTTTTTTTTTTTTTTTTTTTTTTTTTTTTTTTTTTTTTTTTTTTTTTTTTTGGCCCACACCTGATAGCCGCAAAAAAGTTCAGCAGTTCCTTGGCTTTGCTAACTTTTACAGGCGGTTCATCAGAGGCTTCAGCGCCACAGCAGCTCCGCTCCATGCTCTCACTTCCCCCAAGGTGCCCTTCCATTGGTCCACAGAGGCCGAGTCGGCATTCCAGAACCTCAAGCGACGCTTCACCACGGCTCCTATACTCACCATGCCCGATCCACAGAGACAATTCGTGGTGGAGGTGGACGCCTCCAATGAGGGGATCGGGGCAGTTTTATCTCAGAGATCCGAGCTGGATGGGAAGATGCATCCATGTGCTTTCCTGTCTCGGCGGAACGAAATTATGACGTTGGCAACCGTGAGCTCCTCGCTGTGAAGGTGGCACTGGAGGAGTGGCGTCACTGGTTGGAGGGGGTTCGGCGGACCATGTTTGCCATCTCCCGGAGGTTCTGGTGGCCATCCATGGAGCCGGAGGTCTGGGAGTACGTGGAGGCTTGCTCGGTCTGCGCCCGCAACAAGACTTCCACCAGATCACGCATGGGACTGCTGCATCCACTCCCCATTCCCTTCAGACCATGGGCAGACATCTCCTTGGACTTCGTCACGGGGCTCCCGGTGTCTCAAGGTAACTCTGTGGTCCTCACGGTGGTGGACAGGTTCTCAAAGATGGCCAGGTTTATTGCCCTGCCTAAGCTCCCCTCTGCCAAGGAAACAGCAGAGGTCATGATCAACCACGTCTTCAGAGTTCACGGTTTTCCAAAGGACATTGTCTCAGACCGGGGGCCCCAGTTTGTGTCCCAGTTCTGGAGGGAATTCTGCCGGCTCATCGGTGCCACAGCCAGCCTGACTTCAGGGTACCATCCGGAATCAAACGGCCAGACCGAGCGTCTCAACCAGCAACTGGAAACCGGCCTCCGGTGCCTGGTGTCCCAGAACCCATCCACATGGAGCAAACACCTGGTCTGGGTAGAGTATGCTCACAATTCCCTGCCTACCTCAGCTACTGGTTTTTCCCCTTTTATGTGTGTCTTCGGCTATCAGCCACCTGTCTTCACAGACAACGAGCCAGAGGCGTCAGTACCATCCGTCCAGGCTCTGATCCGCCGGTGCCGCCGCATCTGGGCAGCCGCTCGTCAGGTGCTCATCCGCCAGGGAGATAGGATGAAGAGGGCAGCTGACCGCAGGAGAAGACCCGCTCCCAACTACCAGCCGGGCCAGAGAGTATGGCTTTCGGCCAAGGACCTCAACCTCAAGGTTCCCTCCAAGAAATTAGCTCCTCGGTTCGTGGGCCCCTTCCCCATCTCACGGGTGGTCGGCCCGGCTGCGGTCCGCCTTCGTCTGCCCCGATCTCTCCGCGTCCACCCCACCTTTCATGTAAGCCAAGTCAAACCAGTTAAGGAAAGCACCCTGGTTCCAGCACCCACGCCTCCTCCACCCCCAGAAGTGGTGGATGGCGGCCCCGTTTACAAGGTGAAGCAGCTGCTGGCAGTACGTAACCGGGGCCGAGGAAGACAGTTTTTAGTTGACTGGGAGGGGTATGGTCCAGAGGAAAGACAATGGGTTCCGTCACGCCACATTATGGATCACAGCCTCATAGATGACTTTTATAGGGATCACCCTGATCAGCCTGGGCCGTCAGGAGTCGGCCCTAGAGGGAGGGGTACTGTCACACCGCGGTGAGGTGGTTTTATTTTGGGGTTGTTTTTTGTCTTGTGATTTCCTGTTTTATTTTGAAGAATAACTCTCCTCTCGTTTCAGGTCACTTGCCCTTCCTCATGTGTCACATGTTGGAGTGTCTTCCCTGATTCCTGATTGTGTCCACCTGTTCCCCATTACCCTCATGTGTCTTATAGTCTGCGTCTCCCTTTGTCTTGTTGCCAGTGTGTTTCGTTCTATCGTTCATGCCAGGCCTTTTCATAGCTCACAGCCAAAGAAGTTAATCGTTAAAGAAGAAGCTCATTGTTATAGCCTCCAACCCTTTAGGAGTGTTTTTTGTTCTTTGCGCATGATTGAAGTTTGTGTTTTGGTTAGGCAGGGCTGTGCATGGACATAATCAAAGGTATTTGTTAATGGATGAAATCTATGAGATGCCTTTTCATGTTTTTTTTTTTTTTTCTCGTCTGAGTATATTCGAGACAAGGAGGGTCGATGTGATCGATTATCTTTAAAGCTCCCATCAGAAATGAATGAAATCTGAATAGACGTGTCAAATGTTAAAGTCTGTGTACTGTGTTTATATATCCTAAATATTTCAGAGTATTGGGGCATGATTTTATTTCGCTTTGTAAGATGTACGACAAACAGGTTTTGTGTTATTATGAATAGTTTAGCTTATCTTAGATAAGCTAAGATGGGCTAGACTAGTGGTTCCCAACCTGGGGTCCATGCTCCCTTAAAGGGATAATCCGGAGTAAAATGCACTTTAGATCAATTTACGGGATGTTGGGAGTACATACGTTGAGTTGACATCAAAATCATGTCATTCGGACGTGTTTTGAGAATTTAGATTTGACCGTTTTTAGGCAAAAGTCGTTAGCCTGGAAGTCTAACGAAGTTGATATTGGATATTCGACAGATATTCACAATAAGGAAATAAGGTGTCTTTTTTTTCCAATACCTCCCAAGCCTTGTGACCTAGTGAGTGTAGTACCAACCACACACACCTTTTTGTACACCAATTGAATGCACACTCTATTTTATATTAATTTCTGTCGAATATCCAATATCAAACCAACTTCACCACGGTCTTTAGCGGCAGCTGCAGCAGCAACATTTCCGGAAAGGTACTGGCTTGATTAAATTCATTCTGGACTCTATATCCGACCACATGAAGACCTCGGGACACTTCGGTTTGGCTTTAGGGACCCTCTACTCACTACCACTTAAGTGTTATGTTGTTTGGAGCTGTAGAAGAGGTATAAAAATAGCGTTTTGTAGCGGCGATACGATATGCCCTCATCACTTCCAGGCTAACGACTTTTGGCTAAAAACAGTCAAATCTAAATTCTCAAAACACATCCGAATGACATGATTTTGATGTCAACTCAACGTATGTACTCCCAACATCCCGTAAATTGATCTAAAGTGCATTTTACTCCGGATTATTCCTTTAATTTCCCACCAAAGACAACAAGGGATGGGGGGGGGGGGGGCTCAAAGTTTTCAAAGACACTCTTATAAAAACAGAGTTGGAAAACAGTCAAAAAGGAGCTGTTTCCACTGCAGGTGAGACAGTCTGGTGGCATTATGTGTAATATTTCTAGGAGGAGTCATACAAGAAGTTTTGGATCATCAAAATTGGGATTGTTAATGGAAAGTTATTCCACTCCTTGATGCCAACAACGCCTGATCACCCTCGGTGTGGGAACTGAGTGGGATGGAGAACAGCATTGGTCAGCAGATGGAGGGGTGTGGAAGGCAAATGGGGAAGGTAACCTCGTGCAAGCCCATGCCGTGCTTCTTGGTTTTGTCAGGAGACCATCACTTAATATTCTTTGCATTCTCGTATGGCACCAGCTATCAGCTACAAATGATGGAGACATAGATTTGTCCAGTCTGTTTCACCATGATTTATGTGTCCCCAGCATCTCACGTGATGGCAGGGTCTGCAAACAACTTCCATGAGTGAGGAATATTGCACAGAATCTCCACATTTGTGTCTTTGTTGCTCATGGATACCACAGACGTGTTAAATGTTCTAAACAAAGAAACTCGTCCAGGCTGGGACTTTGTATTGTCTGCTTTATCTCTTGTTTCCACATACTTGTGTGTGTGTGTATGTGTTATGAACGATGTCTTGAAGTTACCTCTCTTTGAAATCATGTATTCAAATTGTGGCGTGCGGGTGCCAGGCTATGATTGGTGTGAGGATCAACAGCTCACTGACGATCGGCACTTGAAATATAAAAGACCTGAGATGAAGTCGGTGTATTCGCTCTTCTGTCTCTCCTCCAAACCAAACAGGGGTTGGGCTGCTATTTATTTTGATTCCTCTTTTCTCCCGCATTTGTTAGGTCAGACAATCTTTAACCTTTGTTCAGGAGGAATTAAGTCTAACTTCCTTTAGCGCATGTGATCACTTGCTGTCTCTTGAAAATAAGGCTTTCCATGTCATAATCAACAATAAGTCTATGTTGCCTCTTGTGACCCGGGGAAGATGGGTCTCTTTAATGTTATGACTTGGCCACCCATAGATGGGTCCTAAAGGAATCGCCATAAACTTTGATGGATGTGTGAAACTCACCAGTATGAAAGGCAGGCCTTTATTTCAAATTGTCATATTAGTTAGTTTGATTTATCATATTTTCCCACAGTAACTTATTTAGATAACTCGAAACAAAATCTGGAAACATCAGCATAAATATTTTTACCTAGGTTTCACACACCTGTGTGTCTATGTGCAAGTCGACTGCAGGCCCATTCATTTCTCCGTAACTGCAAAATAGTGAGCAAAACTATGCCAATGGCTTTTTTTTATTTCCTCCTCCAGATTTCAAGTACAGCTTACCTTTTTCGGTGGACCGCTGCGTGCCAGAAGGTTGGATAAATGCAGCAGCAAACATGCTGACAAACCAAAAGCTTAACAGAACTTCCTGTACTGGATGAAATTAGAATCCTTTTGAATTTAACTGAACAGAGACTCTGCTGTTTTTAGCATAGCTTCTACGAAAGATGAGCATACAAACTGCATGCAACAGCTTACCTATATTAAGGGTGCTTAATCCAGTTTGTCAAACTGTTTAAAAACAGAATGATTATTTCTCCCAACTGAACCAATATATATATATATATATATATATATATATATATATATATATATATATATATATATATAGGTTCAGGTGGGAGAAATAATTATATATTATATATATATATATAGTCCAAATATTAAAAATCACACCCGTTTGACATCAAGCAGCCAATATTAATAGGTCTACTTAGACACTGACAGCAAACTGATTTAAAGTGACTAAAAATATGAAAACTAGTTGCTCATATCAACATTTAGTTAGCTAAGCTGTCATTATTCAGGATTCCAGTTAACATCAGACTGAAATCTAACGCAGGCAACACATTTTCTCTTGTTTTCAGTTGGACACAAAAGGATTGCTCACCTTTCCTCTACTTCTACCAAACAGTCTGTTTGTGTTTTCAGTGTTTCTTTACGGACACTGGAAAGTGGGGGAAATGGGTTACGTATGCTCAAAAATTTTAGTGTTTGATTTGTAAAGTGTGAAGATATTTTACAGCCTGTTTTTCTAAAAAAAAGAAAAAGAAAAGAGAACTGCCTTCAGTTTTCATGTTTGATGCTCTGGCCAGCTTCACTGATCACAGTTAAAGTGTAGTGTGATGGAGGCTTGCATTATGTTCCCTTTTGTGTCCACTCCTTAAGCTAAGCTAAGATAAGAAGCTACAGGCTTTATCGCAGGGTCATGGGTGTCTTATGAATTCTCAGGTAATGCTTAGCAAGGAGCTCAACACAAAGGAAACACAAGGCTTTTCATCATCGTCATGGGGCAAAGTTGAAGACACGGTGAAATATTGAAATGTATGAGTCTTTAATCAAAGTCAAATCACATTCTCATTTCAATTTACACCTTGCCAAGACGAATGGAGCACAGCAGATGCCCCAAGAAATCTCCATCTCTCTTTTCCCTCATGTCTATTGATCTCTTACGACTCTGCGTTTTCCAGACAATAATGAAAGAGCCTCATAAAAATGCACCAAACTGCCATCGGGTGCAGGTTGGTCCTACAATAAGAAGAAGCTCGCCTCCTCCTGCAGTCGCAATGTGAAATTCCCAGCAGGGCTTTTATGACACATTGTCATTTATGCGAAGGCAGGAGAA
This sequence comes from Odontesthes bonariensis, assembly GCF_027942865.1. Lineage (NCBI taxonomy): Eukaryota > Metazoa > Chordata > Actinopteri > Atheriniformes > Atherinopsidae > Odontesthes > Odontesthes bonariensis. The sequence goes on along the minus strand of NC_134524.1, from coordinate 10,130,031 downwards.
AAGTGAATTTAAAAAAATATTTAAAAAAATCAAAGGTCATCAACACACATTTTTTTTTTTGCTGGGTCTTGATTTTTTTTATTTTTTATACTGACTGCATTTTTCCCTTTCTCCTCTACTTTCTTTGTCTCTTTGTCCTTGTCACATTCCTTATCTGTCATTTCTAATCTCTCTCCATGTTTCCCTCCTTTCTCTCTGTTGTGTATAGTCACATGATTTAGCTATCTTCTCATCGGGGCATACCATTCACTGCCTCCCCATCTTTTCCTTTCCTTGCTTTCTACCTGTTTCTCTCTTTTGTGCCAGAAGCAAAGATAAACTTATATGTGGTGGTTAAAAGCTACGACTCTGTCAGCCCTTTCTTTCTGTGTGTGTATGTTCCCTGGAGCCCAGGGGCGGGGTTGAGCCGTCTGTAACTGGGTATTGATCCGAAACACACACACACACACACACCATGAGTGATGCTTTGCTGAGAGGAGGCCAGCAGACCTGAGATCAGATCAGACAGTGATTCAGCCTCCTTCAGATATGAACATGCCTTTGATTTTCTGGGATGTGTGCATCTGCGAATGGGTTATAGAGTGTGACACAGATAATGATGGCTGTTGGCTTTGTGTGTGCACACACACACACTCACACAAACAGGATCAATCCACTGACCTTTCTGCACAAAACATTGTAACCTATAGCAACATTGGAGAGAAGGAGCCAATCCAGACATGAACTACATGATCATAAATTGCCCCGATTTGAGGTTTTGCTCGGACAGTTAATTTGCTGTAAATTCAATGTGACGTTTGTTGATTGTCAGTAGGTATATTGCAGGGACAGTCTCATGAATATGTGGACACCACATCAGGTTGAAAGTCCATCCATCCATTTTCTATACATAATTCAGGGAAGCCTATCCCAGCTGTTGCTGCTGCAGATGTTTCATGCTTGCGCTAGCTGAATTAGCATCCAGAGACTCACCGTGACGCCTCACCTGCTGAGTCTTGAGACTTTTCGGACCACAGCTGATATTGTTCAGTCATCTGCAGACTTTGCCAATGATCCTTTTTCTAAAAATGAAAAAAACAAGCGATTTCCAGATGTAGTGTTGGTCATCAGACAATGTAATGTCGTGTTTCTTTTCACTTGTGATCAATGAGATAGTCGACTTTGCTGCAGATGTGACTGGGGCATCCAGTGTGTGGGCCGTCTGATAACTTCTTTAAATGGTGTGAAAACTCCCGTGCTTGACTGTGTGGTGGTGCTGACCCTCTCTGACATTAGATTCTGGCATTGACATGACAATGTCACATCCACTCTGTGGATAACTGCTTATTTAGCAGACATTTAACAGTAAATTCAAGCCACTGTCTAGTTCAAGGTACATTTAAATCAGTCTAGGGGGCCTGTGTTGATGTATTTACATCTTGAACATTCAAACTGAATTCTTTTGGTTGATCTTTACACCAGTATGATGTTGATCTCAAGTAGTCCCAGAGTGATCAGTGCTTATATGAACCGTTTTCACAGGCTTCAGATAAAAGATGGACGTAGCCACAGTGATGTCATCTATTGGTTTGCCTGCTGGACATCAAATTGAATCCAACTCAAAGGTCCTTCTTCACTTGTGTCATTTTCAAGACAAGGAGACATTTGTAGAATCTTAATCAACATCTAACTGCTCAACACGTTGGGAAAAATGCAGTGCGTTAACGTCACAGCCTTTTCCATAAAACCCTGCAATTGTAACTGGGTTGTAATCATGCAACTCAGTACGCTCATCAGCATCTTGTGGAAGAGCAGTAAAGATAATTGCTGCTTGTTTTGTTTTTCTGTGAGCACAGTATAATTATGTTGATCTCAACGTAAACTTTCACAATATTTCTGTGATCACAAAAAAAGTTCTGGTCATAGTAGATATTCATTCTCCGACTTGTTGTGTTGGCATCATGGAAATTGGTTTACTGTTTGCTCGTGATTACGGAATAAGGCCGATGTTATGAACATTTCCCCTCCTTCTCTCTTTGCAGACGCTGTTTTGTTTTGTTGTATCCGCACTGCTTGCTTCAGGTTCTCCCTCCCCTCTTTTCTTCCCCCTCGTGGCCCGTCTTAACCTTGGACCACACTCCCCACTCCATGCTTTCCGCTCCACTTGCAAAGCCATCATAAACAATCCTCATCTGCTAATTATGCACTGACAACAATGCGACATAAATCAGCGTGTGGCTAATGAATTCCCACAGACTCTGTGTGTGAGGGAGAGAAAGTGGGCTGGTAGAGAAGGAGAGAGGATGCTTGCTTTTGCTGAAGTTTCCAACACTTCTCTGTATTTTCCTTTATTGTTCTCACCCCCACATGGAGAACAGAGGGGGATGACTGGGCAAACAGACTGGGTAGGGATGCCTGGGAATAAGAAAATGAGTCAGAAGCATGAATACACAGGGATATCGTCCATAAAAGAAAGATCATTACACAATCAGTTAATCTGATTTGGGTTGCTGCATTTTGAGGCTCATAACTAATATCTAATGTTGAACGGCTTCATTTCTGTGCAATAATAAACATCAAACTGAAACATTACTTGAATCAAAACAGCAGGGTTCCTTAATTCAAAGTGACTGTCGAGGTATTAAAAACCTAATGTAGAGATAAGTCATACTTTTTAAAATAAATCCTGTCATATTGTGCAACGATAGTGTTATTCCAAGTAGAATCCAACAGTGACATTTAATGTCTTTTTCAGAAGGCTACAATGATCATAAAGTTATTAAATGCGAATTGTGTAAAAACGGGAGTTCAAACTTTGACTGAAAAAGAATCTACAGTCTCTTCAGCAGCTTTGTGAAGCTGTCCAGGTGTACTGAGGTAGATGCTGAAGTCAGACTGTCAATAACATCTGTGCTGCAAACACGATCATCATGATAATAAGATGGCAATCATTATGGAAACATAATTCTTAATTTACCTTGTTGGTTTTACGACCAAAACAAACAAATTTGTGTTTGATGTTAAATGGGCCGATCGGGCACTAAAAACACCCCAAATAGTGCAAAAAAAGCCCATTTATATCAGAGACTTAAAGAGTAAAACAATGGATTTCCTCAAGTAAAATTATTGTTATTGCATATTGTTTATATTGGAATTTTTTTATCAGTGTGTTTTGGTTTGAGTAGTTATTGGTTGAACATAGGGTGACCAGATGAGGTTGGCTGAAATTCGGGATGGGGCGCGCGCGCGCGGGTGGGCTAACTTACATGTACAGTAATAAAATGCTTTGTCGTCGGTGTTCTAGTGTAGATTGGGTATAATTGCAATAAAAGACGCACACTAGGGTAATATCATGGCAAGTTCCAGTGTATTGGTATAACGTACACATTCCAAAATTCCGGGGTTCATAAAATTAACATGAAAGTTAAAATTAACTTTTAACTTTTAACATGACGAACTGAACGTACAAAACATCAAAACTCATTATAACATCAGATTCTCCTCCGTGGGAAACGCCAAACTCCTTCCTGCACACTTTACAGAACGCCTTAAATTCATCCGTCAATGCATTTGTAAGCCATTTGCCCTCCCATTCCCAGTAGCATTAATTTGAGATGTGTACTTTACCTGGGGTTAAAAAGTAATTATTTGGCATAAGTTTAATTTTCGGGACACGTACAGCCAGATTCGGGACAAAAGCTTAGAATTCGGGACTGTCCCAAATTTTTCGGAACATCTGGTCACCCTAGTTGAACATGATAGGTTTCATTGTCTTCCTCATACTCCAACGTTGCTGAATGGATGAAAAGTACCTCAGGGCAGAGCGAACATGTATATTTGATTCCCTTTATGTAAAACTAAAATAATACAAGTACACTGACCATCAACTTTAGAGTGAATGTCTTTTATTGCTTCCATTCCTGCATGATATAACCCCCCTAATCATGTTTGGCCATGGACATCAAATGCAGTGTGGTAACTTTCCAGTGACATTTAGACATTCATCATGCTTTCCAGTGGGCTAACAGTTTGGCCTGATGCATATTGCATTGTGTGAAAGAGCAGATGGGTACGATGTGTCTATGCTAATGGCACGGAGGCCATAAAAATAGAGCTATAAAAGTGCAAAGCCTGCCTCATACAATGATTTATTCAGATCAGGTACGACTGCATGTGCACGCAGCGATCATATTGGTGCTCTCAAGACAGCAGCTACATGCATCGGGACTGTTGTTGTGTGCTTTCACAGAGAAACACTGATTTATTTAGTTTTTTACGGATAGCTCGGAGACATGGCGGCATCGATCAAGCAGACACTGGAGCCCTGCTGTGAGCCAAACTGCAACAGAACGAGTAAATCCTCATGATAGCCGCTATTTTGAATTGTCTGGACTGACTTGTCTCTGAGATACGTGTCTTATTTTCAACAAGCTAATTTCCTCTGTCATTTGATGTTTCCGTAGTGGGACACATTGTCTTTTTAAAACACCTTAGACATTATAAAAAACGGAGAATAACTCTGAATTAAACTCCTCAAGTGCTGAAAGCCCTCTGCTCTCTCAGTCTATTTGGATTTTACCTTGAACCCGTTTCCCTTTTCCACTCTTACTTTACCTTTGCGCTTACAGCTCCTTCGTTTCCTAATTTCTTTACTCTCTGACCAACAACCTCGCCTCCATCTGCCTCTGTTCTCTCCTTCCTATCTTTCCAGCTCTTGACGTGACTGTAAAGGCCCGCTGAGATAAAACACAATGTCAGAGCATGCCTCAGCTCTCTCCGCTGAGTGGGAAAATTGACTTGGATTGTCTGTGGCAGTCCCCACTCGCTGCAGTCTGTGGCCTGCGATGCTTAAAGTGCTGTGCTAATTAGTTTTCTCTGTTCCTCTCTCCATCTCAACACACACACACACACACACCACAATGGTCTCAGCCTTTCTTTTGTGCTGCGTTGCTTCTCTGCCACAGCCCATCTATTATGTAATAGTGTGTAGAAAGTGCGGACGCACCTTCTGGGGGATTTTCTGTGTGGCTTTGCATGTCACATAAGTTATGTCTCTTTCTACATTTGCCTGAGCAGCACATGAAGATAGCAGGAGGAGCCGAGGCAAGCAGAGCACATAACATAGCCCATTAGCATGTGACAGGGTACAGCAGTCACAGGAATAAGACTTAAGAAGAAGAAAATATGGAAGGGACTCTATTTAGAACTGATCTTCATTAAGGTATTTAGAAAACAGGCCCATGTGCACCTGTAAACTCATCATGTAAAATTACATTTTTGACTCTCTTTTTGCTGTATTTAATGTTCTTCTTAATTTAATGTCAGAAAAAAAGCTTTTACCTCAACACTTACACTGGAAAAAATCTAAATCTTATCAAGTATATTTTTCTCATTGAGTATCTCATTACACTTGATATAAGACACAATTGCCTAACAAGTACTATTTCAGCCAGCTATAGGGACTTGTTTTAATACAATACACCTTGAATATCTTGTTAAGTGAAAAAGTCTTGAAAACATCTTGTTTTGAGTCATATTTAACATGAAACAAGTTTTTTCATTTGAAGAGGTATTTAAGCTAATTTCAAGATCACTTTTAACTCAAAAGTCCTAAATATCAAATTTTATTTCAAGAAATCTTGACAAGCCGATTTTCACTAGTTCCATTGGCAGATTTTTTTGCTTATTTCAAGCAAAAACGTCTTGTATTTGTTATTTTTTTACTTATTTTTGGAGGGGCATTTTTTCCAATGTAAAAGATATTCTGGCAAAAAAAAAGCATTTCAGTTGTTATTTTGCCTCATTGTTCCTTTAAACACATGTTGGGGTGTGCGGCAGTAAGAGTCACATTTTTCATTTAAAATTGTCTCGTGGGGAGAGGTCAGATCTGCAGGGAGGTCGGTCCTTGTGTGCTTAATGCGGATTTGCGTTTTCTTACTGAAAAATGCATGAACAACCCTGGAAGAGATGTTGTCTTGAAGGGAGCATACGTTGCTCTAAAACCTAAATGAGCTTTTCTGAATTAATGCTGCCATCACGGAAGTCTAAACGATTTCTGCCAAGAGCACTGATACAACCTCAAAGCCATCACAGAGCACAACTTTTAGGCTTTTTGCTGATAACAGCCTGGGTGGTCATTTTCGTTTTTGGTCCAGAGCACAAAACCATCCATTTCTTACAAAAAGGATGTTGAATACTGATTGGTCGGACCACATTACACATTTCCATTGTATGATGATCTATTTCAGATACCTCAGAACCCAGAGAGGTCGATGTCGCCTCAGAGCAAGATTGACATGAGACGTTTTTTTTCCCAGCGCAGTAAAGTTTGAAGTGGCATTTGTTAATGCTACTCTGTATTGTATTGCTTGACAAAGACTTCCCAAAGGCATACCTTCTCCATGTGGTTATATCAGCTGTTGATGAATGGTGGCTCCATGCAGCTGCTGCCTTGCTGGGCTGAAATGCCAAAAAAATTGTGTGTATTAACTAGGGCTGGGCAACGATTACAATTTTTATCTAATTAATCACATGATTTAACGGATTAATCGCGATTAATCGCATTTGTACGCGGAATCCAAAAATGAATTCAAAAGTAGTGAATAGCTTTTAGCATTTAGTTTTATTTTAAATGTGCTGCCATATGAATGAAAGTGCCATAACATTTGTTGTGCAAACACACTTTTAACATCAGCATCTTTCTGTAGTTTTTATGTAGAAGCCTCGCTCCACTGTCTGTTTCCTTGAATGACTTGCTGCTATCAGTTGTGTGTTTTGCCTTTAAGTGATATTTTAGACTGGAACTACTACGCTGAGAAGACAATTCAACTTGGCTGTAAATGCAGGAGTTTTTTTAAAAAAAAATTATTTTGAAATACATGCTTTTATGTTGAAACAAGTAAAACAGGAAGTAGCACCAGTTAGCTCCGTGAGCTACACACAGAGACTGAGGAGCACCTGTAACGCTGATGTTACCTGCTAGTTTATTTTTATTTTATTACTCCATGCTTCGTGGTGTTTGCTGTAACTGTGTGAATGTGATGCATTCAACAGACTTTTACAATAATAAAATGCGCGATAAAATATTTATCGCCGGTAAATAATTAACAGGTTAACGCGATAATAACGAGTTAACTTGCCGAGCCCTATTATTAACAAATGAAATATAGTGTTTTACAAAAAACAAGGGGAAATTCCCGGGGTTCATACTACCTTTAACGAAATAAAAGTCAAAGTAAATAGGACATCTTTTTTTGCATTTTCCATACCGTCTGATTTGAGGTTGTGAGAATATTTCTGTTTTTCAGACATTGGACTTCAAGTTTGCCTGAAACTTGCTCAGTCGTTACTCCCCTGAAATGATTCACCTACCGGTTCAAGAAGGGAAAATAGTTTCAGTAAATGAATCACAAACAAACAGAGAAAACTGTGAGGTCACAATGGGTCATTACTTACTGTTAACCCCCCAAACACATGCTTTTCTGTCGCCTGGAAGGATTTTCCCCCTGTAATTGCACCCAAACCTCCAAAGAGCAAGCTGACAAATTTCCCCAACACTCCCCCCACCCCCCTCTCTTGCTGCACACACACACTTATCGCTGCGTCAAAGCACTCTGCGTGAACAGGCAGATTGCTGTGAGAGCTAATGAATTGTGCTGTCAGGGAAGTAACAGATTTATTTCCATCTAGAAATGGATATCTCTTACAGCCAATCCTGGAGAGCTGAGCTGGTGGAGCTTTATGCTATAGGCCTGCTAATGGATCAGGCAAAAGTAATGAGACGAAAAAAAAAAAGTCCAGATATCCAGGAAACAGTATGGGCTCAGGGTGCAACCCTGGAAATTAGAGAAAGAGTCAAGTCGGCGCACAGGGGGCTGAACAAAGTAGAAGGTATTGGTTAGAAATCCATTTTAAGAGGTGTCGTGCTGTAGACACACGTATGCACATACTTCTTCAGCCTTGGAGGTAGGTCGACATTAATACTTAGATTGCTTTTGTGGCCTTCACTTTCAAATTATTCTGAAGGAGGGAGAAGTGCATGAAAAAGACATACAACTCGTGCATCAATCTACATTGTATCTCGCAAGGTCTTTTCTGAAAAGAGGATGCGAATGGGGAAAGCTTTTGTGCAAACAGAATATAGAATACATCGAGGAAGAGAAAAGCAGACACACGACTGTCCTCGGTCTCAAGGGGTTTTCGTGCAAACACACCCCTTGTAACGCAACACGCAAGTCAAGAAAGAGAACAGGTTCAAATGAAACACCAGTCAGAAGACAGGTGATGAGATGTCTTCCACTGAAATTCACAACCCATCTTTTGATCTGCTTCTTACACCCACATCTGTCTCCTTTTCTGTATCTTTCTGTTATAGTTAGGTGTGTCTGTACAGAGTTGTGTGTGAAACATATAGAATGTTTTGCACAATTGTGGCAGCAGCATATTGTATTTTCCATTTCTCACAAAGATTTGTCTGCGCTGGTTTAGCAGCTGTGTTTCAGTGTTTTTCTCCCTTTCCCCTGACACTTTTTTCTCTGTTTGTTATCATGGGTATCCAGTGAAAGAGTTGTTACAAACAGAAACAGCTGATTGAGCCTTTCTGAAATGCCAACGAATGCCATCCATCCATCCATTTTCTATACCCGCTGAATCCGTCGGTCGGGTCGCAGGGGGGCTGGAGCCTATCCCAGCGGTCATTGGACGAGAGGGAGGGTAGCCAACGAATGCCTTTAAGAAAAAACCCAAGAAGTTGCCGTCGATCTTAGGCAAGAGCAAAATCAGAGAAAGAAGTGGAGGAAGATTAGACCAAGTTTCACATCACATCCTGATGAAGAATGTAGGAGCACTAGAAGTAAAAAAAATTGACTAGCTTGGGACACAACGGGAATATCAAGAATGCAGTATCGTGAAACAAGGCTGCAGGATCTTGCACTGGACTGTAATGCCTCTCTACCCAGCTTTAAAATTATATGAGCAGACAGAACATCAACAGAGGCAAGAGCAAGAGACAAGCTATCGCAGTGCTTGTTAAAAACAGACGGTGTAATCTTGGACACTGTAAACGAAAGGCATTTCCTGGGATGCAGAACTGTCACCCGTGAGCTTACTTCATTACTATCGACCTAGACAGTTCACCTGTGTTATTCTAGGAGCTGTGTTTATGTCACCTTGCAACCTTAAGGCTGATTCATACTCGGCGCAAACGCGCAACTGTTCTGGCTCGAGAACCATTAATGACGTCATCGAAAGTGCCAGCCCCTTCACAGTTCCTTCAGCTCATAAGCGCAGTTTGCGCCGAGTATGCGTCACATTTGCAATTCTCTCCAGACCAGCGAGCGTCAGAAAGAAAGCATACACAATGCCACCTGTGGTGTCACGTCAGCAGAGGCTGGCACATCTGATGAGGAATGAATTTACTCTGGGTGTAGAACTGTATATGTATCTCAGAGCTAAGCGGCTGCGGCAAAAACAGAAGAGAAGGTGGAATGTTCGTCCTTTGCAACAAGACGAACTTTGTGAAACGTTGTCCCAGTGTAACTTAATTGACGTGTCGTACAGATGTTTGTAGAGGCGCATCCTCTCGGTCACCGCGGTCTCTGCAGTGTTCATTTTTTCTTTTTCTTGGTCAGCTGTTTCCGGTTGAGCGCACGCGAAGTCAGAAAAAAAAGTTGTGTGCGCGCCCTTGCGCCGCGCGAGGATTTTCTAGCTTGCGAAGGGGGGGAATTTTGGGACACGTGACCGTTTGCGCCATTTGCGAACAGCTAGTATGAGCGAGGTTGCGCCGAGTATGAATCAGCCTTTAGTAAATCATGTCTGTGACATCATCAGCTCATTCATCGTCAGGTTACAAACATAAACACCCGAAGACATTTGTTGGGATCGCTGGAGAATTTAACCCCATTTCCCTCTCTACAATCTTTCTACATTTTGTCAACCCCAGAGAAAATAAAAAGTTGGATTTATTCTATGCAAATGTTAGCAATGCACACATCTCCATTGGGAGAATCCGACCCCAATCTGGTTCTCCCTACCTCTAACTATACACCCATCGTTAAGCAACAATCTGTCACAGCCTTTTGCAGAGGTGGTCTCAGGAAGCTGAACAAACTCTGAACGGGTGCTTTGAGGCCACAGACTGGAATGCACTCTGAACCACATGGAGATGACATCAGTGCCACGACTGCATGATGGACAACATATAGTTCTGTGTGGAGAGCAAACCCTGGATCACCAGTGACCTGAAAAAGCTGCTGAATATGATTCAATGAGGAGGAAGGGAGTTATTGAGGACTGTTCAAAAACAGTTGAAAAAGTTGACAGAACACACTGAGATCTCCTTGTCCTCCCTGTCTGGTGTTCTGGTCAAGAGGCAGCTGAAAATACTGAACAGGAACAAGATGTTATGAGCCCCAGGGTTCCTAAAAGCTGCATAGAACATCTATGCTATGGCACGTCTTCAACCTTAGCCTGAGTCAGGAGAAAGTTCCAGCGCTGCCTTGTTCCTGCACCTAAAAGGGATGGCAGATACCTGAGTGTTTACATGAATGATGGCGTAATCTAAAAGTACAACACAGAGGCTGTCTACAACAAGGGACACAGTGGACTGTACTTCTCGAGGAAACTTCTGTCCTTCAATGTTTGCACCAAGACGTTTTATATTGTCTAGAAGTCTGTTGTGGGGAGTACAGTGATGAAAAATGTGGTGTTTTCAGTAAAGAAAAAAAAAGAAGGACCCAAATGCAGGACCAAACAGGCAGAAGGCAGAGAGGTGAAGGAAAGGAAGACTATTTAAATTCAACAAAAGGAGCAGCTACAGTAGAAAAACCAAGGAACTCCTTAACAAAACAAACAAGAAAAGGAGCTGAGAGAGCTATGACAAGGATATGGCAACGAACAAAGGAACCAGAGAGTATTTATTACCGGGGAGGCTTATGTTTAACACAGGGTAGCTAACTGAATCCAGGTGTACAAGGTGAGCAGTAAGCAGGACGAACTAAGAACAAAGGAACAAACTGAGGAAATGAAACACAAATATGGGAGGTGAAACAAAGATCCAACATGCCATGCTAACACAGAAAGTGTGAAATATCAAATCTAGAGTAACACAACCAAAAACACAACAGACTCGCAGACCTTGGCAGGTACAGGTCATGTATGCCAGCAGCAGCAACAACAACTTATGACGGATAAATCTGAATTATTTACCAAGATAGAAAATAAGAAATTTGACCCCTCAGAGATGAATAGTTTTTTAAAAAGAACACAGACACGGCCGTGTGTGGTGTTGCAGTGTTATTGGGTTATTTAAAAAAAAAAAATAGAGCCCTACTGCACTGGCTCATCTCACTGCCTGAACTCACTTCTCACCTTTTTTTCCTCCCTGTGAGAGGAAGGTGCAGCTCACTGCTAATCAGGGTGCAATGTAGCATGGCGTAAACCCCCACCACACAGCGAGAGCTGTGTTGCAGAGGGCAGCAATGGATGGGCCTCTGGCGGAGTGTGTCAGTGTGTTCTTGGATGTTATCAGTCATGTCGGCTGCTGGCCTCAGATTATGTCATTAGGCCCTTTAGCAACACAGATTTTGTCTCTCCTGTCCTCTTCTGTTAATAAATCTCCCCAAACGCTTGCATGTTTTGGTCAGCTACATGTGTAAATTCAGGTGCTCTGATTGTGTACAGTGCGTCTGTAAATGTCTGCTTATTCACTAATGTCTGCATATCTTCAAATTGTGTGTCTGGGGAATCCCTCTCTTTGTGTGTACTGTTTAAACCTCGTGTGTGTTTGTGAATCGAGGTCTTTGCAATCTGGTGAGGCAGCCAGAGGATTCAGTGCAGCCAGTGTTTTCTCACTGTGGCGTGTTGTGTGTGTACGTGTGTGTGTGTGTATGTGTGTGTGTGTATGGCTATGTGTCTATGTTAGTATAAACCAGCATGGAGTCTTGCATTGTTTGCAGATTGCATACAACACTTAGTAGGCATCTATGGAGAGAAGAAATTAGCATAGACTTTTTTTGCTTCATGTTGCATTTGCATCCAAAAATTTGCATGGATTTATTTTAAAGCCTGTCTGAGCATTTTGAATGCAGCTGTGTGCTGTTACTTAACATGCAGACTTACATAAATAGTCCAACAGATTCATAACACAAACGACACCAGGAAATATTCCAATTTGAACATTTGATTCAGATACACCGCTGACAAAAAAGAATGCGCTTTAATTACATTCGAACCCTTCTCAAAGAAGTCAAAGAAGTAGACCAAGGATTTACCTGACATTATAAAAGTATTTGTACACTTAAAAATTTTAATATCATTCTGTGTGAGGACTCCTTTAGCTATTTTGCTTGTTTGCAAGTGTCCAGTGTCAGTTTCAACAACGTCTCTGTGGGTTAGTAGCAGGCGTGTGCCATTTAACGTGTTAATAATCTTGCTAACATTAAGCTAAGTTCCTCTATGCTAACAACAACACATATTATAAGTTACAATGAGGATATGTTTGGCTGTAAGTCAAGAGTTAATGCAATGAGGAAACTTGAAACACAAGGGATTAATTAAACTCAAACATGTAAAAAACTATAAAAAAAAGAGGCAACATGACGCCTTTTCACACGCCTTTCAAGACAGGACTGATGCGCCTTTGTTGTGCATCGGTGTCTTGTGTGAAACTACCAAGCGGGTTGAAGTCGATGAGCCCCCGACACACGTTTGAGTTGGCAAAGAAGGTAGTAACAGAGACCAAACAGCCTATGTGTGTAAGAGCAAGCAGACATCGTGGAACACACCACCCTAACCAACGATGGCTTGATTTGTGAAGGCACACGCCGATGCAGGGCAAGTTATCAAGAAGGAACAGCTGCAGGGTAACAAGCAAGCTTTCCTCTTTTTTTTTGCAGATAAGACCAATATGTGAAAAGGATCATAAACATGTTTTTTTCAGGGGATAGTTCATCAACATTGAGAGATGGCCACCCAACACAAAAATAAACTAACTTTCTCTCATGAGGTAGTGAATGCATGTTAAACACGCTGGAAAGTTGTCCAGAATACGGAAACAACTGGTCTTAATTCAATGAGCAGGTGTTTGATTAAAGTTTAACTGGCATATTATGCTGTGGTTTTAAAGGAAAATATGTTTGAAGAGGCTCCAAAGTCAGACGAAGCTAATCACAAACTGTTTTACACTGACATCTATCAATTTACACAAAGGAAACACAAAAGTTAATGTTTTTCCAGACCAATGTGCACCAAGCAAGATTAGTGTCTGGCCTGGTTGGCAGGTTTAGTATGACGGATGAAGAAGATATGTAACAGTTATTCAATCCAAATTCCAAAGGAGAGGAGAGGCAACACAGAGGTGTGTTGTGTTTATTGTGGGGATGGAAAGAGAATGCAGATGAAGTTCCCCCCGGTGAGTTTTATGATGTGCTCTAAGGTCCGTTGATCATCCTTGCACAGCAGCTACCATTTGGTACGTCTTATCTGTTCTTTGTCTCTGGTTTTCCTTTGTTTTTGACATTCCTGTAAGGGATGAAATATGCTCTGTCCAAGGTCCAGCACTACAAACAGGGAGAAAGGTCCCTTGTGCACAATTTAGAATATGTTTATGTAGCTTTTTATTTCTCCATGTCGCATCCACTTTAAATCAAATAGTATAGATTTAGAAAAAAAATATAGTAAAATGATATTTACTGTGAATGAAGGGCCTTCTTTCCTACAGAGATAACCCCATTATCAACAAAAGGGATCATCTTTAATGCCTGTACATCTAAATTTAGACTTTTATTTGGAGATACAGATGCCTGGGTATTCTATGGTATTACATTACAAAACTCTGCTCATGGTATTGTGCAGACTCTTGAGCATATGTAACTTGCAGTAGGAGTTAGAAGAATTAAAGATGAATTACCTCCCCTATAAGAACTAAGTGCAGTATCTACCAAAGCTGTCAGGCTTAAATGAATTAATTCAAATGAGTAGGCAGCAACATGGGAGCTGGGGAGAAGGAGAAGGAAGAAATGGATGGACTGCTGATAAGAGAAAGAATGAGATGAGGAAGGGAGGGAAAGAGCGTATAAAAAAGTAACAGCAAGCCATGTAAATTCATCATTAAAATGTAGCAAAAGCTCTTTTGCTCCTTGTTAAAATGTCGCCTCGTCTCTTGTCTCCAGTCTTACGCTCTGGCTTTCATCTTTTGTACCTTTCACACCCCCCCTTCCCTCGGCTCATTGCTTCCATCAGTGCGTCACTTTGCTCTTATTTGTCTTCTACAACTTGTTTAGGAGAGCGGTGGTGTGTGCTCACTGAACGAACATATGAGGGTGGATATGATAGTTTGCTATCCTGGCATTTCCCTGTTTCATTTTCCCAAAATCTCATGCACTTCGAGAACAGATGCTCCATTTATTATGATGAGTGGGAAGAATAGTCTGACATCAAAGTGAGGGTGTGTGTGTGTGTGTGGGGGGGGATTAGTACATTCAAGTCGACAGGAAGGAAAAGAGGAAACGAAAAATGGTTTTATGGATTTTTTTTAAGGTATAAGGGTTAAACGTTAAACTTCTGAGGCACTTAAATCCTAAATTCACATGTGCCAATTCAAATTTAGGACTGTGAAATGCCATATTTACTTGTTTTAAGATTTATTCCTAAATAAGAAATGAAACGGGTCCAAAGAGAAGCCATTACTACTGAAGTATTTCACATACAGCATGAATAATGTTTTCGTAACAACACATTTTTGCAGTGTGGCTTATAGACAGCCCCCCTGACAGACGTACATAAGGAAAGCACCACCTCCAAATGAGACCATAATCCTTTGACACACACAGCAGAAGAGGGAGAAATACTTTAAAGCTCGGAGAGGAGGAAATCTGTGGCTGGTTGTGCAACAGCTCATTAACAGTGTGCACGTTTGTGCGCTGGTGACACTCTTGACACTCCTGAACAACACATTTTAATTGGATTTAAAGTAATGTATGAAACAGCGTTTGTGGCTCCAACTTGAAAACAAAACATTTGAATTTGTGCACAGAGGATGTATTTCCTGGTGCGTTGGTTGCACACATATACATATAAATGGTCTGAAATGCTCCTTGTCTTGTCGTTCTCTGTCTGTCTAATGAGGTGTAGGTCAATATGTGTGTGTTCCGAGTGTGTGGAGGATGTGGACAGGACATGTCTCTGAGTGGCAGAGAGTGAGCTCGGTAAGACAAGGAGAATAGGTCTGATCATTGTGCAAATTAATTCTGCTTGAAGGCGTTGCTCTCTTACTTAGTTTTGCTTTACATGCAAAGCGTGGCTCAGGCTTGCACACAGTTTGGCATTAATTTGTGCTGGGTTTGTCAGCTGTTTACTAGAACATGCAGAAAGTGGTTTGGAATCGGCGCCAACGCCATGCAACTAGTGGAAAGAGATGAGCTATAGAAATGCCTTCTGAGATGTGGTTTTGTGTGTTTGTGGGATTCATTTGTCTTCCACTATGCAGTAGCTCAATAATATTTCATTATTAAAATGTCCAAAAGTAAAAAAGTTAGGCCCTGGATTCACAAAGAATGTTTTTGAAACAAATCAGGTTTTTCTATGTGAAAGTGGAAATATTCTGAAAAACAGAAATATGTGAAATGACAATTCAAAAACTCATTTAGTGAGCCATCTGTATTTGCAGCCTAACATTACGTCACACTCACAGCTAACAGTAGAAATGTATCACCCTAAAATTAAAATAAAAGTTCAATGAAAACATTCATAAATCAGTTTTATCTAATGGTTTCTAATGTTTTACAGCCCATCTACAAAATCTGACCCCCTCTCTCCATTTTATTGGATTTTTACTCCTGGGTGGAAGATTCCAAGTTCCCATTTGTCATTGAATGCCCAATCAGTAGACCATTACAAAAACAAACTGAACTAAACACGAAACGGTGCCCATAACAGCAACAATTTCCAATGGAAATGGACTGTACTTGTATTATGCTTTTCTAGTCTAATTGACAACTCAAATTGTTTCAACACTGCCACAGTCACCCATTCACTCACACTCCACTACCAAGGATGCTTTGACATGTGGTCCAGAGCTGGAGTTGAACCACTGACCTTCCAATTGGTGGGTGGCTGTAGCTCAGGCAAATGTTCTTCCTCCTGAGCTACAGGAGCCCCAATGCAAACCACTACATTTTTTGGAAGTGTTAACAAGGAAACTGCCAGTCGTGTATTTTTCTATTACTCGGGTGTGGTAGTCTGAGCTCTGTTTGCTGAGTGTGGCGGCGTTAGGTCTCAGGCTAGCAAATGTAACGTTTCTTCACATGATAAAATCGCGCTTTAGGGGTTGTTGAGTGTAATCGGAGTCTAAATGGATGTTTTTATGGGCACAAAGCGACAATGATCTTATATGTGCCGGAGTGGACTGGTTTACTCAAACCCCCATGCTTCCTGAACCTGTTATGCTATGAACAGAACTGTGAATTCATGGTTTTGAACGGTGCTGTAGTGGAATAGTCCTTTGGTATTTGACCAGAGCATGTCCCTGACATTTCATTAAGACCATAGGAAATTGTGTACAAAACAACGGGCATAGTATGTCTCCTTTATTGATATATAGTATGATAATGATCGGATGATATCTGGGATCAATTTTTTGCATTTAAGTCACAAATAAATTCAGTATGGAATAATTACAATCACCAGTGTTGATCAACTAAATCTGGTAGTAAAAGTTTAAGAGCAACGCAGGAAAAATTCATCACGACTAAAGACGTCATGCCACAAGAATGAATATGGTTTCAATAATCGTCTCTAATGACCCACACCTGTGTGCTGTTCGGCACAGCTGCTGCTAATCAGCAACAGTCTCATTAGCCAACCAAAAAATTAGAAGGACAGACAAAGGTGAGCAGCAGTGAAGCTGGGGCCACCTCACCTCACAAACTTATTCCTACGCAAAATTGTCCCCAGAGGACATGCAGTAACTACCGAGGTGACTGCAGCGCCAGCACAAATCCTTTGAGTTTTGGCTCTTGTGCGGTCACTCACTCTGGTGAACTATTGGCGTCAGAGACACTCCAGGGTTTCTCTCTCTCGTGTTTCCTTAAAAAGAAATTCCGCCTTTGCTTGCATGCGATCAATAACACAACACCAGAAAGGGTTACTGTTGCACCAAGCTGAACCGCTTGCATAATTTACCCAGACAGAGTTTGCTTATGCCACAATGAGATGAAAAGTATCGATCGCGATCCTCTGTTTTTAATGGAGAGTAAACAGAGATTAATGGCCCCTCGTGCAGTTGGACTCCAGAGCTAAACAAAAGCTTGACAATACAGAACTTTTATTTGCACTTTACACAAGATGGATGTTTCTTGCAAAAACTTCAGAAAATAATCTTGATTGTGGCTTTGAATCTCATTCTTAGTGAGCAGTTTTCCCTTGAGCCTTGTCTATCCATCACAATGTTATTGATGAAGACCACATTATGCAGAGTTCCCACCGATAAGCGAGCACAGCCTTGATAATATCAGATAATGACTCTCTGACTTTGTTGGCAGGGATCTTACAGTTCCCTGATTTATCACCGCAGAACAAACTGATGCACAAATGCACAGAAACATAATAAAATATACTAACAAAAGTAGGTTGTAGATGAGGAATCTTGAATAAATAAGTCATACAGCCATACCAATTTGAAAATGTTTGGACAGTGACACAGTTTTTGTTACTAAGGGTTTTTACAAATACAGTACACATTTAGTGAACTGGGTTCCTCCATTGTTATATTTTGTCAAGCCTTTACTGCTACCGTCTTCAACTGCTTTTTGTTTATAGGTCTTAATTGAGCCTTCAGGAAGAGAAATGCAGCTCGATCAGGTTGATGTCACAGATAAATTAAAAAAAAAAATGGAAATAACATTCCAGTCAAAGTGTAGCTATGGTAGACATGATAGGTCTGTGATGTGTCCACAGTGCTTGGGACCAATTGGAGAATTATAGAGTTTGAACAGGTGTGGAGTACAATTCTCATAAGAAAATCAGAGTTTGTAGTGCTCTTAAAATATGCCATTAAAAGCACTGTCAAAAAGAAATGTTGAGCAAATTAACATGATGGAAAGCAACACAAGCGACAGTGGAAATAGAGATTTTTAATCAAAGAATATTACAACTAAGTGTCCTTGAAAATATTCTGGTATGAGGCCTTTATTTGTAATTTATTGTGATTTCTCTGTCACTCATTCCCTGAATCTCTCTCTATTTCACTATTGTAATTTTCATAGATAGGTAGATAGTTTTCTCCCTCTCTTAACTGTAAAACCTTTTTTTGTGATTGTTGGATATTTATCCCAATGAGAATTAAAAACGTTGCAAAAGAAACTGGAAAATAAACTACTTTTCCACTTCCAAGGCCACTCAGCATTCATACAGCACGTCTATACAGTGTTAAACATTGGGTTCTGCGTCTTACAAGGATTGGGGAAGCCATGGGATGAACCACCGACCTTCCTCCTGAGCAACACCGTACCCAGGACACAGTACAACAATCTATTCCAAGGTTTAGGAAGAGGTGGACTAAACTTATAAAAAAATAAACCAGTGAAAGCATTCAGAAATATAAAATTAAAACAATATCCATTACAATGTTAGCCATAGAGAATAATAATACCTGAATTTGTGCCTGTTTTTACTGCGTGTACAAATGTCGTCCGTGGATGACAGCATAAGTGTACTTGAGCACAGAACATAAATGTGAATGATGGCCAGGAGATGGACATTTATACTCAATCATACATAATCTGTAAGTGCCCTTCAGGTGCCTTAACTTTGCACTCTACATATTATTCAAGTATAATTGGACCCAAATTATGTTATGTTTGGTAAGCATGAATCTTTTATGCTGTAATTACAGTAAGACAAAGAATTTGTGTGATTTTCTGGAAGACTCTAAATCCAATGTAGGCCCTATGTGTGCATCAAGTTTGCAAACTAGCTAAACCAACATCATCCTCTTCTGTTCTTCTAAAAGAAAAGCAGCTGTTAGGAGTACTCCATTGTTAGGTTAAATTTTTAGGCACAAATTATTGATGATCTTTATGCCGTTTGTTTCAATATTTTGGGATTACTTAATGGAGGCAGCCGTTTCTTTTTTTTGTCTGCAGTAAGCTGAGTTAGCATTTGCTTTTGCTAGCTAGCTACAGTCAACAAAACTTCATAGTGAAAGTTTTCATCTAAATCCCCAAAAATGTATTGACTGGAAATGAGGAACATGAAATTGTTATGAATCTGTGCATTAACCTTCAAATGACTGCAAACTGTAATGTCCTAAAGTACTTCACGGCATCGTAGCCTATGAGGTAATTGCTCTTCTGGGCATGCTTTAAAGTGTAAAGAAGCACATATGACCTCTTTCATTTGGTCTCTTAAAGGTAAAAGCTGCACATGCGTTTTGCCAGGTGAGCGGCAATTGATGTAAACCCACTTTAATAGATAATTTCAAATAGATTCTTCTGCTTGCAGATTTATGTAAATTGTGTAATATCTGTGCTATACGAGGGTGGGACAGACTAAAAAAATGTCATACTGAATCCCGTTTAAATAACAGACTTTTCTGGACTGTTGGAGAGGCTCTTGTCAAGATTATTTCCAATCATGGTGAGCATTTATTATCGGCAACCTCTTATCTTTCCCTGCCTGTCAGATAATGACCATGCTTGAGGAACAAAGGCTGACCTTCATGTAAACCTGCCATAAGGAAGAATCTGACACGTGTTACGTGTGCATTCATGGCTTTTTTTTATGGTTGTGCCACATTTGACGGACATTATTTGTAATGTGAAGGAAATGTTTCTTTCAAACATTGTTTCTTTCTTTTTTTACATGCCAATACCTTTTCATATTGTATTATTGGTACAATTCTCAAAGTCAAGCTATAGATGAGCTGCTCGATTCATTAACAAATCCAATATTTGAGGCTGTGAGGATTTCCATTATTTTTCTCCAGGAGACTGAACTCTGCTATGCATTCATTTAATTCCCTCATGTATGAACTAATATCCTGCCCAGCAAAGCCAAGCCACTAATGCTAGTTGTGCCATGGCATGATAAGTGGATGTATAAGAAACCACACTCTCATTAAGGGTTCCCCTCCTTCTCTCCGATGCTATCTCGCCAAGAACCTTTTGACAACGGATTGGATCGAATTTTTTTTTATTGATTGTTTCAGACTGAAAAGACAAGGCTTTCTTCGAACGGCAAGTCATTTAAGAATTGACAAGGCTGACAAGGAATTCAGCAAGATTTTCAATTGGGTCCTGCTTTCAAATGATTTCTTTTGTAAAAGCTGGATATATTGCTGGCCCTTATACATTATGGGATGGCAATGCTACATTTAGCGGGTCCACTGTACCTTGTGCTTATCTTGCAGCTTCCTTCCATAGAGAAGATGTATTGTACATTTATATAAAATATCCATCCGCTCTATTTACCAACAAAGGAATATTAATTGCAATAATACTGAAATGGCTTTTTTTGCCATACTTGACTGCATGCTAAAGTAACTGTTGATACGGTTTACCTCTTTGGATTTCTGTATTTCCACTTTATTATTTCTGAACATAGCTTTGTGCCTCTAGAACGACAAAGTCCCTTGTTTCTTCCATTTTCCATCTATTCAAAACAGCTACTCTTAACAAGCTATTTAGGTTTGCAGCTGTCTGTGGCATTCAAAACTTGATCTGCACCAATCCCAGCTGGTGAACAGATCCATCTGAGTAGGATCAAAGGATTTAGCTCCACCTACTTAAAGCGATACTCCGGAGTAGATTCAACCTGGGGTCATTTGAACCGTGATATCCAGCCAAGTAGCCCACCCGCAGTTTTTTCGATATTGGCTGAACATCAGCTGAGTTACTGAGTTATCCCGAATAGCTTCGTACAAGGGTTAATGGATCCTGGCAGTATCTCCAAAATTACCACACTAAAATCACATGCCATGACACCAAACTTCTACAGTAGTACAAATATGGTCTGTACTCACAAAACGATGCATTTGGAAGTTTGAAAATATTGCAGGAGTTTATTATTATCAACACAAGCCTGATAGCTTTTCTGCTGCTAAAGCTGCGTCGACGTCACTTCTGGGAGCTTCAAAGTAAGATGAGGGTTGATCTAGTACTGTAGACAACAAAGTATATGCTATATTCTACATGTTTTTTTATGAATTTTTATGTTGTAAAGTTGTGAAATTATTTTATCAATGGAGAAATTGAGCAGCCTTGCTTTGTTGTCTACAGTAGTAGATCAACCCTCATCTTACTTTGAAGCTCCCAGCTCCCTGAAGTGACGTCAACGAAGCTTTAGCAGCAGAAAAGCTATCAGGCTTGTGTTGATAATAATAAACTCCTGGACTATTTTCAAACTTCCAAATGCATCATTTTGTGAGTACAGACCATATTTGTACTACTGTAGAAGTTTGGTGTCATGACATGTGATTTTAGTTTGGTAATTTTGGAGATACTGCCAGGGTCCATTACCGCTTGTACGAAGCTATTCGGGATAACTCAGTAACTCAGCTGATGTTCAGCCAATATCGAAAAAACTGCGGGTGGGCTACTTGGCTGGATATCACGGTTCAAATGACCCCAGGTTGAATCTACTCCAGAGTATCGCTTTAAATTCCCAATAAGGAGCCGCAGCTCAACATGATTCAAGCAACGCAAGCCAAATGTTCAGCTTTTGGCTGAAAGAGCAAACAAACATCATCATGTCTTCCTTTCCTCTGCAGAGCTGAGGGCACAGTGGATTACCTTTACTTTCCATGGCTGCGTCATCGCAAAATAGCAAAATCCTTATATTTGAATTTTTTGGTATGGTGTTTAGTCAGTTGACGCATAACATTAGCATTATTTTTGATTGTTTTCCCACAGGTCAGGCCTATGTGAACCTGTGCTAAGGGTAATTTTAGGAACTGCTTAGAAGCAAATATGCTAAACATGTACATTTGTTTACGTTGTGGGTATCGTAACAACAACTACGGATCTTTGCTGCCCTGGGCTAACGTCATCCCTTGCTGCAATGATGCATAAGTGTGTTGATGAACTTCAGGACCATAGACTGCATACAAAGAAAAAATAATAATAACAAATACTGCAGGTGTTACATGTCACCCCAGAGTTGGAGTGCTTTAAACTACAATATCACTGATGGCCACCAGGAACGAACTGTATAACATCACTGACTTAAAATGTTAAAGGCGGGGTAGGGGATCTTTTTCTGGAGCATTTTTTTACATATTGCTTGAAATACTCTTCACACCCCCATTGCAACCAATTAATTAAAAGTTTTGACACAAATATGAAAAGTTTAGTGGCCTCTAGAACGTACAATCTAGGAAAAACAGTATCCAATCATACTGAACAGATCGTTAACAATGATTGGATTCTGATGCCGTCTATCAAACTGCAATCTGCTCCTCCCTCCCCCTCCTTCCCCCTGTGCGCGTACCCTGCTCCGTGAACGAAGCTTGGCAGGAAGCTAAACTAGAGCCAGCTTGGCTAGCACCTAGCATTATTAAACGTATAGTTAGCATATACTAAATACTAAATACGGCAACGATCGATGCTTGCTGTCAGAACAGCGCTTGTGCACCTTCGTGCTCGTGCGCGTTCATGTACTCTAGAGGCGAGGCTTCGGGGGGAAAGTGAAGAAAAGGGTTGGGACTTTTTACCTGTGTATTTTCAAAATGCAGCTTCGCTGGACTCAAAATCCAGGATCTCCTACCCTACCTTTAAGTCAATACATTTTCCCCATGATTTGTAATGGTGACATTAGATCCACTAGATTCACTCTTCGTGATCAGTGTGCTGGTGTTTTCATTTAAAAATGGTAGCATTTTTCCACTTGGGTTTCAACCAAGATATGGCCTTTCTTGTTAAAAAAAAAATCTAAAACTCCTACCTTCAAAATGGCTGTTTGAAAACCCAGTGAGTAACACCGTGGAGACTATTTTCTCATTTTTAGACCCCTACCTATCCCTATTCCCACCTCATCACATACTGATGCGTTGTCAAGAGTTAGTAATAAAGACACTCCCATAGCATCCAATTTGGACATGCAGGGCTTTCCCAGTAGTGCGATGTATCAACAATAGTAATGTTGAAAATGCTGGCCAAAGCTTTCAGCATTAAAATGTGTCATATTGTGTATTTGGATGTCTAACCATGATGTTTTCTTTTAAGATGTAATAGAGTAGTTAAAAACAGCAGTTTAAAGGTTGCACATATTCAAGGAGTATTGTTGGAGTCAGGTGTGCACCTTTACATGGTCTGTGTTGCTTGTTTATAAACCAGCATTATAGTACAAAGTTTTGCTGTTGCCACTTATTTTTGGCATCAGTTACCACACCTGAAGAATAGCTGGTAATATGGAGTTTAAAACGATCTGATTGGATATTTCTGATTACAAAACTATAGAATGGAAACATTGTTTATATATTTGCTCCAACATGTTTTTGTTAAAGGAATATCTCAATTATGGAACCTCACAAAAACAATATTGGTCTTAATGGCGGGATGGTTCCCTACATAAGCTCTGTCCTCAGGTCCCTCTGCTTCTTTGTGGATTTGTTATTAACCTTTAGCACAATTAAAGCATTCAATCTTCCAAGACTAGAGGCAAAGAAAAGCCCAGGATAAGATGCCCCTCACAGAGATGCTGATTCACTCTACACAAGCAGGCGCTTTTGAACTCCCATTGATTTTCAAAGGGGCCGTTTATTCCACTGACTCTGAGAATGATTTACATTATCTCCTCAATTAGCAAATGAGAATGAAATCTGCAACATTTTCCTCCTTGCCCACTTTGTCCTGACAGTTCGCTTTTATGCAGTGCTATGACAGTGTATTTTTTCTTCGCCCCTGGTTTTATTCACTTTGCTTTTAATCACTTTAAATTCAATTCTTGCCTATTAGTTTTGCTTTGGATTCATAGGATCGACATTTTGGGGCAACAATTAGATGCTCATACATCAGTGTCAGACTGGCAGCCATTTTATCTCTGGCTTCTGAATGAAAAATAAATAAAGAGTTGAGGCGTAGCCTGGTTGAGTGGATGAAATGCAGCCATCAATAGTTCTTCTCTCTTCTTGCCAATAGGCAATGAGCTTAATGTGGAGAATAAAATCCTCACACAAATACAGCTGCTCCAATCTTTCCAAATACAAACTGGTAGTGGTATGGTTTTGTGAAATATTCATGGGGATTGATGGCTCTCATGACTCTCGATTTTAACTTGACTGGTTGAGAAATATCTAGAATAGGGCTATGTGATGGTGAGGTTACATATTCCTGACTTGTCAGGAAGGATAACTGGATTGGTTCACTAATGAGCAGCTGGACTTGGCCAGCCAAGTCTGTCTTTTCTGATGGCTGACTGGATGTCTTCACTTGCCTGTAGCTCAGGCTCTTATTAGGCTCAGCAGTTTGTGAGAAAAGGCCAGTATCCGCAAGGAAAAGTCGAGCCATGGCTATGGAGAACATAAAATACCTCATTAGGACTATGAAAAGCCAGATGAGCACAATTTGACAAGTCGAATGCAAAAAAAAGTTGAATCATTATTGCAAAACAAATGTGTGTGTTACCAGAGTTAGTTTAATTATTTGAGCTGTCAGTGGAGATGGAGCATGCACACATAAGATTAGGTTTTTGTGTTTGGGTATGACGAAAGGTTCATTATGCTAATGCTATGAGCAGTGTTTCCATCAATTAAATTGTGACAGTCTCTCTAAGATGAATTGACCTGGGAGAGGACCTGTCACGATTGATATTTTTGTTGCTGTCAGAGACACAATTTCACTTTTTCCAGTTTTATATTTACAGAGGACAGACGAACGAACAGGATGGTTAAACAACTATAGCATGGAAATACATGAAAGGGAGGTCACTCTCTTGACTGATTTGCCATTTTGTCTGACAGAGATATCTACACACACACACATATATATATATATATATATATATATATATATAGTTGATTTGAAATGTTGTGCAGGGATTCATGGCCGCCTAAGGAAGAATTCTTCAGACCCCTTTTTCCCTGACTTCAAGTGTCACTTTGTGATTTAGCTTTGAATAAAAGCCCTCAACAACCGTTGGATAGATTTGTATTCTCTGACTTTTATTACTATCATTAAGTCAAAAATTTTGCTTAATCCATTCAGAACCAATGACTCGATAATAAATTACATTTCTCACATCAATGAATATAGAAGGATACTAACAGGCGAAACTACAACATGCATAAGCATGTTAGCGTTAGCATTGTGAGTGTATTAGCATGCTGAGATTAGCATGTACTTAATTTAACCAAGCCCCAAACAACGTTTGGCAATAAAGTAATAGTTTGATATTTTGGTTATTAATGTCACTGATTTCAGAGCTGACAAAACAGACACAACTCTCATGCCTACACAACCAGCACAAAGTCACCACTAGCTGCTTTTTAGCCTAAATAAGCTTACAGACAGCTGAGTTGGAGTAGATCCTGTGGTAACAGTACTGGCATTAAACCATGGTAGGATATTAATGTATCAACTTGTGATCATCTATCAGTCACAGGCAAATGTTTAAAGTCAAAATGGCGCTGTACTAGTGGTAGCCTGCTGTAGTAGCTCTGGAGTGATTGCGTTTCTCTTTTCTGTGAAAACAAATGTTTCTCAAATGTTTTCTTTATCGTTGGATTTGATGCTGTGCTGCAGGAATGATTAGCCTACTGCTGATAATTCTGCCACTTTTTTAAACTTTTGTTATGATGTGTCACTAAGCCAGCTGGAAAGTTGTGGGAGCAGCCAACCGAGCTTTCCAAAACCCAGGAGAAGTGGTTGTGTGGCAGGAGCAGATCGGACCGCAGGGAGTGTGAGGTTTGAGCTAGTTCTTCCTTTGATCATTGTAGTGTGAGGTCCCTGGCGAATAGGGTGGGTGGGCAAGCTTGGAGTTCTGGCAGGAGCAGGACAGGAGTATCGGGAGTGCAGTGTGTATTTTGCCTGAACATGGTTGTGGGAGCGTATTCCAGACAACAGCACCTCACTACTTGGCTGTTAGACAGTGTGGGTAGACAGACACTGTGTACTGGGCGGTAGAAGTAAGGGCGCAGGGATTTGTGGTGATGCGGATGGCAGAGAGTGTGATCTTGGTCTGTTTCTAGGAGGGAACATCTCTGTGCCCTGGATGTCAGCTGTGAATTTCAGTCCATGTTTTCTGAGTGGTCTGTCAACATTACATGAGATTTCTTAAGCTCAGTTGTTGCCAAGCAACAAACACAACACCCCAGTGCATTTATGACGATCTCTCCACATCTAAACCACACCCTTCTCTGCCACACTTCCACTTGACATCATTTAGTCGACAGATTTGTATTTATTTCTTTTATTTTAATTTTGTTTGTTATTTATTTAGCTATTTTTCCTCAATTCTATTATTTAGCCATCCATTCATCCATCCATTTTCCATCAAAGGGCTATTCCAGTTATACTGCAGCAATATAATTTCTCTTTGGAGATTCATAAAGTATTATTCAATTAATTTAAATTCAGTATTAAATATTAAATCACGGGCTGCACGGTGGTGTGGTGGTTAGCACTGTCGCCTCACAGCAAGAAGGTTCCAGGTTCAACTCCTTTCTGTGTGGAGTTTGCATGTTCTCCCGTGTATGTGTGGGTTCTCTCCGGGTACTCTGGCTTCCTCCCACTGTCCAAAAACATGCATGTTAGGTTAATTGGTGTCTCTAAACTTGTCCTTGTGAGCGTGTGTGTGGTTGTTTGTCTCGTTTGTCTCTGTGTGGTCCTGTGATGGACTGGCGGCCTGTCCAGGGTGCACCTTGCCTCTTGCCCATTGACCGCTGGGATAGGCTCCAGCCCCCCCCACCCCTGACCCGACCGACAGATTCAGCGGTACAGAAAATGGATGGATGGATATTAAATCACCAACCAACCAAAGGAAAATTTATTTAAACTTAAATCTTCCAGAAAGTTGCATGTTTTACCAGAGAGTTAATGGTGCACAAGGTCTACCTTGGTGTAAATGTAGCAGTGGCATTTCTGTTAAACAACTGCAGGGTTATCATTATTAATTTTTACATTTTTTTTATTAGTTTATTATTATTATTTTTACTTGCTTTACTTCCACTAACTTAACTTGGTACACATGTGGTAATTGAGGGCCACAAGTATAATTAAATTCATTCGTCAGACTTTAAGTTACTTGAAAAGTGGTTTTATCTGATAATGCTGCAGTTGTAAAATCAATATTTCATTAGAGCAGAGCAACCGTCGGGAAATATTTTAAATGACCACTAGTTGACACATGTCTTAATGAGATCCTTTTTTAATTTGATGGAGTGAGTGGGTGGTGGGTAGGACACGGATTCGGACTCCAGAAGTGAGAAAAGCAAGCTTGGTTTATTTTACAAACAAATTAAACAAAAAGCGCAGCTGAACCGGATAACAAGACCATACTGTGGAATAAATACATGAATATTTTTTGAAGAACAAATCATAACAAAAGACACAACATGAAGGACACTTAACTTGATCGTGGCTTGACGTGGTAAGGGAGAGGTGATATCGGGGAAAGGATTTCACCAAAAGACAGGGGAGCCTGGAAACTAAATAGGGAACTGGGAGTGATGGGTGACTGAGTGCAGCTGGTGACAATAACAAGCAGGTGACGTGTGACAACAACTGATGAGCCAACAGAAACTGTGGGGAAGACAATGGTAAACTAAATACAAGACATGAACTCAAAACCAAGTCATAAAACAACCTAAAACATGGTAAAACATTAACTAAAAACATGGGGAAAATCCCATGGGCGTGACAGGAGATAAGCTTTATTGGGAATTAAGCTGTATTAACATACACTTTACCATTAAACTTTACCATTAAACTTTACCATTTTTACCAAAAGATGCAAATAGATGTAACTTTGTACAGAGCACTTAGAGTCTGGTTGAGTTTATACATAAAAAGTGATGTAAGTGTATTTTTTCAGTCAAAATGCAGTATAAATACTTTTTGTGCACTATTGATGGTCAATGCATTGCACAAAGAAAAGAGGGGAACTGTAATTGTTTGCAACTAGAAATAGATGAGGACTAATTGTGTGTGGCAGTGAAACAATTGTGGGGACACCTAAAAAGAAACAGATAGCACGAGCACATGTGTCCATTCTACTGCACTATTCCCGCAGTCCTCAATCAAGTGTTTCAATAGGTGCTGTCATGTGCTGTGCTTTTTCTGCCCCCTGGGCTTCCTCCCATGTCAGTCTGGGTTAAGATAATTTTACTCACTCCGTTGATGTCACCACACGCCTGAGACTTGAGGACATCAAGCAGCAAACGGGGTACGCTCCTGGTGGGAGCTACAGCTCACCATTGCATTTCTATTTTCAGGTCTCAGCCTGAATATGCTATAAATATTGGAAGAGAAACTAGAGTGATAAACATCAAAGATGAATAATGATTAAAAACGCATTTAAATCAGGTCAATAATCAGTCTGCTGCATCCTAATAACATATTAGAAAAAGGGTTATCACAAACCCTTTTATGGACGTTCTTCGCTGTTCAGCTCTCTGAGCCATAATCTCTGTATGCAAGAAGAAGCATCATGTTCATAATGGAAAACCCTAATTGGGTTTCAACAAGATTGATTCAATCAGTCCTTTAGTTCGTGACATAACATTTAAATGGAACATTTAACCTCCCTTCTTGATGCTCTCTCATTTGAGCTCTTGAGCACACACACACAGAAGTGCACGGTAATTTCTACACAAGTACGACCCATCCACACACACCCAAAGAGTGGCAGCTGGAACTTGTTAATTGCGAAGGCTAAATTCAAGAGCTATCTTTATCTTTGTTGGCGGGAGCATAAATATTAATATATCATGAAAAGCTATAAAAAACTAGCAGTCTCATTTGGATCCATATATATGCAGCTGTTAGTGTCTACGGCAAAGAAGGGGGCCATCATTTATTGAAGGAGAGGAGTGGGAGCAGGCTGTCACACAAGGAAGACGGCAGGAAATGACTCGCTTTTCAAACAGAAGATTGAAGGGAAGAGAGCTTTGAAGGAGGAGGATGCTGGCAAGAGGAGCTAAAAGTGTCGTCCAGGGGACCAAAAAAAGTCCAAATGAGTGATTCAGACTGAAGTGCAGGCCTGTCGAAGACAGAATGTGGTAAAACATCTGCACTCCAGGTGAAGTTTGCAGCTCAGTTGATGCTGCGTTATCCTCCCTTCCGTAGATATTCGTACAGCTCAGACACACACTTGACCTGTCCTTGGCTCTCAGCTGGATGCACCAGACGGTAGACGTGTTGCGTTGCACTGCTGTGCTCGCTGTTCCTCTCTCCGCCCCGGTGTCTGCCCGCGACCACTGAGAGCAAAGCAGAGGTGGCAGGTGTTGACAGAGTTCCACCTGAAGGGATTTTATCACTCCCGAATGCCGCCGCTCCCCAGCTGCTCGCCACGCTGCCCTCATCAACGCAGACGTCACAAAGTAAAGTCAGTGACAACCTGATGAGGTAAAACTGTAGCCCGCGTGTGCTGGGGATGATGATGATGATAACAACAAACAAGAGGAATTCTATCAAATACGACACTGCTTCCTTCCCAAAATAAACACAAATGGAATTAGCCATCAGTTGGCTAATTAGCTGAAAAAGAGACTATAAACACCACTTTTGGTAAATTCAAACTGCTGCATCACAATAAAACAACATCACAGTGGCACAAGGGGAAGAGCTGTGCTAACTATGAATTACTGGAACCATTCAGTGGTGCTTGCAATGAAACTAATTACTCTAGCAGCACCCACTTGCTAGGTTAATTGGGTTGGTGAGGGGGAGGACTGGATTATTTTAGGCAGTATAAGTCGAACACGGGCCCGAATCTTTGACATTTGAATGAGCTGTGCAAAGAGGAAAGAAATGATCACAATGTTATTGATTGATTGACCAAATTAGTTAGAAAGGCAGACAGGGAAGGAACAAAAAGAAGAGTGGGAGGGAGGGAGGGAGACACTAAAAAAGAAGATAAGAATAGGTAGAGGTGGTGGAAGGGAAGAGATGCATCAAGGTCTCTAGCGATGTAAATGCTCATCCTCATCCATCCTTTTACTGAATCAAAACTTCTCAGTTTAAATGTGATTTAAATGTATTAAAACAAGTGAAAAAGTCTGTTTTTTTTAGTGCTGAACGGTGGTTAGTACGTTTAACTTAAAGCTTACACAGGCTCTTATTTAATAATGATGAAAGTGAGAGGAATATTTATTACAAAACAGATGCAAAAACATGTTGGCTATATCAGGTGCCAGGTTCTTAAGATTACATCATTATCGTGTGTATTTTCAAGTGACCAACATTATAGGATCAAAAGAGCATTTAAAAATGAACTTATGAATAACTCTTTACATTAGTAGGTACAGAAAAACAATGCACATTTAAACAGAAAATGAGTAAAAAGGGAGCTCTATCTCTCCCTTAGCCGATATGATACACAACTAAACATATGTGATATGATACAATTCAGCAACAACACATCAAACAGAACGATTCAATGTGATTTGATTTGATGCAGTCTGTTACAGTTATTAACATTTGTTTAATGTAAATATTTGTTTTCAAGTCATTTTTGTGGTATTGATCTAAATAGATATATTTAAGGAAAGTCGGAGTCAAATAATTGTTGCACTTTATAGCACAGATAAAAATGCATTTGATAGTTTTTACATGTTATATTTCATGTTGCAATGTGAACCATGCCAGCGTCGGTTTTTCAGGCCCGTTACTCTACATCTTCTATATTGAGGGTAACAATTCTGGGTGGTTATGCCACTTTTGCTTGTAGAGCTAAACGGGGCATCCGGTGTGCAGGCTGCCTTATAAGCTGTTTGAAGCTGTTTGTGCAGGCTATGCTAGCATTGTGAAGCAGCACACCCACTCTGATGTTTTACTCAGGTATTGACACAGAAACCAGCAACAAAACCTCAGTTAGCCGACTTTTAACTGTGTCAGTCCATTGAGCAGTTTATGGTGCATTTAAGTCCAGAGATCCACATACCAAAGGCATTATATCTTTAACAGTGAACTGGGGTTCCGATTTGTATCAGTTAACTTTACATCCCTAATAAACCGCATCAGCCGTAACATTCGGGGATACGTATGACATACAAGAAACTACATGCACCTGCTTTTAGTTTTACAGCTCAAAACAGCCTCTAATGTGTACAACACATTACTCTAATTGATTTCTTTGGCACACAAAGCAGCGTTGCTCCCGACAGCGAGGCTTCTTTATCTCATTCCCCCAGCTTCTTTATTCTCTTTGCCGTGGTGATTTATCTGCTCCTTGGTTTGAGGTGTCACTGCCTTCAGATGTGTATATACTCCCAATCAGTTACAGAGAGGTCCACGGCGTTAAACTGTCTGCCAGGCTTTGCCTTTAAGAAACACCGTGTGAGGGTGTGAGCTGAGTGTGTAAAGTGAGAGAAAGCAATAAAATATGATCAGAAGGTGCGGAAAACACGAGTGTATGGACATGCTTGTGTGATGCGACATTGCTGAATTACAGCTGAATGCAGCTAATTGCAAAAACAACGGCAAAGCACACAAGCACTCTCAGATGATGCTTTCGCTTAACAGGAGGAAATAGGACAACGTGGCATTTATTTCTTAATTCTGTATGTGTGTGTGTGTGTTTTGGCCCACTTCCCCTGCCAGCAACTCAAAAGGAACGAACACTAAAAAGAGATGGCAAGGGATTTTCTAAATGACAAGCTAATTCATTCTGTCGTCTTGTATATGCACACCGCATGCGGTGAATATGCAAAAACTAATTGCTCTCGATAGAATAGTGCTGGAATTCTGTTATAGTAGCTTTACAAAGCCTAACGAATGTGGCCTTGTCATTGCGAGGCTCCAGGATTTTTTTTTTTTGTTCTGCTCAGAGAAGCATTCACTCATAATTACGCACACTCACATATGTGCACACAGATAAATGGGAGCAAATCATCTTGGTAGAGCGGAAGCACTGGGCCCATTCAGTGGAGAGGTGTTTTGAAGCACAAGAGATGGAGAAAATGGAGTGAATTTAAATTGGCAGATGCGATTGAGTCCTATTGTGTGGTCTGTGTTGGCTAATGGGTGGCAGTCAGAGGCAAGAGGAAGGATAAGCGTGAGGGAGCAAGGCGAGGAGTAAAAAGGAGGAAACCCTTGATGTGCAGAGCTTATTAGGGCAGGGCTGCTGAGTTGGACTTGATCACTGGGGATTGGTGGGTAAATCCAATATAGCAGCAGACAGTCACACTCAAATAGTGCAAAAATCACACAGATCTTTTTATTCGGTTGTGTCGTAAATTCAGCTCCTGCACACATTAAACAAATCCATTCACGACATTCATATCACTCCGCATGCATTCAGCCAGAGGACTGCATAGTTTTCATCTGAACTCAGGTTATCAGCTGAGCCACACCGAGGGGACGTGGGGGAACCCAACTGAGCTCTAAATTAACCCAGCAAAGCTCCATTCAACATCTCGGCTCGACTGAGCAGAGACAAGGCTATGCACATAGTTTTCATGTGTCTCACCAACTGGTATCCAGTTAATAACAAAAAGAAATCTCAGTATGTTCTGTGTTGGATGAATGTCTAATTTTCTCACGATGTTCTCCCTTGACGCAGCTAGTTGCAAGTTTTACAGTGTGTTTCTGATCACAAACTGCACAAGTGGTACTAAAAGGATCATTTCCTTGCAACTACATCTGTTAGACTCCTTACTGAAGCTACTTGCACCATCTACTTTAGGTCAATTCGTGGTATTTCGTGTCCACAAAGTTGAAATTCGGTTGAAATCACTCCCACAAACTGAACATTCGTGCTACAGGTGGGTGAATATAGAAGCCAACCTTTTCAAGACAGTTGTTGAGGGAATGGCAGACGGAGGGAATCCACCATCATTGTAGAGCTATTTTAAGACAAATGGGCTCCGGCGACAGCTTTGTACATATAGATGTAGTCACTAGCCAGTGTTAGCATGTTTAAGGCATGCAATGTTTACAATGCTCAATAGTTCACGAGTGTATTATCCCACATTTTGATGTTGAGCATTAGAAATAGATGATGGAATTGAGAAAATTCATAAAAACGTCCTTCACTTCATTTGAGGTAAAAAGTTTTAACACTCAGTGAAAGGAGTTTTTATTCTTTAGAGTTGATTCTCACTGGGGTCGATGTAAAGGCCGATTGGAATCCGGTCTGATGCAAGGAATGCGTCACATTGCTGATCATGTGAATGTTTGATGTTTCAGCTTCCAGGATATACACAGGACCAAAACGCTCTGACAGAAAAGAATAAACAACGTATCCAGTTGAAAAGAGTTTTAGACCACTTCTCTCCTTTTTCCTGTCATCGTGGCCCAGGTTTGTGTCGCCTTCATTAACGTTTTGTTTCTGCTGAGAGAATATGCTGCTCTTTGTTGTCATTTTCAGCCGACACCAGCACCTGCTGACGACGTTACGCAGCCTAATTTATTCACTCTTAACCATGTAATTCATGTTATAAAAACAAGCTTAATGCAAATATGCTTTGAAGAAGCATAGCTGGAAACACAGCTAGCAGGATTTGCATGCTAACATTTGCTAATTACCAAGTAAGCAAGCAGAGCTGGCGTTGATCGATATATCATTAGTTTTGCATGTTGTAAAGCAATTTTGTGAACAAAATAAGGTATTGAAATAATGGCAACATAATGCGAGAACAAATTAAACAAGACAGGGTATATCTACCTCTTTGAAGAAGTAGAGTAAAACCCACAAGATTGCCTGCTGGTTCCTTAAAGCCAATAAAGTATAGATCCATATGTGACTGTCGGTGATGCTAAAAGAAAAGCAGCAGGGGAGCAGCGTTCACACATGAACATCATGTAGTTGTCATTCGTTTCTGTGCAGACCTTTGCAGTTAACATGTAAAAGTTTGTACCAAATTGCTGAACAAGTCCTCCAGCATCAGTCCTTGGTGAAACATACATGTAAAAAGAAATGCTCCCGAGACAAAGAGAGCGAACGGGGGAGCTTACAAAGCCTCCGGTACCACATCTGACATGCACAGCAGTGATAATAGTGATGTTCAAATACCAATTAACTGCAACACCCCGATGACTGCAATGAATCAGCCAGCAGTCAGCTGACAGTGCAGCTTCGAATAGGCATCCAAGCAGCCTGCTGTCTGAATGAGGGACAAGTTGAGCTCGGAGGACAGCGTTGTGTTGATTAACAGGACATAAGCAAGAGATCTCTCATTTCTCCTTCTTCTCTCCCACTCACTTTCTTTCCCTTTTATGTGTCCAACAAAGAGCCCTTTCATCACTCTGACTTTGAACACAAGCTTCTAATGGCTCCCGGAGGTTAGTTTCTACACCCATCCTGACAAACGCCTTCTGTCCAGAAAGAAGAGTGATACCGTTTTAATAGGGATCATGTTGCTAATATCTCACACGCAGTGATGGAAGGATGATGAAAAGCTGCATCGTGAGAAACAATTAGAGGATGAGCGGAGCAAAGGTTTAATAGACAGACCATGACATCTGATGTGTAAGCAAAGTTGTTACAGTTCCCAGCACACTCGGAAGCTGCCTTATTAAACTATGTAGCTCGTACTCGTCAGTCTCTATTAAGAATTCTAAATTAGCTTGTTCCTGTCCCGGATGGCTGGTCAAACACTAAAAACAACCTCTGTTTAAACCTCTTTAGAGGATGGTTGAATGCTCGGGGTAACATAAAAAGGAATCGCAATTTTCATACACTTACAGCATGAATGAACATGTTGCAGCGTTTTACCATCTTCATGAATATCTTCCATAATGCTCATGATGAGGTAAAGAAAGAGTGACAGTTTTCATCTCAGCTTTGTCTCAAAAAGACATTGATACTTAAAATCCCTCTTTTAGCACTGATTAAACTCCTCTCTACTCTTCAGAATTGCACATTAAGGTTTTTTAATACCATCCTTTTAGGCCAGATGGCTTAATTATGTTTCTCCACTCTCTACTTATTCAGTTTGCAAAGAATTGTGCAAATGAGCTTTTTTTTTTCATTGTTTGTATGTATGAAACCGAACCTTTTGGGATCTGAAATTTTGAAGAATTCCTGACATAAATAAGTAACTAAGGTTATAAACTTTGTTGATGCTGATGTAAAAGTCATAAAATCTAACTGGCGATCCAAATAGCTACGGAGCCCCCTAGGAGACATGAAAAAAAAAAAAAAAGGACGGACTTTTGCGAGATCCCGCAAAACTTTCTCAGGATCGAGATCTCGTGAAAGTCCTTTTTTTTTTTTTTTTTTTACCCATAATTTTTTTCCCCCCCGTTTCCCCTAGGGGGCTCCGTAGCCATAAAAACCCAAAATTTCTCCTTGCTTTAAGGAGCTGATATTGTGCTCATTTACAGGTTTCTCATTTCATTTATTCACTCGGCAAGTGGAGTTATTGGCTAAAGCCAACCAGGAAGCATTCTTGTGCATAAACACACAAAAACGACCATGTTCATGAGTGCTGTTCGTATTTTCTGTGAATTTTGAACTGCATGAGGCCGCTTTTAACTTGACAAACATGAAGTGAGCACGGCTCTTTCTGGCAGCATTTTTTGACGAACGCAGCGAACGCGTCATGATGAATTGTGGCTGGATACCGGCAGCAGAAGGCACGAGACTTAACAATCATTTCTACACCAGATAAAGGTGTAACTAACATAATGCATCTGCTGTAGGACAGCACAGACATCTGTTGGCAGACAGCAAGATGAAAGCTAATTTGAAAACTGGAAGCTGGATGAAAAATGATGCTGTAGTGCTCCCACAACACACAGCTGCCGCTGCCCTTTTTTTTCTTTGTTACATATTTTGCTGTTTGATTTGAAATTGCAAATTTTTCACCCGCTGCCGAAGTTAGCTTACACTATGTAAGTGTGCTGTTAATTGTGCGACTGAACGCTTGTCACTGACTCTCGCTGAATGGGGGAAAAAGACAATATTTGAACAATATTAAAACAATAAAAACAATAAAACAATAACAGAAACAGAGTCTCATGCTGGGTTAAAAGCCAGGGAATTTGCAGACATCTTGCATCGACGTGATAGTTATCCTCATTATGAGATAAAAGATTTAAAAATCTGACCTTTAAAACTCAATGTGATGGCTTTATTTGCAGTGAACTGAAATTAGGGACTGTTTGAGTCCCAACAGGAAAAGGCCCACATCCTGTGCACCCACAGAGATAGTCGCAGTCAGTGGAGCAGCTACAGTAAATGGCTACAGTAAAGGTTTTTTTTCTCAGCCTCTCGCATCTCTCCCTTTAATGAATGTGAACATTACCATGGATACGGTTTCTTTTAACTTAATGAGCCAGCAGTCGATTATTGTGATATGGCTGACAAAAATTTTAATTCTGCCCCCAAGCAACTGTTCGTTATCTTTTTTTTTTTTAAAGATTTGAGAATCTGAAATGTAAATATAGATAAAAATCATCACAAACATTTGCATGTGCGCTGGCCTCTCGGGCGTGTTGCTATGGGTGGTTATATTTCTTACACAGCACTAAAACCCTTGTGTTTAGGGAGATGTCCTGATGAAATAAGATCCTTTTCTGGTTGCTGGATGCAGCTGCCACACGACAGGGTGCCGTCTCTGACATGTGTCAGTCTGACTTATTTTACTCTTGTTAATTGCTCAAAGGCACTCCTTCTAAATGCAGCTCTGCCACCGTGGAGTCAAGACACTATGATTAGACTGTCCTTGTTTGTCCTGCTGAAGAAAAACACAGTTCAGATGGCGGGCTAAACACTGCAGAGCTCACTAATTATGCCTATTTGTGAATTCAAGCAACAGACATTTGCCCCAAAAAAACTACAGGGTTGGTCAGGACATGCATGGACTGCTGGGATTTCCATGAATTTCTGACATGGCAAACAGTGCTTTTGTGTATAATGATGTCATTTTTCATTGTAGTGATATGATTCGCTATTATTCATGTATTTCTATCAGTGAAAGGAATTATTTAGTGTGAGAGTAAAATCTGGTGGTTTCGGCCTGGCCTGTTGTCATCCCTGCTTGTTTGCTTCCTCTGGGAGGATTTGTCCACCATGTGCCTTGAGGCCCAGTTGTCATCACAAATGTAGTCTAAGAAGGTCCCATGGGCTTAGTTAAGCTTGTATTATTTCCCCCCCCGATTGTGCTTATATGGTGTAAAATGTCATTCAAAATCCAGTGGGGAAAGGTAATAGTGCATATCAGCCAAGATAATGCAGCTGTTTGTTTTCCTATTCAACATACTGCACGGCATAGAGCATCACCAAGAAGGAGTTAATCAGCCAAGATAATCGTGTGGGGATGCTAGAATGAAGGTTAACACAGTTATTTTGTCAGGCTGTAATATTTCACTGCACACGCTGTTATTGAATGTGTGACAAGCTCAATTTCATTTCAGCTAATTCAGAAATGAATCGCTGCCCAGAAGTAGTTTTAATTACTTCTCGAACTGTTTTCAAGCCAACTTAATGTTGTGCAACATGCGGCACATTATCACGGCTCATACCTCACTGATTGTTTGTTAATGTGCTCATATGTGGCAATGAACGGTTTGTTCAGTTGTAGGAATTAAGTTAGAGATTAAGTTGAAATACATGGCAGGTTGCTTTCTTAAGGTTCCAACCAAGGCTTTTCTATCCAGAAAATTTATGCTAGTGGCTAAGAGATAGGTTACACTGGAAAAAAATCAAAGTCTTACCAAATATATTTGTCTCATTTCTAGTCCAAATATCTCATTACACTTAATATAAGACACAACTGCCTAACAAGTACTATTTCAGAAAGATAAAGGGACTTGTTTGAAGACAATACATCTGGAATATCTTGTTAAATGAAAAAGTCTTGTATGAAACAAGGTTTTTTTTTACATTTGAAGAGGTTTTTAAGCTAATTTCAAGATCACTTTTAACTCAAAAGTCCCAAATATCACATCTTATTTCAAGAAATCTTGACAAGCCGATTTTCACTAGTTCCATTGGCATTTTTTCCAGTGTAAGCCAACAATGTAAAGCCTAAGCATGATTTTATAATCCTGCTTAGTTTTTACATTATCACTGTACAAAATAATACTCCAGGCAGACCTGGCAGAGTTTGGCCTCACTCACAGTAAAACTGGCGTTTTACTTTTCAGGGGGATGTTTGTAGTGGTGGTGAGGTGTTCCTCCCAAGGTGCTCTTAAGCTCTCCTTCTCCTTTGGGATAGTGGTTAGAGTGGGTTGTCCAATCACCAGAAGGTTGGCAGTTCAATTCCCACTCTCACCAGTCAAAATGGGTGAAACTGACAGCTGGAGGGGTGTCAGTCCATGGCCTTGCCACGGCCAAGGTGCCCTTGAGCAAGGCACCGTACCCCCAGGCGCTATGATGCCTGCCCATCGCTCCAGTGTATGGCATCTGTCTCTATGAGTGTGTGTGACCCTGTGCATGTTTAACAGGTGCCAACCTGGATGGGTTAAAAGAAGAGGAGATTTTTTTTGTATTACTGTATGAATGACAATTAAATCTGATCTTAATTCCTTCGTATCGAGTTAACACTGCATTTTTATAACCATTTATAACCATCATGTGTGGCGTAAAGCTGTAGTTAACATCACGACTAATGTAATGACCAATGTTCTGATCATATTCTCTAGAAGCTTAGCTTACCAAAGATGTTGTGTTACCCATGATTGAAAGACAGTGGGATATTTTCACCGGTCTCTTCCCCTTTGTCACATGTTAAACAGAGGTTCAACATGTTCTCAAAACATTACATGTAAGACTTGGTTTTGTATGAATATTTAGTCTATTGAAGCCCCAAATTAAGAAATAGTCGTGTCAGTTCCCTTCAAATCGCATAATTGGATCAGCTAAGTCCCCTCATGTGTAATCTAAATGTCAGATGACCTCAGTTTATATACAAAAGTTGATTAAAGGCCACACTGATAAGTTAGGAAGAGATAGACATTGCAGTAGAAATAATACAAACTGGAATACATTTTTAATGGACTGTGCTAGAGCAGTTTTGGACCACCAACAAACTCACATTCACAGCAGTAAAACATCACATATTTAACACGAGTGCACACTGAATGTTGGCTTAGGGTCCTGGCTCTGATTGTTTAGACCAGTGGAAAGGACCAGGATTTTAGTGGAGGGACTTTCTGAGGTTTTCTCACAAAGTTTGAGAAAATGGTAAAGGTTAGCTCCTGGATGACTGTCTAATTGTATTTCGTTGGGGTCTCATTAAGTGGGTTTGAATTGGGCTAGGAGGGGGGATTTGTGTGGAGGGAGCTAGGTGAGTGCCATGTTACAGCTCATCATGTTTGGTGCATCCCCACATTGCGGTGATGTACATCTATGAGGGACGTTTGACTGCTCTGTCGGGTCGCGGCGGCCACCAGAGCGAGCTGGAGGAGCTGGTGACAGATATAAAATGGAGTCGCGTGTCATTACTGCTACATTGGAATTATTGAAGGATGTGCTAAGAGAATTAGAGAATACAGTGTGTGTCCCGTCATCATTTTATAAAAAAGTATGGCAGCGCCTTGGGGTGTCTTTAAAAATCCTAACTGATGTGTTAATCTGAGGGGCGCTGTACGCGTAGGGATCGGCCATATTAAAGATGCAAAGCTGCGAATGAAAAAAAGGCCCGTTTGCCTCTCCGGATGACGCAGGAACTTTCCTGTTTGACACCGGATTAAAAACAACAATACAGAGATTTATTTGCTTGCGCAAAGCTTGTGGTCTCTCTTGCTCTGCAGCCCATCTCTCAGACTCTCTTTAGTGCTTTTAATATGTGACTAATTCCTGCACAGTGCTCCTGTTCTGACTGAGTGGATGTTGTAACCTTTTTGAAGTCATTCTTTACCTCAAGGTCTTTGATGTGAGGGTGTTGTGTGCAGAATAATCTTCTTTTTAAATTGCAGAAAAAGCTGTCAAACACATGAAATAAACGTTCTCCGAGCTTTTTAAGGGCGAGCTGCGATCTCGTCTGTCTTTCCCTGCGCAGAACTTAATTGAATTTGTTTAAGAAAAACAATAGGTGAAAGCTTGTCTGAGGCATTTTCTATCTGTCCGTGCAGTAGCTGTGCTTCTCTTTTCTCACAGCAAACGTGTGTGTGAGTGCGCATCCGTATCAATCTATCCAATCTCCGAGCCGACCAGCCTCTTGAGAAGTGCTGTGGTAGCTCAATTAGCCAAGCAGCCAGCTTTGCCTTCCTTCTTGCTTCCGTTTGTTTTTCTCCAGCAAGCCCCCCCAAAAAAACAAAAAGAAAATCGCGCGTGCACTTTTCTCTCACTTGCTCCCATAGAGCAAGAGCACAGTCAGTGATATTCGCAGACTCAGTGGCACAGAGCAGTACCACATCACCTTTTGGCCTCATCCATTCATACTACTATACTCAGTGTCTGCTCAGACTCAGCGGCCTGTGAAGGTGAGAGCCAGAGGAGGCAATTAGAGCACACAAAGCCGTCCAAGACACGTTTCTTTCTTCCCCACATCATCCATTTATATCCAGCTTTCAGGCCCAGTACCTCCCTGGTTCTGACAAACTTTCCCAAGACCCTCTTTAATATTACATTGAATTGAATATTTGGAAGTAGCTGCCATGGTATTTCACCTCTGGTTATTGTCTTTTTGGCCATGTACTTTTTATTGGTTTTGGTCCAGCGAGCTGGACGACCCTTTGACCCCGTAACAAGGGACGCTTCGGGTGGTGTCAGGGGTGGCTAATCGCTTCTGTGGAGACAATATTCACTTGTAATTAGAGTCACGACTGCTTGCTGGGAGAGTTCGGGTGGGTTCGTTGGCACCTGGTCCAAATTTATTAGGCGATGCTGCTCATCAACAGGTGTATCAGCTGAGTCTCATTAGTTGCTTTTCAGGCTGTTGAAGGATTTTGTTTTTCTGTCAGCCGGCGAACCAACTGCTCACTGGAAAAAATCTAAATCTTACCAAGTATATTTGTCTCATTGAGTATCTCATTACACTTGATATAAGACACAATTGCCTAACAAGTACCATTTCAGCCAGATATAGGGACTTGTTTGAATACAATACAACTTGAATATCTTGTTAAGTGAAAAAGTCTTGAAAACATCTTGTTTTGAGTCATATTTCACATGAAACAAGCTTTTTTTTTTCATTTGAAGAGGTTTTTAAGCTAATTTCAAGATCACTTTTAACTCAAAAGTCCTAAATATCACATTTTATTTCAAGAAATCTTGACGAGCCGATTTTCACTAGTTCCATTGGCAGATTTTTTTTGCTTATTTCAAGCAAAAACGTCTCGTATTTGTTGTGTTTTTACTTATTTTTGGAGGGGCATTTTTTCCAATGCTGGAATCAGTTGAATGAGATTATCCTGTATGTGAACTGTTGTGACTGAGGACACCTTTTACAGTGAGTGGTGAGTGAATCTAAATGTTACTGTTCGGATTCAAAGCAGTTTTGATTAAGACCTTTATTTACTGCATCCATGACTAAATGTCTTGGTTTAAACGTGCCTGTTCTCTGATTTTTGTCAGCGTTTTTCTTTTCTTTTTCAAATGTATTTTGCCTCGGCTCATTTCTTTTGTTTTACTCCCCGTGTTTGCTTCTCACCTGTTTTGTGTTGGTTTGATTACCCCACTGCCCCCCCCCTGACATCCACAGCTGATTGTAATCAGTCATCTCTCGCTCTGTGGATTTACTCCCTGTTGTGACCGGTGGTTTCCAGTAGTGTATCCTTGTGTTGTCCCAGTGAGTGCATCTTTTTTTGCCTTTGGCCTTGCCTTTCAAATTTTTTTCCTAAATTTTAAATCCTGTCTATAAACGTACTCATTATCAATAAGTTTGCCTCGTCGACAGTACTCAGTCCTTGCTGCTTTAGATCATGGGACACCAGGCAGAAACAAATGTTAGCAGACATTTTTACTGTATATTCAAGCTAGATATGTGAGCTAATGTAATGCTAATTGCCATCTGACGATTAGATGAGCCGCATGCCCATATAACCACTGTAGCTGATGAAATTTCCCCTGAGGGTAGCCCATTATTGTTACTGTGATCAAAGCAATCATAATAAAGACTATTTTTGAGTGTTGAGCAATGTTGTGCAAGTTCACACCCCAGACTCATTTAAAGTTCAGTTTACATAGATTTAAACTGAACTAGTTCATATTCTCAGCTCACTTTTTTATGAGCTATTCTCAATTATACTCTCAACATGGGATTATGAGGTACTAGAACGCGGGCACTACGGCCATTTGAGTAGATGAATGCACATCCAAGCATTTATCAATCTTATGACTGACCATCGAGGTGATCAAAATCAAACTGGGATTGGAAAAAAAATGACATTTTTGGTGCATGGCCGTCTTTTTTGATCATTTTTGCCCAACAATGAGAGCATATGAATTCCCACAGTTAACATCCAAGCTATACCTGTAAAAATATCATTGTGACTTAATAGGGGAGGAGCAGTGACTTTGTGTAAGACTTAACACTTTGATTCAATAAACAAGATGTTGATAAGTTAGATGTGATGCCGTTTCATTCAAATGCCTTTTGTCTTTGGCTGTGTTTTTCACAAAAAGACCTTCTTGTCTGACAGTAAACTTGAAAAACCTCAACTTTTTAGGTTTCCTGTCAACATCTGAGGGTTTTTATCATAATGATTTGAAGGAATAAGACATTATTTAATCTTCAATGTCAGGGACCAACTTGCATTTGTCCTTGTATGAAAAAAACAACAACTTTGTTAAGCTTTAAAATGATCATGTTTTGACCTGTTTGTCTCTAAAGTCCTGAAGATTAAAAAGTAAAACTCACAAACAAGAAATTACAAATTAATTTAACCAAACATAATTCCCTTTTCCCTTTGGTTAATTTGTCTGTTTATTCAGTTTATTCTTAATTCAGGAAATTAATTATCATTCTTGTTGCTTTTTTTCACAAAATGACCTTCTCAGCCTCTTTTTGTTTTTCCAGTGAACTATAAAGGCACGTAAAGGTCATGGATACAGATTATCAGTGAGGTTACTTCGTGTCTTAAATGCATTTTTTCCCCTGTGACCTCACATTTTTTACTAAAAGCTTTCTCTTCTGACTCGATGTTAAAGCTTAAACCTCTACTTTGTGACATTAAAGGTAATTGCAGTGTGATTATTTTAGGGAACAATCACCTCATTGCGAATGTAAACAAGACAAATGAGACTATTGTGGATTTTAGGACGACCATGAATGAGCCAAACACTGTTTCTATACTAGAAAAAGAAGTGGAGGTGGCAGAGGACTAAAGATAACGAGGTGTTCACTTGAATTAAACCAGAAATGCAGCGCTGAGGGTGTCTACAAGAAGGGACGGAGCAGACTTTACTTCTCAAAGAAGCTTAGGTCCTTCAGTGTTTGGAGGAAGATGTTGTAAATCCTCTATAAGTCTGCGGTGGAGAATGCAATCTGCTTTGCAGCTCTCTATTGGGCCAGCAGCATCAATTCAAATAAACTTTAAAAACTGGCTGAAATAGCTGCTCTTTGCTGCGGACTGCTCTGGAACCCCTTGATACACATCCTAATGGACAATGTTGGACAGCCTCTACATAACATAGTGATTAAGCAACAAACTGGGTTCAGTCAGAGGCTTCCTCAGCATATCTGCCAACAGTAAACACTCTCCACAGAGACTTATCAATATTACTCTTTCACAATGACTAATTACTAATAAATGCTGTTCATTTAATGCTGCAGAATTATTATTATTCTTGTTTAGTTTGTATCGAGGCTATTTTCACAAAGCACATAATGTTTAATTCCAACACAAAAAATAACGAGAGGGTTAAAAAAAGGAAATAGCAGGAGAGGCAACTCAGTTTGACACAGGTGTGACAGTGATGCTGGGCCCGTCTTCTTTCCGTCATTGCACTTTTAGCTTTGGGCCAGCCTATCTCTTACATGTGCACAGTTTAAT
The DNA here is from genome assembly GCF_027942865.1 of Odontesthes bonariensis. NCBI lineage: Eukaryota > Metazoa > Chordata > Actinopteri > Atheriniformes > Atherinopsidae > Odontesthes > Odontesthes bonariensis. The sequence continues at coordinate 10,086,016 of NC_134524.1, read as the reverse complement.
GACTGATAACATGAGCCTGCAAGCGGGTGCAAGCTGTGTGGCAGCGTGCGATTTCTCAGCCGATTTGTTTCAGCTCATGGCTCTCCCTCATTTGCTCTCGTTGTCGGGTAAAACAAATACTGCTTCCTCTCCCGCTGAGCTTGGTCCGGCAATCGGCACAGACATTAAATTAAATGAGCGGCAGTCACAAATGAGAGAGCTGCCTGGCATCCTCGTGAGGTATGAGGTCAATCAAGCCCAGTGTGGGCGAACTGTACGGGAACCCCCGGGCTGAAGGCCGTGGTGCAGAGCTCAATGAGCGTCTCCAGGCCTCAGGAGCAGCTCAGCAAATGAAAGAGGAAACTGGGGGATTGTTTAGAGTTATCATTGTTCATTGCTGTCTCTCGGTTGGCTGTAACCGTGTGCTGCTTGGTTATTCCTCTCCCATTAAGAAAGACTGGCAACTGCCACTGGTAACGATGCACGATGCTTATTGTAGAGACTCGAGGGTAAAAACTATATATTTTTATGAAAGTGAATGAGAATGAGGAGGATTTGAGACAGAAAAGAGTGAGTTGAATAGAAGAATGACTGGAAATGTGCATGTTTTGATTTCCCATCTCGACAGAAACCGGTTCCAATCATTTAGTCGTGGCTGTTTGGTTACTGACGAGGCAGCGTTGAAATGGGCGATACGCAGACAGATGGATGAGGAGGAGAAAAAAGAAAAAGGGCATTCTGCTTGGAAACCATAGAGATTAAACTGGGCTCCACATTTTACAGCACCACCCACCCTCTCTTTAGTGAGCTCATGCAGCTACAAAGCAACAAAGCCAAGGCCTCTCGTTCCTCAAAACGATGCAATCTTGTGGCGTTACGTTGTACTAAACGTTTAGCTTCTTCAGTGCCATTTCAGCCAGCTGTAACTGTCAAGAGATGAAACTCATAATAACAGTGAACAAACATTATTGAGTGGATTTTTTTCATGTAAGCTATATTTTTTTGTATGCGATATCCAACAAAAATTGTTATTCACAGAAAGCTTGCACACGAGTTAGAGGCATTTTTATAAAATCCATTGCAGATGCTCACATTAGGAGATCCATCCTATTGGGCAACAAGAGTAAAAAAAGTTAAAGCAGCAAATAAAAGAGCTGGGGAGTTATCCCAGCTATATTTCAGGATGTTTGGGTTTTGACATCCTGCTGGCAATACTGGAACAACGCACAGAAAAGAAGATTAATAACATCCGTGATCCATTTCCTCTGTATTCTTTATATTATTTGCTACCTAGCACTTGGCCAGTAAAAACAAGTGAATCTGTTTGTCCGATTTGCTTTAGATTATGATGATCTATGTATGGTGATGCCTTTAAAAAGACATTTGATTGTCTGACAACAGAAAAAGTCGAATATATATAGCCTAAATGGGACGGATCAGATGTTTTAAAACCGTTGAATATATGAGAGAATATGAGCACACATTGTAACAGTGAGGCTAATGTTAGCCACATTAGCTGCAAACATGCTAACCCGACATACTTTGTGAGTATTCTGCTCTTGTTGTGGGGTCATCACTCTAAAAGTAATCTACTAGATTTTTAGTTCTACTGATGCTAGGATGGCATAATGACTTTTGCATGCAGCCATCAACAAAACATTGGCCAGATTTAGCTCATAACTGAGACATATTATAGTTAGAGCTCTTAGCGAATTATAGAGGGAGACACATTCTGACCTTTTGAAAGTAGATAAATGAGAGGATTGTCTTTGTTTTTTTCCACATTTCAGTTATGGGAAAAAATATTTTAAAAAGTCAATTTTTCACCATCTGTTATCTTTAGAAATCAGTGCTGGCACCTTACACCTCTCAGCTTTTATAGTATGCACATGTCTCTATGGCCTAATTCGTGTTCTGGCTCAGTTTTTTGCCTTTTTCTTTATTTTTCTTAAGCAAGCTTTAGACTTGTCAGTTGGTCTATTTTTTTACTGTGGACAGAGCTTGGTCAGCCAAGCGAGTCCAGCTCAAATTTCTTCTTATCTCAATCTCAGAATGCAATAAAAATCTTCCAAAATTTTTCCAAAATGTTAAACTACTACGCTAAAAGATAAGATGCAAACTTGAATTGCATGATGGACGTCGTGAAAGTTATTCTCAGGAAGTGAGAGGTACAGGACCTTTGGGTTTAAGTCCAAAGCAGTAAATCCCATCATTATGGAGTGGCAGCAAAGCACTTCAAAGCCGGTGACATCATCACATCCCTAAGTGATGTCATTGACGTGAGGGTCCTCAGTCATCCTTTCTTGTGCTTTAAATAGTTCACTGTCTTCCTTATCTCCCCCCCGCACACCCCCTTCCTTCTCTCTCCGTATTCACAACCTCCTGTCAGACCCTCCACCTCTCATTTGTCCCCTTTGCTTTCTGTCCGCCACATTTTCTCCATTCATTGGACAACACAGCAGCGGCTTATCTCAGTCTTCCTCTTCCTGCCCCTACTTGCTCTTCCTTTTCTTGCCTCTCTTTCCTCTCAATCCCTCCTTCCCTCCCTCCCTCTCTCCCAAGTCTTTTAGCGAGGGGGGGCTGTAAAGCGGGGGGTTCAGCGCGGCCACATCCGAGGCTCTTTGCTAGATTAATTTGCGGGGGCAACGGGCTGCACTGCGCTGCTTACTGTACGCAGTGAAAGTCACTCAGGGATTAACGGCAGGCAGAGGAAGGCAATGGCCCCCACCCTCTTGCTGCCTCTGCAGAAAAAGCCCCCACACACAAACCCCCACCACCCCTGTTTTCCCCTCCATCCTTTGCAAAGCTAACCTCCATCTCTCTTTCCTCTCTCACTCAAAACCACTTTCTCTATCTTTTATACCTCCTTTCCTTACACAGACCTCCTTTTCTTTTTCTCTCCATCCCATCAACCCCCTCTCTAGTTAATTACTGTAATGGGCTGGCCGTCCTTGGGGGGTAGTTGGAGGGCAGGCAGTTGGGGGCCAGAGGAGATGGTTCAGCTCTGTCATGCTTCTCGCCTCCCGCACACATAAACACACACAAAAGCACATGCTTGAAGAACTTTTACATACTAATCTATGTCCTCCATACGAAGTACTGCAAAAAAAAATCCCAAACGCCTCTGCCGATAGCAGAAATATAGACATGGCATGATTTCACATCTATTTTGGCCCGGTGGTTAAGTTGTAAGTCTCAAGATTTAAGTCTTAGTTGATTTACCAACACCAGTGGTTACTATGGTAACAGCAAATGGTTAAATCTGGAGGCAGCAACTCTGTGTCACTATCTTCTTTTGCCCAAAACACAGCAGAAGAGCAACCATTGTTGGTAGCATGTCATGTGGACATGTGTCCTTTTGGAGCACTTGATGAAATAACTGTTTCCCTTATACAACTCCGATATGAACTTAAATTGAGATTACTTTGAGCTTAGAAAGATTTGGGAAATAGACAAAGATGTTATTACAGAGTAAAGACACCTAAAATAAAAAAGAACAAAGCTCTTTAAGATGATAATTTCTCAAGATATGATACAGATGTTACAGAGTAAAATACAGAGTGGCAAAGGAGAAGGGGGGTGGTTAGAAAGAGTAATGGATGGAAGGATGGAGAGTGATGTGTTGAGATAGATGCAGCAATATACCCAAAGTGTCCATGTGCAGGGGATTGTGTGGGAACTTATTGGCCCAGTTTAAGGATCAGTCATCTGAAACACTTTGGTTGAAGCTGACAGCTGTTTGAAAATTGCCAAATGTTGCTGGCAGAGCTCAGACACAGAAACACACATTTGTTCTACACGTATTTGCTGTCCTGTCTATCTCTCATATATACACAAACACACACATTTCCTCACATGCAAAAATGTGATTACAACTGCTGTATTTACAAGAGCACTGTTCATTGCACACGTGCACGCAGCGTAGCTTCCTCCGCAGATGAGGGAGCATATGTCTGCATTTACAGGAGACATTAAGCAGACATGACTTTTCTTAATCAAGCCGGTTAACTTGATCATCCGTCTGGCTGGCTGCAGAAAGAAATCCTTTTAACTCTTTCTGTTTAAGGCGTCGCAGCTGTACAGTGGAATCCACAGATCCCTGGATTTGCCTTCGGTTCGGTCTCTAGTTCAATGTAAATTATTGCCATAGCGTTGAAATGACAGGAAACTTTTCTTGGAGCCGCTCCATTAACAACTGGGAGAAACTTGGACAGTAAAAGCATTTAATCGAGAGAGTGTGGGGTTATTGGGTACACTATGGAGCCATAATGGGGACATTTCTGAGTGGTGCTGGTTCTGTATTCCTTGAAAATGTAAGCTCTTTACGTTAAATAAAAGGAATGTATGTGCCTCTACAACATATCACCTGGGTATAAGCTTCCTTTTCTCTGCCTTATGTTTTAGTTATTTTCTAAATGTGTCTTTTTCTACAAGACTGGATAATGAAATCTATTCATTAGGATATTTTTGATAGAATCTGAATAGCTATTTTGTGCTTTTATCAAAATACCACAAACATACAGTAAATTGCACCTTTTCCCACAATTATTTTACACTTTTTTTTACACGTTAACTTCATTTAGGGTGTGGAGTGACCCACTTATTTCACTCTACCCATTTTTTTCACAAGGTCATGCCTCCTTTTTGTGGCCAATAGCAGTCTCTCTTGAGGCACATTTTTACCAGAAGTACATGACGAGCAGTTTGTTTGTGATGTACTTAGGATTCTTTTGTCTCCACGTTGGACAGAGATAGTTGGTACTGATCCCTCTTTAAGGCACAATTGGATTATGCATAGCATTAAATATGTGTTGATTGTAGATTGTAACAGCCTTTAAAACTCATATCATGTCTTCAGACACATACAAACTCCATAAAGCCTGAGCTTCTCTGTCGAGCCATTCCTCTGTGTTTGAACTATTTAGAGGCAGAACAACAAAGCGTGCCTGTCAGAAACTAGATTTTCTAATTGGAAACAGCTGGAAAAAGCACTAGTAGAGAATTATTAGCTCATTTCTGCCTTTCTTAAGCTAAGCAAACTTTAAAAGAGCTGATGAGAATTTTCTCTAGATAACAAAGCAAAATGACTTTTGTGTTAGACTTGGTGCAGACAGGTGAGCTTTCACTGACTCAGGGTCATTAATTGTGATTTATATTTGTTGTGACGCTCTCAGAACAGATTCAGTCATGCTGCTGCTCTTTTTTCTTTGTTTCTCTTTGGCCCATTTCAAATCTTGCTGTTTGCTTTGACAGAGCGTTTTATTCACCTGTGGCTGAAGTTAGCTCAGGCTCTGTTGGTTTGAGGTTAATTGTGGGACTGAAGTGTTTGTCGTGGGCCCTCTGCTGCATACTATTATTTAGTTGGTGTCGACTGGCAAGTGGTGAGGAAGAAAGGAGAGGAGAAGAAGGCAGGCTGCAGACTAAAGAGTAAGTTTGCATACTTTGGATGCATTTTGATGGGCAGGGTCCACTTTGAACATATTGTAGAGGAGCACAGTTCTGATTCCCTTTGGCACCAGAGTGCAGTTTTAAAAAGAAATGAATTGAACTGATAAATGTATGATAAATGTAGACTGATTAAGCTCCAGAGTTAATGATCACTTAGAGCACTTATTATTTAACTTGACAGATGCAGAAAAGCTGTGATAAGAACGGTATAATGAGTGTGACCTTTGAGGTTGTATTTAAATAGACTCTGTTAAACTCAATCAAACTAGTTTCGAGTTGGTCATGAAATGGCTAACTATAACTCTGAGATGTGTACGCATCTGCTCAGATGACTGTGGCGCCCACGTTCCAGTACGTCGTAACGCCGTTTCCGTGTAAGCAGAGGCTCCCATAAAAAAGTGAGTCATTTTAATTCAGGGTTGAGTAGTTATAAGACAGTGCATTTTGTTCAGATTTTCTAATGGTGAACTATGAACGCAAACCAATTCAATTCAACAGTGTGAACTGAACTGTGAAATAGTGAAGTGTAAACAGATTAAGCAGGGAACAGCCACAACTATGCATAAGATATGTTAAAAAAAGCAGCTTAAATCAAATATCAAAGATGATCACCAGGGTCTAGATCCAAAAAACTTCCAATTCACCACTTCTGACCTGTGAGCTATTGGTTCTTTTGATTATCCAGAACATGTCACGCTTATATTGGCTCTCTAAGATGTAGAGTGAGATGTTAAATCAGACTTGGATAATATGTTATTCCACCAACACGTTCACATATTTAGAAAACTGCAAGTTAGTAACAGCCCACAGCTACAGACATCTCTTATGTACCATTTGGACACAAAACTGTCATATGGCAGAGGGCTGGATGAGTTATTTATATTCTATTTGTGTTCCAGAAACCCACAAGTCCTATAAAAGCAAAAAGAATGTAAAACCACTTGTTGTGGTTGTCACAACTGTCGCACATTTACAAAGATGTGATATAATACTACTTAAACCTGAAATTTAATTGCATGGGGACTGTGCAGCTGGCATTTTGTACTATTGGATGATTAAAATATGTAATCCATCCATCCTCTTCCACTTATCCGAGGTTGAGTCGCGGTGGCCGCGGATCCAGGAGGAAAACCCAGATATCCCTCTCCTTAGCTCCTCGTGGAGGATCTCAAGGCATTTCGAGGCCAGAGGGGATGTATTTTCCCTCCAGTATGTTCTGAGTCTACCCTGAAGTCTCCTCTTACTCGCTCCCCAAACAAGGCAACCACGAGGCATCCTAATCAGATGCCTGAACCACCTCAGCTGACTCCTTTCAAGCGGCTCTACTCTGAGTTTTCCCCAGATGCACGAGCTGGCCTCCCTCCAAAGGAATCTCTTTTTAGCCTCTTTCATCTGTGATCTCATTCTTTTGGTCACTACCCAAATATCACGAGATATTTGAGAGTTGGAATGAATCTCAAAGAACTTGATGGAGCAACACCACTGAGTAAAAGTCATCTCAACTTGAAAAGTGGGACAGGGGCACCCCCATGCAGCAAGGTCCGAGGAGGCGATACTTCCCAGTGAGTGCCTGGTGAATCCACAGGATGACGCCTCCAAGTGGGCTCACCACCTGTAGCTGGTCTGTTAAAGCTAATCAATACAGATCTGTATAAATCCATTTGAAAAAAAAAACATACTAATGGTTTAATTCTTATAATGTGGGATTTGGGGCGTAGATATGACCCATGATCTAGACATGGAAATCAATTAAATCAACACAGACAAGCAAACAAAGAGGAAATGGGGATAATGAGTTTAGATGTATGCCTGTTTCCATATGTGTCTTATAATTGTTTTTGCAGAAATGTAGACGACAGAGATGACAGATCAGGGATTTGGGAGTCGGCACACAAAAAAATGAAAAGTGATGGATAATCAGACAGGGAGAGGCAGCGCTTTGCTCCGGTGCCGCTGCTCATTAAGATGATTATGATGTGAATGTTTACTATTATTCTCCTGCTACTGCACTTACTACACTTACTGCGTGGTATCCATTTAGTATCACAAACACACACAAACACGTACACTCACCAGCCACTTTATTAGGCACACCTGTTCAATTGTTTGCTAACACAAACAGCTAATCAGCCAATCGCATTGCCGCAACTCAGTGCATTTAGGCATGTAGAGGTGAACGAAAATGCCTTGTTGATGTGAGAGGTCAGAGGAGAATGGGCAGACTGGTTCCAGGTGATAGGAAGGAAACAGTTACCGAATACCATCTCTGAACGCACAACGCGTGGAACCTTGAAGAAGATGGGCTGCAGCAGCAGGAGACCACACCGGGTGCCGCTCCTGTCAGCTAACGACAGGAAACTGAGACTACAATTCACACAGGCTCACCAGAACTGGACAATAGAGGATTGGAAAAACGCTGCCTGGTCTGACGAGTCTCGATTTCAGTCGCAGTCGAATTGGTGGCGAAACGGAAAAATTACATTTCCGCTAGTTTTGCTTTGCAAGCAAAGGCGCAGAAAATGGCAAGCGCAATTGGGACGCTTCAAACAAAGAGGCAGCTGGGATAAACACATGTATCCATAATCAAAAGCAAAGTATATTTCTGGCCAAAGAATGAATTAATAGAATCCTTGGACAACAAGCAACACTTTGCAGTCATATTTCGAGGTTTACATGAAGCTTGTGACACAGTGAATCCTACAATGTTAAAAGTTATTTAGACCTATTAGTGAGGGACTGTCTAAGGGCTCAATGCTGGGAGAAGTGCCATTCATCACATATATTCATTATACACTCACCGTTCAGTTGCTCGTTAACACAAACAGCTAATCGCATGGCCGCAAATTTGGGCAGACTGGTTCAAGATGATGGGAAGGCAGCAGTAACTCAAATAAGCACCAACCAACAGCTGGGATGGGCTCCCAGTTGGATTAAGCAGGTATAGAAAATGGATGGGATGGATAGATATTGTCTTAGTGGATCTCCATCTATACTCCATGTATATTTATTTCCTAAGTAACTGAAGTGAAGGCCACTGGACCTCTTGTTGTTGAACATGTTCCAGCTCTTATCTTTTTATTTTATTTTATTATTATTTTTAACTTCATTTGTTATAGAGGGACAGTGCACACTAATTGACATTTTACAAAGAAAATGTAAATGCACCCAATTATAGCCAAAAGGCTAGTTTCCCTTGGTAGTACCCCTGCCAGAAGGAGCATGGCAAAATGATCTATTAATTAAAAGAATAAATTACAGCAAAAAAGCAAGCAAAACAAAAATAAAACAATTACAATACATATAAAAAACAGATGTGTTACACATCTGTCTACAACCCACCCAAACCCAACACACACACACACCAGAGATCCACATGCGCCCACACACACACACTCACACACACACACACACACACACACACACACACACACACACACACACCAACAATCACACCCCTCTAATCTCAGACACTAATGCTGACAGACTGGGTTGTAAATTGATTTCTTTTATTTTAATTCGAATGAACTGAAAGGCTTATTCAGTTTGAATCTTATAAACATGTTCTTGGTGCATTCACACTTTGAAAAGCATTGAGGTGGGATGTGTCACTGACCCACCCACCCACTCTCTGAGTCATTTAGGTCACCTGTGAGTTGTTTACCTACCTGAGAAACTTGTGAAATTGTGTTTTGGTCAGAAAATTCAAGCTGTGAATTGTTGTGAAACTGCCTGGGGAGGAGAGCCCAGGCTGCATTGTAAGCACTGTACAGGTGATATTTGAGGCCACCTCTGTCTAAAGTCGTTTTTTCCCCTTTAACATTGGTGGCTTTTCACACTCCCCTCTCAACCCGTCTGTCCTCCCTGTTCAGACATTTCTGTCCTGAACATTGTCCCTTATTATTGAGGTGCAAGTGAACTGCTGAGTCTTGACCCGAGGAGCTGGCTGTTCTGTGGTGTGCTTGTGAAGTGGTTCTTTAGTTTCCCCTTTATAAAGGTCCGTCTGCTGCATTGGACCACATGTACAATACCCATCAGTTTGTGTTCGGGTGTTTTTTTTCCTTTAGGGCGGTCCAGTCTCTGTCCAAGGTTTTTATGACAGTCCTGCCATATACTGAATACCAATGATGTAGTGCCTGTATCCACACATCTGAAGTGCAATTTTGATGTGTTTTCTGTTCCTTTTCCCCCTGCCTCAGTTGGGACATTCTCAGCCCGATGTTGTGGAGTTCTGATTAAGGTCAGTCTGTGTTCTACTTCTCCATCCTTTGATTCCATCCTCCTCAATGTGCCCAAAACAAAAAAAACGGACAACTTTCTATGTTTTGCATCATCTATAATTAACTTGATGTTGCTGTCCAATGAGTTGATGTGTTTACTGAATGCTTCTACTTCGGATTTCAACCTAGGTGTCATCTACTGTACATATCTGAACCAGCGTCTCTGTGTTGTTCGTTTGTAGGAGTTTAGTGCTCTGCTGTTCTCTTTCTCCGTGTAGAGTCTGCGGCACGATTGGCAACAGAGTATAACCTATGGCAAAGCTGTGCTTCTCAAGGTAAAAACAGTCATTGTATGTAAAATAGGTGCTAGAGAAGCAGAGGTCCGGTAAGGCTCACAGTCTGGTCGGCTGTGAGGTTGGTCCTATTGTTTTACACTGTAATAAACAGTGTGACTAAGTCATTGGTCAGCTAAGAGATCTGGCTTTTTAAATCAGTCTGGGAACACACAGGTTATTGTCTGCTCAATGCAGCCAACGCAGGTTCGAGTCCCGTGTTGGTGTTGAGGCCTTGACACCTTCTGTCAAATAAAGGCCACCAGTGCCTAAAAAACCTTTTAAATAATAAAGCAAAAACGCCATCAGACAACAATGAATTCTTATTAGATTAGTAACTGTGTGTCATGAACATGGGGTTTGGCGCAATGTTTTTAGTTTTGTGTTTTATCATGTTTTAGTTTCTCATGCTTTGGTGTTTAGTCTTTAGTTTTCTAGTCCATGTTTACTTAAAGCTGCAGTCGGCAGGTTTTCAAAATTGCGGGTCTAAAGTCGGAAAATTCGAACTGATACAACTTTCAGGTCCCTCCCCCAACCTCTAACAAGCTCCGAATCGCCCCCCAAACCCCTCCCCCTCTGTGGACGAGGTTGTGCACGTGAGTTCACACCAGTGTGAGCGCACACAAGCCTGGGGCAGACTCACGCTCAGCAGCGTGTGCACAAGCTGTGATTGACAGGTAGGATTCCTCCACCCTAACTTGATTGGTTAAAAACAGCCGGGAGCGCTCGGTTTTTGCAAGCATGATTACAGGCTTCAGAGGGAGCTACAGATTTCGTTATTTTTCCTAAACAGCCTATTTAATATTCTACTTCCAGAATCCCATGACAGTTCAAGCTAATATGACTAAAAAAAAGTTGCCGACCGCAGCTTTAAGTTTTGCCATTTGCTTTTCCCTCACTTCCCATGCCAGGTCATTAGTTTCACTCACGTCACCTGCACTCATTCACTCATCAGTCCCCGCAGTACTTAGGTTCCCTGTTTGCTCTGTCATGGTGAGATCCTTGCTCCATGCACATATACCTGCCACGCCACGCCACGTTAAGTTCAAGTTAAGTTCAAGTTAAGTTCAAGTTAAGTTCAAGTTAAGTTCAAGTTAAAGCGATACAATGTAACCTCTCAAAAAGCCCACTCTGGAGCTCCCCCTACAGGCTTGGAGGTAATGTACGGTTACACTGTCGTAAATACAACACCCTTTCACTTTCACTTTTCACGTTTGTTAACGAACCGGCGAGGAGTCAGAAGGTGCAAGCTATGTCGACCGAGAAGGTAAGAGTAATCAAATGTACCTGGGAGCGTGAGAGGGGTCTATTTGTTTTTGCGGTAGGTGTGCCAGAAAGCAAGTCGAAGTACTTCCGCTCAGCTCCCGGGCCGGTCCAGCAAAGTTACATAGCGCAGTTTTTCCAACTCAGACCCCCGAAGGGCATAGGAGACAGGCCAATCGTAATATTAAAACTCATTCTAGCCGCACAAATTTTTTCAAGCTGTTGTTTTAAGGTAGAAATGTTACATAGTATTGCTTTAAGTTCAAGTTAAGTTTAAGTTAAGTTTTTTCCAAGTCATGTTCTTTGTTTTGTCTTAATCATGTTTTGTTTTCATAGTTCTAGTTTTGTCATCCGGCTCAGCCGTGCCTTGTGTTAACCTTGTTCTGTTTTTGAAAATAAACCGAGTCTTGTTTTTTTGAAACCCTTTCTCACCAATTCTGCATATAAACATTCAGTTTTTCATGTGGATGAATATTTAGATTCTGCAAACCAAATCCAAACCCAAGTTCGACCCAATCCACGAGCTTGAGGCCATGCTCACGGCTTCTGTTTAACCCCACAGATATACAGTATAAACAGATAAACTCATTTTAATGCAGACACAACTATAAATCCAGTCAAATAGCAGCACGTGTCTTCTAGCTGCAGACACTTTGAATATTGCCAGGCTCATTTCATCTCCCTGAGCAACTGCCGTGCCATGCTGGCCAAGGAGCAAAGATCAGAGGCCAGAAAGAGGTCTGCCAGCCAGACAGACTGTTGGCTGTCAGCAAAGGGACCAACAGCATGCTCATGTAATGTAAATGGCTACATGAAGCCAGTGCCCCCAATGAACCCAGGATTTTAAACACACAGTTGCATGATGCTGAAGTATAATTATACCTAAATCCATGGCAAATAATGGTACAAGGCATTTGTATTCAGATACAGAATCTGTTCACTGCTGAAAGCAAACATGAGAATACTATCAACATGTATGGTCAAACACACGTTCTATATGTTGCAGTGTTTACAAGAAGACCCGTTATTGCCTCCAGTCATCTGCACCAACGTGTTGAAACTGTGAATCGCTGTTTGCTGGGAGAAATCTGAGTGTTCTGATCGGGTTCTCGTCCTTTGATTTTCTCTCTGCTCCCGTCATGGTAGGCGGTGCATCATAATGTGATGTGAGCCGCTGGGGTCACAACAACAGAAAACACACCATCACGGATATCAATTCAGAGAATTCACTTAAGCTATTCAAATGTGGGCGTGTCTTCAGTGCGTCTATTTGTCAGTAGCAGCGCTGCGCAGGGGACAAAATCAGAAATTACTTTTATCGATCGGTTTGTAAGTGAGACAACATGATCCAAATGAAAATAAGCCTCTTTAAAAAACTCGCTACGTGTTGAAGACAAAGAAAGTACTTAGAAATGTGGTCGTCTGGAGTTCAGAGTTTAACAAGTGGAGGTGGAATTAGTACAGAATGTAGACTGCTTGTTGTTCCACAGTATTGTGAGATATTCACACTGCAAAATGATTTAATAAATTCATTCTTAGAGACTTTTGAATCTTATATTTGCTGTTAAACTTTACTGCAGCTTCCTCCATGTTAACCTGTTTTATTCCTGACTTGCAGAGTCGTATTTCGTAAGTTTCTCCAACAAATGCAGCTAAAATGCGATGCTTTGTGCCGAGCATAGTGTGCAGCCGTGTGATCGGCTCCTCTCAGCATGCTGGAATATCTGCAGGAACGGAGCGAGATACGAGATATCAGTTAATGATGGACAAGCAAGGGAGAAGCAGAGGCAGAGACATGAGGATAAGAGATCAGAGGCCATCAGGCAGGGCATGAATTATCTTTGTTTTTACACCAACCTTCTCTTTTTCCCTCCTACTCTCCTGCTACCCAGAATTTTTTTTGTTTAATCAGGACTTATCAGCTATTATAGTCAGTACATTTACATAAAGATTGGATGCAATTAGTTTGGAAGTTGCTAATGGTGTCAAACCTACAGAAAGTGACTTTTCTAACTCAACGCCACATAAAAAAATTTGCAGATAGACTGTGAGTCACAGTCTGATATCTGTGTGCTGTTGTACCATCAGCAAACATGCAAATGTTACCTAAGTTTGGATCACATCAGCATTTGTATTGTTTTCAAATCAGCCCAAAAGCTTCCAGTTTGTTTCTGGAATCAGATTTATTGATGCAGGACTGCTGTGGCTGAAGCTGTGTTTTTTATAACATGTCACCAAAACATTCTCAAAGAACATAGCCACAAAAACTTAAAACCACATGTGAGTTCTTCTCTGCTTGTCTTGGCTTTGGAGCCGAGTCCAAGCCTGGTCTCTGTAAAGAATGCAAAGTTGTTTGTTTGTTTGTTATTGTATTGTCGCTTGCTCTGAGTCTTTTATATGCACAGAACTCGAATTTGAACTTTATAGTAACTCTATATGCAAACTGTTGGATCAGCCTCTAAAATCACATCTCAATCCATTTCTCATCCTCATAACCAAATGTTGAACAGATCTGTCCATTGCAAATAAAGAATCAAATCAATTTTTTACTGATTTTCTATATTATAACACATAAAGAGTACGATAAAGCTGACTATTATTAGTTTACTCTGATAAATTAGCCAAAAAAGATCAGAATTAAGCACAACAGCTTGTTAATGAGGAGGTCTTGCATTCAGTGATGCTGAAGTATTTTCTTTCACCTTTTTTCTTCTCTTCTCCACTAGCTTTGCCCATCTTTAGCCAAACAAAACAAAATCAATCCAGGCAACAATGTTCATGTACGGAGGAAATGGGCGAGCATTTCTCACAGGAAGGTGTTAATGTCCCAGCATGCATGATTTCATAACACAACAAGAAATTAAAGTTTGATTCCGCAGTGTAAACAGTATGTGACGTGTTTATTACACCGTTAAAACCCCCGTTAAAACCCCCAAACACAACTGATACAGAAGCAGAACATTTTTTTAATTGTTGACTCAGACTCAGTTTCTCAATTCATGCCCAACAGCAGCAGTTCTCCCTGTAGAGCCGACCCGACCCGTCCTTTCAGCACCCTGTGCCCCATAACCTCTCACTGAAAATGTTTGTGAAAACTGAGCAAACAGCTGGCTAACAAACATCTGTCGTGCTAACTTTAAAGGTTAAGATGCATCATGCTGTAAAATTAAACTTCTAAACTAAAAAAAGAAAAGTAAAGCTCTTGCAGAAGTTGTTCCTGAAGTCACTACAATGTTGACTAATTTATGCCCTCTGTCTCGTCTGTGGAAGCCAGTGATACGAGCATAGCATGCTGATATTGTCTTTTGGGATGTTCTTAGATGCACTTTGACCCGCAGTTCACTTGTTTGTGACAGCTGAGGTTTCCATTAAGAACAAGATAATCATGGCATTACTTATTGATGACATGAGATGAATTGCTTTAAAGTGGAAAACATTCTATATTTCCTTATAGTTCAGGCAGGTATTTAAAGCACTGTGATTTCATCTCAGCTATGCCCCCCTGTTGAGGCTGTTGAGCCTGAGGCATCATGTTTCTATTTTTCTACTTCTTCATAAACATAGACTTCTAGTTTCGGAAATCTGAGAATAATCCCTGAACCAAATTAGTTTGAACTCCCACAATCCATAGGCATTAATAATTCCAACACAGAAACACAGTGTGAGTACTGAAAAAGCCATTTCATGGCCAGCTGAGCTGGCTGTATGTGCGTTAAATTATTCATATCACACACATGGATGACAGGCGAATAATGTTCCCAAAGAGTCAAAACGGATGAAAAAAATCCCCGATTTCACTTCAACTGTGTAAGACAATGAGCTGTAAATGAATTCCTTGGTTTGCTCATATGTCATACAGTTGTATAGTCATGGTACATTCAATGAAAATTAATGGCTTTTATTTACATATTTGGAAAATTTGATTATCTGAAACTGTGTCTGCAGATAAATGTGAAATAACAAAACCACAAAAGAAAATGTTCATTAGTTTATGCAACAAATATATCAATAGAAAAGTTCCTTATCTTTTTTGGCTGATATTGCCCCTATGAACAGAAATTGGCTTTTTGAAATGCGCCCTCAATCACAAGATGTCTGAGGGTTTTCTGAAATGCTTTGCTCATTTCAAAGCCACCTAAACATTTAAATGGGATTCAGTTCTGCAACATATATGCAACATTTCGACAGTGATAGTTGCACAAGTTACCTGCAGATCCTGATATTTTGGATAGGGCTGAATTCTAGCTGAATTAATTGGGAGGACCAGTCCAGAATAAATCGGAAGTCATTGGAAATCCATGCCACCTGTAGACAATTTTCCTTTCTTGATCATTTTAAAACCCTTCGTGAAACTCAGACTGCCTCTTTAGCTCTTAAGGTAAATGATCAGATTTTGTTTTAAAGAATGACAACGGCTGGAAGATAAGTACTGACACATTTTCAGTGAGTTTTGCTCACCACCACCACTGAATGTGACAGGGGAAAGCGACTTGCTTTGTTGAGTGAGAATCACATACTGACAGGGTTATAAAGAAGATATTATCACAGAAATGCCACAAAATGCTGTGAGATCACCATTAAAACCCTAACTACTAGTTCAAGCTCAGGTTTTAGCCATGATAAAAGAAGATAGTTTGCTTGCTTGGTCACTGTTTAAAAACTAATCCAATTCTGTAGGTTTAGATTTCTACTTTCAAATGTCACCGAAGGTATAGCAGTGGTATAGTTGGCTGCTCTTTAATTGTGAGACTCAACCTCTGTGGAAAGTAGAGTAACGCGCTGTTTTTGACCCTCTCACCCTTTAAGATTCTCACAGTGAAAACGAACGTGTTTGTGAATGTGTGATGGAGAAATTAGGCTGGGTTTCTGTGTGTCTTGGGTTTCTTGTGCTCACTGCACACTCTGCAGATGCCCATCCGGCATTTTCACACACCAGTGGACAGGCTGTTACTACACTTCCTCACCCTCACGTTTCACCATCTCCCATTGCGTCACACCTTCCTCTTTCCCTCCCTCGTGCCATCTCTCCTGTTTATTCGCTCCTCTGTCACTCCTCTGACACTTCTTCACCCCTGATGCTCCCTCCACTGTTTCTCTCATCATCCCACCATTTTTTTTCCTCCTGCACCATCTCACAAAATTTCATACATACGTGGAGAATATCCACAGTAAACAATACCAATTTATTTCCACCAGAAAACGGTCGACAGTACGGAGATGTGTTGCTTGAATTGAATGTAGATGAATTTTTTTTACAAACGCATTGTAATTTCAGGCTTGTCTTGTGTCAGATGAGGAGCACAACACAAGGCGGTACACTATAAGCTGCAGTATATAGCACATTTTTATGTTTATTTTTGACAGTGCTGCCATCTTTGCCCACAAAGTGGCAAACCCAGGATGTAATTTCGCACAAACAACCTGACCAAACCCCGACTGATGTTTAAAAACCGCTTCCAAAAAGCGTAGCATTGCACTGAATCCTCAGCAGTTCTTTATATCCTGGCTCCAACCTCTAATGCTCTGCCCACTCAGTCTCAGCTATGCCACGTTGCTGCATGACTAGCTTTCAATTAGTTTTGATTTGGAGAGGGAATTCTATGCCACTGACAGGTGTCAATCTTGCCAGCCTGCTGAACAGTGAGACCTGATATCCCTGGGGAAATCCCCAGCCGGACGTTTCTGTCTGTTTTAACTGGGTCAGCGGCTCCAAAATGGTGTGCTGCAGTAGAGTGGTGTGCCACTAGATATTGTGACAACTGTACATAATTATTTGAAAGAAATACTACTAAAATAAGGACTTTATTTTTGAATTGCTACAATAGACACTCATTTCCAAAACAAAAAAAACTTTAGCACCCTTTTTTCAGTTGGAATCTCACTCATTTTGGTGGGAGTTTAAAGAGTGTCACACATCAAAGGGGCTCATAGATAGCCGAGAGGAAAATAAAATCCATGGGTAGAAAATGGATTGTTCTCTGCTGCAGACAAAACAACAACCAACCATCAGTGCAGACAACCCAGCAGCTTGAATTAAAAGCTGTTGATAGACAGTATTATGAAAATTAGTTGTGTTGTAGCTTCAGTTGAATAGATTTGTATTGTTATTACATTGGTTTGCCTTGAGGTTTTGGCTGCTGCATGGTTTCTCTTGGGCACAAAACGTTTGGACACCAATGAACCAGTTCAGCGATGCAGCGTTTATCTGCCCATTGTCACCAGAAATACATTAAATTTCAAATAAACATTTGTTTACTTGTCCAAAACGTTGTAATTTACAATAGATGGTGCTTGTGAGATGTTAATTTATCCCATAACAAGCAAATAATGTATTTCTAACCCTGATAAAGTACTGTACATTCAATGTAACCCTAATTTTTCATGGTTGAGAGTGCAGTGGAAAAGTAAAGTATCATGAGTGGGAGGAAAGTAGAAAGTACAATGACTGTTGAAGCTATCGTACGGGAAGAGTCTTGAACCCACAAGTGCTTTTTCTTTTCCACAGACTGAATATGCAGAAAGTCTTGAATCAACTGTCAACAATAAACACACTCAGAAAAAGAAAACCTGACTGTCAGGGGTTTAACGCAACCCTCCAGCCCTCGATACTGTTTTTTTTGTCCAGGTCAAGAGCCACAATAGTTAACATTATTATGTTGCAATAGTCAACAGAAGAAAACTGAGAATGGCTAATGTAGCTTGTACAATTTTTCAGCCTTTATTGTAAATTTCCTGCGTACTTTTCTGTGAAACAAAGTACGTATTTTACTATTTGTGATGAGATTTTATTTAATTTAACTTACTTAAATGATGATAGCTACAGTTCTAAAATTAGGATTTTATTAGAGCAGAGCGACAGTCTAGAAATGCTTTAAACGACACGGTTTACACAGTTTTTACAAAAAGATGTCACTTTGGAGCATATGTGGAGCATCGAGTCTAGTTGAGGGTAAACATATGATAACGATTGAAGCTCCATCAGCATTATCTGGGCATGTTAGTCTGGTTTTGGGAAGCTCCATCCATCCATCCATCCATTATCTATACCGCTGAATCCGTCGATCGGGTCGCGGGTGGGCTGGAGCCTATCCCAGCAGTCAATGGGCGAGAGGCGGGGTACACCCTGGACAGGCCGCCAGTCCATCGCAGGGCCACATAGAGACATACGAGACAAACAACCATGCACGCTCACACTCACTCCTAAGGACAATTTAGAGATACCAATCAACCTAACATGCATGATTTTTTGGACAGTGGGAGGAAGCCGGAGTACCCGGAGAGAACCCACGCATACACGGGGAGAACATGCAAACTCCACACAGAAAGGCCCCAGCTGGGGAAGCTCCATTTCATATAGTTTTTGTTAACATGCATTTCAAAAATCTGGTTTTGGTCGGACTAATGCAATATTTATTTATTTATTTATTTTTTTCCTAATGTCATGAAAATGTGCCTACTGTTTATGGTGGTATAACATTTTCTTTCACTTTGATAGAGGATAGTCTCTAAGGGAACTCTCAGCACCTCAGGTCACAGATGCCCAGCCCAACTGCCCTGTCTTCCACTGAAATGAGGGACAAATAAAGATCTCGTCACGGACCAGTGAGCAGTACACCTCAGAAGTCTCTCGCTATTACTCTTTCTCTCTCTCTCTCTCACACACACATGCAGCTAGGGCCAGGCTGAGTCAGAGAATCACCCCAGAGATTTTATTCACCCTTGCTTTTGTTTGAGTGGGCAGCCACACTGGAGCTGTCTCCATTTTTAACTCATCACAGAGCACAGCAGCCCTGATCACGCACTGGACCTTGGGATGCTTTAACAGTTCTATTTTCCAGAGTTTCTATCAAAATATAACTCCGGCGTGATTTAATTTTCTTATCAGAGTATATGATAGCAGTATGGACCTAAATCTTTCATCGCGGAATAGATGGATTTAGCCTTAATCCTTGGCACCAAGGCTCTGATTTAAACAATGCTTCAACCCACATAACCCAGTCTTGGAATAAAAAGTTACCACGCATATTTTCATTGTTTCATTGTTTTAGCGTCAGCGTTATTATGCAACAATTGATGTAGACGTCCAAAGTCTTTATCTTGAAGCTGAAGGATTACATTTTTGATTAGATTCAGGTACCAACACAGGAAGCAAAACTACTAGATTAGGCTAAAGAATACAGTTGTGAATGAGACAGGGCTCTTTAGGTTAAGCAATATTAAGATCATATGTGGAAAACAAAAGATAAAAAGGCAACATTTTCTTCTGCTGATCGGGCCACCACCCAGGATGAAAACCAGAGACTCAGACCCTGATGTTAGCAATAGCAACATTTTTTGAAACCTTATAAAGACACGAGAAATAATCTGACACGACTAAAAAGTGCTATTTTCACAACAAACATGCAGTATAACATGTTTTATAGTCTGTTTTTATACGTAACGCCCTCTTCCCTGTGTAGAGACTTTGCAAAGCTAAGCTAACCAGCTGCTAGCTATAGCTTTATAGGCTATTTCCTGCATAATAAAGTAGCATTTTGCTTTCTGAGTTCTCGCATTTCTGTTTGTGAAAATAATAGACGTTAAGGAAGAAAAAGTTCATTTCCAGACTTCATTGACTTAAGCTACAATTAATATTATTCTTTGTGTGGGCAGAACTTATAGCTACTGTGTTGCTTAGAAACTCCAACCAGTAACCATTAGAAACTGCAACCCAAGTGTGACGGTGCGTGATTTTTTTTTTTCAGCATCTCTATGAAGATCTTGTTAATAAATAAAAAATGTTGGTTGTTTTAAAGAAAAAACAAGAGCCTGAGTAATTAAAGCATTAACTGACAGCCTTTCAACTTCTATACTTTATGGTAAATAGAGGAAGGAAGACAAGCAGCCAGTTTTTCTCCAGATGTAACTGCCACGGTCTGATAGCTCTCATGATCGGCTGTGACGACGCATATGTTCATTCCTGACTTCCTCTTCATCTCAATCCCATCAGACTGTTTTACCTTGACAGCTAAAAGCGTGATTGCAGCAGCTGATCAAGGCAGCCGTGGGTTCTTGCCAAAGAAAAAAAAGAGAGTCAAGAAGAAGAGTATGATGAAATGAAATGATGAAACAGATGAGGTTTTAATCAGAATCTCTTTCTGCTGGCACTCCACGGGAATTCTTCGTCACCTCATCAGCCCTCTGTATCCACCCCCACTGGACGATGGGCAACCACCCAGAGTGCCTTGCTGCGTGGCCTTTTCAATAATGTAGAGGGGGACAGAAGAGAGATAAAATGAGGGAGGAAACGATTTCCCGGCGCTGTTGGAGCCCCCTGTGTGACATTTACCTCTAGCAAAGCCATTCGTGTGTGTGTGTGTGTGTGTGTGTGTGTGTGTTTGATGGCCCTTTGCAAGACTAATGGCTCACACACTCGGAGGACAAAACTCTCCTGCTAGTGGTGCCACATGTGTTCTTTTGAATCACCCCGAGGGAAAGAAGAAGGAAAAGATCATCAAGAAGGGGTGCAAATAGTTTCAAAAGGAGCTATGAACACAGTATTGCTACCTACGTTTATGGAGCTGAGTACCAATATAAAAGCTTAAACCTAAGGGAAAAGGTTGATTGATACAAGAGTTGATACTGTTTAATGCATCAGCTCCACCTGTTACCGTTTCACAACCCACTTACTGTCCCCCCGATATGCAGCACCGGGTGGTCTCGTCTCTCTCCTCCTGAGCAGTCCAACACCCCCCACCTGGACCCCAACATCTATCATTACCTCCCAGCTTCAGCTCAGGGCCTGCAGAATGTCACACAGCTGGAGCGTGAGCCTCCAAACACAGATGGGGCGGAAAAACCACTGTGAATGTCTTGGAAAAAAGGATGGAGCACAGCACTGCTGCCTGTGATTTTGATTATAGAAGGGATTCATTGTAGCACAGCATAGAAACCGGCTGCAAATAGGATGGAACGTATTTAGGAAAAAATCTTATTGCAGCAGCCGCATCGTAACACACAATCGAAACCATCAGATATTATTATGTAACTGTCTTGAAATTAGATGCTCAAAATGTCTGAGTAGTCGGTGGATCAGACTTTTATATGTCCTTTAAACAAGGTTTATTCTTAAGCTTTTGATCATTTTAAGTTTGTAACTCGCTGAACCAACCAATGTTGCCAAATTAATGTTCTTAATCATTTTAAGAACATAATGCAGTTAAGAGCTTTGCTGTGAGATTTACTACTTAAATTTCACTGTGACCTTTTACAACAATGAGCATTTGACTTTGAACGGCGCAAAATTTATGGAAATATTTAGCTTTTGTAGACTGGTTGAACTGTTTTCCTTACCCTTCCTGGGTCGTTTGTTACAACGGGAAGATGTATACCTCTTGTGTTTGTGAGATCAGTTGCACGTAAAATGAAAAAATGGCCTCCATTGATGTGATGGTGGCATAGCCCAAACTATGGCCCCTAACTATGAAAACTTTTTAAAGCCTAACCAAGTAGTTTTGATTTATAACACTAACCAAGTGATGTTATCGAATTAACCCAACCAGGATTTGACAAAATTGTTATTTTAAAAGTGTTATAAGTTGAACATCGAAGGGAATGAAAAAGTGAAACCTACATTTAAGATTCTTCAGAGGAAAAAGGCAACACACAGTCTTGGCCTTAGAAGCTCGTCTAGTTCCATTCAACAGAAAAGACAATGAACCATTTCAATAGCATTCATGTCTTGTCTTTGACTCCACCATTCCATAATCCTTTATTTGTTACGTTTTAAAGGTATATATTCGCATTCCCAGCTCATCACATTCTGCCATGTAGTCAAGAGCCCCTTCAATCAGTCTTCAACACATCAGGAACAACACTATTGTTGCATATTGCCAGCTATATTGGGGTGGATAGTGACTTATTGACTTCACCAAAAGCAAACAGCAAAAAGAAAATGTGATTTAATTGTGTTCACTGCTCTTTTTCATTTCCTATATTTTCTGTCTTTACTTCTATTTCCAATCTTTGCTCTATTTAATATGCTGTGACCCACGACGTCATTAGGCATTAAAAGTACTGGGTTACAGTCATGGAGTTGGGAGTGAAAAAGGGTCATATCATCTAGAAAAGGTCTATTTCCAGCTCAGCTTTAATCTTTGGACACATGGTCTCACATCCCCAGTGAAAGTGGAGCTCCCCCAAACCATGACTTTTCTCCCCCAATGTTTGACATCTGCTATGATGTTCTCCTAAAAATCTGTGGCCTGAACCAAATGTGTTTACTGTTATCAGAGCCAAACAATTCTCTTTGAACTGTCCGTCAAGAGCCCATTATTCCAAAGTGCCTGATTTCTGCCTGCATGTTTACTGGCAAATTGCAGTTTTGCACTTATGTTCTTTCGGACATCAAAGTATTTTTTTTTTCCAGGTTTGCAGATCAAATATGAGCAAGCTCTTTCTGATTGTAAATCCTGTGATAAAATGTCAGGGTTCACGGAGGCTTCCTCTTTATCAGACAGTCGGCTCCTGGCTTGAATTTGCAAGGGCTGCCAGTCCCGGGAAGACTGGCAGGTGGATGAAAACTGCAGCACTTTCCTGACAGCTGGTTGGATTTATCTCAAGCAAATTGGACTTCCTGACTCGTAGACTTCCACAGTTTGTTTTGGAGGAATGGGTTCTTTTGATATTTGCATAATGACACCACGTTACAGCCGATCATATACATCAGAGATTTAAATGAGGCAGTCACTTCCACCTGTCACTCCATAAAAGGGCCCTAATTATCTGCATCAGATCTGGAAACCTCTGATGGATAGATGTGTGCTTGGTACTGATATTTCTTTTATCGTTCCAAAAGTTTTTAAAGTTATGGAGCTCCGGAGACCCATCTGAATAAAAAGAAAGGAGATTATTTTGATAAAATAATTAGAGAGATAGTTTGATGTCATTATTTCAAATAAATACCCATCCAAAACTGACACAATTCACACAGTGTATCTGCCACATCTGTCCAACTCACACATAAAAACAGAGATATATGTTGAGAAATTCTACGTTTGCCATCCAATCAGTTATCAACAGACACTCTCACGTCTTAAAAATGACTTTGCGTTGAGGAGCTGAAAAGAGGTCACAGCTCAGTGTCAGTGTTTGTTTACACGGAGAGAAAAAATGGCAGACTGGTCCCCTAAATCACTCTCCTGCCTGTGGAGACAAACTTCGGAATGAAGTGAGAATGTGAGATCAGAGATTAATGCCGCCAACAGTTCTGACTTGGGAAAAAAACAAACTTGCCTTAAAAACCTGCCAAACATTTACAAAAGACAACCACGGTGTAATTTAATTCTTTATTTCTTTCATTTAAGTCTGAATGTTTCCGTCCTCAATTCTCTGTTCCTGCATAGGCTGCTGAGATGTTACATTTCAAAATATACCTGGTTGACATTTACTCTACAGATTTGTGAGTTAAGATGTTTCAAGCCAAATAGTTTGAAACCACTGAGCTCAGAGCACTGCGCTGCATCGTCAGTCTACTGCTGACCTCTTGTGGATGAAACAAAGCACTACCATAAACCCATTTAGCTCTGTGCAGCATGTAAGATTCTGTAGGAAATTTACTTTTTAAGCTTTCTCATTTCAGCGAGATCCGCCTGTCGCAGCAGCAGCTCTCTGGCCAGATCTGGCCGGCCACTCTTGGCCAAGCACTGAGCAAGATGGGAGGCCTTTGGCTGGTGCGGGAGTGTGGGCAGCGCTCGCCTCCACATGGCCAGGACTTGGAAGGCCTGAGCCGACGGGCTGTCCCCAGCTCGGAGCTTCACCAGCTGGGCGGCGCTGCGTCTGAGACGCAGACAAGACACCAGTAGAGCCGTTTCCTCCTGTGAGAGCTCCTCAGACAGCCAGAGAAGAAGAGCGTCTGACAGTGACTCCGCTGCATGTGCATGAGAAGAATGACAGCAGTGAAGATTTAACATTTTCAAACATTAACAGCAAGTTTAGACTAGAAGAAAGTATGTTTTTGTGTTCAAAAAGATGAAATTGTACATGAAAAAATGGACAAAAAGCATTACAAGGCAAATGTTCTTTAGTTATTTAGTAGAAGTCTAGTCTCTGTGTGCAGAGAGAAGTCTTTTTCATTCAATTATTCAGCATCTGCTCTAATCAAAACTTGTGAAAAAAGTTCAATTCAAAATCCAAAACTGAATCCAAAAGTAGTGTATAGCTTTTAGCATTTAGTTTTATTTTAAATGTGCTGCCATATGAATGAAAGTGCCATAATATTTGTTGTGCAAACACACTTTTAACATCAGCATCTTTCTGTAGTTTTTATGTAGAAGCCTCGCTCCACTGTCTGTTTCCTTGAATGACTTGCTGCTATCAGTTGTGTGTTTTGCCTTTAAGTGATATTTTAGACTGGAACTACTACGCTGAGAAGACAATTCAACTTGGCAGTGTTTACAGATGACTTTGGTTCTGTCGACTCCGCCGCCTGGAAGAACTTTAAAATGAAAATGGCCGAGTAAAAGTTCCGTACCCTTCTCCATGTTTGGTGGATCCGCCGATTACTTTCTTTTCCTGTTCCGCAGCAGACAGCAACAGACTTTTACAAAATAAAAGCCTGTGAGCAACAGACTTTTACAATAATAAAGTAAATGATAAAACGGGTGGTTTGTGGCGTTGTGGGTTGAGCAGGCGCCCCATGTACAAGAGGCTATAGTCCTCATTGCAGCTGGCCCCGGTTCGAGACCCGCATCAGACTGACCTGTGCTGTGTGTCGTTCCCCCTCTCTCTGCCCCCTGCTTCCTGTCTCTCTGAACTTTCCTATCCATTAAAGGCACAAAAGCCCCCAAAAATAAGGATAATAGAAAAAATTGCATTAATGTGCAATAAAATATTTATCTGTGTTAAAGAATTTACGAGTTAACGCGATAATAACGTGTTAAGTCTTCCAGCCCTAATCCTTTTTAACTAGAAATGAACCTCTCTGGGAAATCATGAAAAATTATGAGTAAAATGGGCAAATGTTACCACGTCGGTAAAAGTTGGTTCCCGCTTGATTAGTTGGAGCTGCAGTGAAACAACATGGAATAATGCATTGTGGGATCAGAGAACTAGCTGAGGCAACAGGAGGAGGGCAGAGTGGATGCATGATGGCTGAGTCACACACCTGTGTCCTCACATAACTTCACCCTTGCTGTTAGGGGCCGATTGATGATTCTCACTTTCTGAAATGAAACAGAATAATTCTGTAAGTACTCTTCTGCAACCCCCATTCCAAAAAAAAAAAAAAGTTGGGACACGAGAAATAACTTAGATCAATATTTTATTCACAACAGAGCGTAGAAGACGTAGGAAATGTTGAAAGTGAGACATTTTACTATTTCATGAAAGGTGTCGGCTTATGTTGAGTTTCGTGGCAGCGCCACGTCTCAAAAAGTTGGGATGTTGGCAACAAAGAGCTGAAAAAGTAAGCGATACTGAAGAGAAACAGCTGGAGGAACATGCTGCAACAGATCACTAACATGGATAGGCGTAAAGAGAGCACCATAGAGAAGCAAAGTCTCTTAGAAGTAAGGATGGGCAGAGTCTAAAATTGTGGACTTTGCATATCATTAAAAAAACAATAGCTTCTGGGTTTCATGTAGAGATGAAACCTTATACTGGATGCCAGGGACCTTCGGGCCCTGAGGCAGCACTGCATTAAAAACAGACATGGTTCTGTCATGGGAATCACCGCATGGGCTCAGGAATACTTTCAGAAATATTTAGCTGTGAACACAGCTCACCGTGCCGTCCACAAATCCAGGTTACAGCTCTCTCATGCAAAGAAGAAACTATATGTGAACATTTTCATCTTCTCGTGGCTAAAGCTCATCTAAAGTGGACCGACGCAAAGTGGGAAACTCTTCTGTGGTCACATGAAGCGGAATTTTCTTCTACTTTTCGTAAATCACGGATGCTTCAGCCTCTAAACTACAGAACGCTGAAAACGTTTGGTACATTGTGCAGCTCAAAATACGAGCAGGTAGACTCCTGTATCAGACAGAAAGAAAGAAAGAAAGACAGAAAGAAAGACAGAAAGAAAGAAAGAAAGACAGAAAGAAGAGGCGATGCTACACAGTTGCTGCAAAATGTCTCACTTTCAACATTTGATGTGTTTTCTGTGTTCTATTGGGAATAAACTGCTTTATAAGATTCACATTTCTTTGCATTTTTAATTACGTCTCACACAGTGTCCCAACTTTTGGGTGATATTTTTCCTCTTTTTCAAAAATCAGGTAAATTATCTAAATCTGCATTGGATTCTGCACCTTTGGCAAAGTCAGGGGCATCTTACAGATTGGATCTCCCAGGAGCTTTGTGTCCCTCAGGACAGCGTTGTCCCCTCGCCACTCCAGCTGGCCTCTGCTGACTCTGTAGAACAGGACCGTCCCCTTGTAGTGAGGCGAGCTGTAGTTTCCAAACGGGTCCACTTCAGCGAGACGCACCCAGAGTTGATTCTTCCGCTGGCTGTGAAAGGTGAGTCGCTCTCCTTCATTTTGGTTGTTTAGACCAAAAGCTGCAGAACATGAATCATCAAAAAGATGGCTACACAATCTTTCCAAATAGATCTTACAGTAAATAACGCGGCTGGCCTCAAGCCTTTTGAACTGTAATATCTGAGCAGAGCCACGTCTTCGAGATGTCATAGAAAAAACATCAACAAAGGGCAAAATGAGACAATATACCTGAGGTCATGCTGTATGAGCATCCTGCAGGCTGCCTGTGTAAACATATCACTCATCCACTTTATTATTTGGCAAGCAGTCAACCAGCACGATGAACCTGTTTGAACCTGGAACAGGATGACGAGTAAGTTTCCAACGTTTCGAACAGCCACAGCTGTTAAAGACTATATCAAAACAAGATTATGTACCAGGGACTCTCAGTATTCCTACATGGCAATTATTCTGAACAGTCAGAGTAGATTGAATGTGATGTTAACCAGGATGCAGGATCAGCAGCAGAATTCAGCGTTCAGAGACGCATTTGTAATGGATAACAAGTCGGATTTCTTAATATGTCAAACGGAATAAACATCTAAACAAACATTTCGTCATGTTATTGAGCAAATCAACGAGGGTTTATGCTTCTCAATCTGTTTCCAAGGAAGTTGTGCTTATAAACTACAAAAAATGCCTTTTCAGTTATAGAACAGGACATGAGAGAAGATGTATCGATGTAAAAACCACGTTTCCACTGGTTTCTACAACCCAGATTCCAAAAAAAGTGTGAAACAGAATGATTTCATGATGTCATAAAGCAGTATTTTATGCACAGTGAGCATAGAAAACATATCAAATGTTGAAAGTGAGACATTTCACTCTTGCGTGAAACATACTGGTTCATTATGAATTTTGACTGGAATTTTGTCTAAAAGTGATTAAAGTTAAAGTGTGAAAGTGTTCCTGAGCCGGTTCCAGGACAGCATGATGTCTGTTTTTGATGCTGCGCTGCCCAAGAGTCCAAAGATCAGGAGCATCTCTGCATAGATGATGGAATATTCACAGTCCTCACATTTAACAATGAACGTTGCTCTTAAATTGCTCTGCAGGTTTTTGCAGACCGTTGAACCTTTTTAAAACACCAACTCGTGCGACTGACCTGTTACACATTGACCATCATTAGTTACTTTCTAGTTACACTCACTTTTCCAGCCTTTTGTTCCCAGTGTCCCAACTTTTTTGAGATGCGTTGCTCATTTTTCCCATAAAATAAGAAAATGTCTCACTTTCAACATTTAATCTTTTCCATCTTCTACTTCAAATAGATTTGTTGCTCCAACTTTTTGGGGAAATTTTTGTGGAATCGCACAAACTTCCCACCTTAGATAAAGGCCAGCTTCACACTGTGAAATGCTGATAGAGAATAAGGGAAGATGGGACATTTTCAGATGAAGCAAAACAGTTATTTTCCTGATGATGCACAAACTCATTTAAACTATATTTTGTCTGAATGTTCATGTATGATTTACAGTCGCAAACTGCATTTCTGATCTGCTTTGTTTGTTGTTTAATTTCTATTCAGAAGTTTTTGTTTCAGACTGTGATCCCTGAATTAAACCGGAAGTGTTCGGCTGAGGAAGAACACTTCCACATCCCTGGAGTTGCAACTACTAGGCAGCTAAAAGTTGGAATGATCTCCAGCTGCTTCATGCTGCTCCGTGTATCGCTATGAATTCTGTGGTTATGATATCGATGCATTGCAGTGCAGCTTTCATTCAGCCTCATGTCCTACCTGCGGAGCTGATGTTGCCACTGAAACGCAGGAGAAGCTGATCTGCTTCACACATTGAGATCTCTGACGAGGTCTCCACGAGGTCGCCGCCGTGGCCCTGAGCTCGCAGCTTGCTCAGCTCCCAGCTGAGGTCTCTACTGGGCAGCGCAGCCACCAGCACACTGTGAGGCTCGTCCTTTTGCCTCTGGAGGACGACGGTGACGTTGTGGTAGCGGGCGCACTCCTCCAGCTCCTCGGCCAGGGAGACGAGGAGACAAGGCTGCGGTGGGGCGAGGAGACGAAGCACCAGCAGGCTGATGGGAGCAGAGGCAGACTGAGGGAAACTTAAGAAGTTTAACTTCAGAGGAAAGAGCCGGTTATCAGGGGCCAGAATACAGGTAATAATACTTAACACAGAGTAAAGACATGGGCAGATATTATTATTCCTCCATGAAGCTGATTCAGATAAGGGAGGAGAATCAGAACCCTTTATAATAGATCTAATACTTCTAATTGAAACAGGTGACGAGAACAAGGAAGCTCTCTGACTCTTTTATTTTCTCCTTGGACCGTTACTTCCTTCCTTCCTTATGTTCTGACATAGAAATGCCAAAGGTTGGAATTTAAAGCATTTAGAGCTCCCTCTATTCCATATGCCCTTCTTAAACCTCTTAAAAGTTTCCCCCAACCTCTTAAGAAAAGCTTCTCCCTCATTCTGCTTGTTAGCTGCAGTGTTCGGCATATATGTTCGTTTTGTTAGTCATGTGCTGATCAAAGGCACCTCAGCAACAAATCTGCAGTGAAGCAAGCGGTGAGTACTTCCAGATGATTTATTCTGTTTATGGATTTATAGCTTAAGCAAATTAAACTGGTTCCTTTTTTACTTGTAAGTGTTTATCCGGCGGTACATGGTGTGTGAAGCACTGTCAGGTTAAAGCTTAACGTGCCGACTTCTCGCAAGCTTTCAGTGAACTGATACAATTCATTAACTTTTACTGGCTTATATGTGACACAGTTCCACTTTTAAAACTTAGATATGTATAAAAAAATACAAGGTCACACCTCAGTAGACTTGTTTGCTCTTGAGGGAAGTGTCAGCACTATGTTTAGGAGGAAGGTACATCCTTTTTCAATTCAAGAGGTATCAGGACATAACAAAAAAAAATCCCCAGGGTCTTAATGTATACCTGGTCTTAATATTTCGTAAAGACAACCTCGGATGATTGATCAATTCATCATCAGTAATTGTGAGCTCCTCTATAAAAATTTTGTCAGTTTAATGTTCTGGAGCATTCAGGTGTGTGTTAACACGATGCCAAGGAGGAAATAAATCAGCAATGATCTTAGAGAAGCAACTGTTGCTGCCCATCCATCTGGGAAGGGTTATAAGGCCATTTCCAATTAATTTGAAGTCCATCGTTCTACAGAGAGAAAGATTATTCACAAGTGGAAAACAAGACAGCTGTCAATCTTCCCAGGAGTGGACGTCCCGAGGTCAAAAACCCAAGAGCTACATCTCAGCACGGTTAGAAAAAGGCTGAACAAGTATGGCTTGTTTGGAAGGGCTGCAGGAGAAAGCCTCTTCTCTCTAAAAAGAACATGGCGGCACAGCTCAGGTTTGCAAAGCTGCATCTGAACAAACCACAAGACTTCTGGAACAATGTCCTTCGGACAGACCAGACCAAAGTGGAGATGTTTGCTCATAATGCACAGCAGCACGTTTGGAGGAAACCAAACACAGCATATCAGCACAAACACCTCACACCAGCTGTCAAGCACGGTGGTGGAGGGCTGATGATCTGGGCTGGTTCTGCAGCCACAGGACCTGGGCACCTTGCAGCCATTGAGTCCACCATGAACTCCTCTGGATACCAAAGTGTTCTAGAGCCTCAGAAGTGAGGCTGTCTGTCCGACAGCTAAAGCTGAAACTGGCTCATCAACAGGACAAAGATCCCAAACACAGCAGCAGATCTACAGCAGAATGTGTGAAGAAGAGAAGAATCAAAGTGTTGCAACGGTCCAGTGAAAGTCCAGACCTCAGCCTGACTGAGATGCTGTGGTGGGACCTTCAGAGAGCTGTGCAGAAACCAAAGCTGCAAACCTCAATGAGCTGAAGCATTGAAGTGAGAGACTGATAAAGTATTACAGAAAACTGCTACTTCAAGTTATTGAGCTAAAGGTGCTTCACGAGCTGTTGAATCGTGGGATGAATTAGTTTTTTTCACACACTGCTTCTGCATTTTGACTTTTTGTTAAAGGAATAATGACACAGTGTAATATGTGTTGTTGTTTACCAGAAAATATTATAATAATATGTTTTTTTTTCCACTCAAAGCTCTCCATGATGAAATTTCTACCACCTCTGATTGTCCACAAGTAAGGATCCATGAGTTTTAACCGTCTTTGTGCAAATACGCAAATTCTCCTTCATCATCTCCTCCTTTTTTCATGCTCTCCCGCTCTGACCAGGGGGAGCGTCCTCGCCCTCATTAGTGTGGTTGGAGGACTCCTGGTGACTCTGACTGCTGGGGGTCCCTGCGTGGACGTGGCTGTGAGGATGGCCCAATACCCCGATAACCTGCTCCACCTGTCAAACGCACTCATCGGACTCATGGGCCTCAGGCACCAAAAACATGTCGTGAGTAGGGCTGGGCAACGATTAAAATGTTTAATCTAATTAATCACATGATTTCCCTGATTAATCGCGATTAATCGCATTTGTATGCAAAATCCAAAAATGAATCTAAAAGTAGTGTATAGCTATTAGCATTTAGTTTTATTTTAAATGTGCTGCCATATGAATGAAAGTGCCATAACATTTGTTGAGGAAACACACTTTTAACATCAGCATCTTTCTGTAGTTTTTATGTAGAAGCCTCGCTCCACTGTCTGTTTCCTTGAATGACTTGCTGCTATCAGTTGTGTGTTTTGCCTTTAAGTGATATTTTAGACTGGAACTACTACGCTGAGAAGACAATTCAACTTGGCAGTGTTTACAGATGACTTTGGTTCTGTCGACTCCGCCGTCTGGAAGAACTTTAAAATGAAAATGCCCGAGTAAAGGTTCCGTACCCTTCTCCATGTTTGGTGGAGCCGCCGATTACTTTCTTTTCCTGTTCCACAGCAGACAGCAGCAGACTTTTACAAAATAAAAGCCTTTGAGCAACATACTTTTACAATAATAAAATAAATAATAAAACAGGGGTGGTCGTAGTGGATTGAGCAGGCGCCCCATGTACAAGAGGCTATAGTCCTCGCTGCAGCTGGCCCCGGTTCAAGTCCCACATCGGACACCCCTGTACTGCATGTTGTTCCCCTGCTTCCTGTCTCTCTGAACTTTCCTATCCATTAAAGGCACAAAAGCCAAATTCTTTTTTAAACTATTTTATTTTTATTTTTTTTAAATTGCGTTAATGCGCGATAAAATATTTATCGCCGTTAAATAATTGACGAGTTAACGCGATAGTAACGAGTTAACTCGCCCAGCGCTAGTTGTGAGAAATCCGATTCAGCATTTCAATTGAATACATTGCTTCAAATATTACATGCAATGTGTAAATGAAAAAATATTTGTTGTGTCTTGCAGGCTAACTCTTTGGTAAAAGCCAAACTGAAAAAGCTCTACTTCACTCACAGGTTTTAAGGGAACTCGCTTACTCTTTACTACATTCATACACATTGAAAATTAAGCTTTTTTAAGCATATTTTATAAATTGTCCTCTTGTGTTCATTCCAGTTTTTGCAGCCTTCTCGATATGACGAGATCATCGCTGCCAGGCGCGTATGTTTTAGTAGTTTTATGGGATCTTCCGAGCTTCCCTGAGGAGCAAACAAGCCTGAAGTCAACACCTACTAACTGGATCTCTCCAAAAAGGTACAGAGATACAAAACAACACACTATTCATACTTCATAGATTCCTCAAAGAGCACACTTTGGTCTGTTTACCTTTGTGACAGCATTGCGAGTATTTTCCATTTTAGTTTTTACCGCACGATTCCATATGTTATTTTTTTTAGTGCTGCTGGCTTCAGTGTTTATCTACAGAGTAGAAAATAGTGCTGAAGCCCAAAGAGGTGCTTCTGGTGTGTGTGTGTTTTTTTAAGGTAAACCATGTTTTTCTATTGGCATCTTTTCTGTAATCTTCATTTTAGCGACAAGATTCAAGCCGGTTCAGTAGAGAACCAAGCTTTTCTGCCAAAAAAAATAAAGAAAATCGATGGAAATGATAAAAGTCCATGAAAGTTTTTTCAGCTATTATATATTTATTTTTGTCCAGGCAACAGAAATATCAAGTTTGGAAAAGGTTTTGGAAAAAGATTGTGTGTCTCTGTGTGTGTGTTTTTTCTTTTTTTCCTTTCATGACTTCAAACATGTTTTAGAAAAGAAAAAATGTCCCCTAAATCTAAGCTCAATCTCAAGCTTTTTGTCGCCCCTGCAGGTAAATTGGTTAAACTCCATCTGCTTCTCATTACTCTCACTTTATATGTGCATCCACTACAAATCCTCCACTGTCTGGACCTTATATGTGCATTAATATTTCACCTTCCCCTCTGAGTCAAACCGCTCATGATTCACAGTCGGTGTGCGCTTCGCCCTCTTGTGGCCTGAGTTATAAAAACATATTAAAATGATTCTGACCATTTTTTCTACTCACAAAACTTTTTTTCACCTGTTTCAAATATAAAAAACAGGAAAGACAGCTGTTTACATTATTGTTTTCTCCTCTGCTGCCTCTCAAGGCTCCCAAAACTTGTCTTTAGCCCAAAAGACATCACATCACTGAAAACCATCTTGGTGCCACTTTGGGTACTGCGGTGCATGATTTTTTTTCTTGCTCTGCGGTCAGGTGCAGAACTATCTTCATCTTACTTTGCGGTGGCAGCAGCCAGCTCATACTGACCCTGAGCGGGAGAAGCAAGCTGAGATCACACGATGCTACAAATAAACTGCGGTGGCTGGTGAATCTTAGCAGAAAGGTGCAGGCAAGGGGAGATGTGGTAAGACACGTGGATTAACTGCAGCTCATGAGAAACGCACTGAACCCTAATCCCTGATAGGGGACAATTTTGTCCACTTGGGGTGTACCTTCTCCTCTAATTTCACACTGTTAGATAGTGATACTCATCATATTTGGTCCAGTTGTGCATTTTTGACAATTCTTTCGAATTTCAAACACACATCATATACAATGCAATTTTTCAACAACCTAAAAACTAATATACACTAGTATTTAAAGGGTTAATTTTTTGAAAATAATTGAAAACTTGGTGGTTATGATCAGAACTGAAGTGGAAGAAAAGATTTATGAAAAAAAAAGTGGAAAAAAATATTAATCATATGGTATTTTGGGGATCATTTTAGAAGGGGACAAAAATGGCCCTTTTTTAGAAATTAAGGAGTTTTTTTTTTTTTTTTTTTTAAATCCTTAAAAATCAATGTTGTTGCTAATCATTGAGATATCCCAGACCATAATTATCCCTACTCAATAATTCCATTTTGCATTCCATATTTTGAAAATACTGCCTCCTAAAGGCTTCAAATTTGGGCTAAAAAGTTCAAATTGTCATCTAAAGGGTTATTTTTTTTTAAAATAATTGAAAACTTAGTTATGATAGTTAGTTGATAGTAGTTATGATCAGAACTGAAGTGGAATAAAAGATTTATGAAAAAAATGGAAAAAAATATTATGAAAGGGGAAAAAAAATTCCCTTTTCAGAAATTAAGGAGTTTTTTTAAATCAGACATGGCAAAAAAATGAAAAATCCCTAAAAATCAATGTTGTTGCTGATCATTGACATATCCCAGACCATCATTATCCCCGCTCAACAATTCCACTTTGCATTCTATATATTGAAAATATAGCAGTTTTTGTGTTTTTTTTTATTTATTTTTTTTACAGAAATTTTACATCATATAAACCAGTATTTAAAGGGTTAAATTTTTGAAAATAATTGAAAACTTGGTAGTTATGATCAGAACTGAAGTGGAATAAAAGATCTATGGAAAAAAAGCAGAAAAAAATATTTACATATGAATGTTTGTAGGTCGTTTTAAAAGGGTCCCTTTTCAGAGTGTTGAAGTTGTGCTTTAAATCAGGTCTGAGGGTTAAAGGGTGCCGTTAAGATTCTGCTTTTGTGTTTGTCAGATTTACCTGTTACTGGGCGAACAAACTGGACAAATCAGGACTGGAGTGAAGACAAAGGGCGCCACAAGTGAGAATTACCCAACATGGGACGCCCTGGGGTTGGCCGCCCTGTCTGCTGTCCTGCTTTGGATGTGTCTGCCTCATATTGCACTTTGTGCTGCTGTCTGTTTAGGCTGGAGCACACTCAAACACATACACTGAAAATGTTGTCGTGGAGACGCTTAAAACTTGTGACGGTTGTTTTTTTTTAATCATACGTTTCCATTCAAACCACGCAGGAGCTAAATAAAATGGTGATATTTACTCTGAGCTTCTCCCTTGTTTTATGAAGAAAATAAACACTGGCTGTCAGAGTGGAGTACTCAAGTTAAGTGTTTAGTCTGATGACGAATTCTCTGTGATAATCAACTCAGCACTGATATTTGCTGAGAGGAAGAGAGAAAATGGCTGCCTATTCTGAGTGATTTAGAATATTAGTAGCTTTGTTTCCTCTGGGGAAAAAAATCTTTTAGTGTTTCCAATTTATAGTCACTCTGACTGTTTAAGCCCGGACCTATTTTTTGCAGGCCCAACACTGGTCTCTGAGTGCTGCAGCACGGCTTCTAACGACACCGGAAAACTGATCCACTTAGCGTTGACTCCCTCAAGTAAGTCCCGAATGGCTTTAAGGCTGAATGTGCCATTCTAGTAATTATCTGCAAAAACAAAACAAAACAAAACAGTAACAAAGAAACAGGAGAGTTTTCAAACCTTTTCACTCATCTTAAAATGGATTCAATTATTTTCTTGTTCCATCAGTCCACACACAGTTCTCCACAAATGACAATTTTGACATTTACGAGCAAATATTGAGACTCATTGTTCTGTTTTTTTTGCAATTTAGTGCAAATTAGTGCACAGATGTGTTCATAGGTTAGCATTTAAAAGCTGTAAGACAGGACTGTGTGAAGGCACAGATCTGAAGGAGGATACAAGAAAATAATTCTGCACATATAAATAGAATTTCTCCAACTCCAGCAGCACAGTAGCTTCCATCTTCCTTACTTTTCCCTGATCTAGTTACCCGGACAAACAGAGTAATTGATGACAAAGGATTTTGGTCATCAATTGCAAAGATCCGAAGTTCTTTTGCCGTGAGGGGAGAACCTCATAGAAAGGCAGCCAATCAGTGCAGCACTATTCCAATCAGTCCTTTATGGCAGGGAAGCCGGAAAGAAGCCATTCTTCACTGGAAAACTTATTATAGCCTGCTGGCAGTTTGCAATAAGGCACCTGAATGACTCAAAGAAAGTGTAAGTGAGGTTGTTAGAGGTGTTAGAAGACAAAGTGTTCTCAAAAGAGATGAATCCTCGAGAGATCTGTGGAGGTAGAGACGGATCCCTCTCCTCTCGTAACTGATTTTGACAATCCCTACAATCAAAGACTTTGTGTGGCAGAGCCAGAGAGACTTAAGCCAGGACAGAAAAAACAAAGATTGGAGCACAAAACCTTTCCCAAAGAACATTCCACTAAAAAAATGGGGTTCCAAGCTTCTCAGCTCATTCCCAAGACAACGTTGCTGCCAAAGTTGCTCTGGCCGAGTACCAAGTGCTTGAGCTGGTGAATACTGATGTGAAGTGATATTTCAGTCTTACTTTAACAAATTAAGAGAGTGTGTTTTTGCCTCGTCATTGAAGAGGATCGTGTGCAGACTGACTCAAACAGCATCCATCTCAGCTCCTGTGGCACTGCAGCACAAAACTGGCAACTCCGTTTGAAAAACTCAAGAAACAAGAACGGTGAACTCCCGTCTACACCTAACCCCTTACATACTAAATAAGATGGACCGTCAGGTTTCACCTCTGTGTAACAAGTGTTGTAGAGGGGCAGGAACATATTACCATTACTTCTGGCAATGTAAATTAATAAAAAGATTTTGGGGTACGATCTCACAGGAACTGAGTGGCATCTTTCAAGCAAAGGTGAGGGGGGACCCTGGCCTCTTCATCCTCCCCTCAAAGGAGGTGACTCTAACCCGTTTGAAGTTCAAACTATGCGACAAACTACTACTATTGGCCAGAAAATGTATTTTAATTAACTGGATCAATGTTAAAACACCTACTGTCACCTTATGGTATAGGGAAATATTCCGGGTCCTCCCCAATGAAAGACTTAGTGCAGTTGTGAAGGGTAATGAGAGGTACTTTAATGAAATGTGGGCTCCTCTGCTCAACTATCTACCAGACAAAATTGGGCCAGTCTTCCGTACAATGGCCACGCCCACCTGATATAAATCCGTAAGGGTCTTTTCCTGCAGTTACATACTACCATATAATTATATTAAGTCTGCTAGATGTATCACTGTTTACTCTGTGGGAGGCTGATGTGACTTGGACTACATTAATGGGAGATGTGTATGTATACAGAGCAATATGAGGAGGGGGCCTGTTTGCACTGTGGGGGCAGATGGGGGGCAGTTAACTGGAAGATTTGTCTGCTTAGGATAGATGGATGGCAATATGTTACTGTATTTTATCTATCTTTGTTACTGACATGATGGCAAAATGTATATTTTGTGTTTCTGCTGAAAACCAATAAAAAATCTGTTCAAAAAAAAAAATCTGAAGTTGTCAAAAGAACAACTTAAACTCCACATTCATCGGCTCCTTATTTGTGTCTTTCTTCACGTAAGCATGATGCTTGACATGTCACTGTTTGGGACCGGCGAAGACAAACCTGTCCAAGTTCTCCATCAGGTCAAAGGACACCAGGCCAATCTGCTGGTTCCTGACAGCCACTTTATCGAGGACGCTCCACTGTTTGTCCCTCGATCCCAGAAGCAGCAGCGACTCATTGGCAATCTCCTTCGACTTCACAGTAGCATTCAAGGTTCTGACAGCGACATTAGAAAACAAACACCTCAATAACGACGCATTTTTTACAGCACAATGCCTGAACAGTCATTCTTATCTCATACCACAGATTTCAGATCATTGAAATAATAGAAATTTGGCCACAATCACCCCACCTCACTCTGTCTGAGGGAAGTAAGGAAGCTCTAACCGTCCGACGCTGGCAGTCTCGATGGTCTTGTCCCCTCGTGTCCCTGTTTTTTTCGGGGTTTGGGGGGCATGGAAGCGTGACTGTGAGGGCTCTTCTGAGGGGCTGTGAGGTCGGATGAGTGAGGTAGAGCAGCGGGCTGGCAGAGACCACCGGTTTATAGGCATCATTTCTGGACCTGGCGGCAGCGAGGAGGACTGCGTCCACCGGCTGGATCTGAAGCAGATGAGGAAACAGCTGTTCTGCATGATTCAGGCAGTAATTTTGATGGAAAGGCTGATTGACGTTAGAAAAGTTTTTTTCTGACACTTTAATTTGGCCGACATCGTGTTTTTTTTCTCTCTTTTTTTTTTTTCTTTTAATCAAAGGGGAGCTTTGCAGAGTGGGAGTTGATGTTTTCTGACGGAAGATCAAGCAACAAACTGCTGCAGCGAAGTTAGTTCACCAATAATTGGACTCGCGTGTCAATTTAAAAACAAGCCGTGGCTGTTTGTGTTTTTTAATCGCACGGCAAACATCTGTGACAGTCTGTGAAGTGGGAAGCAGTGTGTTTCTTTTTGCCCCTCACTCGCTTTTTATGAACAGTTTTCCATCTTACATCTCTTTAAACAGGTGGATTTTAAGAGTCTTGATCTGAAGACCCGTTTGATGCAATTTCTCAAACCCCAACCAGTTCTCAGTTTTGTAAAGCTGCCATCAAACCTGCCTACCATATGTGTATGAGTGTACATTGGGAGAGAGGTAGGGTGGTGATCAAATCATCATCCTTGTACCATTGTTTGTGCCATTACGGGAGCAGCAAAGGATCCTGGGAGGTAATTTAGGCAGATTCGGGAGTCCATGGGGAGTTTTAGTGACAACCCCCTCTTGGGAATGATGTAATTTTCTCTTTTTAGACAGTATACCACTGCAAATAGACCCAATGAGTACACCTTCACCTCAGCAAAAGAACCCTGAAAAGACACAAAGTGTGAGTTAGACAGTTAGTTTATGAAATGACCAACATTTTCTGACAGAACATTCACCCTGATGTTCAGTCAGGTGTTCCTTAATACCAGATTAAGTCCTCTAACAGCAGTCTCATTTGTTATTAAAAGCGTCCTTTCTTCCATTAAAAATACACGACACACGATCAGCTGTAATGAAATTTAAACACACTCCACAACCAAACCAAAACTAAACCCAGGTGGGGTTAACTTATGAGTAGCGTTGTTTTACCTGTTGTGGACAGCGGTCAGAGCGTTCTCCGTTTGTTGCGTTGGTAATGTGTTTAATATGCTAAATACCCATGTGTTCCTTACACTGAATGCTGCTGACATAAAACAACAGAGACCAGGATCTGAGGTGTGCATGAATGTGAAATAGCAGGAAGTCACCTTGATGTCCCACCAGCTGCAGCCTCGGCCTGTAGTGCTAAACAGGAAGTGACTGATGCACCCGTAGAAAGAAGTCAAAACGAGAGATCCAGAAGGAAAGAAGAGTTCGCTGTCTGATCCAGTGTGGTCAGGCATGCATCCTTCACTAATCCTTTCAGAGGACCGCTTATAAAAACTATTCTACTTCTAGATTGATCTTGTTAACCAAGGTAAGGCTCTCAGGGATCTTTGTTTGAACTAAATAACTTCTGTTTTCCTTTAGTATTGTTATAGATGAGCTTGTCCTGCCAGTGAAAACTAACTCTCACACAGATGATAATTATCTATATATAGTTACTTCCCTGAACTTACCCTTAAATATCATTCTTATAATATTTATGACATTTCCTAAACGATAGATGGAACTGATTTCTGATTGGGCCTCATCATACAAACGTATTGAAATCAGTAAATTGGCCAGCAGATTCAAAGCATGGCTGTGTTCGAAACCGCATACTTCTCATACTAACTTTTTGAGTTAGTATGCGAGTTTGAGAAGTTCCTGAATGCATACTAGATTTGCCGAAATGTTGGGTATGCATCATGAGGTTACTACTCATACTCAAACTACCCAAGATGCAACGTAACGTGACGTCGCCGATCGTCATTTCTTGTCAAAACGGCAGTTTCAAGCTAGCTACAAAGAGGGTAGGTTCACTTCCTGTTTTCAAAACAAAAGCATCAATTGTATTGTAATGGCTTTCCCTATGATAAAAGGCAACGGGTATTTTATTTTGTGAAAATAACCGGAAGTGCGTTGCTCGCTGCGGCTAGCTTTAGTAGCGCCGAATTCGTCGGAACAAAATTGTAAATAGCCGGTATTTTGTCAGATTTTCAACATGTTGTGGATCTAAACGACCAGTTTCTCGCCTGAAAATGTTTCAAATGTTGCTAAAGTTTACAGAGTTTAGAACTTAAGTGAAATCAGCTTCAGGCCGGCTGATTTCGGCTCGGGCAGGAGCGAAATGCATTGTGGGTAAACACTCTGCATATTGTCTGATCGATGAGTATGCAGTATGCAAGTATGCAGTATGCAAGTATGCAGTATGCAAGTATGTAGTATGGAAGTATGTAGTATGTAGTATGTGGTTTCGAACACAACCCATGTCTTATGATAAGTCTCTCTTTCTTTAAACGCTTATTTAGGAATCGGAAGAACATAAATCAAAAATAATTAGAGGTTACTTTTCAAGCTCGTGGATATAGAAGAAAGCCTTACCTTTTGCCCTTCATACACACCCTCTGTTGTCACGGGGGCAACGTAGCTCACCCTCTTTTCCTCATCGACTATCTTTACAGCGACGTCCCTGTAGCTGCCGCGATGCTGCACCCGGAAAGGCACAGCCACGGTTACAGGAAAGAGGAGGCTGGCTCCCCTTTGAGCTTTGACCTGGATCACTCTGCTGACAAGCT
The DNA here is from genome assembly GCF_027942865.1 of Odontesthes bonariensis. Classification (NCBI taxonomy): domain Eukaryota; kingdom Metazoa; phylum Chordata; class Actinopteri; order Atheriniformes; family Atherinopsidae; genus Odontesthes; species Odontesthes bonariensis. Next base: position 10,045,532 of record NC_134524.1, on the reverse strand, counting down.
CCTCCGAGCTGGACACCATCAGGCAGCTCAGGGCGTCAGCCGCCTCACACCGCAGACCTTCAGCGACACCAGGAGGTGCTCTGATGAAACATGCATCTGGTACATCAGAGGAGCCGTCCTCCAGCTGATCAGTGAGCCTAAACATTGTTTTAAATCACACATATGCATACGTGGTCACAGACAAGTTTTAGTTTTAATAAGAAACAAAGTAGGTCCTTGAGCAACATTTCTGGCTTTTGAAATGCCTGAACATGCATTTTTCCACGTCAGATGTTCCCAGATTTCAGTCTGCCCCTCTGACCTGGATTGTTTGGCTTTTAGAGAAAAAAGGAAGCACTGACCTCACAGTGAACTGTCTGCAATATGAAGCTCTGTTGAGCCCGTGAGTTCAACAAGCGTGTGCTGTGTGGGAGTTTGCCTCTGTATCAGTGAGCAGGAGAAATGAGGGGAAAGATCCGGTTCATGTCCAGGCATACAAGCAAGTTTCTGGAGCTTTATTGATTTTTCTTCACTATGTTAAATGCTGATAAAGACATGCAGAGATCTAGTTTTTAAACATCATCCAGCCTCTAAGGACAGAACAAGCTCATATGAATGAAACTACTTAGGAGTTAGGGGGCACTAAAGGGGAAAATATGGAGCCAAGGACTGCATTTGGATGTCCAATTTTGGACTTACTTTTTTATCATTTGATTTGCAGGCCTTCCTTGAACATATGATACTTTTTGCACATTTCAGTTCTTGCGTTTACCCTATTTTAATTCTGTACCCCACTTATTTCTTTCATCTCTTTTGTCAAGTGACGGGGGGAGGGAGGAACCCTCTCCCAAAATGTGAAAACAAAAGAAGATATTTTAATAATATCTGAATAATATGTGAAATAATTGTATCTTGTAAACTGATTGTACTAAAACAAAATTTTTCACTGAAAATTTCAGTTCTCTAGTGGCCCCGCCGCTATGCGGTTATAGGGGCGGGGCCACAGGTGTATTGGCCCCCAACTGAAATCTGATTGGCCCCCTGAAGTGCCCCTGTCCTGTCACTCATCTGTCCTTTGTCCGAGAGCGATGATCAGATTATAGGTGAATGCAATTCCATGTCAAAACACTAGTGGTGCTAATGAGCCAAATAGGAATATCCAGCGTGAATAAAGCTTACAGAAGAAGATTTGAACAATCTCGCGAAAACTTTTTAATCGACAGCAATACCATTCGCAGGATGCATATTTCGGCAGACGCAGACCGTTCAGGTCTTACTTTAAAGAGAGTCTGGAATGGAATTATATAACTACATCATACATTTGTTTATCTGATTTAACAGATGCAAATTTCAACAACTCCAAAATTGTCTCTTAAATTTAAATAATCAAATTTCATAGTTTTAGGTTCATTTTCATATTATTTCATCTGTGCAATACTGAGTAAAGATTGATATTCATAGAAAACGTCTCCAACCGTCTTACTACAACATTGTTAGTCACGGCCCTTGCTTTGGAATATTTGTACAATAATATACATAATAAAAGGTGAAAGAGATGCTCTAAACTGTGCAATTATCGGATTATCATAAGTGTACATGTATTATTCATCTACATAAAGAAATGAGAAACTAGTGAAACACCACTGTAAGCTCAATATTATCACAGTAACTTTATTGGATAAATGTAATAATCCACATCGGAACCGGTTAACCGGTTTTATGGTCTTGGGGCGCTGAAAAAAATCGCCCCAGCAGCAGATTTCAGGTTAAGAAAAGGTTTGCGCAGCGCGGTAAATCAGCGGGATGATGGCGAACTTCACGAGCGAGGTGCAGCTTCCAACAAATTTTGTTTCTCTTTATATTCTTTTATGTATTTTTAATGCTTCTTACACTCCCTGCTGCAATGCTTTTATTTTATGTAAAGCACTTTGAGTTGTTTGTACATGAAATGTGCTTTATAAATAAATTAGATTTGATTTGATTTGATACCCGTTTGCAAGAAAAACAGTGGAGGAGAAAATGTGGGACATGAGCTGAGGCAGGAAAAGGAAAACTAGATTTAAGATTCATGTCTTTTAAATTACGTTATTATATACAGAAATATAGGATAAAAAAGCGCTTAGAATTATTTAGGAGGCTTTTATTTTTATGTCCTCACCGGAAGTGATATCTAATTTTGTATCTGCTGGCTTGACACCTCTTTGCATCTGTCCCATACTTCACCTCTGGTGGCCATAAGCTGTAACTACACCCTGAAAGTCAGTATGAATATTGAAATGTGGGAAATCTTTATCAAATTAGGTTTTATGATGGAAGAGAGCAGTCATTCACAGTGTATTTAGTTAAGATTATGAATGCTGGAGTTTTACCACAGCTTACATTTTGTATCATTACTCAGTGAAGATAAATAGATAGATAGATAGATAGATAGATAGATAGATAGATAGATAGATAGATAGATAGATAGATTAATGAAAAGATATAAAGTAGGACCAGTAACTGGTAAAAACCTTTAAGGATTAAACTTCTCGTAAATATTGTTGTACTTTGTCAGTTTGAATATTTTACTGAAAACATTGTTGTCCCGTTGGGTCTGAAACGGAGTGAAATCTGTTTCAAAGTCATTTTGTTCATATGTAACGGGATAGATTTGTTTATTAAAGCATGCTAGAAAATGGTGCAACACCGCCACCTACTGGCGCAGTGGTTACCGTGCGTCTCACCACAGAGGAAAGAGGATTTTCACGTGGTAAGACGTTTGCTTGTATGGTCCGGGATAATCAATTAATTTCTTATAGTTCCAGATGTTTATGCTATGTATTTTCCTAAGTTAAGTGTTTGCTGTGAGCTGTGCTAACAGTTTTGAGCAATTGCTGTGAGTTGTCGGACTGTAAAATAATGTTTAGAGAGTTGTAATTATGCTAATTTAGCTTAAATGTTTTCCCTCGTGTTCAGATTGTCCTGTGACTGATATTAACTTCTCCTCACCACTGTGGCCATACACTGTGTTGCAGGTAATATGTTTTATGAATTATAATTTAACGTTGATAAGCTACTTGTGGTTTCTTGTTAATTTGTTGTTTGTTGATTTCATGTTATATGATGGTTATGTGGGGATTTTGCACTCCTGATTTATGAGATAACAACATACACTATACGATCACACTAGGATGTAACTTTTATTTTTATTTTATATTGACAGTTTTCTGTATTTTATTTTATTATTAATTGACACAGAGGAAAGAGGATTTTCACGTGATTGTCCTGTGACTGATATTAACTTCTCCTCACCACTGTGGCCATACACTGTGTTGCAGAGCTGAAATAAAGTACCCCCATAATCCACCTGGTCGTCGTCGTCCGTGGTAGATAGTGGTGACCCGTCACATTGGTGCCGTGACTCGTTGGTCTGGAGTTGGTTCTTCACCCCGGACCGGGATCATCTTGCTGGCCGCCTTCTACCTTGCGCTTTCAGGTGGACAGTGTGTTTACCAGTGTATGACATAACTGGTGCACGTTGTTACTCAACCAGTCTCTTTGTGTTGTTGTATTCTTTTCCGTATTTGTTTAGTTTCATAAGATTTTGTCAAGTGGGATTTGAAAATGAGTTACATACGAGAGAATACTAGTACGCCTCTTAGTATTGGTAGAGGTAGGGGCAGGGGTATGGTGTTGCAGTTTGACAGTCCTGTTGAGAGGGGTGTTGTTCACATGATGGGAGGTGAGCAGGTTCTGGCTGAGGCCACTTCGGCTGGTGGAGAAAGGGTTCCTTCTCAGAGCCACCACACTGTGCCTACACCGAGTACACAGGTTACTGCTACACTCACACAAAACTCTGCTTCACCTTCACCTGATGTAGTCAGTCAGATGAGTGACATAATTAAGCATGTTGGCCAACAGCTGGCAGATAGTATAGTTGCACGCCTCAGCCCGACACTCAGTACACCTACACCGAGCACCCCAACTGTACATGCTACACCAGCTAACATATCTGCACACAGTTTAGATCTGTCACATGTCCAACTAGCACCTCACAGGAAAGTGACAGAGCCTCCAACCTTCAGAGGAGACGACTCAGACACTGTGAATGTGCACGAATGGGAAGACCTGATGAAGGATTACATAAAGAGGACAAATGTCAAACCAGAGCAGCAGGCTGAGGAAATACTCATTCACCTCAGAGGTCGGGCTAAAGATGTTGTGAAGGTCGCAATGAGGAACTGTGGCATTGATGTAACTCTGAACCCAGATGCCATTTATGCTCCCCTCCGTAGACATTTTGCTGCTGTCCCTTGTTCTCCTCTCCCCCTGGCAGACTTTTACACTACTCTGCCAAAGAGTAATGAGGATGCATATGACTACTGGCTGAGGCTCAACCAAGCAGCAGACGTCGCTGCTGACCGCCTCAAAGAACAGGGCAAGGAACTACACTGCCCCAGCCTGGAGGTGACGCGTATGTTTATAAAGAATTGTCCCTCCAAAGAGCTTGCCATGACTTTCAGGTCAAAGACAATCAATAAGTGGACTGCAGTAGAGGTTCAGGATGTGCTGGATGAGTACCACACTGAGAGAGGTTCGTGGCGTGCTGCTGCTGCTGTGAGTAGGAAGCCTAGCGAGAATGTGTATGTGAACAAAGCTGAAGCGCTTCACACTGTAGCACCTCCGCCTCACTCAAAAGACTCTCACACACCCAAGTCACCAGACTTAGCTGCTCTTGAACGTGTCATTACCATGCTGGAGAAAGTTCTGCTGGAGAGATCTACTCCAACCCCAGCTAATACCACCAGACACCCTAGAGTGAAACCCTCCAGGATTGAGGGTCTGAATAACTTACCATGTGCCGTCTGTGGCGACGCAAACCATTCTGCACTCTCTCATTGCCGTGACAAGAAACTCTGCTTTAAATGCTTCTCCCCTGATCACTCCAGACGCAGCTGCCCTGTGCAGGTGTCATCCACCACGTCTGCACAGTCGGAAAACTAGTGGATCTGCATCAAGGGGAGGAAGGTGTGGATCCTATTAGTGTCCCTCCCACAAGTGATATTGAGGACATTGAGTCAGTCTTTGCATCGGCCTGTTCCAGTGTGCCCCCAGACAAAACTGTCATATTTCAAGCCACGCACAGAATTCAAAAGTCAGACAGTTTGTTCTACACTACTGTCACTGCTGCAGGTGTTTCTCTGAAGGCGATGATGGACAGTGGCTCGACAGGATGTACATTAAGTGTACCAGCTGCGCAGCGCCTCCTACAACAGAATCCAGGTTTGAGACAGTACTCTGCTGATGATGTTGTCATTATTGGATGTGGGGGTCATCAGGTCACGCCTTCAGCTGTATGTGATGTGGAAGTAGAGGTGTATGATTGTAAAATGATCATTCCAATGTTCGTGGTTCCCGGACAGACTGATGACATGATCTTGGGCAGCAATGCCATAAAGACAATTATTCGACTGATGAGAAAGACTGACGGTTATTGGCGACTCATGTCTGAGCCCAGTAGCGTCTTTGATGAAGACTGCCATCACTTCTTCTCTCTTCTTTCCAACACAGAGAGGTGGAGGGGTGACACAGTGCCTGACAAGGTTGGAACATTAAAGTTGCAACGATGTGTGACACTGCAGCCACAAAGTGAACACCTCGTGTGGGGCATGCTTCCCGCCTCAGCACCTATGTCAGTTGGCAGTACAGTGATTGTTGAACCAACCCAAGCAAGATGCAGACCCAGACAAGTTTTGGTTGGCAGGATTGTTACGCCTATGTGGGGTGACCGATGTCTGCCCATGAAAGTCATCAACCCCACTAACGAGCTCATAGTGCTAAAGAGGAACACAAAACTGGCAGATGTGTTTCCCTGTGTTGCAGCTGAAGATTTGTCTCAACCTGACCACATCCAAGTTCACTCTCAATCCATGGCTGGTCCTACGACACCGAGGTCCAAGGAGGATGTCAGGAGAGCATTAGACGAGCTTGGTCTATCTGATCTGGACTTGGATTCGTGCGCAGTGTCTGACCTTTGGAGAGACAAGCTTCTCCAGATCATTGAGAGACATGAGTCAATCTTTTCACAACATAAGATGGACTGTGGAGAGGCAACTGGCTTCGTGCACAAGATACATCTAGTGGATGAGAAGCCATTCCGTCTGCCCTACCGCAGAGTGCCACCAAGCCACTATGAGAAGCTGAGAACAGCTCTCAACGAGATGGAGGAAAAAGGCATCATTCGTAAATCCACCAGCGAGTATGCATCACCCCTTGTCCTCGTATGGAAGAAAAATGGAGATCTGCGCATCTGCACAGATTTCAGATGGCTCAATGCTAGGACAGTAAAGGATGCGCACCCGCTGCCTCATCAGGCTGATGCTCTCGCTGCACTGGGGGGAAATGTCTTCTTTTCCACCATGGACCTCACCTCTGGCTTCTATAATGTGCCCATGCATGAGGATCACAAGAAGTACACTGCCTTCTCATCCCCATTTGGCTTGCATGAATACAACCGGATGCCTCAGGGTCTGTCCAATAGCCCAGCTACATTCATGCGCATGATGCTCTCAATCTTTGGAGATGAGAATTTCACCAGCCTCTTGTGCTACTTGGACGATCTTTTGGTCTTTGGTCCGAATGAGCAGATAGCACTTGAGCGCTTGGAGATGGTGTTCTCTCGCCTGAAGAACCATAACCTCAAGCTGGCGCCGAAAAAGTGCCACTTCCTGCGGAGATCCGTAAAGTTTCTCGGGCATGTCATCTCCGAGTCAGGGGTGCAGACAGATCCTGGAAAGGTTGAAGCCATTAACCAAGTACAAGTGTCTGACTTGATGGACAGCGATGGTGTCACTCCCTCACAAAAAAAGATTCGGTCATTCTTGGGGATGGTGCTGTATTATCAGCATTTCATCGAAGATTGCTCCACTAAGGCGAGGCCCCTTTTCAAGCTCCTCTCAGAACAAAAGACTGGGGGAAAAACCAGACGTAAGAGGATGCATGTGACCAAGCGCTCTAGTCAAGTGAAGCTCTCAGAAGACGACTGGACGTCTGAGTGTCAGGATGCATTTGACACTCTGAAACATGAACTGTCGCACAGTGTGACCCTAGCCCATCCAGACTTCGAGAAGCCCTTCATTCTCGCTGTAGACGCTTCATTTGATGGGATTGGAGCTGTTCTTTCTCAGCTTCAACATGGCGAGACAGTTGCAAGGCCAGTCGCTTTCGCCAGCAGAACATTGTCAAAATCCCAGTTGAACTACCCAGCTCACAGACTAGAATTTCTTGCCTTGAAGTGGGCCATATGCGACAAGTTCTCCCATTGGCTGAAAGGAAGGCATTTTACTGCATGGTCAGACAACAACCCTTTGACATACATCCTAACAAAGCCCAGGTTGGATGCATGTGAACAGAGGTGGGTGGCGAAGCTGGCGGCATATGATTTTGACCTGAAATATGTCCCTGGGCCTAAGAACACTGTCGCTGATGCCCTGAGTCGTGAACCCTTCGTCCAGTCCAGCATCAGCCATCGCCTGGTGAAGGAGCCCTATCTGTCTTTGTTGGATGAGATCAATGGAGTTGTCACTGGGAAAGTGCAAGATGCCTTCCGCCTAACCACCAACTGCCAGGCCATTCAGACTGCTGATGACTCTGCTGATGTGGATCTTAGTCCAGCACAAGATACCTGTATGCTGTCTGGAGGTGCTATTGGTGCGGAGGAGGTGTCAGCCGTGTTGGACGCTCATCGCACTGGTGGTGTCTCCCTTCTGTCGGGCACGAGCCCTTCCTCACTGCAGTTACCTGATGAAGACCCATCCATCATCATTCCCCACAGCCAGTTGCATAACATGCAGCAACAGGATGATACAGTGTGCAGGGCACTTTTCTATGTTCAGCGGCATAAGAGGCCAAACGCACATGAAAGGGCGGCTGAGTCGAGCTGTGTACTCAGGCTGTTGAAGCACTGGAAGAAATTGACGGTGCGTAATGGGATTCTCTACAGAGTGAGGAGAGACCGTTGCATTAACAGGAAGATCTTACAGTTTGTTGTACCAGAGTCTCTGAAACATCACGTCCTGCACGGTGTTCATGATGCAGCTGGCCACCAGGGTCGTTCAAGGACACTCTCTCTAGCCAGTGAGAGATTCTTCTGGACAGGCATGGGAAGGGATGTTATGATGCATGTGAAACACTGTCAGAGATGTATTTTGGGGAAGACTTTAGAACCAGACGCCCGAGCTCCCCTTGAGAACATTCGCACCTCAGCTCCTATGGAGCTGGTCTGCATTGATTTTTGGACAGCAGAGACAAGTGACAAGAAGACAACTGATGTTCTTGTTGTTACAGACCATTTCTCAAAGCTGGCTCTCGCCTTTCCCTGTAAGAACCAATCTGCAAAGCAAGTCGCCCGCTGCTTATGGGACAAATTCTTCTGCATCTATGGCTTCCCCAAAAGGATCCACTCTGACCAAGGAGCTAATTTTGAGAGTAGGCTCATCAAAGATCTTCTTGAGATGGCAGGTGTGCACAAGTCCCATACAACTCCGTATCACCCCATGGGCAACGGTATCGCAGAAAGATTCAACAGAACTCTTGGTGACATGATAAGGACTCTCCCCCCACAGTACAAGTCTAAGTGGCCGCAGATGCTCCGGATGCTGACCTTCTGCTATAACTGCACAGTGCATGAGACCACAGGCTTTGCGCCTTTTTACTTGATGTTTGGACGGATCCCACGCTTGCCCATTGACATCATGTTCCATCATGTCTTGGAGAATGACAGCATTGTGAGCCACCATGAGTTTGTAAATCACCTGAGGAAGGATCTTTCTGAGGCCGCACAGATTGCTCGGCGGCGTGCCTATGGCGAGCAAGATCGTCACGCCAAAATCTATAACCGCAAAGTAAAAGGGTTGCCATTGACTGTAGGCGACAGGGTGCTGTTAGCCAATCGAGGTGAGAAAGGCAAGAGGAAGGTTGCAGACCGGTGGGATTCAACCCCCTTCGATGTGGTGTCTGTGAGAGCTGGAGTTAATGTGTACAGGATTCAAGATAATGTCACTGGAAAGGAGAAGGTTGTCCACAGAAACATGCTGCTCCCAGTCGACTTCCTGACGTTTCCTGAGCAAGCTGATTCCCAAGCAGTCTGTGGGGAGTCACAGTCGGCCGTGCCATGTGGAAGTGAGCGGAGCTCTGTTGTGGTTAATCAGGAGGAGGCTCGATCTCGTACTATGAATTGGCTCATGCAGTCACCTGTCCAGGCTGAGGCTGGGGACGAGAGTGTTTTTGAAGCGAGCATCGACGCTGCCACCTCACTTGTGCAGTCAGAAAAGCTTCCAGACCGCGCTCCTAACGACTTTGACCATGATGACTGCTCTCGTGCACACCCTACCTCATCATCATTCTCAGTGCATGACACAGGACACTTGCCTACTGATGTACCTGTTGCCTTAAGCCTCATTCCAGATGAGATTGAGTTAGAAGAGGTAGTTTGCACACATCCACAAACCACACAGGCCCCTTCAGTTTTCACAAGATATGGGAGAATGGTTAGGCATCCAAATAGGCTTATTTGTGAGATGTCAGGCCAGAGATTTGTGGAGAATACTGCACCTGTGTTGGGGTCTGCATTTGGTGCCATTGCAGCTAATGTACACATGCCATTTTGTGTGTAGAACAACCTCAGTGACTTAGTGACAAGCATTCGCTTGTTTTTCTTTTTTGTTTGTTTGTTTTGTTTGTTTGTTTTGCTGGTTCAGTCTTGCTTCTGAATTGGTGTATGTGATACACTATAAACTAAAAGAGCAAAGGAATGTACGCGTTTATGAGATGTAGATGGCATCTCTGTTAGTCTGTGATAAGTATAGGTTTTGGTACCACCCTGTTCTTACACACTTCTTAAGGAGGAATTTCTGATGTTGACTTTTTTTTGTACATCACTGCTCGATATTCACTAAAAAAAATTTTTTTTCTCTCCTGATTTATGCTGGATCCATTTTCTGTAGTATGGATATGTTTTTTTTTCGGGTTTCTTTTCCTTTGCTACTGTAGGCTTGATCTATGTTGCCCCTATTCAGCATACTTTAAGGGGGGTGTATGTAACGGGATAGATTTGTTTATTAAAGCATGCTAGAAAATGGTGCAACACCGCCACCTACTGGCGCAGTGGTTACCGTGCGTCTCACCACAGAGGAAAGAGGATTTTCACGTGGTAAGACGTTTGCTTGTATGGTCCGGGATGATCAATTAATTTCTTATAGTTCCAGATGTTTATGCTATGTATTTTCCTAAGTTAAGTGTTTGCTGTGAGCTGTGCTAACAGTTTTGAGCAATTGCTGTGAGTTGTCGGACTGTAAAATAATGTTTAGAGAGTTGTAATTATGCTAATTTAGCTTAAATGTTTTCCCTCGTGTTCAGATTGTCCTGTGACTGATATTAACTTCTCCTCACCACTGTGGCCATACACTGTGTTGCAGGTAATATGTTTTATGAATTATAATTTAACGTTGATAAGCTACTTGTGGTTTCTTGTTAATTTGTTGTTTGTTGATTTCATGTTATATGATGGTTATGTGGGGATTTTGCACTCCTGATTTACGAGATAACAACATACACTATACGATCACACTAGGATGTAACTTTTATTTTTATTTTATATTGACAGTTTTCTGTATTTTATTTTATTATTAATTGACACAGAGGAAAGAGGATTTTCACGTGATTGTCCTGTGACTGATATTAACTTCTCCTCACCACTGTGGCCATACACTGTGTTGCAGAGCTGAAATAAAGTACCCCCATAATCCACCTGGTCGTCGTCGTCCGTGGTAGATAGTGGTGACCCGTCACACATATGATGAAGGCAACCAGCTGCATTCTACAGATTCAGTCTTTATACTGTGAGCAGGGCGTTTCTGCCCTCTAGTGGCCACAAATGGTATCTACAGAAAAGGTAAAGCTCGAGATATTACAAATGACTGACACTTCCAGTGGTACCTTTCGAAATAAAATTATATTAACAGTCGTAGTTGTTTCTGTTTCGATCTCTGATGTTTGAAACAACTAAGTGTAATTAAACTGAAGTTCAATGGCAGACACAGACACAGGATTTAAGAAAGAGTGTTTGCTCAGGCTGTTAGAGCTGTCAGCTGTCGAAGCTGAAACATTTTCATGCTCAACTCTCAAAGTAAAGAGCAAAATCCTCTCACACCAGACAGTTCAGGATGCTAGAAAGAAGCTTGGTGTTGCAGAGTTTTTGGGTTCAAATTTAATTTTGTCAAAGCCACTAAGAATAAAAGAGTGAAATGAGTGAAATGAAATCTAAGAAAGAAATCTACTTGTTTGCTTTAACAGCTCAGGCTGTTAGCACAAGTGTTTAAGTCTGAAAGGGATTTTCTGAAGGCTGAACTGTGCTCAAGAAGCATCTCAGCTGTGTGGTCACATAGCTCAAGCTGTTAGAAAGCACTATGTGAAGTCTTAGGGACCGAGTTCAAGGCTTTACTAGGTCTAATTTTGAAGGCCAAAACTAAAAAAAAAGACACAAAAGCTTCAAGAAAGACCAGATTATTGTCAGGAACAACAGCTCTGTCTGTTAGAGAGCAGCTTGAGAAGGCAGATGGACGGAGTTCAAGCCTTTTCCAGGTACTACTCAATTTTTCTCAGTCTTCAAATTTTGAAACCAACCAGTCAGAGACTTTATTTGGATACAGAGCATGAGACAGAACAGTCCCAACCCAACACCAAGCAGCTGAACAAACCAAAGACAGTTGATGAGCAAAGCTGCTTCACAGGAAACATGTTGGAAGACTAAAAGATAGTGTCTGTAGTCATCAGCCTCAGGTAAAAAAGTGCCAAGAAAGCAGCACAAAGAAGCGGAGGCATAACTCAGAGAGTCTATAGCCGCTTTCGCACTGTAGGAACCTTTGGCAGTTCCTAGAACCTTTTAATCCACGGGGCTGTTTTCTCCCTCATTCGCACATACAGGAACTCCGGACCATCGCTCTCAGTTCCTATAACCATTTTAGCTCCTTCTCCTCAGCTGGGTCTGTTCTGGTTTCCATAGGAACACATCTGACGGAGGTGTTTGGTGGATGGTAGCTCCGCCCCTTGTTATGCTATCACGGCTGAAATGTTTACTCATAGGACACAGACACAACCTTGGTGTGTTTAATAAGTTAAACTGACACGTCGTCTCCTTTGTCTGCGGCGCTCTGCTCTCCTTCCTTCCTTCATGAAATGAAAAAGTATGGCCTGCGCTCCATCCTTCGTCTCCTGACTCTCTCTGTGAGCTCTTGCAGCCTCGATATTAGATGCCCGATGTGATCGTCCATGATTAATATCACCATCACGTAGACCATGAACTCGGTGGCCTCCCCGCTCTCCATATTAGCTTCTTGGTGGTGTTTTTTCTTCTCTCCTTACTTTTACCGGGTTTTGTTTAGTTTTGTTTAGTTGTTGAATGTGGCGCTAAAGTAGCACGTCGCTGTCGCAGACGGCTGCGCGCGACGCATCAGTCCCGACTCGTGTGCGAATGTGGACTGAAACAGTTCCGCTGGGGAAGGACAGTTATCAGAACGAAATTCGAGGAGGACCGTTCTTAGAACGGCTCTGTCCGAATGCAGCTAAGAGTGAAAAGCTTTAAGTTTGAAAGTTTCATTCTCTGATTTAATAGCTCAAACTGTGACTGAGCAGCTTTTAGTTTGTCAAGATGAGGGATCAAAGCTTTTAAAGAAATAAACTCTGCAGTTCAGCATCCCAACAGAAGACTGGAACCAGCTCAGAAAGGGGGCTGAAGCTGTGGTTTGGTGGTTCAGGCAGATGCAGAGCAGCTTCTGGAAGTAGAGGGAGGGGGTTCAACTCCTGTTGATGCTGATTGCTTTTGGAAAAGGAAGGGCAGGTTGTTCAGCTCAGAGCAGGCTGGGATTTTTGAAGCCAAAATGAAAAGAGAAACTTTAGGATTCAACCTTTCAGTTTGTGGCTGAACAGCTCAGGCTGTTGGCTGAAAGCTTTCAGCCTCCGAGAACGTGGAAACTATGATCACAGGACTTTTAAAGTTCAGCTAAGGTGTTCAGAAAGAGTAGCTCAGGATGATGGGACTCTGCCTGGGGTTGGGGTCATCTTGGGTTCAATTCCCTCAAATACTCTGTGGACTTCCAGTTTTTATTCTTTAAGGAATCTAATCATCATTTCTTTCAGGGATAGAGACCAACTATCAAAGTAAGGTCTGTGTGAAAGTATTAAAGGGCAGATAGCTCAGACTGATAAAACAGTAAGGTGGTGTTTGGGAGAGGGGGGATCAAAGCCCATCTGGATTAAGGATCTGGGACCCAACAAGCCCAACCTTATGATCAACCAGCAGACCAATGAGAAAAATAAAGTCTACAACTTGAGCTTGAGCTCAAGTTGTGGCTGACAGGCTGTGCAATAGCCAATGCGCTTTTCTGTTTTCCCTGCATTCTTCTTAAAAGTGACAAATGTGAATTAACGTGGACACAGTCAGGACAAACCGACTTGAAGCACCTCTCCGAACGCACCAAGAAGCACGAACAATCAAGAGTTCATATGGAAAACTGCGTCAAGCAAGCTGTGCTCGGAAACATTAGCTTAGCAGCACACACTGAAAATAACAACTCATAAGATTTAAACCCTTGTAATTATTTGCACTCAAATGATTTAAGTAATATTGAATGCTGCAATATCAAGCAACACTCACTTGTCAGTATCAAGTAAATTTTACTTACCATAAAACATAACTGTTTTGAAGATATTAAGTAACATTTACTTAATTACATCTAAGTTTTAAGTTATATTTATTTAAACAAATTAGGTAAAGTCTACTTGTTTTTCATAGGCAGGGACATCATTTTACTCAAAATTTTAAGTAAATTTTATATATCTGTAGTATTTGCTGTTATAAAGTAACTTAGTAGATTTTAACAATACACTTTCAGAATAAAGTTTATGTAGTATTTCTAGGTTTATGTACATACAACTATTAAACATTTAAATTGTAGGAAACCTATGTAAAAGTTACTCTTCCCCCATAATTCATGTATTACGTTAATAAAATGTTTAATTTTACTTAAGAAGCTCTAGTTCTTACTGAATCTTAAAAATACAAGGTAGAAATTATGACAGCTACTCTAATAGAGTTTACTTCACCAAAAAAAAATTGTGACAGATGACCTGCTATTTATTAATTTACCCATTGAACGGGTCACTTTAGTCATCATGTTGCCCCCCCAGAGAAATTTAGGAGCTGCCACTGCTCTCTACCCACTGTATGATGCTTTAAAAAAAAAAAAAGAATCTGAATTTAAACTATGTTTGTCTGACTTGCATTTATCTCTTTCATATAATTAATGCATAGATCTATGCTTTTGATGTGATATGCAGCCTGACTACATACAGTAGCCCAGGCACCCCCTGCCCCTCCCAACATAAACCCCGCCCCCCTCTCTCAGAAAATAGTTCCATGTTGGTCATGGTGAATCCCTATTTACTCACAGCTGCCACGTAGCTTAAGTCTGACAAACATTGAATTAAGAAGCAAAGCTAACATTAGTTCAGAGTAATGTTAACTCGGGCTTGATAGGAAAACAAAATGAGAGGTTAACAAGTAGAAAAGGTTATGCTTATGTCAGCTTACCCCACTGTAATCCATTCACTCTTTTTATCTTCTTTTTTTGCATCATTTATCTCCTTTTCTGTCTCGGTTTGACGATGAACAGGTGTCTCTGGGAAGAACACTGGACAGTGGATTTGTAATTGTTCTCCGGTCTCTTCCACCTTGTTGCAGTCAGAACTTGTAAACCCTGTGTCTGGTGTTTGCTCAGAGTCGGGGGATGGGCTTGTGTGACTTTGATCCTCCTCAGCCTCCAGTTCAGACCCCAAATCAATTTTAAGTTGATCATTCCTGATGCCCTCAGGTGCTGAAGTCTCTGTGTCTCTGGGCTCCGGAGCTGTTTCAGCAACACCGGCCGAGGCTTCGTTTGAAGATAACTGGAGAACCGCTGAATCCAGCTTGGTCAGGATTTTACCCAGTTTGCCCATAATGTCCTCCATGCCCTCTTCAACACTCAGAAAAGTGTCGCTGAGGGAGTCTGAACAGGACCTAGTTTTACATTCTGTAATATCTGAAACAGAATAAAAATATAGAAAATGCTGCTACTGCAATGATAAACTGTGGACACTTAAGTCTCCAATAAAAATCTAAGTTTATCCTTCCTGCTTTGAGGAACTAGTTCATGTGTTGCAAAAACTACACACATACTGTACTGTACACAAGCTGTACGCTTAAATCTTTGAGAATTTGTCCCATAAAAGGCTATTTGTTGAAGGAAAATCATTTAAAATGTAATTAAAGTACTTTTGGCACAAAAACTAATGCTAAACGTACTAATGGCACACTTTGATGAAGCGCTGAGTTACCCCAGTATTCAAACTAGTTACTTCCTTGCGTAGCATAAACAAACAAGGCCTTAAATAAGAAATCACCAAATTTAACTCGATGAGGTTACAATATAAAGATGAGGTTGCTCATTAGCATATTGATAACATCATCACATTCTGATTGGTTCCAAACGTTTACATCTGTTTGCTACTCTGGTACTCTCTGCGCTCACGTGCACTGTACTTTATTACAGTCAAATTCCCAATAAAATGCTCTTATTCTCATTTTTCTCTATTGTTGGGTAAAAAAGTAAAAAAGTCTGGTTTCATGATTGAAAAGCGGCCAAATTTAGACTAAATGTTCAGCTGCAGACCTTTTGAGAGAATCACATGGCGTCTGATTCCCTAAATACGGTGTTATCTGACAAAATCACGATCAATTTAAGTTAAATTCAACATCTTTGCAGTGATGTTGGCTATATTTGCATGTATGATGATCACTCAGAGAGCAAGTTAGGACATGCAGAACCTCTCATCCACTTTCTATAAGTTATAGTGATCTGTCAACGGCTGCTTCTACATTTCATGCGATTATATTGTGAGCACAAGTTATTTCACCTGAGATTTCTCTTCTCACTCCACCAGACCACACACTCACACAGTGAACAGGTCCTGTGGTTGCAGAGCAATTTTGTTGACTCTCCTCTCTATGAAGTTGCTAAGGTTTGCAATAAAAGTTGCAAGATTTGTCGCCAGTCGCTCGCTTTTTTCTGGAGAAAACATCACTTACGGGGTCTGAAAAGTGGCTAAATCTACACTGAAAAAAACAACTCATAAGATTTACTTAAAAAACCCTTTTGTAAGTATTTGCACTCAAATGATTTAAGTAATATTTAATGCTGCAATATCAAGCAACACTCACTTGCCAGTATCAAGTAAATTTTACTTACCATAAAACACAACTGTTTTGAAGATATTAGTTTTAAGTTACATTTATTTAAACAAATTAGGTAAAGTCTACTTGTTTTTCATAGGCAGGAACATAATTTTACTCAAAATTTTAAGTAATTTTTAAATATCTGTAGTATTTACTGTTATGAAGTAACTTAGTAGATTTTAACGATACACTTTCAGAGTAAAGTTTATGTAGTATTTCTAGGTTTATGTACATACAACTATTAAACATTTAAATTGTAGGAAACCTAATCAAAAGTTACTCTTCCCCAATAATTCATGTATTACGTTAATAAAATGTTTAATTTTACTTAAGAAGCTCTAGTTCTTACTGAATCTTAAAAATACAAGGTAGAAATTATGACAGCTACTCTAATAGAGTTTACTTCACCAAAAAGTCACTTTTTTCAGTGTAGTTTTTAGTTAAAAAAAAAAAGTAGATTTAGAAGCTAAATCTGACAAAAAAAAACTATTTTAAATTGTCAAAACTAGGTCAGATATTTACTGATCCCCATTCACTGAATGAGGAGGAAATGTTTGGAGCCATACCGAGCAATTTCACGGCTCCGAGACGTTTCTTTCCTTTTCTTTTCTTTCCTTTTTGGTGGCAAGTGAGGAACACAGATGAGTTTTTAGGGGGTTGATAACTTCTAGGACTTTGAAAGTTAAAAAACAGTTACAGCCTATAAGTAAATGATAAATGCGTTTAGCCTCTTCTAGTTTTTAATAGCTTTGGAACAAGCTGTGGCTCACCTGCACAAAATCTCATACCTGGATGACGCTGAACGCCGCCCCCTGGTGGAGACCTCTTGCACATTAAGGCACATTCTCTGATCACCTCTCTCAGATCTGTCAGCTTCTCTGAATGAAAAACACTCAGCTCTCTCAGCACACCCAGAACTTTCTGCTTGCATGCTTTCTCCTCCTGCTCTTTATCGACACTCCTCCTTTCATCCTCCTTCTGATCTTCTGATGGACTGAGCTCCCCTTCTTCTCTGCTCCCACGCACTGATCCTCCACCATGATTTCTGCAGCCTCTGACACCTTCAACCCTCCGAGCAACTTCAGTCGACACGATGAGACCGTCCTCGCTCCACGTGCCGAGAGGAGGGTTCGCCTCGTTGATCCGTTTACTCACATGCAGATTAGTCTCCATAATAAGCTGAAAAATGCTTTTTTTTCTAACCCCTTTTTAGTCCATCTTGCATTATGCAAAGGAAATTCGTAACTTTAATAAAATAACGTTAATTATATCATGATTTCTTGTGAGCCTCCTTTTAGCCGGAGCTCCCCTGGTTCTTCTGTGTCCTTGGCTCTGAGTGTTACTGTGTCCTTAGCAATCCCAGTTTTCAGGAGCCAAAGCTGTATTTATATTGCTGCCAGCAGTAAAACATGTTGCCAAGGTGACCCCTGGAGGCGGCGCAGGGATGGACAAAAGGGGAGACGCGGAGCAAAAGCTTCAATGGGAATTCTGTCCTCCAGTCATCTTCTGTTATTCTGCCATTCAATTCGCAGCTTATGTGTGCAGACGATAAGAGACCTCAGATTCCTCACATACCCCCGAATTATTCGAGCACACAGTCTCAAGTACCCCAATGATATTGTTTATTCCAAATGGCTGAAACGCTACATGTTTCAAGGACGTGTTTATGTTAAGGTCAGCGTAAATGGGGGCTTTAGAGCCCTTTATGGAAGCACAAAGGCCACAGACAAAAACCCTGTAAGGGGTGGCATTTTGTGGGTTTCCTGTGGAATTTCTGCATTTGAGGTCCTTAAAGGGATAGTTCGCCTCTTTTGACATTAAGCCGTATTAAATCCCATACTAGCAATATTATTTATGAACATTTTCTTACCCCCTGCTGCGTCCTGTGAGCCGAGTTCCAGCCTCGTTATGGCGTTAATGAAAGTAGTCCGGCTAGTTTGCTGGGGTCACAAAAATAAGGCGTTTTTCTTCTGTAAACAATATGCGTTCAAAAGAGTAATACATTTGCATCACAAAATCGTTCTCCAGGAAAAAGTCAGACCTCACAATCGCTTGGCACTATTTTCTCTCCCTTCGTATCACTGCGTGCTGTGTAGATCGTGCAGACCGAGCAGTCCCCTGCTTCCGAGCAGCAAACACCGTAACAGGTGCGGCTATCGCTAGGTGGCTGTACGCAGTGATACAAGGGAGAGAAAATAGTGCCAAGCGATTGTGAGGTCTGACTTTTTCCTGGAGAACGATTTTGTGATGCAAATGTATTACTCTTTTGAACGCATATTGTTTTGAGAAGCAAAACGCTTTATTTTTGTGGCCCCAGCCAACTAGCCGGACTACCTTCGTCAATGCCAGAACTCGGCTGGAACTCGGCTCACAGGACGCAGCAGGGGGTAAGTCAATGTTCATAAATGATATTGCTAGTATGGGATGTCATACAGCTTCATGTCAAAAGAGGCGAACTATCCCTTTAAGAAGACAGAGGACAGAAACAAGCTTCAAAGTCCTGCACTGAAAGTAGCTGAATAACATAATGCAGAACCCGTTTAAGGTAGACCAAACACTACCACAGGCTTTGCATGTACAGTCCAGCTGTAATTAGTGACTGGCACGGGGAAGTAATCATGATCATTTGTACTTCAGCGCAGTTTAGGAGTACTTATGAGTCGTGAAACACCTGCATTGTAGGTCTCCTCTTAAAACTCAAGCCCACGTCATCATTATTTCAACATTCAAATGATCATAAGATCACATAAGAAGCGCTTACTAATGGCATTAGTGAATGAATAGTGTTGATTTTCTGAGTTCTGCCTGTGTTGGTCCTGTTGTGATGAGGCAAGGTGCTTTCAGAGCCAGACAACAGAACTGCAACACTTTGTCTCCATCATGTGGCGGATTCTGATCACCGTCCCCTTCGTGTGAGGCAAGAAACACACAACGTATTAGTTACTGTGTGTTCAGTTCTGCTTATACAGCACCAAGTCACAACAAAACCACACCACAGAGCACTTTACACATGGAAAAGTTCGATAACCACACGATAACGCAGCATTTATGAGATCATCTTATTTACAGTTGCACAGAAGCATTGCGCAAACATTCCCCTTCATGTTTAATCTTACGGAATATGAGTATGACAAGCTGAAAAATGTCATGAAAAGATTCATTTATTTCAGCTTCATTGTGTACCTTTAGTTGGAATTTTGTGCCATCAAAACCACTTGAGAGATTATCATTTTCATAGTCATTTGACCTTGAAATGCAGTCAGTTACAGTACAGTACAAATCACTTGTAGTAGAAATAAGGAGACAGCCACAAAATATCTTTTCTAAAGATCTCAAATGTTTTCAATTGATTTTCAACGTTATTTTCATATTTCTTCCTTGGAAAGGCAACAATATTTCTTTAATAGTATATATTTCTGTCATGTGATTGTATGATTTTGCATTTTTGTCATATTTTGAATCCTAAACGTACTGTTTATTCACTGTGAATACATGGGAATCAGACACATATTTCAGGTAAAGGGAACATTCCTGCCCGTGTTGAATGCATCGCCCGGAGCTTCGGGATCAAGCTGGGACACGCCATCCCTGATGCTTCCACTTTTACCTGTATCCGTTGCTCATCACAGTCGCGCGCTTCTTTCTTTTGTATTGTTTCTGGGGCCCGTCGGAGCTCGGAGGCACTGACCTCTCCACCCAACGTGACATTTTGACTGCAGGTGAGTGCTACGCCGAGAACATTGCCGCGGTGTTTCTGAAAAGAAGGATCCATGCGCGCGCCTCGCTCTCTCCTGTTGGGCGTGGAGGTTTTTTCTTTTTTTTTTTTTCTTTTACCGTCAACAGCGGAAACAAACCGAGTATGCGAAAGTCACAGCAATTCAAACCGGTGATGACAGTAAAAAGAAAGTGGGCACGGCGCGAGGGTGTGAGTGCCTGAAGTTTCTCTCTGTTTTCGGCTCGCAGGTAAGCTTAATGAACGCGCGCGTGTCAACAAGTGCCACAATTTTACTAAAGAGGGGCTCGAGACCAAAATAAGCCAGGGTAGCTTAAGCGATGTTTCTGTGTGTCAGAGGTGGAGCAGCGAGTTAACATGAAGCAAAACCGCGTGCTCAATCTGTTCTTTGACATCCTTCACATGATATTCATGGTGTAATACCCTTTATCCGCAAGTGTAAACACAAATGAGCACAGTCGCACGTGCGCGTGTCGTTCGACTCCTGTCCAGGCGGCTGAGCACACTCTGATGAAGGGTGCCATTACAAGAGTGCTTGGAATTAAGTTTGAAATGATTTGCCTTCAACAAATATTCCTTGTGGGAAGAATTCTCAAAGATTTAGTTGTACAACTTACTGCACCGTGTGCACTAGTATGTCTCCCTCAAACCAGGAAGGATAAACATATTGGACTTTGCTCAGAGGGATGCACAGAAATATGAGGCACTTTAGTGCTGGTGTGCATGCATGGGCGTGCATGCTGTGACTCACCGTGCCGTCCAACCCTACCTGACACACACCTCTTTAGTGCCACAGCCATGGAAGAAAATCTGTTTGGTTTTATTAGTTTATAACAATCTGGTGAGTTCATGCAAGCTGTGTGCTTACTTACTTTTTGTGTCTGTGCTGCCTTGTACACACACAGGCGGCTTCACATGTCACCATACCCATGTGGCATGTGCAAGCTGCTAAACTAGTGGGCTTCTCTTTTTGCTCCACTATTGATCTGTGGGTTTGGATGCCTGGAGGCAGCTGCAGATCAAAACTGGTGTGTCCAATCTTTAATAATGTTTACTGAGTGTGTGTGTGTGTGTGTGTGTGTATGATGGCCCACAGTTGTGTAAGTGCTCAGAGGCAGAGGTTTGCTGTGTGCCTGCACTGGCTGTGAGCCAATACACATCTCTGCCTGTTGGTGCAACCCTCAGCTGGGCTGCTCTGATAGGCTGTATAGATTTCTATTATGGGGACTTATTCAGTCATGTTGTGCCTGCATCCTAAGCTCTATTAATGCAAAGTAATGTAGAGTTTAACCATGTTGCCACTGTTAAGAACTTACTTTTTAAGATCATCTGTGCGAGAGGAGACGACGCCGCATCCTCCTTTGGGGGAATTGGGGAAAAAAAGATGGCTCGAAGTAATTTCTGTTTGTTTTCTGAACTGCACTAAATGCATACAGGGAGATTGTGTTTACTTGAAAGCAGAAGTAACACTTCAGGTCCCCTGTTTGGTGTAGATTTGCAAACAAAAAGAGAAGTTGGCATGTCAAGGGGTCAACGCTTCTGTATCTTTCTGTGAGTCTCAAGGGTGTGAAAAAGATAGGTCGTTCCAGGGCAGCTCTGCCGCTCATTTCGTCGCCGTTGGAAGAGAACCTGCTGTGAATACAAATATTAGTTTTACAGCGAGTTGCCAGGGCATTAAAGCGAGATGTAAAAAGCCTGGATTATTTAAGTCTGCTGTGGTAAGTGCTGCTGCTAGAAAAAAGAGAAAAAAAACAAGGACATTAAGTTTTGAAGACTTCAAATTGTGCAAGTTTTCATTGGTGCCTGCTATTTCCTCAAAGCTGTTGCTGTTTCCTGCTGTTTCTCTCAGGAGTGTTGCAAATGTAATTTATTACACGCGCACCATGATCCTTTTTAAGTGAGTTTCTGTTATAATAAATAAAATTGGCTTCCTTTATTGCTGTGAGTACACGAGAATATCAGTGTTTTAGAAGAACCCGCATCAGAAAACAAAATTCACACAGGGACAATTACACAGATATTGTGGTTCAACAGCAAGATGTCCTAAACTATTCATTGCAATGACTTCCTGAAGTCAAACCACAGCGTGTGAATAGTTTGTTTTTACCCGAACTAAAAAAAGAAATCTGTGTTTGTGTAGCTTCTTATTCCCTACACAGACATACAAATATATATATATATGTATATATATATATATATATATTTTTATCTCTTCTATTGCATCTCTGATGCAAATGGTGCAATTTGAATTCCAAAAAATGTCGGAACTGTTCCTTTACATTAGGCGAGGCTTCTATGGCTGGGGTAGATTGATATTCAACCCTTTTCATTTTCACCTGCAACTTCTCTCAAGGGTAAAATCTGTAGTTATGTTTCGTGTAGAACTGCACATCCCGACTTCAGTGTTTTAAAGAGGAATTCCTTTTTAAGTTACGATGGTGACGTGTGGGTGGATCATTAGTGAACAACTAGAAAGAGCTGTTCCTGCGAAACAGCAGTGAGAATACTTATGAGCTGAATGGGGATAGCTGACCATGCTAAAAAAAAAAGCTGAAAATAGTTGAATTTAAGCAGTAAAAACTGTTGCTAAGGTATTGGTTGAAGGGATTTTGTGATTTTTGTGTACTACCAAACTTAACATTGGAGTTAGTCAGAGAATTTGAGAGGTTGATCTCGGTTCAAGGCTCATAGCTGATATTCTGTAAATGTGAGCTCTTTAGTAGTTACATTGGCTGAAAGAGGACAGTTTTTCCTACATTTTCAGGTATAATTTGTTTCTGTA
Source organism: Odontesthes bonariensis (assembly GCF_027942865.1). Taxonomy (NCBI): domain Eukaryota; kingdom Metazoa; phylum Chordata; class Actinopteri; order Atheriniformes; family Atherinopsidae; genus Odontesthes; species Odontesthes bonariensis. The sequence goes on along the minus strand of NC_134524.1, from coordinate 10,022,732 downwards.
AGTTAAACTGTATGAAAGTTAGAGGAATTTGTTTTGAAGAATTTGAAACTTATCAGCACGCACTCATTTTTGAAACTGTCATATTTCAAAATTGGCTGAAGATTTGAAAAAGCTGAAACAATTGGTAATAGCTGAATGTCCTGTGACCCATTTAAAGTTTGAAGGGTGTCTGTAGCTGAAAGCATGCAGAAATAGTTGGAAAGAGGAAGATGATTTGGAAGAGCTGAAAGCAGTTTCTATTCATTTGAATGACGGGAAAATTTGAATAAAAGTTGAATATCTTAAAAAGTGTAAAAGTTAAAAACACTGGAAAAAATGATAGCAGGAATCTGCTGAAAGAGCTGAACGTTTTGATACCAAAATTGTAGAAATAGCTGAAAGTATGCTGGAGTAGTTAGGTGCCGAAAACTGGCGGAATAATAATAAAGAGAAACAGGAACTTACATTTTGAATGATTGCTCACATGTTCCCTTTACAAAGTATTGCATCCCTTACCTTTCTTTGTGTCCACAGTGTAACACTGGACTTCTTCGTGCTCTGCAAGTATTCCTAATGTGGCAGACGTGGGATTAGAGCGCCATGTTGGAGCCTTCAGAGCCCAGCCTGGAAGTCGCGGAGTGGCTCTCCACCCTCCGCCTTTCCCAGTATGTCCCCTTTTTCCAGCAGGGAGGCTATCGAGCTTTGGAAGACTGCAAATACCTTACAGATGATTGCCTCATGGAGCTGAAAGTGCTGCCAACAGGCCACCGAAGACGCATCCTTCGCAGTTTGGTAGCACTGGGGTTAAAGGAGCAGAGCGGAGAAGAAGAAGATGAAGACAAGCAGCAAGATCCAGACGGCAAGACGGGTCAAAGGAAGCCGGCGCCGTACCCCAGACGCATCTTCCTGAAGGACAGAAAGAGAGGGACATCATGTCAGCAGCAACAACCAAAGGAGAAGACAGAGTATGATGGAGGGAGTCGGACTTTGCCTGCAGGAGCAGGACTGGGAGCAGACCCCGAGAACCTTCCAGACGGGCGATACCGCTCTCCACCTCAACCGACCCCGCGTAACCCCCAGAACATCCAGAAATCGGTGCCGGCGCAGGCCTGCCAGCCTGCCTGCACCTGCTCCAGCAGCAGCAGCAGCGAGTACCTATCCAGCTCTGAAGTCCCCTCGGATTGGGAGGTCATTTCAGAAGAGCCCCTCCGTCCTGACGTCGGCTCTGCGCTCTCTGCCACGGAAGCCCCCCTCCCCGCACCAACCGAGGACAGCTGGGGTTTTCATGGTGAAATGGTGGACAATTCGATCTATGAGACACAGCCCAATTTTCAGGCTCCTGCAGGCCCACGACTTACTCGCTCCTACAGGTTAAGGCACCGACCTGTTCCGGAAATCCCTAATCGGACCATTTTGCCTCTTCAGGACAGGTACTTCTGTGAAGTTCTATTCCTAGTTTGATAGTTCGTGAAACCTTTTTGTTTGTTGAGAATTGTTTGCAAAGATTCTGATGATTAAACAGTTTTATCTGCACCTAGTTAGCTTACATTAGTATCAAGACTATGGCTGAATCAGGCTAAAGTGCGTTGCCAGCTAGCAGCTGTAGTATTTGTGACAATGAGCAAATCCTGCTACTTTTCCCACTTTTGACTTCCCAGCTCAGACTTCCTGAGAGGGGCTCGCTGTTTTTAAACCGAGTGTAATTAAGGCTTATTCATTTTTTTTTTTTTTTTTTTAGTAGGTCCTTTCATGAAAAAAAGACGCTAAAAGTGTCTCAAAAAAGGTTTAAAGTCACTAGATGTAGTTGACAACATTGTGACCCAATGGTCGTCCCTCCCATTTCTGATTGATGTGTTGCATGTGCCATTGTGATGTGAGGGTTTGATGTATGTGAGGGAAATCAGTTGAATAAAAAAAAAAAAAGTCAGAGTTCGCCTTACTAATCAAATAGCAAAGTGATGATGGCATGAATTAGAATAAAGCCCAATCTTTGTGTCTCTGCTTTTTCTATTTAAACTGATTGAGGCCTCTAATCTCACAAATGGTTCAATGAATACCATTAAATCTGTTCAGTATCAAACCTTTGAACTCTTGAACTAACTTTAGGACTCTGTGCTACACGGCTGGTTCTAATCCGCTGATTTTTCTTGCTCCTCAGGAGTCCACTGGCAGCGCAAGCAGCCAGCCCCGAACACCTAACCGGCTCAGAGGGTCCCACCGGTGCAAACGGCGTTCAGAAAGGTATACGCAGTCTTTCAGCTTCAGCTCCTTCATCTCTGCCATGAATATTTCATGCAGCGGCAGAGTCAGACCGTGCTGTTGTTTGCCTGCATGAAAGCAGGAGGCGATGATGGTGGGGGTGTTTTGAGGCCGTGTCGTGGGAAAAGCCAGGCACCCCTTCTTTAAAATGTTCATCTCACAGGGAATATGCTTTCTCACATCTCGTCTCTCAGGGAGATCCGATGTAGTCTTGTTGCACAGCTTTCCAGACTTTTTCACAAGTTTTTTTAACTTTGCCCACGTGACGAGGAGCTTAGTAAAGGATGGAATTGTTAGAGCCAACAACGCCACCTGGGGACGTGCACCCCAGGATATGACAACTGAAGCCCAATTGCTGTAAGGACACAGCGTCGTGTCTGAGCAGGCAGAGACAGTAAAGTAAAGAAAATATATTTATTGAAAATGATATTTATGAATAAAACTTGAGTAAAGCTGCTGCTGCGAAGAAACGAGAGAAAAGGGTTAAACACGAGACGAATTTCGTAAATTATTTTTATTAACAGAAAGCTAAAAGGCCGGCTATAACAATACTAAAAGCCAATGACTAACAGAATTAAAATCAGTGGGCTGGGGCCTCAGTGGAAGGCATACTACTGCATGTGTGTCTCTTTCTTTAGCTGGGGTGCAACACTACGACTGAAAAGCCACCACAAACACAATAAAAGTGCCCCAGTGTACTTGCATGCTAAAACGGAAGTGAGGTCCTCACCACAGTGCCTGGCATCCCACCTGATGACACCCAGACCACACTGAAACTCAAAAAGAGGAAAGGTTAACAAACCTTACACTTAATCAATAATCAAACTAAAAGACAAAGAACTACACAAGCAAAAGAAAAGTAGAACGAACCAAACAAAACTGCACGACAGAACTGTACAAACAAACTTACAGCACAGCAGCAAGTAAACCTAAAAAGACAAAAACACATGTTAGTAGGAACCAAAGATTGCATCACACATGCAGGATGAAACGGGGACCCTACTCACCACCTGGATTAGGTAACCACATCAGCTCAGCAGGAGGCTGAATGGAGCCATTTTGAGGCTTTATATACAGCATAGGGAGGAGCTTACGGGTTGACTACCTGGGTTGTGTCCAAGACCCACAGGTCCACTACACCAGCAACAACACATGTAATACGACGAGTGCAAATATGTTTTTCAATTCTTCCCGAGCTGCTTTTATTGGGTTTAGTCGCTGTCGCTTAGGATACAGTGAGATGACGCTTTTCTCTGACCACAGCCCCCTACCTCAACATCTGTAAACATGTCTTTTCTTTACTGCAATGCTGTCGCCTCTTGGCAGACATTGCTTTCCCCAACTTTTCCAACAAGACGAGCGGTAGACGGAGAGGCGAGACAGTAAGTCGGGTTGGGAGGAACGAGGACGAAAAGGATGCAAGGCGGACTGAAAGAAGAAGCCACGTAGGTCTCAGTGTGGGGACGCGGGGGAGCTCAGGTCTCAGCTAGCAAGCTAAGGCATATTTTGGACGTATGATTGTACCGGAGCATATTTGAAGATTCACAAGATGAGGTTCAGAGTGCACAAAAGAAAATGTGCAGTGTTGTCTCACAGCTTGAACAACTCGTCTCCTCCTGCCTCAGCAGCCCTGCAGCAGCACATAAGCCCTTTGATATAGTGAGACACATACATAATCCCAAATAGCTGACCGTACATACGCCGCTTGGTTGAGGCAGTTCTCTCAGAAAATACTATAAATCTGAAGAGTCTTTGTTTTTGTGACGGGCACGGCGCGTATCGCTGGGGGAAATCACAATGAACCCTTATTAGATCTGTTTTCCAGGGTTTTGGAGAGACAATGAGCACGTTTTAAGAACATCAAAATTCAGCAGTTTCAGTTTCCATCAACGGAATATTTCAGGGTTTTGTTCATCCATTCAGTGCAAATCAATCAGAGCATGCAAAATGCAAACAAAAACGACACCGACTCTCCTCCCCTTGTCCCGAGTCACACAATCAAATCTTTTCATCTGATTTATTCCACTTCAACCGAAGGCCTCTTGATAAACAAGGTTGTGAGCCCCAAGTATTTCCTCTCAATAATACACCTATTTTTGAAATTCAAATTTCTTTTTTTTTTTTTTTTTTTAATGTGAGAGTTTACGGATTTTCTCTTATATGATAAGAGAGCCTCCTTGTTTTCATCAGCAGAGGTTTCAGGTAAATGTTGCTGTTGTTCACCCGTTATAAATGTAGCAGTTTTAGAGTTCAAACTCCAAGCAAAGAGGAGCTTTTTGCATCAAACCATGGGCAGGACAAAGGTTTCTGAGGACATTTGACTCGAAAACAGGCACATTATTAAAGGACTGTTTAAAGATCAAAACATCCAGGTTTATTCACTGATATCTGATCAATAGTAGTGATCTCACGATGAGCATTGTTGGTTAGGTGAATACATGGAATTTCACAATAACAGGAAAAAAAAAAACCTATTTACTGATGGATCCAGTAAAAGAGTTGTGAAAAAGGTCTAAATGCAGGCCCCTGAAGTCTTAAGCCAATCAGACGTGAGCGTGACCGTCTTCCAGGCACAACATTTGAGGTGAGAAAAAACTTGCACCAACTCCCTTGCACACAACCATAATGGAAGTCTCCTTCTTGGCCCTCCCTGTTTTCTTCTGTCCCGGCAGCCCCGTCTTCAGCATCTTTCTCCCAGTGTTCCCAGCATCTCTCCACATGCCCACACGGTCCAACCTGAGCGAGCCGTCTGATACACTCGTTTCAAATTCAGTGCATCCTCGTCTCAGCCGCCTCCAGCTGCGCCATTTTTTTTTTTTTTTTTTTTTTCCTGGAAGCCCCCCTCCTGCTGCCAAGCCTGCTGGTGCACATGCAGACGCCAACACACCAAGATAAGAATATTAAAACTTAATAAACCATCCCTTATAAACGAGCTTGAGCTTACGTACCTGTGGCCAGAGACGAGATGTCAGCCTGTCAGTTTGTTAAATCATTTAATTATTTGCGTTGTTAGCGGTGCTAAAGGCTGTGTCCAACAGGGTAGAATTGCATTTTTTTTTTTTTTTTTAGCCTGCCTGGATGCAACAACGTGTCTTTTGATGATCCCACCCTTTTTGTCTGCATTTCTCTTTGATACTAAACCCGCTTGAAGGTAAATTAGTGTGTTTTCAAAGCAAATGTATTCCAGGACTTTGAAGCTGGAAATGTAGAGATCCAAGTATTTCAGCAACATCGATAAAACGAGATTTGATTTTCTACTTGAAGACTTGTCCACACGCCCACGAACCGTTTAATCTATTTTGGACATTGTTGTGGCTCCCCATTTAAACTCCTCTCACCTTTGTCCTCCACTCTGCACATTAAGTGCAACTCTGCAGTGCATGTTGATAGAGGCATCTGCTTGTTGGCCTCATTGTAGAGTGAAAGTGTTCACAAGTTGTGTCGTTTCAATCAAAAACACATCCATCTGCTGTCAGAATCGAATTGATTTTGCACATGTGCAAATCAGATTTTTGTAAAGTGAAGGCCTTGCACGCCCCCTGTGATGCACCCTCATGTGGGGGTCAGAACCAAAGCTGTGCAACAGAGCTGATCTAACAAATTAAATGTCTTTGCTAATTAGCTTGCTAATGCTAATGCTACAGGTACAGCTCCAGGTACTTTCTGCCTCTTGTTACTGTAAATATGTTTTTACACTGATGATTTTCACTGAAAAATAACTACTCGGTCCACTCACTTCCTCACAAGCTTTCAGTTACACATTTGCCTGCACTTAATGATTTGATTGATCCTTTTTGTTATTGTATTTCCACTTCTGCTGCAGTCAACAAACAGCATTTTACTCATGTTAGTGTTAAGACGAGAAAAAAGATCATCACAGCCCTTTTTTTTCTGAATTTATATTCTCATACAGTCAGGAAACCCGTGACAGAAAGTAGTTTTTGATGACTAATTTGAATTCACATCAAAATGAGGGATGATAGCAAAGTGACCTGCAACTTAAAAGAAGCCAACGCCACACTCGGAACAAAGCTCCCCACTAACTTTGAGCTGAGGGTTGCATCTAGGTCGCCACTCAGACTGCAAATTGACAGACTCTGGTCATGGGCAGATAAAGAAGCATCCGAGAGAAACAAAAGGGAAGATGCTGGAGACGAAGCCAGTGAGGGAAGAGTAGAGGGAGTCGGACAGGAATAGAGTACGGTGGCATCCAACAGCCCTCGGGGAGATGCACGAGTGGCCTGAAGGTCGGCTGATAGAAGATGATTGATGGTCGCTTTCTGCCCACCAAGCCTGTCCTCGGAGAGGGACGCTGTGTTGGAGTGCATTCTATCATCAAGGATACTGACCTCCTCATGAAGCTTACCAAACGCAGCACAACACCCCTTTGTGTCCTTCTGTAATGGCTCGCATTGTTTGGAAGTGCGAGTTTGTTCAGCTTTAAAAAAAAAAGTGGTGCACTGCTGTCTATAAGAGAGTGAGATTCTGCTCATTTGGCCATCCATCCTTTCATGTCTGTATTTGTCTCTAGGCATCTGATGGTGTTTCGATCTCTGTGCTGTCTGAGCACGAATCTGAATCCCTCCACCAGTGCCTGTGTGTGCGCCTGGCCCTGTGGCGGCATCTTCTGGCCATCACAATCCTCGGGAGATGGTGGTGTCATTTTTCACAGTGACAGGCAGCAGCCCACGCAGGGTGGCCCCAGGCCTCCAGACTAATAGTGTCTGGCTAGAGTCTCTCCCCCTCTCCTTCATTTTTTCGCTTCCAACAGACCACAGTTCCTGCAGGAACGAAGACGGAGAGACGGGTCTTGGCAGCGACTCCGTCTGTTTGAGACGGGCCGAGGCGGATCACACTCCCATTAGTGGGTGGAAGAGGGCCGTGGCAGAGAGATAGTTGCGCCAAAGCAAAATTTAATTGGTTTGCGCTCGCACGGATCAAGAGCCGACACATTTATTCAGATCAATGAGTTGGTTTAATGAAAGAGAACTATAACATCTAAGCGATTTCGAATTTAACTGGAACAATCCGGTTAAGCTGCTTAGTTTCAAGCACCACGTTTAGGCCTTCACGCTGTGTTTTTCAACTTTCTGTTCTTTGACAAAACCCACCATTGTGCTGTTTCTGTGTCCTTTTTAGCTCCACTTCAAAGAACCTTGATGCCCGTTACTCCCTATGGGGAAAGAGTCCTGTACAACAACCCTGAAACTGCTCTGGTAAGACGGTACACACGCCCACTTGTGGACAGTGACAAGCAGCTTACCAAAGAGGAACTGACATTTCTCAGATCTTCAGTTCTATCTCAGTCGTTTCGGCCACATTAACACCAAGCTTCCCTTTCAGTGTTAATGATGTCACCACGGACACGTAGCACTGGAAAATGTGCTCGTTTCAGCCTGCACCCAGAGGTTAATTGAAATGTCACCGAGCCTCTAAAGTTAACATAGTTTAGTGCACCTACCTGATAATGGTGTCTGAAAGATGGACACTTTCTTTTCATCTGATGCTAATCTCTTTTGTGCTCCGTAGGACCAAGGTGCTAAACAAGGGCTGCAGAAGGGGTTTAAGGCCAAGATGAAACAGAGGAAACAGAGGTATCGCATGCTGATGTTAAGCTGCTCTCTCTCAGTCTAGATATAGCAACACAAATTCACACAGATTCAAAACGCAAACTGCTGGTTTTTGTGGTCGCGAGCAGTATGTGGGGTGCATGGGTAAAAAAAGCTGCGTAGGGCTTTCGTGGTCTTATTTGAAACATTACCACGAGTCTCGAGCTGCCTTGCAAATCATAAAGGTGAGAATTAGTCAGGGTAAAGTGTTGGGGGAGGGGTGTAATTATTTCCCGCTTCTCGTTTGTGGTAGAAGGGCTTCTAAAAAACAGACCAGTCTGACATTTTGGGAAACGCGACTATTGGCCTTGCCGAGATTTAGATGTGAAAATCAATACCACACTCTGTGTTTTTTTTTGTAAGCTAATTAAGGAGGCCGGAGCCAAGAGGTGGTAAGCTTAGCTTAGTTTTTTCAGACTTTCAGGAGTTTAAAAATGCTCTTACAAAAACAAATTGCTTCGGTTTTACAGGAAGGCCACTCTCACTACAACTCACTGAACAGCGAGAGACATTCAATGATAATTGTACTCAATTTTCAATGTGTTTTGCATAAAATGTTTATTAATCTGAGCATGGCTTACTTTACTGTCTATGAGGCAGGTTATTATTCATCACCAACATGAACCGAAAGCTGTGCTGGTCTTTATGTGAAGTTGAACTTCCACTAAATCCATGTGTTACTGATTAAAATAAGATCAGTATTAACAGATAAATGTAATTGTTGCCACTTTAGGGTGTGCATCACAGTCTCAGCATCAGTGTTGATGCATCTTTTTTTTGGCAACGTTTTCAATTTTACAATCACACAAACGGGAAGTTTATTACAGTTTTTAGAAATAACATCAAAGAAACTCACAGTTTTATTTGCGCTCGTGCAGAAAAAAGCCAATGGACAAACCGTGCCCACCAGCCCCAACTATCCCAGATCCCAACGCAGACGAGTACTCAACTGTGGACGAGTGTGCCGGCATGTTTCCGCGGGTCTGTTTGGACCAAGGTTTTGCCTCGACCCCTGACACAGCTGCTGTTGGTCCTAAAGATGGATCCATGACGATGGTGGAGTGCGAGCTCTACTCTAAGCCCGCAGACGCCCTAGGAGCTGTCACCAAAAACGCACTGCCTGATATTTCTCCTTATGCATGCTTCTATGGAGCCCCCAAACACCAAGTGCTCAAAGTGGGCTGGCTGGACAAGCTGTCACCCCAAGGGTGAGTCAAACTACCATTTTCACATTCTGCAAATATTCATGTCCTACTCAGATCAGATCACTGCATGATCTCTCTCTCTCGTGTTTAGTGTGCAACATTTTAGTGGACGAGGCACCGCGTAATAAAGAGAAATTGTCAAGGACAAAAAGGATGTGCAAACTTGACCAGTCAGCATTCTGCAGCCTGCAGTGGGTTTTAATGCTTTAACAAGGACAGATCTTATTTACTGCAGAGCTTTTGGGAAGCTCTCAGTTGAACTTATTAGTTGAAGTTGGCTCAAGATAGGCGCTGATAAACAGGAGTTTCATCCACTCATCTGATAAGTGTTTTCACAAAGTTTCCTGCCTTTTTCTAAAGAGTTTAAACTCTCTGCATGGCCCTGTGTAACAATGCCCCCCCCCCCAAGCTGTGCAGCACTGATCGAAGTTTGAATGACACGCTTTAAGTTGGGGATCCACGGATAATTTGATTTCTAAATGACGTCATCTGTTTTAGGGATTGGTCAACTGAACTTTTTGTCCGTATTTCAGATATTTCAGAAATTTCAGAAAAGCTTCATAGACTTTGTACATCACAATCTTTTTTTAAATTTTTTTTTATGTAACTTGTAGTTGTTAGATATCTGCTTTTAAGAAAAGTAAAAATATTGTGGCGTCATGAAGCACCTCATTTTGTCCATTTCCTCCTCTCAAATTCTCTGGAAATCACAATTTAAAATGTAATTTTCACGAGTTTTACGCTTCATATTTACTAACCACTTTATTTTCCACTTTTTTTTTTTTTAACAGTTTTTTTTAATCTTTAAAATGGCCAATAAATTCAACACTAGTCTTAGTTAGTCACTGCTTCTTGTTTTTTTTAGCACACCCACGTCATTTAGCACCATTCCCTGCTTCCCTGTGTGTTCTCTATCTCTGATGATTATTTAAAGCTGGTGAATTATACCACAGACAGATGCCTGAAGCCGATCCATCTATAATGCATAACACTATCAAAAGATAAGGGAAAGAAGATGGGAGTTAAACTCGTAATGGTGAAATGCACACGACGGTACGTTTGCTTTTACTTAGTTTGACTTCCTTGGTGAAGCTATATACTCTTTCCTGAGTCTCTGGGAGCTACATATATCACTGTTACTGGGAGCCGGAGCTATCAATCATTTATTTTTTTTCCTTTTTTATAATCTCCTTCACCACCAGATTTGCATGGGTTTGGCAAACTGCCTTCAAGCTCTTGAATATTCAAACTGAATGTGGCCATTTATTTTGATTATAATAATTGACAGCTGTTGATACGACTCTTGACATTAATGAATCTGTGGCACTCATGATGAAATATGAGTACCTTGACAGAGCAAATTACTGGCGCACTGTCTTCCCATTATAGGATTTTGTTTTTACTTCAGAATACAGTGGCTCGTGGCTCGGTTTGATCGAATTTCAGGTGCACGTCGGACACATTTTCACCTCGCCTTTTTCACCTCTCTCTGCAGAAAATGTGTCTTTCAAAGGAGGTGGGTGAGATTTGATGGTGAAAGTCTGGCATACTACAACAACGATAAGGTAGGTGCGAGGAAAACCGCCCACGCTTAACGTGCTAATCGTTGCTGAAGCTTAAAACTCGTAAAAACATTGACCCTTCCCTCCTGCTCTCTGCACCCACACCCTGCATGGACACACGGAGGAAGTCTGCTTCTTTTTCTCAGTGAGAGAAATCGGTACCATTTTCTCCTCCTCCTCATTTTCATCATCATTAGCTTGGCAGAGTTAGGAACAGGGGCAAGGACGGAGCAACATGCGTGACGTGCCAGCACTCCCTGTGCCCGCCCAACCATACAGTAAAGTACATTGATGTTGGCACCTCGCCAGATCTTTAGGAAAGAACGACAGGGAGGAAAAGTTAGGGTGAGGGAAGACTCTAATTTCCGATTGCCTTCCTCAGCATTTCCACCTCCCTCTGCACCTCTTCATTCTCCCTCTGTGTGACAGACGAGTTGGAGTTTGGCTTCGCATTGCCCGCCTCATCGGGAGAGGACAGCCATGGGATGGGGTGGGATTAGACTGATGCAAGCAAGACGGGAGTCTAACCTTCACATTTATTTTTTTGGTCGCAGCCTTTTTACACGTGTCGATATTTGTTGAGGAAACAAAATGAAAGCAGTTGTTGTATGAGCCACTTAAAAGATTGACTCAGCTCTTGAGTGAATTCCCTTGATTATTTGATAACATAAAAACGAATTTAGTTTCTTCACAGCCCTTTAATAATTACTGCGACGGCTTTCATTCCTGTCTACACAAGTGAGCCTCGAGTCTGACATTGCGCTTTACGTCAGTGTTCAGACTAATGACTTTTTGATGTGTTCTGCAGTGAGAGCAAACACATTTGTTTGCCTGTGCTTTTTTCTGCTCGCCGGTGTTAGAGCTGTGACCCTCCCACCCCCTCCTAGGGCCAGCTTGTTTTCACTGCAAAACCATTGCACAACATCACAATCAATGATGTGGGACCTGTCTGATGCCTACTCGTTAATCACTTACTAATTATAGCCCTCCGTGCTCTGTTGCTGCTTCTGTGTCTCTTTCTTTCCCCCCCCCCCCGTTTTCTGTTTCCATTACATTTGTTGCTTTATTTATCAGGACATGCACCGTCGACTTTAGGGTGGGATCGACAGGGAGGCAGGAGAGTCACTACACTCCAGTGTTTGGAAGAAGAAAGTTTGCTTTTGTGTGTGTGTGTGTGTGTGTGTGTGTGTGTGTGTGCAGACGTGGATTGTTGTTCAGACTTTTTAAAGACTTCTAAAGTTCCTCTAAAGCCAATGTGACTCTGCCCTCTGAGACAGCAGAAAGCTTCATCATGTTTTGGGTGAACGGAAAGGTTGTGTACAATCTCTCTGACATCCTTGCTTTGTGCAGGCAGCTGATGCCCTGCACCTCCTGCGTGCTACCCTATACCACCTCCACATTGTGAGCAGAAAAGGGGTAGAAAAAGATTACAAGGATATCTCTCAACACTGTTTTACATTGTGTGAGAAATGGAAATATGAGTAAGTAGGTATTTCCCTCATGGTGCAGACTACAAACACTGCACTACTACACATAGTACATAATACATTTTTGTAACTCACATTATTGACATATTGACGCAACACTTAAGATTTTAAATTCACCTCTCATCTCATCTCGGAGAAGTTGTACCCATTATTAAATTATTCTTGTTGGAAGATCTGAAACGGAAGAAAATTACTGATTTTATTCCACAAAATAAGCAACTGCTCGCTGTGTGTGCAGCCATACTGCGTGTCCCAACTCGCCAAAATCCATCAACTCTAGCTAACTACAAGCTGTTTTGACAGTTTGACAGCAGCTTAGCAATCATAGAAAATTGCTAGGCTCGCTCAATTTATTGCAGTTTATAGGTTTTTATCTGTGGTATGACATCAATAAATGCGGATTAAACAATTTAAGATATTAAGTTACACTAAACTCAACTTTTTATGTTATCTATTATGTTTCAGTCTGCCTCTTTCAGTCTGATTTTAGTGAAATGAGTCAGAAGCTATGCTAACTACTTGCCATGTAGCAGCATCAAAGTTAGATTTGATGAATATACAGACTCTTCAAGTAACATGTTTTTCAAAAAAAGCACCTAACAACAAATTTAGGTTTTTTTTTTTTTTTTTTTCTTTTTAAACAAAGCTTAGCTATTGTGTATGAAGACAGTCGCCAGTGAGGCACCGCTAGCGCAAGGTTATGCTTTCCCGCCAAAGACACAAAGATTTAGCTACTTTTCAGGAAGACATTCTGTTGTTTCTAACTTTTAACTTTAAAGCTATTGTAAATGTTAATGTAAATGTAACTGAAGTCATAGCACAGCCTGGTCTTTAGCAGTGGATTTTGTAAGATGACTTCACAGTGACAAAAGCAGTTTTTCCGTATTAGCATTGTCTATTTCTTACTCATTCCATTCTCTTACAACAGAATCAGAAAAATATCTAAACTAGATTTAATTTAGAGTTTGGCTGCATTAACATCCAGAATATATGAACGCAGGTGGTAGGAGAGGGAACAAACAGATGTGTTGAGCTAACATGCTTATGTTTACCAGGTTAGCTTTCGTTGTTTCATGCTAGTGTGCTAGCATTCAGATATAGCTGTTGATGAAGGATGATGGATTTGCAGATATTTGGTCTAGACAAAAGTATTGGGCATATAAAAGTGCATCTTTAACTAGAAGAGACAGTGGCCCTCATTTATCAAGCCGTCGTAGAAAGCATCGTTGATATGAGCGGAGAACTCGTCGTACGCAGAGGCTCAAGTGAGATTTACAGAACATGCGTACCACACCAATCCCATGGTAAAACCGAGCGGCTGTTGATAAATCCGGTGGCTGAAATCCATCGTAATGATCCTAACCACGCCTTCTACAAAAGGGGGCTGAGAGGCCGCACCTCTAGAATTTGCGACATGGATAGACGAAAGGCGGCAAAGAAACGCTGTCAACAGCGTTGACAGCTGGGAGGGCTGTCAACAGCGTTGACAGCTGGGAGGGCTGTCAACAGCGTTGGCGATGTAAATCGCAGACCGGACGAGTTATGCATTTTCCCCTACTGTGATGGTCAATAAAATGTGATAAACTCCAGATTAAATGAAATCTAAAATTGAGCGATGTTTTACTGTTTCTCCAGTAAGATCAGGAAGAAGTTGTCCGATATGAAAAAGAAGGTCGCAGCTCTCCTACGCGCAGCATGTCACAAACAGGGGGGGGGGGGGGGGGGGAGGAGGAGGAGGAGAGGGTGGCTGGCGTGATCGGAGCGACGTCCTCATCGGTGTGCCAGGGAAACTTGACACTGATGCGCCCATGCTAGAGCTCGAGAATGGTAAGAATGACTGCACACCCAAGACGTTTAAATAAAACAGTTGTATACGCGGCCCGTCAACATCCGAAGCGTCTGCCTCTGCCTCTGCCCCCCGGTCTGCAGCGTCACACCGGCCAGCCGTGTTAACCACAGAGGTCCTAGAAAGACAAACAGAGATCGTGAAGTGGATGATGGCTTTAACACACACCATGCAATCTATCGACAGTACATTGAAAGACATAAATGAAACACTGAAGTCACAGAATAAATGCTGAAAGAAATCGTTGTTCTCCTTTCTTTTTTCCTTGAACAGAATGCTTACCAAAAGTCAGAATCGCTGAATACGTTCCTCTCTCCTCCTGAGCGCTCTTGGCTGTGCAGGCTGGTGGAAGGGATCTCTGGGTACGGGGTCCTCTGGATGTACATCTGGAAATGGCACTCCATTTTTTTGGGCAATGTTATGGAGATCCCCGCATGCAATAATAATATTGCATACCTTTTCGGGCGTATAGGGTTCCCCCCGCAGCCGAGAGACAGATCCAGCTTTAGGAGTCCTATACACCTCTCCACAGTGGCACGCGTGCGCGAATGCGCAGTGTTAAAGCGCCTCTCCTGTTCGGTGTGAGGGTGCACGGTTGAATAATGAGCCATCACTCTTCCAATTACGGAGTTGTACTTGTTTAATTTATTTAATTTGCGTTTATGTTTATATTTATGTTGAAGTCAAATAAAACATGGGCCTTCTTCAAAGTGATAAGTCTGTAATTTTAACCTAGGGATTTGTTGCGACTCCTGAGCACGCACTAGTGACGCTGCTGTATTGCAGTCACCGCAAGTCAAAATGGAAAAGTGCGTACACGGCCTCAGACCTGTCGTGGCGATTTCATCTTTCCTGCGCTCACGATGGATTTGATAAATGCCAACCTTTGCGCAGAAAAGAACGTACACACGACCTACGCACGTTTTTCGTCTTACGCAAGTTTGATAAATGAGGGCCAGTGTGTCTGGATTTGATCATATAAATTATATATTTGATCATAGAAATATGGTATTTCTTGTCCCTATAAACTCGATAAATGTTTCTGATCCGTGCATGTTGTTTGCACAGCCACCAATTCTTTGTAATCTTTGGCCATGTTTTGTGATAATGTGTCCTCAATGTTTTGGGAATTAGAAGATGAATAGGTCAATGAAGCCCCCCCCCCAAGGTAACTACAGAAAGAAATTTCAGAGTGTATTTAAATCCTCCATTACAGAAAGACAAAACGTAGTTGTCTCATCAGTGATGGGCTTTTGCTGCTGCGATTATTGCATTTTTGTTTAGTGACTTGACCGAAACTGACCTGCGCAGGATATCAGACGCTTTCATAATCCTCGACATGTTTTCTGATGTTGTTTTTGTAGTCCTCCATCTAACATAATTGGATTTCTCAAAACCGTGTTAAGGGCTTATCTTAACTGCAATCTGATAATCACTGTGTTGCTCATGTCCTTATGAACACAGACACTTTCAGTCAGTCTCTATGATCCTATTCCAGTTGTGCGGCTGTCATATATCATTAAATCCAAACAAAATTGCCATAATTAATGCCTTCACGAAATTTGAATTACTTTTGTCGCCACAGTGGTTACAGCTCAGGAATACTTAAGTATTATCTTATTTCAAAATTTGAATCTGGTGACTTAAAGACAATTACAAGTATAAATCTCCTTCTGATGGATCATCAGCGTTTATCGAATAAGTAAATGCAGTCTATTGATTAAAAGCAGTAGAAAAGGGTGTTAAATGTTGCTAAATCTAGCCAGAATGGGCTTTTTTTCCCCTCAAGCGTAGAACATTGACAGTAAAGACGTGTATCTGTCATCATCATAAAAATGCTCAAAGTTTCTACCATCTGCACTAAACCTTGGCTCAGGCTCTAACTTGAAATGAAGACTGACACGGTGATGTGTATCATATTAATCTACTGCTATCAGTTCGCAAAAACAAAAACGCCCGTCCACCGAAACGTTCCCATGCTCGCTCTATTTCTCCAACTTTGAACAGCCAAAGAACTCCTCTGTAGTTTGAAATCCTCTGGGATTTGTCAGCCACAGACAGAACTAATCGCACTTAATCATAGTCGCAGCTTGAAGGTCTCTGGCCGCGGTGATGCCATCATGGGGGTAGCGGAGATGGCGTGGGAGAGAAGCGAGATCCTCTGTCTCACTTCTCCCCCTCTGCAGCGTTTTCTCCAATCTGTCTGATCAATCACTCCTTTCGCCCGATTTCGTCAACGCTGGGATTGACTTTGGAGAGAGCTTTGGGTCTGAGACGAAGTCTTCAGGGTCCTTATATGGCGTCGTGTGTGTGTGTGTGTGTGTGTGTTAGGGAAAAACTTGGCTTAAGGGTAGTGAGGGGATGAAGGAATGGGGGATAGGGAGTAGGGATAAGCGTGGACATGAGGCCAAAGGGGAGATGAAGTTTTGCGCTTGGGATCAGTTTCTCAGAGTCGGTCCAGTCCAGTTGTGTCTCTGCTTGATGCTGAAAAGCTGCCTTAACAAGCTTGAAAGCTCTTCTTCTTACTCACCACCACCAAGATCTTCCCAAGATGCCCGTATTGATGGTTTCTCAAACCCTCCAGGTGTCGAGTGTCATTCTGATCACCAGAACTCTGCCTAATGATCGGATAGTTTTATCAGAATCTTCATATTTTCCTGGCTTAGTTCGCACGTTGCAAAGCATTAACAGATGGATGTTGTTCAGATTCACATCAGGGCCATTAATCGATTAAATTATAGCGTCAATTAGAGTGTCACAAGAGAATAAATCTCTGAGGGAACGAGAAAATAAAGTTTTAGATTCAAAGAGGTATATGTAAATCAAATCAAATCAAATCAAATCAAATTTATTTGTATAGCACATTTCATGTACAAACAGTTCAAAGTGCTTTACATAAAATAAAAGCATTGCAGCAGGGAGTGCAAGAAGCATTAAAAATACATAAAATAATATTAACCTGGATTTAAAAATGTCTCCATTTGGTGAAAGTTTAATCTCCACTGGCAGTTTGTTCCACTTGTTTGCAGCATAACAACTAAATGCTGCTTCTCCATGTTTAGTCTGGACTCTGGACTGGACCAGCTGCCCTGAGTCCTTGGATCTAAGAGCTCTGCTGGGTTTATATTCTCTGAACATATCACAGATGTATTTTGGGCCTAAACCATTCTGGGATTTGTAAACCATCAGCAGGCTTTTAAAATCTATTCTGTGACTGACTGGAAGCCAGTGTAAAGATTTTAAAACTGGTGTGATGTGTTCAGATCTCTTAGTCCGGGTTAAAACTCTAGCAGCAGCGTTCTGGATGAGCTGCAGATGTTTAATGCTCTTTTTGGGAAGTCCAGTTAAAAGAGCGTTACAGTAATCGATGTAGAAGATGAATGTAGAAGAATACATGAGAACTATGGTTCTATACCATAATTAGCTTACATAGGAGGAAGGAAAATGGGAAATTCTAAAGCTATGGGGAGAATAATGAAGAACAATAGGTATGTAGATATAGTATATATCTTTTTTACATGGGTACTGACTTATAGGCATATTTATTTCTTTTTTTTCAATAAGAAATGTTTCTTAGAACTTCTTTTACTCTTTTTGTTTCTTTTCAAAGTGTAGCAGTGAATCAAATCATTCTGTTTGTGAACCCACACTGATGCGTCTCCTGACTTCTTCTGAACATCTCGAGTTTTTATGTCACCTGTCGGATCCGCGTTTTTGTTTTTATGATCTGCAAAATCACTGTTTCGATTCACTTTCACTTCCCCTCGCCAGTTTTGTTTTGTCTCAGCTGGCAGCGAGCTCCACGAGCCTGCTGCGCACATCCTGCCCAGCCCCACATGTCAGACAGAGTTAGTAACTCACTGATGCCACTGGAGAATATAGAGCCAGATATTTTGCTCAGGACTGGGTGTCAGATGAAAAGAAATGAAGTGAAAAATGCATATTGATGGACGGGAAAGGAATCCCGAAAGAATGCTATCGATGAGTGCGGTTTGTTTGCATTAGATGAGTCTGTTTCTGAAGAAGAAGAGGATAAAAAACAATGATTCGGCTTTAAGTTTAGCCTTAAACAAAAGACTTGGAGGGGGAACCAAACTTCAGTACGAAATTGAGGACTTAATCTTGGCTCAGACTCGTTTGCTGTGAGATTTGACTACATTAAGAATGGACTAAATCTCCAGTCCCATGGCACTGGAGCAACTCAAAATAAAATGAGACTGATATATCCCGGCCTTGGATTTGAGCTTTAATTGTCAGTAATTAGACATGAAATATTTATCTTGAAATGCTCATAAGGAGAACGAATCCCACAGATGACACAGGGTTGTAAACTGGCATCTTTGAAGGTCGGCAATCACCTGAAAATGCAAATAACAGCCCCTTGTGAAGAGTTTTGACTTAAATTTCTCTCAATTTATGAAAATGCCTCTGGACTACACTGCATCAGCATTTCACCAAGGTGTAGTTTTCTGCTCCAACCAGCTGGTGTCCTCAACCCTCCACTGTAAATCTGGCACCATTGAGATGCCAGAGCCTCCAACTCCATAACGGCTGCAAAACCAAAAAAAAAAAAAAAAAGCCCTCCACCCTTATTTGCCCTCCTCCCTGTTTTCTCTACACGTTGCCTCCATTACTGTAGGCTTTAGCTCCATTGCCGCTGCCTTAATCGTTTCCCAAAGTTTATCAGCTTGTTTCTGAGAAGAAAAGAGAGCCAAGTTATCCACGCAGAGGCAGAGAGAGGCGGTTCCACTCATGTGAAAACGGAAGGACGCCACGCTGCGATGCGACAGAGGTTTGCAAATGTTGGGAGGGTAAAGTGAGAAGCAGTGATATGTGATGGAATATGGATGCAGGAGGGAGGAGGTCAGAGGGAGGTGATTCAGGTGTGTGTATGTGTGTGTTAGAGACAGACAGACAGATAGTTAGGCCTCATTGCTCCCTTGGCAGCCCGTCCTCTTGAGATTAGTCCATAAACATACGAGTGGGCATCTGCGGTGCCGGAGTCCTCCATCCACCGTCACTGTAACGCTGACCGCTCCCTTTCATCCGCCGGCTCTGCCAGCAGAATATTTACAGATGCACAACTTGCAATTAAACAGCTCTCCCTGTCACGACCCCAAAAACTAGAATTAAAACAATTAATTACCGTTAAACCCATCCCGGGGTATAATTATCAGCACGCAGCCACAGAGATAATTCATCCTCACACGCTCAGATTTTCCTCACCTTCCTGTAACTTCTATCTAAATTTAGAGGGAAGAAGAGGGAGATGCGGGTGTGAAACTCCCGGGGAGAGAAGTGCACAAGGCTGCCTGTCGGTAATTAGGTTGAGCCACTTCTTGCCATTGTTAACATCCTGCTTTAATATGAGAAGGACCCCTTCCTGACCCTCTTAGGCATCTTCATTTCTACATTATGTCTCTCTTTCCCACAAGCCTCCTTTTTGTCCTTCTTCCCCTGCACCATCACTGTTTCTTTCTGTATTTTTATCTTTTTCTGTTGTATCTCTGCACTCTTTCCATTTTCTTTCTCTTACTTTCTCCTTGGCCTTTTCACACAAACCTAATTTCTCTCTTTTTTTTTTTTTTTCCATTTCACGCTCCTTCCATCCATCCGTCCCTCCCTGCCTCCTGCTCCCGCTCTCCCTAAGTGACTGCGCCGGCTGGTATATTTTTGGCCGTATGGTTTCTAGAAATAGGCTTTTGTTGGACGGCAAGGTCACCGGCTTAATTAAGGATGGCGAGAGGGAGTCAGGAGGTCAGCGCCTTTTGCTTTCTCCATTCGTCTTCACGCTCTCTGTCTTTGCTGGAAATGACCGCGGGACAGGACAGTAGAGCAAACATGCAGCCTGCGCACGGCAACCAACACAAGTCATTTTCTTTTCAGCAGAACTGCACAGAATCACAATTCAGGTCAATACGCATGAAGAGTGACAGAGAGAGAAAGAGTGTTTTTTTTTTTCTTACTTTGCAATGATAATGACATTATAAACATGAATAATGCAATGTCTGCTATGACCTTTTTTTCCTTTTTTAATATCCAAGTGATTTTCACGAGGCCGCAGAAGCATAATGTTCTTTCGCTCTATTGAAAAAACATTACAATTCCAGATCTTCTGAGCTTTTTTTCCAACTTCTTTAAGGGCAGCTCTGTGTTATACTTGCCACGTTGGGTTTTGAATACTGATTTCTCAGCGGAACCATTCTGTCCTTGCTCCCTTAGCAGTGATAATATTAAGGTTTGATTTCTCTTTTCTCTGTTTGTTTCACATGCAAAATGACCCAGTACTTTAATTGCCATTATCAGGGGAGATGTAAAGAGGGTTACGAAGCCTCCAGTGCAACGCGCTGCTTATTTTGATGCTTCCAGTCGAGCTACCGGGGGGGGGAAACATGGGGGTAATGAAACAATGCGCACACAACCAAATCCCACTTTACCCAATCGCTTCCTGTGCTTTGCTCCAATCCCCAGAACATCGTGCATATCTTCTTTTAAATATTTGAGTTTTTTTTTTTTCCCGTCTGTAGATGTGTTTTTATCAAGTCACCCAACGCCCAAAATAACACCTCCACGTGTGTTATTCTTGTGTTTTGGGCTTTTTGGGGTAATTCACTTTTGAAGCCATGTTCGGAGTTTGGAAGCTGAGGTGAAAGCGCACGTTGATGCAGATTGTGACTCGCTGTAAAACACGGCCGTATGAGCTTCTCGCTTGTTTGATTTAAACACCATTTGCCAAAGTTGTCGCCGAAAAAGGAGAAAGGGTAACTTATTTGATGCTGGACTGATGGAACGTGGTTCTACGTTGGCGAGGATGTCTGGCAGTGCAGTTTCAAATTGATGGTAACACCACCCAGAATAACACATCTGTTGATGCAAACAGTCTGCTGGAAATAACAAGTGTGGGTGTACGCATGCAAATAACAGGAATAAGTAATAGTTCAGTAACAGTATTAGTATGCATGAAGCTGTATGTGTTTTGGCAGCACTTGTCATCTGGTTGCTTTGTGTGTCTCTTTCTCTGTTTAGGAGATGTACTCCAAAGGCATGATTCTGGCCAGTGCCATCAGGCAGGTGCGAGGACTGGGTGACAACAAGTTTGAGGTTGTCACTTCCCTCCGGACCTTCATATTCCGGGCTGAACGAGAAGGTACAACAAGTGCATCTTTTTCCTCTTTGTTCTGCATTCTGCAGCCACCTATCAGTCACTCTGGCCGTGTGATACGCTGGCCCGGCTTTGTTTTTCTACCTCTCTCGCCGTCCTTTGTGTCTCCCCCGCCTCCTCTCTGTTAGTCTTGCATGGTTGCCTCACTTTCTAAATGCCTCTGTGGCAATCTTCTATCTTAGTTTTGTGTTTTTTTTTTCCCTCTCTCTCTCCAAATGCACCTTTTGTCTGCAGTTTCTTTCTTTTTTTTCTCCTGCTTCCATTTGGCTTCATCAGAGCTTCTACATGACAAAGCGCCACACAGCTCAATAAAATGGTTTTGTGCAATTCCGTCTTTCAAAATGCATAAAAGGAGATCAATAACCGTTTGATGCCTGTGCATTAAGCACAAAGGGGTGGAGAGACGAAGAGTTGCGAATGAATAACTGAGCTTTTTCTTAAAAACACAGTTGTTTGGGATAAACAGAAGATACCCGGTCATTGAAGCATCAGCAGCTAGTTAGCATGGCTTCCTGCAGCAAACCAGGCTTCTTGAGAAGTGAAAAAATGTACTAAGCAGCATCTCTAAAGCTCACTAATTAACACTTTGTATGTCCTTTTTGTCACATCAAAAGTGTAATCTACTGTATTTGTAAAAAAGATGAGAAAAGCTGGACTGAAATGGCTGGTGTGGCTCTATCCAAAGATGAAAAAGAAACAAACTCTCAAGGCAAACAGTAGTAAGAGCAGTAAATTGATTTAATGAAATGCTATTCCTCAAGTATTGAAATTATACACAAAATATTACGTAGCGGGCATTTGCGTGTGCGCGGAGATCAAAGAAATCTTGGATGCTTTAATGACTTCATGCAGTGCTCTAAAGTCAAGCTAAAGGCTCAGACTATAGAGAAAAGTGTGAGGAAAAGAGAAAGTCGATGCCTCTTTAAAAAGTCTCATTCCTGCTTTCTTTCTTCATCCGACAAAACGGAGCCAGAGTTGTCTCAGCTTACCGTCTCTCAGGTGGAGACTGTCCGTGTCGGCCTTAAAGAGAGAAGAAAGACGCTTTTTCGCTCCATTCTTCCCACCATAAACCCCCCGCCTGCTCGATGGCGCTCTATTAGGCGGCTCAGGTCAAACAGCTCATTTATTGTCAGATATTGCCCGCCCTTTGATTCCCACCAATGAGGGAGGTTGGAGAGATGGAGGTTTGCACGATGATGGCAATGAGGACCTTTGAGTCATCGTGCGGCACAGGCGCAAACTCGTGAGAACCGGCTGAGCTGAAATCAGCATTTTATTGACATATTGACGCGTTGAGCCAAGAACGGAAGCGTCGATATTTAACTTGCCCATCATCGGCACTGAGCACCAGATTTTTTTTAACTTGACAAGCTCGACTAAAAGACGAGTGACGCTAAAGCTATTTTTATGTGGACTTCTTTGGGTGAAACATTATTTAAAACAAAGATGTTGGTTTAAAGGTATAAAAGTTTGAGCTGTGAACTACGAACATGACACAAACTCACTGATTTAGGTCTTGAATGGATGATTTTTTTATGCTTCGAAGAGTATCAGCAAAACAAACCAGAAATAACATGTTCTTTTTACTGAAAAAGTAACATTTAGTGTGGATGTGTAGTAGTTGAGAAGTGAGGTTGAGTCTGATCCAGCTCTATTGATCAATCATTTTCTGTTGATTGTAAGTGGATTCAATTGATTTTCACTCGGTGCTACTTTTCCGTTTTGCTCCACTGAGCATTTTAGCATCGTCCAGCTCATCGCTTTGGATTTACTTTGAGCAATTAGCTGCTGGAGCAACATTCCCAGATTTTACTGGTCCAACAGGATACCTGCCTGCTGGTGCTCGTTTCAGACACCACAGGTGCTTTTAGATGTGGAGCAGCAAGCTTTTTTTCTCCAGAAAAGGCAACGATAAACCCAGACGGCTTGGGGCCCCTCAGGTTTTACACACTGAGCTTGAGATTTGAGCCGTTTATGCTTTTTCTCAACACTCGCATCCGTTTTCTCATCTATTGAAAAACAACGATTTTAGTTACTGTTCAGATCCCCTCAAATCTGGCTGCTTTTAAGACGAGCTCCCGCAGTTAAATGGTAAATGGACTGCATTTGTTTAACGCTTTTCCAGTCTTGTTGACCTATTCACTCTCAGCACTACAGCACCTCATAGTGTCTATTTTTTTTCTTCTCTTAACTCTATTTGAATACAGCTGAAACCCCAGCACAGTCTTTAAATATCAGGATTTTAAATGCTCAAATAGTGCCATCAGATCAACACGTTGTCTGCTTTTAAGTTAAAATTTTAGTATCGCTTTTCCATTTAACAAAAGAAACAGAAACATATTTGGATAAGAGCAGCTTTATTGGGAAATGGGCCGTATTAATACGCAGTATATGTGACCAGGGGGAGTGGAAGAGACACAAAGAGACGTAAAGGCCGGCTGGCACGAAGCAGAATGCAAATACATTTCTTCCCTGGAAACAAATCCCGAGCCAAGCTGAGGTCATAACTTAAGGATCCTGCAGACGGTAATGAGTATAGTGGAGCATTTCTCAGCAAAAGAGAGATTTTTTTTTTTTTTTTTTCAAGAGTTGGTCGACTCCATTGTGAAAAAAGGGATTGAATATTTGCTTCCCTGATGGACACAAACAGTATATCTTCTATAGAGGGGAGTTGCTCTCCATATTGTATCAACTATATCTTGAACCCTTAAGAAAATCATGTAGATTACATGAGCAAAGAAGCTCAGCTGCTGGAAAACTGTTACGCACTGACAGATGAGACCAAAGAGCTACGGATGTATTGTGTTTGTAGACATGACGTCACAGCTTTTCAGCACAAGAACCCTTTTCCATCTTTGAAACACGGTGGTGGTAGTATGATGATTTGAGCCTTATTTCAGGACGATTTTCCATTGTTGATGGAACTATGAATTCTGAATCCATGAGAAAGAGGGTCTTGGCGGCAAAAAATATATTGAATTGTCCAAGTAGAAGTCCCGAATGTCATCCAGTAGAAATCGTGGAAGGAACTGAAATGAACAGTTCACGAAGCTGAATTTCCTCCAAGCCGATGGGCGGAACTGAGCAACAGAAATGTTCCATCGGGTTAGGGTTCTTCTATACAAGGGAGTTCCCCTCCATATTGTATGCCAATCGCTCAAACCCTTCAATTTTAAAAACTGTTCAAAGTTATGCTACCAAGTTGTACCCATCCCAGTCTTTTGGAGCATAATATGGACATAAAACGGCGTTGGTAATACCGCACAGTCCTTCCTGTAACCAATGCATACAAAATCCAACTAAAGGTCTTTGGGATTTGGAAAACCCCAAAAACTAAATGCATGAGAAATCAACCATGAACATAGAAATGCTACACATGTAGCATCAACTGCTTTCATATCCAGTCTGGCACTGAATCTTCTTTTCATACATTTTGCATCACAGCTTGTTCATTAACAGCCGTGTAACCAACATTTTGTCCTTCAGACTACTTTCATCTTCGCCACAGAGCGTCGGTGACTCTCCCTTCTCCCCCCGTCGATTCACTGCGCCGTCATATCGATGGCTGCCAGCTTTTTTTGTCCGTTCGTGTGTCGTGGGTCCTCGGCGGCATCATTTGTCACACGGTCTGCTTGGTGCTTGTCATACGTCACACTCAGCCGTCCTGACAAGAGCTGGGAAAAAGAGGGAGCTGTCTGATTCGGTGGTGGCCCTTGACCGCTCGGGAACCGTGGGAAGCCTCTCGCAGAGGTGGCGGCTGCTATCAGGAGAAGGGGCTGGGAGGAGGAATGGAGAGGGAGCAAAAGAGAAGGAGGAGAAAAACTTGGCCTCATCACCTCATGCATCTTTAAACAGGCCCACTCGCCTCGCGCTGGAGAGTCATCAATCTTTGGGGAAGCACATGAGAAAGAGGGAGGCATGAGGAGACAGCGGGAAAGAGCAGGAGTAGGTTAGTGAAGTGGCGGTAAGGAGCTGCTGGGCTGATGCAGTCGAGGTGAGAAGGGGAACAAAATGATGGAGTGATGGTCGGTGGTATGTGTAAGTGAGTTAAAGGCATTCAAGAGGGGTAAAAGAAGAGGGGACAGGAGCGACGAGAGAAGGGGGGGGGGGATTAAGTCGGGGAATAACAAGAGTGAATAAATCCAGAGAGGCAGACACGCAATCCCTGTGTGAAAAAGCGACAGAGAGGTAAAGGCGGCGATGGTGGGGAGAGATGAAAAGGGCAGAGTGAAGATGGGGAGAAGTGAGTGAATAATTGAAGGCCACCGGAGAGAGTATGCACACAGCTGTCGGCTGATTCTCCACTTGGTCCGCAGGTGGCCTCTTCCCTCAGGTACTGTCAGCTTGAGAGAGGAAAGATGGGAGGAGGAAGGAAGGGAAGGAGGGAGAAGAGAGCGGGGAGAGAATGATGGAAAGCAGACAGGACGTAGGGGGAGAGTGTCGGTGGGCTGTGGAGAGGCTGCAGACAAACATCTGACAAGACACAGGATGAGATTTATTGTGTAAAGAAATGTGTGTTCTGATGCTTTGGCATTTGTCTTTCCACAAGTCTGCTCCTAACACGTGTTGGTTTTGTTGGAGATGACAGGAAAGAGGGTTAGAGAGTTGTAAAGAATGAGTGAGTCAGAACAACACAATGGTTGCTGGTTGGGAGCTGGCCAGAGACGGAACGAATGCAGAATGCTAAACTCAGGAAGAGCTTTACTCGGACTGTAGTTGTGCAGCGGTGTATGAAAGTTCTTGCACCCGTAAGAAAATCGTGTAGATATCTGCGTATCAAAGTAAGATTTTCAACGTTCGCATGAGCAAAGAAGCTCAGGTGCTGGAAAACTGTTACACACTGACAGATGAGACCAAAGTATTGTGTTTGTAGACATGAGGTCACAGCTTTTCAGCATAAGAACCCTTTTCCATCTTTGAAACACGGTGGTGGTAGTATGATGATTTGAGCCTCATTTCAGGACGATTTTCCATCGTTGATGGAACTATGAATTCTGAATCCATGAGAAATGAGAAAGAGGGTCTTGGCGGCATAACGATAGCAGATAGCAGAAAAACTGAAGTAAATATATTGAGATGTCCAAGTAGAAGTCCCGAATGTCATCCAGTAGAAATCGTGGACGGAACCGAAATGAACAGTTCATGAAGCTGAATTTCCTCCAAGCCGATGGACGGAACTGAGCAACAGAAATGTTCCATCGCAGCAGTTATTACGCAACGTCTTCACATCACACTGAAAGCAAAGGTTCACGTGGCTCATTCACAGTTCTGGAACACCGCGTTACTTCCTCCGTAACCAAATGACCAACTGTGTGATTTTAGGCCAAACCAACCGCCTTACTCCTCCAGTTAGGGTCAACAGCTCGGGCACCGAGGAGTGTTGGTCATCTAACCCTTCAGCTGGGGGGTTTGGGGGCCATTTCAGTTGCTGAACAATCACTAATCCTTGAGCCTCAAAGAAAAGGGACACCTTATCTCTATGTGTAAAAGTCGGATGATGACAGATTTATCAAGAAATACAACACTGAAAAGTCCAAAGGGATTTTTAAAATGCTCCTGTTCATATTTCTCTTCAACTTCTTTTGTGCTTCCCTGTTCCTGTTAGTTTTAGACTTGCCCCTCCTTCTGTGCACCCGCAGCACACCCGCCGAGTGCAAATCCCATAGTCCCTCCTTCAGCTCGGTGTCTTCCAACAGCTGTGGGAAATATCTGGCTCTTTAGCTACTAGTGTTTAGTTTTTTTTTTTTTTTTTAGGCAGCTTTGGCAGCAAACGTTTGTCTTCTTTGACCAAAAAAAGAGGGTAGCTGACTCTGACTACTGAGCATTTCACACTAATTGTACCTTTTTCAATCAGCGTTTCACCCTATATTGTAAAAATCTAACTGATAGCAGCTTTACAGTACCGCTGCCATAAAATGACTGTAGAAAACATCTAAATAAGCAGTTCTTTGTCCCTCTCGATGTGGAGAAGTCCAACATTCACTGCTCCTTTAGCCCTCCTTTAGGCTGCACTCACACTAAGTGGAACACACCGTCTGTTCGGGACTCTAAAATCCATCTCCTTCGTGTTTTTTTTTTTTTTTTTTTTTGACCAGTCTGATAACGGTGTGCCGTGCTTGTACCGGGAACCTGCCCCGCTTGGCTCGGGCATAGTTCACTTTGGCACAGTACAAGAATTAAGTGGAAGGTATAGCCGACAGAAACGCTGCGAGGCGGAATAATCAGACTTGCAAGCATTTCTCATTTGTATTCACCTACTGCTAAAACACTCTGGGTTGTCAAAGTATCAATGCATTTGATAATGTTCACTGAGATAATGATTTGTCACCAATAAACATAGTTGATATGACAGCTGAAAAAGAATGCCTTCTTTTTAGTTGATATCATGGCAATGTCTTGTTTTTGAACTGATATCCTTTCACATGGCAGTGAATCTGTGCTAAACTCAAATTGGCTTATAACATCTTTCAGGTTGGCAGTATTGGAGTAAATAACAATCAAGTAGATTCAACACTAGATTCTGTGTTTTATTCAGTTAAAGGATTGAAATGAGGAGAAACAAAGAAAGTGGCTAAAGTCTATCAGCTTCATGGGCTTTATTTCCTTTTTTTTTTATTCTTTATTGTCGGTGATGGAGACTGTGGGCGGCTTCTAAGATCTCTGTCGAGCGCCGAGTGGACCGGGCTCTGATTTCATCCACTTTCAGAGAGGATTATCTGCCTCTCTCTTCGTCTCTCTCCATGTAAAGTGGAATCATCTGTTGGTTAGACGTCCATACGTACATGTACACTGTAATAAGCGATGAAGCTGGGCGGCTGTTGGATTTTAGTGGCAGAGCGTGGTGGACGTTGTTTTGGTGAGGGCGTGTTTGCGTACTGAGTTAAAGATCCCTTTGGCAAGAAATAATGAAGGTTCATATGTCATAATGAAGGGAAAACATGCACTCAACCATATACAAATCACACTCAGGCACACAAGTCAGGTGCAGACATGCAGACGTATGGGCAAGCAGCACTTTGTTTCAGTCCTCCCAGCTTTTTCCTGGGCTCAGACTGACAGTCTGGTTGAGATGGAGGGAGAGAAGAAGGAGGCCCTGAATAAATGAATAGCCAAATAAGTGAATGCGAGACAGGTAATGGACCTCAGAAAGCAGGGTGGGGTACAGAACAGTAAAGAGTAGTGATGTAAAGAGCAGTCAATAATTGAGCAGGCGGTTCATTATTAATACCGGCTCTTTGTGAATTCAGAAGAAACTGGAGGGTTGCTTGACTAAAGATGAGCTCAGGTACAGGAAGCAGATGCAGTGTTTGGGATCTCAGGTGAGTAAAGTGTGGAGGAGGACAAGCAAGAGATCAGGAACTTTCTCCCAGGAGCGGTGGGCGACGGCGGCTGGGTTTGCATGCAAAGTCG
Source organism: Odontesthes bonariensis (assembly GCF_027942865.1). Lineage (NCBI taxonomy): Eukaryota > Metazoa > Chordata > Actinopteri > Atheriniformes > Atherinopsidae > Odontesthes > Odontesthes bonariensis. The sequence continues at coordinate 9,994,213 of NC_134524.1, read as the reverse complement.
AGGAGAGACATGTCCGCAAAGGCTGCAGCAGGGTCGAAAGGTTGCAGTCAAGAAGATAATTACGGTCTATTTACGGCTATGACAGGCTGACAGCGACTAAAAAGAGATTGACAGGTCACACAGACTGCCCCTCTTCCTCCGTCACTCCAGAGAGATGGAGTGTGTGGAGGACACACTGACTCCAAGAGTCACGCTCACGGTTTAGCCCCTCAAGCCAGAGAAAGTAGTCGGAGAACTTGTCAGAAGAAGTCGATTTTGTCTTAAATCAATACATTTAATACCCACTAAATGATGATTCTGAAAATATTAACTGAATTTTATACTTGTATTTTCCTTTAGGCTGTGTATATTCACCTTTAATCAACATTGAATATTAAAAGCTGCCAATTCTTTTGGTTTTGTTATGCGATTTGACCTTGTTTTTTTTTTTTTTCAGCCGGCCTGAAGCTGATTTCTCTTAAGCTCTAAACTCTGCAAACTTTAGCAACATTTGAAACATTTTCAGGTGAGAAAGTAGTCGTTTAGATCCCCAACGTGTTGAAAATCTGACAAAATACCGGCTATTTACAATTTTGTTCCCACGAATTCGGCGCTACTAAAGCTAGCCGCTGTGAGCAACGCACTTCCGGTTATTTTCACAAAATAAAATACCCGTTGCCTTTTCGCCACTCGAAATATTTCGCCCAACGTGAATTAATTTACTTGATTTACCTTCTAATTACTGTGTGAGTGGTGTACTTTCACATCGAGTGCAAATGACTGTGTAAATCTACACGGAAGGCTGGGTTTGCTCATGTCGGTTATTTATGTATTGGGAATGCGGGGATACACTTAATTTGGCCTGGGGGTGGCATATCCCTTTAACAGCATTCTTCCTCCCTGCTTTTGACGGCTGAAGTTACTTGACCTGTTAGCGCCACCTATAGATCGGTTGCATATTGTCTAAACCATCGGTTGGAGTGAGTGTGCTCGTGCGTTTTAAGTATTTGTTTAAATAGTGCTCATTCAGACTGAAGCGTTCGTGGTGCACTTATTTTGGCTTTGCAGGAAAACAGAAACCCAAGGACACTCGGAAAGTCTGAAAACAGTGTGAAAAACATTTTTATATATTTCCATTTGCAGCAGTTGAAATGGATTTATTTAAAGATGAAGTTGGAGAACAATGTGGGCCTGTGAAGATGTCGGGTGAACGGCTTGGAGAGAACTGACAGTCGTCGCTGCATAAAAGCTGCGCAGCTTGTTAGTTATGAATATTAATTCCATTCTCCGCCTTTTCAGCAGACATACGCGCACCCCTCTGTGGTGTATGGGACATGTTTTTATATTGTTGATCTAGCTTTATGTATACAGAGAGATTTTTCTTTCTCTCCTTGCTCTGTATTCAAAAAGTTTCCCGCTGGCCATGAAAAGTGTTAGTTTTTTTGTTGCTAAATCCTGTTGACTGCTTTTTTTTTCTCCATGGTTGATGTTAGAAAAGTGACAAAGAAAGTGAAGTTGGAAAAGGTCATCCTGTCACGTGATCGGGATCACGCTACGGTGGCATCTGTGACTGATGCTAACTTGTGATAAAAGGTTAGCACAGAAGCCTTCTGTGCTTTAGATAAGCAGCTGGAAGAGAGTGAAAGGACACATTCTTCCATCAAGGTGATCAATAAACTACGAGAGAAGCATTTAGTCTCTATTTTTTAAACTGACTCACTTCAGCAATATGATTTGTTAAAGGGGAACTGCGGTATTTTCAACATTAAGCCTCTTTTCTGAGTCGTCTGCATTGTTTTAGAACCCTCCCTCACCGCTTTTTTGATGTTTACTGCTGTCTCCGGTATTTGCCTAATTTTGATTCTTCTCAACCTGCTTCAGAATGGCAAGTCATGCGCATGTCTAGAAAGGTCCGTAAAAGCACCATAAACGTCCGTTTTCAAAATAATCAACTCACCGGAGTGGTTACTGGTGTGCACTGGTAATCCATATCAAATTTCGTGGCAAAAAGTTGCTTCTGTCGTGTTTTATTTGACATTTTGTACTGGATGTTCGTTGATATTACTCCGCCACCGCGAAGAAAATAGTGCGAGCATGAACGAGCTGCCAAATAAAACACGACAGAAGCAACTTTTCGCCACGAAATTTGATATGGATTACCAGTGCACACCAGTAACCACTCCGGTGAGTTGATTATTTTGAAAACGGACGTTTATTGTGCTTTTACGGACCTTTCTAGACATGCGCATGACTTGCCGTTCTGAAGCAGGTTGAGAAGAATCAAAATTAGGCAAATACCGGAGACAGCAGTAAACATCAAAAAAGCGGTGAGGGGGGTTCTAAAACATTGCAGAGGCTTAATGTTGAAAATACCGCTGTGCCCCTTTAACATTTCACAAACATTTCTTTATGCTTTCCTTAATTTTTGGGCACACGATGAGCATAATAATGAACAGTTAGGGTTTTATTCTGCAGCCATTATATTTGAATACAACTTAAAATACATACAGAGAACCCTCAAATGGTCTTCCAGCCTGCTCAAATGTACGGAAATCCAAACATTTGTGTGTGTGATGCTGCTTGTAAACCACACAAATGTTCATTTTTGCCCTGAGAGCATCACTTTGTGTATTTCAGATTCTGTCCTTCTGTCAGACTTTGAATAAAAGTCCCTTTTTACAGGAAAAGAAAAGTACTTTCTTGACTTTCCCAAATTCGCAGGACCCTCCCGACCGATCGCAGAGAATCACATCAGTTTGCCGATTTCATTTGAGTTTGTTTTCCTGGCTTCTGTTCAACAGTGGCCTCGGTGGGATTTGCTTTGGACCTGTGATGTTTATGTCTTTAAGTCTACGTGTGCCTGTGTGTTTGCGATCCTTTGGTGATTCTTGTGTTTCCACTTTGCAGGCTTTGATAGCGGCGTGTTTTGGGCGGTGGGGGAATGGGCTTTACAGCGTCGGCTTCATGTCTTCTTTTAAGTCCGTTTGAAAAGTTGCAGCGGAAGATGTCTGACAGGCCTTTTGAGTGTACATTGTTTGAATGTAAACTCTGGATGGAACAGATGCGTTTCACTGTGTTGGGGCTATTAAGCTGAGCTGTAATCCAGAGGGGTTTACAGTAAGGTAGGGATTCTGTGTCCTGCCCAAGGACGCGTACATTTTGAAGACACCAAACATGTCAGGTTTGCCAGTTACAGAACAATTGACAGTTTTCTAAACCCCTCCTTCAATCACCAATTGTCCAATCATACTGTTGCTTAGCAACCGATACTTACTTTCTCATGCCCGTCAATCTTTTTATTTCGCTGTTTGCACTGAGCTGTAGTGAGTGTGTATACAAATGCTTTGATGGACCTTTTTTAAAACCTAACACAGCAATCGCATCAGGAATTGAGGCATTAGGTCGGCTTCACGCCGGCTGCGTGTGGCTGAACCGACCTGCTGACCTTTCTGTGGCCAAGCTGTTGCCCGGGAGCATTGTCAAAAAATATTAAGATACAAATCGATACTAAAATGTAGCACCTGATTAAATCCAGCACCATCGTAGACAGACAGGCAGCTCCTCCCCTCACTGGCAGCAGGAGACGGGGACACACAACTTAGAGCTGCTACTGATGCCAGCATGAAACCAACTTAACATTGTTTTTGTTGTTATAAAGGCTTCCAAATGTGCTGACTCCACCACAAACTTTAAAGGCAAGAACAGCTTCGTGCATAAACTTTGCAGGTGAACTGCCAGCAGCATGTTGAATAGCTGGAATGGGCTAATTAGTCTGCAGGAGAAAGTGAAATGACAACAAAATTCATTACACTCGATCACGGCACGAAGGAAGAGCTGCCATGTGCTGCTTTAAATCATAATCATGAGAAAAACGCAGTTAAGTGCATATCTGACCCTCAGAAAGAACACGGTACGTGTGCAGCCCACTGAAGGTGACAACCAAGCAACTTAAGCCAACGTGCTACATCACACATGAAAATTTATTCCCTCTAAACATCAGTGCTGATACATGTGTTAGTAATGTACTGAAAGAAAATAGCTGGCCTTTGACCACCAGTGCTACTAAAAACCATTTATTGATCTTAAATTGCATTTTTTTCCTTCCATGGTATTGTTTTGGGTTTGAAATTCTAGTATCGGGACAACCTGATTTCTTCAAAGCTTTTTGGCTTTTGTAATGGCCAGATGTACAAAGTTTTGTGTAATCCATGCTTGGTATGATTAGAAAACTGAGACAGGCGACTTGGAAAGACTCCAGAAGTGGCATTTACCTCTATCACCATATGAATAGAGTTGTATCCCACTTTGGATTTCTAATATAACCACAGCAGCTCTTTTCATACAGCCACAAAAGTCCCTTTTAACGGCATACAAAGTAAATCATCATCATAACTTGGTGGTATATTTTCGATGTCGGTGTCCTTATGCGTCCTAACTCTGAAACTGCAGTGAAGACTGTATTGTTCCTGATCTCAGGTCATTATAATGACCAGTGAATGCATTTTAGCTGAGAGCAGCCTTCCTTACACTTACCTCATGTGTAAAACCTATGAAACTCCAATGTGCAAACCCCAATCTGTTGAAGCAGTCTTGCCAACCATATCTAATTTAATGTTGCTAAAGTCTGCTTGAAAAGTTGCCAGATGTTGCTAAATGAAGTGACATGTTAATTAGCGTATCGATGTAATTATCTCTCGTGCGCACCGCTTGCTCGTCTTCCACTCTCTGTACTAACATACATTAATTATACATTAAGTTAGCCAAACTTCCAATAAAGCTGCTCTGATTCATTTACTTTTCTGAACCTGTTCTCAGACGGTGAAAAAATTCTGAAATCATGCCTGAAGAGTGGTCGATTAAGACCAAGTGCTCAACCGCGGCCCATTTGAATGAATTGTGAGGCTGCTGCTCTGCTCTTAATAGAATTATGATTTCACAAACACATCATCATCCGCTTAAGTCACAGACCTCTGTGCAGTGATTTTTGGCCATATTTCTCTGTACTATGACGACTCAGTTGCGCCTTAAGCTGGATTTAAAGTTGATGCGTCGCTCACGGCGGTGGCGGCCCGTGACGTTAAAATGACGTTTCAGGCCTGCCGCTTGCCTTGAAAAGGCGGCGCAGCGCGTTGTCGTGCACCAGTCGATTTTTGTAATTTGGCTGCGCTGAGAACGACCAACCGGATGGACCAATTTGAGACCAGTCTCAGTCCGGAGGTGCGTTTGTACAGACAGCTGTACGAAACTGCAGTGAAAGAGAACAGGGAGCACGTAAACTCCCAAAACTGGTGGACGGAGATTGGCAGAACTTTGGGGAAAGAGGGAGAGTTCTGTAAGAATGTGTGGAAGAAGCTACAGGACAGATACGTGAAGGCAAAGAAGAGAGCAGAGACTCCAAGTGGTGATGCCGGGGGCTTCAGACCTCCACCTCTTTTAACTGTATTAAAAAATTAGAATTATCCGAATACTGCAGCAGCATCATTAATGACAGTGTTCCTGCTATTGACAGTGGCATTGTTTTCTTTTCGACTTTCGTGGTTGTAGAGTAGCGGTAACCTTCACGTAGCAGCGACACCTCTGTGACGGAGAAAATTGCAAATACTGGCGCATCGACTTGCGCCACCGTATATAGCCGGCACGAAATCGTGACGTCATCAACACCGCTCGCGGTAGCAGACGCGGCAACCATGCTAAAGGCTTTATAGGTGAAAAACATCTTCATTAACCTGCCGCTGTTGCTCCATGCAGTACGCACGTGCTAAGGAGGCGGCTCTGTCCCGTGTCGCTGTGTCCTTACTTAGAACCGGCTGAGTGACGACAGCAGCGTTAGCTAGTGGCGAGTTCCACGATGCTGGCTCGATTTGTGCAAGCACACACTAGGTGGGCCCATTTAGTACCTCATTTGACGGCTCAGCGGCGGATCAACTGTGTACTTTCATGTAACAATTTACACAAGGATATCGCACCAGTCCCTGCTTGAAAAGGGTCGGGTATTAGGGTTAGCTCAGAGCCTTTCTGTGCCTGTCTTTTGGTAATATGGCTGTACGAAAGCTTGATACCGAGCCTGCGCCCACTCCTTCACTCGCTAGAACACACGACTCACACAGTGGACGAGTAAATGCTGCTCTGAGGTGATAGCAAATGCTAATGTGTCCAACAAGCTAATTACCACCCTAATGGATGGAGGTTTCCATCAGTCTCAGTTGTTATAGAACCCAACTAATGTTGTGGTTTCTGCACACAGTTTTCACCCTTACAGCCTTTTTATTTTTAATCATGAATATGAAAACATCATTTAGAAGTACACGTTAGGTAAAGAGATCTTAATTTATCAGTCACAGGCCTGTTTTGCGTGCCACGTAGAGAGAGCTGCTCATTGCTTAGATACAGTAATGCTTTGAGTTTAATTCCGTCTCGTGCCATGTTACACTAATTTAGTCCTAAAGATGAAAAAAAGTAGCAGGTACATATATATTTATTTGTGTGTATATTTATTGAGAGAAGTTCTGTCCCTTAAAATGTCAGCAAATCTCTGGCAGACTGAACGAAGTGTAATCAAAGAGATGCTGTGGTCAAGTGAATTCTTTGTCATAACAGAAACTACACAGCAAATATGCTGTGTATATTGGCCCTTTTTATCCTGAGTGCAGAGCTTCATCTGCAACATTCAGTTTTTCTTCCTCTTATATAACAACAATAGCGAGGCTTAGCAAAACTGTCTCTGATCTGACAGCAAAACACCACCGATATGTGAAGTTACACTCCTTAAATACCAAGATAAACTTTCCTTTGAAATGCGTACCCACACTTCCGTGACTTTTCCTTGTTGTTTTCCAGCCTGAGATAAATCAGTGGATTCACGCAGCTGTGGCTGCTGTTTCATTAGAAGCTGCATTTCATTCAGTCGTATATATTTTAACGATGCGTTAGACTGAAATGACATAAATTGCATAAAAGTGACAGAGCCCTTTAAACGGCTCAATTTGGGAGAGACTGAAACTGGCAAGAATAGCTGGTGAAATCTCTTTATGTGAGAGTGATTTTGTGCAAAGAACTTCATTAACATGTTTTGTATAGCCCATAGACCAATTCTAACTTGTTTAAAGAGGTAAAATATGTCACCTTTAACACATCTTGCTGGAGGCCTCCGAATCTCAGAGATGCAGCTATGTATGTCTTTCGTGCTAAACTTGGCACTTTTAACTTTGCAGGATTTTCCTCTCCAAGGGCTCCGTTAATTTACACCAATCCTACCTCTGTTTTTCAATTACTTTTCTTTTTACTGTAATTTTCAGTCTCAGCATTCAGTGGCACTTTCTCAGCCACGAAACCAGTGTAACTCACAGAAGAGATGCAAAACTGATCAATTAACACATCGATTGGAAGACTTTAGCATTCCCTGATCCCTCTTTTATCCCTTTCCCTCTTGCATTCACACTCTCACACACTCACTCTTGTATCCTTATCAGCCATCTGCCTCACTCTCTCTCTCTTTCCCTGTTTCTGTTTCTCACTCATGCACGTGTCCACAGGGGAGCGCCAGGAGTGGATGGAAACTCTTAAGACAGCCACGCGCCCCCCCGCCTGCGGCTCCCAGAAGCGCTCCGACAGCCTTTCCCACCTCTCCTCCACAAACAAGCGGGGCTTGCTGGAGCTCCGTGGCTACAAAGGCAGAGTGCTGGTGTCCCTCGTGGGGAGTAAAGTCAGGCTCTGCAAAACAGAACAGGTACTTCCAACACCATCGGGACCCCTTCTGCACAGAATGACAGCTTCGTGTTTAAAAGAAGGAATATGATAAAGCCTAACTTGAAGCAGGGACGGGGAGAAGGAGAGATGTTCATGAATGCGTAATGCAAAAAGTAAATATATATGTGGTAAAGTGCTTCAGGCTACACAAAAATGTAAGGTGCTTTGAGTGCAAGGACATGCTAACGCACAGAAACTTCTGGTTCCCTGTTGTTCTCCTGGTTGAGCACATGCCCTCATACAGCAAGGCTGAGGGTCCAGTCAGATAGGAAGGGTCCCACCTGAGTGTGTGACTGCCATTAGACGATATTTATAGTGATTTGGTGCTATATAAATAACACTGAATTGAACTGAATTAAGGCAAGGCAAGTTTATTCGTATAACATAATTCAACAACAAGGCGATTCAAAGTGCTTTATAGATACATTAAAACAGTAGAAATAAAAAGCATGACAAACAAAAAAGAAAGAAATAAGAACAATAGATAAAATTAGTAGTTAAAATGTGATTAAGTTTTGAAACTCAAGCTTCAGATTTGGAGCTTTATTCAAACGCAGCTGAAAATAGGTGTGTCTTCAGCCTGGGCTTAAACACACTGAGTGTTTCAGCTGATCTGAGGCTTTCTGGGAGTTTGTTCCAGACATGTGGAGCATAGAAGCTGAATGCAGCTTCTCCGTGTCTGGTTCTGACCAGTGTTGATTTTGACAACCATCTTAGATTTAGTCTTAGTCTTAGTCTTTTGGACTAAAATGCTTATTAGTTTTAGTCACATTTTAGTCACTTCTATATGTGATAGTTTTAGTCCAGTTTTAGTCGACGAAATCTCAAAAGGGTTTTAGTCTAGTTTTAGTCAAAAAAAAAAAGAAAAAATAAGTATAGTCTACCGTGTTAAGAAAATAGTATGGTCTTAACTATCCAACAAGCAGAACAAAAATACATAGCTTATTAACTGACCCTGTACTAAAGCTTTCTGATTTTTCATTCTGTACTGTGCGTGTGTCCCAACTTTACTGTAAGCGCACTAAACGCACAGGTCCTGGTTAGGGCTGCACAACGTCACTTGTGGCTTTTAGGCTAAAGCTAGCAGACTCTACGTATAACAGTAACTCGACCTGTTTAACATATCAAGTTACGTGCTGACAGAACGTACACACAAAGAGATAACCACACCGTCACTGAATGTAAACATGGCTAAACATGCTGCTAAAATAACACACACATAATGAATTGACGTTAGCGTAACAAAAGCTAACTTTAGCCTGAAGTTAGCAGCCCATTTGCGCCTGGAGTATGTGGAAAAGGTACTAATGTATTAGCTTACTATGAAATTTATCGATTATGTTAACAGCATTTGTAACTTACCTTTGAAAAAATATCCCTGTGGCGAGCCTTAAGGTGCCGCAGCAGATACTTTTTAGGTTTTAATTGACACACACAATAAGCAGAAATGTCATGCATTTTAAACGTCTGACAGATCACCCACTAACATTTTCGTCCATTCTCGTCTCGTCAACAAAAACTCACACACGTCTCGTCATGTTTTCGTCATCAGAGAGCTATGTTTATCTCATCACCGTCTCGTTATCGTCATGAAAAAAAGTGCCATCAACGAAATGATTTCGTCATCGTTGACGAAAACAACACTGTTTCTGACTCTGGGAACTGATAAAATTAAGCGAAATAACCAGAAAGTGTGATAAGCGCTGGTTGAATTCTCTAAACACTTCAGTGCGCCCTTCATTGTGGGAATTACTGGAGTATCGTTTAGGAAAGGAAAGAAGATAAGTGTGAGTGCGACGTTCACGGAAAAGTTCGATTCTTCCCATACTGTCGCGCTACGTGTGAGGCGCACAAATAAACACGAGGACGGGAGGGAGAATGTGTGACAACACACATTCCTTTGGTGGCGCTTTTTGTAATTACCAACCCTGATAATGTAACATTGTCTGTTACATCTTGGATAGGATTTATCCTCCATGACAAATCTTGACAAGACGAACATCACAGCTCCGTGCGGTCGGACATTTGTTGGACACGGCTGTCATGAGCCCGTACGAATTTCTCCGACTGTTTTCCCTTAACCTCATCTTCCAGCTGTTTCTGTCTGCGAAGCCATTGCTGTTCTATGCAGCCAAAAGCTGAGGCAAATTAAATATATTCGAAAAAAAAAAGATTAATTATACTCATGTTGACCAGAGGCTCAATCAAAGCCATGACTATTTAGATCAGGTGAGAAAAGATTTATGCTGTGAATATGAATTAAAACCCTTGCAGCGATAGGAAGTGAGCCAGCTGAGAGAAAACAACACATTCAGCCCACACTTTTCACCCTTGCATTGATTATTATATATTTCTTTTATATTGATGTTTCAATCAAGCAGACCTTGTTCAAGTTTGCTTTAACCGGACAGTTTTTTTTTGGAGGTCTGCTGCCCAAAAAAAGAGCTGAATCAAGCAGCGTTGTTCCCCATTCATTAGCAATCCTCAACTCAGGCCAATCAAATAAATTGTTGTTACTGTTTGTTCATTTCTTAAGATTTATTTTGGGGATATGCACCTTGAGTCACAAATTTGCCCTCTCTTGAGAAATTACCAACAGAAATGCAAAATACGGTGCTCTTGCAACATATTTAGGGGTTTCTGAGATTTTGAAAAGATTTCTAAGTTGATAAAAAAGCATTTTGGTAGAATTACGTGCTTGTTCAGACTCTTCTATCTCTTATGTATTTTTCTAAAATAGTTTAGCCTTAAGGTGTTCAGGCATAGAAATAAAACCCATGACCTGGAAACTCCCACTAAGTGTCGGGCGGTACAGAGTTTTTCCTTTTTGTCCTACCTGACGACTACATCGTGCTGCTGAACATCTTCTTAAAGCATTTTTATTATTTATTTTGGGAAAAGCCCAAAGAGTGACACAAAGAGTGGTTTGAAAGGGAGCAAATAGGGTGCACAGCTCACGGCGCAACTGCTGAGATTCAGAAAGTTGAGTACTGAACATCTGTCCGTCTGCAGGTGTGGCCGTTGCCGTTAGCAGTCGGCATGCTGTTTTTTTTTCGTGGACGCCAGCTGAAAGCCGCGCTCGTGTCTCTGCAGCTGCAGTTTCAGCGGACCGAATGTGAGCTGGAAGAAACGGACAGGTGTCACAGTGTAATTGGTCGAATGTTATTAGTTTGCAAGGATCCTCCAGCAGCAGGGGACAACCCGATCGCATCTTTATGCAGATGATTAGTGCAGAGCAGCAAGACGGGAAGAAGTGGCACGTGGTGTGCAAATAGAGACGAGTCGACGGCTCTCAAAGATGGAAACTTTGTCAGCCTACGTCAGCGTCCGAAATACTTTGGAGATCGCATACGAATATTTATTTAACAGGATGTGAGACATGGACTCTATGTAACCCCTGAGTGAGCCTTTAAACTGAGTAGAGTTTTTGTTATTTGTAGGGCTGGGCAACGATTAAAATGTTTAATCTAATTAAGCACATGATTTCCCTGATTAATCACGATTAATCACATTTGTACGCAAAATCTAAAAATGAATTCAAAAGTAGTGTATAGCTTTTAGCGTTTAGTTTTAAATGTGCTGCCATATGAATGAAAGTGCCATAACATTTGTTGTGCAAACACACTTTTAACATTAACCGTTAAATAATTAACGAGTTAATGCGATAATAACGAGTTAACTCGCCCAGCCCTAGTTATTTGTTTTCTTCTCTTCGTTGCAGCATATTGGACAATGAAAAATAAAACGCCTGATGTGTGGCCTGATAAAAGACTAGGTTATGTTTTGTTTATAAATACATGATAACCGTACACTATATATCCAATCTTACATCAGCCATGAGCACTTCGGGAGACGGTGTTTTTCCTTCTGTGAAGTTTCACTTAAATCGGGTGTCGGATGGAGCCAGAACACGTCGGGTGAAGGTGGGTGGTCCTGAAGACATTAGATCTGCTGGATTGAGTTTTGCTCTGCACCGCTGTTAGTTTAATGAGTTGCCTTCTCTCTGCTGCCCCGCATCTCTGGAGTTGGTGATAAATCTGACAAGCCGGTTCCTCACGAAGACGTTCTACAACTTCGGTCGTAGACCAAACAAAGCAAAACTAATTAAACTCTCTGGAGGGAGTGGCGCGATATCAAAGCCGGAGAACTGAATGAGGCCACTCTAGAGTGGCTGCTTATAATATACGCGGTTGATGAGGGAAGTCACTGTAAATACTATTTTTCTGTCTAAGAACGGATAACTAAACCTAAAGGCAAACAAATAAAAACAGGACAGGAGAAAACGAACGGTCAAAATGGGAACGATTACAAAAGTCAGCATCAAGAATTTCAAAGTCTGTTATTTATATCAGAAATAAAGTTAAGACACAAGTCTGTGTCTCCTCTTTGATTAAAGAGAGCCAAGGGAGGAATTCAAGGCAATTCAAGGCAATTAAAAGGACTGCATGACTAATTAAACTAATAAATGTTACACAACATTAACTCTCTCAGTTCAATGATCAGACGCTCTTTTAAAGTTTATTGGTATGTGGTTTCATACTGAAATGCATTTAAAGATCTTGAATTGTCAGGAACTGCAACTATAGGTGAGATCAATCAAAAATATTAATACACAATGAAAAACACACGTTTTATTCATGTGAAACTGAGTCAGATTGGGGCCCAGCCCTGGTTTGGTGTTTTTTAGTGCGATTGATCAGCTCAGAGGTGAGTTGTTGTTACTTTCGGGGGAAAGAAAGAGAATTGCAGGCCGAGTCTCGGCTCCTCAGAATACTTTTATGACCTTCTGTTTAGATAAATCTCGGGTGCCGCTTTGTTCCCATTGATCCTTGATCCAGCCGACGCAGGAGTGTCGCACTTAAAGCAACAGATGCGGGAGCAGCGCCTCTTTTCTCACCCATTTAGTGTTATTTTCTCTCTGACCTGTGGTCTGTGGTTGTAAAATCCCAAGCAGTTGTAAAGCAGGTTAGAATTGTCCAGTCTGCTTTTTCTCTGTCTTCCTGGGGGGAATGAGCCGATCTGTGTCACAGATAATGAAGCCTAAACAAGCTGATGGAACAAGATGTCTGTGTTGATGTAGATTCTCAGTCCTTCATACGACGTATCGGTACCGCTCTCCTTTTAAGCTGCACCAATTTAAAAAAACGGAAATTAAGCACTGCCAGTGTTTTGGGACTACCAGCACTGTTAATTTTATGCTACAACACTTCAGCTACTTTAATTATTTTTATATACCACCTTGAAAAATGTTAAAAACTCTAACACTGCAGTTGTAACTACTCAAAAAAATTGAAATTCAGAGCCTAAAATGGAGGAATTTAGGAAATGATCGTGTACTTTTCCTCCAGTCCAAAAGTTTGGTGCAACGCTTCCGTCAGAATTCTGATTGTTTTTGCTTGTTGGACTAAATCCAGAGTTCTCTTCTATCAAATATTAACAGTGCCGCACTTACCCTTTTAAACTTTTTTCAGGCTCCATTCCTTTTATCTCTGACCTTGTGCACTTAAAGCTTTGCAATTCTTCTCTGAAAGGGCAAAATCTGAAACGATGCCGCGCAGTACAGTTCTTATCTGGAAAATAACCTCAGGATTATGGGTGATTTGATACAATATTCCCATTTAACATCTTAAAGTGAGTATTCCTGGCCTTTTCCGGTGCAGGTGGGTTATGAACGAGAAGTTTAGACATCTTTATTTTTAGTTTAGCGGTGAAAACACCCCCCCCAGTTCACAAAGAAAGACACATAGGGGTGACGGATTTACTTTACAACCATTGTCCATTTGGGTTTTTCAGGATAGGGCGAGCAAAAATCAGGAAAAGGGGGAAAACAACAACAGACAAACATTTGTACGAGCCTGATACTCCCCATATAGATGTAAATTAGTCAGATGCAGTTCTGAGCCGTTAAATATGTGTTGGAGAAGGCTCAACTATCCCCAACATGTAAGTGTAGTTTAATGTACCGTATGTCACTACAGCATTAACCACTGTTAAGAAGCAAAGCGGCCATCTTGGATCTTTAAGTCCGTGTTGGCTGAGGCTTTCGCTTTTCCAGGTTGGAGTTCTAATTTATGAACGTGATCCTTTTGAAGTCCTTTTCTAGGGGAACTCTGAAATTCAGACTTTTCGGTTTGAAAAGGAAAAGCAACAAACAGCACAGAAGCCCATAATAATCTCCCTCGGTATTGTTGTGTGCCCAGAATAAATTGCCAGAGATTAACACACTGTTTTTGATAAGAAGAGCTTAATCTCCAATTTTAGCTGTGGAATAAAGAGGAAATGGGTTTTCTCTTACTCGTAGTTTCTCTTGAGTCTTTCTTATTTGATGTCAGGCCAATTAAACCCTGATGGTCCCTGCTCATGCACAGCTTCTCTGCTCTGTTCCCCGGCTCTTGTCCCACAAGCAGGGTGAGATTGAAAGATACCTCTCCACAGTGATACTATTACCTCACTCATATTTGTGCATACTTGATAATGCTGCTTGCATTCAACTCATTTCCATCTCTCCTTGGCTCTCAATTCGTTTTGCTCGCACTTGCAGTTTTGTTGTTTGGCTTTCATTATTTTCTTCATTAGCGTGAACAAACATCTTTGTTAGAATTCTCTTTTGGGTATCCCTCCATGTCAGCACATTTCCACTTCCTTGATCTGAGACAGCGGGAGAAACCGAGGGAAAGAGAGAATCGGGGGGGGGAGGACAAATTAATTGTATTATTTCAGCTTACAAGCTAAATCCCCTGCATAAATGCTGCAGCAGCGGCAGTGCATTTTGCAGAGGGGAAAGCAGGCACGGAGTGAAAGACGAGAGAGTTAAGAGACAGTAACAAAGAGATAAATGAAGCGCAGGGATGGAGAGACTTCTATGATGTATGGATTGCATGAGCAAAAAAATGAGCATTGGTTGTTTGTAAGAAAGGGAGAGAGTGATGGAGAACAAGAGCGCAGAGAGGGAGGCAGACCGTTGTCCCGTTCAAGTTCAGTGGAGTGGAGTATTTAATCTAACATGATGAACGAGCTATTGGAAACATCATCCTCCCAGCTCCTCCCTCGCCACCCCTACCCCATTCTTACGGGCCGCAAGCCCTGTGATGGAGCTGTGTTTTAAGGTCATTTAAACACCAAGGCAAAGAAAGTCACACGGTGCATTATGTGCATCGCGCATGTTCACCTTTACTCTGAAAATGATCTCCCCGGTTCGTGCTGCATCGCAGGTAAATTGCTACAAGCAGAGCTCCTTGTTTCATGTTTATTATCCCATACATCACAAACGCTCCCTTGTTTTGCATCCAGTCACTGAAAGACTGAAAGTCTGATCACTTGTTAGTCCTTCATCTTCCACTGCATCAGTCCCTCTTTTTTCACCTCTTTTATCAACACCATCATCGTTATTGGGCTTTTTGAAGAAACTTCGGACGCTCAGCTGCCGTTACATTTTTCCTAG
The DNA here is from genome assembly GCF_027942865.1 of Odontesthes bonariensis. NCBI lineage: Eukaryota > Metazoa > Chordata > Actinopteri > Atheriniformes > Atherinopsidae > Odontesthes > Odontesthes bonariensis. Next base: position 9,979,047 of record NC_134524.1, on the reverse strand, counting down.
TGAAGCCATCGAGGTCTAGCCTGGCTGACGCGTCCACAATCTCGATGAGATGGTGGTCTGGGAACTAGGTGTGCATTTTCTCGTATTTGAGGCGTGGTTTACGAATGCCTAGAGCCGTTTATTGGGCGCTACGAATGTCTATCAAATGACGTCAAGTTCTTCCCATGCTGCTTTGCGCGCGATTCATAGCCAATTGTATCACTTATACCAGATGACGACAGAAATTTGACGAGGAAGAAGAAAAAAATGGAAAATAAAAGTAAACTTGCGCTCTAAGCTACTTAAATTGACAACAAAGTAGGCCTATATGCTATATTCTACATGAATTTTTATATTGTAGAGTTGTGAATTTATTTTAATAATGGAGAAATTGAGCAGCCTTGCTTTGTTGTCTACAGTAGTAGATCAACCCTCATCTTACTTTGAAGCTCCCAGCTCCCAGAAGTGACGTCAACGAAGCTTTAGCAGCAGAAAAGCTATCAGGCTTGTGTTGATGATAATAATAAACTCCTGGACTATGTACAAACTTCCAAATGCATCGATTTGTGAGTACAGACCATATTTGTACAACTGTAGAAGTTTGGTGTCATGACATGTGATTTTAGTGTGGTAATTTTGGAGATACTGCCAGGGTCCGTTAGCGCTTGTACTAAGCTATTCGGGATAACTCAGTAACTCAGCTGATGTTCAGCCAATATCGGAAAAACTTCGGGTGGGCTACTTGGCTGGATGTCACGGTTCAAATGACCCCAGGGTGAATCTACTCCGAAACACTTTCTAAGGCTGCATCGAACGGTAACGTTGTGTCCGCTGCCATGTTGGATTAACACTCTACAAGCTTCGGTGTAGCGCATAAACGTCGTCATTGTCTTGCTGCCCCCCCCCCCGTTCTGTGATTGGTTCCCAAACTCTAGCAAAAATAAGGGCGGTGGTTTCCAGGCTGACTTTGCAGTGAGAATGAAATCGAGCGCAAAGCAGCATGGGAATTCCCAGGCTAATCGAGGTCATGCATCAAGAGAGACAATAGCTAATTAATATGCTCACTCGCCACCAAGTGGTCAGGGTGTGAATTGCAATCTGTCAAAATGACAGATGGCCTTCAGATTTTTCCGTCACCGTTTAAAAAAAAAAAAACGGTCCATGATACACAATTACTTTTTTTTTTTTTTTTTTTTACAATTACTGATGACTAATAACGTTTTTTATTCTTCATGCTACAACATTATTTCTAATTTTAGGATTAACAAAGTGTTATTACATAAATACTTCAATTGAATCCGCTAACAACGAGGAGCTTTCCCTTTTTCTCTGACCTGAAAACAGCTTAACAATAGTAAAAAAAAGTTTAAACTCCTTTTTCTGGAGAACCTGTATTTATCCCCCTTTTGTTACTTCAGGGCAGTGCAACAATATGTTACCCCAAAACTGATATATTAAAGTTGAAAAGGTGAATGTGCCAGAAAACATTTACCGATTGATGCAGACTCAGACAAAGATTAGTATTTATTTGGAGCTGTTGTGTTCCTGCTCACCCATCAATGTACAATACTTACTCTTCCATGACATTTATATATATATATATATATATTAAAAGGCTGCTTGCTGGTTATGTGTTCTATTTATTGCTGTGCAGGTAGTGTACAGTGAACATTGGCTGAAAGGAGGTTGTGTGAGCAGTGTATGAACCAAAGATGGGAAAGTTGGGAAACGTGGTACAGGGAGCTGAAAGATGCTTATTACAACGTAGTGCAGCCGAGGCTTATGGGAAGGCCATGTTTTTGGAAATAAATCAAAATATTTACAAAATACTATCTCCTAGTGGATCTTGAATAAAGTCAGGTGGTCAGTTTATCATTGTCCGAAACAGATTCATGAAATCTGGCTAGATCACATTCAAGCAGCCGTCAGACTTACAAGGTCTTTATGGTTATATTTTATTTAGTATTTTCAACTGTAAATGCATCCGTCGCTTGCTTATTTCTGTTTTTATTTTATCCTCCACGTCTCAGCTGTCTTTGCCCTTCCTATTTCGTGACTCATCATTGCCTCCTTGGCCCGGCTGTCTCGCTGCCTGATGTTTGAAATAATCCACGGACATTTTTCTTCATTGAGCGTGCGCTCTTTTCAACTCGCCTACCTCTTTGTGAAGCGAGTCTTACCCGGCGTGCTTTTAGAGCAGCTTGATTGGTTGAGTGAACTTAGAATTGGAGGTAGTAGAGGCTGCCTCTATTTGTCGGGTTCCTTATTGAGCAGCTCTGTACTGACGAGTGACTGATTCGAACAATAAGCGGTCGGAAACCTTTTGAGAGAAATTATAATTGGATGCATTTCTAGTGTATTCAGACCAACCTTTGAACAAACATGAAGAAGTGAACGCTATTCATTTTCCATTGTAGGTGCAAGAAAAGTTCTTTTGTACTAACATCTTGCAAAGATTTTTCTTTATTCTGCTTTTAGGTTCTTAGATATGCTTATCTTTGCATTGGACGTGGGCAAGAAGTATCTAAGTGAATCAAGTCATACATGCATGCAAACGTTCCCCTTCTTCCTCTGTAAGCGCCATTATTGCCACCTGACCATTGCCGGCTGTAATTGGGTGAGTTGCTATTACCCCTTATCCCTTTCCTTCCTTATTCCATGCCTCCTTCCTTCCATCCTTGGTGAATTAACTGGAGAGGGGCAGGAGGCCACTGCACATATTGGGTAGGTAACGAGGGGCGAAGGCTGGACGGCCGCTTACACCCAGCTCTCTAATTGGCTGCCTGAGAGGGATGAGGGTCATTTGGTATAGGTGACTGCTTTGCCCTCTCAGCACATACATCCACACTGGCGGAATGCTCTTGCATGTATATGCACGTACACATTGTTGCTCCTTTTCTCCTATTGCCCAGCTCTGCATGTTACACCATTGATCCCTCTGTGTTTGAATTACAGTCTTCTGTTTCCCCAAGATTCTCGATTGAACCGAATGGTTAGCAACAATGAGCTTGGGATGAGGTTGCTTTACACTCCGTCACCCCCACGCTCTCATTATCGCGTCACGCATCTCCAAACCTCCGAACATACTGAACTTAAAAGAGCAATAACTCCACATAGTTATAATTGATAGGACATAGAGGCAAGTTTCAGCTGCCCCGAAGCCCTCACATCAAAAGTTTTAGCTCAATTAGGACCTTTCCATACTCTGTATTCACTGGCCTCACACACATTATCTTCTTCTGGCTTCTTCTGTCATCCTCTTCTAAGATCAGAGCGTCTTAATTACCCATAACGCTTCATAGGGTCTGAGTGTTGCTCACGATTCTGTGTCATCGTCCCCTCTCAGTATCACTGTGGCGAGAAGGGGAAATTGTCACCAGTCTTCTAATTTAGTGTGAAATGGTATAATTGAAGCTTACGATTGTCAAAACGAAAGGTTTTGACAGCCCAAATTGAACCATCCCACACGATGTGAAAAGATCAGGCTGGAATTTCTGCAACATGCAAATATTTAAGGAAGTGCCATCTTGTGCTGCAGTCTGGGAAATTTGGCTGCTCTGCAAAGTTTGACACTAATTATCCTGTGAGACACGCGGCAGCGCTCCCTTTCACGCACACGAGACGCACTCGTTTTCACTGGCAGGGCCATGTCCCCCCCCCCCAAAAAAAAGCGCCCAATCAACAAAGATGGTGTTGATTCATTTTCTTCTTTGTTTAGTGTAATTAGTGTAAATTGTTTTGCTGGTGAGGAACAGTCGGCACAGAAAATGCACATGATTTATAGCTGGCAGAGCACGCCAGTGTTTTGTGCTCCCCGTTCAAGCAGAATCTTGGAATACCATCGAGCTGTATTGGCATAAATAGTGCTTTGTTCTGGCTTTTTCTCCACACGTAATTTCCTCTGTCAAATGCTCAGCTGGCCCCCCTCACCCAGATTACTATTCTAACCTTCTTTAACATACACTTTCTCCATTCATTCATCTCCTTGTTGTTGCTCCCTGTAACCCTCATCTTTGCCTCTGTGAACAGTTTCCTGTAATGTAACGTTGTACGCCTGTATGTTTGATGCTTAGCGTAAATGTGTGGGTGTTGGGGCACTTCCTCGGTCTTCCGGTTTGTTTTTCTTTCTTGGCTCGGAGCTCAACGCTATAGAAAATGCTCCAAACTGCTCTGAGTGTTGAGGGTCAAGTGGAAACGGGTTGGGTGCAGAGTTACAGCGGAACATATGAGAACTGTTCCTCTGCATCTAACCCCAATTTCCGAAAATGGGCGTCAGGAAACATTGAGGCTGAAAGCTTGAGGTGGTTTGCTTTGGCTTTCATAGAGATTTGCCTTTGTGCTCAGGTGTAAATACACACATACACTATCTCGGTCAACATAACAATACACAGGAAGCCTCTTTCTCCCTCCCTAATGTCTCTCTTTATTCCATGCAGACACATACAGACAGTTTGTGCGTCATTGGGAAGAAGAAGAAGAAAAGCCAGCGACTGCCCGGTGTGCCATTATTTTCAGCAGGCCTCTGTATATTTCTGGCCTAAGAATGAATTACTAGAATCCTTGGACAACAAGCACCACTTTGCAGCAACTTTTTCTAGGTTTACATGAAGCTTTATTTATTTATTTAAAGCATTTTTTTATTTAGTCAAAACGGGGACAATGCACAAAAGCATTAATTGTGAGAGAAGAGATGCCTTGTGCCAGGTTGTAGCAGCATTTGCTAATTTCCACCTGTAGTCCCTAAGCTTGAGCCTCACCTGTTCAGTTGCTCATTAACACAAACGGCTAATCGCATGGCCGCAACTCAATGCATTTAGAGGCTGTGGCGCAAAAAGTGGGTATGCACTATATGCGGCGCATAGGGTCGCTGCACTAGAGGTGGGGGGGTGATTGTATGAATTTACTTCATATAGTCTATTCTCTCTTTTTTGTAACGTTTCTCTTGGCTTATCATGATTATCATAAAGAGAGGAGGATGGATTTAGTCTATAAATAAATAATCAGGAACTCTTAAGTATTATATCTTTTATTTACATTTAAATATGAAATTATAAATATAAATGATGAGTCGCTCTTAAAATAGGCTAATTGATGAATAAACATCCTGCTGCTGAATATGTGTTAAAAAAATAAATCGGAAGGAAACCTTCAGAAGAAAGTCTTCTAACAGCTGTCTCTCTGTGTTTATTTGCATTTAGTGGTAACATTTAAGTACCAACCGTTGTTCAGATGTTGTACATTTTGCATTTAATGACTCGCTTTGAAATGAAAACAAGAATTATTCCCAAAAACATGGAAAGTGTCATTTTTACAATAAAAACTATTAAGTCTTTATATAGGCCATACTTGATAAATAAGATTCATGGAGGGGCGGGGCGCCGGTCATGCGTCTGACGGGAGATTGGACTGAAGACAAGTTTCGGTGCAATCTGTTGGTTTCCTTTTGCTAGGAAATTGTTTTTGAATTGGCTCTATATGAATGAATTGGATTATTTTATAAATAATTATGACTACAATGAATTCAATTCCAATTGGCTTGCATTGGACTTTATTATTACGTGCCTTGAGATGACATTTGTTGTATTTGGGGCTATATAAATAAAAATTAATTTAATTTTTCACTTTGAAACAAATTGTTTCACTTTGTCCTTGCCTTCCTGTCTTTTTGCCCCAGGTGCTCACCACCTCAGGGCTCATACTGATCAGCCACAGATGAACCTGGCTACGATCTTCTGTGAATAAACCTACAGCATGGCATGTGCTGACAGTCCCTTGTAGGAGTTTTGGAAATGAAAAATAACTGTTTATCATTGTGCCTACTCATTTCCATCTCTGTGTTTGGCGCTGTTGTTGTTTCAGGACTATAAAGCGGGGCTGGCTATCGGTGAAGTGGAACTGACTGCCGCCAATATTAGAGACGTGGACCGCCGGGGCTTTGAAGTCAACACGCCCTTCAAGAATTTCTGGTATGTTGGCTCTTCATATGCATTTGTGCAGAGCATGTGACTGTGTGTACATCTCAATCTATGCGTTTGGCCCTGCCCCCTTTTCCCACAACAACAGGATATGTGTGACGTGAATGTTCATGCATTTACAGACACAATACATAGTCCTCTGATGGATTTTCATCTCAATCCAACCTCATAGTTGAGGAAACTCTTGGCAGTAAAGTTACTTTTGACAACGAGCACAGCTCTGTCAAAGGTTTCAGGCGTCTCCTCAAATCCTGCACAGAAAAAAAAGGTCCATAATTGAAAGTGTTGAGAGTTGACGAAGATCTCACAGATCACTCTATCTGAGATTTCCCAGAAAAACGGGGCCTGCTGCTATCCTGTTTGCAGTTTATCTGGATATAAAGCACAAAAGTGAGATCTGATGACAAGTGGTCACTGGGGGATACATGTGGAGATTCGTTTAATTTGGGGTCTAAACTTGTCACTTCATCAAGTTGTCACATCATTCAAGGTGTAAGATCCAGGGGGTGTAAACCATGTGCATGTGCGACGAGTTAACATGCAGTTTGGCATGGTGGGAAAAAACAAAAAGTGGTGTGAGAGTGTGTGGGCAGAGCTGCAAATTCTTGAGAAGTCACAAAACTGCGCCACAAACTTTATTTTGGCTCCTGTCAGCTGCTAGCGGCAAATTACAAACAGAAGTCATCAAAATGACGTTTTCCGCTCCAGTTCTCGTGCTCTGTCGATGAAAGGCTGTGATCATGTGAGCAGATACGCAATTAGTTTGGAAATCTATAAAGATGACGTTTCACACCAGAAAGCCAAAAACCCTCCTGGCAAGATTCTCCCCAAATTACAGTCGCTCTGCCACAGCCACGAATAGAATTACCAGTGAACTGGACATCTTTCTGTGTTCATGTGACATGGACTTATTATGTCAGGGGAAACGGGAGGTGAGGAAAGAAAATGCTAGACTTGGATTTTACATGCACGTTTAACCAGTTACCTCAGTGGCTAATCTATACCTCAGAGGACATCATTCCTCTGTAAGTCGTACCAAAGCTCATTCAGATTGTTGGTCTGCCAAAAACGGAAGTTTGTGCCTCACTGTTGGTCACCAGAATTCGCTTTAAGTTAAGTTTGATTGTTTTTCATCATTAAAACCATCTGATCAGTAAGCTGCCTCTCCATCCATACGACTCTTACTCGTTTGTTTGGAAAGGTTCTGAACATTAAGACGACGACCCACCGATTCACTTCCAAAGCAGCCGAAGCACTCAAAGCTGATCCGTGCACGTGCAGTTGTCCCTTTTTGAGAGGTGAAACATGAAAGTAATGAGCAGGCATGTCTCAAAGTTATTACTCTGCTCTAATGAGGCAAAAGAATATCTTCTCCCAAGTTTACTTTTCCTTCATTCATTAGCACTTTTGTCAAATCTCCTTCACAGAGCACCTTGTGAATCACTGAACCCACAACACGGCTCGCAGATGTATTGATCAGTTTATTGTGCACACTACATGAGAACAGGGTCCTGTACAAAAAGCACTAATTATCGATCAGGCTTGTTTTTACGAAGGCTCCCCTGAGACGTGTGCAGGTATCTCTGCCTCTGTAGGGCACAGAGCCTTTCAGGTGACTCCTGTCCCCCGGGGGCCTCCAATCAATGAGCGCGCTGCTTGCTTGTGCTGTAATGGCCCATTTAGAAGAGGAGCGTGACAGCTGCCTGGAAAGAAAGCTCGGCTCGTTTGTTTGTGCACGCTTGTTCGTCGCGTTCTCTTTTTACCCCTTCTTTTTGCCATGTATAAAGATTATTTTTTTTGTTTCCCGAGCTGTCTGTTGCATGTCCGATCGATCTGTTTGCGGCAGCTGCCTTAATGGTCCCATCGTACGGCCGCTTCGTTAACAAACCCCGTCGTAATTGGACACCGCCACAAAAAAAAGTGAAATTAAAATGAGCTCAGGTCTTCCGAATTGCTTTGATAAGGTGATTGCTAAAAGGGTTTTGTTCTGTATGCGAGCGTGTGTTTGTGGATCCAATCGATTGGTGACCCTGGAAGCTTTCTCCAACCCGCTCAAGGTGGAGATTAGTGAGAAACTCATCTAATCACTTTAAGCTGTGGAGACTCACTTTGGCTTTTCCATTGTTTTGCTCCCATTAAATGGACGGAGCGTGCAGTCCGTTGTGCTGGATACAACGGCGAGCTCTCTCCGAGCACAGAGAATGACAATGAGGCTCAGGTGAGGGGGGACGATACAAAGCAAAGACGTGCAGCAATGGCCGCCGTTGATCACAAAGCGCTTGTGCTACAGGGAAGCGGCAGATGAATGCCTAGCTCCAGGGCTCGATGGGAGAAAAAACAAGCTTGTCTGCTTTTTGGGTTTCGCTGGTGTGCGTTGAAATATTCGGACAGCTTCACAACTCTTGCTGTGGACAAAGTGTCGCTTTATCAAGCCGAGAAAAGAAAAAGTGATCATTTTGTCACTGTTTTTCGGCACCTCGAAAAGGAACGAGTAGTCGTATTCCTTCAAACTACCTCTAAACATTTGACATGTTTATTCTCTGTTAAAACGGGTTATTCAATAATCCAACTTGCTTTCATATCTAAAAGTAGTCATCGCTCTCTTAGATATCACTCAGCTCTGATAACTAGATAATTACTCTGTTTGTAGTTGTAATTCTGTCTTTTATTCGGCTGCTTTTATACGCTCGTTGTCCTTGAAGCTGTAGTTTATTTTGCGGCTCCATCCGATTCACCACGTTAAGCTGCCACTCTGCGGCACTTTCACCTCCTTTCTCGCCGCCTCCCTCTGCTCCCCTGTGGTTTTCGGAGGCTGTGAAGTAGTCCCGCAGACAGTGTGAGCAGTCGTTGGGGCCCTCCAAAGTGACTGGGCACAGAACAGCCGAACCAATCAACCTATTGACCTCTGCTGGGGTGTTTGGGGCGAGGCTGGCCTGGTGCACATCCTCCACTCCAGGCGAAATTCCCCACCGCCGACCATTCAGTGCGGCCTCCTTCCACCCCACACACCCTTCACATCTTCTGTCTTACTTTACACTGGTTGCCAAGTTGCCATGGAGACCAGTGGTCTAATTTCTTCTTTCTAAGTGCTTCTTTCAGTCAAGCTAGTGTGCTCTCCGTTTCTCTTTCCTCCCAGCTGTATATTTCCGTCCATCTTTGTCGTTGACGCTGTCAGTCTCTTTGACCCCTGTTTGGTCTCGCATGCACGTTGCTTGTTAAACCTACTACACTCAGCATACATAATGTGGATAATCTCGAGCTATTAATTGCTTCTAACCACTTCTTTGGAATGTAAACACCAAACTACTGACTTCCCCTTTCAGGATATATCTGGACATGCTTGTCAGACAGATGCAGTAATAATACGCAGTCATTCCACCATGTCTGTGTCTCAGGGACATGAATGACGTACAGTGCATCTTTAAGTGTGTATGGAGTAATCCAATTATACTCATACCCAGCTTATTGCAGTGCATGTAAACATCAGTCATTACATATTCTAAAACTAAGCACACCCTATTGATTTGGGCTAAACATTTTTGATGGCCTTGATGGCCACCACTGGTATGAGGTGTTTGTGCTGCTGTGCATGACCAAACATCTTCACTTTACTCTCATCTCTCCAAAGGACGTTGTTTCAGAAGTCTTGTGGGCTGTTCAGATGTGATTTTGCAAACCTGAGCTGTGCTGCCACGTTCTTTTTAGAGAGAAGAGGCTTTTTGTTGTTAACTTTAACATTTAATATGCTAACTGAGGCCCGTAGAGTCTGAGATGGCGCTTTGCTCTGCCTGCACAGTCCGGCCTTAGTATGAACCTGCTTGGACATCTTAGGAAGATTGGCAACCGTTTTAAATGTGTTCCACTTGTGGATAGTCTTTCTCACTGTAGAACGATGAGTCCAAATCATCTGAAAATGACCTCGTAGCCCTGAGGAGATCGATGGGGAGCAACATTTGCTGCTAACTTTAAGACCAGATGATTTTTTTTTAGATGATTTGGAGGAGGGTAAATGATCTTTTCACATGACTGTATATCACCAATCTCATTCTTTCTTTCTTTTTTTTTTTTTTAATCTTATCAGTTTCACCGTGGCAACGCTCTCCTTCCAAGTCTTGATTTTTTTTTAAATGTATATTGAAGCTTTAAAAAGGTTATATATCGGTACACTTTTCCCATCAACTTTTCTCAACTTTTCCTGGGGTCTAATGTTGAAATAATATCCTGGAAAAATATCCTGCATTAGAAGTTTATAGATTGTTGAATTGCACGCTGCGACAGATTGATTTACTTGTCTCCCCTTCCCATTCCCTGTATCAGTTTCACTGAATCTGTCGCAGTCACACACAGACCCACGCACTTAGCAACTCCCTCCCAAAAGTGCTCTAAAGATTGCACACCCTGTCACACCGCCAGGCGCTACTATGCTGTTTAATTGCTCTCTCAAATCAATCAATAACATTGAGGTCTGCGGTCGGGGTGGTGGTGGGGGGGGGTGTGCCAAAAAAAAATTGATTGTTGCAGCTTCACGGCAGAGTCAGAACAGGAGAAAGAGGAGTGGATTGAAGCGGTCCAAGAATCGATCGCTGAGACACTCTACGACTACGAAGTGGCCGAGAAGGTCTGGTTCAACGAGGCCAATCAGAGCTGCGCGGAGTGTCGCGCCCCCCAGCCGGAGTGGGCGTCGGTCAACCTGGGTGTGGTCATCTGTAAAAAATGCGCAGGTAAGAGGCACACACACACATGCCGTTCGAGTCAATAATAATTCAATAAAGAGGTTTTTTTGTTCCTCCTTTTATTAGAATCTTTTATGTTTAAACAAAGTAGGCTATTTCCACTTCTGATCCAGTAGCAGAAGAGCCTTTATTCTTCCTGAAGGTGTGGAGTCTGGTGGATAAAGGATCAAAGATAGGCACCCACTACAACGTGTCTGTCTTCCAGGGTTTGCAGAGTGCTGTGGAGCAAAAGTAAAACTCCATCTGTAGTCATACCTGAAAAAGAGGCTCTTCTGATTTAAAATGCTAATGCTCTCCATCCATGATGCTGATTGACTAATCGTTAGTTTTCTTTTGGCTTAGTTTTCTCATCACTGCACTTACTGTTTTTTAACATTAAGTGGAGAGACTCAAAGGTCTGGAACTTCCGGTTGAAAATGTTCCAACTGAATCCTGTGATGTCCTGAGATGATGTCTTCCATATAATTTATTTACAGCAAACTTCAGCAGACATGATGAAAAAAAAAAGGCTTTTTCTTATTTTTTTTCCCTACATTTGTCTCAGACAGCTTTATATCTTCCAGACTCTTCAAATCAAATGATTTGAAAAGGAAGCGGCACTCTTTGCTCACAGCTCATAGAAATTCTATTTCAACCGGTGATGTGGGAGCACAAGTTGGCACTGTTTGGTTATAAAAGGTCACAAGCTGCAAGAGAAACCAGCTGGAAATACCAACAGACACCCTCCTCATTTTATCCCAGATGAATAACATTTACTCTTCTCTCCGCTCTTGGTTTATACAGTGAGAGCAGAATGAACTCCATGCTTCGTGTGAAAAGTTGCACTCAGGACTCGTGGTTGGCCCTTCTCTCTGCATGTGAGGTCTGTTCTCTGTGCCTGTGTGAGAAAGTGCTCTGACCCCGAGGCTCTTTTGGAATAAGATCTCAGGTGATAAGCCACTTATGGCAGTCGGTGTCCAGCCTCTGGACTCTCTAATCTATTTGGCGATGCTGGATCGCTCAGATGAAATGACAACAAGGATTACCCCCACAGGCGAGAACTTGGGGTATCACAGACTGCTTCTTGACCTGCTGGACATGATTAGAGAGAAATGGAGTGGACACGCTTGATGTGGAGGGATATCATCTGGTTGGGTTTTTTTTCCTAATACACTCCAGATTTCTCCCACAGTCACGCATAATGGGATTCTTCTCCTTAGCGTAACTCGTACGCATCAGATGTCCAACATCGACTCTCTAAACGCTCTTAAATTGATTTAATTTGCAGAGGTGTTTAATATCACATTTTGTCGACATGCTGGGAGCGAACGGATGAATTTTTGCAACAAGGAAGCTGTCCTCCAGTCCTGAAATCAGGCAGTTGTTCATTCGGAATGCCAATTCCTGCTTTTAATTAACCCTCTTACGCTTTATTATCATGGACAATAAAGAGAAATGCTGAACAAGAGGTAAGCAGTAATGAGAGGGCGAATGGTGAAAATGATCCCAGATCGGCTTTCCCCTTTTTGGGCCAAGACAGACTGAATTCAAACAGCGTCTGACGTCACTCTATGCAGTATTTTGTCTTGGTTTGCAAGGCTAGCATTCAAGGAATCATCCTCTATTTATTCATGTTAACAATTGACAATCTGCTCGCTTTAAGAAGTAAGTGTTGATTGGACAGAGTTGTGGCCATAGAGTAATAACAGAGTCTGTGTTCAGATTACTTCCCAATCAGCTTCAGTTTGTCTTCGCAGCTTGTTCATCTACAAAGGAGGTGCGTCTTCATTAGAGCAACCAAACATGATCTTCTCTATCTGCGCTCACATGAACCGACGTCTTCTATCACAGCTCATGTTGCACAGGAAGCCAAACCAGTCCGTTCTGTTCATAAGCAACGGATCACACAATAAAGCAGGTTTCAATTTCCTGCAGTAATGTTTTTGGCCACTGGGGGCATCGGAGCAACATTTAAACACATTTTCAAAACAAGTTATGCTGATGAGTTGAGGTGCAGGCAGCGTCCTAATTCCATTCAAGTAGTGCCGTTAGCGTTATGTTCGAGTCAAGTTTCTGTCCTTTTTAATGCTCTCACAATTTTCATTGAATGAAATTCAACCTTTTTTCTTATCAACACCTTCTTATCAACCACGAGTTGAACATCTGTCTCTGGAGTTGCTTTATGCTCCACTGTATCCTTTAGCTAGGTGCTAACTAGGGCTGTAGTGAGACACTAATCTCACGACACTATACGATACACGATATTCAGCCAACAATACGATTCAATACGATTCGATACACTTACATCATTTTCTGGGGGAAAAAAAGGGACAGTGTGATTTGACATGAATCGTCGCTGATTGGACTGGTGGTCCGACCTTTGAACGGAAGGACAACACAGCCAGACAAACAAACGAACATGTCACAAACGTGAGAGCTGTGCACTTTATACAACATTTTTATGAATTAATTTATCACTGTTTTGTATAATGTGACCCCCTGGCATTGTATTGTATTACCTTAATGTTCAGTGTTTTCACTAATTGTAGCGTCTGACTTTTCAATAAAGTTTGCATTAATAAATTAAATTAAAATAAAAATTAAACTAAATAAATAAAGTTACTCGCGGCTGAAAAATCGATACTTTATCGGGAAACTAAATATTGATATATATCGCAGTATCGATAAAATTGCTCAGCCCCGGTGCTAACCGTGTCCACCATGCTGTAATGTGCAGGTCAGGCATGCTTCACTGACTCAGGGTGGATGTTAAGTTAGGATCACTAGTCCAGTCCAGCAGTCCAACCAGCTGTTTATGTTGTTTTATTATTCTTAGTGACCAAGTTACTTCACATAACGTGGTGAATTATAGTAAATTACTTCCATTTTAAAGCATTTCTGTCACAGACTCTGTTTTTGACATTTTTGTTCTCCAATAACCACGGTTTCAGCCATTCTGCTGCACACCATCTCCCCCTCTCTCCCTTGGCAGAGAGGAGATGGCATCACCTGAAATGACCTTAAGACTGTTCCCCACACAAGTAAATGCAGTAAACTTTTTTTTTTGTTTTTTTTTTTTAACCGGGAGGCAACTCACATATGTGATGTGTCTTCTGGTAACAGTTGCCACGGTAACGCAGAAATGCAGTCCACCTTGTCTCGCTCTGACTTGACCAAGTGAAGGGGAAACTGCCACAACAGTAGAGAGGGCTGGAAAAGTGCTCCGTGAACTGTCGGCTGAGTCGCTTGGAAAGTTTTTTAATTGGAGGTGAAATCCACGGTGGGTTGAGCCATCTTTTTTCTCACTCTGTGAAAGCTGTCATGATGGGAATGCCCTTTTGTGTGTTGTTTTGCTTCCACAGGAAAGATGAAGACATTTACAACAGGCTATTTATCCGAGAAGATCTCGCTGTGTACCCCGTGGCACATGCGCATGCACACTTTTTTCGGCTTCATTACCCTTACACAAGCGAAAATGGTCCTGTGGCGCTGCACGGCTCAGTGGATGGAGCACGGCCGTCGCATTGCAGCAGGCTACCACAGCCAAATGTTGTCCCTCCTTCACAGGTACATGTGACAAAATCTGGCTTTATGGCCTTCATTTGTCAAACCAGCCACATGAGATCTCAAAGATCTTTGTGATGTGACTTAGAGAACCCACATTTAAACTAAACCTCATCCACACCAGATCCTTCCTCTTTCATATCAATATTTGGAAACATCTCGGGGTAAAAGAGTTACACTTTCCACCCATAAATCAGTTGACATTTGTTTTTAAACGGTAAGAGACAAGAAGAACACAGAATACTGTGTCTTCCTGTTGAAATACCTTTAATTCTTTAATTAAAGGTATTTAATTTCAGACAAAAAGTGTCATTGCACATCACATTAGCTGTGCTCGGCTGTTGAGACAAAGAACTAAACGATTTGTCCTTCAAACTGGCTCATTACTCGTCTTCCCTTCGTTTTATTACAAGCTGCAACAAAATTTCGATGCTGTTATTTGGTAGAGATAAAAGGTCTAATTTTCAGTGGTACAGTGACATGCAAAATCTATATTTCTTGTAAAACCAAAACAAGCGAACGATGAACAGATTTCTTTGCTTTTGTCAAAGTTTTGTTTTTTGCTGCTTTTTACAATCCGCTTCTGATTCTGGTTCGTGTTTGGGTTTTAACCATTTTTTCATGCAAAAGGCTTGTTTGGAGACGGTGAGGGCCGTGGCGAAGCCTCCATTCAGTGTGTTTGACAGTTGCGTACAGGAGGTTTGAAATTGCATCTCCTGGCCTTTCCACATGTTGACTGCAAACAGACCGTAGTGCTAACAAGCTAATTCTTGCTTGAAATAAGAGAAATTGGGGGAAAAGCGTCTCATCTTTAACATTATTTGTGGAGATCAATTCATCGTCTACCCACAAAATGAACAATGATATGTGCTACTACTGTCGCTGCACTACACATGACTTTCAATAACGTTTGTTCCCAAATATCAATAAGATGCCTTGGAAATATGACAGTTTGCACATGCAATGACATCATTAATTACAATGTCCAAGTTGTAGTGATTTGGAGTTATTGTGCTTATTTAACCCTAATCTCTGATAGGGGACATTTTTGTCCACTTGGGGTGTACTTTCTGCTCTAATTTCACACTGGAAATAGTGATACTCAACATATTTGGTCCAGTGGTACTATTTTTTCGAATTTCAAACACACATCATATACAATGCAATTAAAAACCCTTTAAAACTACCTAAAAACATCATATATTAATATTTTTTTTCCACTTTTGTTTTCATAAATCTTTTATTCCACTTCAGTTCTGATCATAACTACCAAGTTTTCAATTATTTAAAAAAAATGAACCCTTTAGATGCCAATTTGAACTTTTTAGCCCAACGTTTAAGCCTTTAGGAGCCAGTATTTTCAAAATATGGAATGCAAAATGGAATTATTGAGTAGGAATAATTATGGTCTGCGATATGTCAATGATTAGCAACAACATTGATTTTTAGGGATATTTAATTTTTTTGTTATGCTTTATTTAAAAAAAAAACAACTCCTTAATTTCTGAAAAGGGACATTTTTGTCCCCTTCTAAAATGATCCCCAAAATACCATATGTTAATATTAACCATATATTAATATTAACCATATGTTAATATGGTATTTTGCATGTGAGATTGCATCACATCACATCGGATAAAAAACAGTATTTAAAGGGGAAAAAATATTAACATATGATGTTTTTAAGTTCTTTTAAAAGGGGACAAAAATGTCCCCTTTCAGAAATTAAGTTGTGTTTTAAATCGGGTATGAGGGTTAAGGGGAAAAGAAGAAGAAGAACAACAAAAAAGCAGGTCGATGTTTTTTAAACCGAGGATTAAAACCGCAGCGGCTTTATTTCAAACGTGAGATTGCATCACATCACATTGAACAAAAATGCCATTTAGCCTAAGATGATGTTTGCTTTCGCTCTGCTCGATGTAGACATGGTTTTATGTCGGTGTTATTCAAGAGAGTGAGACAGATGCTGAGAGCTAGTTCTTGGAAATGACTTCCATTTAAATTTCCTTTCTCATTTCTTAAATGGCAAACAATTCAAAGGTTGCTGGGGTCCTTTGCTGTCTCGAACTGTGTCAGGATGGCCCGTCACACCTTGTAGCCCCTCATTTTCATTCACAGCTGCTCTACTTTTCTACTGAATAGAAAACCGTAATGAGATCATGCCAAGTGTAAATCTAAAATTATCCGCCGTTACTCGCAGGACAATAATTCACATTCACACATACAGCGTGTTTCTGTCTAATGTATTATGCATGTCTGCTCTGTCTTTGGCCATAAGCAACCCCAGAAGCTTCCCGTTCACCCAAATAAACAGGCCAACCAACAAACACAATGAATTACTCATGATTCATTAGCAATTAATGGCCCTCATTCTCTGCTTTCATTTCCAATTAGGAGAGCTGAGGGGACTAAATATGTCTGTTGTGAGTGAGAGAATGAGCTCGCAGTCATGCTCCGTTTCTCCATCTTGTAGCTGTTTACTGTTTATTCCATCATTGACATTTGGTGTGTGTTTGTGCACAATAAGGAGACTGCATTGCGCATATATTTTTTTTTCCTGTCACGTGCACTTCTGAGGAATGAAAGCAGAGCCTGGGATTCATGTTTGATTGAGAAATGCTTGATAGAACAAAGGCTTGGATAAATCCATACACTCACAGCTTGTTGTTCCTGTTTGCTAGGACAGCACCGCTCCCTCGGGCCGAGCCTCTCGAAGGTCCGGAGCTTAAAGTTGGACATCAGCATCTGGAGTAACGAACTTGTGGAGGTATCTGCCACATTTTTACTCTACGTCTCAATACAAATCATGTTTGCTTAAAATATGAATATAATTGAGGGTTTCTACCAGAATTCGGATTTCTTATGTGGATTAAGACTTGCTAAAGGTTGATTTCATATCCTAGGGACTGCTCTAGAAACAATATACACCTAAAGACATCTCTTGTACATGTTTCAGCTCTTCCTAGAGGTGGGGAACAGGAATGCGAACAGTTTCTGGGCCGCTAACCTTCCCTTGGAGGAGGAGCTCCATAGCGGAGCTTCTGCCGAGCAGCGCGCCACGTTCATTCGCCGGAAGTACCGGGAGAGGAAATACAGAAGGGTCCTGGAGGGGTTTCAGGACCTGAAGCAGCTCAATCAGGTACACGCTTAAAGGAAAACAGACGTTCAAATGTTTCCGTATTCCCTGCATCAAACTTTTAAAAACAGCAAGTTTCTTTTGGATTTGCAGAAAAAAAACACGTCCGAGTAAATTATTGGTAATGTGCCAAATTATCTTTAAATACGTATCAAAACTTTTGTTGTGACAAAAGTGTTGTGAGACTTTTTCTATTGTTATCAAAAGTTAAACCAAATGTCCAAGCCGTCCTCATCCCATACTAGCACACATACTGCAGATCAAACAAAGTTCATTTGTGTTTTTCACTGCAAAGCGAAGCCAGCTTTCTCTTTCCGTGTGTTATTTTTTATGTGCCCCTCACACTACTTTCACAACTTTGTTAGTTTAGAGCTCCGTGGATACCTTTTACAGACTTATCTGATGAAAGAAGCTGCTCGTGTGCAGCCTCTGCTTCCCTCCTTCTGCTGCTGCCTGACCATCTGCGCTGTTTGGTCATGCTGTGTGTGTGTGTATGTGTGGCTGAGTGAGTGGAAAATGTTATCATCTGTTGACCCGACCCTCACAGACAAATAAACAGACAAACAAATGGTGCTGAAAACTTATCCCACAGTAAAGAATATTCAGTTATGTTGAAGTTCACTGAGCCAGTGCTCAAACCACCCACTATAGCAATGGTCGCCAAACTCAACCCGCCACATAATTTTTTATGGCCCTCCAAAATATGTCCGCAGTCTATTCCATCCCTCCCACTTCAACACTTATTTCTCCCCGTTCATTCTCTATGGAGAGTACATATGTCATTCCTTTTTTGGACACTGGTATGTTTTGGCGCTGTTGCACAGCCTTTTTCAGACGCTCTGGCCTATTTATCGAATGCTGCAAATGTAATAACATAAAGTGATTTTTGTCCTCTTATGGCCACCGTATTTGGAATCCTATGCAGTCATCATGACATTACGTTCACATTGCTCTCACCTCAGTATTGTGTGTCAAGAATAGGCTCCTCAACAATTCTAAGCCGTGGTTTTATATGGCATTAAAATGGTCTTAACTGTTATTCACTCTCGTTCTCTTTTTTATGCCAAATAGAATTGTTTGAGTTCACAAATGTTGGAATAAAATATGATTATTCAAACAGGCTTTTATCTAACATTAATGTTATTATTCTTATTTGGTGATTTCAGCTATTTCCATTTAAGACTATGCTTTGTCATTTTAACATGATAACATAAATAATAGGGCTAGGCGAGTTAACTCGTTATTATCGCGTTAACTCGTTAATTATTTAACGCCGATAAATATTTTATCGCGCATTAACACATGTTTTATTATTGTAAAAGTCTGTTGAATGCATCACATTCACCCAGTTACAGCAAACACCACAAAGGATGGAGTTATAAAATAAATATAAACTAGCAGGTAACATCACCGTTACAGGTGCTCCTCGGTCTCGGTGTGATGCTCACGGACCTAACCGGCGCTACTTCCTGTTTTACTTGTTTCAACATAAAAGCACTTATTTCAAAATAAATTTAAAAAAAAAACCTCCTGAATTGACAGCCAAGTTGAATTGTCTTCTCAGCGTAGTAGTTCCAGTCTAAAATATCACTTAAAGGCAAAACACACAACTGATAGCAGCAAGTCATTCAAGGAAACAGACAGTGGAGCGAGGCTTCTACATAAAAACTACAGAAAGATGCTGATGTTAAAAGTGTGTTTGCACAACAAATGTAATGGCACTTTCATTCATATGGCAGCACATTTAAAATAAAACTAAATGCTAAAGGTTATACACTACTTTTGGATTCATTTTTGGATTTTGCGTACAAATGCGATTAATCGCGATTAATCAGGGAAATCATGTGATTAATTAGATTAAAAGTTTGAATCGTCGCCCAGCCCTAATAAATAATAACAATAACCTTCATTGAATAAGCTAAAATTCAGCTAAGATGGATCTGCTGTATACAGTAGGCGTATTTACTGTAATTTACATGGAAAATCTCTCTCTTTAGAAAACCTTTTGAGACCGCTGCCCTATAGCATTGTATGCTCTTTTAAAAAGATGTCACACGGAACACTCCATTAACTAAATCCATTGGACCTGAAAAATCCCATATTTTCCTGACCTCGTGACCATCAGTAAATCTCTACTTTAAGACTAAAGACGTCAAAGGGAAAGTCTCATCGATTTTGGAGTGTAAGCACGCTGGCGCTCAGACCTGATACGGCTCGGGGGTTTATCGCTGCTGCTGCGGCAAAAAATAGAGCCAGGTTTTTTGGGGCCTTCTTTTTATTTAAAAAAAAAAAAAGAAAAAAAAAAGGCTCTTAAACACACAAAGCAATGAAGAAAGTTTCCACCTGCCTCAGCATTTACGCAGATCAACCCCTCGCATTGTTTTCGCAGCAGAGACGGAGAGACGCGCGTGCGGGGGGCGAGAAAGTGAGGAAAAGATATACCAGCAAAGCTAAGTGGAAAAGTGGATTAGGATCCACAACAGAAATGCTTGGGTTGGTTTTATTGCGGCCTGTGCACGAGCGTGCGTACATGGGAGTGTGTACATGTGTGTGAACATGCGTGCTGCTCCACTTGAGATGTGTGAATTTGCTGTTCCAGTGGGAGTTTCTTGCCAGGTGGTGTAGGAGGGGAAGTGTGACAGAGTGTGGCTGCCTAAAAGGGTCAGTCCAGCGGAGTTGTGTGTGTGTGTGTGTGCGTGTGTGTGTGTGTGTGTCATGAGGGAAATAGACTGACGGAAGAAGGTAGGAAACTGGTGGAAGTGGGTGGCCGTGTTTGCTTTCTAACTGTCTGGTCTGCTTTTATTGAAGTGCTCTGCTGATACGATGGGGATCAGTGTGTCACACAGGTAAATGCACACACCGTGACTCAACACGTGTGTGTGTGTGTGTGTGTTTGTGTTTGTGCAGTTAGAAAACTCCTCAAAAAGCCAAATATACATTTAAAAAGAATAAGAATCGTAAGAAGGGAAAAGAAAACCAACAAAAACAAGGGCCATGAGTTTAATCTGGTTGGACAAGTTGTTCCAGAGCGGCGTCACATGTGCTTACCGTGAGGACGGATATCAAATTCTATATAAAACCTTTTCCTTTGGGAGTCTTCGGTTTGGAACAAAGACAACGATACTGACACTTTCCTCATTGACATTCATGCGTTATTAAAATCAAGGATGACATTTAATAGGTTTTTTGGGCTCAAGGGTCACAAATCTCACCCGGAGCGTTCTGTTAAACGGCGTTTAAGATGTCGTTTCAAGTTATATAAAAAAAGAGAAATGGACGTATAAGGCAACACTAAAATATGCGCACTTGCAGCATCGTAACTATATTCTTTTGAGATGTTTTTGCTATTTTTTTATTTTATATTTTGTCATTTCATGCCCTCTCTTCTTCCCAGTCTCTCTTGTTTCTTATTCCCATGTTCCCCATTAGGAGCTCATATCCCATTGACCTCCACAGAGTCTCCGCAGACCACATGACCTAGAGAAGGGGGTGTCAAAGGAGCTTCTTATATCATTACACACACACATACACACACACGCACACACGCTCACACGCTCAAAGCCTCTTGCGGCTACAGTAATTGCATTGACACGGAAGGTCATTTCCAGAGACAATACAGAATAAGGCCAAGCTGCACGGGAGCGCTTTGCCATAATCTGACCCGGTCCTGTGTGTGAGCAAAAGAGATGAAGACAGAATTAATTTAAGCTGTTGTTTCCTATTGATGAAGATGAAGCAGCCTCTGCAGAAACTGCGCACACAGATGGAGATAAATGAATCTCCGGTGTTGGAACACACTTACCTAAACATCTTCATCTCAGTGCTGGCCCTGTGTGTGTGTGTGTGTGTGTGTGTGTGTGTGTGTGTGTGTGTGGGCAGGTTTTATTGACAGGTACTTTGTTTGTGTGTCCATACGCGCAGCCTCGCCGTGCCACTGTTTCAGACGGATATTGCTTGTTTGTGGCAGATCGATGCAACCCACTGACTCGGCCCGAGCCCGATGAAAGGAGAAGTTGTTCGTTGAAATTCCGCTATTTGCCTCTCGGCTCCTCTGTTGATCTACTTTGTCGCAGGTCATCGAGCACAATGTCACATCAATTGGCTGGACAGGTAGAAGGAGACGGAGGCAGAAAGAAAATATCGTCCCCGCTCAGACTGTATTACTTTGCTTCCTTTATCCGTTAATCTTTGCCGGATCATTGTTGGAAAAGAAATTCTTCGTGGCTAGACGGTGCACATACTGCATACGTTTTTTTATTTCTTATCCCGCTGTAAAGGAGGGCTTGAGCAGACTTTATCTAAAGAGTACAAGCTTTAGCGGTCCTCGGTGCCAGCTTTCAGGGCTGAAGTGAGTCTGCACTGCAGTTCTGTCCGTGTCCACTGGATGCTGGTGCTTAAGAACCTTCCTTCTATATTTAAACCAAGCTGAATTTTTCTTTTTGTTGTTTCTTTCATGGGCTTTACTGAAAGAGACAGAGAAAAGAAATAAGTCTCAGCTGAGCTTTCTCTTCTCCTCTCTATTTTTGTACCTTTTCAACATATTTTTCTGTTAAGATCACAAACTCTTCCATGTGTACAAATATTCTACATTAGACTCATCACAGCCTACAACAGCCAACTGTTATGGGTGTTTGCCGCTTAATTGATCTGAGCCTTTCTATGCCAGAGACAGGATTGTAGAAAATGGTCCAGTTTGAGGTCACAGTTATTCATTTAAGAGCAATCCACTGATTTAGGACTGTTGAAAAGAGTTCTATTGACCTCCTCATGCTCCGGATGAGCTTTCTAAAGTAGCTTTAAGCTTCAGATATTTGAGAAATTATAAAAGTATTCTAAAAGCTTTTAGTTTGAGAAGCAGAACACAAGCACGTTTGTTCGAGTGCCCACGTAATGCTCATTTAAAGGTGCATACCGTTCATAGGTTTCCACGTCTTCGTGTTCATAAAATGTTATTTTGAGGAGTTTTGTGATGCAAGTGTATTACAAAGGCAGACATGAGTTATGTAAAGAATCCTTTTATGATATATAACCCGAGATCCCCTCCCACAGCATCCAAGACGAGGAGATTACCACATGACTAATTTGCAGGTTGGAAAACACAACGCAAAGGCTGTTTCGCAAACCATGGAAGCCATATTTGTTTCAACTTCTTAATATTTTAAGTAGGTCTGACAATGCACACCCCAGGCTGGCGACACCATCTTCCATCCTAATGCATCTTCTGTGTGGTCAGTCCCATAAAGATTGCATTGTTGCTGACGGAGTTCAAGATAAAAGCTGACAAACCTGTGTGTTTGTATGAATTACATGAAGTGCTGAGCAAAAGTCTCGAAACATCCTTTATTTTATCTATCCTGCTTCCTAGCAGTCAGACTTTCTCGTATTCTTTTAAAGTGGTCGTAAAGCAAAGGTTCTCTGTGCTTTTTGAAGATCTTTTGGTGTTTTTTTTTTTTTTTTTTTTCTTTGGACGTTGGCTGCTTTTGCCTTCACTTTCTGCCCCGTCCTTGGCCTGACAGTTTCTAGGGGAATGTGCTTTTTTTTTCTTCCCCCCATTGAAGTCGCTTAGCACTGACCTATAAATCATTCAAGTATTAAAAAAGCATCTGATTCAACAGTAATACAAGTGTTGTAGCATAACAGACGAAAGGAAGAACCCGTCAGCCTGAAGAAGAAATAAAGAGTGGATCAAGGCTTTTGCACAGTCCTGGAAGTACATTGTATATTTTATCATGCATACAAAGTGCATATGCTTCAGTTAGCCTTTTCACCCCTACAGTTTCCTCACTGACACATTGTTGGAAGGTCACGTCACCATTTTTCTCTTTCCTTCTGTATATAGTTTTTGCGTCCTTGATGGAACTTCTTATGTTATATAGACACTTTATTTCCTCAGTATGGTCCGCTGATTTTCTTTTGCTCACCTAATTGTTTTTCTCGTCTTTATTCCCACATTTCTCCTCTTTGAAATTGTGTGTTTCATTATATTTAATACGGCCCATTTGTACTGTTCTTATTTTCTATATTGCCTTTTTTTCACAGGGATTAGGGCTGTAATGATTCCCACGGGGAGTATTAAAGTTTGATCATATTCTAACTTATCGCCTGAGATCAGCGAGGGGAAGTCAATTTCAAACTTTATATGGTTTTCTTACGCCGCTTTATAGACTCTTTGTCCTCTATCAGCCTAGCGTGGACTCGCACACGACTCGGAGCTGCTCCTCCTACGCAGAGGAGGGAGATGACGGCTGCGTTTTCCAGGGATTTTCACTGCCTCATTGTCTGGGATGTGAATGTTTTTAAAGCAATTAATCCAGCCATAGAAGACTACTTAGAAATCCAATGAGCCTTTACTCCAATAATTCATATTATGCTACTGCAGCAGGTGGGTTTTGATAAATAAGACGTGTGACCACTAAAGAGCTTCTAGAATCATGTGGAAATAACAAATTGGCGATCTGCTCAGGGTTTATCCCACCTATCATCCAATTTTAACTTGGACAGACACCAGCTCACCGCAATCCTTAACAGTAATTAGCTGGTATAGAGAATGGATGCATTATTGAATGATTTTATAAATGGTGTCGAGCCCTCGAGAGGTCCGTCATAAACCAAAGGAGTGCATGCGATAGATAAGTCATGGTGTGCTCCTCTCTCTTCTTTCCTCCACACAGGCACTGTGTGCAGCTGTGGTGTCGCCTGATGTGCTGCAGAGCATGATGCTCGTGTTCAGCGGGGCAGATGTTATGTGTGCCACCGGGGATTCAACCTATTCCACCCCTTACCTTTTGGCTCAGCGTGCAGGACAGAAACTGCAGATGGAGTTCCTGCACCAGAATAAACTCACCGGTAAGCCCCCCATCAGTTTATCTGCCGGTCAAGGTAACCGCAAACTGAAAGCATTCACTGTTCCTATGCTTTCATTTTTTTTGTCCACATTGTGTATACTTTTTGCTGTTCGTGCTCATGCATCCATTAATGAAGGTAACAAGAGTTCTACTAAGAAGAGAGGAGTTTTTCAGGGCCAGTGTTAAACCAAGGTGAGATGCCAGGCCGCAAAAGAGTAACTTACGATTCTCCTGGCCAGACCTGAAATAAATAAATAGATAAAGAAAGAAAGCTGGTCTGACCTTATAAATGTGTGAAAAGCCCTTTAAACTTGATGTGCTACTTACAACCATCGGTGCCAAATATATTCTACCCATTGTCTTGATACGTTAACGAGCTGCTCAGGTTTAAAAATCATACTCAATACTATGCTGCCGCATTCATGAAAGCTCAGTGGGAGATTTATTTTTAATTTTTTTGTCTTTTTCATGAAAAGGAAATGAAGGCAGAAAAACTTACAAATATGAAACCGGCAAGTTTGAGTTAAAGGTTCTGTGTCTACGGCTTTGGTTTCTCCTACTTTTCCCCCAAACTCTCCTTTGTATTACCCACCTTGTGTTGCCCCTGCATCGGAGCCTCGGCGCAGATGTGCCGCGTCGCTGGGCTTCATCGTGACTGGTGTATGTTGTTGGTGCGCTTCCACGCGGGGCCGAAGACAAGAGCGCTCTCGGATTAAAGGAGCAGCAGAGGCCGCTGGCTGGAGCTGGGGGGGGGGGGCTCTCTCTGAGACTGTATTTTACATAATGTTTACCGTATATCTGTGTATGCTCGCCGGCACCGATCCTGTTAGGGACTCGCTAATTGGTGGCATGGGTCACCTGGTAACCATGGTGATGGCAATTACTGGAGGTGTGCCAGAAGACTCACATAGATGAAGGCTAGAGAAACACACAGGTATTCATGTGTGTGGCCGGGCCCATTTGAAATGTGTGGCATGCAGATGGCTTGTGTGCTCATTATGTGACTGGAAGTTACTGAGCTTCATTGTTAACAGACAGATATGGACCTCACCAGACTTTTCCTACGGAGACTGATGTCTAACTAAGCTGACTTACTGTGGCTGGCAGTCGTGACCTGGGTCAAGGAACCCAACTGTTACTTTGACAGATTGACACTTCCCCTTGGCTGTAGGGACATGTTGCCTCAGGGACAGCAGTCGGCACAGCACTTTGCAAGTTGGAACTAAATGAGCTCCCTCTAAAAGGGATTTTCGACACCACCCTTAAGGAAGGTGTTTTGCTTCGCGTCTTTATGTGTGTGGACCCCAGTTCTCTCATGATGGCCCGAAATAGAAGCACATTATTCACTGCAATTGTGTTTGTATTTGACAGCCTCATGATTTATGTTCAGTCCAGGTATTTAGTACCAGCGCAGGAAGCGGCGTACCTTTTTATTGACTAAGCTTGAAAGTAATTACATTTTTCTGCGAAGACGTTTGATTTTATGTGTTTTTTCGCATCAGCCAATGTTTTGCAAGAGTCGTTTGACCACTCTGAGCCACCGTACATGCAAATGTATTCATCGTTAATGACGTCTCACAAAATGATTCACTTTGTTTCTCAAATGAAACATTTGTGTTGCGAATGTATACAATAAGCCGACTACACTTTGGATGGTTTTCTTGTTTTTTTTAGAGATTCACTGATCGATCAGCCGGCTGTCAGGTGGGCCAAGCTGCAGGTTGGTTCCCATCATGTGTCACACATGTGTGCGGTGGGCTGTGACACGAACACTTAAAAGAAGCACTTAGAAATATTCAGTAACTGTCTGGTGAAAAAAAGCCTGAAACCAATCACATCAGACCACTAAAGCGCCAACACATCCTGAACTGCTGAAAAAGCAGGGAAAGTCACATCAGCTCAGACTTTGAAGCCAAAGAGAACACAAACACACACTGGTGTTTTGGGGATAAAGTTGGATATGATGCAATGAATCAGCTGATTTTTATCTGTACAAAAAGTTTTTTTACCAATAACCTGGAACACCTCCTTTGGAGAACTGTTTAAGTGAAAGTTTTGGAGTGTTATATATTCCAGTCAATATTGCAGCTTCATTTTCTTGTGAAGGACAGCCAGAAAAACGTTTGTGTTTGCTGCAAAGTATAGCTCTTAGAGAGAGAATAAATTGCGGTCGGGCCAGGGGAAATTGCTATTCTATTTATCCTGGTCACAAATGCCACAAAAAGCCACAAATCCAGCAAGTGTTAATGCCACTAATGTCTATAAAAGCAATATTTACACCTTTTTGAGTTGCACACACTTCAGTGAAACTGCAT
This sequence comes from Odontesthes bonariensis, assembly GCF_027942865.1. Lineage (NCBI taxonomy): Eukaryota > Metazoa > Chordata > Actinopteri > Atheriniformes > Atherinopsidae > Odontesthes > Odontesthes bonariensis. Next base: position 9,952,521 of record NC_134524.1, on the reverse strand, counting down.
GCTGTTGAATGAGTGTTTTTTTTGGGGGTCTGAATGTCACAGACGGGATGAAAAAGACACATTGTGACCTTTGGTCTTCTCTTGGGATTTACCACAGCCCTTTTACAGACAGCCGTTCCACTTCCTATTCGCCCCATTATAAAAAATTTGGCTGCAGTTCAGTTGATTTTCTCTGGGGGCGCTGGCGAGCGAGTGCAGAATGACCATTTTCCATAGGGCTGGCGCTAATAACTCAAAAAATGTCCCCGCTAGCGGCTGAAACCTGAAAATAATACTGTGATTTCTGACAGAGGGATGTGGATTTATATCGAAAGTACAATAACCTGGGAGTTATAGCTTTCTGTTTTCTTACAGGTCTGGCATTTGCGAGTCAGTATCTGCTAGCATCTAGCTAACGGAATCTGAAGAACGCACGGCTGATTACGACCGGCTGCTTTACGGCACTCGTCCACTGTGCCAGAGTGCTAACCTGGTGCCGCTAACAACAACGAAAGCTAAACCTGGTCAGAGGCTAGTCAGAGAGTATGTAAAAGGGCTGTGCTGAAATCTGTAACTATTTGAGCTAACACCTCTCTGCTAGCTCAGCGCTAGTCACTCTGGATGCAATACTGACAATAAATGTGTATTTTAAACAAATCTAGTGAGTCTAAAAAATCAAACCAAGTGCCGTTTGAAAGGATAATTTATCCTGCCTTTAGGAAAATTAAAATGAAAAAATATAAAAAATTATATCCAAAGCAATGGCTGGATCTAAGGTGGATTTCATAGTACCACCATAGAGTTTGGCGTGCTCTGCACTGCTTCGTTGGCGCCCCTAGAGTGCAGTACCACCCGGAAATAGCCGCCAGTTTTCCCTCTCCTCATAATAGAGACTCTCTGGATTTACTTGCAAAAAGAGAACTGTTGATGTCAGTTATTATGGTATTGTATACGGCCTGTCATCCATAACCACTCGAAATGAGCTTCAGTGCAACCCGCTGATGAATGAAGATGAATCTGAAGACGTGCTCTACGGTAGATAAAGAAAGAAGAAGCAAGCTGGGCTGTGAAAAGATTAGGGCTTCCCAAGGAAATACTGTCCAAATTCCTCCCGTTGACTTTCTCCGACTGTCTGACACATTCTCACGTCGCACAAAGCTGTGGAAAGTGGCGTCTGCATTGTTCCCCTGTGTTTAGAGACAGACTCGTGAACATTTTTGATTAAACAGAAATGGAACTTTTTCACTCGTGTGTCTGGCTGGTTCAGGGAACAATTCAATTCCCATATGACACCATTCTAAACTGCGTAGCTTGGCGTTGACAGAGGGAAGATGGAGGCGAGAATAAAAGGAGAGGAACGACAGCCAATATACGGGACAAAACAGAGTTCAGAGTTGTTTTGGAGTTTAAAGGAGCTCAGCCTTGGGTTATAGCCGATTTAATTTTTTTTTCAGCGGGATAACAAGTGCACACATGCTAGGTAACATCAGGGCAGATATATTTATTTCACTTGTTTGCAGCAGGGTCCCGGTGTGTGTGGCTTTGAGCACAGTTTTTCCTCAATTCGCTTATCTTGTAAAACTTGTTTTCACAGCAAGAGCACACTTCAGGCCTCCATTCAGCCACCACATAGAGCAGTAAACCACACACCATTTTAAAAGAAAATAATGACAAATGCGGTCTTTTCCCTTTTTAATGACCCCCCGGGACACAGGAATGAGCTGGCAGTAAGCAATCAGACTCTGTGGAAAAATGGTCTCCTCTGAACTAAACTCTGAATTGGACGAGTGTGCGGAAAACTTCCCCGCCGCCTGTCTTCGCAGTGTGAATCGTGCTCTCAGTTTGTAAAAATAAAAATAGGAAAATCCACTATTTCCCCTGGATATAGTGAGTGAAAAGAGAGCTGTCAACCTGCTTATCCCAGAACAGCCTATTCCCTCCACAGCAGCTCATTTGTAGACCCGATGTTAGGACTTCCACTCGTAGCAGAGCACGGCCACTTCATTAGCTCCCTCTCTCTTTGTAAATGTGAGTGCATGCACGTGAGCCTCGACGGGCCTCCTTCTCCCGCCCACACCTGCTCGCTCGAGAGCACCCTGGGATACCGTAGGAGCATGTTCATTTCCATATTACCATCCCAGATTCTGTTTTTTAAAAAAAATGCAGCTCTCTGAGGCCATGTGTCTTCGCATTTTAGGAAGGCAACTTCAGTGATGTGCTCTATCCCTTATAGTCAAAGGCTTCTACTGTGGGTGTCTCGTGCATATTTTTACTTTATACATATATATATATATTTTTTTATGAGTGTATTCCCATATGCTTCATTCCAGAGGGCACATAAACCATATAAATAAAATTAACTGTCAAAACTATGTGTTATGTTTCCACTTTTTGAAAGCTAATTTACAGCAGCAGAATACCACAGTTGTTAAGATTTTTAAGTGGACACAAAGGGACATTTTAGAGAGCCTGAATAAAAAGTTTCTCCATGAAACTTTTTGCACTATAATAGAAGCCGATTTTGATAGAAGTGTGATCAGGGGTGTTGTTTGTAGCACATGGTTTTATCAGATAAGCTTAACCTCATTTTAGATGTGTGGCCTCAGATTCATGAATTAGACCTAGAGGGTATGTAGCCTGATTTGAAAATGTGTAAAGCAATCTGCAGATGAGCATGCAGACTTGCAACATGTCTTGAGGTCTTGAACATGTAAATGGATCTGTTCTGTAAGAGCACTTTGTAAAAAAAATAGAAAAATCAGCAAACGTTTGGTCTAAAAATTGATTCAAATTGATTTAAATGCCTTTTTGTTATGATGGTGATGATGCTTTTCAAAAGCTTAAATGATTTGTAGTTGTTGGTTGTATTTAGCCTTGTCCCCAGGCCTGTTCTTGCCACCCATCTTTGTCGGACTGGAGACACAAGCTGGTAATTGATTCATAGATGTTGCAGGTGTGCAACATTAGCCACCAAGCTGCACCTGCCACTTGGCCCCCTTGCCAGTTTCAGTTCCCTATTCTTGTTTGTATGCACTGTTTGAAACAAAATACAACTGCAGTTTTCTTCCTACATTCACTGTCATAGAGTTAGAATCTTTAAATTCATTCAGACACATTCAGTTTTATGTTAAGATGTAAATTTGGCTTTGAATGCACGTTAATGGAAGATTTTTGCAGATAGCGTCGCTACACGACATGTTCAACCATCTCTACACAGACTGTTGTTTCACATCATATCATGCTAAGTTTGTCGTTGCAGGAGCCATATGGGCAGTGTAATAAGCTAAAGCTGTAAATATAACAGACATATCCCTGCGATAGAAACTTGTGAGCGCATCCACCATCCCACAGCTGTAGCGTTAACTAGCGTCTAGCAAGGTCACACAAGAATTAGCTAATTCTATTCAGATATATTTCATAAAGTTTATTTGAGTATGTTAAAATGTTGTTGTTTATTTGAACTTATTTTATCCTGATGGTAGATATAAATCCAGTATTTACTCCTTTCCCATCTTGCTGTTGTGCACCAAACCAACTTAGCCTTTGCTAACATGTTAACTTTGCTAACTAACTTTGCTAACCCAGTGCTAAGGTACAGTCTGCAAGGTACCTGCTGCAAATGAGGCAGAGTTGAATGACTTGAAGTCCCATATGGTTTGCCTTTATATGCAACGAGTCCTCCAAGAATCCACAATGAACATTAATAGTCTATGAAAACGTTACAGAACATTAATCATGGTTTCAGAAACTGCAAAAACAAACAAAAAGTACAAAAGCAGCAGTCCCACAGTTACCGTTTGTGTTGAATTTCTCAGTTTTTGTTTGAATTGCATCTGAAAGGAAATTCTAGTTTGGATATGATATGTTTGGTGAACTGTTAAACAAAGAGAAAACTTTCATATCCAGTAAAACAGTCCCCAGCGAGTCAGTCCCCACAGAACTCCAAGTTAAAATGCCCAACATCACAGCAGAAATAAACATGTTTACAGGCTGGTACAAAACATCTCCCCATTGATCACATACAAGAGATACATTATGATATGAAGATATAAAGGCTTTATATTTTGCATTACTAAGGGAGCCACAGCTTTAAGTGAGCCATTACATTGTGTCCTTCTGGCTCTCAGACAGATTTAACCCTTGTACAGAGCATGAATTGTGACTGCAAAAAAGACCAGAACCAATGTCTGACATTAATGTGGAAACCTCCCTATTTTGTGTACATCCTATGTTATATTGCACCATAGAGGATTTGCAGAGTTGGGTGATGAGTCACTGTGGATACGCCCACTGTAAACAGCACTTTTCATATGAAACGCACTGATGCGACTTGACATTTGAAGAAATTGACAGCACAGCTTTGGCCCTTGACATATATGGTTATTCGCTCAAAACCAGTAAGGAGCGGGTGCTAGACTAGCACCAGTTTTGCTGACCAACAGCTGGTATTTAGGCTGTGGAAATGGAAAGAACCGTTTTGAAATTAGATGCTGACTTCCCTGGTCAAAAATGTGCTGCTACAAACCCTCCAGAAATCTTAGTGTTCCTTAGGACTGTTTCACATTTCTCCAAACTGTTCTCATACATGTAGAGACTATTTATCAAGGTCTTAACTCTACAAATGCAAAGTGAATTTTTACAAATGATGTCAAAGGCTTTAAGCATGCATGTTTGAATTAAACACCTGGCCTGGTTTGCAGCAGGACCCTGAAGGCCTGCCAGCTATTTCACAGAAAGTCATTGGATAAAAACACAATTCGATGCCCAGACTGTGAAGTAAGCAAGGCAAACCCTCTGTGTTATAGGTAAAAACACGCTCTGTGGCAGCGCCTCTTACTGTTACCATTCTCTCTAAATGACATATCATGGTTTCAGAGGCAAGCAGGTTTTATTGTTGCCACCCAACAGTAGCATCCCTGGCGCCTTAAATCTTGCAACACATTAAAAATGTATTCGGCAGGCTTTCTGAGAGGACAATAAAAAGATGCCACTGACACAACAACAACGTACACACTACACACACAAATGCACACTAAATCAGACGCCCTGTCTCTATTCCACTCTGCTTTTTTTTTTTTGTTTTTTTTTTTGTTTTCCACCAATGCACACAACTGTAAACAAGGCAGTTCGAGGGTCAAGAGATCACAAGCATCTTGGGAAAATGAAAGATTTATTTATTTTTTCTCTGATGCGGTGGTTTAAATTCCAAACCTTTTAAGATCTTTTCCTCCGTCATCACGTGAGTGGTTATGTTTTTTCTCCTGGGACTACGGTCTTCTTGCCTCTTGCACAGGTTATCTCTCGTGTTGACGTTCGATGCCCATGTCTGAGAGCAAGCGTGTGAACAAGCGTCTCTGATTAGCCCCACTGTCCGCCGCCTGCAGGAGACCGCTTTGTGACTGTTGCCGTGGGCGACCAGATGGCTAATTGAGCACTCTGTCATGTCACCAGCCTTCACTGGGGAATGAACCAATCAGCTCAGGCCAGACTTCTCAACTGCCGCCCTCGCAGACATCACAGTCTCATCTTAGCAGAGTCCAGCTTTATGGCCCCAGAAGGATTCTTTAGCAGGCTCACAGAGAGAGAGAGAGAGAGACTGATTCACCATAGAGCAACCAGCTTATTTACATTTTCTCAATCTGAGTGGTTGGAGAAACGTGTGTGTGTGTTACACTCACTTTGATGGGGTTTATTGCTGAAAACGTATGTCAGATTCAATGTATTTATTATGCTGATATTGGCACACACATTCTCTATATTAGATTTAAAGATTACAGATGTTGCTAACTAACTTGGGGCTGCATTCCTTGGCCTCGCTTCAAAATTATAAAGCACCTATTACAGATGGCCATCGTGCATTAAAATGACAGTGTGATGCCAGAAATGCCCCTGTTGTTTACTCAATTGCTGCATATACTGTCAGGCAGACTTGTAATTGACCTATGATGATGGTGCATTTAGGCAGAGATGGGACCAAGTGTCAAGTAAGTCTCAAGTCTTAGCTTTCAAGTCTCAAGTAAGTCCCAAGTAATTTTTTCTTGTCAAGTCAAGTCACCTTATTATTACAATTTTACCTGCAGAATCTGATCTTAATAAAGTGAAAAGACAAGATACAAGTAACTGTCCTCAACCCCCACCCCGTATCACCTCAAGCTAACGTTAGCTAACTACCAACTAGGCTAACAGGAGCTAATTTGACAAGCACTTACTGGTCTGAATGGATTTTCAAATAACGAACAAAGTTGGAAGTTGTCGTCTGGCTGTCCGAGATGTTGATGCCGCATGTCTTGCACTATGCTGTTCGTCATTTGCCGTCAAAATGGTAATTACGAAAGCCGAAGCCGACTCTCGGTCCCCCTCCCGCTGACATGTTGTAAACGATATTATTTTTTTAATTATAAATTTTTATATTCAAACTGAAAACATGAACTGAATAACTCTCAAGTCATTCAAGTCATCGTCTCAAGTCAAGTCAAGTGCCTAGTCTTCAACTTCCAAGTCCGAGTCGAGTCTCAAGTCTTTTCTTTTTTGTCAAGTCAAGTCACAAGTCATCAAAACTACGACTCGAGTCCAAGTCACAGTGACTCGAGTCCCCATCTCTGCATTTAGGTGTTCGTTTTATCTCTCACTCGACCTCTCATTACAACCAAAAAAACAAAATCAGTTCCAAGTTAAACGTAACAATATAAAGCAGTCTGTGATGGTTGGGGAGTAAAAAGTTCACATGGCATGAGCGAACGAAGGCACCGTTTATTCTGAACCTTATATATAGAGGTTTTGTTGGCATCTATTTCAGGAAAGCTCATTTTAGGAAGACGTTCTGCCTGTGTCATGACATCATGACAGTCGGTGTGCTAAACTGACCTTTCTACAGTCCACACCTGTCACCAAGTACTAGAAACACTTAAATACCATTTCCAGCAAGAATCAGAGAACATCCTGCTTTCTTTCCCAAAACTACATGCTGGGAAGGATGCCTCTATCCCAACTTATCTTAAATTTTCACGACTTTCAGATTTGTATCATCTTGCAAAAGATATTGTCCATTGAGTTTAAATTCTTCACTCACAAGTATTTAAATTAAGATCTTTAAAAGAAGCGGCCTTTACTTTCTTATCATCACTGTTTTGTACGATCAAGCATTGAAACACGTTCCCATTAGTTTCTGAAATACGATACATGACATCCGTTTTGCTTATTTTTAAACGAATGACTGCCTTGCTGTGAAGTGAAGATTAATAATGCTCAGTCAAACGCAGTTGATAAGCCTGACGTAATGAGTCAACGCAGAGCAAATACTTCCTCTTGTCTTGTTAATGAAACGATTCTTCTCCGTGAGACGATGGGACCAGGGACGAGGCGTCAGCAAAGGGTGGAAATGTCACTTCAATCAAAAGTGGTTTCAATTAAAGCTGTTTTACCTTGCTTGATGAGAGCGCTGGAGGTGCTGAAGATAAAATCTGTAAAGATATTACCAAGGCTCTGGCAGAAAAATTGAGCCTCAGAATTGAAGCTAATTGAATTTGAGAATGATATGGTTGAATGTAGGGAGCTCTTAAAGCTTGCAAAAAAAAAAAAGGAATGGGTAGATGGAGTTAAGAAGTAAAGGGGGGGGGGGCGAGGAAGGCTTTGAATTTAAATGGACAAAGATGAAATGAGGACAGAGTGTAAAACAATTTTTTAACAGATCGAGCACACGGTGGGCTGTGCCTTGAAAAGCTCTCAGAGCACCTTATCTTTGACTTTGCAGGAGTGTGACCATGTGACAAAGTCATGACTAAATAAACAGCGGCTTGTATAATCATGTTTAATGCCACTTGTGACAAAATGGATAATGCCGCGCTGCTAAATTAATACTCCTGGGAAAACACTCTTCAAGTTAGAGGTCAGAGCATTGGTTCAAGAACGGCAATCAAGAAAACTGGTGGGGACTCGTTGTCCTGCTTGGGGACGGATAGATCTTTTTTTTTCTTTTTGGGTTGGGGGGCAGGTATCGGTGATGAATGAAGTGTGATTGAATCATGGATGATGTAGACATGTAAAGTGTCGCAACTGAGGTACAAAGCACATCACAATTTGTTTTCAGATGCACTCGGACCGATCCAATCTTAATGTTATTTGGTTGAAGAATTATCCTGGTACCATATGCGAGTGTTTTTTTTTTTTTTTTTTTTTTTTTTTTTTTTTGAAGTCAGTAATTTATAAAGTGTCAATGACTGATCATTTTCAGTTTTTTAAAAGAGCAAAATAGGACAAAGACCGGAGCAGAAGTCGGGGCACCTTATTTGGTCAGCATTAAAAAGATTGTTGCCAGCAAAGAGGCTGTTGGTTCTTGTGTTGGAGATTTTTGTCCATTTTTCCAGAGAAACGTCACTACACCCTCCTAAAGGTCTGAGACAGTCCAATAAGGAGTCAGATTTGTATTTCTAGGTAGGTATTCGAGGTAAATAAGGTATGAGGCCTTGGTAAAAGTTACCTTTGTGCTCAAATCTCTTTCTTTTTTAACGCCAGATCTTTACAGAATGGGAATAAGACACTGTTGTACACTTGGACTCACTGAAGGTTGAGTTTAAATGAAAAGTATTTGAGATTGGAAAATGTTCCAGCAGTAGGTGAATGTGACAATGTGATCAGAATACTTTTTCCCGGATGAAACCATTCCCTTGCTCATCTACTGTGTCTGGTCTCCTTGTAGATTTCCCTCGACTGGAGCAGTGGTCGGAGACGGCCTCCCTGCCCGATGCTCCCCTCTTCATGGACGGCTTCCTCTACATCTCCTCGGGCCCCGCCAAGGCGACGCTGGATCGGCGCGGAAGAGACGGTGAGTGCAAACCGCTTTGCGAACTCCTGGCGAGGCCGATCCATCCGTCAATCTATTTGAAAGCAATTTAAGCCGCGTGTTTGTCAGGGGTTTAAGCACTGATCGATCAATCAGTGTCAGTCTGTCAGTTGTCAAACTGCCAATCGTTTAATCCGTACAGCAAACAGTCCAGTCAAAAGGATCAATGCATGTGTTTTTCAGGCGCGCTTTGCATAGTCTTCTGGGAGTCCTTGTCAGAGCGACGTATGCTGGATGACAGAGCTGCGATGCTCTAGCGGCACAGGCCAAACTATGGTCAGTTGATTAAAAAAGAAAAAGATAAATAGACCGAATGGAAGAACTTTTTTTTTTTTTTTTTTTTTTTTACATCATTCTCCTAAATGTACCCGAGATGCTTCCATCCAAAACTTTAGAATTCCTCTTTCTTTGTCCTCCAAGGCAGTTGAAAACTTTTAATCAGGCTCCAGTTTCCCACTCAGACGCCTGAGCTGCTGCTGCACCTCCTCCTCAGCCGCGGTCCCACTTCTCCCAACAGCTGGAGCACTTTCGGGGGCCCATGGGTAATTAGGAGAAGGAGCCTGCTATGGGTACTGCCTCTGGGGAAAGGGGTTATTTGGAAGGTGGAGGAAGGGGATAAGGAACGAGGGGATGCAGGAGAAACGGGACCTGCCACTTGAATAAGCTGAGCCCCGTTCATGTTGAGCAAGACATCCATCTCTATTTCCATCACCCCACGCGGCCTCGGCCTCTCGTTGGTGGCTGTTCACACTGGCTAATGAACAGAGCTGAGGTCTGGGAGATTGCCTCGCACAGGCGCTGGAGAGAGATGTTATCCGAGTGTCTCCTCAAAATCTCATTATCTGTACAAATAAACTTCATTTTAAAGTCATTTTAGAAAGACAATTAGGATACATTGAAATTTGTTTCACCGGTGTTGATTACAACCATATTATACTCGCAAAAGTAGATTTTTTTAATGCCTTTAATAAGAGGGAGCGTATCTGAAATGCTGTTAATAATGAGAAAAAAGCTACATTTTTGCCTCAAACCTGCATTATCCTTTTCACCTGATATGGCATTTAAACAGCATGTGCAACCGTTTAAGACCTGAACTGTGTTTCCATGCTTTAGCCATTAGAGTCCAATGTGACATGACGATGACAGGACGCAGGTGTCCTGACTGTATCACCTCACACGATTCAGTGATTCATGCATGCGTGATGCGTTGCAGCTTCTTGTTATGTTTTGTCTCGCCGTACTCGGTCTGATTCTTAAAGGGATGCACACGCATGTAGCGGTGCATCGTAATGGATTAAAACAGCAACTAATTTACAAATTACGTGTGCAAAATTACTCCCAGATACAGTTTGATTACAGGGATATGCAGGGATAAGCTCTACAACAAAACCACACACAGCTCATCTTCTTTTTAACTTATGTTGCTTGTTAGCAAACAGTTATTTAAAGCAGCTAATCCGCTAAATGCAACTTTAATATTCGCACTACGTCCAGTGCTGCTTTGGGTTCCACAAATTTCTCGGGAGACGGTTGTTTTAAATCCGCCGCTCCACTTCCCATTTGTTTGGTGCAGGCAGTTAGAGATGATCTGCCTGGCCATTTATGCTGAAAGCAGCTCCTTGCTTTGTCTGAAAAAGACCGGGAGAATTGTGGTAGTTAAACCAAAACAGTGAGGTCGTTGGTGGGCTTGAAAACAAGCAATGAGCTGAAAAACACTAAAACTTCCTTTGAGCTGAAGTTAACTGCAGGTTTCAGTGGTATCTTGCCAAAGATTAGCAGCATAAAAACTGACTGGAGAACCCTTCCGTAAGCATTTCTGAAATTTCTTTCCATCGGGTTACAACTGCAGTAAAAGAAAATAGACGATAAACTTGCCATATAAAAGCCTTTAGTCTATATTTCAAACATACTTTCAGTACCAGTGTCTCTTTTGCTGAGGGCCACTTTAGGCACCTCTTTCAGGCCCCTCCAACGTTGTTCCCCCCCACAGATGAGATCTTGTGATTTGTCAGCCGATAAACACCTTGTTATTTAATATTTGATGCCGAGTGTTGCTTTTGTGCATTAATGGCGCTTTAACTGCAGCTGTTGAAAAATTCAGAGGGGTTGGGTTTAAAACTCGACATGCTCCAACTTCTTCGATCAAAACGGAGCGCTGTCAGGACTGCGTGGGCATGGGGAGATGAGGTGTTTTCCAATGTACTACAGGATGCCTTTCGCTCCCAGGCTAATGGTTTGATGGTCTATAGATGTGCCTTCGTTCTTAATAATTCATAGGCTGTGCTCGGGGCGTAATAAAAGCACTCTGCTACAGTGTCTTAAACTTTCTTTATTCCGTCAGGGGACGACTCCAATAGGCTTTTGTACCTCCACTGATTGAAGCTACATTAATAGTGGGACGGGGCATTAAGACACAACATAGTCAGCCAAAATACGGCACGTGGTATAGTTCTGGATAAACAACAAAAACAGTGATCTGTGCTGTGTTATTGGAGCTAAAAATCATCTTCCTGACACTATTTGCCGTTATGGTGAGCTCCACAGCATATCCGGCGCAGACAGTTGATTTCAGTGGAAATGAAGTGCTCCCCCTTGAACAGGTAGAGCAGTGACTCATTCTGCTCCTGCGTTCAGGAGTGTGTGCGCGCTTTGTGTGGACGTCAGCGTGTCTGCGTGCTTGGAAGGGAAAAGGGAGACGGTAGGCAGTTACTGTCTGAAATGGTGAGTAGCAGCAGGGAAATGGCACCCCTAATTCCTGATTAGCTTAGGCTTTTCCTCATCAGCGCCGCTCTGCTTTTGCTTGAAACAGCCACTCAGATCTCGCCTGAGGAGGAGCGGCCGTGGATGGGAGTCAAATTACGTTTTATTGAGCCCATATGAACAATTCAATTACTTTCAGCTGCAAAGTTTGAGATTGTTTTTTTTTTTTATGATAACCCAGATCTTCTTTGTGTTTTCCAAACGGTCACATTGACGCTTGCTGTGTTTAACGTTTCGTAAGCAGTACAGAGTCACTATCAAGTCACTTTGTCTTAAGTGCTTACCAACATAAACGTGTGGCACTGTTGCTAAAGCCAGGAATAGACGGCAGATTGTGTTTTTTTGTGTTTTTTTTCTCTTATGCCGCATGTGTCCATCCCTCCCTTGTAATGAAGTGGACTCTTATTCTGGCACAGACAGATCGTTCGGATCCCTTCAGTTTCTCGATTTCCATTTCCCGCTCCCCTGACAAGCTGTCTACCACATGTCTTCGTCCCAGATATTTTAGTCTGATGGCGAGATAGGCAGAGGGTTGGTTGAAGACGTGGACGTGGGAGTGTGAGTGAGGGGGGGGGGGGGGGGTTCGGCGGAAACGGACACATCCTGCTATTTTGATGCAAGCTGAAATGGACGCCATGTCGATTTTTAAAAAAAAAAAGAAAAAAAAAAAAAGTTCAGTGGGACATTGATACACATTCAGAGTCGAAACCTTTGAGGCAGATGTGTTCCCATCCAACTCGATCCATTCAGAAGAACAATGAGACGGTTAAACTGCCGCATCAATGACTTGATTCGTCGAATCAACCTTCTCATCCTCCACTCTCGGAGCATTTAGCGCATCTTGCAAATTGCTGCAAAAAAGAGGGGAAGAAACATAAAAAGAGAGACAGAAAGTTCTACTCTGATTTAAGAGCCTATCCCCTGGAAAATACTATGCAGCGAGCTCTCTTGGCGCACGAGCTAATTGGCCCAATTTATCTGGTGGAAGCATGCACCACGGTTGGCTTCCGCAAGCGTTGTCTCTTGCGGCTGGTTGCGGACTCCCGTGGAGAACGGCTGGGCCACGGGGCCGTTGTGTGTGTGGGGGAACAGCTGGCAATGGACGCAGCTGCCTGATTGTAAATCAAGCACTATTGTTCCCCGTGCTGTGCCGGTGCTTGTGTAGACGCTAGTGGTGTCCCAGCCACCAAGCAAATGCTGAACCACAAATAAAGAAGGGGGGAAAGATGCTCATCGCTGGGTGGCGTGCAGCTTTCTGATGAAGCCAGCTTCCTGGTGAAATGTCTTAATGGTGTTCAAAAAAACTTTTTCTCACAAATTTCATCGTGCGTAGTTCAGCGGTCGTGATCTTTAAGCAATACTATGTAACATTTCTACCTTAAAATAACAGCTTGAAAAAAATTGTGCGGCTAGAATGAGTTTTAATATTACGATTGGCCTGTCTCCTATGCCCTTCGTGGGTCTGAGTTGGAAAAACTGCGCTATGTAACTTTGCCCGGGAGTGGCCCGGGAGCGGCCCGGGAGCTGAGCGGAAGTACTTCGACTTGCTTTCTGGCACACCTACCGCAAAAACAAATAGACCCTCTCACGCTCCCAGGTACATTTGATTACTCTTCCCTTCTCGGTCGACATAGCTTGCACATTCTGACTCCTCGCCGGTTCGTCAACAAACGTGAAACGTGAAAGCGAAAGGGTGTTGTATTTACGACAGTGTAACCGTACATTACCTCCAAGCCTGTAGGGGGAGCTCCATAATGGGCTTTTTGAGAGGTTACATTGTAGGGCTTTTTGAGAAGTTACATTGTATTGCTTTAAACTCACTGAGTTGCTCCACATTTATGCCACAGTCATTTTGTTACTGAAAGGGCCTCAAACCTATTTTTCTCCGCTCCGTCCCTGGAGTCATGATCACAGAAGTTTCTGCCCAGACTTTACTTCACTGAAGTAGTAAAACCACACCTAAGCTCTTTGTCTACCTGGGAATGTTAAAGCATCTGACACATTTGTGTGTGCCATTTTTTAGAATAATTCTTCACAAACTGCTTTGTGAGCTGTGAGCCCATTATTGTGTCCACAGTGTCTGACCCGTAATCCCTCAGCAATTTGTTTTATAGATCCACAGTGGGATTTCCACTGTCTCTGTCCTTAGGGTGCGGAGGAAATTCTTAAAATTTCCTCGGTGACCTTGATATAGATGGAGATCTGAGTGCTTCATTTACCAACATGGGATGAGAGCTTTTAGCTTTTGTGATATTTAAGTCCCTTCACTGACATATTTCAGAGTCTATGACCGTTGGGACTTCGAAGTTTCCAAGCTTTTCCGACTGAAAACCATCAAGATTACTGGGTTTTTACTTTTAGTGTTTTACTTTTCTTTCTTAAAATCAGTCACAGAAGACAAATGATCAGATTATTTAGAAAATGAAGACACGAATAATCCTATGTACTTCTCTTCATTTGTTTTATTATATTATTTATTTATTTATTTACTTTTTTTCCCTTTTTTTGTGCCTATTTTATGTTATGATCCTATTGTATTAGAATTTGTATTTAAGTACATTTCTGTAGACCAATATACCAGTAATGGGAAATGGGGGGAGGGGGGCTTGGGTTGAAAATATGTTCACAATGGCGGTGTTCGAAACAGCATACTACATACTGCATAATCATCGATCAGACAGTATGCAGAGCGTTTACCCACAATGCATTTCGCTCCTACCCGAGCCGAAATCAGCCGGCCTGAAGCTGATTTTGCTAAACTCTGTAAACTTTAGCAACATTTGAAACATTTTCAGGTGAGAAAGTAGTCTTTTAGATCCCCAACATGTTGAAAACCTGCCAAAATACCGGCTATTTACAATTTTGTTCCGACGAATTCGGCGCTACTAAAGCTAGCCGCAGTGAGCAACGCACTTTCCCGTTGTACCCGTTCATACCCGTTGCCTTTTATCATAGGGAAAGCCATTACGATACAATTGGTGCTTTTGTTTTGAAAACAGGAAGTGAACCTACCCTCCTTGTAGCCAGCTTGAAACTGCCGTTTTAACAGGAAATGATGATCGGCGACGTCAAGTTACGTTGCATCTTGGGTATTTTGAGTATGAGTAGTAACCCCATGATGCATAGATTTCGGCGAATATAGTATGCATCCTGGAAAAAAGTCAGTATGAGTAGTAGGAGAAGTATGCGGTTTCGAACACAGCCAATGAGTTATTCAAATACTTGTCTTGAATACGGAAAAATCCAATAAACAGAATGTTAAAAAAAAAAAAAAGACAGGAATAAGAAAGTCATGTGGCAGAAATAGGGAATGCTTGATGTGATAACCTGCAAATGGACGTATCATAGGTGAAAGAGAGATGGGGAAAAAGCAAATGAAAAAGACATGTAGCACAAAACAAGAACTTAACCTTCCACTGCTGAGAATGATGGACGCGACATTTTCTACAAAACCTCACCGATCCACAGACCAAAAGTGAAGTGTGTTTCCGTCTTTTGCGTTGCCAAGACAGTGCTGCATCCTGTCAGATGGATCAGAGTGGCGATGGCCTTAAATGACACACTTTCTCTCTGTCATTTAACAGGACTTCTTCATTTAGCGTGGGGTTTAACTGGAGATGATGAATCTGCTGCTGCGGGAATAATCTCTCTGTTGAAGTGAAGTGAGGTCAGATGGAGAATATTTTTATATGCCGAGCGGGAAACAAAATGCGACTTATTTAGCTGTTTTTCGAGCTGTTTGCAGAGCCGCGTCCGACGGTTTTGATTTCTTTCCCAAACAGAGAGCACAAAGATGCAGTCGGAGGAAGCCATGGAGTGGCAGCGCAAGGGTGAATGGAGCAAAACTGACATCCTCCTTTTTCATGCTTATCACATCCTTTTTCTTTTAACATCCAGTTGTAGACACTTCCTTTTTATTGGAACTATATCTGTTCCTTCAGAAACATCACACGCAGTTGGCAGAGGAAAGCACAATTAGCATATTCATGAGATGGATACAGTGGGAACTTTGGAGTTGCGAGCGGCGGGGGGTGCGGGCTGGGAAGCTGTTTGCGTGCGTGTGTGTGTTTGTTGCGGAACAAAAAAGCAGATGGCACGGTGACTTTGAAAAAATCCAAAATTAGGTATGTTTTTATGAACTTCATGCTCATTGGCTATGTAAATCACACAGTCAGACAGTCATGAAAGACAATGTTGTGTGTTTTTCCAGCTTTTCCGCTGAGATGATGTTTGTCGATAGAAATCTGCCTGGTACTTGACAGCCTTAATTTTGCATGTGCGTGCGCATATGTATGCCCTCACATACTGTTTATACTCCGAAAACTGACAGTCAGTCTGCTCATACATTACATTACAAGTGTTGGCATTTAACAGTTAGATGTTTGGATCATTTGGAAATGAAGGCCGCTGTTTGTCAGTCCTGTTTGGACTCTCCTTGTCTGATTGGTGCACAAACGTCCTTTTTTTCTCTTCATCCTTTATTGTTGGCGCTTTCCTGTAAGATGTGACCTGAAACTCCAGCCTTCAAGTGACGGGATGATTTAAACTCCTCGACTTTGGATGAAAACGTTGTATTTTAACTAGGGCTGGGCGACGATTAAAATTTTTAATCTAATTAGTCACATGATTTCCCTGATTAATCGCATTTGTACGCAAAATCCAAAAATGAATTCAAAAGTAGTGTATAACCTTTAGCATTTAGTTTTATTTTAAATGTGCTGCCATATGAATGAAAGTGCCATAACATTAGTTGAGCAAACACACTTTTAACATCAGCATCTTTCTGTAGTTTTTATGTAGAAGCCTCGCTCCACTGTCTGTTTCCTTGAATGACTTGCTGCTATCAGTTGTGTGTTTTGCCTTTTAGTGATATTTTAGACTGGAACTACTACGCTGAGAAGACAATTCAACTTGGCTGTAAATGCAGGAGTTTTTTTTTTTTTAAATTTATTTTGAAATTAGTGCTTTTATGTTGAAACAAGTAAAACAGGAAGTAGCGCCGGTTAGCTCCGTGAGCGTCACACAGAGGCCGAGGAGCACCTGTAACGCTGATGTTACCTGCTTATATATTTTTATTTTATTACTCCATGCTTTGTGGTGTTTGCTGTAACTGTGTGAATGTGATGCATTCAACAGACTTTTACAATAATAAAAGCTGCATTAATGCGCGATAAAATATTTATCAGCGTTAAATAATTAACAAGTTAACGCGATAATAACGAGTTAACTCGCCCAGCCCTAATTTTAACTTTTAACTACCTTCTTAAAACGAAGGAATATCAGACAGGAAGTTTACGAGGGAGACCTGAGACACATCTGCCGTCTGCATTGGTGTGGAAGCTGAAATGCAGAATATTCTCTGTCCTGCAGAGGTTCATTAGCAAGGTTAAATATGTTTGGGGTGGCTCTAATTGTTTCAAATCAGTCGCTCAAATTGCAGGCTTTGATTAATTGTTTCTTTTTACTCCACACGCCATGGTCAGTTTGTTTATTTTCATCCTCTGTTCTGCTTGTATGGAAGCAAAAACAGTAACGAAGAAGCGTTTTCAGTATCTTGACATTCTGTGCCATCAATTTCAATCTGAAAATAAAAGTAAAAAGGTGTCCAACAGTTGCTCGCTCAGTGCATGCTAACCAGTCGTGAGCAGTGGCTCCCAGACCTTGGGCCTCCGACCCTTTGACCCTCATTCCCTCGCTCCATCGCCACCGTCTTCTTTGAATAATTGTCCAAGAGCAGAAATCACGCTTAACCTCTCCGGCTGTAACAAAAGTTACAGCAGTGGCAGTTCACTGTATGAGACGGCGTGATTATCAAAATCAAAAATAGCTCAGGTTTGGAGAAAAATGTCAATCCTCCTGATTGATAATTACGCCGTCACACCGGCTCTGTGTACACTCAGGTGATGAATGGCAACAGTGGAGCGGGACGCAAAATCCAGCTGAGCACGGAAAACCAACTCGATTACAGCGATGTCACGCGGTGTGAGAGCACACACACAAGCCAAGCATCGGAGAGCGGGGACCACGTGCACTAATAACTGATATCAGATCAAAACACCGGCTCGTAAATGAATTTAATGTTTTACATTGATTGAGAATAATGACTTCAACACGGGTTGCAAAACCTTGGCTAAGAATTAAAGCAGCCCACAACATTTTGAACGGCTTATCTTTAAATGATGCTTGAAAACTGATGGTTAGCGTGCGACTTTTTGAATTGGGAAATCACATCTTTGAGTGAAAAACGCGCTTTAAAATGAGCTGGTGGAGTCCAAATGCTGCACAAAAGCCTTAATATGCTGCACCACATGCACTCGGTGTATGTCTTTTGGCAGCTAACACCAAGTTGTCTTGAGCACGGATAATAAACTGAACATTGATGTTGTCCTCCCCACTTTCTGCTGCTATCGAGAGCAACAGGTTTACCGGCTAAGTTGAGACTTACACTGAAATGCCTTCAGGTAGCTTGTGATTGGTTGTCCCACAGCAGGCCAAACTTGTCATGTGATCACACAGCCCACTCACTTCAGGAGAAGATATGATTGGTCGATTTAACTCTCATTTCAGATAGCTTCCGACAAATGAAACAATGACACATTTCATACATGTCGAGAGAACTAAAAAAGTCTTCAGTTTATTCAAAGGTTGTTGGGTTTTTTTTGTCCCTTCATTACTACTGAGTTTCATTACTTTGTCGTTGAAAGTCAAAAATTACTTAAGTCCTCCCTTAAGACCTGAAGATTTTGGAAAAGATTAAGTTGAAAGGAGCTATAAATTATTGCCACATGTAAGTGGAGAGTGTTTGCAGCATGATAAATAACTATTTTTAAGTAATATTCCGTCCATCCGTCCATTTTCATCCACTTATCCGAGGTTGGGTTGCGGAGGCAACAGGTCCAGGAGAGAAACCCAGACTCTCCCCAGCGACACTCCCCAGCTCCTCCCGGGGGATCCCGAGGCGCTCCCAGCCCAGAAGGGACATATAATCCCTCCAGCCAGTCCTGGCTCTGCCCCGGGGCCTCCTCCCAGTAGGACGTGCCTGGAAAACCTCCAAAGGGAGGCGACCAGGAGGCATCCTGACCAGATGCCCGAACCACCTCAGCTGACTCATTTCGATGTGGAGGAGCAGCGGCTCTGCTCCGAGTTCCCCCCCGGATGGCCGAATCCTCAGCCGGTCTCTGAGGCTGAGCCCAGCCCCCCTCTGAAGGAAACCCATTTCAGCCACTCCGCGGCCACTAGCATAATAAGTAATATTGCAATTAGGAACGCTAAAGTATTTCTAATGCATGGATTTGTGTGTGTGTGTGCTTCAGATATGGCACGGCGGTGGTGCACGTTTGAGGGCGGCTTCCTGAGTTACTATGAGACTGAACGAAGCCCCTCAGCTATGGGAAGAGTGGACATCACTGAAGTGGTCACCCTGGCTGTGAGCAAGTCGGAGACAATCACCGGAGCAGGGTATGAACACACACACACACACACAGACTGCTTTTCCATGAAGGATATCATATGTCCAGAACTTCGATTTAGATGTTTCTTTAAGATCATTTGACTCTTTAGGTAAAATTTTAAAGGTAAACCTTTAAAACATTGTATGTACTTTTGTTCAGAATGAAATATTGTGTTTGGTAATCATTATACATCACATTATAATTTACACCCTAAATGCATTTCTGAAGGAAATCAGCCATGTTTAATTTACAGCCAGTTTTCAAATTTGCTCTTATGCAGCGAAGCCCCAATTATACAACAGAACCCAACTAAAAAGCTCCCTTTGCATCCCCTCTTCTTCATCCAAATTTAGCCTGCTTTTAGGACATACCACACATAGAACTAAAAATCCTCCCAGCGACTTATTTCTTTCATTGGCTGAGTTTGCTGCACACGTAATGCCATCCTGGTTTGACATAAGCACACACACGCTTGTAAACACAGGCTTCTCCT
This sequence comes from Odontesthes bonariensis, assembly GCF_027942865.1. Classification (NCBI taxonomy): domain Eukaryota; kingdom Metazoa; phylum Chordata; class Actinopteri; order Atheriniformes; family Atherinopsidae; genus Odontesthes; species Odontesthes bonariensis. The sequence continues at coordinate 9,932,999 of NC_134524.1, read as the reverse complement.
CCTCATCATCTGTCTTGTTACCATAATCTGAGACGGAGCATCAGCCACTTTAACTGAACCATCGGGGCTTTATGAGCGCTATATTTCCCGTCTGCTTTGGCAGCGACGCAGGCGGATAGTTCAGCCGTAAATGCCACTTCCTGTCTTAACTTCACTGTTACCGCTTTCCCTATCGCTTTCCTCACTTTGTTGTCAGATTATGATACAGTTAAAAAGTTGCTCTTCCAACAAACTTTCGCTTTATTTCTTCTTGTTAGACACACAAAGAAGAAACAGATGCTTGGATCCTTTCCTCTTGTGTTTCACACTCCCACTGGATCACACAGTGTGTGTGTCCGTGTGCATATGCTTCGCTTCCAAAGCAAGCAGTCTGATAATGGCTTATGATTAAAGCAGAAGCCAGCTCTTTAATGATGCCAGCAGATGTTTAAAGACGAGACAATGCGTTTATTTGTAAATTGCTATCTATATACCGCCAATAAGAAGCGCATCTGTCCAGGTAAAACTGTGACCTGTCTAATGAGTAATGAGCTGGACTCGTACACACAAATACGACGGGTTACAGTGTCACTGGATGTGCACATTCGCCACAAAGCAGCGCCGTTTTTAGCTTGCTGCATACATCCCAGTCACAGGTCACGGCGTCACCCCGAGAAAGGCTATTATTTCTCTGTGGCTAACACTCTTAATGGCCCTACGTTTCACTAGATTAAACTCTGCCTCACTCCCTCTCACGTCTGCTGCTTCCAGCATTCCCAGCATGCCGAAGCACGGAGAGCGCAGGGACGTCTCACCTCTTGACTGTCTGCCACTCATGAATATTAATGTATGCAGATGACACACTCCCACCAGCAGCCTATCACAGCGCTACAGGAGGCCGTAGGTGTCGCTTCCATTAAACACGGCATTTGGGTAATTTCACCGTGGCAGAGGACAACGTGAATTATAGAGCAGCCTGAAACCTGCGTCTGCTAAAGTTGCATGAATATTACAAGCCCACTCCTAAGGAATTAATGCAAAGGGAGTATGTTGGCTGGTGATAAGTTGAGGTTTTCCAGGGACTTTTTTTTTTTTTTTAGACTATCTGCCTGTTTGAACAGGAATATTTGTAATTCAATACTGCCCTTGAAATCCAATGAATAATCTTCGGAAAAACCCACTTTCCATCTGCTCTTTCTTTGTTTTCTGTTAGACTTTTGCTTTTTACAACATTTATTTATTTCTTTTCTTTTTTACCATTCTCTTCTCTCAATCACACCAATTAAACATGGCTTCTACACATAATAGGGAGGGAGGGGGGGTAGAGAGTTAAGAACAATCAAAACCTTCAGGTTTGAATAAAAAAACAAAACAAGATAACTGTGCTTGTGAACCCTTTTCAGCAGACTTCTCCACAGGGAAAGTCTAATTTACTTTGCATTTCTTTGCTAACGAAATGCAGCGAATCCTATTTTCTTTAGTTTGATCGGAGCTAATTAAAGAACAGACCAAAGCGTTTCACTTGTGCGCACAGGTTTGCTTTGACAGCGGCGCTGTCGTATTGAACAGATTGGTAAACTGTATGAGGAGAGATCGTTGGGTTTGAGAAATGATGCGATCTGTAGCCCTGTCATCGAATCCCATCGGAAACAAACTGCTCTTCAGGTGAGAAACCAAATTTAGGTGGTGTGTATCCTCTCAGAGGTTTGAATGTGGCTGAAAACATTTCTATGGTAAACATACAAATAATGTCAGTAAGCTGCTTATGTAAATGTTACTATGTGTTATAATATGTTGGAATATTACAGCCAGAAAAAAACAGGCGTATGGCAGCCGGCCAGCTACAAAATATACATACATTCAACGTATTTATTTGAAATAGAAGACTATGATGCAGAAGTTATAATTAAGGTTGCCGCAGCCTGATATTTGCGTGGTCAGACGCAGCGAAACGCTTTCTGTTGGTGCTTGCCGCGACACTTGAGATGACTCGGAGATGACAAGTTAAAGTATTTCTGGTTGCTGTTCACAAGTGGGGGAAGAGCGAGGCAGAGGGTTGACAGGCGCGTCGGTGCAAAAGAGACAATTACGAGTGTGTCGCGGTGAAGAGAGAGCAGAGCCAAAAGTTGAAGCTGTCAGTTTACCGGTTGATCTATGTTCCTATCCTCACCTTAGGCCATGAGCTGTGGGTAGCGACTGAGAGAATACGATTGCAGATACAAACAGGGGAAATAAGCTCCCTCCAAGAGGCGTCACCTTTGGCTCAGTGGTTGCAGGGAGTTTAAAGTTGAGCCGCTGCTCTTTTGATCAAAAGGAGTCGCTTTGAGGTGCTGTGGGGTGGAAGGATGCCTCCCATATGCCTCTCGGGATGGATGTCTGCTCGCTGTCTTTTGCTTTTAGGTGTGTTTCAGAAGATTAACCAATAATTATTCACGTATTAATGACATTCAAAATGATGTTTAATTCGAGTTTAATAAGAGTATTAAAGAGAGAGTGTTTTGTTGTTTTTTTTCCTCGTCGTGTTGTCAGTTTTTTTTGAGCACGTAAAACATTTGCAAAGTTATTCCCCTTCGTTCTTCTCTCCTGAAGACGACACTCAGCTGGAGCCGTCTCAGACGCTGACTTTTCCTCACTCACTTGTCCACAGTGACCAAACCTGGCACGCTGCAAACAAACTAACCTGCACTTCACCATTTTAACCAAACCTTTAACCAAACTGCAGACCAATCGGAGCAAACTGGGCCTTTTATGGAGAAAAGTCTCCAAGAGTGAGAGTTTCAGGCAGAAACTAACAAGAAGTGCAGCATCATGGGAACTTCAGTTTTTTTAAGCATTATGAACCTGTAAACATGCATATAATCGCCCGACTGTCTTGTCATCGTTCACAGGCGGTTAAACTGGCCTTGCTCCTGCTATAGTTTGACAACAATTGTACTCTTCTATTATTTTAGGCAGCTGGCAAAGATTAAGCAGATTCTTTTAAGAAAAGATTTTTAAACAGTAATTCTTGCCTTCATGACAACTCGGCTGGATTACTGTAACGCTCTTTACTTTGGAGTTAGCCAGTCTTCCCTCAGGCGTCTCCAGTCGATCCAGATCGCTGCTGCTCGGCTTTTAACGGGAAGAGGGAGCACATCACCCCTATCCTGGCTTCTCTCCTCTGGCTGCCTGTGCATGTTTGGGTTCATTTTAAGATTCTTTTATTTGTGTTTAAAAGTTTACACGGTCTTGCCCCATCTTACCTGTCTGAGCTGCTTCACCCATACTCTCCCGCTCGTTGCCTCAGGTCAGCTGATCAGCTGCTCCTGGAGGTACCGAGGTCTAAACTAAAGCTCAGAGGAGACAGAGCTTTTAGTGTTGCTGCTCCCAAATTATGGAACAATTTGCCGTTACATATTAGACGTGCCCCTTTATTGTCCACTTTTAAAACTCATCTTAAGACACATTTTTATTCTTTGGCTTTTAACACGTGTTGAGACTTTTGCTCTTAATTCTGTTATCGTAATTTATTGTTTCTGTTGTCTTTTCCATATTTTGCATGTTTATTGATTTCCGTCTGTGCAGCACTTTGTCACAGCTACTGTTGTTTTAAAGTGCTTTATAAATAAAGAAGTAGTAGTAGTAGTACTGTTCAGTTTAAACCTAAAATTCAACAAAGTGAATAGGGTTGAAGGTAGGCGGGAAAGATATGAAGGTATTTGGTTCATGAGAGGCAGAGATTATTTCAGATGGAAGGCTCACATTCCTCTACTCATCACCTCGGTTTCCCCTCCTCTCCTCTGCCACGCCCTCTCCCCCTCTGGGACTCCCATAATGCAGTGTTCATCTCTCATCCCCACTGTTCTTTCTTTACCTTAGCATTCGCCAAGAACAACAATATAATCCTCTGCCACTCTCTCCCTATGGGACCCCCTCTAACAAGCTCCTGCACACCTGCCAGCACGGAGACTGCAGGGTTCACGGAGGGGTCGAGGAGGAGCGAGGGCACACAAACAGCCACGTTCGCCTGTTCCCATGACGCACGTGGAAAGAGAGCAACTCGGAGCTGCCGTGACCCCGGTGACGCGTCCCCCTAAACGCCCGGTGCTACAGCGTTTAGAGCTGCCCTTGTGGTAGCATATAGCAAGAAAAAGAAGAGCTGCTAAGCTGTGTGTGTGCAGCCCATTAAGATAGAGATACTCACCTTTGTAACACCTCCATGTTACAAAGGTGGAGGGTGGAGGCAAACACAACAAGGCGAGAAAGACTCAGCGGAGATTAAAAGCTAACTTTTTGCTTCAGACTGTGGGGTTTAGCTTGAAAGTGTGTGTCTGTATATGTGAGTGAAAGACTGTAAAAGTCCAAGCGCACTTAATTCATTTTCCTTTGAAGGCTTCTGTGTTTTGGTGGGTGTGTAATGCACACGTATAATTTCATCTTCAAATCCAAACAGATGAATGTCTCTTAATGACTGACTCATACACAATGTTGAAATCATTCTGCACCTCTGAATTTACTGAGCAAAAAAAAAAAAGGAAAGCAAACCTTGACTAAGCTGCAGCTCTAAATTTTCTGCAAGCAAACAGATGTCAGGACTTAACAAACACAAGCTTTAATTGGAGGCCATGTTCGCTACTTCTTTCCCACTATTATTTATAGCTCTAATGCGTCGTAAACATGGACATGTGGAGAATAAAGAGGAAATATGGATTTTGTTCACAAGCATGGTGTTACACACAGGAGTGGTGGGAGGTGGAGAAATATTTCCACTTAATGTTATTCAAATTACATTAGAAGTGACAAAAAGACCCAAAATTCTCCTCTCTCACACTCACATTTCTGTCCTCGCTGCTCCTTGTTTGTTCTGCCACTCACTGAACAGATGCGGTCAAACACTCAAATGACCTGCTGCTAAAATCTGCTAACCACCGTATTACGATCAGCAGGACAGAGGAATTATCATTGTTCAAAACGTTCATTTGCTCAGTGCTTTTTTGAGCAAAAGCTCGCCGAAAAGTCGCTGAATCTGTTCGGTGACGATTATTCCAACGAGTGCGTGACAGGGTGTTAAACCAGTGTGGTATAAGAATGCATAGTCATGCTGCCAAATATATTTCCAGATATCAACATTGTGTGGTAGACCCTAAGCACACACTCTTGGAAATGGATGTTGTTCTCGCGTCAGGAGCTAACTGATGGCTCCGATCCATTTAGTGATCCATTTTTGGGCATAAACATTTACTGACGTGGCCTATCAGGACGCATGATGGAACAAGGCGTCGTAGATAACACATTTGCTTGTCTACGTGTGTCCTGTCGAAGGCAAGGCAAGTTTATTTGTACAGCACAATTCAACTAGCCTGGCGACGCCATCCTACGTACTTCCGCCCAAAGATTTTGGCTCCGCACATAGTCTGGCCAAATCCCCCTACCTCGGTTCGCTCAGTGTTTTGCCAATCAGCAAACAGTTGCGAGTGGTGACGCAGAACTCACGCGCGGAGTCCATTGTAGTCCATATAATTGTAGTTCAACCGCAGCGGAAATAAACATGGCGACGGAAGAACGCTAGAAGCTATCCATGAAGTTGTCTCAACTCTGGAGAGCATTACACAATTAAAACGAGAGCAAGAGGAATGCCTCTTCAATATTGTTAGTGGCAAGGATGTCATAGCTCTCCTTCCAACTGGCTGTGGGAAAAGTTTGATTTATCAAATGGTACCGGTATAATGAAAGCGGATGTGGGAAGCGTGATTCGCGAGCTAGAGCCTCACGAGAGTAAGCATGAACCTCGGCGCATAACCAACGTCATTTCTAAACATTATGATTGGTTAAGGGAACTCCGTTACTCCAATGAATTTAAGTTGCTGGGTAAGGTCCCGCCCTCCATGGAAACGGATTCCTCTTGGGTTTTCCCAGACTGTTTGACAGAGTCAACAGTCGGCTTTCGCCCAGGCTACAATTCAACTACAGGGCGATTCAAAGTGCTTTACAGATGCATTAAAACAGTAGAAATAAAAAGCACGATTTAAATGTTAAACAAAAAAGAAAGAAATAAGAACAATAGATAAAATCAGTAGTTTAAATGTGATTAAGAGCATACATACCTCAATAAATGGAATCACTGCACCGGAGGACTTTAACAGGATCATTTTGGGTGGGGACGTTCAGCAAGTTGGCTCTCAACTGCTACAGTGATGCTGCTCCGTTACAGCAAATATGAATGTGGGTTTAATGGGCATTTCAGAGACCACTGATCCTGGTGAAGGTGTTAAATGTGTTTCTGACCATGGAGAATCCTTTAAGTTGATATGACTGGAAAGAAATCTGCTAGATGTACGTGTTTGTGTGGACGTTTTTAAATCGCCGCTATCTAAAAGGCGAGCTTTGTGTCTTTGGCAGGGCCGTGTTTACCGTGGAGCTGTACCTGCAGGCGGAGCGAGTGCTCATTGTGGGAGCTGAAACCCAGGACACGCAGCATGACTGGATCCAGGCCCTAACAAAGGTGACACACCGACACAGAAACACACTTTCCTCTGCTGTAAGTTCACATGTTCGTTTTCCACTAAAACTTGTTCCAGCAGCTCAGTACTGTATCTCACTCTTTCATTCACACCTGTGCTTTGCAGCACACACGGTGTCCTCAGTGAGGCCCATACTGCCGGCGCCTCTTCCAATAACAGAAGAGGTTTTTGCCATCTTCCTCCGCATGCTGCCTTGATCTTGTTATAATGCCCAAAATAAATATGCCCCCTGTTCCCGCCTTCATCTTTTTGGTCCCAGGCATCCCAGTCATTGGTAGTGAGAGGCACTGCGGCATTAGTCCATATGTCTCTCCATCTGCACCAGAGGCCTCACACGCCTCCGTATATGAATTTGAATCACAACACAATGGGCCAGACAGAGCTCAGGGACTGGAAACTTAGCAAAGAAGCTCGCACCTGTTTTGTGTTTGTCTTATACTTGTTTTAAGATGATTCACTGAAAAAAGTTTCACTGTTAACGGCAGACGTTGTTGGTTTGTGGGCCTGTTTTCTTATTGTTTACTCGTCTTATCTGCAGTGCTTCATTCCGTCTAAAGTGGAGGGACTCGTGCCAAAAGACGTGGAACTGATCGGCAGACTCCACTACAAAGAAGGCCACGACCTGTACCACTGGAGGACGGGCTGGTTTATGCTTGAAGGATCTGCCCTGCGCTTCAGCTCGGGAGACGAGGAGGGAGAGGAGGAAGCCCTTCAACTCAAACAACTACAGGAGCTCAGTGAGCGTTTCACTTACTTTCACACTTATCTTAATGGTTTGGGTTTTTTTTCGTCCTCCATAAATACGCTTTTCACTGCGATTTTTACTTGGAAGCTGAAAAAACGAAGGTGTCAGTGAACTCAGTCTGAACAAGATTTTACAGTATGGTGCAATATTATTTGTTACCCTATAAGAATGTTAAGCTTCAATTGAACTGAATTTGAACTTTAATTTCAATTAATTGTAAGTGCAGAGTGCTGATGGTATTTTTCTTTCACCTGTCACCGCGAAGTGAAAACGTTTGTGCATAAAAAATGAAGTTGTGTAACTCCTCTACCACTTCCTGTATGTGTACACTGCTGGAAAAGGCTGAAAAAGCAGCCCAGTGTTTGCCCCAAACCACTTTCCCAACACTTCCAGTTTCCCAGCGTGAGTTGGGTCCGCCTCTGTTGCTGAGTAGAAATAATTCAGATTTTTCTTTTGTCTTTTAGAAAAATCTAAGATACAAAACACAAACTATAATAACTAAAACCATAACTTTTATTTAAAAAGTGTGTGAATGCATCCTTTACTGCGCACAGAGCACTTGTTTAAAGGAGGGGTGTCTGTGCTAAGATAACCTGCTCCTCATCTAATATGTTTGTAGAGCAGCCCCATTGTTGGCCGTCCAGTTAAAACTGCACTGCAAACAGATATGAATGCAGATCCCTGCAGAAGCCAGGCCGGCATTATAAGTTGACTCGTCTCAGTTTTTGGACCCCTCGTGGTACGAGCAGACACAAAAACACCAGTAATCCTCTAACATGATGCTATTCTACCTCTAATGGAATCCAATTCAACAGAACGGAATGAAAAACTTGAACTCGATTCAACGAATTCTTCAGCGCTTTATTTGTGGGAAGTTGGGCGAATTATCGATTATTTAGAGGCAGAAACACTTAGATTAGAATAAAAACAAAAGCTCGGTACACCTGGGATCTCTGTGAGCTGCTGCAGTTTACTACAGCAAGACGTCCCTTTAATAGCTGCTGTTGACCTTTTAGAAGGCGACAAATCAGATATTCTAAAGTCTCTCGGCCTACGAGCGCTCTTGCTATCTTTTTTTCACTTGACAGTTCAAATGGTCAGTGGCAATAATTTCACAGCGGATGTGTTGAGATTTCCGCCTTGTTAACTTTCACAGTATTTGTCCTATTGTCTCTGGGAGTAGTTACGAATGCAGGCCTCGTACCGCTTGCATTCATAACTCCTTAATGGTGTCAGAGGCTCCTTGCAAGCGACCGGTGTCGGAAGACGTCTCGGCTTCTCACATCATTACGCATTTCAGTTGGAACGCCGCTCGAACCGGCTCGCCTGGAATAGCAAGGAAAACATATGAGAAGATGCGAGCAGGGGTCAATATCACATCGTGCTTTGACAAGGAGTCGTCAGACGGAAAGGGATTCAGTTTGGCCAACGCTGGCCGGAGTGACAACATCATTTTAGAAGAGGTTAATAGCAGTTCATGGTGGAACCATATTTCCACATTACTGGAGTTATTTAAAGTCTGGGAATGTGCCAGAAAGAGTGAAAGACTCTGAAGTTGGAGCATACTTCAGCAGATGATGAAGAGTTTTGAAGATTTCAATTGATTGCACCAGTGTGATGTTCAAACAGAAGGAGCAGAGAATCAATGGATCTTTTTAATCTACTTACAGCTCGACATGGATCAAATCGCGCTAAGTGCCGCCCCATCTTCTCACCTGGGGCGGGATAAAGAACTGCAGCGGTGTTCATTTTTATTCCCAGTTTTCACAAACCATATTTGTCACAGCCGGGGAGCCGCTGGTGCCAGAAGGGGAGTGGGTTTTGTCAGGGGGGGGGGTGGGTTGTGGAGCACTAAAAGGATCGCTTTAGGATTCGCAGTCTGTGACACGGGATTAGCTGTTATTTTCTCTACAGTGACACCGACACATGAAAGGTGCCCCCTGTGTCGCACTGAGGGATTAAATAAACCCACTTTTCAATTAAAATCACTACATGTTCCCAACATGCTTCACTTCAGACTGTGTAAGGCGTTTACTTCAAACTGTACGGACGTACTAGGGTTTCTTTTTTTCTTTTTTGTGGCCTTAGGATTCCAAAGATTCAATCATTCTGCCACTTCCAATTCATATGTAAATGCTTTTTACATTGAGTGTTAAGCAGCTCTAATCTGACTTTTATTCATTTTATTCTTCATTTTCTTGTCTGTCATTCACCCTGACTCAACTTCACCCAATGATGATAATTCATAATATCTACAGTGCCATTATTTTGTGTTTAGACATGATTTTGTTATCTTTGTCAGCTGTTCAGTTTAATTTATCTCGACGGCAAACTTCTTTGTGGTTTCCGACAAACTCGCGAGTTAAATAAAAGGAGGAACCCTCTCCCTAAAGAATGGGAGCACATTACCTTTATATTCTCAATATTGTGTAATTGAGAGGAGACTGATCGTTTTGTCCTGTCTTGGGTAAAGGTGAGACCCAAAAGTAAGATGAGGGGAAAAGAATTGCAGAAGGAGCTGGACAATCATTAACTCGTCAGAAAGCACAAATCTGCATGCATCTGGAAATGAAAGCGCATTAACTTTAAACGTGTTCCACCTCGATCTGTCTTACAGCGGTCGACTCGGGATAAGAACGTGAATCCCACTGCTCTGCTGAGGATGAGAATCAGCCAAAGACTGCAGTCCAGCGGCCGCGTTGGCCACATTTCAGTATGTCCACGACGAAGTTCATTCATATTACATTTAGCAATCACGGCTAACCCGTTCAAAAAGAGAAGGAACGGCCACGATCATTTATGTTCAATTGGATGTCGATTTGGATCGGGGTGATATTTTTCCGCTTAATGCCACAGGCTGCACTCGCACAATACGCAAGATAATTTTAATAAAACCAGTCCGGTGTAGATAAATCTGAACAATGATCTCGAGTGCCTCAGTTGGTGCCAACCACTTAAATCCCAATTTTGATTATTCTTTCTTTCAAATGGGTTTTTACAGATAAAGTGTTCGATTAAAGGTCCTCTGTGGAATATTTGAGCTGTGGGGCAGTTTTTTTAAGTGTTCAGTAACCTCGTGCATTCACGCAAAGATACAAATGTGATAATTGGATGGTAAAATGATGCAACACTGATGGATGATGAATGAACAGAAAAAGCTGAAACCTTCGCTCAGGGCCGGTTTTTGCAATGGGCAATGTGGGCGACCGCCCAGGGCGCATGAGCGCCCTCAAAAAAAAAAAAAAACGCCAGTGACTCCAGTTGATTGACGGGTGAATGGACGGTGTTAATGGGAAAAGCAAAGGTAATAATGTGGAGTCATCATGGGTCATCATCATGGTAAAAGACCAAAGAAGCCATCTGGTGCCCAGTTTAGAAAGAGAAGAAAAGAAGAAGAGGAGAAATGGGCAAAACATAAAGGGATGCAGATCTCTATGAGTGATGTGATTTAATTTATTTGCCTTTTTTTTTGCCGGGGTAAGTCTTTTTTGGGGGGGGGGGCAAGGGATGGTTCGCCCAGGGCGTAAATCTAGCCAGGACCGCCTGTGCTTTCGCTGATAGAGTGAAGGGATTTGGCAGTTCTGGTTTGGCTCCCTGAGAGGGAAGGGTCACCTGATTGTTGATTTTTCTTCATCATGTCCCACTGATGACAGGAGGAAGATGACCGCTCGCTGGATGTTAACAGTTAGCAGGAAACGGGGCTCTTTACGACAACCCTCCACAAGGCTCATCAAAAGTATTGCCCAAAAAAAATACCACAAAGCCAAAAACCGGAGTAGCGTTCTTGGGCGGTGAAAAACTCTGAATCAACCTCATGAATCCACCGCCAGTCAGACATTAGTTGAGCTTGTTATCACATCTGCACGTGTCTTATCCAACCCGACCAGAAAGAGCCGCTGCCATGGCAGAAAAACAACGAGCACAATGTGGGGAAAGAAAGAAAAACACATTTTCCTCATTTTAAGAGAGAAAGCCTTAAAACAAAATCTTCTTTGGTGAGAACAAGGCTGCAGACTTAGTTCCTTATCACGCAAGTATTATTAAGTAAGGAAGAAAAAATTCCACGGAGCTGTTAGATGGATAAAAGAGGATTTATGCGTGTTTGTTCAAACAACTATGACAAATGTTTTGCATTTACCTGATAACGCGGTTAATAAACCTCTCTCAAGTCCATATCTTAGGTCCTTTGCTTTCTTCTCTTGGTTTTTTTTTGGATCAGAATGAAACACTGTGCCCTTGAAAATGTGCCAGACAAAATCAAAAAGCTAACGAGGAAATTAGTTCGAAAAGACTTTTGGGGATTAATTGTTTTTACTGTCTGGCTGAGTATACAAAGAGCTGTGCTGCTCACTTCTTTCTCACATTCAAATGAAACTGTAGGCATTTTCTTTTTTTAAATCTTTGATTCTTTAGTGAGAAAACTAACTTTCTTTCATTAGAAATGAAGATAAACTAGTAGTTACAGTATCTAGGTGGCAATCGTTCTCACTAAGATCGCCAGTTTCAGGCGAAATCCTCCATCTTCTCTGTATTTTTCATCTTTGTATCCATTACTTGAGAACACACAGTGTTCGAGTGCGATGAAAGTGCCAGATGTTGTTGCTAGGAGATTTGAGCAGAGCGTTCTCCTGTTTGTGTGATTGTTGCCATGATCCAAGCAGCTGTTTGAAGCCCCCGAAGAGATTACGTGCAGAGCTTTTTTGAGTCCGTCAGCACAGTTTTCCTGAAGCTTGCGCTCTTATTCCGATTTCAAGAGATTGATTGTGCAGATGACGAAGGTCAGCAGCTGTCTGTTTTTTTTAATGAGTACTGGCTGCAAAACAAGCTTGTGTATTCGAAGTTCGACCATTTATGTAAAAATTGTATACGCATAACAGTGTATGATCTGAGCACCAAGCCTGAATTTGTGTTTCTCATCACAACAAGTTAAATCCATTAAATCCAGGGGAATGCATTTTGTACTGGAAAAATTAAAACATCAAAACCACCCGCAGGTAGAGTTGAAGACCTTGGCTTAACCTGCTAAGGTTGCACTCCTCAAAAAGTGGGTTACCTTAAAGCTAGTTTGTGATTTCCTTGTGCAGACGGCCCGTGTGATGCAAAGCTGAGAAAATGAGGAGCTGCACAAGGAGCACGCCAAGCACATCGATCGGTCTCCTCACACGGCTCAGGATATACCTTCAGAAGCCTTGTCGAGTCCAGTCAGAGCAGATGGTTTAAATTTGCTGAGCTCGGCACTGCTGCATACGACATCATCCCCAATAAAAGGGCTCCGAGCAGTCAGGATGCAGACAAAGAACATCTAAGGGTGTCCTTGAGTGTGCGGCAGCGAGAATAGCATTCGGCCGCACGGAAATTATTTGACTGGTTTTATGCTGCTTTCTCTAATGGGAATAGAGCAGAAGGGATGTTAGAGGAAAGGCGCACTTCTTATCTGATATTGCTTTTTTTTATCCTCAACCCTCATATCCACAGTCAGGTTCTATGTCTTTTTCTCCAGCCCAACTGGGCTATCAGAATCTGTGCATGTTGCAGTGATGTCACATGAATATAGTGATATTAATCCGATCCTCAGTACAAGCGTGGAAGTGATGGTTTGCTGAGGATTTACACATTTTTTGGGTTCGACCTGATGTTAACATAATCATTCTTAGTGGGCTGAAAACACGGGACAGATGTTTACAATAAATACTACTGGAAGGGAGTAAAAACACAATAACCAGGATGTAGCTCTGCAAGGAGTTCCCTTCTATCGATGAAATGCATAGAAATAATTTTATTTATATAAACATATGCTATGAAAAAAACTGGAAAAGCTAAAAACTATACTTGACCGCGTGGCTGTGGCTGTATACCTAATCTGTGAACCAGGGGTTGCAGTTTGGCACAATGGACCTGAGGATACAGAAGCGGGCAGACCCCAAACCGTTAATAATTTGCATGATCCTTTGCAAATCCAGTATTACTAATTCTATTTTCTTAAAGGAAAAAAAAGTCAATCGGCTTGTTCTTGTTCCACGACATCAAGCGTGTCGCGCATTTGTCGTTGCCCTGTGGTGACCCATCTGTGGACTCTTGGTCTGCTTGTCCCCCTCTTTTTTTGTCTAAAATTCTAACTAAATAATGATGATAAATGCATTTCAGAATGAGGTGAGGCACGGCTACTGTTTCAAACAAAAATAGCACAGGAAAACAAGTCTTTGTGTTATGTTTGTTCTTTAATCTGACACGAACACAGCTGTGCGAGATTCAATATCTTCAGATTTATTTTTGCTTTTATCTGTATTGTCGTACAGCTGCTTATGACTCCATTTGGCGTTGGTGCAGCAGACATATTCTGCCTGTCCGGGCCGTCCTAAGAAGGGCTTTGACCCCACAGGGCCACTGCTGTGGCAGTATTCTGGATAAGCTTTAGTGACGGGTTATGAATGCATCAACTGCTGCAATTACCAAACCATTCCCAACTCAGAATATGCTGCGCACAGCTTTGGAGTCTGCATTTCTTTGTGTTGTCTCTTTTATTCTTCAACTCTCTGTCCTTTCTCTCCACAGCTGTGTCCACACACACCGAGGGTGAGGACAAGATCCAAGTCCTTCTGATGGTGGAGGGTGGAAGGTACGACTCGGGGAGAAAAACAATAGAGCATTTGCTAATTGGCAATATATGTGTGCCACAGCAACAGTGTGCATTAGGGCAGTCCTGTTAGCTTTGACTTTGCCTTTTGTCTTGTTAGTCCGAATGCACTCGTGGTAATTAAAGACTCGCTAGACTGGCTGCCTGAGTTGGAGAGAAGGTGTTAGTCGGTTCCACACTGCAGCTCTCACACAAGCTGAGAAATTCAGTCTCGCTTTCAGACTAATACAACAAGACTTTGTGCTTACTCCGCTAATTGCTGTTTGTTTGTGCGTTTTTTGATCAGACCTTGTGGGAAAGCAGCAGTTGTTTATAGATGCGTGCTCTGCAGATGCACTTTTGGATTCCTTTAATCTTGCTGGCTGTTTTTTTTTTTTTTAATGAATAAGAAGTGCGTTTCCAAAAATATAAACTTTAAGCGTTAGAACACAAAAACACCATGTTGTAACTCGATATTATTATGAACTGATATTGCCCCCCCCTCTGTTCTCCTTTTCAACAGAACGGTTTACATCCATGGCTTCAACAAGACGGACTTTGATCTGTGGCACTCTGCCATCACGCTGGCTGCAGGCACAGATGGCAAAGCACTCAGTGACCAACAGCTGACTAAGAACGGTGTCCCCATTATTCTCGACAGCTGCATTGCTTTTGTCACCCAGTATGGTGAGTTACAGTAAATTTATCTCCAGGAAAAAGTTTTAAAAGATAAGTTCTTGGTAAATAATAATCATATTTCCCCATGAGGCGCTGATCCATCCGATACGCTGCGCAAAGACGGGACTCTGCTCCTTTCTAAGGTTTTCTGGCACACTGCAGTGATGTTACCCTCTGTTTATGATGTGGAAAGTGCTGCCGTGTTACTGTGGCACAGCTCCCAACAAAATGTGAACTCGACAGTGAGCGTTGCCATGGCAGTGCATGATTATTCCAAACACTCTGCCTGAAACTGAATCATGGAAAAGAGGGTTAATACGCCTTACGCCAACTCCTTCATCCTACCTGCAATTTGAATAGAAATGTTTTTAAATCCCACGGGTTCCGGTGACCGCGAGGCCGCTCCATTTGCTCTTCCTTCAAAGATGCGCAGGGACAGAAGCGCTCTGCCAATCTCCCATTTATTCACCACGTTCTGACGCTCCTCTCAGGTTTGTGCCAGGAGGGGCTCTACCAGAGGCCCGGCGACCCCGCTCGAGTGTCTCTCCTCCTGGAGGACTTCACCCGCGATGCCCGAAATGTGAAGCTCAGAGAGAAGGAGCACCGGCTCGAGGATGTGACGGACACCCTGAAGACGTTCTTATCCCAGGCGGAGGACGCGCTGCTGACCAAGGAGCTCTATCCTTACTGGGTGTCAGCTCTGGGTACGTGTCATGTCTGTGAGGCGGTGGTGCAGGAGGGATGTCACTTTTGACCGTAGATTCTCGAACCTTTTAGATTAGATAGGCTTTTAAACCGAATTGGCAACCGAATATTTTACTTTAAGTCATTTGTAATGTACAACAAAACCCTCGTTTTTCATTTGTTGCCTTTTTCCCCAAGTAGTTTCTAAATTTACACTTGAAGTCAAATCTGTGTACTTCTCTGCCTGCGTTTGTCACCCGTCTGATTCGGCAGATGAAAAGGACAAGAGGCAGAGAGTGAAGAAGTACTCTACTTACATCGAGAGTTTGCCAAAGATCAACAGGTCAACCCTCGACGCTCTGCTACAACATCTGTACAGGTGTGCACACGCAGGCTCACACACGGGCTTTACACAACAGACGCATTCAGTTGAGTGTGTACAAAGTTCAACGTTAAGATTAGCGTTAAAGTCCTGAAGAGGGCTTTCATTTGTTCAAGTGTGTAACATGTAAAAATCGGGAGAAGAAGAAGCCAAAGCAACACTGCTGCAATGTAGTCGAAGAATAATAAATCAGTGAGCACAACAGGTCCCTAAATACGATGTTACTAAAGCATTATGGTGTTTTATAAGCTTTCTGTATGTATAGATAGATTTCATTAAAGACTCGTAGTCCAGATCACATAGAAAAACAATCAATAATTTAAAAAAAACATTAAAAAAAAATAATAATAATAATAATAAAAACACTCCTAATCTTTTAGGAGGCAATCATACCAATGTTTCCAATATACAGAAGTATATCTTACTGCACTATATTTAATGTTAGTCAACAGTAGGATAATTCTATTATTAGACTCATTTAACCGGCAAATGAATTTATACATAAGCTTCCTTAAAACAGCCATCAAAGAGCTGACATTCGCAGACACAAACAGTTCACTGGCACCGCTCCATCTGGGCTTGTTTAACAAAAGTCTTAATGCATCATTATAAGCCACCTTCAATGTCTGAAGGCTGGCTTTTTTATAATTACACCATAAGTGTGCCGTATACAGTGAGGTACAATATGATCTAAACAAGTTCAGTTTAACTTCATCAGAGCAATATCCAAATTTCCGAACTCGAACATTAGCTTGAGCGTATAACATTTGAACCTGACGGAAAATGTCCACATCAGCACATGACCGAGATATTTTACTTCATTTGAGATGTTCAATAAGATCCCAGACAGCTTAAAATGAGGGAAAATCCTATATTTGTCTTCTTTAGTGCGACGTATCAGAATGACACTTTTTGACGGGTTGAATTTAACATCATGAAGTTCACCGTATACCGAACACACATTAAGCTTAAACTTCTGAAGACCAGCTGTATGTTAATGTGTTTAAAATGACCTCATGGTGAGATATTTAACAAAAACAAAATGCAGAAGCAAGGGGTCATATTATCACTCAGGAGCCCGTAGAACCACAGCTCAGAGTTATTTTTTTTTCCCACTGATGTTTTCGGTCTCTCACATCCTTGTGGAGAAATCGTGGCTCTTTTTTTTTTTTTTTTTTTTTTTTTTTTTTTTTTTTTTTTTTACGATGTTGCTTCAGTTCATTAAGGTTCACAAGCATCGGCTCTCTGAGGTCTCCTCAGGAACTCTGACTGCGTGACCCAGTTTCAGCCAAGCTTTTACCGTCAGACAGATGGCCTCACATTTGACTCTCGAACACTTTGGTATGCAGAGGAGCTCGTGGTGGAAATATAGCCGAACTTTGTTTGAATGGAGTGTAATTAACACGACCAACAGTGCTGTGTAGAAGCTGCAGTTTCAGAGAAAGCCAGCAGCAGAGCCTGGATCCCGTCCTGCTGCAGCATCACAGCACAAAGCCGTTAGCTCCTCCACATCTAATTGGATTAAAATGCAAACACTCTGCTGTCCTCATGTCTCATCCACTGATGCTCACATTACACAGATACCTGCGCTGAATGGTTATGATTTAGCTGCTAATTATGTGGACTGTTTCAGGAAGATCTAATTGTCGCAGGGCTGAGTTTGGCTTCAGAGCTAACACTTGTGCTAATGTGAGGGATTTTTAGAATGACTGTGGAAGGGATGCACATTCAGGGATCCTTTTTAATCGCTTTTCTCTTTGATTCAGGATTCAGCAGTGTTCCCACCTCAACAGCATGCCGAGTGAAAAGCTGGCCTCCGTCTTCTCCTCCTGCTTGTTTCAGACTCGGGGACAAACCCCGCAGGAAACGAGCGTGGTTCACGACCTAATCACCAACTACATTACACTCTTCAGTGTGAGTCAAAGTGGTTTTCAACATTTCTTTTACTATTAGACGGCGTTGATAGGGGTGCGGAACTTTTCCTGACACATTGCGGAAGACAACAGAAAGCCGAGTTGTACTTGGTTACTAAATATGCTTCCAAAAACACGAAAGCTTCCATTTCACACAGAGCATCTTCCATCCCTTTGCCAAACTCTTAACTTTTTGGTCTGGTGGACTTAATGCCTTTAAACTTTGCCCCCTCCCAGTTTGTAACACAGAAACTTTAAGTGTTCATCATAACCCTGGTGACATCATCAATACTTATTTTCTCAGCCTTTACAAAGTTCCATCTGTAACTGCCGTAGATATCAAAGGTTTATCAGAGCCTTTCTGTCTCGAAGAGTAAAACTGGTGAAAATCTCCCTTTAAAAGTTGTTTAATTGAATTTCAAATGATACAAACATCACTTGTGTTGTGAATTTTTTAGTCTTTTGACCACAAGAGCGCTTTATTCATACACACATTCATGCTTTGCATTAAGTGTATTGATTTCCTCATACACACTCGAGGTCGCTTTGTGGGGTCTGGAGAAGGCCGGGGGCCAAACCAACAACACTGCAGTTATCTTGGGCAGCTTGCTCTGACCCCTGAACCACAGCTGCATTATATGGTCAGTAACCGCCCTGTTAAAAACCACTCACAATAACTGTGTGGCTCAGTCCTCAGTGTGAGATCTGTTCGTTATCTGTCCCAGCAAGCCCGCCACAGACACTATTGGTAACTTCTAATGGAATAGGCCAGTACCATCGGTACCAGAGATAAACGGAGAATCCAGATATTATTATACTGCATATCTAAACCAAGCTCTTACTTCAACTATCTGTGGAGCAGAACTCTTGTTGTCAAGTCTCCACAACAGCATTGACTTTGCTGATGTGAGGATGGGCGGGATCAGCGTTGCCCTCGGAGAGCCGTCTGGCTTACGGGATACGCAGCGCCAGAGCGCCGCTAATTCCCCCGCGGAGCGCCCGGATCCCTCCTGTTCACGTGTGAAAGAAGGAATACTCTCTCCGAATCAGTTCGGGACGCCATCATTCGCATGACAAATAGCACATTAAGCTCCACCAATCACGAGCCCAGTGGCAATGAATACACTAACTGTGACATAAAACGAGTGAGACATCTCGCTAATTAAAGTGCCAGTTCTGTGCTGGATGTTGTCGACAGGGCCCATTATCAGGCCTAAACACACACAATAGGTCTGTGAGTACTCCACAATCTTCTCTGCCATGTGTATAAGTAACAAAGCAAATTGTTCTCTGAAAGTGATAATGATATGAATAAAAATGCTGGAATAAGAAATATCCTTCCCCAATACTTTGGAGTATTCACTTGATGCAGAGCTGTGTCAAACATTCAGCCAACTTCTTTCAGCCTTTGCTGAATGGCCCACTCCTACAGCACGTTTTCCAGTCTTTTCTGATGTGCTATGTGTCATATTAAAGTGCCGAAAGTTCCTAGGACTGTCGCAAAATGGCTTTAAGATTCTGTTCATCCTTCTCAAATGTGTTTTTTCTTGATCAGCAAGTTTTTTTCTGTAGCTGACTTCCAACGGCGATGTGTGTGTGTTTTTGGTGCTACCAACAGGTCAATGAGGACCAGGTGCAACAGATGGAGAGAGAAAATGGCTTCATTACACGGTGGAATGACAAGAAGGACACCTCAGTAAGTCGACCCGCAGAGCCCAAATGGAAACGCGTGTTCTGTTTACGTCTGCATGTGTGCGTTGACCCGCCTGCACGCATGTATCAGGGACACAAAGGTGGGATTTATTCGATCCAGATTCCTGTTTTTCTTGCGAAAATGAAGGCGGACGCAGAGAGAGCAGGAGCAGGTGGGTGAGAAAAATGGGCTTTGTGCCCGTTAACCTTTCACGGCAAGTACTTCAACCCCCCTGGATGTCGAGAAAAACGCTTTGTTCCGATAACAGAGGGGGGAAAAATTGAATCACTCGGTGCCACTGTTGTTGGAACCTGGAATAAGTTGTTTATGACTGCTTTCCTCTGCCCCCACCGTCTTCCCTCCTCCTTGCCTGTAGGGTTTCAGAGAACGTCTGCTGCTGTCAGGCGGGAGGGTTAGTCATTGGAAAGCTAGGACTATTATAAAACTGTCAGAGCTGAGAACTGCGATGACATTTATGTTACCGCTCTGAATTTGAAGTTTTCTTTTTTTCTTAGGGTTTTGAAATAGAGAAAACATTAGACTTTTCCAATTAAACAGAGTTGTTTATGGTAATTACAAGTAAGCACAGAGCGCAGTTGGTGGCTTTATTTTAGGGATGATTTAGCATCGAGTTGTTTATCGTAATAACCATTATTTTACTTTATTCGTGTCAGTGTTGATCACTCACTGGCTTTTTCTTGTGCAAGCCATTTAAACGCTAAACGACGTGTCTCTAAGGGTTGGTGAAACCTTTTAAAAACTGTAAGCAAAAGCCTTCCTTTTATTCATGTATTTGAGTGGAGAGGTGCCTTCTAGTAGCTCTCAGCACCTGAAAATATAAAAAAAAAAAAGTGTAAGAAAATGTAGTTTTCCACCCACAGATTTATAAAAGATTGCATTGCAGCGGTTACAGTGAACACATTCAGTTTATTCATAGAGGTATCTGTCTGAGGCTTATATATATATATGCGATCCTAATATGAAACAGTACTCCAGTGCCCTTTTTATTCATTGGGCTGTCTGAGAAAGCTGCAAAAATATTGCTTTTTAGGTCTAGGCTGTTTGACAGAGAGCAATGTGATATTGAGTGTAGCTTTTAGCCTTTGATGTAATATCACGAGGAGCCTCTTTGTAGGATGGCGTTAAATATTAAGAAATGTTCTCAAACTTAATACATTTGTTCGGGGAATTTTTCCCAGCATTCTCCCAGTACCAGAGCGAGCAGTTGTTTCTGGTGCCCAGGGTCTCTTTTACATTTCAGAAGCTATAAAAATGGAGACAAGAGCAGTCAATAAGTTGACCTTGTAAGTTTCTAAATGGAGACCAACTGAAATTGAAGCCCTACCACATATGCAGCCTCATGCCTCTGTCCTGTACGGTGGCCCAGAAGTGCAAATCACAACAGCAAAAGAGAAAACACAACGACATTAACCAAACGGAAATAATACTTTCAAAATAAATTGGCTTAAACAATTTATCAAGAACCCATCTTCAATTTGGAACTTCATACCAATATTGTTCCATATGTAGTATCTATGTGGGGGAAAAATATGTTTGTAGATCAATGACCAAGAAAGAAGCATCTGCTTATGAAAGTAGGATAGTTTTGAGAGGATTTTTTTCAACATTATAATTACAAAGTAAAAAGACATTTTGGCCTCCTAATTTAGAGAAAATTTGGTATGAAGTTATTGGTTGGTATAAAATTATTTAAAGTGTAAAAGTCAAAAAAGTTAAGGCCACCATTATCATATGAGTTCATTATTACTGATTTTTTTTTTTTAATACAGTGGTTTTTGTTCCTCCATATAAAGTTTAATAACATCTTTTCAACATCTTTTGAGATCTTTTTGTTAACATTAAGAGATAAAGCAGCATGTAAGGCGGGATATTCGCATCAAAATATTCCTTAATAGCAGTATGTATGTTGTCACTAGCAGCGCTCATATTTTGAAAATATGTTAACCATAGTCTTTCCGGTTTAAAGCACGGACCAACACCAGTCCAATCAGCGACGATTCATGTCGCCCGAGGGTACCTACCTTTTCTGTTTTGTGATTTGCACTTCAGGGCCACCGTAGTCCTGTGGTATTGCTGAATTAGCAGAAGTTAGGTGAAGTGCAACAGCACAATGTGTTAAAAACTCCAATATTTGCTATAATTCGCTATCATATATTATCTTGACCTCCCCTTTATTATGTGATGCACCTACAAACTAACTTCCTGCACTTTTTCCTTTTGAGGAAGCCAAATGGAAACAGCAAGCTGTTTCCTCTTTGTCAGTTTGATTCGTGACCATGTCAACAGCTATTCAGGTGGCTCAGTGAGGCTGAATGTAGACACAGCTGTACTGTAAGCTAAGTGCTAAAATGCTGAGATTTAGCATTGAGTGATAGCGTGTTTAAAGGATTACAAACGTTCTTAGTATTCATCCCAGTGGTGACATTAATGCCAGTTTCCATGGAGATCCCAGAGAGCTGTTAACAGTTTTAACTCAAAACCACAAAATATAAATGTCATGTTAGCAATAGAGGAATAGCTTAGAAGTCCTGCATAAAAGTTAATGGCGATAACTCCACAGCTGCTTGAATGTTTAGCCTGGAACAGCAAACAGGTGGAGCTTCATATCCAGCTATTTTTAACAATTCAGCCTGGATATGAGAGAGATTTTTCAGAAAAATGAATCTCGGGTCACACTGCTTTTGACATTTACCTGCAAGTGAATGCTCCGACTTTACCGGTTTGCTTCTAAGTGTACAGAGTAAGAGGCGGGGGGGGGGGGTTTGTGGACAGGATGGCTCGATTTACAGTGGGGAGCAGAGTGTATCGGTGCTATAATGAGGTGCGAGGCATTGTAATGTCTTTTAAGTTCGAGCTGCTGCTTTAAAATCGATGCCTGCATTTACAGCCAGGGTGGAGGATGGCTTTAATTAGAGAGATCAGAAAGGCCTTGGTTCTCTTTGGTTCTCTTTATTTCCTGTTTGTAAAGTGTGTCTGATCGTCCTCCCATCACACAACAGCGAAGGGAGAGGATTGGGGGGGGGGGGGCAAGCAGTGCAAGGTGGCTCCATATCTGTCTGTGACATTTTCACAATTACAGCTTTTTGCACCATCGGTTTAGATGACTGTAATTTGTGTCATTTTAGGGCGACAGGAGTCAGGAGGGGCCCCATCCCTCTTATTATAAAACAGTTCAAGCCAGTAATGGACTTGAGTTCTACTGGCCATTAAAGTTCCCAGAAAGAGAGAAAGTAGCTGTGAATTCTACATAGCTTAAAAAGTAAGACCCGTTCTGACAGACAGAATGAGATTCACGGAAACAAGTGGCTGAGATGAGTTTCCTTTGGAGGGTTGCGGGGCTCAGACTTGGAGATGGGGTGAAGAACTCGTACATCTGGAGGGAGAGCCGCTACTCCTCCACAATGAAAAGAGGCATCTAATTAGGATGCCCCCTAGTTGCTTTCCTTTGGGGGTTTTCCAGGCACGTCCAGTTGGGAGGAGACCCGGGGCAGACCCAGAGCACACTGGAGGGATTATGTATTCCTTTTGGCCTGGGAACGTCTCAGGATCCCTCAGGAAGAAGCTGGAAAGTGTCGCTGGGGAGAAGGGTTGTCTGAGCTTCCCTCCTGGACCTGTTGCCCCAGCGACCCGACCTCAGATAAACGGAGGATTATGGATTGATTAATCTTCTAGAGATAGTTTATCTCTCCCACTAGCTTCCAGAAATCCAGATTTAACTGATTTTTTTTTTTTTTAGATTAGACTCTGAGAGAATTTCAGGTCAAATGAATTAAGAAAAGTAGCCATGATTTTCACTGATAAATCAGATATTACTGGTAAGTTTTGCATTTTTCAGAAGAGGGTTTCTACTAATTTGTTGTTTTGAAATGTTTTTCTGAGACTTGCTCTGTAAAGAGCACTCTTTGTGTCTTTGTGAGGCTGCACCAAGGAGGTCATTATCTCACAGCCAGAGAAAAGCTTAAAGTTTAGTGACATTATTTTGGTGTTTCTTCACAACTGGTCTTCTCAAATGTAGCTATTGTTTTCTCACGTTTCCCAAAATTATACACGGCTTGTATTTGAATTACTAGATCCATTTATGTGACCTACTAATGAGCCTAATGTTTTATTTAGTATTTTCTGTAACAAAGCACTTTGGGTAGCCATTATTATACTTGGGCACCCTGCCCAATGAACATATATTTCCTTTTCTGTTTCATCTTTGTTCTCTCAGGTTTTTTGAAGACCTCAGAGAAAGATTATGACTCGTCTCACCATAACGCTTGACCATTTTTCATATTTTTTTTTTTCAGAACTGTTAAACCGATTTATTATTTTTAAACTGACTGAAACTTTAAATAAACACGGTGTCAGTTAAGTCATTGGCACCGCTGTTGTGAAGGTGAAACATTCACCCAGAGCTCCCACCTTTTTTTTTTTTTTTTTTTTTTACACACACGTTCTCTTTATTTAGAGAGGTTTTGCATTCATTTAACACCATCTTGTTTCATTTTCCTCCGGCTCCAAAAGCAACTTCTGGTTCCCTTTAACTAGTTCTCCCACTTTCCTGCATTCAACGTGGAGCTGAAATTTAAATAGAATTTAGTCAAATAAATCCCGCCGCTCTGATTTTTCATTCAGCTGACGTGTTTTTTCTTTATTTCCCATCCTGCATTTTGTTCCTATCCAGTTCTGTCCGGCCGGGGATTTGATCTTCGAGGTCTACCTGGAAAAAAAAGAGCCTGAGCAGTGCTGTTTGATAAAGGTGAGGGTGTGCGCCTGTGTGTATACCCCTGGGTTCTACGTGTTCTGTTAGGAAGGTGAAGCAGGAGAGCAAGGGGAGATGGGGGTTGTGGGGACGCAGGAGTACGAAAGAAGGTGGGTAGAGATGTGGAGGTTGATTGAATAGAGGTGGGACATCTGTGGTCTAACCTAATGGGATTACCGCTACTGAAATTAATCAAAGGCAAACTAATCAAAAAATCTGTTCAAATTGTGTGAGTAATTTTATTTTCTTTAGGTCACAAACTCTATTCATGGGGCTGCAGCAAGGGGCTAAGAATTAGAAAGGAGTGTTCAGCAGCAGCGTTTGACCTTGACTCTTCGTTGCATTTTTGTATTTTATGAGCCCTCCACATGGAATTCCTCAACAAAGAGTTTTTACACACAGAATGTGCTAACTTTGTGTTCTGCTTACTTCTGTGTTTTGCTGGCTGTGTCTGCGGTAGGTCTCTCCCAGTATGCGGCCCTCTGAGCTTGCAGAAACTGCGCTGAGTATGAAGAACGCCACTTTTAAAGCCGATGACCTCTGGACCACCTTTGAAGTCATTGAAAATGGCGAGCTAGGTATGAAGGATTTTCTGGTTCCCTCCAGTCTGCATCCCGTGGATCAGAAAACTACTATTCACCCGTAGCCAGATCATGTTTTGACATATTGGGGCTTTCCATTTGAACACCCCCGGAAGTTGAATTTACGACTTGGAAAAGTCAGAAGAAACTCCTCAACCTCAACATCAGAAATCCAACAGCTGCCACATGCAAGGAAGTGGTGACAGCTGCTGTAATGAGCTGTTTGTGAGCACTTTGGTCAGTTTGTTTCTCGTTAAATCCGTCACAAACCCAGTTTTCTCACACATCTGTCACAGGGCTTTGATTCTAACTTGTTATATTTATTATGGCTTGCTTGGTCAATCCTACTAGATGACCATCTTGCAACTGGAAAATGATCAGCTCTGCAAAGTAGTATCTGAGGGCAGCATTTAGCTCAGAGGTTTGATTTCATGCATGCCATTTGAGCCAGTCGATCACTCAGTCTGATCTGCCATGGGTAACATGTTTTTAGGTGTGTTGATGACATTTTGAGCTCCTACTAACTGCACTGTGGATTCACGGATGTTTCTCCACAACAGCATGTTCTGGTTCCAGCTGAAATATAATTACTTTCACTGTTAATTATCGTCAGTTCATGCTGGTTCATCGTAGGAAGCCCTGCGAACATGCATCTCCTGTAAGCGCAAAGTAAACCGCTACTCTCCATTGTCTTACAGTGTAATCAACACTTGAGTATTTTTCTCTATAGGGCAACGTGTTTTTGTGCACCTCAGATAGGTAAGGCTTTTTACAGTAACGCTCTTGACAAATTAGCGCTCTTTAGAATCCATTTGATTACATTAAAGGCAGATTTTAATCAAGTAGAAAAGCATCTTTGTTAACAAATACTTAAGTCTGAGGGAGCCATATGTTCTGTAACTGAATGGCAACGTTTAAGCCTTGCTAATGTTGTGTTTCCACACAGACATCCCCTGGAAGTAGTTTATTAGTCCATGTTTTTTAGTCTAGAGTCATGCTATTACTGTGCTTTTGTACAGTTAAGTCATGAAGTCATCTACATTTAATGTACCTCTTATTGTAATCTTCAGTTGTTTTCTTTTAATTATTTTCATCATTGAGCTTCCACTTTTATTCCTGACTGCTCTTATCAGCAGCTTTGATTTCAGTACATTTCTGAATACATCGTATAACCTTACACACCTGTTGCTATACAACCAGAAGATGCTATGTTCCCCGTGAAACTTTGATTTCATTAAGTGAAATTAAATGAAACACCCCCCATCCCAAAGTAGTGAAAGTCTTGGCTCTAACTTTCCTTCGTTGTGCTATATATCCAATTAGCGTCACATCACCATTTAGAGTGACTATTCTCATATGATCGCACTTCCTCTCATCCATGGACCTCATGATTAGAAGATTATGCTATCTCTCTAATGAACCAGTGTCTGTGAACGTGGTGGCACACTGAGAAATCACCCGAGCATCATTGGTTTGATGATATGCACATTAATTAATTATCTTTGCCATCATATGTCATAGATTACCTTCATCTTTCTTGCATGATCAACCTAGAGAGCTGACCCAACTCATCTTGCATTAATATGCACCGGCGGCTCATCATGCCTCACACATCTGCATTTGATCATAGAAGAGGCAGGCGAGAAAGGAAGTCAGATTTGTCGCAAAAGCTGTCCCCGTGCGCTCGTCAGTTCAATGAGAGTTTACACCTCACTCTCATGTTTGTTTTCCTCTTCACAAAGTTTCAGAGGACACGCCGTCCTCTTTTAAAAGGGAAAGGTGTGTTGAATACTGAATATATTTGCTGACAGTTCAGGATATTTTCCATTCTAAAATCAGTGTGTCAGAGGAAGAGTAAACAGTCAAGCTATTTTAAAGTCTGAAGCGTGACAGGTTTGGCTAATAAAACCATAAAGAGGGGAGGGAAAGTGCGATAATTAGCCATTTTGGAGGATAGCTCCAAATAAACACTGTTACCGAGGACAATAGGCAGAAAGGGGAGCTGATATTTGTTGGGTAATTAGGAACTAATTCCATATGGCCAGGGTCTGCTGAGATTTTAGAAATAAGATAAACCCACTGCTATTAGTAAGTTATGCCATTGTGTCTCTTGCTACCTCCTTCGGTTATGAAAAACATGGGAGTGTAGAAATGGAAGCATCAGAGTCGGGATGCTGGTACACAAATTATCTGCTTTTTTTTTGGCTGACAGCATGCACCCTGTTCGCCAATTAGGAAGAGATAATGGGTCTATTTTGCACATGAGTGTGTTTTTATAATCGGATCCTGATAGGCTGTAGATAATTTAAACTGCTCTGTGCTGAAAATGGGAGGAACAACAACATAATTGTGTTATTTGGTTACCATGATTTAGACATGCATTGCGTGATGTGGGGCTGTGGATTTGTTTCGGGCATTTAGAAATGATTCGAGGCCACAGGACAGAATAGCTTTGTTGTTGTTGACCACTGCCATCTACAACCACATTTACCTTTTCTCCACCTACTGACTCCAAGTCTGTTATTTTTCAACAGAGCGGCCGTTGCATCATAATGAGAAGATACTCGAGCAGGTGTTGGAGTGGAGTAGCTTGGACTGCCCAAGCTCTGCTTTTCTTATCATAAAGAAGTTTGCAAGGGTCAGAAAAATGGCTGATGGTAAAGGTAGAGTACTATCAAAGGTGCAAAACCATACAAAATGTTTCCTGTTAACGCTGAATGCATACACATATGCATTTGCACAAAGAGCTTTATGGTGTCCTTGTAGTCTCTGTGGGACTACAAAAATTATACTGATTTATTGTCATCATTCTGATGATTTCTTCTTCTTTTTCATTTGAATCTGTCTGCACCGCTAGCATCTTGCCCACTTCTTCTTCAAAGAAAATAAGCATAATTTACTCATAAAATCCTACATTGGAGTTGCAATCATAACCTAAAAATAACATAGGCTGAGATAGTTGGCATTTGCTAAAAATAACTAAAGAAAACAAACTGTGCAAATATTTGATAAATTGCTAGCTGAAAGTACTAAATAACTAAATGTCGTTAGCTAAAAGTAATGTTAGCACAGCAAATATGTTGGCTAAATGTAGCTTTTAAACATCATAACTGTTGTTAATTTACAGTGTTTGATAAACAGTGAACTAGAATACTGGAAATATAAAGATGCAATTAAAATATTTAGCCATGGCTAATTGAGAAATAGATATAAGTCAATTAATGTTAGCTTGAAATGTTAGCTAATTGCAGCTAGCATTTTTTCTCTACCTTTTTATCATTCCCATATAGGCTATAGGGTAATATATAAAATACGCTTGCTAGAAACATCAATAAATTAGCTAATGTGTATGAAAATGTATTACATGGACAATTTACTCTAAACATTATTTGTGTTTTAATAAGTGGTTGAAAGGTCTCAAAATGACTCGAGGGACATGCTACAAAAAATAGAATTAAAAAGTCTCTCTTCACTTAGGATGTGAATGCTCTGAAATTAATGCTAATTACAACCTAAATATATTTAATATGACAGAAATTGTGTTCATGTCCAGTCCCATCCGTCAACTAAACCAGTCTAAGAATTAGCTCAATTGAATATGATGCATTAGGCTACTCTTAAAACATATATTTTCTGAACTCAAATATTAAATCAGTTAAAAGATTGCACAAATTTGTTAATCTTTCAATTAATTGTTTTATTATCGTGCAACAGACCAGAGGCAGTTCATAAAACGTGACTACTTGAAGTTCAGTGATGGATCCTCCAAACTTCTCTCGGGGCACAAGTTTCAGGACAAGTATGTCGCGCTACATGCAGAGAAGCTGCTGCTCTACAGGGATAACAAAGTAAGTACCCTACTTTAGCTTTGGCTTCACCAACTGTCACATTTGCAGTAAAAAAAAAATTCAACATTGGTTTATCTTCCAAATACAAATCCTTGAAGGTACAGAGAATGACTGGCACCCCAAGGGATCGTAAAAGGGTTTAAAAGTGCTTAATAACACAAAAATGTGTTACAGTGGAGCTTACATCACTGCAGCCGAATAGACCAAAACCCAGCCAGAGTCTGTGACATGAATTCTGTGTGTTTCATCACCCTGGAAATGTGCCTTGAGGTTCTACGTTTTCAAATTACAATGAAAAATAAAACGCACTGATGGCAGCGGGCTTCCCACCCTTTTTTTTTTTTTAAAAAAAAAGGGAAGAATACAGTGTGCACATCTGAGAGGACCAGCAGGACCAAGTTCCCTGGAGGGCTTTTCTTCTCACCACATTTCTGCAGTTGAAACATGGGATTTTTAAAAGACTGTGAAGAAGTGTTAATAATTGATGGAGTTGCAGTAATTCTGGCTGTGGGATTGTGGGGGGGAGTAGGTACCAGGTCTAATGGGTAAGGGTGGTATTTTGGTATTTTGTGTGTGTGTGTGTGTGTGTGTGTATCGGAGGGGGTGGGATTGGGAGGTGGGGGGCTACTTTCTCTGAAAGCTTTTCTAAGTATGAGGTTGCACAATAACGTGGCTAATTACTGAGTAAAAAGAAAGGAAATTAGAAGTGTTACTAGAATCTAATTGATATTCTTTAGCCTCTGCAATTATTGTTAGGTCTATATATAGAGCAAATGATGTTGGATGAAACTCAGAACGGGTGGTGGGTTGTGATGTGTAGGTGTCAGAAGCAAGCTATAACTTTGATTCTGTTTGCTTTGTTCTTTTTACTTTGTTCTTCGTCAGATGGAAGACGCGGTTTGCCGGTAACGATTCAGACTGATTGCCGTATAGTGGTTAATTGAAATAGCGCAGATAGTTAGTTGGCATTTTATTTTGACCTCAGTTTGATGTGTTGTTTTCTTTACTAATTATTTCATTCAGATCTATTTCGTTTTCCTTTATTATTTTTCTCAGAGCAACAAAGCAGAGAAAGCAATCCAGCTGAAGAGTGTGAAGTGTTACCTGGGCCTGAAGAAAAAGCTCAAGCCTCCAACCAAGTAAACTGCACTCACCTGCATAATGAAACTCTAAAGGGATTCAACAGTCTGCACAGATGAAATAAAACCACATAAATTACAATCTCAGCTGCATATGTTGCACTGCAAAATGTTTTCCCTTATACTGTTGATTTAAATCAGTACAGCTGCGTAGTTACTCTAACGGCAATGCAATTAGCACCTGATGGTGTTAATACATGCAGTAAGTCTACTAGCAACTATAAGGTGGTTAATAAGAAACTAAGCTAAACATGAAGGTCTGTGACTCACAGCAAAAAAAAACATGAAAAAGTTTTTTTTCTGGCTGTAAAAGAACAAACGACTAAAACTGGAAAACCGAAATTCAGACAAAGAGTTTGTCCTTGGGTTTTGTACTCTGAGCTCCTCTTAAAGTGCGTTTAATGTGTGTTTAACCATTTGCTGCTTTATGATCTGCCAACATAGCTGAAAAGGCTTTCATTACCTCATAGATATCACTTAGATGTTCACAGCGCAGGTTTCTGTCTTCCATTTGCTGCCATTAAAACAACATTGACCCTGATTTCACACTGGCTTCTCCCAGATGTTTAATCACAGGCGCGGCTTCCTGTGCCCAGAACAGTCGGACAGTTTTTAAAAACCAGTTTTCAAGCTCATTGGTATAATTTGCATTCCATCCTCACATATTTTGTGGAGCATTAACTCTTAGCAATTTGCTAGTGCGGCTTCACACAACCCTGTTTCACAAAAAGTTCTCTAAGTGAAATGCAAATGAAAGAATTCAGGGATTAACCAACAGTTTTTATCCTTATTAACATGTTCACATGGATTTTTTTCTTCATGTTGTTGGACATAACACAAGCAAAATGGCTGGAATCTGTGGAGCACTGCCTTTAGCCTCCGAGAGGCAAGGTCAGAGAACCTGCACGTTTTGCGTAGAGTGTATAAAAGAGCCAGCGCCAAAACAATTCTTAATCCTGGTGGAGTGCTGCACGGGGGTGGACTGCGTGGGCAAAAAGTTCAATATTTTAAGTGTAACTCAAAGCGCTTTACAGAGCGACAGTGAGACAGGAAGCAGGCTTGGAAGTGCAACAAGAGTGCAAAATAAAACACAATCCAAAACATTAAAAGAATAACTTTTGTCAATATGCAATTAGAAATATTTGGATTTTTCACAATCTACGATTGATGTGCACAATATCATTAAAAAAAATTCAATGAATCCGGGCTCCCTGATGATATATATATATATGATATAAAACAACGTATACATATTTTATGTATACGTATATATATATATTTTGATACATATTTTCCTGTCTCCACTAAACTACATCTAAGAATAGCATCAGTGGAATTGTCTGATACAACTGTTGAACATCTGCGAATACATCAATAAAGCTCGACACCAGCTGCCATCCGTTTCATCGAAGGTTTTTCTTATTCCAGCAACAAAAAGCTAAGCCGCACTCTAAAGGTAGTAAAAGTCCAGGTGTTAAACTGACCTGCCCGCAATCCAGAGCATGAAAACATGTCGAGAATTATGGAAAAACACAACAGAGGAGGAAGTGTTACGAGTAGGGCTGGGCGAGTTAACTCGTTATTATCTCGTTAACTATTTAACGCCGATCAATATTTTATCGCGCATTAACGCAGATTTTATTATTGTAAAAGTCTGTTGCTGTCTGCTGCGGAACCGGAAAAGAAAGTAATCGGCAGATCCACTAAACATGGAGAAGGGTACGGAACTTTTACTCGGCCATTTTCATTTTAAAGTTCTTCCAGACGGCAGAGTCGACAGAACCAAAGTCATCTGTAAACACTGCCAAGTTGAATTGTCTTCTCAGCGTAGTAGTTCCAGTCTAAAATATCACTTAAAGGCAAAACACACAACTGATAGCAGCAAGTCATTCAAGGAAACAGACAGTGGAGCGAGGCTTCTACATAAAAACTACAGAAAGATGTTGATGTTAAAAGTATGTTTGCACAACAAATGTTATGGCACTTTCATTCATATGGCAGCACATTTAAAATAAAACTAAATGCTAAAAGCTATACACTGCTTTTGAATTCATTTTTGGATTTTGCGTACAAATGCAATTAATCTTGATTAATCAGGGAAATCGTGATTAATTAGATTAAAAATTGTAATCGTTGCCCAGCCCTAGTTAAGAGCGCAGTTAAAGTGGTGTACATTCAAGTTTAAACCTTTGATGTGCTTAATTTCTACTCTTTGCAATAACAACAGAGTTTAAATGCTACGTAAATGGTATGATTCCGTATTTATTTACACGTTGCTCAGCGTCTCAGCCATTTCTGGCAGCAGGGTTGCGGTGATGCAGATAGCAACTCATTAGTGCCAAAGGAGCAGCTGCACAAGTTCCAATCAAATTAGGCCTTTTGTTATTGGAGACCAACCAGTGATCATTTAGCAGGTTTTTTAATCGTGTGCTTCCCCACAACTCTTTGTGTGTCAGGTATTTGTCCCCAAAGATATATTACGCTTTCTCTCCCCCCCGAAAGTTTTGCGACCAGAGAGGACACTCCTGACCCCATCTTATTTTTCACTGTAATGAAATTGATTAAATGTAATTGCATTTTAACAAATACAAATTATTAAACTCTGCCTCTGCAAATAGAAAACATTGCCGCCACTGTTTTATTTTAATGATCTTTGGTTATTGTAATTTATGACACATGCCAAAACCGCCGCGGCTCTTGTTGGTCACACGAAGAGGAAATTTTTTGAGAAGCCAAGCCCTATATTTCACATTACTTTGTTCTAATTCCTCATAATTTTCCCCCGTGTCGCAATTTCGAGTCGAGGGAAGTGTGAAAAATGAGTGCAGCAAGCGATTATCAACATTACGCAGGAGAAAAACTGGATGAGAAGGAGGGAGGGGAAGATGAAGAGGGACACAAAGAAGGGATGTTGCAGCGTTGTATCAGAGATGTGCTGTTGAGTGGGCTGCATGAGAGGTGATACGGAGAATAAAGAAATAAAGACAAGAGTGCCGAGGAGAATGGCGAGAGTTGTAGTGAGAGCGTTGGGATCGGCAGGCTTCAGAACCTCATTAGGCAGAGGTCTATCTGTGAGCGGCCTGCTGCGGCGTTGGATCTGCAGCCTTAACTCACAGGAGTGGTGCTCCAGGCTGCAGGCTCTCCATCTCTGCCCCCTCCTTGACTTTGTTCACCTCCCCAACTGCTCTGCTTCTTTTCGGTTACAGCTGGGAGGGTTTTCAGGGAGGAGGAAGGTGGTCTTTTCACCTTCCACTGCCTGGGCGCAGGTTAACTCGCACTGAAACGCGCATAGATACAAGCATTTGCGCACTTTGAAGCACACAGAGAGTCGTTTTATTTGGCTCGCAGCATCATACTGAGATTTTAATTGTACCTGAAACGGCATCAGTTACAGTCTCTCACTGGCAAGGCCGCTTTCTAGCCATTTCTTCCAGCAAATTCTACTTTTAAGTCTTATAGGTGAGCAGCATGTCCTCTTTGTATTGTAGAGTTTGACCCGGAGCATATCGACGTCTGCTCATGCATAAACATACGGGCCAGAGCTGCACTAACTAATTCCACTGTTAAGCAACCAGCTTTTATTGGGAAGTTTATTCCTTCTTTTTTTCTTTTACACTGTATTTGTGAAAAGTTTTTCTTCTCCAACTGACTCAAAAAGTTTTATATCTGTGTTATATCTGATTTAAAGTGGTTCATTCTTGTCCTGTCACAAAAACTCGGTTGTCCTCTGGGTTTCTGTAGGTTGACAGAACAGAAATTTGCATATCTGACAGTTATCTGTCTTCATTTTTTTCTTCACAGCTGGGGTTTCACGGTCTATACTGATAAACAACAGTGGTGAGTAATGCACACGATACAGCATGGTTGAAGAATGTAATATTTCCACTTAAAATTGCTTAAAACAGAGGGAATGAAGTGGCACAGAGTTGTTTTAACAGCATATTAATGGTGACCGAATGATAAATGCTGCTGCTCGACTCTCAGGAGTGATAGTTCATATTTTGACTGACCACTTAAACATTTGTTTATAGCATGGTGTTTGTAACATCTGTTACAAATACAAACTTTTATTACGTACAGCCAGAAAACATCTGCATTAAAAAACATTCAAGGGCCTAATTGTTGCTGCGTTCGATTATTTTCTGACTAGTTGTGCTGCAGAAAGGGTATTTATTGCCGTTGTGTGTGCTATCAAAAAGGCTTTGAAAGTCTCTCACGTAATACGGCGAGAGGTGGAAGTCGCAGAGATTAAATGATAACAGTGGAGGTGATGAAAATGCATAAGAATTAAAAATTGATGCAGCGAAATTGTGTGTAAATTTGAAAAGGAACGAGTGATAAACGATCGAGTAATTTAATCAATTCAAAGCCATTTTGATTAAAACAGCTGTGATATAATGAAGACAAAACCAGGCCTCTGTTTTTTTTCAAGGGTTGCATTCTTTATTCATATAATTTGCAACAGAAAATCTGTCATTTATCATTTAGGAAAACATAATTAAAACAAGTAGTATAACAAAAGTAATGAAAATGCTTATACACTAATTACACTAGTAATGGAAGGGTGAAATGTAGGAGAACTGAAAGACAGGATGACAAACTTGACTCACAGACTTTTTATACAACAACAAAGCTGGTTGTAGATTCTCAGAAACCATGATAGGAGTTCAGGCATAAAGGGCAGATGGTTGCAGAACTTTGGTCCGGATGAAAAATGTGAATAATGGTGGCAAAACTAAACTGAGATGACCAACACGGTGAACAGTGTTTGCTTGAGAAGCGCCCTCTTGCATAGTCTACTGTATCTGCATCTGACAGCCCAGTGTGACGTAGGCTAAACGAATAAAAAAAACATGACTTTTGTTTCGCGCGCATTGTTGTTTTGATCTGTTGGTCACAGGATGTTGTGTCCATCCTGCAAACCTTGCAGCCCCAAACCCGCTCCATGCTGTCAGACAGATACTTACCCCCCCACCAACACAACAACATATTATATTGTTTGTATTATTTTAAAAATATACCACATGTAACTTACAAAATGCCATGTCAATGTATATTAGGAGTTATTTACGTCATTTAATTTAAAAATAATCCACAGTCAGGACTTCTGTGGGAATTTGCACTTGTTGTGTTGCAAACACAAACTAGACTAGGTTGCCTATGGGTGAAATTAGTTGCATGACATGATGCCTCAATTCTAATTCTAGTTCAGCAAAACTAAAAATCAAATACAGTCGTGGCTAATAGCAACATGTTAGCAAGAGGCTAATAAATAGCCTATAGCCTACGTCACTCATAGAAATCTGCATCCACCGTCCGTTCACCCGTCAATCAACCGGAGTCACGTGACATAAACAAATTCACGTAGATGACTGCACAGATTTTTTTTACATTTTTCACATAACCCAATTGATTACATGAAGGTATATGGGTCTATGTTCATTTTAGGAATGAAATACAGTTTGGCATCAATCGACCCCCCTTCCCCCCCTTGCCCCTTGATTCTCAGCAGCAAATTGACGGGACAATGAGGGCGCCCCAGCGCCCACTCCACTAACTTGAGCGGGCGATTTTTTTTGTTTGTTTGTTTGTTTGTTTGTTTGTTTGTTTGTTTTTTTTGTTTTTGAGGGCGACCCTGGGCGGTCGCCCACATTGTCCATAGCAAAAACCGGGTGGTGTATTTTATCTGCTCTGCCTGGATATGTTAAGTATCGCTGCTGAATTAACGACACATTCAAACGTATAAATAATGCTGTTATGTTCCTTAAATGGCTTGATTTAGTTATCAAAGTTTCATTTTCTGAACAATAAAGATGCCGTGTTCATCCATTCTAGTTCTCTTATAACTGCATGCTATTATAAAATCATTGATCAGTGTGCCTGCTTCCCCCGCCCCTCCCAACAAAAACCCTGCCCCCCCTCTCAGAAAATAGTTCCGACGTCCATGCCCTCTGGTGTTATTTATACACTGAATTCACCAGAAGGACTTCCATAATAGCGAGTCCTTCCTCCAACGGTACAGTACAGAACCACAGTAGCACCAACGCTGAGTGGATGGTAGGTATTACTTTAATCATCATCCTAGATTCCTGCTTGGAGCAATAATCAGTGCTTTAGAGGCATATTTTTACTCAGGCAGACTCACATAATGATAGTTAATGGCAAAGGCTCCGCCTTCTAGTCAAGTCTATTTACAGTAATCATTCAAGTGTCCTCTCGGAAGAGACGATGTTCGGTGATTCGCCGAATTCAGTCTCCTGGATAAAATGGTTGGAAATCAGTGAGTGACGTGGCCGAGCTTTGCCTCTTCAGGTACTTCTGCTGCGACAAGAGGGAGACGCAGGTCAGCTGGGTGACGGACATCATCGGCGTGAAGGTAAGGCGACACCCGACAGGAGGATGTTGTGGCTCAGGGAGTGACGGAGAAGTGCGTGGGGTATGATTTCAATAACTTGCAGAAAATATCCTTTTCTCGTCCTTTGAATGAAAAACACACTCGATTGGGGAAATAATTAATCTCTTTTAAGATCCCTATCTCGGTACAAGGTGAAATGATGAACAGTATTTCCCCCCAATCATCCATTTCCATTTAACTGTAAGACAGATTAAAAAAAAAAAAAAAAAACATAAACAAGGAAGAGCTGAAAAGTTTTTTGAGGTCACTCAACAATAGCATAAATCATTTTATGTGGAAAAGCTGTGAGAATAAGGTCAAGGCGACTGTAACAATCACATTGTGGTACTTAGCCCCCAGATAGAGCCCTGTGTTGTCGCTGTCAGTCGCTGACACAGCACATACGACATAAATAATGCAGGCCAAGCAAACACAGAGAGAGCAGCTATGGATCTGTCATATTCTGGGTTCATTTTTCACTCTCGCAGCCAGTGCTGCTCTCCTCTTTATGCTTAAATAGCTTCTTGCTTCCTCATTAGATTAGACGTGCGAGTCTGTTTTCTGCTCGTTTTTAAGTAAATAGCCAAAGTTGAAGACGACGCTCTTCCCATACAGAAAGATCAAACTACAATCTTCCAGCTCTGCGTTGTGTGCTCAGCACATTTTATCAGCATTAGCACTCTCCTCATCCTCCTTTATGGGAACCCGTCTGCGGCACGGTGTTGTTTATCACAGGTGCTTACTGTAAAAGCCTTTTAGTGCCTTAGTTTAACTTGGCAAGTAAAAAGGGCAACGCCATCAGGGAGGGATTGATCTAAAGGGAAGGGCAATTTTTGTTTTAAGTGTTTCATGGTGTTTATTTCAGTGGACTATCCTGATCAAGAGAAGCTCTTAGCGATAGACCTAAATCTATAGTAGACTGGAGCCGGCTGAACATATTAGGATTCCTCACCCAAATCCTCTAAATATGAGGATTGTCAGCCTCCAGCAGAGAGGATTGTGGGAAGGACACGGGACTTTTGGGAAGGGCAGAGAGAAAGTGTAGATGAGAAAGTAGACTGAGAGCTTCAGCGGTCTCGATTCGCCTTACCTGGTAGCGAGCATTTCGCTCCCACAGTTTCCATAGCAACAAGCAATGGAGGACTTCACTCAGAAGCGAGGTGGTGATGAGGGTTAGAGAGAGGGCGTGAAGGTCCAAGGAGAGGGCCTTGCAGCGATGAAATAAGGATTTGTTAAGAAGAGATGGTTCTGTAGGTCTGGGAGTCGCAGTGATTTTAAAAGGGGACATTGTTAAAGTGAAAGTTTAGCCAGAGATCAGAACATAGTTGGACTGCTGCCACGGAGCAGCAAATCATCACAGTCTGACTCATTCTTAAAGGGGCTGGCTTTAATCCGGTCAAACAAAAAGTAAATGCCATAGTTCTTTTTGAGTTAGCAGAACTTTACTTTACACCTAATGTCACCCAAATCTACTGTGTGCTTCAGTATATTACCTTTGACTCTGACATCTTCACATACCAAGCAGATGTGGTGCTTAAAGGAAAATCACAGCTATTATATTTCAGCCCATTTCCCCTTCTGGATTTGGATTTCACGTGTTGAACGAAAGCAACAAGCAAAAACAACCGCAGAGGGATCTGATGAGGAAAACGTTGTGACAGAGTAAAAATATTTGTACAACTGAGAACGTTAAGGAAAGCTCCTTTATAGGCAGACCTTTCTGGATGGGGTCCGTGTAGTGGCTGCGTTATTAGTGATGTCAAAAAGAGAAGTCATGGCAACCATTTATCAAATCAAATCAAATTTATTTGTATTCATGTACAAAACCATTCAAATTTATGTCAGCGATGTCCTCAGATGCAGACAAAACGGATTATTGATTGAGATTTAGATTTTCTATTCTTACTTATTTGAGCTGAAGTAGAAGGAAAAGCTGCTCCTATAAACTGCAGCAAGAGGAGAGCGCTACAGCCAGATGATGCTAGTGAATTAGGTTACTTCCAAACTCCCCCCCATTGGAGCCTTTTCAGCACGTCCCAATCTCGTGAAGGTAGACGACATACGCTCTGTGAGGTTTGTAGGTATTTTATATGAGGTGGAATCTCCCTGTCAGAAACATTTCGGAAGACGTTGTCCCCCCTTCTTCTTCTTGTGCTTCTGCAGTTGTGATGGTGTTCTTGATCAATATGGAGTTTTTCACCCAAATACAGGGTTAAAAATACCAGAATTGTCCTTTAAAGGAGAATTTGCACCAGGGACCAAACCTGTCGTTACTGTTACTCTGTTTTCTGTGTGTCTTTAGTTCGGGTCTGAGCTCCATCCAAAGACGATTACCTCCAAAGAAAAAGCAGATCAGAAATCTCCCACAGGGGAAGCTGTCACAAAACCCGTCAAGGTTCCGTCACACAACCACAGTTCCAGCAAACGGGTGAGAAATAAATCACCTGTTGGTTTCCTTTTCAATTTATTTGGTTTATTTCTCTTGTTAATGGTTCGTTGACCTTTGCCTTTTATGTTTGCCCACAGCCGACAGACAGGAGGGTTTCTTTTGGGGATGCAGATTGGCAGACCGCCGCCAAGGTTACCGGTCTCAACCCCAAAACCAAAACTTTAGCCCCCCCTCCAAAGACCAGTGACCAGCACAAGGCCTCAGGGCTCCAACACAGAAGAACCTCTGTGGATGTCTGCCTGCCGCATCGGTCGACTTCCCCTTGCCTCTCCAGACACTTGCAGCCCATGCCGTTGCCCGTTCCTCCTCAGGGGGGCTGTAAGACGCTCAACAAAAGGCCGGTTGGAGGTGGGGAGGGTCTTTTGCCTTCTAATCTGCTCAATGAACTAAACTTGGTGCTGAGCAAGACCGGTCGCAAGGACAGTGACTGACAGGAGGAGAACTAAAGGGAAGAGAAACCTGTTTAGTTTGAATAATAATGGCAAAAAAACACCCCCAATTTAAGGTATTTCAGGAGAGATGCGCGTGGGATCTGGGAAACGGGTGAGGGGTACTGCGGAGCTCAGTTAAACCTCGGCTGCCGACCCCAGCACGCACAACACTTCTTACTTCATGCTTTTATGCTTCGTGCTTCAGCCACAACTAAAAAGTGTTTTTATTTAACGCACTGACGTTATTCTCTCCATGAACCTTTGCTTTTTACTTAGTTGCACTTTTGCCAAAGAATGTTATTCTAGTTGTATATACTTCAGCATTCCCATTTTTTTAGATTCCACACAAGATTGAAACATTCCTCAGTGTGTTCATGCAGCTGAAATGCAGAAAGAGCAGGTTAATTAAGCCATTGATGGTGGGTCAATATTAACAGGTATGAGGGGACAAACTTAAGTATTTTGTTACTATTTATTTTCAATAAAGTGTCTGTTTTTTTTTTTGTTTTGTTTTTTTTAAACATTT
The DNA here is from genome assembly GCF_027942865.1 of Odontesthes bonariensis. Classification (NCBI taxonomy): domain Eukaryota; kingdom Metazoa; phylum Chordata; class Actinopteri; order Atheriniformes; family Atherinopsidae; genus Odontesthes; species Odontesthes bonariensis. The sequence goes on along the minus strand of NC_134524.1, from coordinate 9,893,676 downwards.
GTTAATATTGTAACCATTACCTGTCCAACTGGTTTCAGTGTTTTTAAAGCTCATAGTTCAGTGGCATACCACTTTAAACTTTATTCAAATGTAATTTTAATGTACAGCGTGAATATATTAATAAACATCAACTTAATCTTTTATGGTTACTTATTTCCAATTGGCCACCAACTTAATGCATGTTGAACCTTCCTATTCCCATTAGAAAACATTTCATGCTAAACTTCACCCTGACGACATTAAACAACGCCTATCAGGAGGATAGATGAACTGATCGGTCAGTGGGAAAGACTTAACAGTCTGTTCCATCTTGTTTGGATCTGCTCTGAGGGGTTCTACAAGCCGACCGCTTCCTGAAGGCATTTAGAAACCAAACAAGAAGGCCTTCATTTGGTTTCTAAAAGGGGTTTAAGAGGATTGTATGTCCCTGAGATTAACAAGAGACTCATAAATAAGCAGCAGCTTCTTAGAATATGTTCCATAAATAATGGTGAGCTAATGTAAGCATTAGTAATGTGCTCATTTCTCTGGATACTTGTTAGAAGAAGGCAGCAGCTTTCTGAATTTCTGGAGCACCAGACTACACTCCTCTAGTTGTTGCCTCTTGGTTATTTATATGAGTTGATAAAATACTGGTTTAATTATTGCCTGGCTGTGGCTGCTAAACCTCAAATAAGACACAGGGAGTTCGAAATGAGCCTTTCATCTTTGGAATCAAGCTGAGTCATAACTTTCAATCTTTTGATTTGCTTTTAGAAAAAACTCAGATGACGGATGGCTTTTAGCTCTCGCTGAACATTGATGGAGTGACTCCATCAGACGACAGTCTGTTGGTGAACCTCGCAAAGGTTTGTCTCTTACTTTGAATACTTAGAACCAGCAGATGAACCTTTCTCCAAAGGACGTTTTGAATATTTAGACGTTTTTACACAAAATTAGAGAGAAAATGACGGGAATCCTGACAGAAAGGCTTTTTAGAACAGGTGATTGAAAGCAGAGCCATGTCAGTCCTCAGAAGAGGAGACAGAAGTTTGCAAACGTTCATGTGCAGAATTTGATTGTAAGAATATTTCTCCAATTGGCAAGCATGGAGGTGGATCGGTCATGCTTTGGGGCTTGTGTTGCTGCTCGTGGGACTGGAAACTTTTCACTGGAAGAACAAAGAATGGGTTCAATGTAAAAGCGAGCAAATTGTGAATGCAAACATCCACCTGAAGATCCATAACGTGCCTCAAAGAAGTTACGGATGCCTCAAAGGTCAAAGGTTTCACCATTGCCCTCACAGTCCACCGACCTAAACCTCGTTGGACAGGCCTCAGAGGAGCAGTGTGTGTCAAACAGCCCGGGAAAACGCAGAAATGGAAGTCTTTCAGCTCGGGTGGAACATGATGCTCAGAAATCGATCGACCCTGAAATGAAAAGAGCACCGACTGAGCATGTGCAAAGAAAGCAAGATGGATGCTGATAACAAAGAGAAGTTGTACGTGTCCTTTTTTTGTTGAGTTTTACTTCATTCCCTGCTCTGTGTACCTTTTCCCTCGTGCTCTCTGTGGTGCCTATTTGTCTTCCTCTTGTATGTTTATGTCTACATTCTGTGTTGTTTCCCGCTTCATTGTTTCTGTACGTTTAACTAAGGTTATGTTGGTGTATCGGCCTCTTCAGAACTGGTGCATAGCAGTGTGAAGTTAAAGCACACCAGAGCAGTAAGTGTAGAACAGCTACCGTCTGCCATAAAGTCTCATTTTAGCTTAGAGGGGTCAACACCTGTTTCAATGATCTGTTTGGAATTTTAATCATTCGATGCATCAGCATAGAGACGCCGTGTTCCAAAGGTCGCGCGAAGATCAAGCGGCAACTAAATTCCTGCTTTACCTGAATCAGTATTCAGGTGAGTACCATTTAACGTACTCATGAAAGCGGCTTCAGTGCTGTCATTTCATCTGAAGCCAGACAGAAACGTGTTCAGAAGGTGGTTTACTTTACTGGGCCTCGGTGAGCCTCAGAATTACTGCCATATGTCACTTTTCTTCCACCCTGGGAACGCTTTTAGTGTATTTGAGCACAAATTGCTCTCTTTTCTGTTGAATGTAACATGTAAAAACACGGCTAGGTGTGCCCGCATGCATGATACTTGTTACTTTAAAAAGATTTTCCTAAAACGGATGAATGCTGGTTTCTCCCTGGTGCCACTGCTGCACCTCTTGTGTAGTGCAAATTAAAAATGTCTCATCTTTGCCAAAAGCTCTGGCAAAAGGAGCTACTCTTCCTGTGTTTCCACAGAATTACAGATGGTTGGAGCAGTGGAGCTGGTAGAGGTGTCGGCCGTGTGCGAGTGTGTAACAGGAAAGGAGATTTATTTCTTTTTTCTTTCTTTCTTTCTCCTTAAATTGGCAATGTTCAACTTTTTTTATAGCAACAAAAATGAGACTGCATCCAGATCTAAGGAGTAAAGTAAATAAAACAAGCCTTATATGATGAGCGGGATGTGGAGTTTCAGAGAGTGATAAACATCAATGATGTTTACTGATAATTAGACATTGCTCTCAGGTTTATTATTATGCATCATGATTAGATTTTTTTCCTCTTCTTCCTGTTCAGCTGCCGAAAGCTTTTTATCTGTGTTATTTTTATTTTAATGATGCATCTGCTGTCTCTACGTTGCTAGAATAGATTAATTGAGCTTTTTTTTTTTTCTCCCCACCAGGTAAATGTGCTCCGGCTACTCGAGGATTTAGTTTTTTTTATTGGACACATTACGTTCGGTGACCACATCTGCAAGATCTAAGATGTAGAGTCTTGCGATTTAAGCCGGAATGCGGCTTTCAACGTGAAGGAGACGCCATCCGTCCTTGTCCTATTAATATGTAATTAAATTGTCTATTTATTCATAAATTACACCAAAATCTGCTTCATCTCGAGTGAAATGCAAAAATAAACTCCATGTCTCAAGTCACACTCCTTTGTTGAATAATGTATAGGGGTTCCAAAATGCACACGCAGGCAATTGTCACAAGTTCCTCCATGAAAAATTCATATTTATTTTCATTATGCTTCATACTCCAGCTGCTTGTCCTTTGTTTCGCGTCCTTATATTCTAATCATAGAGCGGCCACATTAGCGCATTCAGAGTCTGAGCATTTCTTATTATGGTTTTGTTTGCATGGCGGAAAGGTGTGTTTTCTATATTCAAGCATGTTAATTATATTACTACTCTACTTTACCAGTTGAGATGTTTAACCGGCTTGTTGTGAGCTCCGTCATTCAGCTGGCAAGCAGGCGCACAGTTGATACCGAAGCCTGTTAATTCCATTCAGGTCCAAGTCAGGTGCTTCTGACTCATTAGTTCAGCATTCCATGGAAGCCTCAGTCTAAAATCTCACTTCTTTTCAAAGAAATAGCGACGGCACCCTCTGCTCTACTTGTACTGGCACCATGCTATCTTCACGTCCTCCGTGTCCTTCCTTGGGCTGTCGTCTGAATGTATATTTACCTCTGTTGTCCTCTGTGTCTGTATAACCCAGCATTTTTTTTCATCCCTTCGAGGCCTACGCTGTCCAAAGGTCACCATATGGTGGAAGAGAGTTCAGTGAAAAAGTCCTGCAGAGTCATGAGCATTTTTTTAATGTGCTGACTTTGACCACATCACTCTGTTGGAGGGTAGCAGCTTGTGTGAGTGCAATGATGGTGAGTAGCTCAGAAGGAAAGTGTCACGCACTGTATTTAGGCTCACTTTTAAGGTTGACTTTACCTCGTCTATTTGACTCCCAGAGTTTCTAGTTAGGGAGGCCTGGATTTTACATCCAATCACGAGCTCATTTCAGTGGATCCATATACAGAATATTACATAAACCAGTACAACAGCTCTGCAGTCCAGTTCATTTAACCCTTGTGAGACTTAGCTCCCTCAGTTTGTGTGTAGATCTGATAGGTGTTGATAAAGCTGTGTGGCTATCATTCATGTTTGACCTAAATTGGAAGTAATTTGCTGTGAATTCTGAATAAATTGAGGCAATTTTCAATTTAAAAAATGTGAAACAACTTAGCTCCCCTCGCTCTGGATTAATTTAGCTGTGGTCTGGGTATTTTAAGGGGGTATTTTAACCCATCAGGGCAATGTGAAAACAGACGTGTGGTATCCTGGGGAAGAATCGGGTGCCGTGGTTGAAGCCTTTGAAGCTGCTCCGGTGACACGTGCCGACCCTAAACGCCACCGACGCAGTTCATGTTGTCTTTTTTTTCTTTTTAATTTGCAAAGTGTTTGTAGCCTCACGAGAAACAAAAAAACAAAAACAAATTTCACTTATTTGTTGCCGCTGGGGTAGTAGTTGTAGTTGTTACCATGGAAACGTGGCATGAGTTAGCATGGGAATAGGATGTTGAAAATTAAGCCAAGAACATGCTGCTGTTTGTTAATGCAGCAAAATTATATCTAATTTTATCATTGGGGGGGGGGGGGGGGGGGGCTCTCAGAAAAGAGAGAAAGCTCTTTTATTTTTCATACTCAAACCATTTTTCCTTGGACCTGCTGAAGTTTACTCTGTCAGAGCAACATTTCTACTTTTATGTACAACTGTAAGCATCAAAAGCTTCGTTCAGTGCCAGACCCAGTCTAGTTTATTTTTGGTATATCTAGACCGTATCTTTATGGATTTTTGAAAGTTTGAACCGTCAAAGAAATGTGTCGTTCATTGTGCCGAAACCTTGAGGATATCAAATGCATGAGTGATGGCAGTGCTGAGCAGAATCTAACAGAGAGCTCTGGGAGACACTGCGGAAAACAACAGTTTTCTGACAGATGTTGAAGTAAATGTCATCGTCTGTGGTTTCTGTAAAAGTTTTCTTTGTTAATAAATCTATGTTTTGTTGTCCCCTGGCTCTGTTAGGTCAGCCTTTTTAGTCTTTTTTGTATTTGTTCATTCCTTTTGTAAAGCACCTTGTGTTCCGTCAGTGTTTGCCCTTTTAGAATGTTCTGTGTTCCCTTTAGGTGTATTTTGAAATGGAAATTCCTTCTAGCACTTTATTTGGCTTTACTTCCTTTTTTTTTTTAATTTGTAGAGCCATGCTTCCTGTCCTAGTTTCACACCAGCGTTCAGTTGCCTTTAGGTGCCTCTGCACCTGTATTTCATCAGCTGATTACTCTTTTCAGTAGAGAAGCTCCATGACCCAGACCCACTCTGTTCTGTTGGACTTATCTTTTGGATATCCTCCTGACTGCACCTTCCATCGCTTTGGTAAGTTAATTGAAAGGCTCTTGGTTTCTATACCTGCCTCTGTTCTGTATTTTCGGTCATCTGCAAGCGTCACAGATGACAATAAATTGTCAAGGTTGCCCTTTGGAGGGAGTCTGTACTGACCCAGTCTCAGAACATATTGATCCAAATCACAAAAAGTTGCAAACAGATACTAAAGGGCCAAAAATCCACTCATGGCCTCTCATTGCATTTGTTCTTACCCTGAAATATGACCCATAACAGCATCCTGTAAAGTGCCATCCCTAAAAGCGAAAGTGGGTAAACATTACTTATCTGAACATTTTCACATCGGAACAGACTTCTTTCTCAAGTGTTCCTTTAAGAAGCCACAGAATCGTGATTATGGAGGCAGGAGGGTAAGCGAAATTGTTCGTGCCTTTTCAACTATGAGATACACATTCAAGATTAACATATGACAACAGTTTTGTTTCTTATACTTCTGAGTTATGTTCACTTGACAACATTACATCACTGAACACTTTTAGCAATAATGGGATTAAAGTTAGAAATCAGAACTACTTGGTTAGGAATAGAAAACGTTCGTGGACAGGGCTGAAATACATTCTTCTTGCAGTGGGACCGTTACCTTTGTGAACGCTGTTTTTATTTTCACCTGCAGTTTTTCTCACAACCATTTAGGTTTGCATATTTTTCAAATTAAATCGTAGTTTTGGCCTGTATGAGAACAACACCCACAGGGTCTTATTTGTGAGGAAGGCGGCCTCCGCCAAACTGTTGATTTGTCCACAAACGCTGACAAAAAGGGGAGGATGGTGCCAATCTGAATTTGTCATTTGAGAAATTTGTCCGGCACAACCATTTTCACAGACCTTGCACTTTTCTTTCTCCCCTCCAACTGGAACCCCTCTGGCTCATATGCTCCCGTCTCACCCATGCACCATAGTTAGTTTTGGGCGTTATTTGCAATTTTTCTCAATTTACAACCCTGAATTATGAGACTTCTACATTTTGGACATGTGGACAAATTAACCTGTTACACGTTTTCTCGTTAGAATGGGCTTTCTGAAGGTACCTAAAGTTAGAAAGCCGCACCACCAACATATGGCAAATGGTTACCACAGCAACCAGTACTGATAAATTAATGGTGTCTGGACATGCAAACCTGATCCAGTCACTTGCAAATAATAATGCAAACTGTTTCTGCTAATTACCAGATTTGAAGCACAAATCTGATTTGTCTGCATGAACACATCCTAAATGTTCATAGGATGTTTGCTCTGAGTCATACACTGCATGCCTGTAGTGATTTACAAAAGCAGTAGTAGCAATAGAGTACCTGAGCTGAATGTGTCGTTCACACAGACTGTAAAGACAGCAAAACAGAAGGGAGGAGGGGGGGGGATTAGAGAGTAAAGGAGCAACTGATATGCTGCTGAAAGATAGAACAGATGACAAGTCATTTCAAAAGAACAGACATGAACCCTCTGATTGGACGTGAGATGCTTCTCAATTATAGCTGCAGCCTGTGCTTTGAAAAGCAAGCCTTCTTGGGCTTAATCCGATGCAGTTTTGAAATGTGGAGCTTATTGATCAGCCCCCGGCCTTGTGGAAGTGTCCACTGAGGCTGCAATCCGATCTCTCATTCCCTCTTTGTCTCTTGCAGGGAATAATATAAACATCAAGGGCAAAAATGATAGAGCACAGATGAGTGACAGGGCTCAACATGGCTCTGTACACATTTGGATTTTCAAAATGCACCAAATGTCTGTAAGGCTGGTACACGTGCAGAAATGAAGCTATTTTCTTTACTTTATCCCTGGCCGCTGTAAATCAGACAAACTGTCCTGTTAACTCTGACACACTGCAGCTGTATAACATGCACGATGAGCCATGGCCCTGGTGATTTACATTTCCAGAAAGGGTAAGCCTTATATTAATGGGGACGTCCATTTTAACAGCTATGAATAGCTCACTGGATGAAGTCCCTCTGCTAGCTGCCTTTTTGCGCTGATCCACACATTCCAGCCTCTAATCTCAATTCTGTTAATGTCTTGGGTGATATTTACGACACATAGACCCTTTTAGCCTGACATGGCTGTAAAGTATATGTTCAAACCAGCCAAGCTTTATCTAATTAAAAGTCTCTGCAATTGCACTTCAACTGGGATTGAGTCTTTAAAAGCTCAATCAGTACTCCCACCCCACCCTTACTGGCTGAAGAAAGGAGCATGTCACTGCAGAGCTAATAAAGAAGGGAATATTAAACATTCCAGTTAAACTTTGTGGCAGAAAAAGAGAAAAACGAAAATACTTTTAGGTCATTTTCATATTTTTCTACAGTATTAAGATTATAAGAATTTTCCAGATGGAGGACATCTCAGTGATAACACTGTTTTTGTTGTAACCTTACAGGCTTTTAACTAAAGCATATTCCCATTTTGCTTTTTAAATTACTGGAGGCAGGCGAGTTATCCGTAGCTGAATAAACACATGCATTTTTCACATAAATCCTGCCAATATTATTAGGTTTTTTTTTTCTAACCTCCAGTTTTAAGAGACAGCACAGCAAGATACAAACATGTTCCAAAGAAATGCTGCCAAAAAGAACAAAAGTAATATGAGAAAGAATACAGCATTGGAGAGTTGTGTGTGAACATGTAGACTACTTCAGAGCCAGCACAGGTTATGTGCTTGTTTACAACACATGTTCATTCTCAACTCCTATGAACTTCATCGTTCTGCTGGCAGAACTATACAACAGTGATCAACATATTCTACATATTTCACATTTTAACACTTTGTCGGGAGCCTTTCCTGTCAGTTGTCAACACGTGGGCTACCCCTTTACCATTACTTTCCGACGCACAGGGAACTGCTCTGCAACTTCACATTGACAGTTATCTTGGATGTATTTCTGTGGTGGTAAGCGATGTGCTGACTAAGCCAGACAGGAAAATGTCATTCCATTGTGCTCCTATATAAATGTTTGTCCAACCTGGGGACGGCTGGGGGGGTACCTTGTGTGTCTAAAAGCGATGCAGTAGGGTCTTGACTAAGCATCTTTATATAACAAGTTGGGCGTAAGAGCGAGTTGTTATGATGCCTGCACTGGTCTAATTACTGATGTGACTACTACCATGAATGGTATATGAATGACCAGTCGGAGTCAATTAAACTTCAGCCATTTCAGGATCGAGACGGCCATAATCACCCCTGTAAATTGTCTGATGGGACTGCACTGAGTTAGTCAAAGTAAATTTGTGTCCGTGTGTGCTTTAGTCGATGGAAGCACAGGAAGAGATTGCCGAGGTGTACAGTCCAAAATGGAAAATGAATTTCCTGCTGGTGAAGTTTTCTTTTAGTCTGACTGATTTAAAGTGGATCAATGCACGATGGTACAAAGGTAATTTGTTTGTGTGTCATTAAAATGGTAAATTTCTCTTTTGAAAAGGAATCGTGAATTAGTTGAATTCACTGCACTCTGCAACATGATTCATTCGAGTGAACTTCCTGTCTATGAACCTCTGAAATGTTTGGTTATTTTTCCATTTATGGTAAAAAAAAAAAAAGGCTTTCAATTTCCTCGGCACCATAGTTAATTACGTTTCTGAAAAATCTGGAGATGCTGATAAGCTGTGTATCGGACCAGGCTGATTTCCTGAATGAAGACTGTGTTACTTCATGCAGATTTCTCTTCAGCCTGTAAAAACCCTTGTATAAAGTCTTTTGAGGCTCTAAAGTGACGACATCCAAGGTCTGAAAATAAAAGTTCTTTAAACCATGACATTTACCATGCATTTCTGTGATACAATAAGACTCAGCATATTTGGAGCATGGGTCAGTCATGGGTCAGGTTTTCTCTGGCACTGCTGCACAGCTTTTCACCATTTATTTCTTAAAAAAAAAAACTGTCTCTTGCAAGTCTCCTATATGTATTCAAGTCCTCTGTACATCTCTGGAGCAACCTTTAAAGATAATGATTAAAAAAAAAAAAATCCTCAGGTTTACACAGACATGTCGCCTCCACACTGTGTTCACTGCTGTTAGATGAGAATGATTCTACTATTGATAAACTTTCAGCGAGAACCAGAGTCTGACAGGCTGTATTTTAGTTTCGACACTTGGTGAAGGCGCAGGATCTTGATAGGTGGGAGCTTTGAATTGATCAAGGTGGACCTGTGAACCTTGCGGTCATTTTCATTTAGTGACCTGCTCCAAAAATGCAATGATAAGTAAAGCTAAATTGCCTTATCCATACCTTCATTTGACTGTCTGAATTACCTCTATTGAGGAAGCAAACACAGGATTAAGCAGACAGAAGAGGGACATGACAGAGAGAAATATAACTTTTTGAAACTGATTCATCACAGCTAGAGTAGAAGTGCATGAGGGAGAGAGGAAGAATGCTGAACCAACTCACAACCCCAAAACCCAGAGTCCCTGTTTTGCTTTTCAGTTCATATGCCGAGACCTTGACCATCCTATTAAAGCAGGCAGTTTGCTCCCTTGAGTTACCAGCAGCACACCACATGAGACGGTCAGCAATTTCTTGTACACCATGATACCCCACGGCTCTCTACACCACACCATCCCAAGGACACACATATAGATTGAACACCACTGATTTGAATTGGAGACTAGCTCAATTTGTTACCTCATTCTGTGTCCATTATTTATTTATTCCCTTCCAATCTACACAGTTCATTCACAGTAACCTTCATCTGGAGATTGTTTGTTCTAAATGAAGTTATCAACACAGGGGGTGCAGAAGGAAAAAAAACTTGACGGGTTGTAAACAATTTCTTGTTAAATATGCAAAGAGTCTATAGAGTGGCGGGGAGCTTGTCCTCTGAAGTTTAGGCGTCCTTGGTTGAGGGTATCTGTAACATCTGATGCACCATCTTAGTCACCAGTCAAGTTCTGACATCTTACTGTCATTGCATAAAAGTAACTCGGTGGTATTAGAGAATAAAAATGTAACAAGACCTAAACAGCTAGTCTTTATGCCTGATTCTGACTCAAAGCTGTCAAAAAGTAAAAGGTAGTTGGACAATAAGAGGTCAAATGGGACTGGAACTTGGCATATGTCCACTGTCTCTGTCCTCATGCCCTCTTATAAGAATGTTTGAACATGTAATGGTTGTACAATGTCACAACATCCACAGATTACGATCTCTGCGGTGAGTTACAATTTTGAGGAGGTGCACCAGAGTGTCTGCGTAGGGGGGGGGGGGCATGTCTGCGTTAACTGCGACACACACGCAGACGACCTGGTTTCCGAGTATAAATCAGGCTTAAAGAGGGACTTTCATGCCGTGGCTGGACTGCCAATCATAATTGGAGCACGAGACACATATACGCATCAAAGCACCCGTGCTGTCGTGGAGCGCACTGAGCTGAAGGCCAGGTGGGTGTGTCTCAATACCTCGTTCATGGCGCAATATTGCCATGAACGAGGGTCTCCACCTGAACCAGCCCAGGCAGACCAGAAGTTGTGGTGCCAGAAGACCCCCCTCATGGACCACCCCATCAAAGTGCCATCATGATGAGGCAACAACTGATTGCACGGCTTTAGTTGCAGTCATCGAACGCCTGCCCAGGGCGAGACGTCTTTTTTTAAGCCATTTTCATATCAAACCATTTATTTTTTTTATTTTGGTGATATGGTATTAACAGCACTCCTAATTGCTTCCCATTTCTTCGCTTTAGCAGGTCCCGTAATTCCACTGCTGACACTGCTAAAAATGACAGATTTTCCTTTTTGGATATCTGGAAGCAGAACTTCAGTCTCAGAGCCCGTAAAGTTGTTCTTTTTGCACCTTGATGTCATTCTCATGACTCAACACTCAACACTTCCTGGCACAGGAGAGAGGAAGCACAGCCTTATATGGTATCATTTTGGGCGTGGAGTATGCAAATCTACTATCCTCGTGCACGTGAACTTAGATACGCACAAGTGGGATTCATCATTTACGCAGGTCGTTTACACACTTTTTCCGAAGTTAAGAGCGCTTGTTGAATCTGACGTGGCGTGTTCGTACGAGACCTTCCGAAAAAAGTAAGAGAAATTTAGAATTAAAAATACGAAAATGTTCTTGCATGAGGCCCAATGTGTTAAAGCGGCACTATGCAACTTTCAGTAATACGGGGTTTGTTTACCATGCAATACACACCCAAAAGCTGTAGGGGGAGCTCCGTAGAAAATAAGGCAACAGTCTAGCCATATTATATATTACTACTCTAGAAGCTAACCGCATTCAATTTAGCCGTCGACAGCTAATGGAGAGAGGTGTGTCTTATCAGGCTCCCTGGCTCGGCTCAGAGCCCTTTAGACCTGCCGTGAAGCAGTAGTTCTCGGCTCTCGTGTGTCGCGAGACTTCCAGAGGTAAACAAAGCACGCGGCGCCACAGGCAAAGTTGCAAGCGCTGTTTCGGGCTAGGGCCACCAGATGGAGATGGAAATGTCACCGTTTTCATCAGAACGGGTCAGCCAAGCAATCTGATGATTGCCAAGCAATTTTATGACCATGAAAAAGTTGCATAGTGCCGCTTTAAGTTGCTAACTAAGCTAGGTAACTAGCATAAGCTGCTGCTACTGCTGCCTAATGTTTAACTCGAGTCTTCAGAGCATAATAACCTGTGATGTTGTTATATCTACGTCTTCATATTTGTAAAGATTATGTTGGAAAAAAATATAGCTTTTGATATTGCTAGCAGTCTGTAGGGCTGATGTTACCAAACTTGAAACAGATCAGTGGAATTCTAGAAATGTATTTCTTTAATTTTCTCTTTCTGTAAAGAGAAAATTAAAAAAGATAATTAAAAATTGTTGCTGACATAAAAAATAGACATTTAAATAGATTTTAAAAATAAAATGCAGAGATTTTTGGAGGGAACATTGGTGCTGTCGACTTTGCTCTGAAACCACAGCAGCAGTCTGTTAGCAAAATTATTAAATATTCCTTAGCCAATAAGCATTTTCTATTTTTATGTTATAGTTATGGCTAATTAACTAAGAATTTTGTAACTTTAAACCACAGTTCTCTGTGACAGGAAAATTGCCATTTCCGCCATCATTCTATTAATTTAAAAACGTATGATTGGATTTCATTCAAGTCAGCAAGCCTGTGCTCAGTGCCTGTTGGAGGCCATTTTATTATTACCACACCTTTGTCATTGCTGACTGTATTCAGCTTCATTTAAACCTCTGAACTACAGTTTTCGGCACGTCTTTGTTCACACTGTAGCTAGCCTCAAAGGTTTTTCAAAGTAATGTATCTATAGATCTGAAGGTGCGACTCGCTCGGAGAATCACTGAATCCCATCTCATAATTGATATTAAGCTCCTCTAAATGCAAATGATTTGAAAAATATCTAATTTTGCAATTTCATTTGATAAGACTGTGAACTCTATCATTGCAAATATCACATCACACACACACACACACACACACACACACACACACACACATCTCTCTCCATCTTCCCTCAGCCAGGCTGGTCTTTTTTTCCCCCTGATGGCGAGATAATGACCCTCATCGGTGTGTGAGATTTCTGATTAGCAGAACAGCAACAATGGCTGCTAATTACCATCCGAAAGACAAAGCTGCACTGATAGAAGTTTCTGTCAGCCCCTCGGTGCTGCAAAATTATGTGTCTGTGTGGGTGCACCTGGGTGTGTGCTTTGTTGGCGTGCATGTGGTTGATTTCCCACAAGGGGATATAAAAGAGATCAAGGCAGACCGAGGGTGAGGGGCAAGTGCTCTAGTGAGACGTGGTGAGAAGAGGGAAAGGGATGGAAGGGACGGCTGAAGATAAAGGCAGAGATGATAAGAGTAGTTCCAGCGCATCAACAGTTTTTTAACCCAATGGCAGACTTTTTTTTCTTTTTTTTTCTCTTCATAGTAGGGAAAAAAAATTAAAAATCGCCTTCCTAACTTGTCCGATATGAAGACATCTGTGTTAGGGATGATCACTGTTGGAAAACAGAGCACAGCATAAAAGCAAGATTTTGCTGCTGTTGGGAGATCCAAAGAGATTCTCAAATGTTATGTTTTTCACACACTGAGAACGTCTCCTCAAACCATTGCACTTCTGAATTTCCGCCAACTAAATCTTCTGTCTGCAGCCTTTACAATACAGTCGGCATTTGTTTGGCTTTGATGCGTCCCCTGTGACTCCGACCGGGGTCGCTCTGTGGCCTTAAGTGCAATGCGTTCCAATAAATATTTGATTCGCCTTGATTACCTATTGGGTTGGTTCAATATGGCATGCATAATAAAGCACAATGCAACAACATCAAAAATACAGCCTGACAGCTCTCCAAGGGAGATGGCGCACACCTGCAGATCTTCAGTACTTCTCCAATAACAGCTAAACAGTAACTCTTTTCCATCCACATGTCTTTTTTTTAATCTTGGCTGCCTCTTGTTCATTATGTTCCACCTCAACACTTTGATTGATTTTTCAATTTCCTAACCAAGCTACAAAACAGGTATCTGATGGAGATACCTTTGGGGGAATTGGATTAAATTCTGGGGTAATGGTTGCAGACAGAGCTGCCACCTAATCCTCGCCTGTGTTATCTATTACAAAGTGGTGAGTCTGCATTAGTGTGGTGGGTCTTGACTTATTATTTTTTTTTTTTTTGCTAAAGTCTTCCAGAGCAAGGAACTGCAACACGTAGCAACTTTTTGGTTTGGCTTCCAAAGCTTTTCTTTGTCGAGGAAAGAAAAAAAGGGTGACTATGTGAGCGTGCCCAGAGTGGTGAGTGCTAACTCTACAGCTGTTTTGTAATTGGAAAATTAAAAAGATTAATGCGATTGTGTCTTTGAAGCAGCTGACTTTAGAGAATCTGGGGAAATAAAGGGTCATTCAGTGTATCTTTTAATTACCAGTTGGGGCCACTGTTGCTGCATATGCTTCCTCCCCTGGCACAGCAATCTACATTCTCTGTTCATCATTGTTTATGCGCTTCCCCTTCAGGCAAACATGCACTGGCCTGATTGGAGGTAATCCTTATATAAAGGGGGCCGGACCACTGTTTCTCTCCGTCTCCTCCTCCAGGGAAAGGCCACTGAGATGTCATTCTTTTATTTAATTTCTTTTTTCATTTGGAAGATGATTCTGGTCATTACAATTTTGTTATAACTGGCCCTGTCCTTAATTAATCTTTGAGCTAAGTCATCTTTTTAAAGTACATAAAGGTTATAGTGCAGTTCTCAGTTGTTGTTTTTGTACAAATACTTCAAAAGTTTGATTTGCACACTTTTTCCCCTCCGTAATGACGCCGCTGAACTTTCCTTGGGTCTTTTCTCAAATCTGGATCTGCATGTTCAGCTGAAATTCAGTCGCAGGAATTTAAAGTAAAGCAGTATGAAACCAAAAGTTAAATCAGTTTTGGTTTAATTAATCTTTTTGGCCCAGTAGGGGGTTGTTTCAGAACCCCCTTAATCATCTCGTGTCTTCTCATAGTTGTCCTGTGATCCCTTTTGGCGGTCCAGACCCCCTGCTTGAGCTTGAGAGCCACTGCTTTGACCATCCAGTAGCCAACAGCTGGAATATGCCTCCACTTCCAAAACCATCCTGTTGCTTGAAACACAAAAGCTCACCAATGTTTATTTTTTGGTTGTTTGTATGTTAACTCCTGACAATCCATCATATCTGCCCGACTGTCGTTGGATTGATCAATTTTGTCTCGTCCTAACAAGCCTCTTTTCTGCTTAATTAGCATTAGTCGGAGCCCGTTTGTGCAGGCATGCTATCTAGGTCACGAATAAACTCGGGACTGCAACTGGTTTCTTTGCATTCCGAACACCGTTTAGTTCCTCCATAATAATCCTGGCTTATTGGATGCATTGTCTGCAGACGTGTGTGTGTGGGGGGTGTGGGGGGGGGGGGCATGTGGTTTCCTAATGAATAGAAAAATGCTAATGGTGGTAAAACAGTGATTTCTCCAGCTGATTGGGTGTAATGGATGGTACTCGGAGCTCCTTCATAATTGATGAGGAAGTCTCACGGATGCCCCACTGCTGTTGCACGCTGACGGCGGTGTGCGTGCACGTGCGTGCACATGCATATAAGCGGAGGCGCAGTGTCTTAGGTGTGGCTCGAGATGATGGAGAAGTCTGCTTCTGTTATTTCTGCAGTAGCTCCTGTCAATTCCTATTAACAGAAGCACGCTCTGCCATCTCCATAATGTATGACTGTGGACTGTGGGGAAGAATCAGGTTGGATTCCTTCATCAAATTGGAAGAAAACAAAGGTGCAATCTAATTGTTTGCAAAAGGAGATTGGGCTGATTAAATCTCTTTTTCTTTTCATTTCATTCTGCGGCATAGAAGTAGACTACGGGAGTACAGGGGCCCTTCACAGTGCAGGAATCTATGAGAAGAAATTAAATAAAGTCCTCCAAATCTAAGTTTTCAAAGTTTCAAAGATTGTAAGTGAAGTGTGCATGACTGTGGGGGTAAACAAAAGCAGACGGTTCAAACGGCAGCATCTGATTAGATAGTCTTACCTGAATCTAAACGGATAACCAGGACTTTCAGATGCTCGGTGCTGCTCGTATATCGTTAACTTAATGAGAGGTGGTGTTCACAGGTCTCCTCTTACACCATAGATACAAACATGAATCATTAATATCGCTAGCAAACCGAGCTAGGATAAAAAATAAAATGTGAGGAGAAGAGGGCTTAAGGAGGAAAATGAAAAGAGCTTGTTGTTTCTTGCTTTTATTGAAGTAAGTAAATTCTGAGACGACAACACGAGGGGCTGAGTGCACTTTTACAGTCTGCTGTGGATCTTTATGTTTGTCCTGGATGTGGCTGTGTGTGTGTGTGTGTGTGTGTGTGTGTTGGGGGTAAAATAAAAATATCTGTGACATCTCCACTACAACACACCTGCAAGGTCACGGAGAGCTAGCGAGTAAACCCACAGATTACCTTGGGGCCCCGCAGGGTCTCCCATCACTCCTACACAAACCCCTGCAGTTAAACACATCTAATTCACTGGCTCATTCTTTCTCTCCTCGCTTTTGGTCCTGTTGTTATGCTTTCATTTTGCATCACCGGCCTCCCTCGGCACCTTTGGCACCATCACATTTTTCACTCTGTCTTCTCACTACATCTATTTTTTTTTTTTTTATCTTGCCAACCTGATGCTTCACTCAAGCACTCGCCGTGCTCGGCTGTCACAAGCTCTGACAGAAAAAAGATGCATTTCAAAAGAATTATTTTGGTTCTAAAATAGGAGGGACAAAAAGTCGGGCTGTAATTAAAATCTGTGTTTGCGAAGAAATAATTATATCTTTGGTGTTTTTTGTTTTTATCTCCTTTTATCAAATACATCAAGCACTACTGTGTCAACAGTCAAAAACACGATGTAACAGATGATCAGATTATAAATGATGCATGGATCAAATTCTCTGTAAAAACAGAATACTCAATATGTAAGTGCTGCTGAAGAGAGTATTAAATATTGAAGGTTAACGAAAAAACAAAAACAACTCGGTGTGAAAAAGGCTTTTGAAGCTATGGACTTCAAACCTTAATTAAAACGACCATTTATCAGTAAAACAAAAGATTATCAACAGTAAACTTATGTTGAAATTCCTCTTGAAAAAACACTTCTGATATTTTATGTTGGACTATGCGAAAAGGCCCTAAATTAATAATTTTTTCTAAGAAACAAACAATAATGATTTTCCTACTCTGATGCGTTTTATTTGCAACTTTTAATGTGACAAAGCAAGTTGGATTCTCATTACTTTGGTAAAGTCCCAATCGTCCATCTTGCCAGGCTCCAAGCTATTCTTTTTGAGGCAGCATAGGGAAAGTCCGGACTAATTAGTGTCCAGGGCTCTAAATTAACACCCGCCAACCCGCCAAATGCGGGTGAAAGTTATTTTTGGCGTGTATTTAAAAAAAACTCACTAGCCGGCTTGGCCGATGATAAATGAGGAACTTTACCATCCATTTCGCGGGACGCGAAATTATTATATACAGTCTATGCACGGGACGCACGAGCGCAGTTTCTATGGGAACGCATCTGCCGAGGCTGCCGTTCTAGGGGAGTGGGTCACTCTTGGTTTGGAAATACAATAGACGCCGGTGTTCAGTCGATTTCTCCTGCTTGTCGAGAATTGCTACTTTGCGCATGCGCCGAGCCGATTTTCTAAGTTTCGTTTTCACGCCCATAATGTTTTGCTACCCTGCGTCTGATTATTTTCTCTTTAGGAAGACGAGCAAAGTAATAAAACACTTATCGTATTAACAAGCAGTTAGCTTAACGTGCACAAATGGGGTGTCATTCACCATTTGATTTTTGTATTTGGGACACTTCTGTCTTTATTTAGGTGCCTCTGCTCCATCATTGTCATGAATGCATTGAGAAGGGGGAGCATTATTTAACAGCGTGTTATTGGTACAAATACAGACACTAACAAAATGTGGCGATGGTTGGGACAGCCGGCCGTGAAGAGAAAAGATATGCCTGCCAAAGGAGGGGAGGAGGATGATATTTTGAATATATTGAATCTGGCATGGTGTCAGTTTGTGCACACGCCGGCCACACTTTGTGAGAAAAGGGAAAAATGGAACTGATTTAGATGGATCCGAAGACAGTTCAGAGAGCTCGGACGATGTTTAAGCATTTCACAGTATCCATAATTCCATAATTAGTCTCTGCACATAGTTTTGTGTTTAATTTTGTGCATTATCTGCACTAAAACATGGTTAGAAAGTTGTTAAATATTTCAATTTTTGTAGATTCAGGGTTCACATATAAATCAGTTTTAAAGTTATTTTTTTATGTACAAAAAACGTGACCCTGAATAGTAGGCTATGTGAGGGTTGAGGAGTAATGAAATGTTAGAATAAGTTTTGTATGTACATAAGTTTAATTATTGTAATTATTTTTAATTGGATATACATTCCCAATTTCACTGTAAAATGAATTGAAAGCTTTTTAGTTAATAAATTGATCAAATGAATTCAGTGGCTCTCATCTGTCTTTTTTGCACAGAAAAATATGTGGCTAGTGGAAATTCTGATTGGCTGGTAACTTCAGAAACTTACTAGCCACATTGGCTGGTGATCAAAAAAGTTAATTTAGAGCCCTGTTAGTGTCCTATATGTGCAGCCACCGGCAGCTGAGGCCAGCCTGATCTCAGTCGAGTATTGTCATACACCGCTATTTGACAGGACTTCTGGAAATGCAGAGCTTCTTAATGTGCCTGTAAAATATGGTAAAACCGTGTATTTCCATGTCATTCTCTGGTCCACTTGATGAGCCCGATAAACGTTTATTAATGAAGCTCAACCTAACCAGAAAATGAAGTTGCTTTACCAAGTAGCTGTGATGCCAAAACTTGTCCAGGCAGCAAAGTGAAACTCAGAAGTAAACACTGAATGAATGAAGACCAGGACTGGAAAAAAATAGTCCCCATAAGTTGATATAATGTTTACAGGTCCTGTGATTTGCCTCCACTCGGCTTCAGGCACACCATGGGGACCTTGTTGCTTGTTCATTGGTAAATGGTTAAGAATAGCATTTGCAGCTTAACTGACACCGAGCTGGTGACTAATATTGTTGCAGCTGACGTCAAAGGACACCTTGCGCCCCCAGAGACGCCAGCGGCTTTGATGAAAAGTAATTCTTTGACAACTTGGAAATGAGAGCGGGCTGATCCAGTATGGGGTCAGCATGCTGAGCACTCGCTGCCACAGTTTGTAGCACAGTTAGAAACGGGAAACTGAGAAAATGCATGTTAGTTAAACCCGGTGGAACACATGGGTTGGCAGAAGCCGACTCCCTGACAAATGTGAGAATAAAATTGTGATGAACTTGAGTGATGGCGACCACGCCGGCCAGAGAGATTCTCCTAAGATCTGCAAGATCACGATCCAAAGAGGGTGCATCTTAAAAGGCTTTGTCCTACGCTGGCAGCTACGAGCGGGGTTTCTGTGTAATGCGTCTATATCATCAATAAAATCTGAACTGGAACTTGTTTATTCATTGAAAGGAGAGCAAAGAAAAACAATGAGTTCCCTCTGGGGAAGGTGTTTTTTTTTTTTGTTTGTTTTTTTTTGCATTTCTCCTTTAATTTTACAAACTGGCTCCACAAACTGGTCATGGTTTGTTGATCTTATTGGTTAAAACTACGTCCAGGAGACGGATGGTTTATCCACACACATGTATTTTTATTATTATTTTATTTTTTTTAAGAACCTGGCCTTTTACAAACATTTTTAATTGGATGACCTGAAATACGTACTTCTCGTTACTATCCGATGCATCAGGTTAGAGAAATGACTCGTGGGAAAATTTGATGAACCAGCTTTTGACTGCAAGCCACTCAACCAAATTAAGTTGACTTTGTGGCATGACTAGTTTGGAGAATCGGGGGGGGGGGGGGCTGCACAAGAGAACCTGGGAGAAAAATACCTTCCACGTCTATAGAGAGAGGAGAGGCAGCTTGTTCATTTCATTTAGAAAAAGGTCATAGAGCAAATATCTGTGGAACAAAGCATGTTTTGAAGAGCAGCACAGAAAATATGTTTCTTTTCAATTAGAGCTATGGTCTGTAATTATATTACTGAATCAAATTTTGCCCTGTAAGCAGCTTGCATTGTTTGAACAATCCATGGGTCAGCGGTAGCTTTGTATTTATTAACTGCTGCCTTTTTAGCAAATGCGAGAGACCCCTGCATAACGGCTGATTCTTCATTAATGGAAGAAAAGGCACGAGGCAAATGCACGGATCGGAAAAATGGAAAAAATTGCAGTCGAAGCTCGGAGAAATGGATTAAAAAAGAAAAATAAGCTGATGGCGCTCATACACACTTATGACATGACACTTATGCGTTTGTTGACTTGACTTGAGAAGAGAATTTTCCAGAGTTACTGTTTGCTTTACTAATTGTTCGTGTTATCTGCTGCTATATTCGCACAAGTTGATTATGTGTTCCTGTCGCTCACAGTTGCAGCGTATAGGCGAAGCTTGTTTGGAGCCATACGCGAACATGCATGCATGGTTTTTGACCTGCACAGTGGTAAATTACTACCCCTCCAGGGGAGTGTTGAAACAACTTCAGGAATTGTTTGCTCATCAGTTATCTCACATGCTTTGCTGGTTTCAGAAATAGGAATAAAAATATGTATAAATGTAAATGGGTCACCTCTATGCACATATGTGTTTCACGTCATATGAACACGTATTTTCTTTACTTCTGTTTCCTCCATAATGTAAATACATAAGAAAACAATAGGAGGGGCGGATTTAGGGGAATCTGTCAGTATCTATCATCCATATATAAGCTGCATCTTTGTTGACCTGTCGATTTTCTTTTGGTTTCATCCCGTTTCAAACGAGCGGAGATGATGCCTGGGTTCCTGGCATGCCACAAATCTGATCTTGCAAAAGGAAAAAAGTCGAATAAGATGGGAATCTCACCTTTTCCTCTGTCTACTTTGGAAATCTGCTGCGCTGTAGAGGATTTTCAAAGCGTGACTGGTCAGAGTTTGATGAGATGCAATTTAAGCAGAACCAGGACGATTTGCTGCTAAGGGGCAAAAATAAATGAAAATGTCAGAAAAATGATATGATCAAAAAAAAAAAAAGTTGGGCAGTGATGTGAAATTGGACTTGGATTGGCACGTAAAGCAACATTTTACTTTTTTCTGACAACACTTACGTTCTGGGTTCTGACTTCCAGACAGATATCAAATTTGTACCCGACTGTTGAAATGCCTTCATGATCCAATACCTCTGCTTAAATTGAATTTGGCCTGCTCACACTTCCTCTGCTGATATTAAGGGGGAAACGCTCTCATGTTTTAAACCTTGCAGATATAAAAGTGCATAGGTTTCGTTTCTTTAGCGTTTCCTTTTTTTTTTTTCCTCAGATTTAAAGACGCATTCCCCTCGAATTGAATGAGTCCTGCTGTAGCTCCAACATTTACAGGGTCACATTAAGGGCAAATGCATCATGAAAGGTTCAGATGTAACAAATAGGGCTGGGCAACGATTAAAATTTTGAATCTAATTAATCACATGATTTCCCTGATTAATCACGATTAATCGCATTTGTACGCAAAATCCAAAAATGAATTCAAAAGTAGTGTATAGCTTTTAGCATTTAGTTTTATTTTAAATGTGCTGCATATGAATGAAAGTGACATAACATTTGTTGTGCAAACACACTTTTAACATCAGCATCTTTCTGTAGTTTTTATGTAGAAGCCTCGCTCCACTGTCTGTTTCCTTGAATGACTTGCTGCTATCAGTTGTGTGTTTTGCCTTTAAGTGATATTTTAGACTGGAACTACTACGCTGAGAAGACAATTCAACTTGGCAGTGTTTACAGATGACTTTGGTTCTGTCGACTCTGTCGTCTGGAAGAACTTTAAAATGAAAATGGCCGAGTAAAAGTTCCGTACCCTTCTCCATGTTTGGTGGATCCGCCGATTACTTTCTTTTCCGGTTCCACAGCAGACAGCAGCAGACTTTTACAAAATAAAAGCCTGTGAGCAACAGACTTTTACAAAATAAAAGCCTGTGAGCAACAGAGTTTTACAATAATAAAATAAATAATAAAACAGGGGTGGTCTGTGGCGTAGTGGGTTGAGCAGGCGCCCCATGTACAGAGGCTACAGTCCTCGCTGCAGCTGCCCCGGTTTGAGTTCCGCATCGGACGGCTCTGTGCTGCGTGTTGTTCCCCCTCTCTCGGCCCCCTGCTTCCTGTCTCTCTGAACTTCCATTAAAGACACAAAAGCCCTCAAAATTTTCTTTTGTTTTAATAAAAAAATAAGAGTTAATGCGCGATAAAATATTTATCGGCATTAAATAATTATTGCGTTAACGCGAAAATAACGAGTTTACCTTCC
Source organism: Odontesthes bonariensis (assembly GCF_027942865.1). Lineage (NCBI taxonomy): Eukaryota > Metazoa > Chordata > Actinopteri > Atheriniformes > Atherinopsidae > Odontesthes > Odontesthes bonariensis. The sequence goes on along the minus strand of NC_134524.1, from coordinate 9,871,577 downwards.
CAGCCCTAGTAACAAATAAATCTCATCTGCAAAGAGGCTAACTAATATGTTAACGACTAACAAGCATTTTGGTGTCCTGACAAAGGCCTTGTATCCGGCTCGCAGAGAAACACCACGAGCTGCATTTGTACATTCTGTGCAGCCCAGTCTGTGTTTGACACTGTTGGATTCAGTGGAATTCCAGGGCTGTTTCCTTGTCAGTACACACTGCGGTTGTATCTTGTTTGCCGTACAGTACTGCTGCGGGTGATCATGTGGAACCCAGACTGGAGCGCCGGCCGTGTTGTGTGTGCGCTGTCATCTCAGATGTGCACAGAACATTGAGGAGTCACAGATCACTAGCCCTCAGGGAGATGGAGTTTGTGTGCGTTAGAGAGCAGGGAGAGTGTTTCGATGTGTGTATGTGTGTGATGGAAAGGGAGAGTGAGTGAAAAAGGGACTGGTTGTTATTTTACTCCTCACGTACTCTTCTACTACACCCCGTCGTGCTGTCAGAGCCTCGCTTGGCACTATTACCTGACCGAGTCGAGCCATACGAGAGCTTGACCTGACCAGATGGATTCACATGAACACATTATGTGACCAATTATGCACCGTAATGAGGAGGCTGTCTGTATTTACATGTTAACAAATGTTCCAGGTTTTTGACATGCATGCCTGTGCCTCGTGCTGCTCCAGTTTTCCCATTTTTAACAAACTCGCATTAGATTCGCAGTATGTTTTCTCTTAAATGATATTTTTCTGACGATGGTATGCGCTACAGTCGGATTAAGATTAATTAGCAAGCCTAATTACAGTTAATGAAGCTTGTTTGTACAGCAGAACGACGCAATTGGAAACCCCGGACAAACTTTCTCTGTGCTAACATAAAAACACAAATGCAAACTACTGTAGCCAGCAACAGAGGGAGCTTTTAGCCGCTGGGAACTCTAAATGAAATCTGATGTTACTCTGCGTCTGCTATGAGTGTCAACTTGAGCTGTGTTGAGAACAAGTTCTCTATAAGGTGACAATGTGGCTTTGCTGTAGTAGCTTTTGGATTATGGTGGTGCAGCGGTTAGCATTAAGCACTTTTGGACGAGGTAGTTCAGAGAGTTCATGCAGAGTTATGGGGACTCTGGAACTCCTTTTTTTTTTTTTTTGGGCTAAATCCACACCGCAGACATGAACCCTGTTTATGGAACCTGTTTTCTCCTAAAACCTCACCTCCTCCATCTTAGATTGTACGGCTTTAACATTTACTATTTTTTTTAAATAGAGTATTGTAACTTTTGTTTATTATTATTATTATTATTATTATTTGGGTGAGGTATGATTGCTTAAATCATCCAAACCAAAATGAAAGACGCCCGCTATACCTTGATGATGTTTATAGAGGTATGATGTTGATTTTCTGTCACCTTTTGGTCAGTCTCATATAATTTTAGGCTGCATTTTCCCGAATTTTGAAACATTTGTCATTTGCGCTCCAGTCGGTCTCCGTGATATGTCGCTTTACTTTAAAATCCAACCGCTGTCAGGGAAGTTAAACCCTACAGAGCTAAGGCATGACATCCACAGAATCATGAATTCAGAGTGTACAGCTCTGATTGTGTAGGCTTGTGTTGCCAGCAGTCGAAAGTGCAGCGTTGCAGAAGTAGAAAAACCAAAGTCGGTCAGTGCAGTAAAGTCACATTCGGGGCAACGGCTTAAAACACAAACTGATTACCATTTTACCTGAATGTGATCTCAGTTTTGTGGTTCAGTAATTAAACGGCTGGTACAAAAAAAAAAAGTGTTTGACTGCTTGTTCAGCTTTCAAGCTTTAACAAGTCGTCATTAGTAAACACAGTGCATAGCACATTACATATAACACCCGAACCGGTAGCATGAAAAAGAATTTCCCGTCTGTCTCCTGCTGTCCGGCAGTGCGACATGCACACAAACGGAAGCACACACGTTGACAATGAAGACCAGGCAGTGATGGGCTCTACATCGCTGCGAATACAAGATATGACTAATCACTTTTACACGCCAGCAGTCTATTCCAGGCCAAGCGAGCCTATCGCTGCATAATCAGGGTAAACGGAGAGAGCAAGGGAAACTCTTGTCACCAGATATTCGTGTGGAACCTAATATTTGCATAACTCTGTGTCAGATAAGGGGCAACCATTATAGCGTGGCACAGACATAACCCACGGGCATGCAGACAGCAAGGCATTATGGGGGCCGATTGGGGATGGTGTATGTGGTGATTCCATTAAAGATGAAGAGGAGATGCGGAGGATTGAGAAGTTGCAGTGGAAAATGTGTCAGACCTTTCATGCAGTCACATTGAAAGTATTTCTCCGTGGTTTTGTACCCAGTGAATAATGAGCAGTTTATGACATCAGTTCTGCCTCGTATGGTGGAAAACACCCAGAGAAGACACAGTGGGGTATGCATACATTTGATAGTATTGTATTGGAAAGTTTGCGAGCCTTATAATCATAATCCCCTTAACGCAGTGCTGGTATATTTGTTGAGTGTTTCATGCTGAAAAGCCGATGTTTGCTTTAAATCCCTGCGCTGCTTTAATTTCTTAAAAAACTTTTGCAACAACTAACTTTTGCGTTTCTGCCACATTAAATGAGTGTGGCACAAAATTATCACAACGGGCAGCTTTCGGCGTGCCACCTCCTCCTCTCAGTATGCAAGCGCATGATTCTGTCTAGACAATGGTGGACAGGCAGCTGCCTCCTAGCGCACAGACACGAAGACTCTCGCCACAAAAACACTGCATCCCTTTCATTTCGAGTTGTTGCTTCGGAGAACCAAAACTAATAGATGAGTGTGTCCGGCTTATCAATCAAGCAGGAGGAACAGGGAAATCGATGCACACAGAGAAACATGAAGAGGAATCTGACGCGTGCATATAATCTAAGCTGTGTGTGGATTCATGGCCACATTGATGTTCCAAGGAGATGGCCGTACAGTGACCCACATTTTCTTTGAGCATTCTCTTGCTTCCCCTCCCTCCACTTATTTCAGCCCATTCGCCAAGGTAAGGCACTGACATTCCCCTTGAGAAAACCTGACACTCTGCATCACCTCAATATTTGGTATTTTGGCAGTGAATGTTTCTTGACAGCACTTGCCTTATTCTTCACAAGCACGTACGTAATTGACCTGTAAATAATCCCGCGTTTGGAGGTGTAAGTCGGCCAACCCACGTTCAACACGACCGTGGGCCAAATATTTTGAGTTTGACTGCGAATACTATATTCTCTTTCCTTTTTAGTTTCACCTGTTTGGCAAGGCACCAAAAACTGTTTTTCAAAACCTTTTGGGTGCGAGTTCAAGACTCTCCTAAGGCAATACTTGTTTGTGGTTTCTATAAATGCCCTCTTGAAATAGAATACCCCAAAGATTACACACTAGACCTCATACAAGGTGCGTTTATATGGACACGTTTAATCTGATTAAATGCACATTTAAACCGATTACACGTGTAAAGAGATTAAATATGCGTCATGTAAACAGTCAATTAATCTCTTTAAATATAAATGGGTTAAATATTTAAACCGATTACAATAGGTGGTTTGGACCGTTCATATAATCCTATTGAAGGAGGAAACTCCCCATATATACAGGCGCACCTGGATAAAACGATTATTAGAACACGTTTCATGGCACTACGCAAGTGTAAGGGCGGGCGAGATAAAGTTAATAAAGACTGTGTAGTTCTAGTTAAACGGCAAATAACGGAAGATATCGAAGTTAAAATGACGGCGACAGTGAAGAAGAACAAAAATTGGTCGGGGGAGGAAACGGTGTTTTTATTGAAAACGTTGCAAGAGCAAAATATAATGTCAAAACTGGACGGGAGGAAGATGAGGAACTCGGAAATCTTTAATGATGTCCACACAGCCTTGAAAGAGGCAGGGTTTGACCGGTCCGTTGACCAGATTAAGTCAAGATGGAAGCCCTGAAGGCCGCCTACTCCAATGCCAAAAGGCAAAATGGTAAAAGCGGATCAAGCCCGGCCAATTTCGCGTATCAGACGGAAATGGACGACATACTGGGAGGCAGACCCCTTTCGGACGTCAGCCATGGTGTCGATGTCGGATTTGAGGAGGAGATAAATGTTACTAGTAAGTAGCCAAAGATCTTTTTTCTATGTGTGTAGCACCAGTATGTAGGCTATAACAGCCTGTCTGACCAAGAGTGGAAGTTAGCCTGTGTCACCACAATCCGCTACATTTTTTAAGTTGTCCATACAATTAATAAAATCAAACCCATTAAATCCAACTGTCCTACCTGAAATCGGTGTCTCGGTCACAGGAAAGCTAACAATTATGTCAAACTAATCCACTTGGTTTACGAAGATGAAGCAACTGCAGACGTGCTAGCATCCTCATCAACTGAACAGTTGTGTACAATCCTCTCAGTTTATCCGTTTTCTTCGGCAGATGTAATTTTTAACGCGTATTATGTTTTGTAAAGAAGAGGCGTTGTATAACATAATTTAAAATCAAACAGGGCATTAACATTAATGGCAGGCAGGCAGGCAGGCAGGCAGGCAGGCAGGCAGGCAGGCAGGCAGGGTCATACGTGGCTGGCAGCATCAGCATCACATTCTTCTTCCTTCATAGGTTCCCGTACTCCAGTGTATAAAACGGTTAGAAAAACAAACCGACAGCCTTGCGCGACCAAATAGACATCTTTGCGTACGAGTTCTAGTCGGGATTTTAAATGTTATTTTATTTTTTTAAAGAAAAAAAACAGCACCTCATTTTTTCATGTAACACAAAGCAAAGAAACAGCTCAGACATACTGCAACATTTGTTAAAACATCGTCCTATCGGATTAAATTGCTGTAACATGTAAACTCGGAAGAAATTTAATCTCTTTATTTGTGGCTCATGTATACAGTTCGGTCGAATTCTAATAAACCGATTACATGTAATCTCTTTAAACGAAACGTGTCCATATAAACGCACCTACAGTTTCTTTCAACAGATATCTCAGTTAAAAACTCAAGATTGGACCCTTTTAAAAATGTGGTGCAGCAGTTTTTAGCGTAAGTTTTGCTGAGCTTCCGTGACGTGTGAAAAGTCGGCACCACACCAAAACTAGATGCCTCACGTTTGCATCACATCACGCCGCCCAGCCGCTGCGAATGCTCCAATCTAATAACATGACGCACCGCTCAAGCCACGCGCATGGTTTAAATATGTTCTTTTCAAAAAATGACCTAATCAACATGGTCTGCAGTTTGTTGGTTGCCTTGGGAACACGTAAACACATGATGGTTACCTTAAGAAATGAACTGTTTCGTCATGCTTAGAAGTTCAAACGGTCAGGGTTGGTGTTAGAAAATCTGCCTGTGTCAACATCCGACCCCGAGGGCACTAGCTCACAAGATTTGTACGGAAAAGTGAGTTTACAGATGAAAAGACATTCAGACATTTAAAGCACTTTCACAAGACATTCATGTTTGGGCTTTGTGTGATCCGTTGAGCTACACGACCTTGCTAACCTTCAGGACCACCGAAACCATTATAGTGTTGACACTTACTGTGGAGCAATTCCTAAATCTTACTAAAGTTATATATTTTTGCGGTTTTAGTGCTGCTGGTCAGTCTAAATACAGATCGCCTTTAGACGGAATTACTACTAGAATCACTAATGTATACTTCCCCTGCTAGCCGAACTTGGTTATTCTAAGCGATATGTCACAGAAATATCTTTATTCTATCTTATCTTTAGATCCAGAAGAGACCAGTTCTCCTCATATTTCCCCTATAAATGTTGTGGGTATGTGTCTATGGTGCCGGTTTTCTCTTTGCCACATGCTAACATTTTCCTCCCTCCCTTGTGTCTTTGTGTTTTTTAACTTCCTCTCCACGTCCGCGTCCCTCAGCCCAGACGAAGGCACACAACACGGCTTCTATTACGGGCTCCAAACGTGGCATTTAAGACACATCAACACAAAGGCAGAGAGCAAACAATAATTAATGAGACAAAACTTTTCTGTTTTGTTGACAACAAAGCAGGCGGATTAAAGGGCAGACGGAAACATCTGGAAAGTCAGATGAGGGCCTTTCAACTGGGACAGGAGATGAAAACGCTCCTGCCTTCCAGGCACATTAACAAACGCTGAGCTTTTTAAATTTTTTATTTCTTTTTCTTTTTCAAATTGAGGGGGAGGGGACTTTTTAACAGGGCCCCCTTCAATGCATTGAAGGTTTTTCATCAACAAACAATCAAAGAGATTTTGTGAGCAGCGCTTTAGAACAGTCTGGGACTATATTTAGAGCAGGGAATGAATCCACAGGCATAAGCAGTAATCAGATAATTAGGAAAGCAAATTAAAATAGACAGATACACTCAGCTTGCTGGAGGCCATGTTAGAATTGTGCTTTCCCCCCTCTTTTTCCATTTCTTATTCTTTCTACTCTGTTAACTGCTCTGGTGTCCCTCTGCACTTTGAGCTACATCAGTGCAATCAATACTGAGGTACATTTGACAGCACATCTTCACTTTGACAGATTAATGGATTAGCGTCTGTGTGGATATTTCTGTGTGTGTGTGTGTATGTGTGTGTTTGCGAGCGAAAATAATGCAGGGTTTCGATGATACCGGACACATTTCAGTGCAGCTATGGCCTGTTGCAATATTTCCTCAACAGTCAGTCAAAGTCGGGGGGTCAAAACTCACATCTTCCAGCCTCAGGCTGGATGTAAAGATCTGCTGTATGGTATGTTTCTGCTTCCAGCTCCAAGAGCAGTGAAGCAGTCCCAGGGCATGGTCCTCATCTTGAGATGCCCTTCACGATGCTCTGCATCTTCATCTCTTTTCATGACAACCTCTCCTGCTTCTGTCCTGGTATTATTCGTCATCACATCTTTCAAACTCTCTTAGATCACCTCCACGTCTTCAAAGATTTCCCCCCCTTTTTTTATTCTATCCTCTTTTAATAAAGGAATTATACAAGTAAATTCTTGTTTTTCAGTTTGATATTTCCATTTTCCACGGTTCAATCAGCAGACCAGCTTCTGCCGTCTTTTTCTCTGTGCGACATCACTTTGCTTTGTGTTCACAATACCTGAAAACTACCACTTTCAGGGTCATAAACTTGGAGATAAATAGCACTTCCTTTGATTGTACAGTGTACCCTTTAAGCTTTGAGATGCAGAGGAGTGATCCCTAATAACAAGTAATCAGCAGCTACAAGCAAAAATGAAAAACCCATGATACACAACCGAACTACTGGGTGAGACTTCGACATTTTATTCATGCACACCCCTTCAACGTCCAAATGGGGACAGTTTCTATCCGCCCTCAGGCAGCATATCGCCGTACATCAGACCACTGATACAGATCACTACTCTGCAAATTGAATAATTATGTTAATAGGTCATTCAAATGTCAGATGGGCCCCTGACCAAGTGTCAGTATGTGCCAAAGTGTTATTGGAAAACTTAATCTCTTCAATAAGCAAATAACTCATTGAATACAGACCAAAAGACAAATTTTATTTGCTGTTGCAATAATTTAATTATTAATGTGACATCAGCTTTCCTCAGTTCATCCAAAACCAGCCAGAAAACAGGAATGTAATGTCAATTAATTACAATCACACTGATGATATGATGGAGTACGGTCCCCCACTTCGTTCAACTGGCTGTGATTTCCAACCGTTCCATTTCTGATCACATTTACCATTACCACCCACAATTACTATCAGATTTACTATTGCAACGAGGACGTTATTGTTGTGTTTTATTACACCAGATTATCAGTCTAATTGCTGTAGACACACACGTTTATTGTAGTCCTTTGTTCATCTTTCAGCACCTTTAGCACATGTGCAGTTTATGGACTGTTGTTTGCTCTGGTCTCCAGTGTTTTGTATTCATAAAACTCATAAAACATTCAGAAACCAAAAAAACACTTTAAAATGAAAAGCTACTTACTCTGAACAAAAAAAAAAGAAAAGAATATTTGGTCTAGAATCACACCTGAGCGTCTAATAAACCAGGAGGTCCACCACGGGAGAGCGTGTCTGTGTCACGTGGTACTAAGACTTCACAAGAAAATCATTTTTCCTTTGTTCACCAGGGTTAAAATGACTAAATTATGAATGTTTTTGTTGCGACCTTTGAACGTAAACCGTGATAATTTCCAAATCATAAATGGTTTTGTTTTAGTTTGTTGCATAAAGCTACCAAATGGCAACATAAAACACAGAATGTGTAAAATTTAAAGTCAAACAAAAAGCCTCCCTCGTGGCACTAACAATTCCTGACTGGATGTCAGTTTCTTGGAGCTAAATCTGACAATAGATCAATGACGCACCGTCTTCTCCACCTTCTTGTTGTGGACCTTTGTTGCCATCATGAAAATAATTGTATATTGTTGGCACATATGTAGGCAGGTATGTCTGACTCCCGGGTGATGCCGTCGGCATTGCAGTAACATGTATAATAAGCTTTGCTGTGATATTGTGCTAAAACAACAGTTACTTACAGTAAACTTACAGTATTACATTATTTTCAGTGTATACACACTTATCTTTATAGATGCTTTGCAGCGATGCGTTTGAGAGCAGAAGAACTCACTATGTCTTGTATGGAGGAAGAAAACTAATGATGGAAAAAAGCCCCATCCAAAGGGCCTCTTCACTTTGCCACTCTTTCAGTTCGCATTCTTTGAACACACAGTGCGTGCATCATAAAAGTGTACTCTATTTACCGTTCCTATGTTGACATTTGAGAGTTGACCTTTGAAATCAAACGGTCGTGTAGGCAGGGACCAGGGATGGCATTAATGAGGGAATTTGGTGCACGGCGTCGATTTAAAAGTCCATTAACTTTGCAGAGCTCTCTGCATACCAACTCTGCTCTGTGTTTTTCCCCAGTCTACCGCAGCTAATTGCCATTCTGGGTAGGGACCGCAATAAAAGTTCCCATTTAGCCATGCGTAGAGGTTCCTAGGTGCAGCTTGTGGTGTATGAGACAATATAGGCTTTTCTCCAAATAAATAAAATAAAGGGAGGGAAATGGGTCTATGGGGGCAACTGATTCTGCATATTGAGTGAAATAGTAACAGATGTTATCGAGAATATCCCCTCTGTGCATTTTCCGTTTTTTGTCTCTTGAAATCCCAACAAGTCATCCACGGAGGAGGATGGAGGAAAATATCTGCAAACAAAAATAATGATAGAGAAACAACTTTTTTCTTAAAGGATAAGGTAGATAACAGGAGGAGCCTGTATCTGCAGTGAATCTGAGGATTAATGCTGGATGCGTTCTTTCTTTATAATGGCAAAATACAACGCTGGCCTGACATTTGCAAAGCAGTTGCCATTTAACTTTGAAATATTTATCCCACTTCTACTTATGACTTTCCTAAACTATGATACTGTAAACTAAATGTTGGAGGGGAGGGGGGGTAATTCATATTTTCTAGTGGATAAAGCACCAGAGTTCCAGACGTTTCTTTAAAGTTAAGCACCGTGCTGTATTCAAATCATCCGGTAGCTAAATTAAAGTCAGGTGGAATGTATTTACTTTGCTTTAACTATTTTAAACTTTCAATAAAACACAACTCCAAACACTGTTTTCAATGAAAATAAAAAGACAGAGGTACGTACCCAAAAACAACTTCAGCATCAAATTCATGACAAAGAAGAGAAGAATTTAACATGCACCTTAACTTTCTCATGAAATGCGTTCTCCAGTTGAAACGACCGTACAGGCTTTTTGCTTGAAACCTAAAATACAACCCATAACGGCGTCCTGTAGAATGACTCCTATACTATATATTTATTGGTCTTTGGCTCGCTGCTAAACTAAATTGTCTGTGTGAGTCCTACAAATGTGTGGTGTGGGACTGGAAACCAAAGTCACGGACTGCTGTATATCAGCCCCCAGACGCTCCAGGGCAGTTTCAAAGGGACGCGCATAGCAAAGGTCAGCTGCACATCACTTTCATGAACACCATTTTCCACACTTCACATGCAGTGTTTCTCATGACCACTAAAAGTTGCATGTTCAGCAAATATAATAACCGGCTGTTTTAGCCTAAACACACAAACGCCTCTTGGAAACATATTTGACGGTTTTGAAATGTGGACGTTCTGATAAATTATTCGTATACAGGGAGAAATGAAATGTTGCTACATCGTAACACTTGAATAACACTTCTGAATTACTTCAGTGATAAAACTGCAACAACCCAATCCAAACGTAATGAGCTAAAAGCAAAGCATTTTTGACACAGATTGTGGTTGATTAAAGCTACAAATCGTATGAGTTGTTCAGTTGTAAATAAGCAACAGTGTAATTTAAGCTGTGTTTGTTCCATTAATGTGCGATGCAGCAATACGAGATGATCAAAAATCACACACCTGGTTAATGTCTGTCTATCTATCTATCTATCTATCTATATCTATATATATATATATGAGAGTCATGAAAGTATGGATCCTATTACAATTGCATTTAGATTTCTTTCAAAAACACTGAGATGGGGGTCAACAAAGGTGAAGGCTCTCCACTGAAAATGTAAACAATTCAAATGTAGAGAATTGTCGAGTTTGGCAGCACATTTCCTCAAGTGCTGGTCGTTTACATGTGTGCGCCTTTTGTGTTCCTGCTCATCTAACACTCTTCCAGATCCTCCTGTCTTTGTGTTTGCCCCGAGGGCTCCCCTTCATTTCTCCTTCACTGAGGGAAGCCATGTGTATACATGCAGCCCCATTTTCCCACAACTACACACGCAACACAAAGAGCAAGCGCTGGTTTCCAGTCCCCTGCACTCAGCTCTATTACATGTCAAACGGAGCTGCAGCGATGAAAGCCCGCATACACTCCTCAGTGAAGACATGGCGTGTGTTGTTTCTAAGAATTTACTGTTGGCAGATAGCAGTCTTGTCATCCTGACCGTGTTTTTCACTTGCGCAGATGTCCTGAGGGAGAGTACAGCAGCAATCTGCTGTGACAGTCTCATAAAGACCTGTATAATTTAAAGAGAAATAAATGTTTTTTTTTTTTTTTTTTTTTTTTTTTTTTTTTTTTTTTTTGTCTGAATGAAGCCATTTTTCTGGAAGTCAGTATCATAACTGACAGCAGCAAATTGCTCACAACAGGTGACTTTTCATACGTACTCTGACAAGCTTTTTGGTATCTTTTCCATCAGTAGCAGATGTTTGTGAATCCACATGGTATCTGAATGCTGCACCCTGCTCAATCCAAATTGAATCAACCACTTTCAAACAACGCTGCAATACCCCGTTTGTGTTTTGGAACTGATACGATTCACAAGAGATAATAAACCTACAAGGGACCTTTGAGACAGAGAGGATGTGGGACATAAAGAAAAGAGCACACAAAAGGAGGACTGAGCGGATCAACACGGGCCCGCCTTGAAGGCTGAGGATGTTGCATAGTGTGCTGTGTCTGTGACTGCGAGCCAAGTCTGTGGCAGCAGAATGCTCGTGTTTGGGACTTTCATTTTTCACAAATGAAGTTTGGTATTATTGTGCTAAAGCCTCTGCTTCCATTTCTCTAAATGT